>NC_059109.1:28589709-30989709 GCF_020740685.1 Jaculus jaculus | reverse complement strand
TAGCTGCATTTAATTAACTAGCTTATATCTTATTCTAACATTTCTTTGACACACTAAGTATAAATACACTAGTTTCTTAATTACTCCTTGGACCTAACATATTATCACCAGTTTCCAAATTACTTAATAAGTTAAAATGAATCTTTGACATAGGTTCCCATGTTTTCCCCAAAGTGATGGTTTTACCTATTTGAAATTATATTTTACCATTAGTAATTTATTTATTAAAATTATTTGTTTTGAAATACCACTAACAGATTACATAAAATTTCATTTATACTAAATTATCTCTTTATTCATTTATTTTTATTTTAGAAAGAGGAAAAAAGAGGGAAAGAATTGGCATGTCAGGGCCTCAGCCACTGAAATCGAATGCCAGGTGCTTGTGCCACCTGGTAGGCATGTGTGACCCTGGGCTTGTCTGACCTTTGTGTGTGTGGCTAATGTGGGATATGGAGACTCGGATATGGGTCCTTAGGCTTTGCAAGCAAGCACCCTAACCGGTAAGCCATCTTTCCCCCTAAATGATCTCTTTTATGAGAAAAGTTACAAAGTACACAAACAAGTAATTTTGTATATGAAAGTCTCTCTGAGTACCCCATAGAAGATTTAACATCTTTCTTCAATTTTTTAAAAACAAACACATTAACTATTAACTTACTAAATAGGCTACGTCTGTCCTTAATGCTGACTTTAGATTTCAGTAGCTTGGTGAGTAATGTCCCTCAGAGAAGTCATTTTTTAAACTAATTCTTTCCCAAAGACACAGAAGGAGTTTTCAATGAGATTCATAAAATGCTATTAACATGAACAACAGACCATGATTAAGCCTCTTCCAAATTTTATAGTGGGTAAAGATCTCTTAAAATCTCCCTTGTGCTTTAAGCTCTATTAGAAATAATCTAAACCTTATGTTGAAAGCAGAGACGAGCACAGAGCACAGCTGGGTCTGCAGAAGTGTAACGCTCGCTGAATGAGATGGAAGTGCCCCAAAATATACACTGTGTGAATTAAATTAAGTTCCCAGCATCTCATCTGTCTGAACTTCAGAAAATGCAAGACTTTTAGATGAGAAGACTGGAACCCTCACATGTCTCCAAGAATCCATGCTTCTTTGTCTAGGAGACTAGGTTTTGTCACCCTGAGAAGTGGTTCTAATCTAAGTTTAAAACTTATTAACTCTCCATTCTTGAGCCTGGTTGAGCTTCCATTAATCACCTGTGAGATAAGATGAACATTCACATTTGAGTTGGTCAAGGGGGGAGATGAGAAAATTAATGCAAATATAAGAACATAAGATTATAACCATAAGTACATATCTCGCCTGACATTATAAGTTCTATGGACACTGATTTTTGACCAGCATGAAGTTACAGTTACTAGTCTTGGTTAAGTGTAGATATTAGTATTTAGAAAAAAAATAATGGTCATTTTATTGCATCACTAAGACCATTTCTAGTCATTGTGAGTAGTAAGTGATTAGCAGGGAAATACTTGATTTGAGGTTGACAGCTTCTGCACATATCTACAGCTTTACTATGTCAAATAATGCTCATTAAGCATCTGAAAAAATATTTAAAATAGTTTATCTCAGCTACAATTTGAAAAAGGCCTTTAGACAACTGCTCTTAGGCAGGAACATCCATCACAAAATTTATTTGAAATACACAAAGGTTCTCCCCTGGTAAAATTGAATTACTACGATTCCCGGCCCTAGGCTGATTTCAGATGGCAAGCTTCCTAGCAGAGAAGTGCTGTAAAGCCAGCTGAAACAAATGTGAGGTGCTGAGGTTGGAGTGGGTCTAAGAGAATCAACAAGACAGCAGGCTGGTGGTGGAACCCGGGGGTGCCCTCTCAAATCACTGCTGCCAGGAATCTGGAGCTGTAGAGCTTGCTCTTGTTGGAAAAATCTGTAAGTTACTGCTAGAAAGCAGAAGGACCTCTGGAGGGGCCCTCTCCTATCTTATTTCTTTCCTTTAAAAGCATCAACTGGTACAATGAGCAAAAATTACACCTTACGGTAATACTAAAGTGTTCGTGTGTGTGTGTGTGTGTGTGTGTGTGTGTGTGTGTGTGTGTGTGTGCGCGCGCACGCGCACGCCCTATGAGGGGGCTAGAGAATGTCCTCTTCTATCACTGTTCAGCCATATTTTCCTTACATAAAATCTCTCTGAACATGAAGCCTCCATTTTTGAGTTAAATTGTCTGAGGAGGGAGCCCCAGCTATGCCTTGCTGGTTATGTGGGTGCTGGGAATCACACTGAGGTCCTTATGCTTATGCAGCAAGCACCCTGACTCACTAAGCCATCTCCTTAGTCCTTTTGATTGTATTTTGAAACAGAACTTTTAAAGAAGTGCCATGAGATCATAGGGATTGCTTAAATATTATATGCCTGTGTCTCTGCTAGAAAAGAAAATTACAACTTTGCTGAAAGGAGATGACATGAGGCCACAGAAAGAAGATAAGCCCCCAGGAGACACCAACTCTCTGGGGCCTTAATCTCTAACTATATTTTTAAGGTATTTTGTAATGGCCACCCAGTGAACTAATGTAACTATGTTAAACAAAGAAGTTAATTGAGTTTAATTGCATATATGCTACTATATAAGTAGATTCTAATGAAATGTACATTTTGACAGACAAGCAAATGATATTAATATATAATTTATAGAATGAAAGTCATTAGCATATAATTGTTACAGAAGTCTACTCTTTCTATTAATCAAAGAAATGTAAAACAGAATAACACTAACATTAGCACCAATTAAATTCAGATTCTTTTCTCATTTTAATTATTTCTGATAACAGCCACTTTGATTAGAGGTCAAATACATTACTGATGACAGTTTTATCTGTTATAACCTTCATGGAATGTAATTATGAACTTTTTATAAAGAGATTTTATATGAAAATAAAATATAACTCGACCTTTCAAACTAGTTTATGAAAATAACCTTAAAATCAGTGTATGTTTTATATGGGGTGTATTTTCTTTCCTTGAAGTATTATTTAGAGTGGTAAAAATTGAAAAACAAAACAAAGCATTTATTTAAAGCTCACAGATCTGGGGGAAGTTCCATCAATGGTGGAAAAGCTGCTTACTTCCAAACATGCAAGCAGAGAGAAACAACTGCAGCAAGCAAACCTGAGCCTGCAGACAGCACTGCAAGCAAACAGGACCCTAGCTCACACTGCTATGTGCACTTTTGAGCTGGAGTCAGATCCACCCCTAGTGACACGCCCCTCCAGCAAGTGGGCTGGAGCCTTAAGCAGGAAGTTTAACCTTAATAAAAACATACCTGAGGTTATAGGGGGACACACATTCAAGTCATCACACTTGCATAAACACATTTTTTTTTCAAATGACTTGTTTTCTTAAGCTCTTTAGCCTTAAATATAAAATCTTAGCCATGACCTTAGATTTTCCCATTTTCAGCACTTCACAGAACTGCTATTTGGCATCTGCATTTTCTATCTCTTTGAATTTAGCCCTCCTGACTGGATTCAGTGTTCCTAATCTCTGTACCTTGGCCTGTGTAATACAGTAAAACAGACATGGGAACAAAGCTGCAACATCCTAGAGCCTATTCTCAGATCTCCTCACCAACTCTGTGCCTAAAAAGATTGCTTTTAGTTATCAACTTCACACTTGATGGCCATTGCTGAATGTTTTGAGAATTAATGGACTTTTAAAAAGTAATTAAACCCCACAATGCATGACCCACATTCTCCAATGAGGAGGGTCCCTACGGACAGGGAGGAGGCTAACAATGGTACCAACATGGCTATATACACATTGTGTACATAATTAATAAAAAAATGTAATTAAAGGGTTGGAGAAATGAATCAGCTAAATTCCTTGCTTTCGCTTTCAAAGCTTCTGGCCCAGGTTCAATTCCCCAGTACCACATAAAGCCAGATGCACATAGTGGCATATATGTCTACTGTTCTTCTGCATGGGTGAGAGGCCCCTATACAGCCATGAAGGCTTTTTCTCACTCTCTTTCTCTTAAATAAATAAATATTTAATAGATAAGCAAAATGCTAGACACTATAGGACTAATGAGTTTAACCTAGAAATCAGCCTCTTCTATTACCATCATTCAGTTCTATAAGATTTTGACCATAAGGACCATGAAAGTGGCATTTTGTTTTCAGGAAGATCCTTCAATGAAAGAGCAAATGATAAGGCATATTTATATTATATTACAAATGAGTTCTAGAAACTTCCATAGAACATCCCTCCTGGAACAGAAATAACCCCTGGCTATCTACCTACCTAGCCATAAGGAAGTGTACGAATAGAGATTAGGAGTCAAGAAAACTCAGATGTCCTCCAGATATCTGTAGTCATAGTCACATCTCTGCATATGAAAGTGATAGAAAAGTATTATTCACAGAAAAAAACTCTTTGGATTTCTGTTCTACTAAAATTTCCAGTAACTCAGGCCAGGCGTGGTGGCGCACACCTTTAATCCCAGCACTCAGGAGGCAGAGGTAGGAGGATCACCATGAGTTCAAGCCACCCTGAGACTACATAGCGAATTCCAGGTCAGCCTGGGCTAGAGTGAGACCCTACATCAATAAATAAATAAATAAATAAATAAGTGAATAAATAAATAAATAAATAAATAAATAAAATTCCAGTAACTCTGAAATAGAGTTGTGAAATTCAAGTTATGGAAGTTTGTTCTCTCCATGGCAATTTCAATATATTGTGAATATTTACACCACCCTATTATACTAGCTTGCCCTTTTATTTGTACAGCTTTAACTATAATCCTATGAGTTACCTTATTATTTTAGTTTAATTATTTTCTTCTTTCCTTCTTTAATGTATGTCTTTCAAAAATATTCCTTCTAGTAACAGAATAATTTTCATATATTTGTTTATTTAAAATCAATAAATAAATGCATTAGTTCCATTCAGATACATTTTATGTTAGTATTCTAATTATAAGATTGCCAATAATCTTGAGTGTCTTAATAGTTTTTTTATTTAAATACCAAATATTTAAATATATTGAGAATAATTTATTTGTTTTAAGTTTGTTTAAAAGTGAACTTGATGAAAAATAAAAACTAGCTTTAAAAATTTCATTATTTCAATTTTATTTTCACAACTTATTTTTTTAAATATTTTTGTTTATTTTTATTTATTTGAAAGCGACAGAGAGAGAGAAAGAGGCAGATAGAGAGACAGAATGGGTACGCCAGGGCCTCCGGCCACTACAAACGAACTCCAGACGCGTGTGCCCCCTTGTGCATCTGGCTAACGTGGGTCCTGGAGAATTGAGCCTCGAACTGGGATCCTTAGGCTTCACAGGCAAGCGCTTAACTGCTAAGCCATCTCTCCAGCCCTTTCACAACTTATTTTCATCCTAATGTTCTTTTTGTGCTTAAGAATGTTGTCTTAAGTAGTTACATTGTCAAATATGAAGTTGTTTAGATCATTCTTAAAGATGAACTTACAGTACAATGAACTATAGAGTATGAGGAAGGAAACAAAATTTGTCTTGGTAAATGAAACAGGTGAACAGATATTCACCAAAATCATTAAGATATAGTTTGTCTAGTGACAGAAAGTGCTACATGAGTGACTGGGGGCAAATGACCAATATCTGCCCAAGCAACTCATGGTCTAAACTACTTAGTAGCAAAAAACCTGATGTGATGCTCACACAAGTGGAATAGTGGTGCATAGCCATGGCGGGAAACCAATTACTCTTGATTTGACTAACTGATCTTCTCAGTGGAATGGAACCTATCATAGCTGAAACTGGGAAACAAGTCAGAACCATATCCAAAATGAGCCCACTCTCCATTGTCAAGCTCCCAGCAATGGGGGGCTATGAGAGGGCATAAACCTATTAAATTCTCTCTAAAAAACAAAGGTTATCCCATTTATCTGGTACTAATGTCACTCTCTGCTGGATGCAGATTCTAAGGAAAGAACCAGCCCATCACACCTCAAAAGGGCAGCTGAAACTAAGACTAATTGGGGAAATGAGTAAGAGTGCTGCTTTTATGGTGAACCTGGTACCAGCACAAAGGTGAAGGAGATAGACACAGAAAACACTCAACTCCTACCAAACCAGATATCCAGAGACACAGAGGCTCCCAAGACCTCATCATTGAAGCAGACCTAAAAATGAACCCAACATGGCTCAGGGAAATTTGCAGAACAGGAGGAGGAAAGAATTTCAGAGCCACAGGTAGGGTTATGACACACAGAGACACTGCCTCCTACCCATAACTGATGGCTAACCCCACAGTGCACCACCCATATTGCCCAATGAGGAAGGTCCCTGAGGAGGGGGTGTAGGAGAAGGGGGGGCTAACGATGGTACCAACTTGACTGTATACACTGAGTATAAAACTAATCAAAAATTAACACAGAAAATGTTCAATTACTTGAATAATTCTGAGGTGGCATGTAATCAATTTTGGATTTAAAGATAAAAGTTATGTTGAGGGCTGGAGAGATGGCTTAGCAGTTAAGCGCTTGCCTGTGAAGCCTAAGGACCCCGGTTTGAGGCTCGGTTCCCCAGGTCCCACGTTAGCCAGATGCACAAGGGGGCGCACGCGTCTGGAGTTCGTTTGCAGAGGCTGGAAGCCCTGGCGCGCCCATTCTCTCTCTCTCCCTCTATCTGTCTTTCTCTCTGTGTCTGTCGCTCTCAAATAAATAAATTAAAAAAAAAAAAGTTATGTTGAAAGGACACATTTTTTCTGTGTTGCAAATCTGAAAAGGAAAGAAATGATAGGAAAATGACTTTTATCATTAATTTGAATACTCATGCAAAAATCCTCAAAAAATCAAGGAATCTCACCTCCAATTAATTATATTCAAACTTGTGTAGAACCAGGAGACTTATGCTGATTCACAAGCATAAATGAAAGCATATTTTTAATATAGTTACTGGATAAATGTTTGTAGAAGACTTTTCTTTAGTACTTTACCACCTATATAGGCATTTTTATTAGTGGTCCCCTGTTATAAACTTTAAAGATGGGAAATTTGTCAATAAAACCATTTCTTTTTGTCTGATTTTTAAATATCCCATTTTAATTTATTTATTTATTAGAGAGTGAGAAATAAACAGAGAGGGAGAGAATGAGTGCACCAAGACCTCTAACCACTGAAAACTAACTCCAGATGCATGTACAACCATGTGCATCTGGCTTATGTGGGTTCTGGAGAATCAAACCTGGATCCTTAGGCTTCACAGGCAAATGCCTTGACCAATAAGCAATTTCTTCAGGTATGTTTTTGTCTAATTTTTAAGATCAATTATCACATACTGAAGAACCAAGATTCTGGAAACATAGCATTTAGTTCAATTCATAGGTCTGGCATCTATTAGCTATTAAACTGTACACTTGTTTGTCTTAATTTCATTTTCTGAAAATAGTAATAAAAACAATAACAGTCATTCTTAAATAATTTTATACCTATATACAGCAATGTAGAGACAACAACATTTCATGGCCTAAAGAAATGTAACATGTTGCTATATCTGATTTCAGTTCAGCTCAAGTGGGTTCATCAGGGCACACTGAATCAACTGAAAGTTTCCACCACTCACTGTATAAAACCTCAGTCATAGTACAGCAGAACTGCTTTTACTTTTATTTCTTTGCAATGCTTTTTATTTATTTCTTTACTTACATTTTACTGAAAAGATGGATGAATCAAAAGGAAGTTCACCTGAATCTTTATAAACTATCTGAACACCTTCCTTAAAGTTATCCGAAAATCAAAAAAAGGAAAAGAAAAAGAAGTGATAGCAATAAGATTTCACAGTATAGTCAATTTATTCTGAAAGATAATTGGGAAGTATTTCTTTTTTCTAAGGCAAGTTTTATTTTGAGGAGTTTCCTTTGCTTCTTAGGTTTGAGAAGAAGAAATAAGATTTAGAACGTATATTTAAGTATATTCTTAGAAAATTGAGTTGGTGTGTCACTTTTAAAATATATTATCTTTTTTGCTTTTCTCCTAGGAACACTGGTGTATTTTTTTTTTTCTGCCCAGAGTCCAGCATTGGTGTTTTGCATGACCTGCAATGAACAAGGTCAAGGTACACTCATGTAATTGTTGGAGGCAGAGGGGAGGCCACAGTAGCTTTAGCAGTTTTTGACCTGCTTTGACACAGACTGTTGGTAGAATGTCTTAAGGCACATTTTTCTATCTAGAACATGAGAATAAAAGACATGTCCCTGACCTTCTTCCAACATTGTCCTATTTACCCCCATGAAGAATAAATGTTAAAAATGTGTATTCTTTCCTTTGATCTTACTTATTCTGATATGTAGACTGTAATTCCAATAATGGCAAGAGAGTCAAATATATTTCATTATATAGGTATTCTTTCTGTAAACCTTTACTTTTAAGACTCATTATTTCACTCAATTTCTGAGTTGCATTTTCAGAAATAAATGAAATTTTATGTTGGATATATCCTGAACATAATCACATACTATAGGACTAACATAGTTCAATATAAAATTTTAATATAAAATTCCAGTGATTCAGTAAAATTTCTTTTAAAATTTAATGACATTATGATGTTTATTTTATGTAAATCATCCACTATAGCTATTGTTTTATATATATAGTAATATAATACATATATTACTATAGCCATTGTTATAAAAATGATCAACCACATATAATGTAAGAAGTATTGAAGACAATTTTAAACAGTTTAAAAACAGGGCTAATCCACGCTTATATACTTACCACATTCTTCCAACTAATCTCCTTGATTCTCATGAAATCTATGGTGAATATTTTCATGACAATGAAAAATATAATTGTCTAATAAACATTAAAGAGTAATCATTATAGTTTGCATAAATACTTTTAGTAAAATGACATTAGTATCATGCTGACCTTACTGCCGGAGTGCACACTAGCCCCTTATATAACAGATCTTCCCTTTGCAGTTTCAGTGTGTTCTCATGAACCTCAAGCAGGGCAATACCAGTAGTGACTATATATCAATACTGGCAACTTCTGAACTTAGATATGCCTTAAAATACTCAATACTTAACAACTTCCTATTGAAAGACAGAATACAAGATGATAGGGATTGTTTTCAGACAATAAAAGGTACATATCTATGTATAGAAGAAATGCATTCAATTTGATAAATGCTCAATTTAAAATTTAATTTCCATAGTGAAATGTCATCGTATGAAACATTGCTTTATGTGTCATTTCATGTTTTATATAACATATGGAAAGTGTTGTAGGTTGGGTAGCATGAATTCCTTTGTAGAATAAAGGCTTACCAAGTTTGACATATATTCATGGTATAAATTTATTTTATTAACCTTCTCAAACTGTTGGACTTATTTCGTTGATTTTTCTATCTTTGATACAGTATGTTTTTTTTTTTTTTCCATTTTGATACAAGCAGATGACGTTTTCCTATTGAATACTCTCTATACATTCTTTTCTGAGGCAGGGCTCCTCCTTTATCACCCTCCCAATGGCAATTAAAAATGCAATGTAAGGCAACAGTGCAGCTTCATTTAATTGTGACTAGCTTATAAGAATGTGTATTAATAAAGTGTGGGGAATTAAATGTTTTACTTAGAGAAAAAATATTTTAAAAAATGAATACTTTTCTTCACTATTGTACAGTAACAATAATCAAAAAACAAACACAACTATGTTCAACTTTAATGGTAAATGTCTTTACCAAAAGAAAATATTGAAATTAATTCTCTGACAAGGTCTAACATTTAATATTTTTATCAGGTAAGTTTTCCTAATGATTCTTATAAAGTCACCAGTTCAGGAGTTACATCATATTTAAATCCTTCTACTTAAATGGGTGTATTTTTATATGTTTTTTATTTCCCCAATCCCTAACAATGTTTTTCTTTATGCCTCTTTGTTCTTGTTATATCCATGAACTTTATGTTTATTGCAAAAATACACAATTCAACCCAGGTAATAAGATAAGCACCCCATTTAAACATGTCTAATGATCTTAGTGACAAGAGTAAAATAAATATGAGCATTTGCATCTGACCAACCAAGTCAACTGAGGAGCTTGGCTTACACAAGCCCTGTGCAACCTCTCCCAGCACATCTCCTCATGCCAGTAGGGAAGTCTAGTCATCACTGGTGCTGGTATTTACAAGCCTCCCTTTTCTTATGCCCTCCTGTCCTTTGACAGAGAATACACGTCTTGTTTCAATTAGACAGCTAGACTGATAAAAGTCGTTCATTTGCTAATTTTTCATTTACCATTTAGTTGCAAAACAACATATAAGTTAAGGAGTAAAAGTCCCACATGTTCCTCAACACTGCTTATAAACTGGTAGAATCAATAGGAAAAATATGTAACTAACTCTATTAAAGGCCACCTGGCACAAGCACTGCTTTCTAGGAGTTAGCTAAGGAACAGGGGTGTGGCATATGAGGTTAAAACAGATTCCACTACGTACAACTGTGTGCAGGAGTTGAAAACCACAAAGGAGACCATGAAAATTAAAAGCACAGAGGTATGAAAACACATATAATATACAGCAAGCATACTAAACATATCCAGATGAAACATGGTTTTAGAGAGTGAGATTGTACTGGGTGCAGGGATGGAGCAGGGAGACAATCTTGACCATGAAAGTGGAATATAAAGGTGATCAAAGAAATACTGTACTGAAAGCATATTACATGCTCCAGTACCTGAGGTCATTTCAGGTTCCAGACTTGCCTGAAGATGCTGATGCCAATGAAGTTTGCACCAGCTGCAATGGGAGGACTGTGCCAGACTTTACTCTGAGACCTCAGTCTCCATCACACCTATGTATCTGCTAAATCAGTTAATTCTATATACTTTTACATGAAGACACACTTCATGTTAGGCAATAAATCTTTGATGCTAAATTATAATTATCACCTTCTTATGATTATTTATTAAATTATTCTATTTTTTATTACTTGCTGTGTGGCTTTAAGTTTTCCTTCTGGACTGTGGAGCTGGGATGCTCATACTCATGGATTCCCTTCAGGTTTTAAACAAGTGTCAGTGAGGAGGACATTACTTATGTATTTGTTTGTATATAAGCAATATCCCTGAGAGGTCATGGTTGACAAATTAATGTCCAGCTTGAAAAATTAGGTTCTGCGGCATCTTCCAATTCCTCATGTATGGCCTCTGCACCATTACCTTGAAATTCAGTTGTCCCCTCTTAGTGTGACTGATTGTGAAGTCTCTAAGTGGCCTTAATGTCAAATCTAAGGTGCTAAATTTTATAAAAAGATCAATTTTCACAGCATTTTTACTGCAAATTCATTTTTAAAAAAGATGCATTAAGTTTCCGTCTGTCTGAAGGATGATCGGTAACAGATTCCTCCAGAAGAAAACAAGCAGTGCACTTATGAGAATATTTATCTGGCAGTGCCGTACAATACTTAGCTTATTACAAATGGTTGGAGCGTGGAACTCCCAGTGAAGTGACAAGAAGAATTTATCACCACAAGTAGGTAGTTGTATAGATACTGGTATTACTGTACCTACATTCTTATAAAAAACTTGGAGATCCAAGTTCATTTATCATTTAGCGATATACTCACCTGTACATTACCTCCATCAATTTGCTACAGAAGCTGGGCTGAAAAACAGATTTTCTCTTTTTTTTCCACCCATTAAGGCATTTAGTTGTAGTGAGCAATAAGACAATATGCTGTATACCATAAGCATATTTCAAGGGGAAAGAGGCTTTAAAGGAAAATAATTCTATGATATTCCTATCTGTGAGACTTGAAAGAGTAAATTTGGCATGGCCTATATAACATTTTGTCTCATTGCTTTGACATGCAGTCCCTACGAAAAAAGATAATAGGTGAATTTGATTCAAATATTTGTCATGAGATTGACATGCATGTTAGACTTGGGGCTAACAAAATATGGCCTATGGGACAGATATGATTATGCCACTGTGGGTTTTGTTTTTAGAGTCTTATTTAAACATAGTATCACTAATTCATTTCCATGCCACATATGGCTGCTTTTGTGCTAAATTGCAGCATTGAGTGGCTATGACAGAGACTATATTGATCACAACACTGAAATGTTTCCTGTTTCACTATATGGAGGTACATGTTGCTGTTCCCTGGCATTGGAATATAAGTTTCTCAACACTTGCTAAGTGTCCTCATTCTGTTCCAGCTAAATGGAGCAGAAGAAAAGAGGAGATGAAAATACCTCATGCAAGAGAGAGAGAGAGAGAGAGAGAGAGAGAGAGAGAGAGAGACGGGGGGGGGAAGGGAGGGAGGGAGGGAGGGGAGAGAAGAGAGAAGACATTCTAAAATTCAGTTTGCCTTTTAAGTGCTTTCCTAGAGTATAAGCAGAAACTTAGTGGATGATTGACAGAAGATGCCTTAGCCACCAAGGCCTTAGCCACCAAGGAGTTCTGGTTTTCCTCCCTCTCCTGCTTTCCCCCACTGCAATGGCCCTTGAGGATGTTCAAGCACACACAGACTGACATTGCTGTCCAGAGAGATGCGGAATGTCTGCAAAAACAGAAGTAATTTCTGATAAATAATAAATATATAAACCAATTTAAAAATCATGTCTTTACTGTTATGCAACTAGAACAAGGGCTAAAATTACTTTTGATAGATGCATGCCTTTTAAAAATGTGTAAAAGCCACTGTGTTATAGTGACATGCTTAAAATATCCATTTAGAAAGTGGTTCAAATATATGGCTAAACCATATTTAGTCATTGTAAGATTGCACTCTCATTTTACTGATGGCAAAAATGAGTATCATTTTCACCTTATAAATCTTTTTTAGTCTCAGTTAAGGATTGTGGTTTTGTCTAAACCATCATCTAATATGGTTCGCAGATGAACTTTTATCATGATGACTTGAGAAACAAGACTTGTAGCAAACAATTATGTCATAAAATAATAGTAAATGGATTTCAGTGACAGATTACCTATTTTTTGTGTAAATTCTGATATTAATGGGGTATAATTAATCACTGTCACTTGTAACACCGGCTGTCATTTTTTTTCATTCATCTTTACCATGACTATTTTGTCAACTTCCACAAGGCCGTCTTTGGTGGTTTCCTGCCACAAGGCTTGCTGGCTGGCCTAGTTACATCATATTCATGGGTAGAGTCTCAGAAACATTATACCAGAATCCACTAAAACTCACTTAATTATTAATCTCTCTTCCAGGATTTAAAATTTTTGATTATGCTTGCCCTAATTTATCCTAACCTCTCCTTTAGACCTTATTATTTTTTTTTTTTGTTGTTCACTACACTCTGGTTAGGTGGTGCTTTGACTTCTTATACTCAGTTCCATGGATCCAATCTGCTCACATGAACTGTTTCTGCTCTGCAGTGAATGGGGAGCAGCACGGATTAAAGCTGAGCTGTCTGTCTTCCAACCCAGTACTGGTGTGGATCCTCTGAATGATGTAAAGTTTAAGGACCTGATTTTATACCAACTACCTCAGAATTTCAAATCCTAAGTCATGTAGTTTGTAAATTATTTGTGGCTCACCCCCCCCCAAATTTCTTTGTTTTTCATTATATCATTTCATAAAATGAGATATATCATTTATGAACAAATGCAATTCAAATCAAAATGACTGAAGATGTTTAGTAAAACTTAATTTATAACTGGTAACACAAACTCTTTGCCTGTAGCCTATGAAGTTAGATCAGGAAAATATCAACAACACCTACCAGTGTGTTTTGGAGTTGGTCTTCATTTGATCTACTCTGTCCTGCACTTGTGAGCTTGACTTTTAGCTGAGGTCTCTTACCTGCTGCCCTTTGTGGCCAGTCATATCCTTTGCCTTGCATGTGTTCATATTCAGTATGGAGTAAGCTCTGATGTAGACATATTTGGCTTTGCTAACAGACATGTAATTGATATATGTCTCTAATTTTGACCTTCAAATTCACTAATGTTAAATTTATAGTTACCTTTTACTTTTATTATTGCTTTGACATTATGCATGATATACTCTACATATAATAGACATGAAATAAAAGTGACCATATTTTTTTATCCTGCACTGCCTCTGATTTTGGAAATTACCACATATGCAATTAGTATTCCATATATATTAGAATGAATTCAATTAAATAATTGTATATTTGAATATATTACAGATTGTAAAATTGCTACTAGTTATATTTACTATATAAATTTGAGAGTTTTCTCACTTCCTTTTACATCTGCTTCATTTCTATTTTTGGACAAATTCTCATGTGAAAATTAAAACCATTAGTTAGTAGTAAGCAAGCTCATAAACCTAAAGTACGTAATTTTCTTATGATATTTATGCAAAAGTAAGAAATTAGAATCTTATCCCTTAGGCAATAAGGAGACATCTTATTTTAAGGAAGTGAAATAATGAATTCAGCATTTTAGGAAAACGGATCTGAACTTAACATTTGAGAGAAAGGAAAGACAAAACAGAAAGATGACATTTAGATTTTTGCTTCGAGAAAGCAAATCCAGAGGGACACTACCTTGGGAGATGTGTGATGAGTTTGAGTACAAGAGGGTAGGCAATTTTTGAACAGAAGGTCCATATGTGAGTTATGTTACATACTGTTGTTATTACCAAATACCAGACAAGAAGCAGCTTAAGAAAGGAAAGAAACTTTTTTTTTTTTTTTTTTTTAGGTTTTGAGAGGATATATTTCTTGGTGGAGGGAGAGACATGGTAGCAGGAGCAGGAGCCGAAATGGTTACATTGCATTAGCAATCAGGAAGCAGAAACCAAACAAGAAATGGGGCCAGACTAAATTGCTGTCTTAAGACACTTCGTCCAGCAAGGCTCCACCTCTTAAAGGTTCCATGAACTCACCAAACAGTACCACCAGCTGGAGACAAATCGTTCAAACACAAGAGCATATGGGGGATATTTTGCAGTGAAATTGCAACATTCTTCCCTGGCCCCAGTAGGACATCTCATGATGCAAAATGTATTCAGTTGAACCTCAAAAGTCCCCATAGTTTTTAATAGTGCCTAAAATGTTAGGAGTCCAAAGTTTGAGATTCAAGGCAATATCTTCATTGAAACCCCTATAAAGTAAAAACAAAAACAAACACCAAACTATAGACTTTCAACACATAATAGTACAAAGTAAACATTCCCATTTCAACGTGAGGGACTGGGGCATAGGAGGGTATGAGTAGAACAAAACAAGACTGAAACATAGCAGGGCAGCACCATACTTCCTCACCTACATGGGAAGCATATGGGAGTTGCGATAGGGTGCCTGGGCTTTAAGGAGCTGGCATAGCCCCAGCTCTCTAGTTCTGAAGCCTGTAGCACACATAGCCTCTCTCTTGTTCCAGCCTTACTCTGCATCCACATATTTCCTTGGAGCATTTCCTTGAGCTCTCACAGGGAGAGCTCAAACATTTTCATGTAAAATGCTCCAAGCAAATGTCCCGTGGTCCTTGAATCTCTACATCCTGGGATCTCCATTGCAACTTACATTTTTTCTACATGTCTTCACAGAGCAGCATGTCAGGGCCTCCTTTTAGGGAATCTGACCCTGCCTCCCATTGTTTAGCCTCAACAGATTTCTAAAGACACTCTAACTCCATCCATCCTGTATATTTCATGATTACCAAATTAGTACCATGTGGGTAATGTTGCTATTTTCTGGCACTAGCTTGAGATAGAGGATAGCACCCTTGGCTTGCCTTTAGAGCAGTCTTTGCATGCTGAAGCTGGGAAAAACATCTCCCTAAGTCCTTGATTTCCAGGAGCAGGAAACTCCCTCAACATTTCCCTTCAGGTCTTTTTCTTTCAAGAGAATTTGAATTGTTATAAATTAGAATCTTCAGTGGGTTTGAGCTTAACCTCAAGACAGTTTATTTTATTGTCCTAGTTAAGAGCATGAGCTATCTCTTTAATCTCTTAAACAATTACTGATGCTTTGTCAGTGGCAATCTCATTTTTAGGAATTTAAAATTTGATCTCTTCTTCTCCAAAGAATATATTTTTCACTTCTCTTTGCTTTGCTTCTTGGTCTCCTTTACTTTAGACCTGAATAAGAACAGTGAACAGTAACCGTGGCACCAACTGAATGCTGGGTTGTCAAAACAATTTTTTCTGCCAAACAAACTTGTCCATTATTTTTATATTCAGCCTCATTCAAGTTCTCAGGACCCAAGATCTTTGTTAGCATATAAAATGAACTGTCTCTATCCCAGTTTCTGATAGAGTCCTACTCTGAAACTTCATGAACAGAGCTTCTACTCTTCATGTATCTGTTAGTATCCTGGTCTTTCTAATTCCTAGTAGAATGGCTCTCCTTGGAACACTGTAGGGCATCTTCAGACAAAAGTGTGGAATACTTTGATACTCCACCTGAAAAACAGCTCCACGGCCTTGCAATCCACATGGTCTGGTCTACAATAGTAGTGGACCATCTTCTTGGTACCAGATATCTACATTTGTTACTTTACTCATTGCTTTAACTAAATATTTGATATGAAGTCAGCTTGAGGAAGGAAAGGGTTGATTCTAGCTTATAGTTTTGAGAGGATATAATTCCATCACAGGGGGAAGGCCATACCAGCAGAAAAAGTAGGCTTCCTGGTTACACTGCTGTCATAGCCATGAAGCAAAGGACAGACAAAAAGTGGGACCAGACTATAACATGTCATGATGCACTCCCAGTAACCCACATCCTTTAGCAAGTTTCCACTTCTCCATAGTTCCACAATCATCTCAAACAGCACCACCAGCTGTGGACCAAGTGCTGAAAAACTTGAATCTGGGTTTGATTCCCCAGGACCCATGTAAGCCACATGAACAAGGTGGCCCATGCATCTGGAGTTTGTTTGCAGAAGCTAGAGGCCCTGGCATGCCTATTCTCCCCCTTCCTCCCCCTCTTTCTCTGTTTCTCTCAAATGTATAAATAAATAAAAACTTGAACTTATGGGGGACATTTACATTCAAATAAACTATTACAGACTACAAATATTAAAATACTCAGTGACTTTCAAACAAATAATTTAATGGGAACAGGTAAAATTTAAGAGTCTGTGGAAGGAACACTTAAGTTGCAGTAGTATGACAGCCTATACAGAAGACCAAAACTAAGGAAGGAGGAACGCAGCTGGGTGACACTTGTTTCTGTGGGATGGGATTTGAATGGAAGGTGTTTTCTATGAGGAAATATATTTGGTAGGTTCATTTTTAGGATAATATCTGCTTTATTAAGTTACATATGAAAACCCGATTGTGACATCTAAATGTGAAGAAAATATTTAACTATTATGTAAGAAAGTTAACGAGCTCAGGATAGAAAATATGGTTGTTTATATTTAGACCTCCACATGTATAGTTTGTTCTGTAAAAAGCTATATTGCTTAAAATGATGTCACATACATTTGAATTCCAAAGAGAATAGATTATTTCATAAAGAATTGGAATGAAACATGAAGTCATTTCTTGCTTAAAGTGTAAAGAAAGATGTTTTCTTTTTACCAACTAAGCCCCTAGAAAATTGTCCCTAAACTTTTTGTGACCTGTATGTTTGCTATCTTAGGAACAATTTTGCTCATGCCTTCAAAAGTGTAACTCCTTTCTTAGAGGTAAAGTCTTAGGAGGAAGTGAGGAAATGGGAAAATATTTTTACATGGTTTTCTCAAATCTTGTTTCAAAGAAGGAGGTATTCTGACAGGTGAACTGGTGTTTTTATGTTCTTGGAAAACATTGTTTTTTCTAGGTGTGTAACTATAAAACAAAATACAGGCCCGTATGTGTGCGTGTGTGTGTGCAAGCACACACACCTGCAAGTGTACTCATGTATATATTGTAGACAGACACTGCATTTCTGAGGAGAGAAGACAGACTAATGACATGAATTTGAGCTATATGTTTCACTGCTCACAGGGAGAGCTCAAACATTTTCATATGAAATGCTCCTAGCCTATTGTATACATTTTAAACAGACATGAAACACAACTCTACATGGAGTCTGGGTGGTGAATCTAGTGACTTGGAGGAATCATGTGTGAGGGTTTCATCCCCTCCCCCACAGAATATTCATTATATAAAGAAATGCCAGTGGTATGTCTTTAACTTCTCTTTGAGTCTGAATTCATTCAACAAAAAACAAAGGACTAAAGAAGACCTTTCACATTATTTCAATGTGTATGATGCATAATGGTCTTTGCCTTTAGGAGATTCAGCATAAAAATGATGGAGATAGTAGCTGGGTGTGGTGGCACATGCCTTTAATCCCAGCACTTGGGAGGCAAAGGTAGGAGGATTGCAGTGAGTATGAAGCCACCCTGAGACTCCATAGTGAATTCCAGGTCAGCCTGGACTACAGTGAGACCCTACCTTGAAAAACCACACACACACACAAAAAAAAAAGATGAGAGAGAAAGATGACATCTCTTAGACCAGGAAAAAGACTATCAGGAAGTTCAACAAAACCATGTTCATGTAGCAGGATTTCTGAAGCCACCAACACCATCAGTTTTGTGAGCACTGTGATTCTGGTACTGTGTAACCATCTAGGTTAGAAAACTTCTCCAATGCATAGTTAGTGAATTCCCCCAGTTTATATGTAGCTGATTTAATCAGTCTTTTTGAAAAACAACAGTATTGTACAATGTTCTTATTAGAATTTCAGTAGTAAGAAAATGACACTATGTTTAATCCAGCATGTATCAAGCACCAACATATCCCATTTGAAGTTGGATCAAACAGAAGGAATATCAAGAATAGAACAGCTAATATACCAGCTATTAATGCCAGTTTCTGTTTATAGTTATTACTTCCAAATAGATAAATCTGGCTACATTGTTTAATTAAAAACATGTTCACCCACCAAAAATCACAATGTGGACTAAATTACAGTGAATGACACCAGCTTTCTGAATAGTTTAAAATACCATGTACTATTGTAGATGAGAAAGAGAGTATTAGCCGGGTCTGGTGGTGTATGCCTTTAATTCCAGCACTCTGAAATGAAGAGGTAGGAAGATCGCTGTGAGTTCGGGGCCACTCTGAGAATATGGAGGTCAGCCTGAGCTAGACTGAACCCCTACTTTGAAAAATAAATAAATAAATACAACATAAAATAAAAAGAAAGAATGAATATTGAGAACAATCACTCTTGTTTTACATGGTATATAATTCTTGTGATTCATAAAGTTTTTCCTCCTCTTCTCCAGGAACAGAAAAATAAAAATAAAAACCAGATAAGTTTCAGGTTGATTTGTACATGTTGAGAAGATAAAGAAATATAACACGGAAGAACAAACTGTTCATCCTCCAGTGTCCTAAACCCTCTGCCACCACTCACCCAGTGAAGGTTTCTATGCGGAACATGAAGATAAGCATTCTTCATTCAAATCCTGATCACTGGAGAGCACTGCAGAGGTCTTGTAGCTTCCCTAGGAAAAGCTTTTGATGCATATATAATTGGAGTAAATAATCACAAAGATCTCTGAAAGACAGTTTTAGTTGTCTTAGTTTTAAGGCAGAGGCCTAAAATATGGGACAGGACACTGTCCTATTTACCTAGTTCTATTTGGGTTTCTGCAAATCCCAGTGACAATATAACTGAAGAGCCAAAGTATGTTTGTTTTCTTTGTCAGAAAATTTAAATTATATACGTGCCATTGTCAACATATATTGAACAACATTTTTAAACAACAAAAGAGAGTATGTAGCTGGGCGTGGTGGTGCACGCCTTTAATCCCAGCACTCAGGAGGCAGAGGTAGGAGGATGGCCGTGAGTTCGAGGCCACCCTGAGACTACATAGTGAGTTCCAAGTCAGCCTGGGCTAGAGTGAGACCCGACCTCGAAAAATTTAAAAAGAGAGAGAAAAAATATGTATTTAGTATTCTTAGGTATGAATTTTAACCCCATCTAGGATATTTATTGTTTTTTATGTTTGCGGGGGGGTTGGGATATATATTGTTGACTGTTATCATCATTCTGGCCAAATACTGGCTGGAATTAACCTAAGGAGGAGAGATTTATTTGGCTCACAGTTTTAGAGGGGCTCAGCCCGAGTAGAGAATGTTTCACAGTGGAAGTATCTCAGGCCACAGTGAAGGAGGGTGTTGCAGGGGTGTTCACATGGTATAGACCAGGATGGAGAGAGCTCCAGGCTGAAGCCAGGTCTGGAACTAGGTGCAGGTAACATTCAAAGGGTCACCACCATGATCTACTTCCTTCAGGCAAGTCCCACAGTTTCCAGGCCTCACAGCCTTAAAACAGTACCACAAACTGGGGACCAACTGCTGAAGTAACTGAGACTGTGCCATACTGGATAGAACTGACAAAATTTTAATCAATACAGAAGGAAAAAATATACTGAAGCTACTCATTTGTTACCAGCACAGCTTGTTAGACCAAACCTAGGAAACTAAGATAGGACTCAGTTAAATTTCATTTATATTTTAATATGTATTTAAAAAAATAGGTGCAGATGTGTGCAGCAGTCTGGAGATATTGCCTATATCCACAATGAGCTGTAGGTCAGAGAGACCTACAAGAGCTCCCAAAACAAACAAGACAGACTTCTGTCAGAGCACTTGGTTACCCACCAGAGGTTAATGGTAAGATGCTACTGCTGAACACACCATATGCTGTTGGTACAGACCATGGAGACACCTGGTTGGAATCCAGAGGAGAGCCAGTCCCCAATTAGCCCATCTAGTGCTGGAAAGCACTGCATGAGCTACCGGGGGAAAGTGGCCAACATCTTTCCAAGCAACTCAAAGTCTAAGAGACTCAGAAGTGAACAATCTGACATGATGCTCACACAAGTGCAAAAGTGGCACATAGCCATGGTGGGTAACCAGTTGCTCTTGGATTGGCTAACAGATCCACTCAGTGGAAAGGAAACCATACTGGAACTGGGAAACAAGTCAGAATCACATCCAGATAATGATTTCGCCTTCCATTTTGTGAAGCTCCCACTAACCTTAGGCTATAAGAGGGTCTACACCCTTTCCATTCTCTCTAAATTAATAATGGTTATCCCATTTAACCAGTGCTGACTTCTTTCTCCATTGGAGAATATGATTCTCTTTTTCAGATGGGAGCTGGACCTGAGTAGATAAATGACCCAGTGCACTCCACCCTGACTCCAGCTGAAACCACAGAGGAATTGGGGAAATGAGCAACAGTGCTCCTTTTTTTTTTTTTTAAAGCAAATCTGATATCAACACAAGGGTTATGGAGAAAGATACTGAGGACACTCAACACCTACCAAACCAGAGATCTAGATGCTCCTAAGTGCCCATCACAGAAGTTGATTTAAAATGCTCCCAGCATGGCTCAGGGAATTTTGCGGAAGAGGGGGAGGAAAGATAGAGCCACAAATTGGGACATTTTGCACAGAGGCATTGTCTCACCCCATAACTGTCTGCTGCCCCCATAATGCATGACCCACAATCCCCATGGAGTTGACCTGCATTCCTAATGAAGAAGGCCTCTTCAGAAAAGGGGCAGGAAAGAGGGAAAGGATAGTACCTACATGTTCTGTTTACATGCTAAATATGTACATATCAAGAAAAAAAATAAAACTCATCCTTAATTTAAGATAAAAATTATATTTTCACTGACTAGGAGAGAGGAGTGGTGTGCCAGGGTCTCTTGCCTTGTCAGTCAAATGAACTCCACACATATTCACCACTTTGTTCATCTGGCTTTATGTGAATATCCGAGAATTAACCAAGGAGAGTCAGCTTTGCAAGCAAGTGCCTTCAACAGCTGAGCCATATCCCTAGTCCTCAGTTTGATTTTTAATTTATAGGCCATGTGTATGAATCAAAGATAAAAAATACTATCATCAATATTATTAATTTTATATCATAATATACTTATACTAGCATTTTAAATCCATTTTTACTTTTTCAAAGTAACATTGAACCTCTTTGGACTCCTGATCATCTTTCTCTCATTTATTCCAATGTTCTTCTCACCTGGTTCACAGAATAGACCTTAATGAGATTAAGCAATTATATTTTCTTGCAGATCTTAGAGAAAACTTTACCCTATGACATAATATGACATAGCAGAAGCTAGCAGTCATCTCAAAACGACATAAAGAGAAAACCTATTTTCATCATTTGTGTCATAAAGACATTAGTCGTCATTATAATTATTAAGTATAGGTATGGAAACCATCCATGTATTGTCAGCAACAGAGGAATCAACATCTGTTCTAAAATGACATAAAAGCCAAAGCATGTTAGAGAGTAGTCAAGTCAAACCTCAACTACACAGACGGAATGTCTAACATTCTAAATGATGGCTTTGTATTAGTTGTGGAAATAAATTACTATGGAGATAGTACTTAAATACCAATAACTTTCTTTGAACATTACAATAATATTTATATTTTACTTATGCTATAGCTTCACAATGCATTGCATTAACCTGGAATGTTTCATTTACTTTAAATATTAGTTACATTCGAACAAACACAACCCTGCAATACATCCAGGCAAATTAGTCACTAATAAAATGAGACTAGAGCATGAAACTTCAACAAGAATGTCTAATGGAATACAAATATACAATCCAGAAGCTCTAATAAAATTCTCCTTTCTTTGGGTGAAAGCTCTTGGCTATTACACAGAAACTATCATATGTGTCTCCCCTCAAAATGCATTATAGATCAGATTCATAATCTTCCCTTCCACAAAATGGCACAAGAATTGATTTCAATTATCATGTAATACTGATTTTCCTCTTCTGTCAAAAATAAAAGTCCTCCATACACATGAAGCTGAAGGTTGGCAGCCTGAGCTCATTTATGGAACTTTTAAGGACTATTGATTTACCAGTGAATTTCCTAGTTCTCTCATAGTTACTTGGAGGATGCCTCGGAGGCTGAATTAGATGGCAGCATGGCTGAGAATGCTGATGGGCTATGTTAGAACTGAAGAGAAGAGAAACTGCTCAAAAATTTGTCAGAATGGATTTTGTAAATTAGGTTAACATGATTGATTATACCAGGCCAACATTTCTCATGTAGCATTGAACTGAATTTTAATTATATCTTTTTTTCTCTTTGTTGTGCCTTGATACTTCCCTTTGATGCTTGGATATTAGCCCTAGGAGAAAATATGAGGTAACTTAAAAATACATTGGCTCTATATCTTTGGAACCTAAAAAAGTGTTTTGTATACAGGAGATGATTACATTTTTATTTTCTTATTCTCTTAAAGCTATCTGTGTAAGTACATGTGAGCTAACAATGTACACATAAAAATAGGCATGTTGTTAGTATATTTCTGTAGTGTTTTATTTTCCAACAGATACCTGAAGAAACTATGTGCCCTTATCTGCACATTTAATTCTCCCATACAACCTCTTTTGAAATGATGACATTTCTCAAAGAAAGAGCTCTTATTAGCAGCAGGAATGTGATACCAAACACAGTCATCTTTTAGTTTTCTTTAAATAATCCCTTCCTGTCCTTCTCCCCACATATTTTTTTTCTATAGATGTTGCCATGATTTATCTCTCCTTGGCTAGTTACAGAATTGTAGGGATTGAAAATGATGCAATTTTGCATTCTCCCTTTAGAAAAGATTAGAAAAGGGCTGGACGGATGGCTTAGCAGTTAAGCACTTGCCTGTGAAGCCTAAGGGCCCTGGTTCAAGGCTCCATTCCCCAGGACCCACATTAGCCAGATACACAAGGGGGCGCATGCAGCTGGAGTTCCTTTGCAGTGGCTGGAGGCCCTGGCATGCCCAATCTCTCTCTCTCTCTCTCTCTGCCTTTCTCTCTGTGCCTGTCGCTCTCAAATAAACAAATAAATAAATGAATGAACAAAAATTTTATAAAATGGTTATAAAGATATGAACTTAACATGAGAATGAAAGTGAATGCTTGTCTTGGATGAGAAAATAAATCATAACCAGCAAGAAATTTTTAAAAGTTGAAAGATAATCATTACAACATCCACAGAACAGTGTTATATGCTTGTTATATTCCTTAACAGACTCCTCCTTTCTTGGAGTTATGATATATGATTAAGTTATAATATAATATAATATGTTATGATGGATTTTACAACATTTTCTACAAAGACTAAGGACAAAATGTCATTTATAGTTTTTAAAGGCTTGTTTTACAAGTCATTACTGGTTATATTCAAGAATTTTAACTTTGTCAAATTTGTATGACCCTCTATCTTTTCTTTTCAATAGCTGAGCTGAATGATCAGAAATTGATTTAATGCAATTGTTATCACCAAGCACTTTATTTAGAACTGCAAAGATAAATTCAAGAAATCCTTTCTAACATAAGAATGTATAAAATCTTTTAAGTGGGAAAAGATGAAAGTAAAATGACTTCTAATAGAGACCTGTATGACAAATGCATATCTTAGGCTAACTGTTGGGTGGACTGCCTCTCTCACTAGATGGCATTCTTCTTAGAGAGTGTCATTTCACAAAAGTCCATAGCTATAGTTCCATCTCCTAGTTTCTGGGGTATTGAATTCTCTGTAGCTAGAACTGTTTATGAAGGGGCTGTGAGATTTGCTGAATACTGCTGAGGGGACTCAACACTGAACAGCAGTGTGGGTGGTGCATGCAGTTCCCGAGGTCTGTACAGTCTCATGTATACATCTCTGTTGGAAATACTCTGTAGGTTATGCTGTGTTCTTTGCAGAGAGGAAGCACAGGGAACAAACATAGAGATGCTTTTGAGACAGAAAACAGGGTGCATCTTCTCAATGCCAAATTTCACCCCCTGCTATAGAAGCAAAGTTAATAACTGGCTGACAGCATCATGGTAAGCTTAAGTAAATAACTAGGCAATCAAAATTATAAGTTTCGGGCTGGAGAGATGGCTTAGTGGTTAAGCGCTTGCCTGTGAAGCCTAAGGACCCCAGTTCGAGGCTCGGTTCCCCAGGTCCCACGTTAGCCAAATGGACAAGGGGGGCGCACGCATCTGGAGTTCGTTTGCAGAGGCTGGAAGCCCTGGTGCGCCCATTCTCTCTCTCTCCCTCTATCTGTCTTTCTCTCTGTGTCTGTCGCTCTCAAATAAATAAATTAAAAATTTATTTAAAAAAATTGTAAGTTTCTGCTCATTGAATATATTATCCACTGGTCAATCTGATGAGCCCAATAAGGAATCCTACACAAGTTTTGTTAATATCTACTTTTCAACTTTACAATCTAATTTAACTATGATGTGATCTATGAAGTGTAAATAAACTCCTTAGCAGAGGGTTAGTGAAAGAAGCTTAAAATATTTCAGTTATGGGTTGAGACATGTAACAAAAGAGAACACAAATTGTTTCTAAAAATTCTTCTTAAACTCCGCTGACACTAATGATGCCGTTAAAATGGCAATCTCAAACACTGTAAGCCACTTCGTGTCAGGCCAGCTGCAAGGAGTAGATTTGATTATCTATATACATTCCATGTGGTCAGAAACTTAATGCTGAGACTCAGCAGGAGAGCATGATTCTGGAGAGGGAATTGACTCACACTGTGATTTATAATAAAGGAAACCTTTGGTATGAAATTTTATCTCAGAATTAAGAACTCCTTTGAGATTTTCACCACCAACTCAGCATGGTGCTATTATGTTGTTATTAAGACACTTAAACTATTGTTTTTCTTACCCCTTCCAGAGGGCTAAGAATGGATGATTTAAGGTTACAGCAGAGAGTGGCTGCTTCTGACTACATCCAGGTTGGGTACTAAGTGCTTCAAACATTACTAGCAGCCACTTATCAAGCATGTAATAAACTTTCCAGAAAAAAATAGTTAAAATATGGCAGGTGGTACATTTTAATAAATGTAGAAATTTTTCAAAGTGTTATCTATACACATTTTTCTACTCTCAACGGTATGTCATAGTAAAACTATTTTGGAAGGTCTGCCAAACTTAGTATATTTGCCCATCTCTCAAAACAATTGTCCTATAGAAACATGATTTAAGAATGGTTTCTTGATAATATCCTAGCCATCTTATCCAGCCTTTCCTTAAGGCCTGATGGTATTCTATCATTGGATTTCATGAACCTGTACTTAAAAAACACTCCACCAAACCCAAGCTAATTTATTTATTTTTAAAATTTATTTTATTGATTTATTTGAAAGGAAGGGAGAAAATGGGCACAGCAGGGCCTCCAGCCACTGCAAATGAACTCCAGATGAATGTGCCACCTTGGTCATCTGGCTTACCTGTGTACTGGGGAACTGAACCTGGGTCCTTAGGCTTCATAGGCAAGAGCCTTAACCACTAAGCAATCTCTCCAGCCCAAGTTTCTTATTTTTTACTAAGAGAAGTTTAAAGTATTTTTGCTACGTTTAATCAAAAATAATTAATTAATTTGCAAAACAAAGTAAGCATCTGTAATTTTAATAAGTCTGTAGTTGAGCTAGGGAGATAGCTTAGCAGTTAAAAATGCTTGCAAAGCCTGCTGGCCTAGATTCAAATCTCCAGTACCCACAGCAAGAGCTCAGGGTTCGGGCTGCTCCCTTGTTAGGAAATGTGTGTCTTTTCCAGGCTACAGTTCCTGCAAGATAAAGTCCTTCACTCAGCAGAATCGCAAAGGAAAAACCCACCTTCCCTCATCATATTCTTCATCCTAGTACCCCCTCCAACTTCACCTGCTTGTTCAGCCCAAAAATCTTTGTTGTATTAAGCTTTCACTAAATGAAAACAAAGAAAAAAACATCTTTTACTACACACAGCCCATATCCATCCCATCACCCAACTCTAATGGAACATTTCCACAAGCATTTTCACCTCTTTCATCACCTCTAAGCCATAATTTTGTCATGAGGCAAGGCTACAAAGAGTTCATGTGTCTGCATCCACTCATGTGCTATTTTCATCTTCATACTCTAGTTTCCAAAAAGTAGTTTTAAATATTTTTTGTTTATTTTATTTATTTATTTGAGAGCAACAGGCAGAAAGAGGCAGAGAGAGACACAGAGAGAAAGTGAGAGAGAATAAAGGCACCAGGGCCTCCAGGCACTGCAAACAAACTCCAGATGCATGCACGACCTTGTGCATCTGGCTTACGTGGGTACTGGGGAATCGAGCCTCGAATAGGTGACCTTAGGCTTCATAGGCAAGTGCTTAACTGCTAAGCCAGCTCTCCAGCCCCCCAAAAGTAGTTTTAGAAATGAGGGCTGGAGAGCTGGCTTACAGGTTAAGGTGCTTGCCTGTGAAAGCCTAAGGACCCATGTCTGATGATTCAGGTCCCATGTAGGCCAGATGCACAAGGTGACATGAGCGCACATGGTTGCATATGCACCCAAGGAGATCCACTCTAGAGTTCAATTACAGTAGCTGGAGGCCCCAGCATGCCAATTCTCTCTCTCTTCTCTTGCATAAGAGAAGTCCAGTCTGTTTGGCTTGCCTCAAAAAAAAAAAAAAAAATGAACTTGATCACATGAGTTTTGTCAAAACCCTACAGTAGCATCAGGAGTTGCCTATCCATCCTTCAGATTTTACCATGTCTTCTCACATATTCTGTTTCAGGCTTTAAACATCTTGCTAACTCCCAACGAATTCAAGAAGGTTCAATTTTAGAACATTTATAATTTCTGTTCCTTAAGGATGACATCTACAAAGCAGACACTTCATCCAGACACCAATTCATTTAGGTCTTTGTTGCACGCACATGTCGCCAGTTTAGAGACACTGCCTATGTTACCATAGTGAATAGTCCCTTGTCCAGAGAATTTACCCTGCCTTCCTCCAGTTACTTAAATGTGTGTGTTTCTCAGCTCCTCTCAATAAGAGGTGAGCATTAAGAAATTACTATTTGATCTGATTTGTTCACATATTTATATCTAGGAGCTCAGAACAGAACCTGAAGTAAGACAAAAGCCTCATAAATAAAATGAAATTATAACACAATTTTAAACATTCCCTTTTAGTTTTTCCAAGATGCCCACCCTTGCTTAGGTTTCCTCATTCCACATCTAATGTCTATATCCCTCAACTTATTTGCCATATATTCGATCCACTATGATGATGACCACACATGAAAGGCTAAAATTCCGTGCAAAGATCTGTCTTCTTCCAAAGTGCTACCTATGCCACATGTTGTAGTAACATTTTATGGTCAGGCATATCCCACTGCATGCATGTGGGGGCCACAGGAAAACTTTAGGGTGTGAGCCTTCTCCTCTCACCTTGTTTGACATAACATCTCTCTTGTTCATCACTGTGAATGGCAGAGCTGCTCAGGAATATCAGGATTCTGCTGTCTCTATCACACATGTGTGCAGCACAGCAAGTCTGCTATGCATGTGAGTTAAGGTTCTGAACTCTGGGACTTTCAACTCATCCACTGAATAAACATTTATTTAGCAAGTGCCATGTCTCAGGTAAGACACATCAGAACCTTGGCTAACCTGTCCATTTTCTGATCTGTCAGCTTATCTCTGCTTTTGCTTTTGTATTAAGGATGTCCAAGGGTATAAATATTGATCCTGATACATGAAAGATACTAGACATGATCAAGATTTGTCTGCCCCAGTATCAGATGTCCAGGATACCAGATTTTTCTTCACTTTTTCAAATGCTGATCCATGTTTCATGTTTAAGCTAAAATTATCATGTCTACAAAGTAGCACACACTAAACACTGTTACACTCGTGAGTCCACTTTACTTCCAGATTAAGTCTTGGTTAGCAATTAGCTATCGATAGATTTGTATGTTTCTAATGGTCAGGACATGATTGCCACTGTCCTCGTTGAGTCTAAACTTACTGAGTAATTAATTGCATGAGAGATATTTGACACAATAGGTTTATGTATGACAGAATGAAATAAACACTTATGTCACAGCATGACCATACTGGAGAGGTTGAAAGCAAAATACTCCTTCTTCTAGGATGATGGTCTGGCTTGTACTAATTTAAGTTAACTATGATTAGAAATAATAGGAATTAATGTTTTATTTTTTAATTAACATTTTAACATATTTTATTTTTATTTATTTGAGAGAGAGATACAGAAACAGGCAGGTAGAGAGAAAAAGAGAGGGAGGGAGAGAGAGAGAGTGAGAGAATGGGTGTGCCAGGGCCTTTAGCCACTGCAAACGAGTTCCAGATGCATGCAACCTCTTGTGCATCTGGTTTATGTGGGTCCTGGGGAGTTAAACATGGGTACTTTGGCTTTGTAGGCAAGTGCCTTAACTGCTATGCCATCTCTCCAGCCCAGGAATTAATGGTTTTAAATTTCACAATTTAGTAGAAGAGATGTATACATGTACTTCAATTCAATGTGACTAGCAACAACACAAGCTAAAAGAAATAAAGTGCTTAAAGAAACAAGATGACATCTAGAGTTATAGTTGTGGGAAAGGAGGGAGAACTTAGAGACCTACTTGCTTCATTAGTTTCTTCTATAATTTTTAGAAATGCTAATCCATACCTTTTAATTGAAATACCAGTCACATATTCTTACATTATTGGCAAATTTTCTAGAATAATCACATTTTATTTGTAAAATATTTCATATTTTTTGCCAATGTTTATCATGTTCTAGGAGAATTCTCAAACCACATAAAAATTCATACTTTGGGGGGTTTGTTTTTTGTAATTTACAATTTGAAATCTGATCAGAGATTCTCAAGATTGTACCACAATTACTCCAAAATAGAGGATGATTTTTCAAATGAAAGACATTCAAGTCATATTAACAGCAATGGAGGCACCTGTGAAGTGAAATATTTTCTCTGAATGCTCTCATGCAAATCCACTGCTTAGTTCTGCTGTAAATAACATTTGTTTTCTGCAGCAGATTTTGCCTCCCACATTCACAGCATGTGGTTTGTAAGCTTCAGTTCATAACCAATACATTTCCCTCTTCTTCACCATGGATTTCAGGACTGTACTTACATATTCTTCATAAGCCTCATGGGCTGGGGGAGGAGGAGCCCTGTATCCTGGCACTGCTGGTGCTCCCCGAGCTCGGGGGGTTGGGACACCTCTTGCCACAGGGGGCACTGGAAGAGCTCCACGGGTCACAGTGGTCCCTCGAGGGGTGAGAACACCTCGTCCAGGTGGTGGTGGAGGAGGAATGGCACCTCCACGTCCCCTAGAAAAATAAGTCACATATATATGAGAGAAAAGAATGCTTTCCACTCACCTCAGTGCCTTCACAGAACTGTCTTTCTCAATTATAGAAGAGGCACAGCATTTTGACATCCACAATAAAATATATTTCTATAAACATTATTACTCAGTTCTCAAGAAAGGCATGTCAAATTCATGGATATATTCCAGTGTACATTTAAACAAGCCAAAGAGAAAGGCCCTAATTGAAAGTCTACTTAGATTTGATTACACACTCAGTAACAAAAGCCAAATCAGAGCATTGTCTGAGGTCTGGCCTGCTGTACTTCCTATGAAACTGAGGATATGCCCGTTTCCTCCATACTGGGGGTCACTGACAGTAGTGACAGGCAATGCTATCATTTCTGAAAACTGATCTGTCTTTGCATTAATAAAATGTGGGGCTCTGACCACAGTGATACCTTTGTGCTATTAGTTGAGGTCACTTAAAAATCACAATAAATTGTTCCTGATTATATCACCATACATGTCACTCTCTGAGTTGGTGCAGTCAGTGACAAATGTATTTTCGTGTGCTTAGTACTAGTGAATTAGTACTTGCCAACAGAGACTAAATGTTTTCTACTGAAGTTCTAAACACAGAGATAAATGCACTAAAAGCATGAAATCAAATTGTTGTAGCCAACATTTATGATATTCTGAGGCCTTTAGAAAGTTTGAGTGTTTGTGTGAAATCTTTGATCAAATGCATGGCTATTTCACTTTTTATTATGTCTGAAAGGTTGGCCTCCAGACAGCACTGCTTTCAAAAGGAACACTAAAGCTTGGGAAAAATGATGATCATTGGGGTGTCAACAATCACAGGGTTTGGCTGTACCGACATGGGGGATGTAAGTCAGCTCCCTGCTATGAATAGCAGTCAACTGGCTTTTTCTTTCCTACAGAAAATGTGCTTTTAGAAAGGAAGATTAAGAATGCTGGAAAAGCTTTCAGAATTCTTACCTAGATTGTGAAGCTTATAAATAGGTAACTTACTGTGAACTAATGTACAGAGAACACTAGCCTACACTGGGGGAAAGTGATGCATAAAAGACCCAGAACTGCAGTGTTAGCTGGCTGTGAATACAATAGTCTATGATATCATAATAATATAAAACACATCTATGAAAATGAATGTAAATGCCAACTTTACCATCACAAGGACTCTGTTGTAGTTTGAATGTGAAACAAGTTTGAATACTTGGTCCCTAGCTGATAGTATTGCTTGGGATTCTGTGGAACCTATAAGAGAGGGATCCTTGCTGGAGGTACTGAATATCTGGGGACAGACCTTGAAGTTTTATAGCCCAGTCTTGCCCGCTGTCCACTCTCTGCTTCCTTACCATTGAACTGTAAGGAAGTAAGTTGTCCCAGCCATATGGTCCCATCGCTAAAAACAACTGCCAACAGGGCCTTTCCCATTATGATATACTATATGTCCTCAAGCTATGAGCCAAAAGAAAGTCTTCCTTGAGTTACTTCTTGTGAAGTACTTTGTCACAGCCATGAAGATAATAATAAAACCTCCAAGCATCTGTTTGCTGTAAGTCAGATAAGCACATCTCCAGCTCTTGCACTAGATTGTTGTTTAGTTTAGCATGTTGGTTTTTTTTTTTTTCTAAAATGCTCATTTGTTGATAGGAAAATACATAGAACTAACTGTACCACAAAAATGGTATTTTAATCTCCTCCTTTTATCTTGGTGAATCAAATGAAGATTTTTCAATCAATGCAATTTTCTGATTTAAAATTTTTGGTGCTCACATCAAGTCCAATTTGTCATTCTATTTCTTACTGACACTTGAAATGTAGCCCTCACACGTCCTCCTGAAGCTGACTTGTGATATGCTATAGATCATGTCATTCCCCTGAAATGTTAGCCCACTACTGTTTCCTCTTCAGCTCATGGGACATATTGCCTGTTGTAGAACATGGTCCTAGGCCAAATTCACAGCACAGTATTCTTTTCTTTAGTTTCTCACTTCTTCACAGAACATAATACTTATTTCTGAACCTAACATAACCATCCTGTGAAGATACCTGGCTGAGACCACTGAGATCTCATTGTATAGACGTGAAATGCGACTGTAATTTTATAGTTTCCACTTTACCATACATCCACAATTATAGTTAAGACCAAGGGCTGTTATTTCATGCTTTTTCTCTTCTTTACTGCTCTCTTCTTCCTTACTCCTGAGAATATTTCACTAGGTTTTAATCTAGGATGTTCTTGTAAAATGAGGGCTCCAAATTTCTGTTCTCAGCATCTTGCAGTACACAATTCTAAGGATGGCAATTATTCCCTAACATAATGTAACATTCTAGTTTATGTTCCTATGTCAGAAGCTTTGTAACTTTCTGAATTTTAGAGTTGAGAATCTTTTTAAAATTTGAAATTCCATACAACTTTTTAAATCAATAAATCCCACTCACTGGAGTTAAGGAGCCTTCAGCACATCTAATACACAGACTAAGTTAGAAACACAGCTCTGTGTGATTCACCTAATTTAATATTTTAACAAGCTTATCCTATGGGAAATTCTCAGCTTCATTACAGAAGATAAAACAAGTTTCAAAGACTTTAGGTCATCTATCTACTCAAAGTTATACTGATAATACACAGACTTTGAATAACTTACAAGAATGACCATTTTTTTTTCTGTTAGTTTTATATTTCACCTAATCTTTGTTTATAATAATATGACTACCATTCAAGGCTAGATGCTAAAGAGTTATTTTGCCTTGGGTTATTCTTGCTAACATCTATATCACCAACACTTATAAATTCCAATCTGTACTCTGGTTCCATCTCTGTACATTCTAAATATTGCTCATTTTTTTATCAGTCTTGGGCAATGATCTTATCTTTGATTGTATTCCTAGACATGAGCCTCTCTCCCTCTTTCTTTCTCTCCCTCTTTTTCTCTCCCCATCTTTACCTCTATATCTGCCTCTTTCCCTTCTACATTTTCCTCACTCCTTCTATTCTTTTTTCTCTCCCTCTCATTCTCCCTCTCTTATTATCCAGAGTAACAATTAAGGGGTATTCTGAGAAACAACCATTACTATTCATCTCTTTTATCACCTCCATTCTCATTATAATACATGAAGCCTTCAAAATCTACCTCTAATTTAATTTTTTTTTTCTGTAACATAAATAACATAAAGGTTCAAGGTCACCTCAGCCACATTTAAGTTTATAGGTCAGCTAGGATACATGACATCCTTCTTCAAAAAAAGTAAAATATGTGTCAGAATACTACATTATGTGACACTAATTTTTTTATCAATAAGCAGAGTAGTACACTTTAAAATTTAGAGCAAAATTATAAAAATAAATGGTACAAAATTTCAAGTTATCTTTTATAGTTAAATTTAATTTTCAGAATGGCCACATTTTCCTACACATAGGTAATTGCTTCTCTGATTTCTAACTCTATTTTCTGCTACAGTGTATAAATTTTTGAAGTAGCACTTAAATGTTTAAAAAAGGGCATATTCATAGTAATAGTTAAAATATTTGGGGCATAAATTAAATGTTCAGAATATTTTAGTATTTTTAAGGAAATATCTATGTGATCAATAAGATATTATTCTAGACCTGCATCCTTTATAAATTTAAAGGTCAATTACAACAGTGAAGAGAGCAAATGAATCACACAGGCTGTATGTGAAAACTATGAGAATTTTCTTGTCCTTCTGTTGAAATCTTGACAAATTCAGAATTATATAATATAATATATTATATAATTTATATAATATATTATATAATTATATATTATATAATTTATATAATATATTTATATAATATAAATTTAGAATTATATAATTCTAAAACATAAAGATTTCATTTTTTTGCCAAATGCAAAAAATCAAATAGGATTCTCTCTTATCATCAAGTATGTTACAAAGCCAAATACTTTATATACTTGAGATATCAATCTGTAAAAGGTGAACTTATGGCTTTCTTTCATGATGACTATATATGTAACTTAACTTCTTGCCTGGCAAGATTCTTTCAATTCATGAACCATTAGCGACATAGATAAAATGTGCACAAAGTCCTTCCAGTTTAAAAAAGACAGAAGAATACAGAAAACCCTCATGAATTCTGGAATCTGATGACCTATATAATAACAGGTATATTTTCATCTAACTTTTTTCACCTCAATTTCTCACCTCGTTTAAAAGAGTTAATACACAAGCTCCTTTTCACTATTTAAGTATTCGGTGGTCTTTTGATTTTTATCGTGGTGAGTGTTGATGATACTGTTGTTCTTTGCTAGTGATCATGACATAGAAAGACCAGGACATCACAGGCTTGCCACTGTCCTTTGTTATTAATTAGTTAAAGTGAGGACTAATGTACCTTGAAGGAGCTGTGGGAGCTATTCTGATCCCTCTGCCTCGAATACCTCTGCCACGGGCAGAATCTTCTGAACCATTTAAGTAAGATAATTCACGTAGTTGTTCCTGACGGATTTCATCATTGTAGTCCTAGAAGAAAGCAAAAACATGAGGATATAAAACAGATAGTCTGGGGGATTCTTAGGGCACACACACACACACACACACACACACACACACACACACGGCTGGGGATATAGCTCAGAGGTAGAATATTTGAATACCATGTGTGAGAACCTGAGTTTGATCTCAAGTACTATAAAATAAAATTAAAAAAAAAACAGAAATAGGAAGAAAGAAAGAAAGAAAGAAAGAAAGAAAGAAAGAAAGAAAGAAAGAAAGAAAGAAAGAAAACAGCTTCTTAGCCAATAGCCAGAGCTTGATCTTCGCTGGCTGTGGTGGTTTGAAGCTGTAATCCCAGGTCTCCAAAGATTTAGTTAGGAGAGTTCAACGTCAGCCTGGGCTACTGAGTAAGACTTTTTTACTTGTAGCAATTAGCCAATCTCATTAATTATTTTGTATTACTGTGTTTAAGAGAAATCTACCTGGTAGATTTTCTAATGATGGAGAGAAATACAGGGCTTGACTAACACCAGAAGTATTTTTAGAAGCTGAGCCAAAAGAAATGAGTCTAAGTCAGTATATTATCAGCAGGAAGCAAAGTTCATTTAGCTTTCCCACAATGCATGACTATGTCACAGTGATATAAAACAAACAATATATAATCAACCACACACCGCTGCATACAGACTGGTGGGGTTTCAGCCAGTATGTGAAAATTCTAGCATAGGATATCTACCTTGTGCTCCAAAAACTGCAGTGATTATAAGCAAAAGTGCTAGTCACTCCAAAGCACTTATTTTCTTATTTTAAACATGTTGCTTTCATGTTTATCCTCAGTACCTGATTATAGTGATAATAGGCTTAACACAGCTGACAGAACTATACAGTAGAAAATTACAGTTCCTACAAGTCATATATTATTCAATTTCTACTGCCTAATTTTCACATTCAAGCACCAACTGAAGTGAAGAATAAGCACTCTATTACTTTATTAGCATCAGATTGCAGTGTGTTGCTACTACTGTTTGGACCAAGCAGCCAAGCATCCAAACAAAACATTCCCAATGTAATGTAATTTATTCTAAAGAGGTAACTGTATCTTCTCCTGATTTCTTCTGAAGAAATCTCATATTTACTAAGGGTCCCTACGAATTAGAAAACAAAAGAGAAGAGAGATAGGCAGATGGTGGTTTGCCACAGAGGGTGAGGTAAAGTCTAAGAAACTGCATATGAATGTAGTATATGTAAAAGTGAACCTTAAAAATAAATGTTTCCATGCCAGAATTTGAAAGGTCAGAATACAGATGTAGTCTCAAATTGTGTGAAGGTTAGAATACAGATGTGGTATCAATTAGTATGAAGGTTAGTATACAGATATGATCTTGCAACGAATAATTATAAAGGACAGGAAGAAGCAGGAGGGGAAGGAAGTGGCAGATGAATATAGGAGGAGGGGAAAGATCCACGTAGTGGTCACAGTTTAAAAAAAATAAAAGGAAAGTTCCCACAACGTTTATCTGAAATTGGCCACTTACACTTTAGCTAACACTACAGTAAAATGTGACATAAACAGAGAATGGAAAAGTGTTTGTGTATTTTGGCATTTCCTTGCTCCCACTGTAAAATCTTATGCTACCAGGTAGGGAAATCCAGAGCAGCTTTCTGGAGCACAAGATACCTCATCAGAATCCCCACATATCAAAACCATTCAGCACCAGTCAACTGGTGGAAATGAGAAAGATCATCTTGCAAATCCCAGACATCTTTTTCTCAGGATAAGAGGTGACTGGTTATTATTACTTTAGAGACTATGAACAGTGCTTTGTTTTGAACAAAGCTACTAAAGACAAAGGTGGTTTAGTCAGTAGAGAAGAGAAGAGACATAGACTTCCAATCTCTAACCTCCTATGCAGATGAGGAAAGTTGGTGGACTGTTATTGTATATATCTTGGGCTAGGTACCACCTCAGTTGGAAGTCAATATATCTCAATGTAATACCAGAAATCAAAACAGTTTGAGTTTTTCATTAAACTTGTTTTTTAAGTGTCTGTATTCACTAACCCAGTTGTACTAGAATGCGACTATTGCGTAAAAAAGACTCTGTTGGAGCCAGGCGTGGTGGTGCACTCCTTTAATCCCAGCACTCGTGAGGCAGAGTTAGGAGGATCACTGTGAGTTCGAGGCCACCCTGAGACTACATAGTGAATTCCAGGTCAACCTGAGCTAGAATGAGACCCTATCTCAAAAAACAAAACAAAACAAAACAAAACAAAACAAAAAAAAAAAAAAAAAAACTCTGTTGGTCTCAGAAGTATAAAATTCAGACTGTAGTATAATTCTTATTTTTTGTTTTATGCTGTATGAGGTTTCCTTTGGGTGTGTTTTTGAGGTAGTGTCTCACTCAAGACAGGTGGACTTGGAACCCAGTCTGTAGTCGAGGCTGGCCTCAACTCAGGGCAATCTTTCTAACGCAGCCTCCCGTGTTGCAATTAAAATCATGAGCTGGGCTGGAGAGATGGCTTAGCAGTTAAGCGCTTGCCTGTGAAGCCTAAGGACCCCGGTTCGAGGCTTGGTTCCCCAGGTCCCACGTTAGCCAGATGCACAAGGGGGCTCACGCGTCTGGAGTTCGTTTGCAGAGGCTGGAAGCCCTGGCATGCCCATTCTCTCTCTCTCTCCCTCTACCTGTCTTTCTCTCTGTGTCTGTCGCTCTCAAATAAATAAATAAATAAAAATTAAAAAAAAAATCATGAGCCACCACATCCAACTGAAGGATAATGCTAAATACAAGTAAAATCATTACTGTTATTACATAGCAAAAATTCTTATGGGCATAACTTGAATGCTCTTTCCAAAGAGGAATCATTTTCTAGGTTTATGGTGACTAAGACAAGGCAGACAAGAAATGACACTTGACATTGACCAAGAACTCCAATTGCTTTACCCTATACTATTGCTCCCAAGGCCAAGCTACCCAAATGCTTCTCTCAACTCATGACTAAAGGTGCATAGATGCTAATGCAAGTATACTGTATCAGATGTGGGAATGTTCGGTGCCTCAGGAACTCCTTTACAACATTGCTGAACTAGCTTTTAACTTCATCTCACCAAGGAAGCATCCCACCTTTCCTTTTTGGCATCAGATATTATATCAAGATAGCTATATCCCTCCTTATTTCTCTTGTCACTACTTTCCTTCTAAAACAAGAGCATTTTCACTAATCAAGTTTTCCCATGTTTAGTACCATTTGACATCTGTTTCTTCAAGGACACAAACTAAAGTATAGCGTACTGACAAAATCTGGTTCCTAAGGTCATGGAGCTGAGAATTTTGGTAAATTCATTCATATTAATGGTGGTAGAAGGTGTTTATTTCAATATACTCTTTATTATGATTAAACTGATCAGTCTTCTAATTAAAAATAGTTAAGATAGGTTGAATATTAAACTATGAGTGGTTAACGTAAAGGCCATAATCAGGATTTTTAAGAAAAAAAAATACAACTAGTCTAAAATCACTTTTAATGAGAAAATATGAAAGACCCCTGGAGGCTGTCATGCACAGCCATATTTTGAATTAGAGCTTAGAAAAATTTGTTTGACACAGATTGGAGCAGAAAGGGAAAGCTAATTTTCTTTTTAAATATTTTGAAAAAGAGAGAGAGAGAGAGAGAGAGAAAGAAAAGAAGGAAGGAAGAAAATAGAAAGAAAGGAAGAAAGAAAGAAAAAGAGAGATAGGAAAAAAAAGGGAGAAAGAAAAGGGGGTGTGGGTGTACAATGGCTTGTAACCACTGTAAAGGAATTCCAGATGCATACACCACCTTGTGCATCTTGCTCTTTTTGGGTACTGGGGACTCAAACCTGGGTCCTTTGGCATGGCTGGCAAGCGCCTTAACTGAAATACCATCTCTCCAACTCTTAAAACTACTTTTTCCTGTGTGTGGTGAGGTGTGAGGAAAAGGAGATGGACACCCAAAGAAGCTTAGAGTGTTCTGGAAGGAAAAGGCAAAATGCTTTTTCTGTAAATTTCTATTCTTTTGCCTTTTTAATACTGAAATCAGTTTTTTATAAATTATTACTTGAAGTTATAATAAATGAATCACAATATTTTTTGTTTCTTTTCATTGATCAGATAAATTCATCCTACAATTTTCACAATATTTATGAGTGTTCCCTTTTACCTTTCTGACAAGCCCTCCCATTGTGACTGCTTTTGGTGTAATTGGTGCCCAAAAAGTGCTCAGACAGATGCTCAGGTGCTCCTAGAAAGGGCTTATGGTCCCGCTCTGCATATTTGATGTATATGCATAATTTCACAGCCACACATTGTTCTATCCATCTGGTATGCTGGCATTTTGCCCAAACACACATTAAGATCACTGTACTTGCATTTAGGTGCCAGGTAATGACAGGTGTTGATAGGTTACCTAGGGGTGTAGTGAGGGACTATTTTTTCTGCTAAATACTCTCCACTGAGATTCCATGGGGTCCTGATGCCACACATTTAGCATTGTGATCTTAACCACTAGAAGCATGGGAATGAAGATTCAACTCTACGAAGCCTGCAATGCTTGGAGACCATAAAGGAAAGACCTGAAATTTCCTCAGACTCTAAAATTACATGAGGGCACTACCTAGAGTAATAAAACACACACACACACACACACACACACACACACACACACAGAGGTGAGTGTGGAGATACATATTCCCAGTGCTTGGCAGATCAAGACAGAGGACTCAGGAGTTCAAAATCCATTGGGCTACAAAGTGAAATTCTACCTCAAAAAAATCAGAAAGAAAAGAAAATTAGACAAAATTAAATGTTGGCATTGAGCCATCTTCATAGCTGCAACTGACTTGGAATGGGTAGGAAACTACCAAATTAGCCACTACCTCAGGATCAGTTCTGCGTACTCAGACAATTTAGGTAATTGTGTCAGATTTGAGCAGTTATTCAATTAATAACCATTCATTTGTGAAGGTAAAGCAAGAATTTTCTTGGCAAATTGTTGAGCACATGACACACATGCCTTACTGAATTCTAATTGGAATAGGTATGCAATTAATACTTTTTTTTTCTTTTTACATAGAACTGTTGCTTTCCAATAAGCTAATTGCCTCTAAATCTTCTTAAACAAGAAATCAATGTGATAAAGATACCCATATGATTACAGATATAACCATGGGCATTAAAAATTCTAAACTGGGGTTGGAGGGGTGGCTTAGTGGTTAAGGCACTTGGCTGTGAAGCCTAAGGACTCATGGTCAGCTCTTCAGATCCCACATAAGCCAGATGCACAAGGCAACATGAGCATGCAAAGCACACACACACAGGGTGGCACATGCATCTGGAGTTTGATTACAGTGGCTAGAGGCCCTGGAATACCAATTCTCTCTCTTTCGCTCCCTCACTCTTACACATAAAAAAAGGCCAGTTGGTTGGGCTTGCCTCAAAATTAAAATATTTTAAACTTAGGGTTGGAAAGATGGCTTGGCAGTTAAGGTGCTTGCCTATAAAGCATAAGAACCCATGTTTGAGTATCCAGTACCCATGTAAGCCAGAAGCTCAGGTAGCACATGTGTCTGGAATTCTTTTTCAGTGGCTAGAGGCCCTGGTGTGCCCATTATCTCTCTTTCTTTCTCTCAAATAAATAAAACTATTTTTAAACATTCTAAACTAGCCAGGCATGGTCACACATGCCTTTCATCCCCGCACTCTGGAGGCAGAAGTAGGTGGATCGCCATGAGTTTGAGAGCACCCTGAGACTACATAGGAAATTCCAGGTCAGCCTGGACTAGAGTGAGATCCTACCACAAAAAAAAAAAAAAAAAAAAAAAAAAAAAAATTGAAACTGAATTTTCTTTGATGCTTGCAACTCAGATAATTTGAGGATACAATAGCATTTGAATTCCACAAAGTCTTGTTTTCAAATCTGTAAATATTAATGAAATCTTGTTTGCTTATATTGCTTTGAGACAGTGTCTCATGTGTGCCAAAATGGCCTCACACTCACTATGGAGCTGCATATGGCCTTGCACTTTGGGTTCTCTTACTTCTATCTCCAGAACAACAGAATTATAAATGTTGACAATCACGTCAGTTTATCTACTTCTCAGGATTCAAGTATGCTAAGCAAGCACTTCACCAGTTGAGCTCATCTAAGCACCTATATTGCTTTTAAATTACTGATACTGATAAGTTCATACAGGAAAACTTGTGTTTATAAGACAGAGAAGTTAGCCCTCACAAAATTACTAATATTATTTTTCTACATTATTTGTAACACAGCTAGAGTTATGGGACACAAACCAAACTTTCTAATTATTACAATATCTGTTTGGTCCTTACTTAGAATATTGTTATAGTATATTTTTTGTGAAGCAGTACTAGAAGGAATTATAAAGCAACTTTAAGTTCTACATTTTTAGAAAAACAAACACTAATTAGAGTATGAGAAGTGGTATGACAAGTGGTGAAGGATAAATGAAAATATCTGTCAAGATTTCAAGATAATGAGAAGGCAACTCAACACTTGTAAAAAAATTACAAAAGCCTATGTGATAAAGGACTTTTATCTTCAATATACAACAAATTTAAAAAAAAATCTCTGTAATAAAAACAACCTAATTAATACATGGGACTGATAAAAGAATTCAGGAGACACTTCAGTAAAGAAGATATACAGATGGCAAATAAGAATAGTTATTCTACATCATATACTCTTAGGAAAATGCAATTTGAAATAATGAGTAGCACCTATGTACCTACTAGAATTGAGAAAATTAAGGTACATTACAATGCCAAAAGTTAATACGAATGTAAAACACCAGGAAATCTTCATTGTTGGTGGGAAAATACAATAGTACAAACACTTTGAGAGTTTGATCCTTTTTTAAGAGCTGCCCATACTTGGGGTATTTGAATGTAAAATGTACCCCCCCCAGCCTAATGTGTTTGAACAACTACTTGGGAAGGTTATGGAACCGTTAGTATGTGAAGCCTTGATGGAAGAAGTGTGTCCCCGAGAAGACAACCTTGAATCACAGCCTGACTCTGCTGGCTGCTCTTCCTCTCCTTCTTGTCTGCTGATATGACAAGGTGACACAAACGTCCTGTTCCTGCCATATTCTTCCTGCCATGGTGGAATCTACCCTCTGGAAGAGTAAGCTGAATTAAACCCCTTTACTACTATAAATTACTTCTGGATGGGTATTTTGTCACCAAATAAAAAATTAACTGTTCACAGATCAATACTCTTGCCATATGATCTATCTATCATATTATTATCTATCTCCATGTTCTCTGCCCAAATAAGTAAAAATCATATCAATACAATAATCTGAAATTAGATGTGTATAAGTGGCTCTATTAATAAGTACCAAAATGTTTAAATAGATAAGATATCCTCTGCTGGTAAATCGAGAAATTGTGGTACATCTAGACAGTAGAATATTGTTATAGACAACTCCAACCAGACAGACAGATTATGGGAAGAAACAATGTATTTCAAGCTTATAGACCTAGGGGAATTTCCATCAATGGCAGAAGCTGGCTCCCTTTCATAGGTCCAAACAGAGAAAAAAAAAAAAAAAGAGCCAGCAAACACCAAAAACACAGTGGTGCACATCCCAACCAGAATTCAAACCTCTCTTCATACCTTTGGGCTGTAACTTGATCCACCCCTAGTGACACACCCCTATGGCAGGAGTCGGCCTGCTAGGAGCTGCAGACTCTCCTTTAATAAAACACCTGAGTCTATAGGGCCAGACGTTCACACTGCCACAAAATTATTCACACACAAATGAAATGTTCAGTCAAGCCATAGAAAAATATGGTGGAGGTAGTACATATTCCTAAGCATAAGAATGTAACTTGAAATGACTGTACATTGAAACAACTTATACAAACTTAAACAGGGTGTTAGCCAGGCACTATGCTCACTGTCAGATTGGATATCACTAATGCCTCCTCCATGAGTAATGCTGACTTCTAAGCAGCCCTGAATGTGTCAAGAACAGACCAAATATATTTTTTCTGAGTTTCATTTTGATGAATGATGAAAGGTTGAGGGATCATCAGAGATTAAATGGTGAATGTGATGCAAATGACAAAATGGACATAATTTAATGTTTCACATTCTTCATCATTCTCCCAGCTATCTTCTTTGCCATTGTTTTTTGTTCTGGTACTCTGGAAAATTAGACCAGTACAGAAATTAAGCAAAGACTATAGATGTACAATTTGGAGCTCCAAGTTCCTTGATAGCACATATGTAAGGGGTGGTGGTGCTATTGCTGAATTGTGTTCTCCCAGTTTTATATTGAATCTTTAACCACCTATGTGTTAGCATTTGGAAACAGGATATTTGGAAGGAAATTAGGTTTAGATCTGGTCAAGAGGGTGATGTTCTGATGATAGACTCAAAAGTCTTTTAAATAGAGACACAGCTTGCACATGCACCAACCCCTGCTACTGTTTTGAGAAAGAGGCTTTCTGCAAGCACAGGAGGGCCCCAGTAGAGCCTAACAATGCTGACACCCTGATCTCAGATTTCTGGTTTCAAATAATTGAAAAATGCATTTCTATTGTGTTTGCCATCCAAAGCACACTATTTTGTTATGGCAACCAGAGCTGACCGGGACAGGCTGTATGTGTGTGGCCCTTCTCAAGCATCAGGGTCTAGATGAGAACAAACAAACAACAGAAAGCAATCAGTGAGTGTCACATCACCATTTAAAAATTATATTTATTTTATTTACTGGAGAGAGAGAGAAAGAGAGAGAGAATACACATGTTAGAGCCTCTAGCCACTGCAAGCAAATTCCAGATGCATGTGCCATCTTGTGCATCTGTCTTTATGCAGGTACAGGGAATAGAACCTGGGTCCTTTGGCTTTGCAGGCAAGCCCCTTAACAGCTAAGCCATCTTTCCAGCTCCACACAACCATTTTTGCTGTTACTGTTGGTCTGGTGTGCATGTGATTGAATTGCAAAGTGTGAATCTTAGCTATTTCTTAAACCTGAAGACCAGAATTCTGAGGTGAATTTTGGCTCTTTGGCATTAGACCTAATCACCTTTATTATCTTATATGTATTTTAGATCTGTCGCTAGTGCTAAATACATTCTGATCCCATTTTACCAAATATGAAGGAACTCAAATGCTACAACGAGCCTGAAAGTGACCATATACTATTTTCATACTTGAATATGAATGCACACATATCTATGGGTGTTGACTGCTTAAAATTGGAAAGAGAACAAAAGCTGTAGAAGATGAACCAGTTAGTAGAACAGTTGAATACATAAATAGATTGGGGTTTATATCAAAAGTATCAGGAAAATATTTTCAAAATGTGAATGGTTTCATGTTTTTAATGTGTGTGTGTGTGTGTGTGTGTGTGTGTGCGCTCATACATGTATGTACATGCATGCATACCAGGGTCACTTGATGAAAAGGAACATAAGATATTTTATTTGCACTACTTTTTGTGTCTGGTTTTATGTAATTGGCTGAGGAGTTCAACCCAGGCCAGCAGGCTTTTTAAGCCAATGACTTTAGCCACTGAGCTATCTTCCTAGTTCACTCAAATGATATTAAATAGTCAAATGAGGACTAGAAAATGCAACTGAAATGTGACGGAAGACATGAGAGAACCAAGGTAGAGCAGCTTATATTAAAACAACCTGAGTAGTAAATGATAGTCGAGTCATTCATGAGCATGTCAGAATCTGACTGTACAAAACTTAACAAGATGTTCATTCTCCATGAGATCCTCTAATGGCCATGTCAGAATTCTTAATGGAAACCAGTGAGTTCATAAGACTTTCAGGTCTAATGTACAGGGTAGTTTTTAACAGTTATCTTCCATTTAGAATACACATTTTTTTAAAATTTACTTCTATATTGCAAATTATTTTTAGGCACATTCACTGTATTATTAAATCTAAAAGAAACTAAAGTAGAAAGTCATCAAGCCATCACATTAAAAAAATAATCAAGTCTATTATCATAAGCAGTATGCAAAGGGGACCTGTGCTTCCTGTGTGGGGCATGGAAGGGCTGTACAATTAGAACAATTAGGGGAGGTTGTTAACAATGTGAAGTGATGGGGTTTAGTGTTTCTCTGCCATTCTTACGAGCCCTCTGCAAGTTTTTAAAGATGAACAAACAGAATGACATGCTCTAACAAACAGGACTTAAGTAGAAAGACTGAAACAATCTGATTTAAGCTGTATGAATATGACATACTTATGGATATCTAGTATAGTCATTTCTTCTTACATGAGCATGTTATCACAATAAGACACAACATGCATTTTAAAACCAGTTTTGTGAAGTTTCTTGCATGGACAATGTGTGGGCAGGCATGGTGGTCTGGAGTGAATAGACCTGACCCATTTCTGGGCTCCTCCCACCTCCTTGTTCAGAGTTCTTTGCACAGACAGTGTGTAGGCAGGCATGGCTGTCTGGAGTGATTAGGCCTGACACATTTTTTGTGCTCCTTTCACCTTCACTGTCTGAGTTTGTTGGGAGGTCAGTGTGTGTGCAGGCATGGTGGTCTGGAATGAGTAGTACAAACCAATGTATCTGGGCTCCTCCCCCCTCCCAATCTGGGTTGCCTGCACTGGTCTGTGTCCTTGAAGTAGGCCAGATCACTGTTCCCTTGCTCCTTTTAGTCCCCTGGTCTTGGTAGGTCCCACTGTACCTTGCTTCTGGAGGGTTGGCCCCTGTATACACTGTGGAATCATGCCATTTGCTCTGGTATCCTGACTGGCTATTAGGTATCAACATCCCTGTTCACCTGAGTCAGAGGGCGAAATGGCCATAGGACAAAAACTTGCTTCCTCCTCAATAAAATAGTCTTCTTAAATTCAAGACAACATCAAGACAACAACCAATAAAAGCGAACAGAAGTCAGAAAACTGAGAGATCTTCACCAAGGATGCCTAACTCCCATTATGGAAGCCTTCACCAAAATCATAGAGTTATCAACAGAAATTCATTCCCAAAATGAAAACACAAGAACCAATGAGACCCTGATTTAAAAAAAAAAAAAATCACTGAACTCAAGCAGACTATCAAAAAACCAACAATAAAACAATGGAATTGAACAGAATCACTTCCTAGAGTGTTCAGCTTTTGACAGTAGGATTAACGTGATTGAAGAAAATGTTAGATAGAACCTCCAAAGAGATATGAATAAATTGAAGGCAAGTCAAGATATAGAAGACCTCAACAACTGGTTGATTAAGCTTAATGGAGACTTTATCACACGCAAGAACGAACTACATGAAGCATCAAGAATATCACAATTCAAATTGAAATCATTTCTCAAAATAACACAACAGAAAACAAAATCAAATAGAACTTATAAAAACCTCTCTAGAACCATCCACCAACAGTGTTACTCATGTGGAAGACAACCTCTGACCTGAAAGATAAGACAGAAGAAATAGATCAGGAGGCCAAAAACTTTGCTAAGTGAAAAAAGTCAAGTGAACAGAATATGAGGGAACTGTGGACACCCTAAAACAACAACAACAAAAAAACTTCCATACCATGGGTATACAAAGAGGAGAGAAAATTCAGACCAGTGGCATAGAGAATATACCCAACAAAATTATTAAAGAAAACTTTCTGAATCTTGCAAAATAGAGGCCCATCCAGATACAAAAATCCCATAGAATACCAAACAGGCAGGAACAAAAAAGAAACTTTCTAAGGCACATCATAGTTAAAACTCTTAACATTGAAAACAAAGAGAGAGTGTTAAAAGCAGCAAGACTGAAGCAATTTACAACAAACAAATGTAATCCCATTAGAATAGCATCAGATTTCTCAAGGGAAACTCTGAAAGTCAGAAGGGCCTGAAATAGAACACTTCAGTCTGAAAAATTATGGCTTCCAACCCAAGCTATTTTACCCAGTAAAAGAATGCCATATAATAGATGGTAAAAGAAAAACTTTTCATGAAAAAAAGGTCAACTCTAGGATTATATGAACACAAAGCCAAACCTGAGGAGTTGTCTATCTTCAGTGGTAAAAAGTTAGAAAATGGTATTCCAAGCAAATGCAAATAATAAAAAACAAGCATATGTTGCTATAATAGTATCTTCAAACAAAAATTAATCAAAAGGATGAAGAAGTCCACTTCTTACTCATCAAAGGAATGATCCAACAGAAGCACATCACAATCATAAATGTCTATGTGCCAAACACAGGGGCACAACAGTTTATAAAACAAAATTTACTTGACAACAAAACATAAATAAACACCAACACCAGCATACTTGGAGACTTCAATACCTCTATCATCAATAGAAAGATCATTCAAGCAGAAAATCAACAGAGAAATAATAGAGCTCAACAACATCATAGATTAACTAGGACTAACAGATATCCAGAGAACTTTCACCTCAACTCTACACAATGCACATTCTTCTCAGCAGCCCACAGAACCTCCTCCAAAATCGACCATATATTAGGCCATAAAGCATACCTTCATAAAATCAGGAAAATCAAAGTAACTTCTTGCATCATGTCAGATCACAATGCTTTAAAGCTAGAAATTAACAAGAGTCACATAAAGAATTACACCAACTCCTGGAGACTAAACAACACACTTTTAAACAATGGGTCATGGAAAAATAAATAAATAAAAATTGTAAAAATTCTAGAACTGAAAGATAATGAAAACACAACCTACCAAAATTATGGAACTCAAGGAAGGCAATCATAAGGTAAAAATTCATAGCCGTAATTGCCTTAATTACAAAGAGAAAGAGGGAGAGAGACAGAGAGAATGATTGAGAGAGAGAGAGAGAGATCACAAATCAATATCCTGACTGGCCACCTAAAGGCACTGAAAAAAAAAAAAAAAAGAAATATCTAACCCAAAGAGTTCCAGACAGAAAGAAATAATCAATATTAGAGCAGAAATTAATGAATCGGAAAGAGCTGTTTCTTTGAAAAATAAACTAGATTGACAAACCCCTGGCCAAACTGATCAAGCAAAAATAGAAAAGAAATGTCTCATATTAACAAAATCAGAAATAAAAAAGGATATCACAGCAAACATCAATGAAATGGAAAGAATCATCAGGACATACTTCCAAAACCTCTACTCCACAAGGTTAAATAATCTGGAAGAAATTTCTGGACACATACCACCTACCCAAACTAAACTCAGCAGATTAATCTCCTAAACAAACCTATCACATCCATGGAGATTGAAAAGGTAATCAAGAACCTCCCCAAAAAGAAAAGTCCAAGAACAGATGGCTTCTCAGCTGAGTTCTGCAAACCTTCATAGAAGAACTGAAACCAGTTTTTCTCAAACTATTCTGCATAATTGGAGACCAGGGAATCCTCCCCAACTCTTTTCAATGAAGCTAGCATCACCCTAATACCAAAACCACATACAGCTGCAATAAGAAAAGAAAAATATAGACTTAGATCCTTAATGAACTTAGATGCAAAGAACTTGAACAAAATCCTTGCAAATTGAATTCAACATAAAAAGGTTTGGCCATCTTGATCTAGTAAGCTTCATTTCAGGGATGCAGGGATGGTTCAATGGAAACTGGTGAACGTATTACACCATATAAACAAATTGAACCATAATAACCACATGATCATCTCAATTGATACAGAGAAAGCCTTTGACAAAACAAAATATCACTTTATGATCAAAACACTGGGGAAAAAAAACAGGCATGGGGGCTTTATATTTAAGCACAATAAAGGCTATATATAATGTTCCTTAAGCCCAAATCATACTTAATGGGGAAAAACTCAAGGAGTGCCCACTGAAATCAGGAACAAAATAGGGTTGCTCACTCTTACCACTGCTCTTCAACATAGAACTAGAAGTACTAGCCCAAGTAATAAGACAGGAGAAAGAAATAAAAGGGATTCATATTGGAAAGGAAGGAGTCAAGTTAGCCCTATTTGCAGATGACATGACCCTATATATCAGTGACCCAAAAGTCTCTATCCAAAACTTCTGAAGGTGACAAATTCCTTAAGCAAAGTGACAGGATACAAGAGCAATGCACAAAAATCAGTAACTTTTCTATATGCAAAGGACAAATACACAGAGAAAGAAATCAGTGAGGTTGTCCCATAGTAAATAGCAACAAAAATTAAATGCCTTGCAATAACACTAATAAAGGATGTGAAACAACCATATAATGAAAACATAAAAACACTCAAGAAAGAAATAGAGGAAGACATGAGAAGACAGAAAGACCTCCCATGCTCCTGGATAGGAAGAATTAATATTGTGAAATGCAATTCTATCAAAAGCAATATATAGGCTTAATGTAATACCAATAAAAATGCCAGCATCATTCTTCACAGAGATTGAAAAAATGTTCTCAAAATTCATATGGAATGTCACAAGGCCTTGGATATCCAAACATATCCTCAGCCAAAGAAACAACTCTGGTGTTATCACCATGTCTGATCTAAAGCTGTATTATAAAGCCGTGGTGGAATCAAAACAGAAACATAGACCAATGAAACAGAATTGAAGGCCTAGACCTTGGTGCAAGCAACTCCAGCTGCTTGATCTTTGACAAAGTTCCCAAAAATGTAGACTGGAGAAAAGGCAGCATCTTCAACAAATAGTGTTGGACAAAATTGATGACCATATGTAGAAAAATGAAATTATACCCACTCATTTTGCCATACACAAAAGTCATGTCCAAATGGATTAACGACCTCAATGTAAGACCTGCAACACTTCAGCTACTGGAAGTAAAAACAGGAAGCACTCTCCACAATATAGGATTGGGAAAAGACTTCTTGAACAAAGCTCCAGTAGCCCAGGAAATTAAACAAACACTCAACCAATAGGATCTCAGGAAGCTAAAAAAAAAAAAGCTTTTGCACATACAAACATACCACAAGCAGAGCCAATACATTACCCAGTGAATGGGAAAAAAAATCTTTGCCAGCTATACTATTTATAGAAACCTAATATCTAGAATCTACAAAGTACTCAAAAAACTAAATAATGAAAAAAATCAAACAACCCACTCCAAAAGTGGGGCAGAGAACTTACAGGGAGTTCTCAGAGGAAGAATTACAAATGCATAATACACACTTCAGAAAATGTTCAACATCCCTAACCATTAGGGAAATGGAAATTAAAACAACTATAAGATTTCACCTTACTACAGAAAGTATAGCAAAAATTAAAAAATCAAATGAAAAGAAATGTTGGCAAGGATGTGGTGAAATAGGAGCCCTTATTCACTGTTGGTGGGAATGTAGGCTGGTAAAACCACTGTGGAAATCAATTTGGAATCTCCACAAAAGGATGAATATAGAATTACCAACAGACCCTGTCATTCCCTTACTGGATATTTACCCTAAAAACTCCACATCTCAGTTCAGAAATACTTACTCAACCATGTTTTTATCTACTCAATTTATAATTCCTAAAACTGGAATCAACCCAGATGCCCATCATTGGATGAATGGATAAGTAAGATGTGGTACATCTACAAGAAGGAATTCTACTCAGAAGTAAGAAAAAAATGACACATTGAAATTTGTAGAAAATCAGTTGAACTTGGAACAGATTATTCTAAGTGAACTCACACAATCACAGAAAGACAACCATTGCATGATCTCATTCATCTGCAGTTCCTAACCTGGATCAGCCCAAGTTACTGACATAACTGTATAGCATCTTGAGGCTTGGCCAATAGGGATGGTAGGGTCAGGGGGAAGGAAAAGTGTGTGTGTGGGTGAGGGGGGAACAAAACTGAACCCAATTGAACTGGTAACATAGAGTCCTACATCCTAGAAGTCAGACCAAAAGGTGGAACCCTCAAGAGGACTTTAGAGGGAGCCCCTGTATTGAAGCACCCTGGAGAGACTGAGATGAAACCTAACCTCAAATTCCTCCTGTTTTCTTCTCTGGCTTTTTCTTTTTTCTTTTCCCTTAGTATTGAACTGTAATTTCCTGTACCAGGTCTACATCCACAATGAGCTGTTGATCAGAGAGACCTACTAAATCTCCCAAAACAAACAAAACAGACTTCTGTTAGAGTACTTTTTTACCCACCACAGGTTAATCGTAAGACCCTACTGCTGAAGACACTGAACTCTGTTGGCATGAACCATAGTGACCTGGTTGGAATCCAGAGGAGAGCTAGTCCTCATGCAATTAGCCCACCTAGTGCTAGAAGTTGCTACATGAGGTACCAGGGGAAAGTGGCCAACATTCACCCAAGCAATTCAAAAGTCTAAGTGACTCAGAAGCAAACAACTTGATGTAATGCTCACACAAGCGTAATAGTGGCACACAGCCATGGTGGATAACTAACTGCTCTTGGATTGGCTAACAAATCTGCTCAGTGGAAAAGAAACCATATCTGGAACTGGGAAACAAATCAGAAGCATATCCAGATAATGATTCTGCTTTCCATTGTCAAGCTCCCACTAACCATACATTATAGGAGTGTCTCAACCCTTTTAATTTTCTCTAAATTAATAATGGTTATCCCATTTAATTGGTTCTCATTTCGCTCTCTGTTGGAGAATCTGATTCTCTTTTTTAGCTGGGCACTGGACTTGAGGAGATATACAGCCCAGTGCACTCCATCCTGGCCCCAGTTGTAATCAGAGAGGAATTTTGGAAATGAGCAAGAGTGCTGCTTTCTTAGTTAAGCTGATATCAACACAAAGGTGAGAAAGATATCGAGGACACTCAACACCTACCAAATCAGAGGCTCCTAAGTGCCCATCACTGAAGTAGACTTAAAATGTTCCAAGCATGGCTCAGGGAATTTTGTGGAAGAGGGGGCAGTAATATTGTTAGAGCCACAAGTTGGGACATTTTGCATAAATACATTAGCTCTACTCCCCCACCCACAATGGATGACTCACAATCCCATGGTGTTGACCTGCATCCCCAATGAGGAAAGCCTTTTCAGAACAGGGGCAGGGAGCAGGGAAAGGATGGTACCAACATGTGAATTTTGTGTACAAAATATGTCCATATCTAATAATAAAAATAAACAAATAAACAAAAATCTACTAAAAAACTATTCCTATATTTCTCACAAAAATTCCTCTATTTCCCAAATTATGTGCTAGTGATATTTTTTAAATTTTTTGGTTTATTTTTATTTATTTATTTGAGAGCAACAAAGAGAGAAAGAGAGAGAGAGAGAGGGAATGGTCATGCCAGGGCCTCCAGCCACTGCAAACAATCTCCAGATGTGTGCATCCCCTGTGCATCTGGCTAACCTGGGTCCTGAGGAATTAAGCCTCAAACCATGGTCCTTAGGCTTCACAGGCAAGCACTTAACCGCTAAGCCATCTCTCCAGCCCTGTTGGTTATATTTTTTTTAAATAGCATGTATTTATCTAAATCCATTTGCATATTTAGAACCAATTGCAATTTTATGTATATATTTAGGCACACAGATAATTTTTTGGTATTTGTTTTTGGATATTTTGTGAGAATATCTAGAGAAAACTAATGTTTTATTTATATTACCTCATATAATTATTCTCTAATATTTTCCTTGATCAATTATATGTTACTAAAAACAAAACAACAATAAAAACATTCATAAAGAGTTTTATCTACCATGTGTTTATACCTTATACAGAAATCAGAAATATGAGCTATAGTTTGTTAGTAATAGACATAATTTGCTTGAATCTGCAAAAAAGATCTTATCAATACATTTAAAGCCAAAGCACAATATTATTTCACATTTGAAAGTTCTGAAAACTGATTGTCAATGCACTTCCATACCGATTAAAATCACAATCAACAGAAAGAAGGGGAATTGTGTGATTGAAAGTCCTGTATGCTGGATAGTAGTTATCTCTGGCAAGCTTCTTAGGTGACAGCTGACACACTGTCTGGAAAGATTCTCTTTGTGAAAATGCTATGTTGTTCACTGGAGGCAGTATTCCGAGGGAGTACCATGCATTCACCCAAAGACTTGAGTGACTTGTGGTTTATTAACAAGTACTGATGTTGAAAATACAATATATTACTGAGGTATAAATGAATATATAGTAATCACTACTGATGTCCCTGACTTCTCTATGAAACAGATGTTAGCAAATAAATTTTCTGTGTTAAGATGTTGAGTATTGAGATACTAACTAAAAGCTAACATTCTAGATGGCCCCAGTCTCATCTAATTCTGACCTTTTCTCCCATGGATTCTGTTTCTTTGATCTCTTAGGGATGTTGGTATGATTCTTGGTTGAGTTATTATTCTTCACACTGAATGCTACTATATATATATGAATATACATATATATATATAATTCTTTTATCTTGAAGGATTTATTTCAACTATGCTGGCTTTCAGTTTTCTGTTCTCTCTGGAGTGGGATTATTTGGCTTTACAAGACTTAACCAGTGTAAGACAAGGTATCTTCTGAGAATTTTAAGTGCTTTTTCTTTTAAGTTGAATTTCCTTGGTGAAGCTGAATGTCAAGTCAAAGAGAAACAGAGTCCCTTTTCCACCCTTGTTTACATGTCTATAATTCTTTGTCTATATGAATAAATAAGTTTAATATGTTACATATTCAAGTTAATTTTAGTAAAATGAAAATCCCACTAACATGATTAGGAAATATTTACTAGACATAGTAATTTTCAAGGCATTTGAATTAACAATTATCAGAGGTATTTATAAATGCATATGTTCACAGGGATACATGGTGCCCTGTGTAGGCATTTTCCCAGATGATATAGCATAAAAGTGACTTGCAAATTGGATGTCATCTCCTCTCTCTTCTATTTTTTTGTCCTTTTGAATATATAAGAAAGTAAGAAACAATCAAAATGAACAAGAATGATTAGATGAGAAACTATGAAATCAATTAGCTTATATGGGAGTGGGTTTATATTACCAAAGCAATTAGATGGGCAAGGTGTCCTTGGTGGTCTAAAACTCAATGGTTTGAAATTATCTTATGCAAACAGGATGCACATCCTCAAGAGAAGTTTTTGTTATAATTTGTTGGTTTTATTTATTATTATTATTATTATTATTATTTCTTTTCGAGACATGGTCTAAAGCTAAATCAGGCTAACCTAGAACTCACTGTAACCTTGGATAGCCTTGAACTCAATGGAAAACCCCTACTTCAGCCTTCTAGTGACCAGAATTATGGCATGAGTCACCAGGTTCAGTACAGAAGTAACTTTTATTTTTATTTATTTTTAATTTTTTTGTTCATTTTTATTTATTGAGAGTGACAGAGAGAGAGAGGTAGATAGAGAAAGAGAGAGAGAGAGAGAGAGAGAGAGAGAGAGAGAGAGAGAATGGGCATGCTAGGGCTTCTAGCCACTGCAAACAAACTCCAGATGTGTGCACCCCCTTGTGCATCTGGCTAACGTGGGTCCTGGGGAATCGAGCCTCGAACCGGGGTCCTTAGGCTTCACAGGCGAGTGCTTAACCACTAAGCCATCTCTCCAGCCCCAGAAGTAACTTTTAAATAATTCTCATATTTATTAAGGATGCATGGTTGACTATGTTACTTAGAGTTATCAATCTAGCAATCTCTTATTATTACCATGTAAATAGAACCATATAATTTTAAGAAGTATATTTCTTCTGTACCAGCATTGTTACCAAACTGATCTAGTATTTTTGTTACTTTTCATATCCCAAATGTTACTTAAGAAGACATATGAGAATTTACCACTTGACATCATGATCAAGAATACACATCCAGTTCCTTAGAACATGTTATACTAACAGTAAAGCTTAGATAAGAACAATTAAAAAAGAGTAACTTGCTGAATGCTTTACAAGATGTGCCAATATTGGGTTAGCAACTGTAACATGAATATTACAGAGGTAATATACAATGATGTTAAAATGCACAATATGACTTAAAGTGAATAAAGCATGCCTGTCCCATCATCGTTGTCTCCATAAGCAATATCTCAACTTATTGTGTAGGAATTAATATTCATACTATCAAAGTTCAAAAACATGATACAGAGGTTCTGTAATTATACATTTTTTATAGTTCCCATAGTCTCAACACAGTAAAATAAGACAGGATTTCTACAATGAAAAATTATCACTCCTGGGCTATAGAAATTGCTTAATGGTTAAGACACTTGCCTGCAAAGCCTAAGTACCCATGTTCGACTCTCTACATCCCACATAAGCCAGATGCACAAGGTGACGCAAGTGTGCAAGGTATCTCATGAACACAAGGTGGCACACATATCTGGAGTTCAACTCCAGTGGCTGGAGGCTGTGGTGCAACAGTTCTCTCTTGCTCTCACTCTTTCTCATAAAAATAATAAAAAAACCCCAACTGTATATAGGTACATAATAATATAGTGATACTTAAGCAATCTTATCAGAAATTAGTAATATAACTTCTACCAGTGATGATATAAATATCTGCAGAAAATGACTAAAGCAAGATTCACAAGGTTTCATATACATTTCCTATTTCATATTTATTTACAACCAGGTATATGGAGATTTTGCTCTTTGTTTCTCCTTCTCTGACCTTTATTTCTTTCTCCTCTTCCTCTCTTTTGAATTTTGGAGGTCAAATACAATTCTTCATACATGTTAGATGCTATGCAAATGCTCAATCACTAATATATCCATTTTAGAAAGGACTAAGAAGTAATTATTTTTGAAGGGTATTCTTTCCATGAAGAGTGCACTCAAAGGTCAGCTGTGTCCCCTGGTGCTTTGACTGCTGACAGTGTCTCTGCTGTCAGTGTTCCAGACTAGAATCAAAACATTCCTTTGAAAATTTTTACTGACATTATTTCTGTACTCTTATCAATAACATGTTTATTTTTCCAATTTGAGTGAGTGACATGGATATAAAATCAAAAGTAGTGGGAATCCTCTTATAAGAGCCCATGGATCTCACCATGACTTGGACCTATCTCCCGTCCCTGAGGTACTGTGGCTACACGACAAGGGTACTTTTCTCTCTGGGTAGAATAATACTGGAATTAGAACTACTAAGACTTTTAACAACTACTACATCAAGTGTCAAGTATACTCATACAAGTTCCCAAAACATTGCCTGACTTATAATTGCAGTTAACAAAGCTGAAGAAAAGAAATGCACACAGCATTGTTTCCTTACTAAGTATTCTGTCATATGCTCGCTTATAAAATTCATCTTTATTCTTTCATCTGCTTGCTGTGAAGTATAGCTGTGTTGAAGAATTACGGTTTTCAGGTATAATCTGAAACACATTCTTTAGAACTTACCACCCGTGGGTAGTTTGCAATGAACCTGACTACATTATTGACACTTTTGACACTTATTCAAAATTTAAGTGACTCTATCAAAAATATGCTTCAAAATATTGCATATGTCATTAATAATCTATGCAATTTTCAAGTTACTTTCACAAGTGTTATGTAATTGCAGTTTCACAATGCAATGATCCCAAGAGAAGGTGGGAAGCTATTTCTGTTTTAATTATGAAAAGTGCTATCTAGACTTACTCCAAGAAGCTCGAGGTGATTTTTCAAGCAATAGTGGGTAACGACAAGTCAGTTGTTGGTATATATTTTATAAACACTAGAAATTCAAAATATAATGACAAGCTTATTTGCAACTGCTCCTTCCGCTGTTCTACATGTGCACTAAAATGTGTGTCAATTTATAGCCATCCAATCAGAAAAAGGTAAACTGATATTCAGCAACATCATTACAATTATTAAAATTATCAAGAAAACTCTCATTATGCCTGCTATGCATTGTCAGAAATGCAGAATTTCAATTTATATTGCTAGAATTTGAAATAGCTGTTTCCTGTCTGATGACAAAAATGTCTTTAAGCCACATACTAAAAGAGAAAAAAAAAAAAAAAGAAATGCTGGCTACAACACCATGAAGTACACTCTAAGCCATAAAATTGTATAAATGAAGCCTCCACTATGCATTCATTTAATTTATTCCTCTATAAAAAAACAACACACATGCGACCCACATGTGCTCCAGAAATTAAACCAATTTGCTGATATTGCTGGAAGAGAGTGTGCCCTGACCCCTGTGCCCACTCAGATGACACAAACATGGCTTGCAAGAGCACATTTAGAGGCTGATTCAGATAGAGGAAGGAAAGGGCATGAGCGAGGAGCAAATTAAACCAGGCAAGACACTTTGCAGCTAACAGAAAAGAAGTAAAGCTGAGAGCAAGTTAAAGGTGGCTTAAGACAAGGATGTACATTGGAGAAGGGGAGGGCAGGAGAGGAAGCAGATGTTGATAGAAATACCACAAGTGGATAAACAAGACTGCAGAGCACTATTGCCACCAAATCAAGAACTGCTGAGCAGTGACAGGAACATTCTGACAGGAGGCTCCATGGCCATCTCATATAGCCAACAGGTTTCCCTATGACACCACTGTTTCTTTCTTTTTTCTTTTCTTTTCTCTCTTTTTTTTTTTTATTTTGAGGGTATAGTCTTACTCTAGCTCAGGCTGACCTGGAACTCATTATATAGTCTCAGGGTGGCCTTGAACTCACAGCAATCCTTTTACCTCTGCCTCCCGAGTGCTGGGATTAAAGGCGTGTGCCACCACACCCAGCTCAAGACATCACTATATCTAGAAACACCTGTCAAGTATGAACATTGTTTTGACTGCTTAGATTTTATTATAGATGGAGAAGTCAGTTCAGGGAGGGGAGTATGGAGATGTAAATGACTGTGTGAGGAAGTGTCTCTGTGTCATTAGGCTTGTATAAACGTATGCATGTATAGATAGATGAAATATAGTATCAGCAGCAGTAGCAACCAGAATTTACTGAGTCTGTGGGGCAAAGGATCCAGAGAATTCCTCACTACAAACACCATCTCATCAAATGCAGATGATGAAGCTGAGGACTAGAACACTAAGCATCACCTCCAATCATAAGGTAGTAAGAAAAGGAAGAAGGAGCACTGTTTGTAGATGCTTTGATATACCTTTACTATATGCTCAATGCACTGGACACAAATATAGGGAGCTTTTTCTATTATATATGAGTCTGAGTCTCATGAAACAATTTTATTGACTTAACCTGTCCTCTTGACTAGTACCTTTAGATGATGTCACAGTTTATAAATTACCAAATAACCAGAATGGAGAGATGGTTTAGCGGTTAAGGCACTTGCCTGCAAAGCCTAAGGACACATGTTCAACTCTTCAGATTCCATGTAAGTCAAATGCACAAGGTGATATAACCACGCATGGTGGTACATGTGCACAAGGTGGCCCAAGCATCTGGAGTTCAATTACAGTGGCTGGAGGCCAGAGCACATCAATTTTCTCTCTCTCTCTCTCTCTCTCTCTCTCTCTCTCTCTCTCTCTCTCACACACACACACACACACACACACACACACACACACACACACACACATACACACACAAGACAAGTCTGTTGGGTTTGCCACAAAAAATTATCAACGAGTCTATGATTCATGGGCTTGCTTGCAAAGCCTAAAGGCCTAGATTTGATTCCCCAGTACCCACATAAAGCCATATGCACAACGTGGTGCATAGATCAAGTTCATTTGCAGTGGCAGGAGGCCCTGGCATACCCATTATCTCTAAATAAATTCTCAAAAATAAATATGTAAATAAATAAATAAATATTTCTAGGAAAAGCATCACAAATAAGCATCTGAAAACTGATGGTGCTCATCATTAGGGTCATTATTATAACTGGACTTTTTTTTCTGAGAGTTTTAACCACTATTCTCACCATTAGAGCATGAGTAAGCAGGCAGGAAACCCAGATTAAAATTCCACCAAGCTTTCCTCCTTCCTTGGAATGCAGAAAGAAGTTATTACTTTAAGAGGCTAGTATTAACCATCAATGATCATTTGATTGTCTTGACACGTAGTGGAGCTTCTGGTGCCTCTATTCTCATATAAATCACTCTTTCCTGTTTTCTGTACTCAAATTTCATGGTCTATAAATAATACAGAACAAAACTCTCTGTACTTTCAATCTCTAGGTAAATTTAATTTGTAAGTTCTTAATCAAAACATGGAATCTCCGAAATCCAGTCAGTATAAGCCGTTTCTTTACATGTTGCATCTGTCAGGGTCAAAAGAGATGCAGGCTTCTTCTCAACTCAACAATATTGCTTCCCAAACATTATTTTCTGTTTGAGGGCTACAAATAGATACTCTTACAAAGGAGGTTATTTAGCATCATTTCATGCTGTGTTCTGTAAGCTCATGTCGATTAAGAATGCAAAGTATAGATTCAGGCTAAAAAAAAATAAGGATATGCACTTATTAACCATGCCACTAGCCAGCTACAGTTATAGGCTGCCTGTTGAAAAAGAATACTTAAACCTATATTAAGAGCTATCAATAGATTTTCAAGTATTTCATCTTGGATGTCATGAAACTTCAGTTACTTGGATGTCATGAAACTTCAGTTACTGCAAATAGGAAACACTGACTTGTGAAATGTCTTGAATTTAAATTTTATGGATACATTAGACACAAGTAAATCAAATCTGGTATCTCTTAATAAAGTCAGAGAATAAATTAAATGGAAAAACACACATTTCAGGCAGATTTCTTTTGGCATTAACAGGCAGTAAAATGTTCTACCCCACACTGCCAAGCTACAGAGTTTTGTAGACCAATTCTGAAATGCCTGTAGTTTGTGGCAACCATCTGCCGAAATCTTTTTATATCCTGTCATTCAGCTCACATGAAATTAAAATATCGATAGAAACAATTTCTGCAGGGAAATTGGAAAAGCTAATAGGAAAGTCAATTAAGGGTTTCATGAGATTACACAGTCTAGCTTCTTGATACTTCTATTGTTCTTAATTATGTAACAGGAGAATTAAATTTACAGTGTTTTAGAAAGTAGACAATGAAAAGTGCAAGTAAAATACAAAATCAGTTATGAGTTAGGTAAATGTGATACAACATTAGATTTACCACAAGTCATCTTCTTTCAATAGTAGCCATAAGACCAGAAAAACATCTAATAAATAGACAAACCAACAGGAAACCATTAAATGTCACTATCAGGTACTTTACCCTTCTACTGTGCTCTTATATCCCAACCAGAAAGTTTTCCTTCATAGTAGATTTAAGATGTGCTTCTGATTTTCAAGTTTTAGAAATAAATGAGAGCTGGAGAGATGGATTTGAGGTTAAGGAACTTGCTGTCAAAGCACAAGAATTCATGTTCAGATCTCCAGGTTCCACATAGCCAGCTACAAAGTGACCCAAGCACACAATGTCTCACATGTGCCACAAGAGTGCAGATGTGTCTGGAGTTTGTTCACAGCAGGCTGAAGTTCTGGGGGCACACATTCTCTCTCTCATAAAAAAATAATAATTATAAAAAATATACACGAGGGCTGAGAAGATGGCTCAGTAAGGCTAAATTCTTGTAAGCATGAAAACCTGTCTGGACCCTCAACACTCAAAAAGCTTACTGTCACCATGTACATCTGCTGTGGAGATACAGGAGGCAGAGACCAGAGGATCTCTAGGTCTGAATAGTCAGTCCTAACCAGTGAGCTCTTGATTCATTCAGAGACTACGTCTCAAAAACTAAGGTGGAAATTGAGGGAGACCTCTGACATTGACCTCCGGGTTTTAATCTGTATACATACATGCGCTTATCACATACATACAAAAAATTATAGATGTAGTCATACTACATACATATATACATGCATACATACATGATAACATGTGAACAAATGGATAAATGAATAAAGGGCCCATATGTATTTATCAAAACTAATCAATCAAATATATATATTAGAATTTGTTCTCAGTTTCTTCAAATTGTTGCCAAACATTTTCATGTATTTTAAACCACTTCACCTGATTTCATAAATCTCTGAGAGTTACCCCCTGGATCAGAATGTACCATATATGAAACTTCATACAAAAACTTTAGGTATATTCATATAAACTTAATATAAAAACTTTAGGCATTTTTTGTCTGAACTAATCTCCATTATAAAATCTCAATGCCCTCCTACTTTAAAAATACCTACTGCCAATTTCTTTATTCTAATGATATTTCCTAGACTTTGATGGTCCTTAGCTTTCATTCTCCAGTCCCCATGTCCCTTGTCTGTGTAGATTTGCTTCCATAGACTCTGAGGCAGCTAGCCAAGCTATAATACATTTTGTACATACCTAAAAATTGTCAATTAAAATCTAAAACTGGGAGCTATTGGAAGGGACATAGTAGAGGGGGCATAAGTGGGAGGAATATTGTATACATGTATGGTGTTGTCAATACATTTTTTAAACAAGTTCTTATATAAACTTCAAAAATAAAATAAAACTTATTTATGTGTCCTTACCTAAAACTATCTCAAAATCCTCAAATAACCAACAGATACCAGCTCACTTCTTCATCAGGCAAGATGAAAGATTTATGCCTTACATCAATACTTTAGTTCTATGAGATTAGTTTAATTTGTGTCTTCACATTGTCATTAAATTTATACCACAATATAAAATCTTATTTTTAATCACATAGATGAATCCCATCTCAAACACTATTTTCATATATTTAATAAAGTAACTCATTTACATTTTCATGTAAATGTTCATACTAACTAACACTAATTTACATCATCAATTCAACAAAAAATAATTAATTGCTATTTCATGAAGTAAATTATAATTTCAGATGAGGATAATAATACATGCATTAGGTAGATAATATTGGAAAGAATTTTAGAATTTTTAGGATTTCATTTATTTCATTATATTTTTATTTATTTATGAGAAAGAGAGAAAATGGGTTGTGCCAGGCCCACTACCTATTGCAAATGAATTCCTGATGCATGCAATACCATGGCTACCTGGCTTATATGGATACTGGGAAATTAAATATGGGTCCTTAGGCTTCCCAGGCAAGTACCTTAGCCACTAACCCATCTCTCCAGCACAAAATTTAGAATTTTAGGAATTGTAATTTTGAAAAATGATATGCCTATTGTATGGCAAAATCAGAATCAAAGGAGCAAGGAGACACTTTTGTAATACGTGTCATCCCAGAAAGAAACAACTGAAATACATATTTTCTTAACAAATTAAAAAAAAATAAACAAGATTAGCTGGGTGTGCTGGCACATGCCATTAATCTCAGCACTTGGGAGGCAGAGGTTGGAGAATCACCTTGAGTTTGAGGCCACCCTGAGACTACATAGTGAATTCCAGGTCAGCCTGTGTTGGAGGGAGTCCTTATCTTGAAATCAAAACAAAACAAAACAAGCAAACAACAAAAAAGATCATTGCAAAACTGATACATTCTTAAAAATAAAACAGAAATACCTTAATAATTTTCTACATCCTGAAAGCCAAATATGAAAAACAGAAAAGTAGAATTTGGAAATTGATTTTAGTTTATTGTCACAAAAAACTTAAAACAAAAGTCTAAAATATGATATTAAAATCATAATTCACATCCAGCCCATTTCTGATAATCTTATGTAAATTCATTAAGTGATACAAGGAGAACTCTTAGTCAATTAATCAAGATTTTTTTTTTTCACTCAATCCACTGTTAACAGTCACAATTATGGGTAACTTGACAATTTCACTATACATGGGTCTACAATTCAGAGTAAAACATTGGGCTTTAGATCAATAAAAGCATGACTATAGCATGTTGATTAGTCTGATCTGGGATATCCCATCAAGAAGGAACATATTGCTAAAATAAAACCCCAAATTCAGTGAAAGATAAGTGATTCTAAGCAATTTAACAAAATTTCTGGATGAAAATGATCAAATTTCCTCTTTCTATATAAAATTTACTTTGCTAGAATTTTCACACATTGGAGGGGAAAAGTTAGAATTACATCCTTATCTTGGTAAGGTCAAGAAGTGAAGATTCTGGTACAAGGTAAGATACAATGAAATTTGTGTTGATTTCACTGAGTGAATGCAACAGTGATTAGAAGACTTGGAAAAGAATACACCACCACATGGAAATGGGGGAAGGCCCCCAATTAGGAATAACACTGAAATTGACACAATTATCCGTTGGCCTGAATTCAAGTCATTTTTTAAAGATTTGTTTTAAAGTTTTTTATTTATTTGGGAGTGACAGAGAGAGAAAGAGGCAGAGAGAGAGAATGGGTACACCAGGGCCTCCAGCCATTGCAAACAACTCTAGATGCCTATGCCCCCTTGTGCATCTGGCTAACGAGGGTCCTGGGGAATCCAGCCTCCAACTGGGGTCCTTAGGCTTCATAGGCAAGCGCTTAACCACTAAGCCATCTCTCCAGCCCTCAAGTCATTTTTAAATTAATTAATTAACTCGTTTGAGAGAGAGAGAGACAGAGAGGAAGAGAGAGAGAGGGAGAGAGAGGGAGAGAGAGAGAATGGGTGCATCAGGACCTCTAGCCATTGAAAATGAACTCCAGATCCATGCACCACCTTGTGCATCTGGCTTATGTGGGTCCTGAGGAATCAAACCTGCTTAGCCATGTTTCCAGCCCTCAAGTCACTTTTGAAATTAAGCATTGCCATGGATAGATACAGGAAGGCCTGAAAACCTCTAGGAAGTTGAACATCATATTAAGCTGCCATCACAGTCCTATCATAAACTTCCCTGCAGTGAATGGCCAACCAATACACACATTGAAGTATTGGGTTACCTAATGATTGTTTGCAGAGTGCCTTCTGTGGGAACAGACATTGATCTTCTTTTTAGTGACAGTCAATGAATGAGAAGTGGTGGTTTGCTTCAGGTGTTCCCCCTAAACTTCGGTGTTCTGAATGCTAGATCCCCAACTGAAGTCAATTTGGTAATTAAAGCCTCCTGGAGGTGTTGTCTTGTTGAGGGTGGGCTTAGGGGTATTATAGCCAGCTTCCTCTTGCCAATGTTTGGCACACACTCATGTTGATGCTGTCCATTGATATTGGCCTGGAGGTGATGTCCATGCTCTACTTATGCTATTCCTTTTCCATGGAGCTTGCCCTGGACTCTCTAAGCCAAAATAATCCTTCCCCCCGCCTTTTTTTTTTTTTTACCATAAGCTGCTCTTGGTCAGCTGTTTTCTGTCAGCAACGTGAACCTGACTGCAACATGTGAGTACTGGGGAATTGAACCTAGGTCATTAAGCTTCACAAGGCAAATGTCTTAATGCTAAGACATGTCTCATCCCTCAAGACATTTTTGGAAGCAAGCATTGCCATGGATAGATGCAGGAAGGCCTGACAATAACCTCATAGGAAGTTGAACATCATATTAAGCTGCTACCACAGTCCTACGATAAACTTCCCTGCAGTGAATGGCCAACCAACACACACATGGAACTGTTGATTTACTTAACAGTTGTTTACAGAGTGCCTTCTATGGGAAAAGACATGGATCTTGCTGGTGACAATAAATGAATGAAAAAGAAATCTTTAGACTGTGCCTTCTACTAGGGGCAAACACACAATCTAGAGATAACTATGCACAGGTGATACTTTTTAAAAGGATAAAAAAGGAACCAGGGGGATGGAGAGATTGCTTAGTGGCCAAGGCATTAGCCTACAAAACTTAACAACCCAGGTTTGATTTCCCAGTAACCACCTAAAGCCAGATGCACAAAAAGACACATGCATTGAGAATTCATTTGCAGTGGCTTGAGGAGTTGGCATGCCCAGTCTCTCTCTTTCTCTCTCTTCTCTGTGCTTGCAAATAATTATATAAAATATTTATTTTAAAAAAGGGAACCAGGAAACCCAGGCATGGTGGTACACACCTTTAATTCCAGTACTTGGGAGGCAGGGGTAGGAGGATTGCCATGATTTCAAGGCCATCCTGAGTCTACATCGTGAATTCCAGATCAGCCAGGTCAGCCTGCAGTAGGAGTGAAACCCTACCACAAAACACCAAAAAAAAAAAAAAAAAAAAAAAAGATCCAGTAGTCATGTGTTTAAAGTAGGTGTTTGGGAGTATATGTTTATCATAAATAAATTATTTTGGTAGACATATAGAAGGCTACAGATCTGAATCAATAGAAGAGAGTAGGCATAAAAAGGAGACTGTTTCAATGCTGGGTCAAAACACCTAACCAAAAGTATCTTCTGGGTTTGTTTCAGTTTATATGCATAGGGGAAATTTTCTTAAGGTGGAGAAAGCACAGCACAAACAGGAAACTGAATAGACCTTATCTCCACACTGGGCTTGGAGCTGAGCTGCTATACCCCAAGGGCTGTCCCTGTGACAAATCTCCACCAGTAATGCTTCACCTCCCAGATTGCCACCTTCTGGGGATCAAGTATGAGGTTTAATCATAAAACATATGGTTATTGTAGACAGTCAACGTTCAAATTACCAGTCATTCAAATTACCACTGTTAATAAATGCACAGTCTGGGCTGGAGAGATGACTTAGCAGTTAAGGTGCTTGTCTGCAAAGCCAAAGATGCCCAGAACTCACATCAGCCACAAGCATGATGTGGCAGATGAATCTGGAGTTTGCAGTTTCTGGAGGCCCTGGGATGCCCATTTCTCTCTCTCTCTCTCTCTCTCTCTCTCTCTCTCTCTCAAATAAATAAAAAAATAAAAATATTTCAAAAATGCATAGTTCAAAGTCTCACCTGAAACTCACGACAATCTCTTAAAACAAAAATTAAATACTTTCAACACATAACAGCTCAGAGTAAACCATATGGCATAACAAGAAAAGATTCAACCAATGTAAGATAAAAAATCAGTAGGGGGCTGGGCATGGTAGAATTTAGTGGCAAAAGTATGAGGATCTTCATGAGTTCCTGCCTACCCTGAAACTACATAGTGAATTAGTTTTAGGTCGGCCTAAGCTAGAGTAAGACCCTACCTGAAAAAACAAATTTTAAAAAAAGTAGGACAAATATTAAATCACGCAGCTCTAAATATGGCATATCTGGGATCTGTGACAAAATTTGGGGCTCCAAATTCTACCCCTCCAGCTGTGCTGTTTGCTATCGCGGCAGATCTACCCAAGCCAGAGCGACCAGCCACCCTTTATGGTCATATCATAGTTCTGGCTCTCCAACACCCTGGGTCTCCATGACAACCTATAGTTCATCTTCCCAGCACCAGGCCATTGCTCCCTATGACCTCTATGCACACATTATGCTCGTACTCCACATCACTTAGGGGCCATCTCTAAAACAAAATGTTGCAAATCCAACTATTCTCTCTATTCATACTACCAAGACCAGTACCAAGTGGGCAAAACTACCAAATTTGTTAATTCATGGGGGATAAAGCTGACTTTGGGGAGTAGAACAGTCCTTTGGCATTTTTTTTTTTATCAAGACTCCTCCTTTCTACTGTTCCAGAACAGCCGGCCCAATTTCAATGGTGATCATCTGTCAAACAACTACAGTTAAAACTTGCAGTCTCGGGCTGGAGAGATAGCTTAGCAGTTAAGCGCTTGCCTGTGAAGCCTAAGGACCCTGGTTCGAGGCTCGGTTCCCCAGGTCCCAAGTTAGCCAGATGCACAAGGGGGCGCACGCGTCTGGAGTTCGTTTGCAGAGGCTGGAAGCCCTGGTGCGCCCACTCTCTCTCTCTCCCTCTATCTGTCTTTCTCTCTGTGTCTGTCACTCTCAAATAAATAAATAAAAAATTTAAAAAAAAATCCTTGCAGTCTCTGTGTGTAAGAACTAATTCTGCTCACATTTTCTAGTTGTTTTCACGACATTTTAAATTCAACTTTGCTCAAGAGCACTTGGCCTCTCATATGTCTTCCTTTTTCCCCTCTAAATTCACATGAGCCAAACCTCCATAGTCTATAATTTTCTTTGTATTTATATCTTTTAAGCTCTCATCATATGGCCCATTAAGCAATGCCCACAGAACTTCAAGACACATCCCTTAGTCTCAAGTTTGAAACTCAAATTCTTCCATACGCCTCCCACAAATCAGTTCCAAAAGACCAAAAAAGGAAAAAAAAAAGTACATAATTAGATATATTGCAGCAATAGCCCTATACTGGGATACCAATTTTCTATAGCAGTTTGTTGCTGAGACAAAATACCAGATCAAAGACAGCTTGTGACAGAGAAGGCTTATTTCAGCTTAGTCTTGAAGAGGAGCTTCAAGGGCAAAGCAAGGCATGAGCAGGAAAATGGCTCACATCCATGGGTGGAAATAGCCTTAGTACTGGGCTTGCAGATGGGCTAATAATCCTCACGGTCTGAACCCACTGAACCACAGCCTCCACAAGGTTCCACCTCCCAAACTCCCACAAGCTAGGGAGCTAGTAGGAGGCTTAAAAACAGATGTGGCTATGGGTGAGTGTGGAGGGAGGGGGCATTATATTCAAATTACCACATACAACCTCTTAGCATGATGCAGAGAGCCACTGCAGACTCTAGACCCAGGACTGATGTGATCTGCATCACTCTTTAAAAAAGATCATTCTCACAGCTATGTTAAAAATAGACTATGTGGAGAACGTACAGACTGTAGCATACTTTATCCAGCCTGGTTATAAAGCATTACTTTATGTTGGACAGTATGATCATGCACAAATGTTCATGAGTGTATATGTGTGTGTATGTATGTACACACCCATGTGTGTACTTTTCTACGACATCATGGAAACCTGTGTTAACACTTTGGGATATATAACTGATGAAATTCATGTTCTAAGGGCAGGTTTATCTTACATGCACTCTTTAAAAAGCATTGTTTAATCATCACTGATCTTTGGTAGGAATTGGAGAGCTGATTATCTGAGTTGTACTCTCAGCCAAGATTTGAAGGGCAGGTTTTCTTGTGTTGCAAGTCAAAAGAGTAACCATATGCTTTGATAGTTTATAGTCAAGTTAATAAAGTTGAACTTTTTATTGACTGATAAAGGCAGTTTCTGTACCACTGACTTCAAAGTGAAGATGGCTAGTATAAAATAATGCTCTCATAGAAAGTACATGGCCATTCCTGTCAGATTTCAGTACAGGAGGAGCATCACTAGAAACATTTACTCTAACATGCAGAAAATAAGGCCTATGTGACCCCACTTCTGGATCCATTGCAGTGGAACCCAATTAAAACATTGTATATTGTAGGAGAGTCTTGTGTATGTATGTGTGTGTGTGTGAGAGAAAGAGAGAGAGAGAGAGAGAGGGAGAAGCAGAGAGATCAAGATCAAGTGATCATACTTTTGCTAATACTTTTACATTTGTACATGAAATTTACCTTTCAATTGATAAAAGCAATAATTTCCATTAATTTCTCTAACATTTAGCATGTTTAAAATGGAGGTTGGAACTTTTAAAGTTAGAAATAACCACAATAAAAAATAATAATGATAAAAGTTTTTGGAAGATAGCTGCCAAAGTAATCAGGTTTTATTGATTTTCATATTTGCTTTTTTTTTGAGGTAGTGGGTACGGTCTCACTTTCTAGCCCAGGCTGACCTACAATCCACTATATAGTCTCAGGGTGGTCTCAAACTCACAGTGATCCACTTACCTCTGCTTTCCAAGTGATGGGATTAAAGGAGTGTGCCACCACGCCAAGAAGCCCGTAAGTTTTTTTTTTTTATTTTAAATTTTTTATTTATTTGAGAGCGACAGACACAGAGAGAAAGACAGATAGAGGGAGAAAGAGAGAATGGGCGCGCCAGGGCTTCCAGCCTCTGCAAACGAACTCCAGATGCGTGCGCCCCCTTGTGCATCTGGCTAACGTGGGACCTGGGGAACCGAGCCTCCAACCGGGGTCCTTAGGCTTCACAGGCAAGCGCTTAACCGCTAAGCCATCTCTCCAGCCCATGCCCGTAAGTTTTAACCATAAAGTATATAGATCTTTCATAAAACAGATGCTGAATACATAACCCACCTGCTCTCAATATGGAGTATTGACACTAGAATCCAGGATTTAAATTGCAAATGTCACATTCATATATGAATAAGAGGGAAATAGGATTAAAACAAAATGTTCTATCCATTTTTCCACAAAAAAAAAGGTTACAGCAAACTTGTTAATTATCAAATACCAGTTGAGTCAGTTACTATTTGCTGCTGAAATCAAACATAGCAAGAGACACATTGCAGAGAGCATCTGTACAGTCATGGCCTCTGGGAGACCCCTTCTCAGTGTGCTGTCTAGGACAGTGCTCTCAAGACGAAATGATGCAGCAGTTTACAAACTACAGTCTTTGTTGCACTGGGATATGCCATGGAAATATGATTAAACACAATTTAGTAATCTAATAAAGCACCTGAGATTACAGAAATTCCAAAATAACTTGGGAAAAGATGCCACAGTCTAAATTTGAGTTCTCTAATTAAACCTTCTGACTGGGACTTTTTGTCTCCACAAGTTCACAAGTTTTCCTCACTCTCATATTGTGGTGGGAGACCTGACAAATTCACACAGCAGTTTCCTTCTTGATCACAAGAAGCTGCTGCAATTACTGTGTTACAATAATTTCTTAGCATTTTTTTTTTCAAAAGTTGGATTGAGGAAAGTAATTTTTCAGTGACCTTTACATCTAATAAGTTTTTACATTAAAAGTGTAGTTTTACAATTCTCATCTTGTACCCTGGGTATGGCTAGTTCCTTTTTTGTTTTCCAGGTGACCATATGGCATTTAATGTGATGTTACGAACACTTTATGCTAGCACCTCATCCATCCTGCATACACTGAACTAGGAATATGGGACCTTCATGAACATCATCTTATTTTCCATGGGGGTCATTTGTAAAAATATCAAGCACAAAACTGAGGGCTTTTCACTTATGGCTTCTATAGTTATGTTCTTTAGAAACTCACATACAGCAGATACATTGTAGAAGAATTTCTAGAATATATAAAAATTCAGTTAAACCCTTTTTTAATCTGTACACAGTAAGAGGCTCCTTCTACCATAAATTACATTAAAACATTCAAAAATTCAATAACAAGTAAAACTAATGCATTGATTTTTATTTCTCAAAGCAAATTGTTTCTAAAAATATATTTTTTTATCTTTAAAATTAAATATACTGTTACTTGTTATTAGGTTTCTGGATGCTTTAAAGTGACCTCTGATGATTTTAATTAGCTCATGTGATTTAAAGACATTGATTTATCAGAAAAATACATTAAGGAATTATTGTGTGGTTCTAGCTTTCAAGTGATTCTGACATTCTCGCTATGGCATAAATAGTAGAGAGTGAGCTAAACAGCAATAGCAGAAAAGTGTTTCAAAGGGAAACCACTTAAAGAGATTTGTTGACAAAAATACAGTCTGTCAACAACACAGAAAAATTTAGAAATGTTTGTTCTATGAATGACGAAACATGTGGATAGATAGAAAAATCTTACTATTTTTATTATTTGCAAGCAGAGAGTGGGTTGGTGGCCATACACTGCAAACAAATTCCAGATACATGTCTATCCCTCTAAATCCCTCTGTGAGGATTTGGGGTTCAAGTATGGCAATGGTGTCTTTGCTCTCACAGCTCTGCCCCCAACTCAATCATCACCATTATGGGTGTGGAAACAAGGTCTTTGAAAGAGGTATGAGTATCCAGGTTAGAGAGGGCTAAAGGGTGTGACCCAGAGCCAGGCCTGAGAGGAAGATGGAACTATGTAACTAATATCTAAAACTTTGCATCAAACATGAAAGGAAGTCGGGTTTAGAGAGACATTTATTTTTCTGGATTATCATTATTCCCCACAGATACTTTTCCCCCTAAAAGCCCCATGCTCAAGGTCAGCAAATAGTGAGTAACAAGTCAGGGGATGTTTGTGTTTTCCTGATTGATTGGATGTAGGCTAGTGGTGAACATGTTATGATAAGAATGTGTGCTTTGCTTAACAAGACTTGGTAGCATTTCTTCCATAATAATACCTCATAATTATTGGTTATTTTCAAACAACCAGAAATAAATCCTGCTATGTGTAGTCTATCTCTATCTATCTATCTATCTATCTATCTATCTATCTATCTATCTATCTATCTTTTATACATACATACATATATACATACATACATACATACATATATATATATATATATGTGTGTATATATATATATACACACACACACACACACACACACACACACACACACACACATATATATATACATTCTTGCCACTGGTGAAATGCTCTTCAAATGTAACACAAGGCAATTCTACAGAAGGGAATGGAGAGCAATAAGAGCATTGATACTTTAAAATATTTTAATTTATATAAGTAATTATGACAGTCAGAGAGAAAGAGAACGAACATGGGCATAGTAGGGCCTTTCATCGCTGAAAAGAACTTCAGACATGTGTCACCCAGGCCAACAGGCTTTTCAAGCAAGTGCTTTTAACTGCTAAGCCATCTGCCTACCCCTGGCCTATTAAAATCTTGATGGATAATACTTAGAAAATTGCATAAATAGAAAGGGGAAGTTTGAGTGATCAATACATTAATGTAAAATATAATAATTAGGTTCTATTCAAGTTTATTCACCCTTATAATCATTTCCAAAAACAACCCAAACTTTTTGTTTTTATTATTTAGACATATGTTTAGACTCAGTTAGTAATATACATTAAAAACTTATATTTATACAGAGTATGCATAACTTCCTTTGCTATGCATCAGACCAATTATGATTGATACCATTCAAGCCTTTCCCTAAATAGAAAATTTTCCCAAATTAATCTTATAATTACTAATTTATCATTGTCAGAGTCTGTTTCCTGAATTCTTTGTTAAAATGAATAATAATTTAAAAGTTGGAGTTCTCAGGACAGGAGGACCCTCCATTCCCCCCAATTTTTTAACACTCTGGTTCTCACAATGATCAGTGGTCCATCTAACAGCTTTAATACTATAGAAAATGCAAATTACACAGTACTTTAATAAGCCTAAGTCTTGGCAATGCCACAGAATGTGATGGTACATGGCATCACATGATATTGTAAAACTACTCAAAGATTGAACTCAATTTCCCAAAAGGTACATTTTTCAAGTTTAAATATTATTAACTTATATCAAAGATGAGTATGGCTCAGACATTACCTTTTTCCTTGTCCTATTAATGTGTATTTAAAGAAATCTTCTCTCTTAATAGTAGTATATTGAGAAATAATTCCTTCATATATAAATTTTCTTGCATATAAAGCTAATTTAATCAGCATTAAGAACATACTAGGGAGGGGATACTTAATAGGATGCTGTTGTATATATGTAAGTAGAAGAGCAATTTAATGGGGGTGAAAAGGCCTAAGTGAGGTCAGGGGAAGAGACTGAGTAAAGGAAAGGTGGAGGGAGGGCTAATCAAAATCTAAGTGGATATAAATAAGTCATGTGGAAAACTACTATTTTTGGACAATAGAACACACAGGAACCAGAGATTGTTACTAGAAAATGTTCAGTGCCAGAGATGGAATACCTTCTAGTGAGTTGTAAGGCAGGGAGGTCCCTGATGCCCCCAAAATATTACAGGCCCATTGCCAAGACCCTTGGTTTCTCCACCAGGTATAGATGGTAAGATCCTATTCCTTTAGACTTCACATCCTTGGGCTCTAAGATCACTGAGAAATCCTGCTGGAGCTGAGCTAAAAACCTCTTCCCTATAGACCAGGTGACCAAAATCTGGAAAAAGGCAAGCTGCATTCAGTTCAATGGGAAAGAGAGAAATCACCAGTGAAGATACTCAACAGTGGACACTGCAAGCCTTATATTTGGCCAGGTAGGCCAAATGACCCAACGCATGCAATAGTGGCACATTTATTATGGGGCAAACCAACCACCCTCTAATTTGACTGGAGGCCCCTCCGTGGGAGGGAATAGATCCCTAGTACTGAAAACCTACAATGGGGTAGTCATGAGCCCTAAGGGTATAACATCTGCTGGTATCTGGCTAAATGTATATACTATGCTTATCAAACTACCCAGTAAATACTTCTTTTAATGTTCATACTCACATATTAATGCTATTCTCACTCTTGGTTAGAGAATCTTCTCTTTTCAGATGGAAGTGACCTTGGGATGACTCAGAAGGCACCATGGTGCTGAGAAGAAGTGGCAGAGGAGTGCTCAGCACTGAAAAATCTTTATCACACCTTCCAAGGTTCAGGGTCCATTGCAGAAGAGGTGGTAGAAAGAATGTAAGAGCCAAAGGAAGGGTAGGACTTCTTACAATGTGCACCTCCAGACACAAAATGGCCTATGTATCCATGACCCCACAGTGTCTGACACTACCTACACAAGACCATCATAATAGGAGGAAAAGATGATGACATCAGAATAAAAGAGAGACTGATTGAGAGGGGGTATGTTGGAGAGTGCACTTTCAAAGTAGAAAGTGGGGGGGGGGGAATTACTATGGGACCATCATAATAGGAGGAAAAGATGATGACATCAACTAAAAGAGAGACTGATTGGAATGGGAAAGGGATGATGAAGAGTGGAGTTTCAAAGGGAAAAGTGGGGGAAGGGATGAAATTACCATGGGATATTGTTTATTATTAAGGAAGTTGTCAATAAAAATATCATATTCGCAAGGCTAGCAATATAACTCATTGGTAGAATGCTTCACTAACCTACACTTACCTCTAGGACCTGAAAACATATTTGATCAATGTAATAAGCAATTCTTAGTAGAAATTTATTAAATGCATATCACAGTGTTATGAACCTGTCAAAGTTATATCTTAATTGGCATAATTTTATTGGAAAAAGAATGTGTTATTTTCTTTTATCATTTAAAAATTATTCAGGTTATGTAATTTAAATTTTTAAAAGTAAAGAGCACAAAACTATCTTCCTTTAGAATTTATCACAAGTAAAATACATAGAATTTAATAAATAGAAGCTACTAAAATATTCTGCCCATTTAGACCATTCAAATATATCAAAACACATTTGATTTACATAATGGTCCATGCTTAAGTTGGCACATTGGAGAATGATTTTGTTTCTATATGCTTGTTTTGAAAGAACAGCTTACATAAATCATAAATGAATTGCTGTAATTTGAGAAAGAAAGGGAAGAGCAGAAAGAAGAAAGAAAGGAAAAAGAATGAGTAATGGAATTATTGCAGTCTGATTTGCTTTGCTGGCAGAAATCACTCAACCAAGAGCAGCTTTTGGGGAAAGAAAAAAAAAAAAAAAGGTTTATTTTGGCTTACAGACATGAGGGGAAGCACCATGATGACAGGGGAAACAAGGGCATTAGCAGAGGGTGGACATCATCTCCTGCCAACACAAGGTGGACAATAGCATCAGGAGAGTGTGCCAAACGCTGGCAAGGGGAAACTGATTATAACATCCATAAGCCCGCCCCCAACAATACATTCCCTCCAGGAGGCATTAATTCCCAAATCTCCATCAGCTGGGAGTAATCAGCATTCAGAACACCTAAGTTGATGGGAGACACCATAGGCACATGTATGGTAGTATTCCTAAAAGACAGTGCAGGAAAAAACACCTGCTTCACTTCTAAACATAACATGACAAGTACTCAATATGTTACCTTGACAAGAAAACATACATTATATGATTGTATACATGTAACATCTTGGCCTTCACCTCTTGATAATTTCACTGATTGGGTTCACAACTCCTCCCTTGTTGGGCCCTGAAAGGCCCAGGCATGAGGCCTAGTGGAACTTCCTGTTCCTGAGCCTAGTTAAAGTTTGGCGACCTGTCTCTGGCCAGCTATGACTCAGCAGGATGCCTAAGGGCTTCTGGCCTGCTACTTCCTCCTGGTAATTGTAATTACCATTTCAATAGTTAAAGTTTACTATCGGCCCTTACCTCTTCTCCCACCCTAAAATCCCCGCCTTCATCCCCAACATGATATACGCAACTGCTCAGAGTAATAAAGCGAGTTGTTCCTGCATTGCAAAGACTCCCGACTCAGTGTGGTTTTTCTCCCGTGGCCAGGAGGTTTCTGAGTCGACTGATGTTCATCATCCCCTCAACCCCTGGGGAGGAACCAGCAGACCTGGTCCTTCCCTCAGCACTACCTGTGCGGGAAGGAGCCCCGCACTCCCTTGTGCTTGCCTAGCTTTCAGCAGTTCAGGTTAACTAATTAAGACTGGATTCTACCATAATCTGAAAATTCCTTATAGGAGATGCCAAAAAAAGAATCATTTTCAAGTGCATGTTTTTCAACTACTAATATTTAAATCATGCTAGAAGCCTGTCATTGATTCTGAGTTTAAGCATTCTTTCAATTTCACAATTATATTAATGATTCTATACTGGTATGGGAATTTTTACACACAGGACATTTTCTGTAGCTAATAAGGCTGGACTATAATATGGCAGGGTAACAGAGTGTGTCCCGAAAAATTTTAGGGCACAAGATTATCTTTGCTTGTAGAGCACAGCTTGATAATGCCCTTCTTTTTAAGGTGATCTGTGTTCTGTATTTGGTTAAGATATCTGTTTTAGAGTAGTCGTCCTTAAATCAAAACTTGTGCATATGCAAGCAAAGTGTGCATCCAAGCACTTCTATAAATAAATTCCACTTCTATATTGTAGTTCTCTTTCATGTTTAAAAATGTATGTGGGATAAAAGACAAAAGGAATAGTTTTAGCAAACCCCATATCCTAAGTATAGTGTGTCCATTGGTGGGCTAATGGGGAGTTGTCACATCCCTTCTTCTTGGATAGCTCCCCTTCCACTTTATGGAAAGAACTTCCTTCTGCTATGCTGCCTATGCCAGCCCATAAATTAACATCTAGAGCTTCTCAAATTTCTCAAATAAGATTAGGAATGAAAAGGAAAGGTCAGAGGAAGGTAGAATGTAACTCATTTTGAAAATAACCTGCCAATCCCAGGTGGCATTTTGTATCCCTTCAGTGGGCCTTTAGATAACAGTCAGGACTTATAGTATTGGGTAAAATTATTAAAAAGATATGTGTACTCAAAATTTGTTTCTCAGTCTAAGCACAGATAAATAAAAATTTGAATATATTAAGTCTCAGATAAGAGATGTGGTTACAAGATAAATAGAATCTCTTCAAATTATACAATCCTTCTAATCTTGTTATATGAAAAACTCGAGTATCCTTATTACAAACACCAAGCTCCCAGAACAAAGTAAGGAGGGTGAATAAAAAGCACCTGAGATATGGTAGCAGTGTAAAAGCAAAAAGGTTTCAAATATCACAACAGATTTACTAAATAAATATAAATGATAAGTGAGCTTATGTATGTACAGTAATACATGTGCCTATGAATAACTAGAAATAGCATCATTGCAACCAGCATAATTTATAAATAATTCATAATTCAATTACATGTTATTTGATTAGATCATTTAAAAAATGATCTAAAACTGATGTTTGTATGAGTAAGCTGAATTCTTTCAAACCAATTTTAAATAATTCCACCATTTTATTATTGAATTTGATGAAAAATTAAACTGTTCTCAATTTCCGAACAAAAACTATGCATATTTTCTTTTTTAAAAAAATTTTTTTGTTCATTTTATTTATTTATTTATTTGAGAGCGACAGACATAGAGAGAAAGACAGATAGAGGGAGAGAGAGAGAATGGGCGCGCCAGGGCTTCCAGCCACTGCAAACGAACTCCAGACGTGTGCGCCCCCTTGTGCATCTGGCTAATGTGGGACCTGGGGAACTGAGCCTTGAACAGGGGTCCTTAGGCTTCACAGGCAAGCGCTTAACAGATAAGCCATCTCTCCAGCCCTATGCATATTTTCTTTATTCACTTCATGCTAATTAAATATTTGAAAATTTTTGATGAGTGCTAATATATATTTCTGAATGTCATAGGTCTTAACTAAAAAGTAATGTGACCTTTCTTTTCTTATTTTACTGTTATTTCATGTAAAATTAACAACCACAAAAAGTAGTGGAGAGCATGCTCTGTAATGGAAATCATCTTGAAAAGTGATTTGAAGACTTTAAAATGCTGTCTATAATGTCAGTACTTTTAAAAGTGTAAGGTACAACCATTATTTTTTGAAGAGAATTTACTAGGTATAGGTCCTCATATAGCCTATGATTGGTGGAAGCTTGATAATGAGGAGTGGACTTAATTTTGCATATGGTTCTGAATTGTTTCCCAGCTCCAGCTATGGGTTCTGTTCCACTGAGCAGATCAGGTAGCCAAATCAAGAGCAGTTGGTTTCCCACCCTGGCTGTGCACCACTATTGCACTTGGGTGAGCATCATGTCAAATTGTTTGCTGCTAAGTAGGTTAGACCATGAGTTGCTTAGAGAGATATTGGTCATTTTCCCCCAGTTGCCCATGTAGCAGCTTCTGGCACTGGATGCCCTAACTGTCTGAGGACTGACTCACTTCCAGCTTCCAGCTATGGCACTCCTTGTTATGTGCCAGCAGCATATGGTGTCATCAGCAGTAGGGTCTTACCACTAACCTTTGGTGGGTCATTAAGTACTCTGACGGAAATCTGTCTTTCTTTGAAGAAACCTTGTAGGTCTCTCTGATCAAGAGCTCATTGTGGATGATAGCCCCATGCTGGTACTGGGAGTTATAGGTCAGTGCCCAAGAAGAGAGGGAAGAAAAAGGCAAGTATTATAAAAGAGATAGAGAGACAGAGAGAGAGAGAGAGAGAGAGAGAGAGAGAGAGAGAGAGAGAGAGAGAGAACAGATACAAATACAGATACAGATACAGATACAGATACAGATAGATACAGATACAGATACAGATACAGATACAGATACAGATACAGATACAGATACAGATACAGATACAGATACAGATACAGATACAGGAGAAGATTAAAGTCAGTCTTCATCATACAATCTCCAGAGCCTTATGACTCACATGTTCCCCCGAAAGGGCCTGGTGAAAGTTCAACCATTTGGTCTGCCTTTTAGGATGTAAATTTTATGCTACCATTGATGTTTTGGTCCATATTTGTGTCCTCCACTCCCTTCTTTACCCTCCCTTCCATTGAAGAATCTGCTTCTCTTTTTCAGATACACACAGATCCTAGGGAAAGAACCACCCCATCATATTTCAAAAGGGCTCCAGCTAAAGCTGAGAGTAATTGGGGAAAGAGGCAAGAGTGCTGTTTTCTTCACACTTTACACTTCACAAGGGTGAAGGAGATAGTCACAGAGAACAATCAACTCCTACCAATGCAGATATCCAGAGACACTGAGGCTCCCAAGACCTTATCACTGAAGCAGACCTAAAATGAACTCAACATGGCTCAGGGAAATTTGTGGAAGAAGGGGTGGAAAGAATGTTAGAGCCCCACGTTGGGTCACATTTCCTCCTACCCATAAGTGATGGCTAACACTACAATGCACAACACATATACCCCCACAAGAAGGATCCCTGTGGAGGGAGGAGGACACGGAAGAGGCTAACAATAGTATTAATTTGACTGTATTCACTTAGTACAAAACTAACTTAAAAAAGTGTAAAGTATCATTCTCTTGTATTGTCAATCATAATTTTTAAATATATTAGAAACTCGAAGACATAATAATAAATATTAAATGTAAGCATAGAAAAATGATAATTAATTTCAAATAACTATCAATCTTTTTCTTTTGTTTGTTTTTCTCGTAGGTCTTGCTTTAGATTGGGCTGACTTAAAATTCACTATGTAGTCTCAGGGGAACTCATGGCAATCCTCCTACCTCAGCCTCCCAAGTGTTGAAATTGAAGGCGTGCACCACAATATCTGGCTTTCTTTATTATTTTTATCTTTTAAATTTTGGAAATATTTTCCAGGCTTACAAATTTATAAAGACAGTGGCTGGTATAACACAAAGTCCTAGAATCATTCCTGAAATACATTCAATACTGAAAAATATTGTCATTAATAAAAACCATTTATTTTACCTTTTTTAAACTAGTTGTTGTAAAATTACATACCCAATCAGAATATGATTATTGAGACACTTTTTCTACCCATGATTCTTAAATAACCATAAGGTTTGCTAGTATCTTTAATTTGTAATTATTATAATGTAATTGTAGGGGCATTTAACCCTCTCAAGGCCTTCTTATCTTGGTATGAGCTAAAGGTGAAAAGTGAAATCCCCATCTTGGACTTGTCACTTGTATTTTTTGGAACACAGATATTGGACAATACAGCTTACGACCCTCACATTAGGACTGCTACTTGGCCTGCACATCAGGAAAAACTCCAAGAGGTGTAAAGGGCACTCTTTTGATTACACTGTCAGCCAGTGGGGAAGAATAAATCATCAACCCCAAACCAATGTGCTTATGAAAGTAAGGAAATGATTCTGGGCATCCCAAAAAGCAATAGCAACTAAAATTGGGTGGTCTTAGATGCTTCAAAGTTTGGGACAGCAACAGTAAGTGAACCTAGAGACAACTAGTGATGAATTCCTTCTTAATATGCAGCATGGATTAGCATAGCCTAACCGTGGATTCATACATTTCAACCATTTCTATGAAGTGGAAAATTTGATTATCTGAACTAATGGAGAGGAAAAATAAGACATTTGTATTGGGGTTTGTGGGAAAAAGAAATACATTCAAATAGTTGCTAATTGCTTCTTTTTATCTGTTTCCCAGATTATGGGAGTCAATTAACAATGTAGAAGTCATTTGGGATTTCAGTAATTTTACTCTCAATGATCTTTCCCAGAAGAAATCAAATTTTTACCTATATTCTGAGCCATGGGCCTGCCTTATCTATTGCAACTTATCATAAAAAGGAAATGGGGGCTGGAGAGATTGCTTAGTGGTTAAGGCAATACTCTTCAAAGCCAAAGGACTTCAGTTCAATTCCCCAGTACCCACATAAGCCAGATGCATGGGGTGGCACTTGAATCTGGTGTTCCTTTGCAGTGGCTGGAAGTTCCGGTGCATCCATGTTCTCTCTCTCTCTCTTTCCCTTTCTCCCTCTCTCAAATAAATAAATAAAAATAAAAAATATTTGGGCTGCAGAGAATGCTTAGTGGTTAAGCGCTTGCCTGTGAAGCCTAAGGACCCCAGTTCAAGGCTCAATTCCCCAGGATCCAAGTTAGCCAGATGCACAATGGGGCACACACATCTGGAGTTCGTTTGCAGTGGCTGGAGGCCTTGGCGCCCATTCTCTTTCTCTATCTGTCTCTTTCTCTCTCTGTTGCTCTCAAATAACTAAATAAAAATAAACAACAACAACAAAATAAAAATATTTAACAAAAAAGAGGAAATGCAAATATTTCGTGATTGCAAATTACTCAAAGTCAGAATATGATTGTAATGCTATAGTAGAACAGAAAACATTTTTTAACAGGTAATAATTACAAAAATTCATGTTGTTTTGTGCTTACTTTCATTAGCTACCACAGTATTGCACTACGATTACTTCCAAGAAAAGGAAATTAACTGGTTTTCAAGATAGCAATAGAAGGAAGTCTTAATGATATTTCAACAGCTGCATCATGAAAATAATGAGAACCAGGTTATGGACTGTGCTTTTCTCACTGCACTGAACTTTTTCTATATATATATATTTTTTAATTTGGCAACTGATCTTTCCTTTGATGGTAGTATGCTGCTGCTGTAAATGCAAAATTTCAGCTACAGTTAGCAAAAATCTGTCTGCCAACTCCCATATTTTATATGTGTCCATCTATCAATGCAACTTCTACTGACTGGTGAAGTTTTGTTTAATAAATTAGGTTTTTATTGTACATAATCACCCTCAGGGGGAAAAAGTATGAGATTTTTACTTATTATCAAACTATGGCATGTACTTTAGGGACATACTATTTATGTGGTATATTGTATAAATGGAATATGTGGATAAAATACTTATGGAGGATATTTTTATCATCTTCTAACACTGTGTTAAAAATATTCAGCACATTAAATTCTAGATTTTCTTCCATCTTCTATAATGAAAATCACTTCATTCCTTTTCCAGTTTCTTCCCATCTACTTATACTCCTGTGTGGTTGAGTCATTTCTCAATTTTAGAGATAAGACTCAGCAATCTGAAAAACAGAAAACCAGGGTGTCCTCTGCTTGCTTTAACCACAAGGAAGTAGAAATTTACTAGTACTGAAAACATAGTCAAAAGTCCATGGCTGAGGTGGTCATAGGGTCTAAGAGGAAAGCAACTAGTATTGTTTGGATAAATGGATATGTTGTTCCATCGATAAATCTTCTAAACATTTATGTCTATGCCCATGGATTAGTGCTGTAATCAGCTTTGGCCATGGAAGACTTTTTTTTTTAATTTATTTTTTATAGTGGGCAATGATTACTCATCAAAACTCAGGAAAGTGTGAGAATAAGCAACTGTTGAATGTTTAGTCTGAAATGACATATCAATATCCAAATGAATATCACTACAAGGCTCAGAGAAACCCTAATAAAAATCAGCAAGTCATTCAAACACACACATGCCCCCCCATACACACATACACACAAATGTAATAACTGGAACTAATTCTTGTCCATTGGGGGTAGAGGGAACTAGAGAAGGTAATAGGGATGAATATGACCAAAATATACTACATACATACAGAAAGATTGTGACAAATAATGAACAAACAAAATCTTTTTCTTTTCTCCATAGTCAACCTGATAAATTTTCATAATTTCAAACTTGAAATAGTATCCCTTAATTATCTAATTTTAAGAAGCATGGCTACACATCCAATATAATGAAGAAAAGAATATACCTGGAATGACTCATGTTTTTAAAAATTTGTATTGAATTGATTAAAAGCCCAATAAATGGTCTGAAGTGATGGCTTAGTGGAACTTGGCTGTTAAACCTAATGACCCATGTTCTACTCTCTAGATCCCATGTAAGCCAGATGCACAAAGGTGAAGCAAGGTTGCACATGGCCACTAGGTGGAACAGGCATCTGGAGTTTGATTGTAGTGGCTGAGGCACTGGAACAACAATTTTCTCTCTCTCTCCCTCCCTCCCTCTCTCTCTAAAATAACAACAATAAAAAAGTCCAATACATGAGACTAGTAAAGTATATGTACAACTTTACATAGGTATAAATTATATACATGAACATATGTACATACGTATTTCACTCTGCGTCATGTAACATATTTCTATCTGTCTATTTCTGTACATCCACATATCCAGTGTTCTACCTTGTCCTTCAATCACGTAAACCTCTAGTTGTGACCACTTGAAACTTAAGCTGGGAAAAACAGATACTTTAGGCTATCAACTCATATTTTAAATACTATATGATATGCTGTGTTGGGAAGATTCTAAGGCTGTGACAGGATGCTGTACATGGAAGTGCCATTATCTCTTACTTATGTCAATATCATAATTCTATGTTCTTTGTGATTCTTAGCATTGTTAAAAGAGACAAATGTAAATCCTTTGCTTGAACTGTAGCAAGAAAGGCAAGTAGAAGAAAATGTCAATTGGAACGGAATTCATAAATGGAACCACATTCTAAATACTTCATGAAGAAAAGCATGGCCCTTGACATATTCTAATGAAGAAATCAACAATGAATGACTAAAATTATGTATGGATAATATCTGAAGATGATAAGGCCAATGAGGGAACTAAGTAAGAGAAGAGGTTAAGGGCAATACATTGGTATGGTAAAAAGTGATCTGTAATACTGTGAACAATTTTACAACAGGAATGCATGGAAGATGGCAATGGAAGAAGATACTTGATGAATTTTCTACACATGTAAGGTTTGACCAGAAGCTAAATGAGAAGATAGCCAGGTCAACATTTTGGAAAGGAATCTTCAAAGGCCTTTGTTAAGCAATAAGCCTGGCTGGTTAGTCAGACAAAAGCCAACATACCTGGAGCACAAACAAGCAACAGTCAGATACACAGAGAAGAAATCACAGGAATGGGTAGGGGCAGTTCACACAGGTCAAGATAAAACTTTCAGTCATGATTAGCTGTATATATACGTGGCCCATACTGATCAAGAAAGTTGTTTTTTGTTCATCATTCAACTGCTGCCTTTGGTTGGCCATTTAAGTAGACAGGATACTGTCAAACAAATAGTTGGTCAATATAATGTCAAATAATAAAAACACAATGCTGGCCAAGAAATAAACTGCCAATTCTGTTTCATACATTTAAATTTAAATGGATAAAATATAAATGAAATGATTATAAGTACCATGAGATCTAAACATGAGATAAGGCATTGACATTTACTATAAAGAAGAGTTTCCTAGCCCACACCTAGGTCTACTATGTGTCAAAGATATGTTATTTTTTCATATTTTACATCAACAAATCATTCATATGCATGTTTATATAATAATAGATTTTGAAACTTCATTTTAATAGTTCTTTATTGTGTTTTAATATTGTTTATGTTTATTTCACTACTTCATATTCATAATATTATGATAAAAGTCAGTAAGTTATAATCATTTTTATTTTAAAAATCACCAAACTGAGGCTCTGGATATTTAAACACATATCTATATTCATGTAATGAACTAACGCTATAAGCAACCCTAGGTTTATCTTGTTCTGTCTTCATCTGATCTGTTCTCAAATACATACTGTAAAAATTCTTACTCAGTATAGCAGTAAGCATTTACATTGAAAACAAAATGAAGGAAAGCATGGCACCTTCATTTTTTGAAACACATGATCTACTTGGGACATGTTTCAAATAATCATCAGCTAATGACTTTGCAGACATTCTCTGTGTACACAAATTTAAGGATTGCTGATACTGGAATGGCATTATTTTATGATGTTGTCTTAATAATTTTGGGGCTACACATAAAAACGGAAAATGGGATTAAATTGTAATGCTTTTACATTTTGGTAATTCTTTTATTTGCATTTTATTTTCTTATTTTCAAAACTGTGGCTAATAAATGAATTGAACTGCCATTTTCTCTGAGTTTGTTGTTGAATTTACAAAATAATTGTTTCTTCCTTTTGCAGAGAATTTATTTCCTGTGCTCAAGTGCTTTGCCCAAATATTCCTGAAGACTTTTCTCCTAATCTCCCTCCCAGCTGTAAATCTGGTGCCAAGATGTCTATTTGAATTAGCTCTTCCTAGAATGCTAAATTGTCATTCTTTAGGGAACTTCATTCATTTACCCTGTAAGAAATCAGTAGAGAATTCTACTCAATTTTCAACTGAATTTACTGCCTTACTAAACAAGCTTTCTCTATATCACACAGTGTATTTTTTAAAATTTTCGCTTGACATTAACACATTTACGAAGTCAACATATACATGGATCTATTAATATTTATTATTTTATACTATATTTTTAATGACTCACCAAGCTTGGCATATATCATAGTAATACATTTCATATTTGAAAAAAATAATGTTATTGTCTTATGACAAATCTAACTGCTTCCCTTTCCTTCCTCTGTAGCTGAAGGTGCTTTTTCTATTAATTATAAATTATAAAAATACCTGTCAAGTGCTTAAGACATAAAAAGCAAACAAGTTCAATTATGTATTTTACTCAGATGTTTGTAAACTGGTGCATGGCATGCAATAAAAAAAATTCCATGTTTAATTATAAGTGCATTTTTATATCCTATTTACGTGATAGTGAATCAATCTATAGATAGATAATATTCAAAACTAATTCTTTTAAAATGTCAGTAAAGATGAAAGGCACAATTAAAATCAGAAATTGATGGCAATCATCTTTGTAAAATTGAAAAACACTTACAGGAACCAGGAATTTTTTAATTTCTTCCAATGCGTGACTCATACGTGAATAAGCTTCCCCAGGTGGAGCAAACACTTCAATTAATACATGAAGTTCATCACTTAAGTGGGCATACTTCGCTTCTCCACTCTTTCGGAGTTCTTCTTCCTGTGAAAGAGGTTATTTTTAGAAATACAAATCCACTCATTTTTCACTGATTGAAGATTTACTAAGAATATGACAAAAGGCTATAATCTAAGCAAATTTTCCATAAGTGTAAAGAATTCCTTTGAGATATAAAACTCTGCCACAGCCATTTAAAGATTTTTGAATCATTCACGAGTTTCTGAATGATTGTTAAAATCCAGCCATAATTATCATCCCCCAAGGATTTTAATCAGCTAAGTGAAAATGCAAAACTTCTAAAAATATCACAGAAATGCCATTAACTCTTTAGTACAATCTAGTGCAGCTTGGAAGGAAAGAATGGTTTTGTGTCTGGTATGCAGGGCTTCATAGATAATAAACAGATTACCACTGGGTTGAGTGAGAAAACCAAACTGTTCAGAATGTGCGGTTACCTGATAAACTAAGGTTAACTAAGGATGGAAAGCATAGGTTTATCTTCCAGCCAATGGTCCCCCTGCTAAGACAACTGAGAGATGTATAAGCTGATAGTTCCTACCATTCAGGCCTGGTTTCAGCAGTAGGGGTTTGGCTGCAGGATGGTGATCATGTGTATCCTATACAGCTTTTGTGTAACCAATAATATGTGATTATGATGTATTACAATGTGAAGGACATGAAAGGGTAAATATTATCAATGATATCATCAATACTGAGCATGAAGAACATTCTAAACAAAGCCAATTGGGGTATGAAATCTACTTGTATATACCTCACCCTCCCCTCATTTTATATCCTGAGGTTGATATTAGTGGCTTGTGTTAGTTTTTATCAGATTTTTTAAAAAATAGCCTGGCAGAAAGTAGAATCTAATTTAAATTGTACTAGTGTGTTTAATTGTGAAAGCAACATTAAGGAATATCATTTGCATTTAATATTCTGAAGATAAATTTTCTGACAGAAATAATTTAATAATTAGGAATTTTCATCTTAATTAATGAGGATATTATATTACTAAGGGAAATGAGAAAAATCCCCAAATGCCTATATCTTTAAAATTTCTAACTATACAATTCAAGATAACTACTGCTAACATTTCTGCTGTTTTCTTCAAGTACATTGCTGATAACATTATCACTACTAATACTAATAATATAATAAGTCATAATGTTGATACTGCTTGATTGCTACAGAAGGTACATAACTAGAGGTCACTTAGTTTTATCTTCAAAATTATTCTTTAAATATATATCTCACATTTTACAAAATACAAAAACATAGCCCAGAGAAACTTGTACAGAACTACCTAGATGTTGGGTTATATAGAATCTATGCAATCTCATCTCAAAGGTGAAGCTCTTAATGACAATGGGTGTGGTGCTTTGAATAGAATAGATGGCCCCCAATATAGTCAGTTGTTTATTTGTTTGTAGTTTGCATCTATAGCCTCCTGGCTGGAGGCAATGTCACTGGGTGATCTTAAGGTGTGGTGGTTGGTTTCAATCTAAAGATATGCAAAGTGTGCCTAGCTGGAGTTCCTGAAGTGGGCTGTGGCTTTTGACCTTTAGGCTTGTACTTCTCTCTCTCTGTTTGGGCCTGTGAAGGCAGGCCAGCTTCTTCTGCCATTATGGGACTTCCTCTGGATCTGTAAGCTTCAATAAACCCCTTCCTCCATAACTGCCAGGTCTAGGAAGTTTATCTCAGCAAACCTGAATCTGTCTGCTACAATGGGTATGTTTCTGGCATAGGTAATTAACTGTAGGAAAAATGTTTAAATATTCAGAAGTGCCTAATTTTTTTCTTTTTTGTTTTATTTTCTTTTTGGTTGTTTTTGGTTAGTAGTTTTATAATTCACTGATGTCTAGTCCCATACGGCATTGTGGATTTGAGAATTTCATAGAAGTTTATACATCTTATTTACCAATCACATCTTCCATGGATTTTCGTTCCCTCACCACAACTGTTCTAATTACTTCATAGCTATATGCCCACAAGTGTGAGGTGAAGCTATACTTTCAAAGTTCTTACCAGAAATACTTTATGAATCAGTTAGCTAAAAATGCTAATGAGCTTACCTCACACTGTTTATGCCTAGTTCTCTGCAATATTTAGTTCCAAACACAGCATTCATCCATGTTTTTACAAGGGAAAGCTCAAAATAGTTTTCTGATTTTTTGCAGTCACATTATATTCCTTTAACAAATGGGCTGCATGTAGTCCACTCTTACAGATGGACAGTTTGCCCATAAGCACAGGAAGTTCTAGTTAGGATCTCTCACATGCTAATTCTATCAGAAGAACTAAAGTTGCTTTGCAACTATATGATTAATCTTCACAGGATTCAAGATGAATTTCTCAGATCGCTCATGGAACAGGTGACCCTATGTGTGCATATTCCTGAGTATAGCCATGTGGTTCCGGGATTTGACAACTACCTACCTGAAAATCATTCATATAACTCTTGAAGTGTTCAAAATTATACGGCCCTGTAATGTAGTATCCATGAGGGTTATTTATGCACTGCATCTACATTTACACAAAGGCACACATGAGGAAGTCACACTGATAAACATTTCAAACAACTTTCTAAAACATCTTCATTCTTCAGCTGGGAAATGGCTCAATTAAAGGCATTTGCTTACAAAGACTGATGGTCTGGGTTGATTTTCCAGTACCCACATAAAGCCAGATGCACAAAGTGGCATGTGCAACTAGAGTTTGTATTGGTAAGAGGCCATAGCATGCTCATATTCTCATTCACTCTCTTGCTCTCTTTCTTGCTCTCTCCTCTCTCTCCCCTTTAAAATAAATAAATAAAAATATTTCAATATAAATAAAAAAACCTTCATTATCTTTCTATAAAATCCTCCACTGATTTATCATCACAGGTTTTCCCTTTTTCTTTCCTTAATCTTTGTTTATATACACACACACACACACACACACCAGTTAGAGTAAGATTTTCATGTGATAATTATTCTCTATCACATCATATTAGGAGCAATTAATATTGTTTTCATTTTATAAAGGGCAAGTCACATTTCTGAACCAGACAGAATAACCCCTTTTAGTGTTACTCCATATAATGGTCATTTTACAACCTAAGACATTTCACCATCACTATAACTACCATATAGAGCTTTTGAAGAACTGAGAAAATTCTCATGAGTATTTAAAAAACCAACTATACATACCTCTAGATTGACACTTTATATGCTATCACATGCATAGTATATATTTATCTTTTCTCCAATATTTAACCACAGAATTAATATTTGCTTGTTTGTTCCTGACAGAGTTTTACTATGTATCCCAGACTAAACTTAGATGCATTCTGAAACACAGGATGGCCTTGACGTTATAGCAAGTCTCTTGCATCAGCCTCCTTCATGCAGGGAGTACCAGTATACACCACCACGTGCAACTTACTATTAATATTTACTACCACCTAATTAAGTGATTCACAGGTCACTGCATATTTATTCTACCACATGTTCTATAAAGTAATATGTACAGCAGACTTCTAGGAGATTGTAATCTTTTATTCCTACACATTTCAGTTTTCACTACTCAAACTATATTAATCAAGTCAAAGGAATTCACTCCAGGATATGATTGTGCCATCTATATTTGCTATTGCTATCATACATGTTGCTGGTTTTATTGTACTGTTAGAGTTGTCCTTTTAATTGTTTTTTCAAAAGTCCTCTAGACCAAAACATGTAGATTATAAAATATTCTACTATATGCATAAACTGATTCCCTACTTCTAAAAAGAATGCCTTTACATCATTATTTATGATATTTCTTTTTATATCCTTTATAGAATTATCATTAATTTTGTGATTTATCTTTTTGCATGTCACTTTCACTTTCTAGATTTCTATATTACTAGGCATGGCCCAACACACCTGGAGGAACATGTGGAAGATACAAAATAAGTTCTTGTCAAGCATACTTATGTAAATATAAAGCAGGCTCACTTAAGTAAATGTCCATGGAAACTCATGTCACCATGCCCAATACAACCACACCCAGAGGCATAGTTTTTGTGAAAGCAATGCAGTCTTGAGGACTGTCACTTCCTCTAGAGCTTAACCCATTTACAATTTGATGAGCTACTCAGAAGTGGGCAAGCTAATATTTCCCCCTTTTAAATTATTTCTCTGATAATTTTTTATAGCAATGTAAAGCTGGATAACATAATTCATACGTTTATCCATGCCAAAGTGTCCTTCAAATACACAGTTCTTCATATCCTAAAATGTAGGAATGGGTGTGTATTAATGTGATGCTATGAACATGACTTATTTTACATAGGGAAAACATAGCCAAAACATCATTACATTCAGTATATTACACACAGATTGAAAGCAATATATGCATCTAAATCATGTAAACATCTCTTGGAGCTGGTATAAATATGACATGTATAACGAGCACATTTGAGCTAAGGAAGATGCAGAAATTTTCTGAGTTTACAAAATTTTGAATGTTTACATTTTCCTCACAATTATTACTTATAAACAACATAGGCATGATGTCAGAAACCACAGCCCCACTTTTCCCCCAAAGCCCAAGTGCAGAAAGTTCCACCCAGAGAAACACTGCCTTAGATGCCAAGGTACTCTAAGAAGAAGTATTGTGTAAACAAACCTTACCCCAACCTATAATCCATGGAACCCTAGATAGCTACTCTCTTTTGTTAGGTGATAGAGAAATCTTCTATACCTGGTTATCAGTGAAGCTTTGGTAACTGAAAAATTCTTTGGTATATGTAAATAAAGGTTGCTTTTTCTTATGCTAACATGATTATTATCAGTATTAATTTTAGTATAATTTGTAGTTCCCAAATCACTGAACTAATGCTTCTAAAGGAAAACGTTTTCTTCAGCAATGTTCTGTGATGCCTTTGTTTTTGTATTGTATCAAATATTTGCTCTGCGATTATACGCACATAATACATGTAAGTAAACATAATTTATTACCCCCAAACCACCTTTTATACAAGACTATTCCTGGCTAGTACCTCCCATGACAACTACATTTTCTGGATAATTAAGCTAGGACTGTATCATTTGTTATAAAGCGACTATAATCTCAGGAATCTCCATCACTATATAATGGAATGCTTACTCCTTGCGCTGTGGAATCATCCTTTGCAAGCTTTGACATCAGGGCAGAAAAGTTCTAATGCTTAGAAACTAGTAATACATTAGCAACAGCCACCAGCATTGTAAAGATTAAATGGCTTATTTTCATTACTCATGTATAGGGGGGAAAAAGGATTTAAAATATCCCCTGGTAGATATCAGGGCTTTTATGTGATGTTCTGAGATGACACTGGGCTTGGGAGGACCCGAAGACCCAGACTTAGAATGTATTTTAAAATAATTTACTGTAATATGAAATAGGCATTGCATTTTTGTAATGTAAAAATGTTACTATATAGAACTAGAAGTATTGTTCATTAAGGAATCCTTCCTCATAAGAGGAGGGAAAACATTTTTTTTCCCTAAAAATCTAAATACACTGAAATAGCATACATTGGAAATGCAAGGTCTCAGTTGCTCCCAACATTAAAATTTTGTAAAGTACATTGCTAGGTTCAATAAGAGGCATCCTAATGATCTAAACTTTAAATTTTAAAAATAATACCCTCAAATGAATTGTTTCCCCTATTGAATCACCAGAGAACCTCAATTTGGAAGCAGAAGAATATAGTAGGAAGAAAAAATGTAATCTGGAGTAAATTAATTATTGATTTGAATTAATACCTCTGATATCTTCCATTTATGATATTTACAACCTAATCATTTTGAGCTTTAGTATACAAAAATAAGACAATTTAATAAGGATGTAGTGGCACACGTCTGTTTTAATATATTATAAGTATCTTCCCTATAGTGTGTTACATCGGTCATATGATGTTAAAGATGAAATATCAAGAGAGTTAAATTATCCAGTCTGGTTCATGATAATCAGGGCTAGAAATCCCAGTTCTGTCACTCAATAGTGTATAAATTTGGCAAATGACCTCACTACTCATGGTATATAATTGGTTACCCATAAAATGATGCTAGGGGTAAAAAGTCATCACATAGCACCAGTAATCACATGGCACTATTGCTAAATATTACTATTGCGACTATTTTATATTCAAAACAATACAGTAAATTATACATCAGCCTAAAGAGTTAATGTATTTTAAAATAGCAGTTAATCTCCCACAGCTAGTTTTTCCAGTGGCAGTAACAAGTTGAAAATGCTTAGATGTACAATGTATGCATGTTTTATACTTTGGTTTTTACTGTAGCAATTATTATTGTCATATGTTATCTTCAGAGTTATAATTTACTAAAGTGCTTTTTTGCTGGCTTTTTCTTCTTAATGCCCCAGAGAACATTTTTCTTTCACAAATCCTCTTCAGAAATAAATAAGTCTATTGTCTGCACAGCTTTCACCATCAAGAAATTCACAAATAAACATACATTTATTATTTATACTGTGGCCTGAATGGGATTTGTCTGAATATTTGACTTACAAACACTTTTCAATAGGCATATGCAGAAATTCTTTCCAGCTGGTGTCAATACGTAGCACAAACTTTATACACACAGAATGGATACACATGAGCACACCACACAGAAGCAGTTATTGGATTCTTGTCCATGCTGGTCTTGTTTCCAAAGCCTGGTTTCTGAACTAGATGAGATGAGAGTTAAGCTTTCCTTTCCTCCAAGTGATTAGCTCTGACAGGGAAATATTTTCATTAGAATGCACCTATTTTACACTGTCTGGATTATAAAAGGAAACAGCATCAGAAGATCAGGAAGAGGGGCATGGGCCACTGGCATGACTTCATCTTGAGCACTCTCTGGTTTTAAGTTTGCTCTGTAATCATTCCTCTTGAGGCACCTTGGATGCCTCAAACAGTAGGGCCAAAAAGCAAACACATCTTTTTAGCAAGAACTGAAACTACCCAGGAGAGAAAGTAGAGCAAACTTTATTCAAATAGGGACAGTTATCCATGATGGTGAGGTATCCTGGAATAGAAGGAATCTTCTAATGAGAACAAGATTGCTCTCTTCAAGCAATGTTGGTGGTAACAACTTCAGTACCAACTTCTTGGGAACCACCTTGAAGAACCAGACACTTATACAATGATTGGGACTGCTTATTACATCATACCTCTTTATCCAACTTCCTCAATTTTGCCTCTACTTAAATCTAAAGCTCAAGTCATATACTTGGAGCCACTTGGCCCTTCGTCCTTCCCAATGCATTGTTTTAATGTCTTTTCTCTGTTTTTCACTATTATCTATATTTATTTGGTTGGCATATTGGGTCAGTTTGGAAGCCAAACTTATTGCTTGAATTGGGTTGTTACCCTAAGACTCTGGTTGTAACCAGTGGAAACATGCATGGTATTTTAAAACAACAATAGTATAGGCTTTTTAATGTAGACAAATGGGTGTTGCCAAGCAGATGTCCATTAATCATGAAATTAGAGATCATGGGTTTGTAAGAGGGTAGACATCTTCATTTGGGAATATCAAATCATACACCATAGATGGCAGGCTTTAAGAAAGTTTGAACTTGCTTGTGTATGAAAGGGTATTGGAATATCATCTTGACCAAATGCAATCTGCATGATGGTTTATAAGTCTTCCCTATCAACTACACTTCTGTTCATACAACATATTTGCAAGTCAATTATAAGCCTAAAATTACGCTAGCCAGGTGAAATGAGCCAACAGGTGCAATAGTGGCATGTCTGTTATGGGGGAAACCAACTGCTTTCTAATTGGACTGGAGGTCCTCTCCATGGGAGGGAATACATGCCTATACTGAAAACCTGTGATGGGGAATATCATGAGCTCTTGGGGTATAACATCTGCTGGTGTCTTTCTAAATGTATATATTATGCTTATCAAACTGCTTGTTAAGTACTTCTTTTGTTGTTGTTGTTTATTTTTTATTTATTTAAGAGTGACACAGAGAGAAAGAGAGACAGAGAATGGGTGCTCCAGGACCTCCAGCCACTACAAACAAACTCCAGACACATGTGCCCCCTTGTGCATGTGGCTAACGTGGGTCCAGGGGACTCAAGCCTTCAACCAGGGTCCTTAAGTCTTTACAAGCAAGTGCTTAACCTCTAAGCTATCTCTCCAGCCCTGGTAAGTACTTTTCATAATATACATACCCATATATTATTGCTACTTTCACTTTTGCTTAGAGAAGCTTCTCTTTTCAGATGGTAGAGACCTTGTGATGACCCAGAAGGCACCATAATGTTGAGAAGTGACAGAGAAGTGCTCAGCACTGAAACATCTCTATGACATCTTCCAAGGCCCATTGTGGAAGAGGTGGCAGAAAGAATGTAAGAGCCAAAGGAAGGATAGGATTCCTTACAATGAACTCTTCCAGACACAAAATGGCCTGGATATCCATGACCTTATAGTGCCTAACACTACCTGTACAAGACCATTATAATAGGAGGAAAAGATGAAGGCAACAAAAATAAAAGAGAGACTGATTGAGAGGGGGAGGGGATATCATGGGGAGTGGGGTTGAGAAGGGGAATGTATGTGGAGGAGAATTACCATGGTTTATTTTTTATAATTATGGAAGTTGTCAATAAAAAATAAAAGTAAATAAATAAATAAGTAAACCAAAGTGTCTTTGTAGACAGCATTTTGACATGCTGTGATATTGGAGCTCAAAGGCACAGGCTCACATATTCTAGTGAAAATGTTTGACTGCTGAGTTACACTTCTGCACCCAAGACTTTGACTTTAATGAGATGTCCTCCCCATCCACTGAAACAGAGGTTCAGAGATAATGTTCATCCTCATCCTATTAACTATCTCCAGCAATTCAGCACCTATCTTTCTGACTGAGGATCTACCTTGGGAGGAAGGACTGTTGTCCCAATACACAACATGTCTGTCACACACAGGGATGGAGATGGGGAGGAGGCCATATATAACTTCCTGAGCTTGTTCAGGCCTTTTCCTGCTACATGCGTCTTCCCCTTCCTCGGCATCCCGCACAAGGATGAGCTTCGGTTGCCCCGGCTAGAATTTGCTTAAGAAAGCACAAGTGGTGTAGTCAGTCTCATTTTACTTCCTTATTCCAGTATTGGGCTAATTAACTCTGCTACAAAGCTACATATAAAGGGATATAGCTTTAGTATCTTTTCTAAGAAGATTTAAACAGAGAATATTCAGTAGGTCAAATTAAGAAAGCAACAACTGAAACAGATAATCATCCAAAAAAATCTAAGTTCAAAAGAAACTATATTTATAAATGAAAATAATGACGAAATATCAAAGATATGAAGGAGAGATTCAGAAAGGCTAATACGTAATCAGAATTCCTCAATGAGAAACCAGAACGTCAGGGAAGACTCCTTCGTTTTTATGCTCAGCTAAGGAGAGGAAAGGAAAATTGATGCAGGGGTACTTTACAAATATGGAGCTGGGAGACAAGGTATGATTAAATATCCTAGGCTAGCCTGCAACTCTCTATATCGATCAGGTTGAACTTAATTTTATTTATATTTATTTATTTGATTTTTTTTTTTTTTGAGGTAGGGTCTCCCTATAGCTTAGGCTAATCTGGAGGTCAGTATGTAGTCTCAGGGTCACCTTGAACTCACTCTGATCCTCCTACCTTTTACTCCTGAGTGCTGGGAATAAAGGTGTGTACCACTACACCCTGCTCTGGTCTTAATTTTATGATCCTTGTGCCTCTGCCTCCCTAAGAACTCTGATGATGTTCCACCAACTGTGGCTTTAACAATCTCCGGAGGGCCAGGAGAGATGGCTCAGCAGTTAAGGGGCTTGCCTGCAAAGCCTAAAAACACCAGTTTGATTCCCCAGTATCCATATTAAACCATATACACAAAGTGGAGCATGGATCTAGAGTTCCTTTGCAGCAGCTACAGGCCTGATGTGTCCATTCTGTCTGTCTGTCTATTTTCTATCTCTCCCTGCTTGTAAATAAGTAAAATATTTTTGAAACACAATAAAATGTTATTTAAAACTTTCTGAATAAACAAAACAAACAAAATTTTATAGATGCTGTTAGAACTCTTCCTACAAGGGTAAAAATTGATTGGACTTTGTGGTGGTTTGATTCAGGTATTCCCCTTAAACTATAGTGTTCTGAATGTTAGGTTCCCAGCTGAGAGAGTTTTCAAAATTAATGCCTCCTGGAGGGAGTATATTGTTGGGGGTGGGCTTCTGGGTGTCATAGTCAGTTTCCCCTTGCCAGTGTTTGGCACACACTCCTATTGCTATGGTCCACCTTTTATGGGCCAGGGGATGATGTCCACCCTCTCTGCTCATGTTGTTTTCCCTGTCATTATGGGGTTTCCCTCTTGAACCTGTAAGCCAAAATAAACCTCATCCCCACAAGCTGTTCTTGGTTGGGTGATTTCTACCAGCAACGTGAACCTGACTGCAGCAGCCTTCTAATGTTTTTGAACTTAGAAACAGGGATAATGAATAACACATGATAAACATTTCCCAGGGCTTATGCAGAATGTCACACATAGATAGAGAATTTTGATTTACTACTCCAGTTATAGTACCTAGCATATGCAAAGCCTTCTGAAGCACTGGAAACTAGATGATTCCTGACTTTGTTTTCTAATTTTATCTTTTATTAGTTATGGAAATAGTATGTAAACAGCACATGTTGGTACTATCCTTATACCCCTATTCCTGCCCTCACCCAACTCCAAAGGGACCTTCCTCATTTGGAATGATGGTTATTCCCATGGGGATTGTGGGCCACGTATTGTGGGGGTAGCCATCAGAGAGCCACGTGTCCTTCTAATGTAATAAAGATATATTTATTTTCATTACCTATTCCAATACAAATTATATGTATATATGCAATATAACATTATATATATATATATATATATGTATACAAACTGGAGAAATAAAAGATGATTGTTTAAAAAAGGGTGCATTTGAGCTGGGCGTGGTGGCACACTCTTTTAATCCCAGGACTTGGGAGGCAGAGGTGGGAGGATCATCGAGAGTTCGAGGCCACCCTGAGACTACAAAGATAATTCCAGGTCAGCCTGGACCAGAGTGAGACCCTACCTTGAAAAACCAAAAAAAAAAAAAAAGGGGGGATACATTTGAAATGTACTTTAAAATACTTTTACTTGGCATGTTATCTCTAAGGAGACATGGTTTTCTGTCACATTTCAAGGCATACTTTCAAGGCAAAAAAAAAAAAAAAAAAAAAAAAAAAAACGGAAGGAGGGATGGAGAGATTGCCCTGTGGTTAACTGTACTTCCTGTGCCAGAATGAGGGTCTGAGGGGGCCGGAGACTGCCCCTGTTCTAATCTCCAAATTCCACATAAACAACTGGATCAGATGGGCCAGTCTCACAGTGGAGCAGAGATCCAGGAATTTAAAGAACCCAGTAAGCTCTGGAAACTGTATAAAGAGAGACTCTGTCTCAATAGAAGACCAGGTGTAAGAGCAGTGGAACAGGACACCTGAAGTTTGACTCTGTCCTTTGCTGGAAAGCCTGTGGGGTACCTCCAGGACATATACACAGGCATAAACATCACACAGAACATTGGAGCGAGAGATATGAAAGGAGTCTGAGCCTGGCATTTTGTAAGTTAAAATCAGGCCCAGGAAAAAACGTATGCAGGAAAGAATCATAAGACCCAATTAAGAAGTGAAGACAGCTAGTGAGCTGGGAAGAGGATCCCAGCACAGCACATTTAACCTGGTAGCTATTACCAGAATTACTTTACAACCTCATGGTGCTGAAAGGACAGTCATCACTGCAAGCCAAAAATGGGAAAGCAGATACTGGTGAGTCCCTATTGGCAGGAAGCAATGGGCCATTGTTTTGTTCTAAAAGAAATTTTGGAGGTAGGATGTCAATTTTGGGAAGACATCTTGTATAAACAGACATATTAGTGGAGGAGACAGAAGTAGAATACATAAAGAGCTGCATCCTATTGCTCTAAAAATGCATTGTCCTCGGACAGGAGAAAACAGCAAAAACCTACAAGTGTTGCTGAAAGCGTTTATTTTGCAGAGATGTAAATGTGCTGCCCAGAGGGAAGGCAATCGCAGCACACAGATCAATCCTGTCCTCCACAATGTGATATGGAGTGCTTTCCTTTGATCAAGTGTATTACACTGTTTATCAGGTAACCTAACTGAAACATAAACACCATTAGGACCTAAAACGTGGCTAACCACAGACTAGAGGGCATCTGGTATCAGTGTGAAAGTCCACCTGCACTGACAGCATGGAATCAAGGTCATCAATGCTGGCAGCAGAATGCCCTCCGCCTTGCTCTGTGTTCTGAAAATCAAACTTGATCGTCTGGGTTCCTTGCTTGCAATCCTCCACTGACATCCCATTTATCTAAGTTCAACAATTTCAACATACCATTCCATGTTTTTGTAACTGAACACTGGCTTAGTTCATCCCTTTTATTGTTCTGCCATGTCTTGACAGACACCATAAGAAGCCCCTTTCTCCAAAGGAATGTACTTCTTTCCAGAATGGGCTGAACTGTGGTTTGGTAAGGTTCTGACTGACGCCATTCAACTGACCTCCACCAACTCACCAAGAAGAGATGACTGTTGCAGAGCCCTATATGGAACATCTTTTTAAGCGCCATCATGTCATCAGTCAGTGTGAGAAGTTTATGACCACTGTCAGTAATATTGGACACACAGAAAACTTGGCTACATGGATACTTTCAAACATGGAGGTCTTCTTTCATAAGCATCTGCTTATGGTCTGTGTGAATAAGTATATCATGTGACCAGATTGAAGTGGGAATAGATTAGGGAAAACTATCATTAATAACACCTCTTAGACAACATCTAAATGATCACTAAAATATATAACGTTTTCATACTCTGCATTAAATTTTATTTAATAAACAACAGGTATGATTTCCTTAAATGCGTGTTTTCCATGGGAATGAATAAGAATTTTCTTTGAAATATTATTACATTACATATTCTTTCTGTCTTGTAGCATGACTTTGGAAAACAATGTGTGTGATATATTGAACAGAAAGCTGAGTTCATCTCTGTTTTTTGTATGGACCCACTGACTTTTCTGTCAACATCAGAATTATATACACCAGGCCCAGGAAAGATTGCAGGAATACATTGAAGAGTTATTAAAAAGTTAGAACACATGGGAGGAAGGGTACCCTTGCTATCTCTGCAAGTGAGCTTCAGATAACACTGATTACCTGGGAACTGCAAACAGGACCCTAGCACAAGCCACACAGGTTCTATTGGGCCTGAAAATACCTTCTGTAGAAAGTCTGTGAAATAAAATTGACTTTGAAAACACAAAACAGTACGGGCAAAAAAGTAAAACAGCAAGGACAAAAATCCAAGGGCTAGGTGTAGATTATTTCTGACACTTTAAAGCTGTTAGTATGTCTTGTTATATAAAGCCAGAGGAAATCTTTTCTAGGAGAGGAGCAGTTCCTTTACAACCGATGGCATGTGTTCATTTCATGGTATTCTTTTCAATATTGACTGGCACCTAGACAGTATCACCAAGTTGGGCGGGGGGCTATGGATGTATCTTCCAGAGACTTTATAGATTGGCTAAGATGGAAAGACCTATCTTAAGTATGGCAATGCCATCCCATGCACTGAGGGATCTGAAGTGGAATAAAAAGGAGGAAGTGAGCTGAGCAACAGCATTTATCTTTCTCTATGTTCTGATTATTTGTACCTGTGTCCAGGTGGATGCTATGTCATGTACCTGTTGCCATGCTTTCCACATTATTGTTGGACTGTAATCTGGAATTGTGACTCAGAATAAAGCCTTCCTTCCTTAAGTTACTTTTCCTAGGTATGTTGTTAGAGCACAAGAACCTGTTATCTAGAACCTGGTACTCTATTTCTCTGCCTACACATGTATGCATTCTGTACTCCAGAGCAAGGGAGATCTTTAAATGGTACATACACAGAAAGGGAAAAATGGACACATAATATCTTAAAGTAGTGTTTTTTTATTACATAGTACTGATAATAGAGAACATATGCAAAAACATTAATTGAGTCTATGAAACAGTAAACAAAAAAATCTTTCACATATATCCATCCTTCCCTGACAGTGCTAGCCCCCAAAGAAATGTGTGCACACTAAGTTAGTCAGCAGTAATGAACAAATCTAGATAGAAAGGTCTAGCAGGAAGGACACATAATTCCTCAACTAATCCCACAAATCCATACATATTATTGAGTGTGTGTGTGTGTGTGTGTGTATGTGTGTGTGTGTGTGTGCGCGCACGCGCCTCGCCTCAGACAGAGGGGCAAGGGAAGAGAGATATGTACCTTTCTACTTAACCCTCTAGGTAGCTGCTAGTTAAAGCTCTTAGTACAAAAGTGAACATTTATTGACTATCTATAATATCCTAGAAACATACCATGTATCTTCCCACTCACACTCTCATTTAAAGCTCATAATAGGTTAGTGCTATCTATGTTTTGATTTATTAAGAAACAAAGGATAATTTGAATAAGCTAGGCACAAGTTTAGAAAATGGATTGGTTCAAATGTTTAGCCTCAGGATAACCATCAAACCCCAAAGCAATAATCACATCTTGTCCCATACCACAAAACCAGAGCGTGAAGCCAAGCCTGAAGCTATATTGTGATTTGCAGGGTATTGTGTTGCTTACACAGGTTCTTGAAGGCACGTCTTGTCAGGAATCCAATAGTTTTTAGTGCACAGGGAATTCTCCTTAGTAAGATTAATATAAGGTGCTAGATAAATTACAAGTACTCTGCCCTCCATGATCACAGGGGACCTACCAAAGCCCTAGACTTAAAGGAAGGAGTTTTGCAAATAAAAGTTATTTAAGGTATTTGGAATCTGGAAGCAATTTTTAAGACTGTGCTTTCAAAAGAAAATGAGTGAAGGAAGCAGAGCAGAGTAGGGAGAAAAACAAAATCAGGCTATGGTCTTGGATAGAGACAGGCTTGAACATGATAGACCTGAAAATTGAGCAGGAAAGGAGTAGAGAACAGATGTAGTTAGTTAAGATGTAATGAACTCTAGTAGCATAAGGTAAAACTCTTACCTAGTATGTAGGAGATTAACTTAGTGAAGTTGTTCTTACTTAGCATACCTAGGTTCCAGGTCTGAGGGTGAAGAGAGGAGAGCACTTAACATCTGTATTATTTTCTTACTTTCAGTCAAGTCTCACAGACCATTAATTTCTGCCCAGGGCAGGGAGCAGAGGTTCCAGGTTAGAATCAGTTTCTACCAGGGACTTTGAAGGAGAACCTGCTCCAGGTCTTTCTGCCTCTGGTGATGTTGGCAGTCATTGATATTCCTATACCTGCCCCGTGCCAGGCTCTGCCCGTGCCTGCAAATGGTGGTCTCTTTACCTCCACATCAACAGCTCAACAAGAATGGGGAAGTGCAGGAGCGTGCTCCACTTGCGTGGTGAACTATGAGCGCTCTCCTGGCGCTGCCACCAATCCACCACGTTTCCTCAACCAACTCACCAGCTTTGTAGACAATTTACTCACCCTCCCCATCAAATGCCTGCCTCAGCTTCCTCACTCACCGATATCAACTTTGTTACCTTACTGAGAAGCAAAGCAAGAAAGAACTTCTTCTTACCACTGACCTCGCAGGCACTGACACACTTGCTCTCACAGACGGTCTTGACTCCCGTCACTACGAAGCTTCCCACGCAGGCTCGTCTTTCTCCGCGCTCTGGCACCAGCGTGCGCCTGGCCCCGGGGTCCACAGCTCTCCTCTCTGCTCCTCTTGAGTTTTACTCCCATTGACTACCACCTTTTACCTGACATGATAATAGTCCACCTTAAACAAACCAAAACGAAAGCTCTTTGATCGTCTTTCATCCCTGTCTCACCCCGTCTGTCCGTCGCACGTCTTGGCCCCACGGAGATCGCAGCCTCTCTGGAGAGTCCGCTGCGCTCCGCTTCCGCTGCCTCGCTCCTGGTCTCTGACAACCCTGGGATTTCCTGCAGGCATGGCACAGAACCGGCTCCTGCTCTTCAGCTGGGCCCTCCGTGGTGCCACCTCCAGTAATTGCTTGTGACTGTGATTCCCATCAGCAGCATTTGCCTGGCCCGATCTCATCTTCCTCTGAGTCTTTGCTTGAATTTCAGCATGCACGCTCTCCACGTTGTCTCTTCTGGATACTCCCCTGCTCTACTGCCTTCTCTACTTTCTGATTAACTGTTGCTGCACTTTAATTTGGGTGTGCTGAGTACTCTCCTAGCCTATCCATAGCCTGGATGTCTTCCTTGAGTATCTGTCCCCTACCTGAGGTATATCATTTACATGTAGTTATCTAAACCAATGGCCAAAATTTATTTTAAAAGAATATTGTTTCTACCCTTTCACTCCTCCAAACACAAAGGCAAGTTCTTCCAAAGTCACAAAATAGCCACTTATTATATCTATCCATTGCTCTGGTATGAAACCTTAGTGTCTCATTTATCTCTTGTCATTTTGTGGAGCCCATGGAGATCCTTTCTGCTCTACATTCCAAATACATCTAGTACCTCTTAGACCATGTTATCATTACCCTTTGCTTGGATTGTTGCAAAGCTACCGGTGGTCTCCTTTTTGCTACTTCTTGAAAAGGGAAGGGATTTTCCAAAATTAAAGTTGAATGAAAACTTGCACCTGCTTATCTACTGTGGTAGTTTGAAGGTCTGTCCCCCATGGACTGAGCTGTTTAATTATTAAAGCTTTTTATGTGGATCTCTAACCAAGTGGAGGAGGAGTCACTGGGGGCAGATCCTGGGGTCCAGCCCTAAGGTGTCCCTGAGGGTAGATCTGAATCCCAACCAAACAGAATGCAGAGAGATTTGAACTCTGGCATGGTCTCTGCTGCTTGTTGCTGGTTTGTGTTTTTGCTTAAAAAAAACCAAACACTGGCTGTTTGGTTGTTTCTCTGTTTAGGTGTATGGATGCAGCTTCTTCTGCCACTAACAGACCTTCCGCTGGAACTGTAAGTCTGAATTAAACCCTTTCCTCCCATAAACTGTGCCTAGTTTGGATGTTCATTGAAACAATGTGGAATTGACTAGCACAATTACTTAAATAAAAATCTGATGTCTTCATCCACCCCTTCCCTACATGATGAGGAGAACTGAAGTGCAGACCTCACACCAAGCCCACCATGCAGTGGTGAGGAGCGCAACCACATCCCAGCTCAGAGCAGTGGACATCCTCCTTTACTGTCCTGCAAGCAGCCGCTCACAGCCTGTGGGACTCTGTTCCCATCTCCTCCTACAAACCCTTTCCTCTCCTTGCCCTGTCTTACATCTCCATGCAGGACTTGGCTTCTTCTTCAGCATATCCATCCTGTTTCTGGAATGGAAGCCCCAGAGACACATGTTCTGTAGCCTGTTCGCTGGTGACTCCCCCAAACCTACAAGAGCACCTGGAAAACACTAAATATTCAATAAATACATACTGAACTAATGAAAATGGAAGCCTGACTTCTTCTTTATGTGCTTCAGTAATCTGCATTCCTAGGAAAGCTTTCCTGCTTCACAGTTACGACTCTAGATTTTACAGAGTTCAATTGCAAGGCTGAGTCAAACATAAGTAGCAGAACTTGTTGCCCCCTCTTAGCACAGCTGGCAGTTCATCAGTTTCATAAGTAGCAGAATGGAAGACGGGTGCTGGAAGTACGTACAGTGGCAGCAGGATGTGTGTTATATGCATGGTCAAGATGAATAAATAAGTACACGTTAACTTTTATCGGATTTATTGACATTTTTACACTGTAGAGAACATTTTCCACCCTTTTATGCCCATTAAGACAAGGCAGCAATATGATAAATATCTTTCAGCATATGGATATTTATAGCTTCAAACCAAACATCTTTTTTTTTCTATGCACCTTCACGTATTGTCAGAGAGTGCATACTATAGAAGCAACAAGATAGATAAAAATTGTGAATCAATATATCACATAATTTACAATTTACATATTTTAATTTAAATATTCGTTGCCTAGTTTCAATTAAAATAAGTATTTAAATTTTGGGTAAAAATTATTCCTTAATAGATGTACTTGAAGGAGAAACAAAAACAATCTAAACATCCAGCAGTTGAAATTAATGCCTCTTCCTTTTAAAAACAAAACAAAACAAAACAAAAAAACAACAACAACAAACAAAACAGTGTTGCAACAGAACCCAGAGCCTTGCAAATAGTAGGCAATTATACTACCAAAAAAACACTTCCAGTCTTTGGTTTATGACATGAAGGTTTCAATGTGTAACTCACACTGCCCTTGAACTTTGTATCCTTCTCTCACTGTCTTCTGAGTGCTTATATTTGAGGAGTGAGTCACCTCACCCAGCTATGAAATGAGTTTTCTTAATATATCACATTAAGCTTGTCTGAGATGTTCGTTTTGAATTTAATCAAAATAATTAATTCCAACTAGACAGAGTGACTCATGCCTATAGTTGCAGAACTCCAGAGACTGAAGTAGGAGGATCTCAGGTTTGCAGCCACCCTGCCTTACACAAAGACTTTCCAATCTGCTTGTGGTATATATTGCCTCTTATCTTTAAAAAAAAAAAAAAAAAAACTACAACTAGTACCTTGTATTTTAACTTGATGCTTTTGTAGAAATAGATGTTAATTTTGACTGAGGGTATTTTTATTTAATATATTGTAATTTTAAATAGTTAACACTACCATACCTGTGCCTGCTTAATATATAATGAATGTCACCAAACTCCAGTTTCAGTTACATAGGCTGAATGGGTGAGGAATTCAAACACAATTTGTAAGTAAAGATAGTACCCAACTGAAAACAATGGCCAGCCCTCTCACAAGAGGCTTGGGTGATACGGTCTCTCATGTTACCACTAGGCCCTGATCATGTACATTATTGTCAGAAGCTCTTCTTTGATGGTCACTCTCGGTGGTCAAGGTGACAGTATTTAGAATCACTATGGGAACAAGTATCTGCCTATGAGGAAGTTTGTAGATATGGTTAACAGACATGAGACTACTTACCCTGAATGCGGGCAGTAACATTCTGTGGGCTGGGATCCTAAGCTGCATCAAAACGATCGACAAAGCAGAGCATCGGCATATGCCCATCTGCTTCCTGACCACAGGTGTACTGGATTCCAGGCACCCGAAGCTTCTGTGGCCACATGTTCCCTACCATGATGTACTGGTCCCTTGAACTGTAAGCCAAAATAAAATGTTCCTCCCTTACACGGTTCTTGTCAGGTATTTGTCACAGTAATGAAGAAAGAAATAAGAGTCTCAAATCAGACTCACCTTGTCCTTTATTTCAGCCATGCAGCCTGAATGCAGAGAACCATCCTTACCTGAGCTCCCATGATGTGTGTGTCAAATGAAATCCTGTGCTGTACTGGATTTGGTAAGGACAGGCTAGTCTTTCTGTTTTCAAAGCAGATAGGATTTGGAATAGGTATAGACTGAGCCTACACATGCACATGCCATCTGCTATAGTTTCCCAATTGGTGTTTAAAGAAATCTTCACACTAAAATGCTAAAATCATTTTGCTGTACTAAGGTTCCAGCAAGTTAAACCTGTTTTCTTCCTTTCTCATCTAAAACTGCCTGTGGTAATCAAGAGATGCATCTCATTTCTAATATGTTCCATTACTCTGGTTTCTCTTCAGATTGTATCACTCTATTGCTTTTTACTAATATGTTACTTTATTTTTTAAACATTGTTTTTAAAGTCACCTGATGCCGGAAGACTGTACTCCCCTTTTCACTTCAATTGTTGAAATGTCTCAGCATTATAATTACTCCAAGAACAAAGACACACCTTTTCTTATAACCTGATCTTCACCCTGGCACTATTCTTTTTTTTTTTAATTTTTTTTGGTTTATTTTTAATTTTTTATTTGAGAGCGACAGAGAAAGAGGCAGAGAGAGAGAGAGAGAGAATAGGCACGCCAGGGCTTCCAGCCACTGTAGATGAATTCCAGATGCATGCGCCCCCTTGTGCATCTGGGTAAAGTGGACCCTGGGGAATCGAGCCTCAAACCGGGGTCCTTAGGCTTCACAGGCAAGCACTTAACCGCTAATCCATCTCTCCAGCCCACCCTGGCACTATTCTAAGTACTTACACAAACTTTTTTTTAGCTAGTCCTTCATGTATCATTGGCTTGGTACAATCTGTTCAAAGCACACTACCTCACACTGTATGGAATATTGTGAAGAGTTACATTGTTATGAACACCATGAGATAAAAACTTCATTAAATTTCTGTGACAGAGTAAGTAACAAAACTAATAGACTGATAAGGTAAAAGGGGTGAGGATGAACATGTGAAAGAGTGAAGTACACAGATTTCTCACTTCTCCATTCTGCACAGTGTTTACTAGTTAAAAAGTTATTATGTGAACTCAGAAAATCACTACAGAGTTTTGACTTCAAGATATAAAATCTAAGTAGATTGTTCAAGTGAAATATAAACATATTACTGATTACTATTTCTAGGAAAATATTATGAAAACATGGAATTAATGTTTGGTGTATGTAGTAATTACAATTATTTCAATAACATCAGTATTGCTTCTCCATCTATATTTTAGGTGGGATATCTACCTTAAGACCTCCCTTATCTACTTATTCTAATCTTTAGTGTATTAGTTTTAGGAAAGCTTGATAAGAGTCACTTACAAATTGTATTTCTTTAAAAAAATATTTATTTATGAGAGAGAGAGAGACAGACAGAGACAGAGAACACACCAGGGCCTCTAGCCACTGCAAATGAACTCCAGATGCACACACTGACATGTGCATCTGGCTTATGTGAGTTCTAGGTCCTTAGGCTTTGTAGGCAAGCACCTTAACTGCTAAAACATCTCTTTAGCCCATATACTTTACTTCTTACAATATCTTATAAATAATGGATGGATGTACTGAGTGATCTTACTTCATGTCCACCTAAGAACAGAAAAGTGTTTGCTTTCTTGATTTTTTTTTTAAACTGGATCTTTAGTTGTATTAGAGGAGGTCTATTGTCTTTCAAAATATAACCTCCAGATATTTCCATGAATAAGGAGATGGGTGGGATATGTTACCCTGAAGTACAGACATTATAGTATCCTGTCTGATTACTTTTGAAGAATATAAAGTGGGCTGGAAAGATAGCTCAGCAGTTAAAGATATTTGCTTACAAAACCTGATGGCCTTTGGTTCAATTCCCCAGTACCCACATAAAGCCCAGTGGATAAACAGGCATGTGTCAAGAGTTCATTTATAGTGGCAAGAGGTCATGATACTCCCATATTCATTCATTCTCTGTCTTTCTCCTTGCAAATAAATGAAATATTATGAAAGAATGTAACACATTACTGGATGGAGCATGCGTAAAAGACTATGATGATCAATGTCAATTATCAAATTGAATGGATCAGAAATCAAGTAAGAGACATGCTTCTCAGGGAGGTCTGACACAGCATTAGCAGGAAGGATTAACTGTGACAGCAAGACCTTCCACCAGAGTGGGTAGCCCTCTGGGACAGCCTGGCTGTTAAGAAGTCTGATGGGAAAGCAATGCTGTGGTGAGGTGCTCACCTTCACTCCTGCTGGGGAATGCATCCACTCTGGTGTGTCCTTCCTCAGCTGGCATCAGATCCTAGCCTCTTTGGCTGTGCAACATGGCTGAAGACCAGCAGCTCTCCAGCAATCCACTAAGCTTTTGGCACTGCCTTTGGGATTGCTGAGGCCAACCTCAAGGACTGAGCAGCTACTCGGTTCGCAGACTCTCAAACATGCAGACAGACCCCAGCCCATATCATGCAAGCCAATATTATAATCATTTTTTTTGTTGTTTTTTGATGTAGGGTCTCACAGTAGCCCAGACTGACCTGGAATTCACTATGCAGTCTCAGGGTAGCCTGGAACTCATGGTGATCCTTCCATCTCTGCCTCCCGAGTGCTGGGACTAAAGGTGTGTGCCACCATGCCTGGTTTTTATAATCCATTTTCTAGAATATATTCATTTGTTGGTTATATTTTTATGTATAACTGGGACAAATACACAAAGGATAATTAATATGGCTTTGGAAGTTTTGGAAATATGAAAGTCAAGTAATTTCATGTCCACACAGACTAATTGAACTATTTCTTATTCTTTAGTAATATAAAGCACATAATTTTTGTTCTCTAACTATTTCTTTCCTGAACTGAAAAGAACTCTAAATATTATTATCTGCCTAGTCATAAACATTTTCATGTAAATGGAATTATTTTGATATCAACTTGCAAAACTGCCATGTAATCACTAAATTGCATAATTTACATTATAATAACAATAACGTATACAAATATGGGTTCATTTTGAAAGATTTCATAGATATATCTCCAAAATCTATTTTCCTTTATCAGCTTTATTAATTCCTGGGTTTTATTATGCTTCTTTACTTTTTTATTTGTGTATGTGTATGTCTTCATAATGAAGTGTCTACCTGGGTGTCTACTTAAGATCAGAAAACAACTTCAGTGTGTTGGTCCTCTCCATCTACCTTATTTGACATGAGGTCTCTCACTCTTCTTTCTTTCTTCTGGGAAGTTCATACTTGCTGGTCCCTTAACACTCTGAAGTCAATGGACTCCATTTGTACTTGTCCAAGGTATGTTGGGATTACAAATGTGGGCAACACTTGTGAATACCTTTAGATGGGTGCTCAGTATAAGACATTAAGTTGGCACATTTACAGAGCAAGTGGCTTTACTCACTAAATCATCTCTCCTGTTGTATTTGGTCTTGTGTTTTGTTTGTCAAGGCAAAAAGTAAAATCAATGAAAGGAAGGCTAGGAAACTTTATGTTGTGATAGATTTTTTATTTATTTATTAACCCATATTTAGATTGATTAACTTTTTCACTCCTTGGTTTTACCCATCTCCTGGCACACCTTCCCTGCTTTCACCATCCTGAACTTTGTATTCCCCCTTTGACTTTTAGTTCACTCAACTGCTGACACCTTCCTCCCACGACGCCTTTGTTTTATAACATTAAATGGGTTGAGTGTTAGACTTGGATGATGTTAATGGAACAGGAGACAAATGGATATGAGTCTTTTCTGTAACTTTGACTTGAAATCATATAATTGAGCAATTATTACATTGCTAGTTCCATGGTATTTTAAATTTCTGTAATCATACATGAATATAAGCAAAGAGTGTACAAGAAACTAAGAGAGTGAAATGAATTTTGTAGTCCCATGATTTGACATTTACCACTAAAATCACTTAGGACTAATGGTACAAAAACACTTCCTGAAAGTAGTAGCACTTGAAATATCTGGAGCCAAGTACAGGACATATGTCCTGCTCTACTTATTATGCCTTAGGAGGTAATACTACTTGGAGACATTGGTGCATGGTTTATATCTGCTGCAGTATTTTCACATGTGCTATTATTTACCATAGTCAAAAGCATATAGCATATATCTCTCCTGTAAATAATTCTTACTGGAGTTAATTTGTTCCATAGGCCAAAGGAATCTAACAGATAATCTACACAGCAGCCCATGCAATAGCTGCAGAAAACAATGTTCTCTTTTTCCTCATAACACCTTGAACCATTGTTCATGTTAGAAAATGGAATATGCTATAAAACAAGTTGGAATATTTTAAAATGGAAAGCATATTGACTATCTTTGCTAACAACATCACAATACAAAAAGAATAAAAGTACATGTCAATTTAACAGCTGTAGATGTTGTGGAAAACATGATGGAGGTTCTTAGTAAAGATAAATATAATGACCTTATGACCTGTAATTCTGTTACTGGGTATACCTATAAAGATGAAATTAATACACTGCAGAGACATCAAACTCCCATGCGCCATTCACATTGTATGTTACACAACTGGCCTGCCAGACAAGACATACCCACTGGTACAACAGTAGCATGATTGTTTGCAGAAAAACCAACTACTTCATATCTGGATTTCAGGTCAAATTCACTGGGCGGGGGGAAGAGAAATTGCAAATATGGTACTATAAACCTGGTAAAAAGTCCATAAGTCCTAGAGGATAACATGATACTGTTGTTTTGCTAAATGGATGGGTTTAAAACAGTCTTCTAAATATTTATGCTATAACTTTAGATCAGGGCTGCTTTCAGATAAAATCGCCTTTTGCCATGGGTGGCAGCTAATACAGAGATTCATTATTGGTCAAAGCACAGTAACTGGTGATCAGGTGCTTAGCCCTAAACCGGATATGCATGATACCCAATACAAGGCTTGGGGAACACAGGAGAAGAGATGGAGGAAAGAATGTAAGGGCTGGGGACTTGGGGATGTGAAATGATAGAAGTACTGGAAACCAAAATATCTGTGGGTGAAAGTGTTGGAGACAAGGAAAGGACCTTTGAAGAAGAAAGACCCCTTTGTTTATGGGTTTGAATAACGTTTTCTTTAGGATTTGAAAGTCTAATCTGGTAGAAGTATAAACTAAGTTGAAGTTAAGGAAAGATAAGCTTATGGCTGTAGTCATAAATAAAATCTCCTGTCTTTTCTAACACTAAAGTGAATTTTTTTTTTTTTTTTTTTTTGAGGAAGGGTCTCACTCTGGCTCAGGCTGACCTAGAATTCACTGTGTAGTCTCAGGGTGGCCTCGAACTCTCAGCGATCCTCCTACCTGTGCCTCCCGAGTGCAGGGATTAAAGGCATGCGCCACCACACCCAGAAAAAGTGAAAATTTTAAAACCACAAAAACAATTGTTTATATGAGAGAAAAAAAGATATAGAGGTAAGGGTAGATAGAGGGAATGGGTGCATCAGGGCCTTAAGCCACTGTAAATGATAAACTCCAAACACAAACACCACCATGTATACAACAGGCACACATGGATCCTGGATCCTTTGGAATTCTAGGCAAGCATCTAAACTGCTAAGCCATCTTCTCCAGCCTCAAATCTTTGTGTTGAAATACTAATTTTACTGGCCCTAAATCAAATACAGACATAACATGCCCATGTAATTTTCTATTGTGTCAATGGTAGTATTCATCTTCCATTTCCCTGTAAAATATAGACTTTTCTTATACTTTTAGTCATTTTATATGTAGACATACCTCTTGTTCTGGTCATTATCTGTTGTGTTGTCTGAATTTATAAGTATCCTACTATGAAACCAATAGAGCATGGGGCAGAGGAGCAAATCTGGAAGAGTGTGGACTACTCTTGGGATTAGCAGATTTATCACCAAAGCTTGATAAAGTTCTATAGGAATAATACTAATGAAAATAATGTTGTGACATGGTAGAAAGAAAGGGAAAAAATTCAGAAATGAGTCTGAGTGTGACAGCATGTGTCTTTAATCCCAGTACTCAGTCTGAGGTAGGAGGATCACTGTAAGTTCAAAGCCAACCCAGGAAAGAGTAAGACCCTGCTCAAAAATAAAAATTTATGAAAGAAATGTGAATATAAAAGTGCTTACTTTGTAATCTTTTCTAAAAATAATTCTCAAATTTCAAACTAACTGGAATATTGGATGAATAATATAATACTTTGAATGGTCTGCAAAACTCTGAATTAGAGATTACAAAAAATAAATATCTCACCAAGATACTACATTTGATTGTGATGCCTCTATCAATTTGAGCAGAAAAGACTCAACCTGAAATGGTATTATATCTTACAATCCATTTTCATAAGAACAAAGTCCAAAGAAGTCTTCATAAGAATGGGTTTTAGGTCAGACATGTTGAGGTCAATTACTCTAAACTTAGTAACAGTAACCTTGGAAAAAAATTACATAATTTAGGTAAGTAAGTAGCATATACCCATCTACATAGCATGTATTCTTACCTGCTTATTATGTTTCTGGAATATATATGCCTTTCACTATATGCATGGTCTGTTACTTCAAATAAAGATGGAGGTCATTCACAAAGAAGATGCCTGAATGTGCAGTACACAAGTTGGGCAATTCTGAATATGGATTCACTTTCATTTTACAAACTGAATAGTTATCTACTGCATAAGTAGTTTCTCTCAATTTTGTCTCCCATAAAACTTGTTTCCTACTTACATATTATTTTGGCCTTTCAGAGACTACATACATTCAGAGGACTTAGTAGAATTAACTTTATCTCACTTCTGGAACCTACTGAATCCCTTGGGACAGTGCTTAATTTAGAATACTCTTGATAGTTATCCAATTGACCATTTACTCTTAACAGTATCTTTAACAAGAAGTATGCCTCTATAATTCATCTAAGACAATCAATGATCTTTTATAACATTTCTAAGTTTGGATTTATGAATAAAATTGGGTATTATTAAAGGATAATCTTTCATTTTTATAAGCATACTCTTCACACTGATGAATTTGAATCATATTTTTTCAATGTGAGACTAATTTACAAAGAAATTCCATATTCTATTTCAACATTAAAAGAGAATTTAAAGATTCTAAAAACAAGGAAAACACACAAGTATTAACATATATACAGCATTTTAATATTATCAACTGCTTAAAATAACTTAATTTCAAAAATAATAATGAAATTTACTAACAGTTAATGAGGAAGAACTACACAATTGGCTTGTACATCTCATACCCATGAGTAATACTCCTGAAGAATATATGCTTTATAATTTACACAAAGAATGTTTGAATTTCTTGATTTACTGAAATAGCACATGGGAGTCATGACTAATAACACTCATCCTCCTACCTAGCAACAGAGAAGATTTACACTTTTGATGTCATCTGAATGATGTCGCCTTAAATATGTTAATACACTACACTTCAAAGATGGATGTAAACAAGTGAAACTGTAAAGCAGATAAACACAGTACATCATAGAATGCTTTGAGTCTTTTGAGACAGACAGGAATGTCAACTGGTGGTTCGGAAGCAAACTGGAATATGTTCATAAAAGCAACTCTTGGATGTTCAAGAAACTCTACCTCTTGAGGGCTAGAAATCTTGAGGGGAAACACTAGATGACATTTGAAAAAGATATACATATTCTTTGAAAAACAAAAACAATTTCATGTGTTCAATTAGATATTCAGTAGGGTCCCTAACCATCATCAGGAAATTAACTTAGAAGTACAGGATTGCTCATTAGGGATGTAAATAACAATAAATGTCACAAAGGACATGAATTTAAGTCCTCAATAGCAGTGTAGGTACTCGTATTCCAAAGCAGCCCCAGGTTTACTACAGACCACTGATTCTGAGTTACTCAATCTATTTTAAAATGGTAAGTCTAATGAATGAAGTTTTATTTCTTGTGTTTCAATTTCTCACTAACTGAAAGTTGACATATTTCATCATCTTACTAAGTAACAATATTTCTGTGAAAATTATTTGCATGCTCTTAAAATGATAACTATATAAAGAAAATTGTGATAACCATTTATTTTGTTTTCTTTAGTTTCATTTATGATACTTCATATTTTTCCTATTGTTCTTCTTCTCTTAATGCAATTTATATCCATCCTGAGTTGCTTTACCATTTAATTCCCAGCCCATTTCAATAGAAAGTTTATATTCAATATTATTCTGATTTCCCATTTTACCAATGAATAAATTATTAAAATATATTGCTACCTCAGACAAGTGGCAGTAGTTTTTAAACTGAATGGTATGCAGGATATATCAAATTAATATAAAATAGTCATTAAACCTTTAAAGACCTGGATGAAATAATGAGTTTGTATAATTCTGGAAATAGTGGCATATGCTTAACTTAAGATGTGAGAAGGAAAAACGCTGTAAGCATATTAAGTTTATCACATGCCTACATGGTTTAAGTATCACTAATACAATTTATATTTAAAGATTTAATAGTCTAACACAATAATGATCCACTACTGCTGTTTAATGCATGACACAACTTGGGCCTGTGACTGCTTCTTTGTGAATTCCTTACGCACCACGAAGTAGGGTAAGCTCAGTAGGCCCTGGAGTAGAAGGCTTGCAGAAGAGGTTGGCTTAGACATCAATGCTTTCCAAAGCATCATAGCTAATTAGAAGAATGCCTTTGCTTTCAGATTCCATTTTTGAAACTTAACTGGCATTCTGGTTTTATTGTTACTGAAAAATGGGACCCAACACAAAACTCATTTTAAGAAAATATATTTTTATTAATATGTTATCCAAGTGATTACTAGTTTTCATAGACTGAAATACATAAAAAACTTATGTAGGCTATTGCCTTATACGCCTACAGGTGAAAGAGAAATTTGCCTCTAATAGGAACATCAATAACAATGATCATATTGAATAAAATTATGGTTTTCCACAGCACAGTTTATTACTGTATGAAATAATTTCATAGAACAATTTATTACAATGTATATGAAGTTGAAATACCTTTTGGAAATATTTTAGAACACTTCATGAAATCATGTTTTCTGAAATATATATATTTAAGAATTTAATCTGAGCTGGGCATGGTGGCACATGTCTTCAATCCCAACACTGAGGAGGCAGAGGTAGGAGGATTGCCATGTGTTCAAAGCCACCCTGAGAATATCGAGTGAATTCCAGATCAGCCTGGGTAGGGCAAAACTCTACCTCAAAGAAACAAACAAAAGTCAACCAAAACAGTGCTTCCCACCCCTTCTATGCCCTCCCGTCCCTCTCCCTCCCTTCCAGTGTCCATCCCCTGAGATGTTTGTTGGGTATGTAATGTATCTTGGGTAGATTCAGGTTAGGTGCTGTAGATGAGTGAGAGTATGTGGCAAGTTTTATTCTGTGACTGGGTAAGTTCACTGAGAATGATCTGTTCCAGGTTCAACCATTTTTTTTCCTCAAGTTTCTTTGTGTCATTTTTTTCTTACTGATGTATAGAATTCCAGTGTGTAGATATACCACATCTTAGTTATCCATTCTTCTAGTGATAGATATCTGGATTGATTCCAGCTCTTAGCTATTACGAATTGAGCTGCTACAAACATGGTTGAGCAAATCTCTCTGGCCTGTGGTTTGAAGGTTTTAGGGTACATGAACAATAAGGGAATAACTGGGTCTGGTGGTATCTGTATAGTCAGCTTTTTCAGGAGTCTCCATATTGCTTTCCAAAGTGGTGTACCATCTACATTCTCACCAACAGTGGATGAGTGTTCCTACTGCTCCACGTCTTCACCAGCATTTATTTACATTTGATTTTTTGCTGCTTGCTATCCTTACTGGGGTAAGGTGGAATCTCATAGTTGTTTCAATTTGCATTTCTCTGAGGATTAGGGATGATGAACATTTTCCTAAGTGTGTGTTTGCCATTTGTATTTCTTCCTCAGTGAACTGCCTGTTCAGCAATTTGCTCCATTTTATGAGTGGGGTGTTTGACTTCTTACTGTTTAGATTTTTGAGTTCTTTGTAGATTCTAGAGATTATGCCTCTATCAGTTGGATAACCCACAAATATTTTCTCCCATTCTGTGGGTAATCTATTGGCTTTGCTTATTGTATATTTGTCTGTAAAGACACTCTTCAGCTTCATGTGGTCCCATTGGTTGAGTGACTGTTTAAGATCATGAGCTACTAGGGTTTTGTTCAGGAAGTCTTTTTCCATTCCTATATCATGGAAAATACTTCCTAAATTTTCTTCCAGGAGTATTTGAGTTTCCGGTCTTCTGTTGAGGTCTTTGATCCATTTGGATTTGAGTGTAGTACATGGTGAAATGTGTGGATCAAGTTTCAGTTTCCTGCATGTGGTTATCCAGTTTGTCCAGCACCATTTGTTGAAGGTTCTGTCTTTTTTCCAGCCTATATTGTTTGGGCCTTTGTTGAATATCAAGTAGCTATAATTGCTTGACTCAAAGTCTGGGTGCTCAAGTCTATTCCATTGGTCTATACTCCTGTTTTTATGCCAAACCAAATGGCTGAACCTTCACCAGGCCCTTACAGGAAACATCTGAACCACAAGACACTGGAGAGGGTAGGACAAAGTGTAACCTAAATCTTCTAAATCCTACCTCCCTCCCTCTCCCTTGCCCTCTCTCTCTCTCTCTCTCTCTCTCTCTCTCTCTCCTCTCTGACTCTTGTATATTAGTTATCTTTTTCCTCATTTTCTTAGGGGGCACTGACCTGTAACTCCCAGCACCAGAATGGGGCTATCACCCACAATGAGCTTTTGATCAGAGAAACCTACAAGGTTTCCTAAAATAATGACAGATTTCTGTCAGAAGACTTGATTACCCACCAAAGGTTAGTGGTAAGACCCCATTGCTGAAAATACCATAAGCAGCTGACACATAAAATGTAATGGCATGGCTGGAAGCCAGGAGAGAGTCAGTCCCCAGACAGTCAGCATGTCTAGTGCCAGAAGGTGCTACATGGGTGACTGGGGGAAACGACCAATATCTGTCCAAGCAACTCATGGTCCAACCTACTTAGCAGTAAACAACCTGTTGGGATGCCCACACAAGTGCAATAGTGGCACACAGCCATGGTGGGGAACCAACTGCTCTTGATTTGGCTAACTGATCCCCTCAGTGGTACTGGACCCATAGCTGGAGCTGGGAAACAAATCAGAACCATATCCAAACATAAGCCCACTCTCCAATATCAAGCTACTATCAATCATGGGCTACAAGAGGGCCTACACCTATTAAACTCCATACACACACACACACACACACACACACACACACACACACATATATATATATGTAAGTGGTATCTCATTTGTCCTGGTGCTAACTTACTCCCCGTTGGAGAATCTGCTTCTCTTTTTCAGATAGATGAAGATCCTACGGAGAGAGCCACCCCATCATACCTCAAAAGGGCCCCGGCTGGAACTAAGGAAAACTGGCGAAACACACAAGGGTGTTGTTTTCCTTATGAACTGGGTACCAGCACAAGGGGGAAGAAGACCAACACAGAGAAAAATCAACTCCTACCAAATCAGAGAGCCAGAGCCCTAGAGGCCCCCAACACCTCAGCACTGAAGCAGACCAAAAATGAACCCAACATGGCTCAGGGAAATTTTGCGGAAGAGGGGGCAGAAAGAATGTCAGAGCCACAAGTTGGGTCACGATATGCAGAGACATTTATCATACCAATAACTGTGGGCTAACTCCACAATGCACAACCCATATACCTCAACAAGGAGGGGCCACTGGGGACGGGGTAGGTCACGGATGAGCCTAATAATGGTACCAAACTGCCTGTGTTTGCTGAATAGAAAACTAATAAAAAAAAAAATCAACCACAACAATAAAAAAGCATTTAGTCTGAAAAAATACAAATGTTGCTCCAATGAAAGGCATGAATATGCTGTTAGTTTGTGAAACTCTTTTAGCATTTTTGTAGTTATTTGCATTTTCACATCACTTGGTTATTGTTTGAGGTTTTGATTCTGAAATATTTGCAAAATTATAAGCTCAATAGTATTAACTCAATGTAATACATATTCAAGTTATATTTGTCTACAATGTCAATTAACATGTAATTCAGTAAATCTTAGTACACTTTTTATAAAATTTATGAACAGAATTTATAATGTTTATTTCTGCTTTACATATTAATTATTATCTGGAGGTTTATATACCTGAGTATGATTACAAGAATGTGTGACTGCAACACATCAAAATCTTAATGTAAAAATGAAATAAGAAGAAAAAATATTACTTAATACAATACTTTAAGAAATAACAGATACTTGGAAAAGATACATTTCAAGTGTTTTTCTGAAAAAAATATCTTTCGAGATTATTTCCTATTATATTTCCATTAATATGAAAAATATCTGACACACAGTTTATATATACGTGTGTGTGTGTGTGTGTGTGTGATATGTCATACATATGTCTATAGGGTCAGTCTTATGTAGGTATATGATATTGATATATGTATGCTGAGTATCATTCAGCTGTAGTTGATCTCAAACCCAAAATATAACTTCTGATGACTACAAGTTCTGGGGCTAACAAACTTGTGCTACCATGTTTAGTTATTAAATACATTTTTAGAAACTCATACATGACAAAATTTTCCACATTTGGACATATTTAATGTCATAACTTTAAAATTAACATCATTCATTATTGATACACATTGATGGGAAAATACATAGTACTAGCCATTTGTCAATATGCAATAACTTACAGGCTTATTCGAAATTCTAAATGAGAGATCATTAATCTCTCATGGTTAGATTGCAAACAAAGTGAATGTTTAGTTATCTAAATTCTCTTCACCATCTTTTTGAACTGTTAGTCAAAGAATCTAATTTCTCTGAGCTTTAAAGAATTGCTTTTAGTTTTTGTTTTATTTTTTTCATTGACAATTTAATTGTGATCTTGTAACTTAATGTAATGTAATATGAATACTCCCTGTGGCACTCAAAGTGTCTTGAAAGAGGAACCCATTAAAGCATATTAAAAGTGTTCATCATGATCCTCAAGAATACCAATTACATAACAAATGTAAATGTATGATACACAATTGTTAGAAATAATTCAGAATAATGCCTTTCAATGTGTCTTCATGTAAAACAACAAGAACAATAGCCATTCAACATAATAATAAAACACAAAATTGATCACTTCATAGCTATTCTTGAAAATTGTATGTAAATAACTCCAATAAATATTTATTTTCTAAATTTTCCAATATTATCACATTCATATATCTCATGAAACAGATTTGATTTTGATACTTGCTTAGCCATGTTTGATAGGTTAATACCCTGCAGTACAAGGATTTGAACGTTTTATATATACATTGTACTAAGCTGTTTTAAACTCAGTGTTCACTTACAAATAGATGTACTTGCCTTTTCTTCTACAAATGATAAATGTCTACATACTTTCCCCACTTACCAAAATGGTTAGGAAAACTCAATAGTCCCATGACATTTGACTTCTCTATGACTTCTGAGAGAAATATTACTTAAGTTCCTGTATGCTATTAACTATATGAGGCATTTATGTATTGGTTAAAGTGAATAAAATCTTCCTGTTTCACATTATCTTTAAGTAACTTATCCTTCCTTCCTTCTTTCTGTCAAAAGTCATTGTTTGACACAAAACATACATTTTTCCCTTGTTTAAGTGGTATTATATTTTTTTTTCTTATATGGACAAATGATTGTTTGAAATCAAATTACTTTTTAGAGTAAGAGAATCTGTTTGATTTATTTTGGTCACTATTCTTAGTTACATGGTGTTTCGTCTTGGATTTTGTTCTAAGAACAAAATATTTCATTGCTGTATTTCATTCCATTTATAATATTGGTTTTCTTTTTATATAATTTTTATCATATATCTGGTGAGTGCACTTTATTTATATGTTTAAATCTCACATTAGAGTTTATGAATGGGCTACTAACTTTGAAAGCAAGTAGCCTATGACATATCACATTCCTTGTTTGAGTGGGATGAAGAATCAAGCTGAACTGCATAAGTTGGGAGAGTGTATTTCTATTGGGAGTATGTTTCTGCAGGTAGATTGTTTCTTTGGGGAGGGTGTGTTTTTATAGGGAGAATGTATTTATATCTAGAGAGTGTATTCCTATAAGGAGAGTGTCTTTCTTCACGGAGAGCGTGTTCCTGTAGGGAGCATATATTTCTATAAGGAGAATGTGTTTCTGTATGCAAAGTGTGTTTGTGTAAGGAGAATATATTTCTTTAGGAAGAATGTATTTTTACAAGGTATATTGAGGCATCATAACACATTTTATAAAGCCATAGAAAATATGCAGTCTTTACTTTAGTGCCAAGTTAGATTCAAAGAAAGCAAATGTGTGATATGGACTAATCTCTGTATTTTATGTGTTATCTTGATCCCTTTTTTTTTAACTAGAACTGAGTTCCAAAACAACCATAACTTTTAGAATATTTTATTTTTATTTATTTATAAGAGAGAGAGGGAGGGAGAGAGGGAGAGAGGGGGGGGGGGGAGAGAGAGAGAGAGAGAGAGAGAGAGAGAGAGAGAGAGAGGAACTACATGTACCAGGGCCTCTAGCCACTGCAAACTCCAGACCCATACACTACCATGTGTATTTGGCTTATGTGGGTACTGGAGAATCGAACCTGGATGCTTAGACTTCACAGGTAAGTCCCTTAACAGACAATCTTTCTCTTATTTTTCATAGCAAGCTCTTTCATACACAGTATAGTGTATGTTATTGAAGTCATTTGGAAAGACCTAAAGATTAGAGGGCTGGTTGCAACAGTTTCCCACCATACGACTACAGGACTGAAACATTAAGCCCTGCACTCCCAACCGCAAGGAAGGGGGAGTGCCAAGGGCTGAGGATTGATTTAGTCATTACTGGCCAATGACTTGCCACTGAGAAGTTTTAGATTGCTGAAGGAGCGGGAATGTGAGGTGTGCAGCATACATGATGAGAACCCAAGACCCCTGTGTCTTGCCCTATTCATTACTTCAATCTGGCTGTTCTTTTTTTTTTTTTTTTTTTTTTTTTTTTTTTGGTTTTTCGAGGTAGGGTCTCACTCTGGTCCAGGCTGACCTGGAAGTAACTCTGTAGTCTCAGGGTGGCCTTGAACTCACGGTGATCCTCCTACCTCTGCCTCCCGAGTGCTGGGATTAAAGGCGTGCTCCACCATGCCCGGCAATCTGGCTGTTCTTAAGTTGAGTTCCCCTATAGAAAATCAGTACTCTGGAGAGTGCTTTGTTTTCCTGAGTTTGTGAGCCACACTGGAAAGTTATTGAACTAGATGAGGTATGTGTGAGGACTTCTAATCTGTAGCTAAATCTGTCTACTTTGAGAGACCAGTCTTGTAGGTCCAAGCCCTAAAACTGGGATCTGTGCTAGCTCCAGGAAGCTAAGTACCAGAACCCAGGCAAACTAAAACATAATCATGACAATACATAACATCCTATAACAAATGCAATATCTTATAATAAACAAACTAATATAGTTTAATTTTCAAACACATTATCAAAAACTGTAAATTTCAGAAAAATATTGAACTTATATGGTAAAATCTAGATGGACAGTATTGCTCAATGACAATATTTAGGAACCAATACATTTAAACCTCATCTGTATATATGTTGTTACATTTGAAACTATGTTTGTTGGGTTAATCAGAAATGGACTACTAGATTCAAATAATTATTGTTTTTTCTTACATGGAGTAAATAGAGCATTCTCCTGAGTCCAGTATGATCAGTCATGTGCTGCATTGTCTGTATTTATGCTAAAGACACAACACTATTTTCAGTGTATGTGGATAATCACAATGAATATTCAAGCAAACTTTCTAGGCATATCTTTATCATATTTACTTTACTATGTAGGATAAATTCTTGCACACATGTGAGTGTATGTGTAGAATCTTAAAAGAGGAAGACTTAAAAAGAGAAGCAGATTCTCCAACGGAGAGTAAGTTAGCACCCAGAAAATTGAAATAACACTTACTTTTTTGATAGACAGATTGATAGGTGTAGGCCCTCTTGTACCCCATGATTGATGAGAGCTGCCCCAACATAGCTCAAAAGGGGCCCAAATGAAACTAAGGACAATTGGTGAAACAAGCAAGGGTGATGTTTTCCTGTGAACTGGATACCAGCACAAAGGGGAAGGAGACCAACGCAGAGAAAAATCAACTCCTACCAAATCAGAGAGCCAGAGCCTCAGAGGCCCCCAACACCTCAGCACTGAAGCAGACCAAAAATGAACCCAACATGGCTCAGGGAAATTTTGCGGAAGAGGGGGTGGAAAGAATATCAGAGTCACATGTTGGGTCATGATTTGCAGAGACATTTAGCATACCAATAACTGGGGACTAACTCCACAATGCACGACCCATTTACATCAATAAGGAGGGTCTAATGGGAGGGGGTAGATCATAGATGAGCCTAAACAATGGTAACAAACTGCCTGTATTTGGTGAAAAGAAAACTAATAAATCAAATTAAAAAAAAAGAGAATAAAATAAAATAAAATACTGATTGCCATAAAAAGAGGAAGACTTATTAGCTAATTGCTTTCTTAAAGAAAATAACCTGCATAATAAATTAATGCTCAATTTCCAGTTATCCATTTAACAGGATGTTGAAGTTTAATTGTCAGCACTTGGATTAATGCTGAAGGCTATTTCATTAAATATAAAGCAGTTTACTTGGGAAGATGACGATGTAACAGTGATTCTATGTCTTTTCATATTTTATTATGTCTTTCAAGTTTTTTTTTTTTCCCCTTCAAGCTATCACTGTTTAATTTCTTAGGAAAACCACTCCAATGAGAATATATGTAGGTGGACTTGGATAATTGCATTAATATAACAAACCGTGAAAACTAACTGCGGTCATAAATTATGACATGATTAAGTATGGGTTACATATCCATGTCCTTGTATATATCCAAGTATAATTTTGAAAGCATATACTGTAATAATATGAAAGTAAAAAGTATTATACTAACATTTTAGTAACATTTACAATAAAATAGTACAATCAGAGCCATGAAATCATTTGCTAATATCAACATTGACCAGATGACAATTAGTCCTTGTATTCCGAGGAGGGTGATTTGATTTTATTTTTGACATGCATATTGAATATATATCATACACATGGATCATAGATACTCCATATCACCATCTTGTATCCACTCTCCGTATCCCTGTATTCCTTCTCATCACTGGGTAAGGGTTAGGCCCCAGAATAGAATGACTTGTCCTCCCCTGGTAACTGAAAATTATTATTACCTCATCAGGGAGGGCAAAGGCCTCCTGAGCCTCTCCTGTATTAATAGCATAATGTTGACTGGCAATGGCAATACCATGTGCAGGTCTTATGCAGGTAACCACAGCTGGTGTGAGTTCATAAGCTCAATGGTACTCCCATGTCTCTGTATGACACTAAATAAAACCTCTAACACATTTTAAGGCATGTTTGTGTGTGTGTATGTGTGTGTGTGTGTGTGTGTGTGTGTGTGTGTGTGTATGTGTGTATGTGTGTATGCATGTGTATTTAGGAATTATATTTTAATTCTCATACTATAGGTCACAGAAGACAAACTGTTTTTTCAATTAATTATCTAAGCATGTCTGTTCTCCCTGCAAATAGATGAGTGGTCCATCTGTATTCATTCCATTAACATAGCACAAAGAAAAGATCAGAAAACTAAGCTGCACATATCAAACAGTACTGAGTATGGCATATTAACAGATTTGTGGATTTTCATACTATATCTATCTCCACAAGTAATGCAATTATATAAGATATGAATCTCATGGATTACCTTGACACAGATAAAATTCTGTTAATAACATGTAGACGTATTGTGTTTTTACTTATTTTGAAAGAATGTGAAATGTAGCTATAATTGCCTAAGAAATAAAACTCTGAGTGGAAAGAAAAGATATTTTCATCTGGACTAAACCCTCTACCTTCTACTAGAGGAAAAATGGTAATTCGTAGAATACCAAACACACATGCATTGAATTTCATAATCAGAGCTGAATTTTACAATAGAAGAGAAAAGAGAGGAAACGGATCTTTATGTTTGGAATAGTCACAAGAGAGTCACCACTAAGCTGTGAGAGCTGAGGATGAAGAAGCTGCTTAGGTCCCAGATGCAGGGAGATGAGAATATCTAATATCACTACTCAGGGGCTCCAGTAATCAGACAGGGACCTTGTGGCATCTGTTCAGGGTCTGACGTAATTCTTTGGTGAATACTCCCTTACAACAATGTAATTTTGTAAACTATTAACTCTGGAGTGTGTAATTCTTCAGAGTGAAAATGTCACTGCTAATTACATGAAAATATTAGACACTTCATGAATCAATTCAGTATACCGTTTAACTTGATGCAGATGGCTTCATTTATATAACAAATCTAGTTTTCCTGAGGAGGGACTCTGAATCACTTGTTTACTTCTAAATTCTTAGTCTCTTTATTCAGAGCACTGGTGAGAAAATAATCTTCCACACCTTAATTTAGAAATGATTATTTGTAGCGTGAAATATGAATAACTATTCATGTTTCCTAGAAATAATACATGCTACCATTTAACACATAAACTATATGAAAAAAATAATCAGAGTAAACATATAACCAATACATCAGGAATACTTTCTAAAAGCCGGTTGTGGTGGCACATGCCTTTAATCTCAGCACTCGGGAGGCAGAGGTAGGAGGATCGCCATGAGTTCGAGTCCACGCTGAGACTACATAGTGAATTCCAAGTCAGCCTCGGCTAGAGTGAGGCCCTACCTTGAAACCACCCCCAAAAAAAGAAAGAAAGAAATACTTTTTAAAATCAAAAGTATAATAAAGAACTGACACAGATACTTCTGAAGAAATTCTGTACTGTGGAAATATAATTACACACTGAGATGTGTGAATATTTACAGCAGCTTTAGTTACAGAGCCCAAGCTGGAAACTAAAAGGCCAGCAATAGAAGAATGTATGAAAGCTGTGGAAGAGCTATACAAGGAAAAATTGCCCATGATGTAAAGAAACAACTTACTGATACACAAAATAACAGGCATGCCCCTAAATGTATTATGTACACTGAAGGAACACAGGCACAATTACATGCCATGTACTATTTAAGTGCACTTAGGAAATGCTACAAAGTTAAACAATATTAATGAAAAGCAAGTAAATATTCAGCAAGGATCCACAATAGAGGGAGACAGAAAAATTTCTGAGATAAAAATATAATTTGTGGGCTGGAGGGATGGCTTAGTGGTTAAGGCATTCGCCTGCAAAGCCAAAGGGCTCTGGTTTGATTCTTCAGGAACCAACTTAGCCAGATGCACAAGGCGGCAAATGCATCTGGAGTCTGTCCTAGTGGCTGGAGGCTCTGGTCCACCCATTCTCTCTCTCTCTCTCCCTCCCTCTTTCTTTGTCAAATAAACAAATGAATAAAAATAAAATATATTTTTTTAAAAAATATAATTTATCTTTATTTTGGTGATGCAAAAACACCATATGCATGTGAACGTTTAAAACAGTGACATTAATTTATGCAATAGTGACAGGAAAGAAGCAATGAGTTATTGATAGTATGAAACCAGCCATTACAAAGAATATGTTTGCACTACGGCGTTTTTGGCTTATATTTTTGAACAGTCTATAGCAGCATGGAAAGACTCACTGTTAGCTACACAGTTAAGTATATTTGATCAGGTTTCTAACCTAAAAGCTTCACAGTAGTAGAGAAGTGAAAAAAACTCAAAATTCTGAGCACAAAGATTCTGGCAAAGCCAGAGGTGTGGGAGCAACATGCTCGTGGAGCCTCTGAGAGCTCCAGACTCCAGCTAAAGGACACAGACTCCAGGATGCCATAGGGGATGCAAAGTGCCTCTTTCCAGGTGTCTGGGATAAACAATAGAGAGGATGGCTTGTGGCATTTTCATAAATAAGTCACATCTAGACTTTCCAGTTTATAACAGCCAGAGAACCAGAGTCAACTCAATTTTCTGTATCTTTTAGGTAATTTTTGTGATATTTGAAGTCATTCAGATCCATTTTCTACTTATCTTTTTGGGTTGCATATTTCCATAAATGTCAAGAGAAAAGAGTAGAGTCTATTTATTCCGTTGCTATGATTTTTTTGATGTTAATCCATGAATAAAGCAAGTAAATTTCATAAAACTGGATTCTAAGCTTTTAAAAATAGCATTTTACAATTATTTATTCCCACAGTGTCTCTCTAGGGCAATAATACAGTGTAGCTGCACAAAACAAGTGAATTATCACTTCATGTGCCAACAGTAGGATTGTCTAACGCATGTTGCATGTGTGTGATGCTGCAGGTGCACACATGCTTGGCTTCAGCTCCAAGGAAGGAAGATGAACACAATTCCCAAACCACCCTTATATTCTGAAACAAAAGTGGTTTTTTCACTTTACTACTTATATCCTGGGACACTGTGTTAAATCTATAATGCTCTGCCTCATATTATGAAATATTCCTTAAGACAAGTGATAAAGGTTATAATAAAAGTTTCAAACTTTCCTTTTGCTTAATACTAGCTAAAGATAAATAAAATATATTTGCAGAAACCTAACATTCATAGAATGAGAATCCAGCATCTGTTAACTCATCACAGCTAGGATATGTCAATTCTGTTTACAGCGCATCATCCTGTTCTGTGCCAATTACTGCCCACTATTTGGGTGTCATTTCGACTTAGATGAGCCTAATCTGAGAAACCCTGAGATTAAGTAAATAATAATGTGGCTGCTGGTACTAAAGAGCTGAACATCACTTAAATATTTGAGAAAATGAAGGTTTTGAGAATTATCTTTGAAACAAAAGTCCGATTATATAATTTAAAAATGTCTTAGGTAGGTAAATATAAGAAAGAAAATAAAAACTTGGAAAGCACCAAAAGTGTATAAAAATGTACACAGGGCAAGAACATGAGAACATATCTCACCATTGAAGAATTAGAAATGGCAAAGGGCATTCTGAGCTTCAAACAGGGATCATTCATTTTCTAGAGATATGCCATATTATTTTTATCAAAGTCAACATTTTCCTTCCTTTAATTTCCTTTTAACTCTATAGTGGTAGTAGTATTTTAAATTTGGCAATTGCATGCCTGTAGACTATGGATTCCTTATCTGATGACAACAGACATGAATCCTTGTGGAGTTCTCATTCATCTCTGAATTCCAATCTCAAAATAAAAAGAAAATCAATTTTAGTATTTTCAAAATTAACATGAAAGTGTGTTTGAAAAAAAAACATAGACAGTAATCATTTCTGTCATTAAAATTCAAAAGTAACTATAATCAAAAGAATTCTTAGTGAAAAATAAATAAATGCTCCTGTTTTATTGTGTTTGGTATGGTTACTCCTGTGTCAAACTTCAAGTCTATTAGACGTTCCAGAGCACTGCTCACATGAGGACTTTGTGGAAGCTATTTCCACCAATGTACAATGAACACTGTCCCGTTGCAAAAAATCAAGTATATAGGGCTGGAGAGATGGCTTAGCAGTTAAGCACTTGCCTGTGAAGCCTAAGAACCCCAGTTCGAGGCTCGGTTCCCCAGGTCCCACGTTAGCCAGATGCACAAGGGGGCGCATGCATCTGGAGTTCGTTTGCAGAGGCTGGAAGCCCTGGCGCGCACATTCTCTCTCTCTCCCTCTATCTGTCTTTCTCTCTGTGTCTGTCGCTCTCAAATAAATAAATAAATATTTTTTTTAAAAAAAATCAAGTATAATCAATATTGTTTATAGTAAAATAAATACATGCTCATTCATATCCTAGCATCTTAGTTTCCTTAGTCTTTTGAACATTGTTCTTGTGAACACTTATACATGGAGAACAATTAAAAATATGAACTCACTATTGCTAATCCATTAAGTTGAGAACCTAGTGATCTCTGTGTCTTTTTAAAAATAAATATTTATTACTAAGAACCCAAACAGGCAAATATTTATGAGGATTCTAGTTAGCTAAAGAATGATACAAATGTTTGTGATGATGGAATGCAGTTACTAGTCAAATTTGGAATGACTTGTGAAACAAACACTAATATGCATATAACAGAGCACTGGAATTCTTGGTCACACACACATCACTGCCAGAGTGCTGATGGTGCATTTGTGAAGTGCAAGACTTGCCCCTGAGCACACTACTCTGAGCTCATGATCCTTTTATCCATCTTTCTATGTTCCCCACACTGTGAGGGAACAAGTTGTCCAAACTGCTCTTCAAAGAACATAGATTATTTTGGGGTCAAGGTTAAAATCTGTGAAGCAAACATTTAACAGCATTCTGAAAATCTGCATATAGCAGCCACAGTCTTTCCATCAAAGGCTTTATAAGAGATTAATTTCTAAAGACTTGAAAGAGTGGGGTGGGGAACTGCAGAACATGATGTGGAATAACCTTTACAAAGAGTTAGAAAACTAACAGCAAGTTATATAGGGTGCAATGTGGGGCTATAGTTCATAATAATCTATAATATATTTGCTGAGGGACTAAAAGAGAGGCACTTTGAACCTCTAAGCACTGAGAACTAACTAATGCAAGAACTAATTAATACAGTAAGAAACTCCAACAGAGAGTGAAGTCAGCACCAGATAAATGGGATAACCATTATTATTTTAGAGAGAAACTCAAATGGTAAATGCAAAAATGTCACATGAATATTTTCTGGGCTCTTATAAATATTCAAATGTTCTATTTTGGTCAACAAGGTTTTCTGAATTTGGCCTGGGACAGTATTTTCTGTGTGGTACATTATCTTTCCCCTCTTGGGATACATCTAACATACCTGGTAAAGTGTTAGAGCGTTTCCTTTATCAAGTTATAATAAAACTAAACAGACTTGCAGGGAAATTGGAACCACCTACAGAATTAACCTTGAATATCCTGGCATTAAAACAGTTAATCAAAACTAGAAAGGCCTTTGTGATTAACTCAACACTTTTTATCTAACACTCTTTATTTCTATTATCTTACCTGGCATTAAAATTACTAGGGGGTGGAATTACCCATCTTGCAAGCATTTCCTTTCCTAGCAAGTCTAAGATAACATTTTGCTATGGGTTTCATTCACTTGGTGATATGGGCAAGTTCAAGGTAAATTAAAAATAAAAATCATAATTAAATCAACATAAAAAATCCCTACCCTGATACATATACAACTACCCCCCACAGACTTATACAGCTATAGTGACTGTCCTTAAAAAATAGTATAAATGCTAGAAAATAACAGAATTTAGATATTGCTTGCAATGTTGGGCATCTTTCAATATGAAGTGCCAAGTGTATTTTCTATTTGTAATTGTTGCATAACTAACTTACTAAACTCACTGCACTCAAATAACCATTTTTTATAATTATATTCATGGATTCTGTGGGTAAGAGTTGGAGTAAAGAAGAATAAATCCAGTATTTCTGGCACAAAGATACTAGACTAAGGCCTGAAATTAACCAGAGAATCCATCATATGTGTGAAGCTTGAGCTGAGAGGATTCAGGACTGGACTCAACTTGGACTTCCCACTTGGGCTTGTCACAGGGAAAGCAGCTTCACAATTTTCAGGGCATCTTTTAATTTCAAGAGATCTTGATTTTATAACTGAGGGGGAGAAAGCAGAGCTTTTCCTAATACAGCTTCAGCAATGACAAATACTCACTTCTGTGCATTCTACTGGTTACAAGAAAATTACTAAAACTATACCAAGTCAAGCGAAAGAGAAGTAAACTCAACTTATTTCCCTACAGAAGAAAGTCACAGAATTTGCAGCCATTTTCAAAACTGTATAAAATATGAACTTCAAAATATCACCAAGTTATACTGCCAGGTCCCTTTGTAGATTGGTTATGATTTATTTTAATTTTATGATCTTTTGAGATGGACGAAATAAAGTACCTGATAAAATGGAAAGTCTTTCATGTTAGTATAAAACAAAGTACTTAGATGGTTCTGGCGTCAGCAGTGAGGAAACAGAGGTAGGGCTCCACAGTGTCAACCTCGGCAGCCTGAGGAGTTCACCTCCACGTATGGGAATCTCAACTCAGATTAAATCCAACATTTGTAGCTTTAACACAAGAAAGAATTCCAAGAAATAATACATGAATCTAAGATGACAAGATTATTAAAGATATTCTAATATGAACTTAAGACCAAGTGTTAGGAAAAAAAAAAGGGACACTCAGAGAATGAAAGCACGCCCCAAAGTTCAGGACAAAAATAAGACATATCCAAGTGTGGCTATGGGCATCTCAAGGGAGATGTGCATTTCAAGTGTCTTGGTGGTGACTATATATAGGAATTCAGAAGCCTTTTAGGGTGGCTATGGAGATATGACAATATGATAAGATAATTCATGAATCACTAGATTTTCACGAGGAATTTATGATAGGGTTTTCACTGTAAATGAGATTTGGGGTAAAAAAATATGAAGTTTTATAGCCAGGATAGGGAGAAAGTCCTTAAGAAGTTGTTAATTGTGTTGGAATTCTTGTTTCTCTAATGGTGAAAAACTTCAACTGGACTCCAGATAATGGGCTCCTTTCCATTTTCATGCCACTAAATGCTCCTTATCTTTAAAATTTCACAATATGATAGAAGAATAAATTTTGTGAATCTCTTATTTCAATATTCATGTAAGATAAGGACCTAGTTCAGAAATGAATGGCAAGTTGCAGTGGAGGAAAAGGTACAATTAATTTAAAATATTTTGTCTAATTAGTAATAGAATTGGACTAGATAAAATTAGTGATTTAAAGAAAAAATAACTTTGAGTAACAATATATGAGACATAGCTACATCATATTCTGTCATTGGGGTTTATGAAAACATTAAGCCAGGGCAGATTTATGGTTCTTTTCAGTCTAAGGTCATAGTATCCTCCAGTAAATGACAAATTACATCTAAAAAGAAATGATACTAATGTGAAGATTATATTTCTCAAATATGATGATCTATTTTTCAACTCAAACTTAATATTCATAATTACTTAGTCACTAGAGTCCAAATATATCACATTTTGAAATAATATATTGGCTCAATATGGAAAGGCATAGCTCATTTCTTTCACGAAAATATGTGACCATAATTCATTGCTTCTTATGCATTTGGCACTGCTCAGGTAGGATCTTTCAGTTTGTCATTTTATTTCTTCTGAATTCAGATCTAAGAAGGGAAAGAATGCAATGAATTAAACCAAAACAAAACAATATCTGTAATTTATGATACTTTTCCTGCCTTCAAAAAGCTCAAGAGATTCTGAAGCAAATTATTGTGCTTCTTCTACAACCTCTGCTGGAAGTCGTGATGAACACATAATTATTTTCTTCGGAAAGGAATTTAAAAAAAGGACTGCTGATCTCCACTGTAACTTATTAGAGACACAGCTGAACTGAAAGCTGAAGTATCTAGGTACTTGATTTTTTAGGATTATAAATTGCTTTGGTGTTCCAGTTAATAAAGTGTTGAAACAGGAGACTATTTGACCAATCACAGCCAGCAATGAGCAAGGCTTCATCCCTTCGGAATCTTAGAAAGGATGAGCCTGTTTGATGTCAAGGCAGAGCCCAGAAGCCAAATGAGAGCAGGATGAATGCGGTGAGTCTCACTCCAGCACTGCCCACCAGGCAGCCTCTTCTCTTTGAAGGTTTTTAGCTGATTTGATTGTTGATGAAAATCAATCTTGCCATGAAATCAAAAAGGATTTACTAGATCAGCTGTTACCAAATACAGAAGTCATATTGTAAAGCAGAAACTGTTCATGTTATTAGCACATCAAAGAAAGATAGTTTGCCTTGAGAACTATCACAAGTTTTAAAATACAACTCCACCAAATATGACTTTCTTTGCAAAAACATGTAACAAACCACATGTTTTAAGACAGCATTCCAAAAGTTCATCTAAGCCCCTAGGTAAAAATGTCAACATGCTTTTCTTTGCAATATAAATTTTCTGCAATGGCCACTTGAAATTTCCACTTCAGGACAAAGGGTAGGTCTTCAAAAATTTTTTCAGCATATCAATTTCTTCACCATATTATAACCACTGTCTGGTTTTCTCTAACCTCTCTAACCCTTTTTCATCAGACAACATTTGCTGCTCACACTTTCCAAACATGGTTTTGTACAAGCAGTGCCTCCTCAGTTTTCCCTCACCAATCTTCAACATCAGCACCACTGAAAATAGCAACACCAGCTAAAGCTGATGGAAGTTCCCCCAAAGCCTACTCACAAGTACCCGACAATGAAACCAGCATCTGCATGCTATTTAGAACCATTTGGCCATATGCTATGTGAAGGACTTAGACTTTAAACAAACTCCTAATGTATCAGTTAATTTATTACAGCATTTTTAAATGGAGCCAAATACTGCTCATTTTACTTTCTAGATTTTTCCAAGAATACCTTGCCCTCACACAACTTGAAATTTATCTTTTGTTCTAGCATTCCAACATTGTTTTACGTACAATATGAGTTCATGTATTTTGGGGTCTGATAAACATGTTGAGAAAATCAGTATTTTTGTGGGAGCATTTTGCTCCTGGTGCTACCCTGGATGCTCTTTATTTTTGTGGAGACAGAGAGAGAGAGTGGATGGGAGGGAGATAAAGGCAGATAGAGAGAGAAAGAATGGGCCCACCACGGTCTCCAGCCACTGCAAATGAATTCCAGAGTATATGCCACCTGGTGCATCTGGCTTACATGGGTCTGGGGAATCAAACCTAGGTAATTAGGCTTTCCAGGCAAGCACCTTAACCTATATGCCATCTCTCTAGCCCAGCCTTGGACATTTATTTTTTTGGGGGGGGGGTGGATGTTGAGGTAGGGTCTTTCTCTAGCCCAGGCTTATCTAGAATTCAGTATATAGTCTCAGGCCAGACTCAAAGTCATTATCCTCCGACCTCTGCCTCCTGAGTGCTGGGATTAAAGGTGTGTACTACCACGGCTGGCTTTTTTGTTTTGTTTTGTTTTTTGAGGCAGGGTATCACTCTAGCCAAGGCTGACCTGGAACTCATGGTGATACTCCTACCAAGGCCTCCCAAGTGCTGGGATTATATAAGCTACCATGTCTGGTTCTCCCTCTGGACTTCGGAAGAGGGCTGTCCCTGTAAATGTTATGTGTATATGTATGTATGTGTTCATTTGTAGTGCCTATGAATATGTGTGTGTGTGCTGGTACATGTGGAAGCCACAGGACCTTAGGTGCCCTTCTCGGGAACACTGCCATCCACTTCCTTTGACACAGGGTCTCTCACTGGCCTGGAACTCACCGTTTAGGCTAACCTGCTGGCCAGCAAGCGTCAGATAATGCTTTTCTTTAACTCTTTTGTTTGATTACTTTGCTTACAAGCTTATTAGATAGTTTAAACAAATAAAATGTAACATTTTTCCTCATCACCACTGTCAACAACATAACATAAATACTACTATTCAAATTGTTGAATCTTATTGCATACCACTAAAACTTTTTTCTATATTATGCACTTAACTTTAAATGCTCTGTGAATAACTCTTAAAACTTCAAGTTTTTCCCTGGTGTGCTTCCGTCCTACGCGTCTAGTGTGAGGCGCCGTAGTTAGTTGTCTCCGTCCATCTCCTCACACCCCCCCCAAGTGCGTGCCACCCCCCATGGAAGATTCGATGGACATGGACATGAGCCTGCTGAGGCCTCAGAACTACCTTTCCAGTTCTGAACTAAAGGCTGACAAAGATTATCACTTTAAGGTGGATAATGATGAAAATGAGCACCAGTTATCATTAAGAACGGTCAGTTTAGGGGCTGGGGCAAAAGATGAACTGCACATCGTTGAGGCAGAGGCAATGAATTATGAAGGCAGTCCAATTAAAGTAACACTGGCAACTTTGAAAATGTCTGTACAACCAACGGTTTCTCTTGGGGGCTTTGAAATTACACCACCTGTGGTCTTAAGGTTGAAGTGTGGTTCAGGGCCTGTGCATATTAGTGGACAGCACTTAGTAGTTGTGGAGGAAGATGCAGAATCAGAAGATGAAGAGGAGGAGGATGTCTTAAGTATGTCTGGAAAGCGATCTGCACCTGGAGGTGGTAACAAAGTTCCACAGAAAAAAGTAAAACTTGCTGCTGATGAAGATGATGATGAGGATGAAGATGATGATGAGGATGATGAAGATGATGATGATGATGATTTTGATGACGATGAAGCTGAAGAAAAAGCTCCAGTGAAGAAATCTATACGAGATATTCCAGCCAAAAATGCACAAAAATCAAACCAAAATGGGAAAGACTCAAAACCCTCAACACCAAGATCAAAAGGTCAAGAAGCCTTCAAAAAACAGGAAAAAACTCCTAAAACACCAAAAGGACCTAGTTCTGTTGAAGACATTAAAGCAAAAATGCAAGTAAGTATAGAAAAGGGTGGTTCTCTTCCCAAAGTGGAAGCCAAGTTCATCAATTACGTGAAGAATTGCTTCCGGATGACTGACCAGGAGGCTATTCAAGATCTCTGGCAGTGGAGGAAATCTCTTTAAGAAAGTAGTTTAAACAGTTCCTTGAAATTTTCCATCTTCATTTCTGTAACAGTTGATATCTGGCTGTCTTTTTTATAATGCAAAGTGAGAACTTTCTCTACCATGTTTGATAAATGTTGTCTAAGTTCCATTGCCAAGAATGTGTTGTCTAAAATGCCTGTTTAGTTTTTAAAGCTGGACTCCACCCTTTGCTTGGTTTTAAGTATGTATGGAATGTTATGATAGGACATAGTAGTAGTGGTCAGACATAGAAATGGTGGAGAAACAAAAATATCACATGTGAAATAAACCCAGTATTTTAATAAAAAAAAAACAAAAAAACTTCAAGTTTTTATACTGAAGGATTATAACTATTACTATACCTGTGCAAACAAAACTAAACAAGTTAGTCATTGTTTTCCTCTACTTACCAAATGATCAATCTTTCTTAATTAGTTTTTAAGGAAATGTTAAATAAGTAAGGATGCTTAATTAAAATATAAGCTTTGTGGAGTCATGTTGAATGTTTTATAACTCATAATATTAGATTGATTTGAGCATCTAGGAAATGTAGAATGAAAATGTTGAAAGTCATTTTCCCATGACTTGCATAATTATCCAAGTATATCTTTTTATCAGGGATGAAATTAAGAATTAAGATATATATTATGTATAATTTTAACAGCATGCCTATTACATAAATACAATTTGCATTGTTATTTTTTGCCCAAAGAGAAGCTGATGATTCATTGGAATAATGTTTTGTGGAGTCATTTGATCGTTAGTGCACAGGGGAGAGTGCTCAACTTGGCTTTGTATGTAGTGGATTTTTTTTTTTTTTTGAGAGATTGTTTTTGAATATTTTCTTTAATTATCTGCAAGGAGAGAGAGAAAGAGAGCACTGATGATATCAGGGCTTCCCACCACTGCAAACAAAATCTATCAACAAAAGAAGAGAGAGTTGATTCCCTGGTAGGAGATAAAACACCCCTAGCATATCAGCCAGGGCCGGATGAAACCACAGAGGAATTGGCAAGATGAACAAGAGTGCTGCTTCCATGGCAAACTTGACAATCTGGTCCAGGGTGATGGAGACAGACACTGAGGATTCTATAAACACACCAAAGCAGAAATCCAGAAGCTGCTCTGAGCTCAACACTATAGACTTAAAGCATACCCACCAATGCTCATGGAATTTTGTGGAAGGAGGAGGAAAGAATGTAAGAGCCACAGGGTGGGAGGGAACATCCAGAGACATAGCCTTCCCCCAGTGACTGACTGCTGCTCTCGCAACTCATACCCACAACCCTATGGGGAATACCAGCAATCCCACTAATATTTTAACTATTCTCAAGAAAGATAATAGGAAACAGAATTTCAAGTAATAATTAGTATCTGTACAATAAATCTAATAGAAACAAATTTGTTTCTTATTGTATTTTTCAGAACTTAAGTAGGTACCTAACATGTTCATAGAATAAAGGAATCCAATTTAAAACTTTATAAACAGGAAAATGCCCAACTACATAGAGAAGGAAAATTAGCAGCTGCCTATTTTAGATATGAAGAAATGACATAGAGGTCCTTAACAGACCAGGCTGGCTAGACTATTTCTATAGCCTGTGAAAACTTAGATCTTAATGAAATAAAATATATGATTCAGTAAACTATGTTGTGGATAGTAAAGGAGTACTTAAGATATTGTAATGGCTCATGGATGCTCTCTTGGGGAAATTATGCCTCACCTAAATCCTAATGCTGAAGAATGAAAAAGCATAGTTTATATTTTCAAAATATATTTGGAGAATATAATACCTTTTTTTTTTTTGAGGTAGGCTCTCATTCTGTCCCAGGCTGACCTGGAATTTACTATGTAGTCTCAGGGTGGCCTCGAACTCATGGTGATCCTCCTACCTCTGCCTCCTGAGTGCTGGGATTAAAGGCGTGCACCACCATGCCCAGCTTTATAATACATTTTTAAATATCATGTTAAAGAACAAATGAAAATATAGGCATTGCTTACTATGCATCCATTTCATTTCATATATAAAGAAAAATCTAAATTTGTTTCTGACAAAGGGCAAAAGCTTGTCTTATGGTACATGTTCTTAGACGTTTTCAGTGTTTCTACTAAATGCATCCAGAGATGGTAGAGGTAGGAAGATAGATGACATTCCATACTTTTTTGAAACTTTGTATGGCATCAAGTAACCAAATTTAATCCAGAATAAAACAGTAAAAGTCAGTTTTATTATTTGTAAACAACTCTTTAAAAATATTATTTGGGGAAATATTTATACTGTAAGTAAAGAAAGACTTGTGTAAAAATACAAAATATTTTTTAATGTTTTTATTATTTATTTGCAATCAGAAGAAAGAGAAGAGGAAGAAAGAGAGAATGTGAATGAGAGTGTCAGTACAGGCATGGTCATGCCAGGGCATCTTGCCACTGCAAACAAATTCCAGAAGCAAGTGCAAATTTATGCATGTGGCTTTACATGCACATTTGGGAATTGAACATTGGTCATCTTAGCAAATGAGTGCGCATAATCACAGCCATCCCTCCAGCCCAGACTTTAACTACCTCAACACACGAGGGCATGTTTTTAAATCTTAGCAAGACATGCTCATGGTAGCAGGACAACCTGTGCAGTGAATTGCAGTTTGCCTCTAAGCCCATCACCTTAACCTCTCAGACACAACTACAACCACTAGAATATTTTAAGAACAATAAATTATTCACCAGTTTGGTGATATTTCTCACTGTAAAGTTTTATTTAAGATATTGCCTTAATGGTTTTAAGATAGAACCCATTAGCAATTTTCTAAGCATTCCCCTAGTCAGACACAGGCGTTTAACCATTTTATTTCTGATAATAACATAACATATACAGTAAAAGAAAAACATAGTTGGGTTAGATGATATTGCTATATGCAACCACTGCTTACTAATGGATTTTCAAAGTTCTCTCCTAAATAATTCTCTAGAAATACTTATTTCTTTGAAACACTGAATTCTAATAGTGAGAAATTGCTATCACTTTGTAAATTAGGAAATGATGTACTTGATATCTTTCTTGCCTTATTGTTCTTTTGGGGGCCAGGGAACTTGTTTAAGATCATTGAAATCTTTCAAGAAATAACCAGGATTGTCTTATATTTGCAGGAAAATATATGAAATTGCTTCAAATAACAGCATCACAGTGAAATAGAGCAGACAAGTAAAATGAGAAGTGATACAATGGAAATGACTAGGTTATATGATTGAAGAAGTAACAAGTATCCAGCTAGGGAATTAAATAGATTGAAAATATATGTAGAAACATTTAGCAAAGGACACCAACAATGAACAGGCTGGACAGTGACTTGTGCAGAGCACTGAAGACAATGGAGATACTGGACATATGGCTGAGAAGGGAGGGTGACCGGCCTGGGCTTTACGAAGCAGATACGTGATGTGCAACCGGGGGTCTCAGGATGGAAAATTGTAAGAGATGGCTTCTAAAACAAGCCCTCTGGGTGCTTCTGTGAATGGAGCAGGCAGTGTTACAGGCAATGTCCTCGATATGCTAAATATCAAATTCAAAACACAGTACCTTGGCTTTATCTCTCATTGATCCTTTGCCCAAGATAGACATTTTAGCACCTGTTTCTTCCTGTAGCCTCTTCAAGGAGTTTCCTCTAGGTCCAAGCAATTTCCCCACAAAATTGAACTAGGAAACAAAATCAATAGAATGTCTGTTTTAAGGTAGAATAGAAGTATGATTTGTTCTAAGAATACAAGAATAACTGAAAAGGTATGGGTTTTCAAACTTTGCCACTGAGAAGAGTTATAACAAACACATAAACGCAAACTTGAACATATTCATAGAAATGCCCCTAACACCCTTCAGACCTCGAGTACAAGAGAACTTTAAAATGCAGTACTACTTCCTAAAGGAATGTCAAAATTCAATGCTATGCAGAACATATTGTTTGCTAAAAAACTCAAATAAATAAGTCCCTACAGAAGAAAGGAGGCAGAATCACCAAACATATAATAAAAATAAATAATTTTAATATGTAGTTCAAGAACCTTGAAAATTTTGAAAGTTTATCTTTTACATTGATTTTAAAATAAAATGTAATGTTCATGCCTGTTAAATATTGTCTAATTGGTAATATTCTACAAGTTTTGTGATCAGGAGTATATGGCTCAAACGTCTAAAATTAAAAAAAAACATTTCTTAGAATTATTTTATAAATCTATACATTTAAATAAAAACTAAAACTGCATATGGATGTATATATCTATATATCAATATACATATATATCAATATACATATATACCAAAATATAGATATATACATACATGCATATGTACATAAACAAATACATGAATATGTATTTTGTATGTGCATTTACCTTCATTGAATAATTCTATACTTTTGCAGTTACATTTAACTTGTTTACTCATTCTAAAATATCAATAAGAATAAAAACAGGTAGATTAAATGTAGTTAGAGTATTCATGTCAGCTCCTAAGGAACATAAATCACAATCACTAATCTTTTTATTCATGCTGTGATTAAATGATTAAGTTTTAAAATCTAAAGAGATTAGTAGGCACTGAAACTATGTTGGAATTATGAAGGACAAAATTTTATAAGCCATGATCCCACAGTAGGAAATACCTTTGGTAGTTGAACTGGGGATTGAACCTAGTGTCTTGCACATGCTAATTAAGTATTTAACCACTGAGCTCTATCACCCGTCCTCTTTTTACCTTTTTTTTTGAGTGTGTATTTTGAGACAGGATCTCAGTAAGTTCTTATGCTATCCTTGACTTCTCTTTGTCCCAAGCAGTCCCTCAATTTGCAACCCTCCTGCCTCAGACTCCCAGTTAGTTGGGAAGAAGGCTGTACCTTCATGCCCAGATAGAAATGTGATATTTTGTAAGTGGGGGTTTGGAGAAGAAGATAGGCAAGGAGAGGAAGAGTTATGGAAAATGTAGAGTTTCTCTGGGCAGGATGAAAATGTTCTAATATAGAAGTGACTGTTGTTCCACTCTACACAAGTTAAAATTTACATATGAAAAACATTTTGTATCAAATTTGAGTTATATCTCAATAAAGCTGTTTTATAAAAAATCACCATTAAAATATTTAAAAGATATATATTATACTTAGTGGTTAAAAAGGAAACACTCCCTCTGAACTCAAGATACAGACAGGACCTAATCTTATCGCATTATTTAATATTGCATTTGAGTGTGGATGGTTGTATACCTAGGTAAAAAAAGTTTCCTGCCCCAAAATACTACATCCATAGATAGCTGCTGAGTCTTCAGTGTCACACTGCTCAGAGCCCATACATATATTAATATATTTATATATTATTATATTATGTGGGTACTGGGGAATCAATACTGGGCCACCAGGCTTTGTAAGTAAGCCCATTGGAGCTTGTAATAGTGCTTCATAAATGTTGATTTTATTTTTGATTTTTCTGAAGCAGGATTTCACTGTAGCCCAGTCTGACCTGGGACTTACTCTGTTGTCCTATACCTGAGCCTCCCAAGTACTGGGATTAAAGGTATACACCACAATACTTGACAATGATTTATAATTTTAACATCAGTACTGCCATGTATGTTTTTATTACTAATTATAGCCATTTTGTTTCTTTTTATCATAGTGTGAATGCTTGCCAGTTTTGCTTACCATTTTGAAAAACCAAACATGTTTTAGTTTTGCCTAGTACTTATTTCCATTTGATTATCTCCAATTCAACATTATGTCGGGTCTTGTAATTTGGTTTACTTTGTCCTTCTCTGCTCAGATTAGTAACTTCTGATCATTCTTTCTTTGTAAACATAGTTACAGACTGTGATCTGAGAAAGGCACCCTTAGGCTGTTATTTCCTGTTTCTCAATCTCCTATCTACTTTCTTGTTTTGTTTTAACCATGTATCTATAAGGCTTTTTTCTTACTCTGTTTCTAGAAAGATTCCATTGTTGTTTGATATTCAGTGTTCCAATTTGTATCTGTTTTCATAAAGGAAACTTAAAACTGAAAAACCCAAGCCCTGAACTACTGCCTAGGACAGGTTTTTCTTGTTTTAACATTTCTTTTATGTGAATCACAGTCCACTCTATGCTGATGCACGGAGTTAGACATGAAGTCTTGAAAATATGCCAAAATCATTTGCTGACTCATGGGCACAAAGCTGATTCTTAACACACAAAAAACTTAAAAAGAAGCTCTCTTCGGGCACTAATTAAGTAATAAACTAGCGTACAGTTAAGAAATGTCTGGACTTCAGGCCCGTAGGAATAGTATTGTACGGTGTGGAAGCCAGTATTTTGTTAACAGGAACAGAACACTAAGACATCCCATTTATACAAATTTGTTTTGTCCCCAAATTACCCATTAATTTCAGAGTGACATTTTTATTACCAACCCACTGGCATAATTACTGTTAGCATTTTTGTAATGTCATATGCTTTTACCATTCTTTATCTTCACATTTTGGGAACTTTCAGTTCTGTCTGTAATGTGATCCCCTGTGTATCCTACATGTCATAGATTTGAAACAAAGATTTTGAAACTTAAGAACAAGGGGAAATCTGATAAAACTGCACAATGTTTGCGTAGTTACTTCAAATGATGAGCAATGAAGTCCTTTGTCATATTCAAATCATTGATTTGCTGTTAGCATCTAGGAAAAATCTGTGTTGATATAATCAATGAAAATTCATCACAATACGTTTTTATTATTCATACCGTTTAAATATATTTTATTTATTGTTATTTATCCTCAAGGAAAGAGAGAAAGTCAGAGAGAGAGAGCGTGAGCAAGCATGGGCATGCCAGGGCCTCTGCTAGATGAGGTGTCTTTGTGGGCTGATCCTAGGGTCCAACCCTAAGGAGTTATTTGGGGTGGATCTGAATTGCAGCCTCACATATGCAGAGTGTTTGAGCTCCGCCTGGATTCCTGGAGTGTGCTTGCTTGTGCTGCATTTTCTCTTTCTTTCTTTCTTTTTTTCTGCCATTATGTAAATTACCTAGGTTCTGTAAGCTTCAAATAATACATTTCTCCCATAACTTTTGCCTGGTTTAGAAGTGCATCCTAGCAATGTGAAACTGACTGTGACAACCACTGAGCAATTTCTTCAGCCCCCCAAAATTCACCATACTTCTTGAAATTGTAACAACTATATTTTTGTAACATTTTGATCTGTAGTTCTTATTTGTACTTGATATACACTGGAGCATACTTCTTAAAAATACCCCTCTTGGTCTCACTGATACTGTCTGTTAATTCTTTCATTTTAGTAAATTCATTTCTGGTCATAGAGAATTATTTTTCGAAGTTCTCCATTATTCCATATTTTATTCATTTTAAGATTCACTGTTGAATAATTTTCCAAGGTTTTGTTGCTTTTCTGATTATTTCATCATGGATGAACATTCACAGGTGTTCATTTTCCTTCTACTAGAACTGCTAGGAGACATGAACTAAAACCTCTACACACTATGGTTCATATTTGAAATGTCATCTCAAAACTCATAGGTTAAAGGCTTGTTCTGCAGTACAAAAGTATCCAGAAAGAGACTTTCATGGTGAATGGATTGGGAGGACTCTGACTTCATAAATCAATTCATCCATTGGTTAAGCCATTGCATAATGTGCTTTGGAAAGTTAATGGAACAAGTAGGGCCTACTTGAATGAAATATGTTCTAGTGAGATGGCCTGTCAGAAGGACTTGGGACTCTGTTCCTGTCTCTCTCTCTCCTTCTTCCTCCTCCTCTTCTTCTTGTCACCATGATGTGAGCAGCTCTTCTGCACCACACCAACCCTGCCATGATATGCCCACTCATCTGAGACACAGCAAAAACGGACCCAGATGAAAACTGCCTGAAGCATCCGAAAGTGCGGTGAAGATTCAGTAGTCTGTGGCATACTTGTTCTCTGCAAGTGCATGTCTGTAATACACATGGCATTTGCATGTGTGTGCAAGCATTATGCACCCTTTTCCAAGGGCTGGAGGAAAATAGCATGTTTCCTCCTATGGCTTTTCTGCCTTGTTTCCCTGAGATAAAATCTCTCACTGAACCTGAAACTCCCTTTTATCGTTACACTGATGACCAGGGAGTCTGAGCAGCCCACTTTCACTGCCCTCCTTGGCACTGGGGGTCACAGGCATGCATAACCTTATCGGAGTTTGAATGGGGGTACTGGGGATTGAGCTGAGATGCTTGTGCTTGTCCAGTACGTGATCTTATTAGACCTGCCTGGGATATTTTGTTACAGCAGTGGAAAAATGACTGTACAATTCCGTAGCAGTTTAAGAATTCTGTCATAGTTTTAGCATTTTCCCCCTGTGGGATACATCCTGAGAGTTTTTCCCAGATTACTCAATTATTTTCAATGTGATGATTTTATCATTTAACATCCCAAGTGGATTTTGTCTTCCACCTTTAGAATCCTATTTGCATACTTAGTGTGTGTGTGCTCATGGTCACAGGTGCGAGTGCAGACATGTTTGTGACATGATACATATGTGGAAGTCAGAGGACAAATTTTTGGTCAGTCCTTGCCTACTCGCAACATTAGAGACAGCATTTTTTTCTCTCTGAATTCTCATTCTGATGTTGCTCCTTGCTGTATTCACCATGGACTTCTGGGCAACTATCCTGTCTCCACTTCCGAGCTCATTGTCATAGAGCTGGGATTATAGAAGCCTCCTATGGCTTCAGGTTCTCACATAAATTCTGGGGATCAAACTTAGGTACTCCGGCTTGAGCCTGAAGTGCTTTATCCACTGATCCATCTCTCAAGCCCTACGTGTTCAATTTATGATTTTGATTACATATTTTATTTCTTAACTTAAAATGAGTTATGCATATAGTATGTGTTAGTGCAACAGATTGAAAGAGAATATGAAGCCTGGCCCTGTGGTGCACACCTTTAATCCCAGCACTCAGAAGGCTGATGTAGGAGGATCTCCATGAGTCTGAGGACAGCCTGAGACCGCATAATGAATTCCAGGTCATCCTGAGCTAACAAGGTCCTACCTCGGAAAAACATGCAGCTTCCATGAGTCATCACCTGTGCTGGTGTGAGCTTTACAGTGATGCAGCTGCCTTTGAGTTACCCATACTCCTGTAAGCAACCCCTCACTCTATAAACTATATATGCTCTACATGCTCTAAAAGTAACTCCAACAAACTCATTGGCTCACCCAGACTGGTTTTGGTGCAATCCTGATTGTGTCTATTGTCTGTGCCCTGTCTGTCTTGAACAGATATGTGTTCTTATCTCCCCGGGGATAAAGTTTCACAGGACAATAGGTCATGTAGATTTTAATGGAATGTGAAGAAAGAGTTCTATTGTATTGTAAGTTTTCATTGAGAAACCCTTCAGGCTAGAAAGTCATCAAGATCATATAATTGACTTGACATTATTCAGTAAGTATTAGGAGCTGTAATCCTGTGTAACTAGGATCTGTTTCTATTATGTTCAAAAGTGAATCTCCAGAGTGTGATGTGGGCACTGGGCTGATGAGAACAGAAGTGGGGCATGCAGTGTATTTAACCAAAACAAATAAATAATAAAAACTAAAGCAAATGAAAGAGTCTTACAGAGTTAGCAAACCAGTTATAGAGTTCATCACTGTAGGATAGTTTTGGTTTGGGAGAAAAATAAAGTATAATTGTCAAAGGAGCAAGGCTCCAGTTGAAAATCCTGAATGATGATATAAGTCTAATCTTAGGTGATTATGAAAACTTGCCTGTCAGGTGCAACAAGAGGCTTGGGGCACAGGTTTTAGGAGGAAGTTGTAGGAAAGGAGTCAGGCACTCTGGGCTACCCATGTGTACATGCACACCTGCATTCCCAGTCCCAGGCACCTGCTCACAGAGACCTCTAACTCTTGAATAAGGCAGCTTCCCCAGCTCTGATTGAGTGATTTTCTACTCATCTTTTCCCTTCCTTCCTTCTATAGCTCTAATCTCAGTGTAGTTAGTTCAAAGGGCAGCAGTCTTCTGCAGGCTCCTTGGAAATCAGCCAGTTCTTCCAATCAGGGTTATACCCACCTGCCATTTATTCAGTGCTGGGCCTTACAAAACAATGGTGGTAAAAACACTTTTTGTTTCTTGATTTCACTTCTCTAGGAAGAAAATAAAGCCTTGGTTCCTTTATTTCATATCACTTTGTCCCTTCGGATGTGTCCTTGTCCGGAAGCTGGACTGCTCTTAGTAGTTGCTTTAAAATATAGATGAAGAAATGGATGAACTAATGAATGAGAAAAGTGCCACGTCCCCAGGTAGCAAGTGGAATGTGTCAGAAGTACGTATTGTTGATAGGCATAATGCCACTGCTGATTTTTAAAAGGACAAATTAAGAAGTATAATGCTATCTTTGAAGTACATTTATAACATGAGGAGAAATATATCATGGCATTTGAAAATGCTCATTCATGTAGAATCATGACAATAATATTCTTTTATTTCCAGCAATGAATAGGATGCTGCTAAGAGCTGCAAGACAACAAGCTTTGAAATCACCCATGTCCAGGTAGCTTGCAACCAGGCCAAATGTACATTCCAACTGTCAGAGAAATTTAGAACTTTCTTTTTTTTTTTTTTAATATTTTATTTATTTATTTGAGAGTGACAGAGACAGAGAGAAAGCTAGATAGAGGGAGAGAGAGAGAGAATGGGCGCGCCAGGGCTTCCAGCCTCTGCAAACGAACTCCAGATGCATGCGCCCCCTTGTGCATCTGGCTACCCTGGGACCTGGGGAACTGAGCCTCGAACCGGGGTCCTTAGGCTTCACAGGCGAGCGCTTAACCGCTAAGCCATCTCTCCAGCCCAAGAAATTTAGAACTTTCTGAAGTTAATATAATATGCAAATAATGGATGGAGTAAAAATCTTACTAATTTTATGTGTGTATACTAGTTACCAAAGGTCTGAGAAATAAGTCAAAGGTATACAGTTTTATCATGTAATTATATTGTGATGTATATATCTCTGGTTATCAGCTTAACAGGATTTGTAATCACCTTGGAAATAAATCTCTGGTCATGTCTGTAAGGGATTTTCTATATTAGATTATTTGAGGTGGGAGGACAGACCATGACTGTTGTGAGATTTCATGGGCTGAGTTCCTGGACTGCATAGTGAGGAGAGAGCTGGCTGGACATACAACATTCAACATGTTGTTCTGGTCTCTTACTGTGGGAGGAATGGAACCAGCTCCTGCTGCTGGGCCTTCCCCACCTAATGGATTCCAACCTGGAACTTGAAATTGAAATAAACCTTTCTTCCCTGAGACTGAGGTTGGCCAGATACTTTGTCCTAGCAACAAGAAGTTGACACGTACATACATCAATATTTTTAAACATGCAAATATATTTAATTATGTAAATTAGATCAAGTTTTAAAACATGTGTTATGATTTTCACCTAGAGGAAAATAAAGAATTCTGATGACTGTTTTCCCTCAAATAAAGATAAAATTCCTGGTTGTGGACATCTAAAAAAAAGTGTCAAAATCTGTGTTATAAAAACAAAAAATGGATTACCTCTTCATTATTTGTACCATATAAACCATGACAGAAATGAAAAGAATAATTTAGTAAGTACAAGTCAGTGTGCCTATATTCAATAATTATACCTAAGATCAAATATTCCTAAGAAAGTTATACCACAGAGAGTCCATCTAAGGTACTTTAGTATCAACTGCCATGCTGTTAAAAGGTTTTAAAGTGCTTTGCTGCAAAGTGGCAAATGACATGCTTTAGAGAAAAATCAATATTTCTTTGCTTTTGATACTAAAAGGGTACATTCTTGTGTGTCCTTTTTAGGAGACTTACTCTTACCAAGAAAGCCAACAGTATTTTAAAACAAGTTCTTCAAAATCTTCATCAGAATTATATGTCACCCTGTACAAATGCATTCCAAAAGCTTAAAAGTAATAACATCACATTTTTAAAATCCCATATCTAAAAGTAATTTCTTTAAAACAAATGATAATGTCCCATGATCCATGACTTATTGTTCACTCAGAATAAAGTAAGTTTTGGGTTTCTTAATGTAAGCACATACGTATATCATCATACTATGTTTAAATATGCTATGACGTTTTCTTTTATTCTAAGAAAAAGTCAACTCTTCCAGGAATTTAGTAGTTACTTGCCAATTAATACATTAATTCTTTTTATAAATTATTAAGATTTAAAAGGCTGACTTTGTTCACATTTTAACCACAGAAAATCAGTTAGAAATATTTTAAGCAAGTAGTACATATCTCATCCTATGGTATAGCCTTGGATCATATGTTACCAGTTATCAAACACTGAAGAATTTAATCTGTTGTATATTTTCTGCTACCTAAATATTCTAAGACTATTTATTACTCCATGAAAATTTTCAGAAAAACTGTGTAACAAATGTGAGCATCTTAATGGTACTGAATTTAGTTGATGAAATTCAAACAACAAAAAAGGAATTTCACAGACAGAGAAAATGTAAAAATGTAATACAAGTATTTATCCACATTAACTGTATTCCATGAAACTGTAAAAATACAGAAATAGTGTGATGAATATAATTATATAAAATTCACTTTGACAAAAATAAATTGTGTCACTAATATCAAAGTATGAAGGTGGGACAGAAATCATTCCCAAATTACATATAAACCAAACTCAAGTCTCACAGAGATGTGTTCATGTTTGTAATACTCAGTTTTAGAAAAGAAAGTCTTGCAAGAAAAATCATTCTAAAAAATATATTTAAAATGGTTGCCATGGAAACACAAAATGGAGATATTGGTAGACTGTCTGAGATGGGAACATGTTTGACTATCACCTTTCTTCTGGCCAAATATAAATGAAAATGATGAATTAGAAAATCTACACAATTATAAGCAGTAAAAGTACATACTTTTATATAAACTCAACTTTAACATATACCTATAAAATATATAGCATCATGTGAAGTCAATAGAGATTTTCAGGCTCATGTGTACTGGAGAGAAATGTTTCATAAAGAAACTTTCAAACTTCTGGTCAAAATGGCTAATGGCATCTCAAGGACCAGACAACAGGGAGGGTGGGGCAGGAGGGAAGGGTAAGAAGGGGGGACACAAAACTGGACCCAAATGGAAATGGTACCATAAAATTCTATATACTGAAAGACAGACTAAAAAGTTAATTTTTTTTTTTTTATTTGAGAGTGACAGACACAGAGAGAAAGACAGATAGAGGGAGAGAGAGAGAATGGGCGCGCCAGGGCTTCCAGCCTCTGCAAACGAACTCCAGACGCGTGCGCCCCCTTGTGCATCTGGCTAACGTGGGACCTGGGGAACCAAGCCTCGAACCAGGGTCCTTAGGCTTCACAGGCAAGTGCTTAACCGCTAAGCCATCTCTTCAGCCCGGTTAAATCTTATCAGGTCCTTAGAGGGAACCTCTGAATCAAAGGGCCCTGGAGAGGATATGATGAAGACTAACATTAATCTTCTCCTCTCTGTGTCTCTCTTCTCTCTTTCTCTTTTATATTACCTATATTTTTCTTCCTTCTTTTCCCTTGGTGCTGGCCTGTAACTCCCAGTACCAGGATGCAGTTAACATTCACAATGAGCTGTTGATCAGAAAGACATACAAGGATTCCCAAAAGAAGACAGGTTTCTGTCAGAGCACTTGATTATCCACCAAAAGTTAATGGTAAGACTCTAATACCGAAGACACCATATGCTGTTGGTATGGAACATGGAGAGACATGGATAGAATCTGAAAGTCAGTACCCAAACAGTTACCTTGTTTAGTGTCAGAAGGTGCTATATGAGCAACTGGGGGAAAATGACCAACATTTGTCCAAGCAACTGGTGTTCTATGCTATTCAGTAGCAAACAACCTGACATGATGCTCACCCAAGTACAATAGTGGCACACAGCCATGGTGGGTAACCAAATTCTCTTGAATTGGCTAACAGATCCACCCAGTGGAATGGAACCAATTACTGGAACAGGAAAACAAGTTAAAACCATATCCAAAAAACGAGTTCACTCTCCAATATCAAGCTCCCACCAATCTTAGACTACAAAAAGGCCTTATACCTATTAAATTCTCTCTAAAATAATAATGATTATCCCACTTATCTGGTGCTGACTTCACTATCTGTTGGAGAATCTGCTTCTCTTTTTCAGAATGATGCAGAACCTGAGGAGAGAATCATCTCATCATACCTCACCAGGCCCCAGCTGAAACAATAGAGTAACTGGAGAAATGAGCAAGTGTGCTACTTTCTTGGTGAACCTGGTACCAGCAGAAGGGTGAAGGGGAGAGGCACAGAGAACACTCAACTCCGACCAAACCAGATATCCAGAGACACAGACACGCCCAAGACCTCATAACTGCAGTAGACCTAATTTGAACCCAACATGGCTCAGGGAATTTTGTGGACGAGGTCCAGAAAGATTGTTAACAGCTACAAGTTGGGACAGTATGCACAGAGACATTGCCTCTTCCCCATAACTGATGGCCACCCCCACAATGCACGATCCACAGTCCCTAACGAGGAGGGTCACTTTGGAGAGGGGAGGATAGGGAGGAGGCTACAAATGGTACCAACATGGTTGTTTACACACTGAGTATGTAAATAACTAATAAAGAAAAAAAATAAATCTTTCCTGAAGGAAAACCAAAGACAAGATAATTGATCTTATTACCAGTTTGCTATGTACCAAATTTCATGCTAAATCTTTCATATTCAATATATTAGTTGATGTTTAACCCAGGCTACAAAATGGACATAGGGCTTTTGTTTGGAGGGAGGTGTTAACTGATGTACCAGTACCATACCTTTTCATGATACCTGATCAAAGTACAGTTCAAAGATGTCTATTTGACCAGGCATTAGTATTCAGGAAAATATGGTCCCTTTATTTCAGAGAATTAGTTCAGAGAGAACATCTGGACTTAACGGATGCATAGTGAACAAAACAATCCTGTAAGAAAATATATAAAATGTTCTCAGTTAAGTATGAGGTAATATTTGGACAGTGATCTGTTTGCTTGTGGCTATCCTTTGTAACAAGAAATTGACCTAAGGAAGTGTAATTCAGTTTTGGATAGTCTGCTCCTTCAGATCCTCTCATCACTTCCCCCCCCCCTTTAATCCTGCCCTGTTTCCCAGCTTATCTATCTATGGATGAGTGGATCTTACTTCTCCTTCACACTCCCTTTTGGCTGCAGCTGGTTTGGCCATAGTCAAGGAGGCAACTGAAGTGGCTGAGTAGTAGGAAAAACAACATGGGGTTTTAATTTAACTGGCTTATTCCTTGATGCACACTCTTTTGATTATATTATTTTCCCTTATTATGCAAACAATTTCTGCCTTGCCACTATATCTCATAACTTGGTTTCTCTTCTTTTGTCCCCTAAAGTCTGAAAGCTCCAAGTCTCCCCAGCCTTCCCAAGCCCACACAGGTGCCTCACCATTTCTCATTCACATCCCTACATGCTAGCCATACTTTGCAAACATCTTCCTCATTTAACTCTGGCCAGTCACAACCTCTGAGTGTTTCCTGTTTATTTTTGGCACCCTGACCAAATATACACATGAAGAACAAATGCAAAATTGATTTATTAAAAAAATAAGACATCCAAACATGGTTTTCACCTAATAGATGTACATGTCAGATTTATTAAGAAGTGTGCTGAGAAATGTAGTATAATAATTGCAAAAAAAAGTAAAAATAGAGTCCCCTGGGTCTCAAGGTCATTGAAACATTACATGTAATCTTAGAGGTAGATAAGGTGCTATGACTTGAATGTTTACAGTCTTCCAAAATTCATTTCGTGATTAAAATTGCAATGCAACAGAGTTGAAGTCTTTTGGAAAGAAAATAAGTTATAAAGGCTCTTCTTTCATGATTGGGATCAATGCTATTATAAGAAGTAGACTTGAGAGAATGCCTGATCCTCCCATTCTTACATGAAGATGCAAAAGGAATCATCTATGGAAAGTAGGCTTTAACTAGACACTAAATCTGCCATCACATTGATCTTGGACTTCCAGCCTCAGAAACATGGGCAATGAGTTTCTATTTGTAAGCTACCCAAGGCAAGTTTGTCCTTCAAGAAGACATAGGACTAAAATATTTCTTCTGAAGTTACCCATTAGGAAAATCACTTTTTGTGTGCCTTGAAATCATATCTGAACAGGAAGAGCACTTCGAAGATAGATTGTAGAGAATAATTTTCTTTAGTTACTTACTTAGAATCATATCAAACAAGGACTGCAGCAGAATGCTATCAAGTGTTTTGTTAATGCAAGTCAGGGGAGAGGACTTTCCAAATCAGTGAGTTGACTAAGTTATATTTTGTTTCCAGAAGTTATTGAAGCTAGAATATTTTCTGTATAAATAGCTTCACTAAAAATAGTGCAAAACTACACAATTAAAATGACATTTTATTTGCATGCAGTTACTAGTATGGTTTTTATTATCAGATTCAGTTGTTCCTATATCATTGCACACCTTTGAGAGGAACTATACACACATAAAATGATACACATTTTCCATTTATTCCTGCAAATTCAGATTCAAATATCTACTGCAGGCATAATGTCAAAATAAAGAGAAACTTCTGTTACCACTTTTGGAAATAATTCAAAAATGAATTACAATATTAGGGTAAATCATGAATACTAGTGGTTAATATTCTGACAATTTTGAATGAAAAAAGTAGTTTTATTAGCAATGATGATTGACAATTTAATCTCAAAAACAGAACAGGTACTTTTCCGGAAGATTGAGCCAAAGTTAGATTTCAATATTAAAAAAAACAAAAAAAAAGTTGATGAAATACCAAGTGAGCTTACTACATAGTCCAAATTGGCCTCCAGACCAATACAATAAAATAAAATAGGAAATCTTGGAAAATTATTAATACCCATCTCCTGACAAGACAAAAGGAAAACAAAAGCCTCTTATTTTTACTTATAGGGCAAATGCCAATGTGCATGTAAGTCCATGAAACAATTCAACTTGGGTGCATATCACAGCCAGTTTATTATATTTATTAATAAAATGTTGTTTTTCCTGGTCTGAGTTGAAAAAAAAAGACAATATGGCCTTAATAGTAAGATTATTTCATGGATAATTATTACTCCTTATTCTGTGACAGAATTTTCCTTTGCTACTGTTGTTTCAAGACTTGTTAGAAATTGAGGTCTTAAGGACATCATTGACTTCCAGGCAAACAAAAGCTTCAACCTTTACTGTGTGTGTGTGTGTGTGTGTTTGTGTGTGTGTGTGTGTAAAATTTTTATTTGTTTATTTGAAACAGAGAGAGAGAGAGAAAGAGAGAGAGAGAGAGAGAGAGAGAGAGAGAGAGAGAGAGAGAGGCAGAGAGAGAGAGAGAATGGGCGTGCCAGGTTCTCTAGCTGCTGGCTGCAAATGAACACCAGATGCATAGATGCATGAGCCACGTTGTGCATTCAGCTTATGTGGGTCCTGTGGAATCAAACCTGGGTCCTTCGACTTTTCAGGAAAGCACTTTAACCACTAAGCCATCTCTCCATCCCCGCTTAGACTGTTTTGACTGAGCCATATCATATTCTTTCATTTTCACCATCTCTTTCTTGTACACGGGAATAGTAGGAATAGTACGGGATGGACACAAGATCTTATTCACACCAGTCAGTGAAAATCTGTAGTCTGATAAGGTCCCTAATCACACAATGTGGCTATTCTCAGCCACATTTTCACCACAAGCAGGTTGGTAGTGGTAGCCTATGAAAGTGATTAGAGAGCAACAGAAACTAGAGGTGAAGTTTGTGTTCCTTGGAAGCTTGAGTTCTCCTTACTAATTGTTTTTTAAGCCCAGCTGGGTCCCCTGTTCTCCCTGAACATGAATTAAAAATGCTTCCATCAAATATGGAAGCTATCCTCATATTCTATCTATAAATTTTCCTTATGATTAAGCTAACCTAAGTGGAACTACTACAATTTGCAACTCAAGGAATCCTGACAAGTGCAGATTTAACGCCAAGTATGACTTATACAGACATTTGCACTTTATAAGCATGTGACAGATCCTAATCACTAAAGGACTTAATTTGTCCTACTGGAAATAATCTGGAAAATAATGGTGGCTATAATTAAGAAATATGTGCAAACACATCCGACTGTGGGCCAAACAGCATGGCAGATCAAATGCATTTCTCACTTCCTCATTGTAGATAAATTTATTGATGAAGTATTCCGCTTATCTTTTCATGCACTTCTCCAGTGGCTATAGATTTCTGTGTGGCCATATGGTCCTTGTCAGTGTGATCTTAAAAGCTATTGGATAACAGGGATACTAAGGCATTCTGTTGACCTTGGGTATCTATTTGCATACTGCTTTGCTGATGTGAGAGACACTTGTGGGAAAAGAGGAAAGTGATGGTTTGCTATCTTCTACTCACCTTCACTGTCTTTCTTTTACTTCATAGAGCACAAGAGACTGGATCCGAAATTAAAGAGATGTTTTGAGTTTTATCATCATGCAAAGATAATGGTGATTTCTTCACCAATATTAGAGACTAGAACTTTCATCATTTCTAAGTGAAATAAGTAAGGAGGGAGAAAGTAGAGAGAAAAAAATCATAAAACTTCTCTGTGTACCCAGGAGAGAGACATACCTTGTGGAGATCATAATTTTCCCCAAGCAACAGAAGACAGAAAGCAAAATTGGCAGACGTGAACTCAGCTTGACTTTGGATATGTGGAAGGTGTGTATGTGGCTAACCCTAGGCATGAGTGAAATGACAAAAATAGAAGCCATCATACTATCTGTTTAAATGTTTCTCTGGAACAAACATGATTAGTTTAGATCAACAACAAGTATTCCAGAAAAAGGCATGAAAATATTCATTTTGTACCACTGAAAATGACAAATGGGTTTTCAGTAAATTGTGTTAATGAAGTATTTAATCATTATTTACCAAATTTCCTAATATGTGCTTCAGTTGAGAAAAGTACTTTTATTAAGTAACTCATTAAATTTATTTCATCATCAAAGAATACATGATTTTGATGACAAATACAATGACAAATATTTGTCTTTTCAAAAATATAGATGATTTAGTGAATCCTCAATATTCATATTATGTACAAATGAAGATGCCTATAAGATGACTACAGCAGAAAGGTTAAATGTACACAAGGGCAATGCACTAAACAATTAGTTCACATGAAATTGTTTCCCTAATATTAAAATACGTAGAAACTAGAATTTAAATATTAATCAAACCATTACTTCTAAAGTAGAATTCTACAGTACCTACTAAGTTTGATTTAAGGTATGAAATTAAAGTATTGAAGTACATAAGACATAGGCATATTATTTGAGACAAAATTTAAAGGTGGTGAGGCATGCTAGGTGAAACTCAGCTAGCCAGATAACATGAAGTTCTATATTCACACAGTTGATAATATTGATAGACAATAAGAATAAAGATGTACAGTAAGAATAAAAAATATCCAGTGATTAAAGACAAATTCACCGAAACATTAGAAAGGTTGGGTTCAAATAGTAGCAAGAAAAAATTCAGGAGGACTTTAGGCAGACTGAGAAAGATCAGTATAAAAGAAGCAGCCTGGATTAAAATGTCTCCCACTCCTGAGCCAGCATTAAATGACAGTAATTTCCAAGGCTCACGCAGGGAAGGAGCCTATGCCCTCCTCCATCATTCAAGATGGATTGTTAATGAGCACAATGCTTTATGGAAATTCAGCAAGTAAAAATGGTGTCTAGCAGGTTAGAGTACAAGAAGAGAGTATTCCACAGCACTGCAATGTGGATTCCTTAAAGGTAATTTAATCAAACCAATAAATTTCTAAATTAGCTTAAAGTCTCCTAACAAGCAATAATATCATATGACAAAACACAGAAATGTTACTTGTCATCTTTGTCATATTGTATTGATTAGAAACAAAAAGATGTATAAGGCAATGAATAACAACAGTGGCATCATCTCTGGTTTAGTGTTGTATCTACAAAGAAATTTGAAACAATGACGAGCATATCTTTATCTTTGCCATCAAGATAGACTATCTTCTACTAAAGTCATCCAAAAGTTCTGAGCTAATTATGGAATTCTTACCACAATAGAGAAAAATCTATCAATAATTTCCATGTTTATTTCATACAAGTAAAAAATCACTTTAGAAAACTGAACAAATTTCCCATGGTCTAATATAGAGTTATTGAGCTTCTAGCAAGATGACAACTGAAATGAATTAAAACCATTTTAATACATTTTATAGAAAAAGTCTGCAAACATATGTTAAGATAAATGAATTTTCCAACTATGGATTCAGTGCATTATATAACATTCAAAGCTGTTGTATAAATACTAAGAACCAACCATTAATCATGGCAAAGGGGAGTCAGAAGCATTTCTTTATGAATTATGCTAATAAATGAAAAAAGTAAAAATGATTAATTATCAGTTTTCACCCCCAGTGACTTAGGAGCCCCAGGCAAATGAACCTCAATGCCTGCAGGAGTCACATAGAAACAGTCTGCATCAGAGTAACATGCTGATTGTGCCAGAGCTTCGAAGTTACAAAGGGAGGCTTTGAGAATCTATACAGATAAAATCCAAATGCATGCACCTTTTGTGCATCTGGCTTTATGAGGATACTGGGAAGTCAAATCAGGACCATTAGGGTTTGTAGGCAAGGACCTTAACCATTGAGCCATCTCTCCCACCCCAAAGTTACATATTTTAAGTTGAATAATAAGTACAGCTTTTTTGTTTTTCAATCATTTGTTAGTGTGTATATTTGTTGATTGTAGGTTTTCTGTATTTATGTTTCATTTTATTGTGTTGACTGTGTTTTAGCAACAGTCTTGCTTAATGCTTAAATGCTATGGGTAATTCATTAGTTGAGAACAGAACAGCGAAGCCAGTCATACCATTCATTACAACGCAGCAACTACTCTGCCATGGGGAAGCACAGTTATACTGCCATCCAGGTACCTCTGATGAGGACCGGAGAACACAGGCCAGGCAATGCCACAGCCCACCCACCCTGGACCACACTTGCCATTTGTTCTACCTTAAGGAAGATCACAATCTTGGATGTGCTAGTATATACACACAGCTGTCAATAATATAATTATATATTACTGAACATTTTTTATTTAGCTTGTATAGCATAAAGAAAGGGTTCTGATGTTTTGATAATTCTTAGAATAAAATATTTGTTTTTCAACTACTTATAAGGGAAAAATAAAAGTAACAAAACTTTGCTAATTTTATAATTCTCTTGGCATTTAACAAAAATCTATTAGTTTACTTAATTAAATTACTCATGAATAATAACAGAAATTGAAAATATGTTTCATACTTGTCAACAAACAAAATTTTCTAATACTACTTAAAAGTCTGTATGACTTCAATTCACAGTAAGAAATTATCACCACAAAAGTACTGATATAAATACTTTACTTCATGATCATCAGGAAGTAGAGCACAGAGGTGAAAATTATAGGTGCTAGGAAAAGATGAGGTGCTGCAGTCTTTCCTCTGCTTCATGAATTTCCAAATAAATTATTTAACGGAATACTGCAGTTCTTCACCTATTAAGCTATGCTAGAGATTGTGCTGTAGTTTGTTAAGAAGAAAGACCCTAAAATTACTCCAAACATATTATTTACTATAATTATTACACAATTTCTACATTAATGAAATTTTTGTAAACCAAGGAACCTCTAGGCAAATCCACTAAACTGAGTATTGGTAGGCAAAGCTTCAAGACAGTACAAGACTGCCTGAACTTAAGAGCTAGGAATATTACTTGTCTTCAGTCACATCCAAGCATTTGTTAAGATGGGATAGTATGTGAGCTCCGGGGGTTGGGGGAGGTCTATTGCCCTGTTCCCATGCCAGTCTCTGTCAGGCAGGAGGTTAGGCTCCTGCCATCCCACTATGCAACTCACCCAATGCAGCTATCTGATGGCAGTAAACACAAGTAGAACATTGGAAATTTATAAATTGTATTCTGAAGAATGGTTAATGAATGTGATAGGAACAGAAAATAATGTTAGGAAATAAACATCTCTGAATCTCTAATCAGGTTCAAACAATTTCTTCCAACATTCACTGACATCAGATAAAATAAAAAGGAAAAACTATTTGTGGAAATGTTACAAAAAAAAAATTGTGGCCCAAGGTTCTATAAAAATTTCAGTTAACCTTAGAAGGTAACTAATGAAGTAAATATTATATTTTTTTTATCCAATGGTCCCTAACTATGAGCAAAATAGATATTTCACATTAACCAAAATCTCTCACTTGATATAAGCAAAACAATATCTCAGGGATGGGGAGATGGCTCAGCAGTTCTGATGCTTGCTTGCAAAGACTCATGGTCTGGATTCCATTTGCCAGTACCCATATAAAGCCAGATGCACAAAGTAGTGCAAGTATCTGGAGTAAGTATACAGCAGCATGAGGTTCTGGTGAGATCACACTCATTCTCACTCTCTCCCACCGTCCCAGCATCCTTGCAAACAAATAACAACAAATAAAATAATATTTCATTCTCATTCTATCTCTCCAGTTCTATGTTTTTCCAAATTTTTCCCTAGATATGAATTTACTAATGCCCTTTGTATTCATGCTGCTTCTATAACTTTATAGGTAAAATATAAAATGCATTGGACAAAGAAAAGGCAAGATAATCTATATTCCATTAAAGAAGAAATTCTGCTGTCTAGATCAATTGACATACAGTCTGTAATGCACATGACCTGGGTAAGAATTAGTTAAGGGATATGTGCTTCTCCTCTAGCTTTAACTTGGATTTGGATGAGATTATCAATAAAGTCATTGGAAAGATTAACTTTTAAGTTGCCTCCAGCAAATATTAACATCAGAAGACAATGGACACAGCACCACCTAACAGCAGTCAACCTAATGCAAGTAAGTACTTATATATTTGTGTATTCTTTCAACTATGATTATTTTCAAGTAAAATCCACCACTTTTCATCCAGCATGTGAAGTAAAACTCCTTGAAGAAAGAAATAAGTAACTTTCAATATATAATAAAAATTCATAATATGAGGAAATGGACACTTGGAAAAGGAAGAGAATGTCAAGGAAAGTCATATTCAAATGAATATCTCAGATGGCTTCATCAAGTGCCAGGGTGAGAGACTTTTTACATACATATATACAAAACCCAATGCAGCACACAGTATTTTAATGCTAATAAACTTAAAATGTGGATGATGTAAAAAATAGCATCATATTTAGTAAAAAGCATCAATGAATAGTGTATACCAAATGACCCCATTCATGTAATGTTCACGACCATGCTAAATTCAATTTATAATGCTAGAAATGAAAGTCATGGTTACCTCTCAGGCCCAATACTGGCCTAAGGGAAACTTCTGGAGTACTCTTGTCCTATGTCTTGACTGTAGTGGTGATTGTAAGAGTGTAAATATTTGTCAAAATGCATCTTAGGGGAGCTCACATCTCTGTATGTAAATTTTACCTCAATAAAAATAATATGATATGTGCAATATCTACTGAGAAAAATGTTTGACTCTTACAGTTTATAAAGGGCTACAGGCAGAACATGTAAGAAGACTTTGTCTTAAAAATGAAATGGCAAAAAATGTCCAATGAAAAGCTAGCGAAGAAGTCACCAGTAATCAGGTTAATTGCAAATGCAACAGAAAACTAGGCTTGTATGCATCACCATTTCCAAGATTTCTGTATGTCCTGGGAATCCAAACTCAGGTCCATGCATATTGTAAAGATGCTAAAGTCCATGTCTAAAGCTAAGAACACAGAGTTAAGTTTTACTCTGAGGAACCCCACTATTTCTATGAGAGAAATGGACAGACAATAGAATTGTTAACTTTGAATCACTTTTTCACCAAGAAAGTATTGGCACAACAGTGGAATACTCTATAAAGAACCTTACTAAATTTATATAAAAGGAAAAAGCAAATATGTAAAGGATAAAGAAGATGCCTCTGTGTTGCCTATCTGCAGCCCATGAGGTCAATGGAGGGAAGGCAAATTTTCTGCTAAAGAAAAATCCAGGGTCATCATTCCTTGGTTTTTTAATTAATACCTAATGAACTAGGCAATCATAAAAATTGAAATGCAAAAGAAAAAGTGGTGTAATAAATCTTTGTTTTATCCCTTCTTAGATTATAATTTAAACTGAAGCACTCACTTCTGCCCCCATAAAAAAAAAATACACCAAATCTTAACAAATTTAGGAAAATTGAAATAACTCCTTGCATTCTATCTGACCACAATGGAATCAAACTACAAATCAATAGTAAGAAAGGCTATAGAGCATACACAAAATCATTCATAAAATAGGTAAAGACTGATCTACCATATGACTCAGCTATAGCACTCCTAGGCATATATCCTAAGGACTCATCTCATTCCCTTAGAAGTATGTGCTCAACCATGTTTATTGCTGCTCAATTTATAATAGCTGGGAAAAGGAACCAGCCTAGATGTCCCTCAACTGATGAGTGGATAATGAAGATATGGCACATTTATACAATGGAGTTCTACTCTGCAGTAAAGAAAAATGAAGTTATGAAATTTGCAGAAAAATGGATGGATCTGGAAACGATTATAAAAAGTGAGGTAATCCAGGCCCAGAAAGCCAAGTGCCACATGCCCTCCCTCATATGTGGATCCTAGCTACAGATGATTGGGCTTCTGCATGAGAAGGAAAAAACTCAGTAGCAGAGGCCAGTAAGTTAAAAAGAAGATATAAAGGGAAGAGAAAGGAAGGGAGGAGGGCACTTAATAGGTTTGTATTGTATATATGTAAGTAGAATGATTGAGATGGGGAGGGGATATGATGGAGAATGGAATTCCAAAGGGGAAATTGGAGGGGAAGGGAGGGTATTACCATGGGATATTTTTTATAATCATGGAAAATGTTAATAAAAATTGAGAAAAAATACACCATATCCAAGAATTTTTAGACCTGAACATTGGCAAAATTACATAAGTCTAAAGAAATAGGAGGCACTGTGTGGAAATTTAACATTATTCCTGTTGATGATTTAAGATCTAGAAAGTCATTCACAAAAAAAAAAAAAAAGAGAGAGAAACAAAAACTGAAAATGACACCCTGAGGGTAAGTGAAGGATGTTTCAAATGTGTAAGAATATAAATTCTTTTGAAAAGAGGAATACTGGTAGAGTATGATTAATTTTCCTGCTGGATTAACAAACTTGATAGCCTACCTAGTACTAAGGAAGATAACAAATACTGGAAACTGGTTTTGAATTTAGACATAGCCCCTAGGCATAGTGAAAGAGGATTGAAATCATACTCAATGGGCACAGTAACACCATGTTCACCATATGAACCAGTTGCCAGGACAGCAGAGATGCAGCATTGTGAAGCAGGGATGAAATCCCTGTATTGGAGTTCAGGTAAGGCCAATGTATGAAGATGAACTGGTTCCATAATACATATAGACTGAAATGTAAAACAGGGTTAAAATTCCAGTACGGGGCTGGAGAGATGGCTTAGCAGTTAAGTGCTAGCCTGTGAAGCCTAAGGACCTCGGTGTTCGAGGCTCGATTCCCCAGGACCCAAATTAGCCAGATGCACAAGAGGGCGTACGCATCTGGAATTCATCTGCAGTGGCTGGAAGCCCTGGTGCACTCATTCTCTCTCTCTCTCTCTCTCTCTCTCTCTCTCTCTCTCTCTCTCTCTGCCTCTTTCTCTGTCTGTCGCTCTTAAATAAATAAATAAATAAATAAATAAATAAATAAATAAACAAACAAACAAACAAAATTTTTTTTAAAATTCTGGTATGGAGAGCCAAGTAAGGCAATTGTATGGAACTGTGAAGATAAACCATGGTTTGCAGCATAGACTCGAAGATGGTTTGGAAGTCTCAGGACTGTGCAATGGCTGTCATGGAGACTCGGGTATTTTTTACGACTGAACTTGCAACTTGAATTTCCAGCTGGCGCAGCACTAAGCCAGCTTATTCTTCCATTGATGTGTTTGCCCTGGAATCTGTAAACCTGAGAAAAACTCTTTTCTCCCATAAGTTGCTTTTGTCTAGTGTTTGTCCAGCAATAAAAGGTAACTGCAACTAGGACATAATTATGAAACTTAAAACTTAAAACTATTTAGCTTAAAACTTAAAAGCTTTAAAGCTTAAAACTATTTAGCACACTGCAATACATACATTTAAGAAACTGGGCTATAAAAAACATTTTTGCATGTGCATGCTTATTTGTTGTGCGTGTATTTGTATATGAATGTTCATATGTTTGTCAGTGCACATGTGTTGATACATGTGCATGTGTGTGCATGTGTGTAGGAGAGAGGTAGATGCTGTCTCTTTCAGTAATATTTGCTAATATTTTTTGAGAAACGGTGTCTTCATGAACTTGGTGCTCACCAATTCAGCTGAACTAACTAACCAACATCTCTCAAAAATCCCATGCCAAAAATTAATGAATGAATGAATGAATAAATAAATAAATAAAATGTCCTGTATCTGCTTGCAAATGCTGGGATTACAGTTGTGCAACCATGCCAGGGAGAGGGAACACTATTCCTTATGCTAGCCATTTGCCCACTAAGATATCCTTCAAACTCATTAATGATATTTTTACCAAGCTGTCTAACATTTCTATGGATGTAAACTGAAATATTTGGGATAAAATAAATTGATAAGAAACAGACTGAACAATGTAAAGAGGACAAAAAATATTGAAGAAAAAGCAATACAGAAATTACCTGAAAGGAAATGCAAATATGAAATAAACTGAAGATGAACAAAATTATTATCATTGAGGTTTAGGGCATTTTTAAGAATGTAAACAGTCAAATAACTTATGCACCCAAAGTGAATCAAAATATTTGAAGATAAAACAGTTGAAATTTTTTTAAATCCTTAACAAGACTAGTACAAGACACATGTCAGTAGTCTCCAAGCACTAAAGTCAGGAAAAAAGCTGGGCCATAGAAAAATATAATCAAATTGTATATCCTAGCAAAAACAAAGAGAAAAATAAAGATATGTAGGAACAAACCATGAGGATAATAACACATATCTCAACAGAAACACTGCAACTTAAAAGCTAATGAAGTCAGCCTTTTAAGGTACTATTAAAAAATGTCAAGTTATAATTCTGAATTAAAAACACAGGTGATATATAGAGTTATTACACACATAGAAGGGATGCAAAATATAAGCTTCAGGTAAAAGAAAAAGTAATACCACATGGAAACACAGATCCCCACTAACATATGAACTAATGGATGAAGAATATTGGAAATTTTAGCCATATGGAAATAGGCAAGATTTTGATTTTTGAAATGACTACAAGAAACAATTAATTATTTAAACAAAAATTACCTGTAAATTTCAAATGTTACTAAAAGTCTTGAACAAAACTAACAATCACTTTATTTATTTACATCTTTATTTATTGACACCTTTGAAGCCCTTTACCAGCAACAGTGCATTTATATTGTTTCCAGATATAGCTGTAACATTTACAAAAATGGGCTATACTTGAATATTATCTGTCTTATTAACTTAATTCAATATACATTGTGCAGTTATAATTGAGATAAATTGGGTACTAGTAACATAAAGACCTCAATTATCTACAAATATTTGCAAAGTAAATAACATACTTATAAATGACATACATGTCAAAATATAAAGAGAAGAGAAATAATAGTGTATTCTAAAATGGAGGAAAATCACATCGATAGAAACCATGATCTGTAGGTTCTCCCCAAAGCGTTTTGCAGTAGAAAGCAATTGCATTGGCTGCCTGTGAAGAAAGAGAAGTGGCCTAGAACAATGATGACAGGTTTTCACTTGAAAAGCTGGAAAAAATGAGAACAAATAATATATTAAGTGAGTGTGTAAAATGAGATAGGAAATAAAAGAAATAGATAACAATAAGAGAAAAAGTCAATGAAAAATAAGGGATTTCACAGAGAAGGTCAATCTGAAGCTGATCAAAAATGAACCCAACATGGCTCAGGGAAATTTTGCAGAAGAGGAGGCAGAAAGAATATCAGAACCACATGTTGGGTCATGATACACAGAGACATTTCTCCTACCCATAACTGTGGGCTAACTCCATAATGCATGACCCATATACCTCAACAAGAGGGGTTACAGGGAGGGGGTAGGACATGGACAAGCCTAACAATGGTACCAACTTGACTGTATTAACTGAGTACAAAACTGATTAATAAAAACAAATTCAAGAGATCTATTGTACAGCATAGTAGTTATAGTTAATGAGTCCTGAAGAATGTTAAATGAGTAGATTCAAGTATATTCTCACTACCAAAATGATGACTGCATGGTACAATGCATATGAATATTAAGTACTAGCTATTTATTCGACAATTAATGTATACTTCAAATCATATTCACATGATAAACACATGCAACTTTATCTGTCAGTATAAAAATTAAATATAAATTTTGGAAAAAAAACTTGATAAACTATTGGCCAGCTTGGTCAGGAAAAATAAAAGAGAAATACAAAATCAAAAAACAGAAATGAATTTATATATATGATCTGTAGATCTAAATTTACAGAGGAAAATAAGACACTACAAGGAATAACACTCCATGTCTACAATTGTGACAACAAAGAAGACATGAACAAGTTCCTTGACAAAAAAAAAAAAAAAAAAGATACCCCATCTCTCAAATGGGAGGAACAGATTACTTCTACAGCCTTATTCCATTTGAGGAAGTTGATTTTATTTGTAGTTTTTTTTCAAATAAAAATATGACTTAGCTTGTATATATTACTAAATATTAAAGGAAAAAATAAAAATAATTCTTCACAAACACTTTTTCCAAAAATGGAAACATCACTGTGTTCCAACTCATTCAAACAGGCCAGCATTACTTTGGTACTATAATCAGTAAAAAAAAAAAAAAAAAAATTACAGGAAAGAATAATAAAATATCCTTCTTAATGATCAATTCAAAAATTGTGAATAAAATTTTAAAATTGGTTATCAATATATAATTTTTGATATATAAAAATTTTATGTCAGTAGTGCAATAATAGTCATGAGACTTGAAAAGTAGTTAATGTAACTCACCATATTATCAATGCAAAAATTAAAACTTAGGATCATTTTGATTATCTCAAGATCCTACATTTAAGAAAACCCAACACCCAGTTCTGATGTAAAAATAAAAATATACATAACTAGATAGTGTGATGGGATAAATTTCAGAAAGAAACCAGGCCCTGATGATATTCTTAGACCAAAGCTTCTATTGTACCTTGGAGGCATCAAGACCTTGAGTCTAGTCCCTATCTATGCAGCTGATCCTGCTTATATGTTATCTGGTTAGTGCAGCCATAGACACAAACATCCCTGAACAGATTTCTGTTCTACATTCATATTATCTTATCACTGACTGCTAAGGAATTTTTTGGTTGTGCCCCAAAATCATATAAACTTATAAACTTATAAAACACCAACTGGGTAAAGAATTCAAGGTGATGTCACACTGCCTACCATATTTGTATATAAAACCTTTGAGCTATCAGAGCTTAGTACTCATGTTTTGGAAGTTACTCCATTGAGTCCATGTCAACATAAATACATTTTCTGATTCTCCACTCTATCTCTGGTGCCATCTCTATGTGACTCAGTTTTCCATAACAATAGAAATGAAAGATGACTATCTTTCAAATGGCATAGTCAACACGGGTAGAATTATTATAAGGAATAGAGTGAGCAGGTCTAGACAGGATCTGGTGTTCATCATCTATTATCAACACTGTAGAAAGCAGTCTAGCTGGGAAAGCAAATAAATAAAAGGCATGAAAATAAGGAGGGGAGAAAGGCTGGAGAGATGGCTTAGCAGTTAAGGTGCTTTCCTGCAAAGCCAAAGGACCATGGTTTAATTCTCTGGACCCACGTGAGCTAGATGTACAAGGTAGCACATTCCTCTGGAGTTTGTTTTCAGCATCTAGAGGCCCTGGCATGCCTGTTCTCTCTCTCTCTCTCTCTCTCTCTCTCTCTCTCTCCATCTCTTTCAAAAATGAAAAAAAGAAAGAGGGGAGAAAATATCTTTATTTGTTGATGATATGCCAAATATGTAGGTAATCCAATGAAATACGTAAAAAGAATATGATTAAATTGAGTTTAGCCATGTTAAAGGATATAAAAGCAGAGAAAATATATTTGTATAATTGTAATGAAGAAAAGAAAATTAAAAGTACCATACTCAATGGCATATAAAATATTAAATATGTGTGAATCTGAGAAAATAACTGGGGGAGTATAAAGCACTGCCAGAGAAGTTACAGCATAAGTAAATGGAGACAGTGCATGTTCCACAATTGGAAGACTGAGTACTTTTATGCATTTTCCCAAATCTACATCATCTATATTGATCTACAGATTAGCTATAATCAAAGCTCAGTAATAATATCATCTCATAGAGAATTTTAATATAGTATAAAATTATTGTGTGAATTCAAAGAAACTAACCAAGGCATCTTTGACAATGAGGAACAAATTTGGATGGATATGACTACATATCTTGAAATTTACTTTAAAAATGCTGTGATTCCAGTATTACTGTACTATAACAGAATCAATATCAGGTATAAGCCCACATGTACATTGACAATGGGTTTTCAACAGATATTTAAAATCCCATTTCATAGAGATAGAATGGTATTACAAAAAAGGCCTCTGTAAACATTTGAAATACATAAGCAAAAGAAGTAAAATGAGAGGGAAAGGTTCAGAAATGAAAAATAAAAAAATTCAGTGTAAGCATCACCTCATTCATAACAACTAACTAACCTACATCAATTTCTCAATATAAATCAAACTGTGAAACTTATCAGAAAAAAAAATTATATATGAGGAAATCTTTGTGAGGCAATCTATACAAGAAAACACTGATACATTAATAAATTGGTTCTCATATTTAAATATTCTGTTCTCAAAAGATATTATTGGATTTAAAAATCCACAGACTGAGAGAAAAGATACTAAACTATGTTTCTAATTAAGGACTTGTATTCTGAAAAAAAAATATATATATGGAAAATTCAAAGTTTAAGAGTAGAAGAGGAGACAGATTATAACAGGTGTCCATCGTAGTGTGTGAGGAGGATGGCAATGAAGCATAAGCACATGTGCCCTCCACCCCTGCGACCTTACAATCTGTCATTAAGGAAAAGAAAACTAACATCACAAAATGATACTGTCCACTGCCTGGCAAAATTGACAACAATGGCCATAACAACTGTTGGTGATGATAAAGAAAAAAGAATAACATACAATTGGTAGTTTAAAAGTCAGGGGAGGGAGGGAATTACTTTGGAATATTGTTTACAGTTATGGAAGTTGTCAATAAAAAAAAGAAATACATTTATCCTATGAGCTACACATTCAAACTGCTGTTTACTACTCAAGAAAATGAATGCATGTAACTTTAAAAAGTCATGTATATTGATGTTCACAGAAGTTGCATCTCTATTACATAAACCAGGAAATACACAGGTGCTCATCTACAATGACCCTGGTGTATATACTTCAGGAGGAAAAAATGCCCCACAATAACTAGGAATTTTCTTGGTTTCATGCACAAAATAATTACATTGAATGAAAGAAGCTAGAATCCTTCAAAACATAATTAATATTTCATGATTCTCTTTTCATTTTTTTTAAGAAAATGGAAAATCAAATGTATTTATAATAACGGGAAGAATAATTGCTCTGGGAATGAGGTCAGTGGAAATTAGGACTGAGGATGACAATTCTTTTGAGGAGATAAATTTATGGTTGAAGAAATTTCTGTGTGTGTATATGCATGTATATGTGTATGCATATGAACATGTATATTTATATGTATATATTTTTGTTTAACTTGTTTTCATGGCTATTACATATATGTTCCACATAAATGCTGTAGTAAAATAATGTTCCAAAATCCAACAGGTGGTACATTAGCTAAACATTATACATTTAGTCAAGTTGTCATTTCCTTGGGATACTATTGGAGTCATTTCTTTTCGTTTTTGTTAGATTCATTTGAGAAAAAGAGGAAGAGGGAGGGAAGGAGGGAGCGAAGGGGAGAGAGAGAGAGAGAGAGAGAATGGGTGCACCAGGGCCTTAAGCCTCTGCAAACAAACTCTAGATGGATGAGCCACCTTGTGCATTTGGCTTAAGTGGGTCCTGGAGAACTGAAACTGGGTCCTTTGACTTTGGAGGCAAATGCCTTAACTGCTAAGCCATCTCTCTAGCCATTTTTTTCTTTTCTTTTTTTATAAAATATTTTTGTTTTATTATTTGAAAGCAGAGAGATGAGAGAGAGAGAGAGAGGGAGGCAGTCAAAGAAAATGGGTATACCAAGGCCTCCAGCCACTGCAAACAAACTCCAGATACATGCAACATTGTGCATCTGGCTTTCATGGGTACTGGGGAATCAAACCAGCATCATTAGGCTTTGAAGGTAAGGCATCTCTCCAGTGCAACATGTCCTTTCAAGGACTTTACTGGTAGCATAATAATAATAAAGGATAATTTTAAATACTGCATGTTAATTGGAAAGAAACAGTGGGTTAGCTAAGGATTTTTAGGTAGTTCTCTGTGATTTTCTACTGAGATGGAAAAAATGAGAAATGTTTTCTATGAAGTGTAGGAAAAAACCCCCACAGGGGGTCCCCACGCTCTGCCTGGATAAGGCGACACCCCAAATCACTCACTCACGAGAAGCGGTCTTGATGCAAACTGCAAGAGGATTTTATTCCAAGCGCGCTGGGGCCCACAGTCGTACACCACACAGGGGTAGAGGACGGCAGAGCCCCGAATGCAGGAATGGGGTAGTTTTTATAGGGTTTCTAACAAAGCCTGTGCCTTAGACCAATCATTTTCTAATATTAGGAGCCCCGCAGGGTGTTAGCCAGTCAGTTGGTGCCACCCCATAGTTTCTAAGCCAATTAGTTTATGACCTTGGTGGTCAGCGTTTGCGCAGGTCCTTGGGTGGGAGTAGCAGAGTGTGGTATCAGTCTCCTGTGACCTTGGAGGTCAGCACTTGTGCAATTCCTTAGGTGGGGGTAACAGAGTATGGTATCAGCCTCCTATGACTTTGGTGGTCTGAGGCAGGCTGCTACAGCCTATGGTGCGAGTTACTAAGGCTTACAGTGTAGGCTACTAAGGCTTACAGTGTGGGCTATTAAGGCTTATGGTGCAGGCTATTTACAGAAACCAAATAAGTGGTTCACTTCATTACTCATTTCCCATCCTTGAGGGCTATCTCATGCCCTTTTACCTAGTTTTATATTAGGAGTGGGCTCTGATACAATGAGAAGAGGGATTCTTTACTTGCTTCTGACAGAGAGTAAAACCTGGAGTTTGAGGTATGCAGGTGGCCCGCTTAAGCTCCCTTTGGAGCGTGATAGTATTTCTGAGCTTCTGAATTCTTGGGCCTTTCAGAAGCAACTATTATTCATTTAAAATTTTACATTACATAGAATATCTTAATTAGAAATATGAAAGTCTGAAGTTAAACCAAGTCAGTGTTCTTAAAGCTGGCACTTACAACTGCAAAATTCACAAGATTGGAAGAACAACTGTATGATCTCCAAATGTGAATTTTCCCTCTGTTGAAGGATATCTATATTAATGCAGTTTTAATAAGGCAATAGATTACATTTGAGAAACCTTGTGCCACCCATATCTTGAATAATCTATATCTTCACTACAAATATTAAAAATACCATAAGGAAACAATAGAACACCACATTTGGACTGAAAAGAATCAAACACAGAATAAATAGGGCATCACCACTGGGATTTATAGACCAAGTAATCAGTTCACTGAACTCCCATGAGAAGTGTATAGAAGACTGAACCTTAGGAAACAAAGGAAAGTTTGGATCTTAGATGATGTTCATATCCCAGAAATAAAAGAACAGGTACATAATAAAAGACTAATAACAAACCGAACCAAAGGCTAAAATATACTGTTAGCTTTGTCTCATCTTTTAGTCTCCCTAAAATAGACTACTTTGTGGTGACATGTTAGAGCACTGTCCCCTGAAGAGTTCAGCTGTTTCTAGGCCTATGACAAACTGCTACAATACAAACACTGTTCCACTCATGGGGAGCTTGTGCATCAAAACTGTCTTTAGTCTGATAGTCTATGGAATTATCATATGAGTAGAAAGAATTCACAAAAGGCTGAACAATCAACCAGAGTTGGGATAATGCTATCTACCATTTGGAATTAAGTCAAAAGAAATATGTGGGCTGAAGGGATGGCTTAGGGGTTAAACTAAGACTAAGCTGTGCTTGACTCTCCAGATTCCACGTTAGCCAGCAGTATAAGAGTAAGGCAGGCGCAAGGTTACACATGCCTACTAGGTGGTGGAAGCATCTGGAGTTTGATTCTAGTGGCTAAGGCCCTGGAACTCCAATTTATTCTCTCTCTCTTTAAAAAAATAAAAAAGTATGCCACTTAGACACTAGCAAATTTCATGTGGAGGCCTAGAGGTGTTCTCCCATTAATAATTGGACCTTCAACATGGAATGGGGGTACACTCCTGTACTACCAGCACCTGGGAGGTAGAAGCAGAATAATTCTGGGTTTGGAGCATCCTGGGATATAGAGAATTCTCAACACCATATATAGGATCAGTTGAACGAACACTACATGACATATCTGATTTCTACATAAATTGTAGCAGTCAAGATTTGAAATTAGTAGAGAGAGGAAACAAAAACAAGTTTAATGGGATTTGAAAACGCACAGACACAGACATACACATACACTATATTGGTTTGAATATGAAATGTGCCTCTCCCATAGCCTCATGCTTTTTGAATATTAGGTTCTATACTGGTAGAAATTTGGGAGGTGGAGCCTTTTTGGAGGAGCTGTGTCACTGGGAATGGACCTTGAGGTTTAGTAATCCAGTCATACTGGCCAACGCTAGCCAGCTCACTCTACTGCTGCTTCCTGCTGCGGTGACAAAAGTGATGCCCAGCCTTTCTTGTGCTAGACTTCCCAGCAATGATGAACCTTTCTTGAACCTGTAAGATTGAAATAAACCCTCTCCTCCCATAACCTGTTTCTGTTTGTGTATCCCTGAAACTAGGAGGTAACTGAAACAACACATAAACACACACACACACACACACACACACACACACACACACACACACACACCCTGAGAAAATAAGAAGGAATACACAGATTTGAAAATTTGAATGAAAAGTGCATGTATTTCATATATAATACAGACAAAAATACTGCTGTATCTTGTTTTAAACTCAGAGGATCATGTCAAATTACTACATATGGCCATAATAAACCTTATCACCCTAGTATATATCCAATGGCTATTTTTAAATAATTACATAGTCTGTTAATATCAGCAGTATTTTGGGCATTTGACTCTCTAGAGATTTTTGAAATGTGTGAAATACCTTACACATTTGTTACTTATCAGTTGAGAAAAGCTACCTGACAAATCAGTCTGAAGAATCAGAAAACTGACAAGATATATTCAGTGACAAGGAATGCAAAATCCCAAACATTAATGTTACCACATTCCACACAATTGATAAAGACATCCTTGGAGCTGAAAGGTAAAAGATGCCCACTATGTGGAAGAAATCAGGCTCATAAAATACTTCACTGACTAATTCAGGATTACTTGCATGAAGCACTTCCATAAAGGAAAAAATATAAAAAGAGTTAGTACATCTTTACTTACCAATTGGCTAATAAGAAGGGACATATTTTAATAACCTACTTCTACATTGTTTCTAAAATACAATAAGCAGATACCTAAACTTAACACAGATTGTTATTTTTTCCTTTTTTTAAGAACTATGATGTCATTCTTACGCATACTGAAGATTAATATTTCATATGATATTAATATCTCAAAAATCTACTGCATAAAACATGCTGCATCATATAATACTGCAATTTCAGATATGACAAGTGGAAGACTTACTGTGTTAATAATAAACGAGGTAGCTTACACTTAGTATGCACTACTAAGTCCTAGGTATTGTTCCATGTGTCAGCTATATTAACTTATTAACAATTCAAGCTCGCCGTTTTATTGACCAGTAGTCATATACTAGTCTATAAAAGCCACACAAGTAGATCCAGAGTCACTAGTCTCACCCATGTATGTCTTTCTAACCTTAAACAAAAGGAAACACTACAAAAATTTTCCAATGTGTAATTACATCAGTTTTTTAAACAGTCACATAAAATTGGAAAAAAACAGACTTACTATTGAGTAACCTTAGCATCTGATATTTAGTAATTTTCAAATCTATGAATCCTCTCAATAGTATAACAAACAATTTTACAACCAAATGCAATCTAACTTTCAAAACATTATTTCAGTTGTCAATCTCTTTGGAGTCATTCAATTTAATAGCAATATACTTGAAATATTAAAATTATTCTGGAATGCATGGCTGACTTAATTGGTAGGGCATGAGACTCTTGAAATGATTCTGAGTTTCCTTTTTTGAAAAACTTGCAAAGGAAGCTAGGTGTGGTGGCACACGCCTTTAATCCCAGCACTCTGGAGTCAGAGGATCACTCTGAGTTCAAGGTCATCCTGAGACTACTTAGTTAATTCCAGGTCAGTCTGGGCCAGAGTGACACCCTACCTCAAAAAACCAAAACAACAACAACAACAAAAAATTTGTTAACATAAATTCTTTACGAAAAAATTGATGTTAGCTGCTGTCTGATTTCATTCAAAGATTAGCTTTAAACAGAAGGAGAATAGATTTGAGTATGAACACCCTATTAATTTTAAAGGAGGGGCATTTACAATATGTTGCCATGGAGAAGTAAAATGTTAACATTTTTTCTGCTTATGTCAGTAATGGCTCAGCTCACGACAGGCTGGCTACTCTTGACGTGAGCATGAAATATGCTGCTGCATGTGTGCCACTATCTTCTTAATTGACAGATAAAGGTTTCTAGAAGCTTAGAGAAGTCAAGCAGTGGTTCCAAGGTCAAAAAGCCAAACATCCAAGTAGGAAGAAAACCAAGAACCAAGCTCCAAAACAGAGTTTGATATTATTTTTAACAATAATTTTTAATTATTAACTTGAAAGCAGAGAATGAGTAAGAGAGAGTGTGTGGACATGGCGGGGCCTCTTGCTTCCACAAATTTACTTTAGACACATAAGCTACTTTGTGCATCTGGCTACATGCATGGAATTAAAACTCAGCTGTTATTCTTTGCAAGCAAGTGGTTTTAACCACTAAGCAATCTTATCATCCTACAGTAGGATGATATTAATCTTACAGTTGTGAACTTGTCTTCACCCAAACTAGAACACTGCCAGAATCTGGGGATAATATTCAATTTGTTGGATTTCTTTTTTTGGCTTTGTGTGAAGACTGAGAAAATATAAAGATCAAACACTCCAATAAGTTGTTTTTAACTAGGTAATAAGTATCTTTAGTGAGGCCTTTTCCCTGGTAGAATAGCTAGCCTGTCTCTATTCTTCATTCTGAGGGCTTCTAGAACATCTACTGTCCACTCAAGGAAGAGTATACATTTGAAGCAAACCAGTTTCATCTCTGTCATGGAAGTACTTGAGCATATACTCAAAAAGTGTTAAGAGCTTTATTAAATCACGGTGTACACTTCTACTTAAATCCTGCCCTTTGTTTTTCTGTAGCATAACCAGATCATCAATAGCATGCCAATCATCACTAGAAGTACAAGCATATTATGTTCATACTGTACATGAAACCACATTCCATTGATGCAAGGTTTGGCTTACACTTTCAGAGAACAGAAGTCTTACGCAAAGGAACACTTGTATCTTATCACTGGGACCACTTCTCTAGTAAGACACACTTTCCGTGTTCCACCCTTTAGCTGATATACGTTATCTGCACTATGAGGATATATGTGAATGCTACCACTTCTGTTGTAGTCTGCATGTTCTGTTTTATTGGAAGATTTGCATTTTTAAATTAAAATACAAATGATACATTCCATGTCAAAGCAGTGCCCTTTCACTTCTTGATGGCATATAGGGTGAACAAAACAGTGTCATACTGACTTACTGATTTTCCCCTTTCTGCCTGCCCTTTTCTTCATAGATATTTGAACTGCTCTGGCAAAGGTTAGAAGTGATCTCAAAATTGCTAAATTGTGTGGACAATTTTCTATTTTCATCTTACTTGACCATTGTAAAGTTCTGAAGTCTAAATATCAGCACTGTCTAGTGTCTAAGTGTGACCTTCTCTTCTTCCCCAAGTGACCTTGTTCACGTGGTTGGCATCAAGTGCCATGTAATAAATGTTTACTGGGCCCTCAATCCTTAGCACCAATCTCAAGTACTTTATAAATCCCAAGAGACACTGCCTCTAAAACTCCAGGCTTTCTACGGAATGATGCAAAGTTCTTTTTGATGCAATTATCAAGCAGCATTCTCTAGTGTAGTTTTCAATGGATACCACTTACAATTGCATGCCTTGGTTCAAACAATCCTTAGAGATTGCATGATCCAATCCTGTTTCATACCATCTTCATATATATTCCTCTGACTAGAAAGAATGTGCTCTTCTTTGGTGGTAACTTATCAGTTTAAGAATCAGCTGTAATAAATGTGTGTGTGTGTGTGTGTGTGTGTGTGTGTGTGTACACGTGTGTATGTGTGTGTGTGTATGTGGGTATTGAGGCTAGAGGACAACTTCAGTGTCATCTAGACACTGCATTTTTTAAGATAGTGTCTATTTCTGGACTAGAGCTAATCAATCAGGCAAGATTCACTACCCAGGAAGCCTCAGTGATCTCTCCTGTCTCTGCCCTACCAGAGCTGAAATTACAGGAATTTCAGGCATCCACTACCAGTCCTGGCTTTTCCATTCCAGTACTAGAGGTGAATCTCAGGTATCTTGCTTGTAAGGCAAGCACGTTAAAGATTTATCTATCTCCCCAGACTTAAGAATAAGTTTAATATCAGATTTTCTCTCAATTGACTTCATCACCATCTTCTGAGGAAACTTCCAAGCCCTAGACTGAATGGTATTCTCAAGTTTGCAAGCATGGTACCTCCTTCTATATCTGGTGACTGGACTGTCAGAGCTTGAGCTTTTGTTATTTTCTTTTCTTTTTTTTTTTTTTCTAAGCATACAATTCAACACTGCATATAGACTAATCCAGTAACTAAAAAGAATGCCTACTGTGGTTAATATTAGCACTGATTTTGAGTCTTATGATGATATCTATAAACTATGGTAGCCATAAAATATTTGGTTTGGCTACAAACTGATAATGTATATGCTTAATCTGTTACTTTCAGACTCACTTGTTTTTATAGATCCTCTTATATCTTCATTTCTCTTTGATTCATAGTTTATTTTTCTAGTTCAAAAGTGGTCATTATTGCACTCCTTTTAGCAACAATCATCTACAGACCCTGCCCTTTGTGTGGTTCGTGTGTGTGTGCATTGTGTGGGTGTGTGGATGCATGTTCATGTATGTGCATACTTGTGGAGGCCTGAGCACAACCTTGAATTTTGTCATTAAGAACAACACTTCCACTGAGACAGGGTCTATTATTGGCCCCTTGACCCATACTGCTGTATGAAACCCCAACAAACTGGTTCACTTAGCCAAATATGGGTAAAATTGTTTCCTTGGTCTGTCGTTGGTGCCCTATTTGCAAAATAGCGAATGTTTATTACCTCTCATCTCAGAAGAAATTTAATGTACTCACTCATTTACAGTAACTAATCACTAACCCTACAACAACAGACACTACCTTACCTGATAACTTTTTATCAAACTTTTTATCTTATTCTTTAATGACAGTCTTTATCAGTGTAACACAACAAATAACTTCCCTACATTTAGATGGTTTCCCAAGGCAGGGAATGTTAGGACTTTATAGGTGCATGTACTAAGGAAACAGACTAGGCTCTGATTCTCATTTCCTCTAGGAACTTGGGGCCATAGCTCTGTGTTCCTATGTGTGGCACAGAGATAATATAAGTTGCTAACTTCTAAAGTTACTGTGGGAATTGCTGATTTAATTTTTCAACATATTTCCATTGTGGTTGGTATTGGTAGAAAGATGCCCACAATTTTGTAAATAAAAGGATGGTCAGTCCAAATGCATGCTCATAATATGAGCTTTTTCTTTTGAAGGGTAGGCGTTCATGGGTTCTTTAGCAGACTTTAGGTACCAAATGCAATTAAGATAAACTTATTTTAGTACTTCCTTTTCTCCCCATCCATATCATCCACATTTTTATAAAATGTTCTTACCTTCTTTCCTTTTCCTTCCCCTTCCTCCCTCTCTCCCTTCCATTCTTACTTCCTGCCTTCTTTACTTTTTTTTTTATTTTTATTTATTTATTTATTTTTCCCTATTCAGAAAAGAAGGTTCTGCGTACACATTCCAGGCTGTCCTCACATTTTAGATCCTCTTGCTTCTGTGTCCTGTATGTTGGGATGTGAGGCATCCACAACTATGCATGGCAAAATATTTTCTTTAATGTCTGAGTTACACACTATCTTCAAGTAATAGCTACCTATAAAATCTGCTAAGCAATACAATTGTAATAATTCTGTTTCTTTGCTCTTGACAAATGGTCTAGGTAGCTTAGGATAACAGGACCCTAAAAGTGGCAAATGTGGGTAGTATCTTTCAGCCAATAAGAAAATCTGGTCATTTAAATCTTTCTTGCCTGGATAATTCAGATCAAAACAGAACTACCCTGTCTGAGGAGATTGTATCCTGTCTGAGAATTAAGATTCCTGAGAAGATTATCCCATCTCTAAGGAACCAGATGTCTTATAGAGAAACCTGGTAGACCTGGGTTTTCCTTCCCTACAGGATTTTCCCTTCCCATACAGTTCTAAACAGATTCACCGGGTGAGTTCTCCTACTCAACTCTGGAGTCTCTACAGTCTCACAGGAGGTTTTCTTCAAAGTTCTGATGAAATCGTAAATTTCACCCTTCTATGGACCATGAAATTCATGCATAAATTCATAAGAGAAGAACCGAAAAAAGGGCCAATGAGTCAGTGTAAATTCTGTATGACTGTGATCATCAGATACCTCGGCTGCCTAGTTACTGCCCACCCAAAAGAGGAGAAAGGCTTTGTGGCTCTCAAAGAGACATAAAAAATTTCAGTATCAATAAATTTAAGAATATAGATAGATGATTGATAGATAGATATAGACATATAACCTTTAATGCAACTCTTTATACACGTGAGAGTATAAGTACTTCAAGATAAAAACAATGATATTAAAGTACCCCAAACAACATTTACATAAACATAAAATTGGTGAAAATTTGAAGTAGTTATACTGAGTGTATATACTGAACATGTTTACAATGACTTCATGTTATATCATTTCTATGTAGTAACAAAACAGTATAAGGAAATAACATTTATGCAAACATAAAAAATATGATGTGAATGACTATCACTGCAAGAAAAATAGCACCTTTTTATTCATGAGGCTAGATGTCATACTCAACTGAATGTATTTATTTCAAGGCTTGTTAAAATCACTCCATTTTGCTTTACCTAGATAAACCATCAGCTACTTTTCTATGTTTTATTGATTAATACAAATGAAATAAAAGTTTCAAATTTTCTACACTTACAAGTTTATCCACAAAACACAACTATCTATGTGCTTGATTAAAGATTTACAGAAGTTATACTGGGCTTCATTTTTCTAGATAAATGCAATGATTTTATTGGGGAATACTCAGACATTGGAAGTTCTATGACAACATCCATCACAGATATAGTTGTATAGTAGAAAGAGAAATAATGTATCCATGAAAAAATTACAAAACAGGATCAAAAAGAATAAGTCACTAAGTTTGAAATACATAAATGTAATACATTTTTGATGCATTGTTTTAAATTACAGTAGCAATAAAGATATAGAAAGAAATATTAATGAAAACCTAAACCTTTTCAGTAATCATGTTAAACACTTCCAAGTTTAGAAGAACATAACTAGATTTCAAATATTCTTGAAGTGTGTCAAAAAGACAACCAATGACAAAAAGAATGATCTGTAATATGATTTCTAGAACTACATCACTTGAGATATTTAACTTTAATTAAAAATAAGTAGAGGTTGGAGGAGGATTATGTAAAACTAAAAAGAATATACATAAGCCATATAGAAATGTACTTATTTGTTAGCAACTTAAAAATATAGAACTTCTAAAAAAAAATTTTAGTCAGAATTACCCTCTGGGTATAAATGTTGTAATTCAAAAACATGGGTTGTCACAAACAAGTATCAGTGCCAGTTTTAGGATAACATCCCCAAAATAACACAGGCTAAATCTCTTGGTTGTCCACCAGAAAAAGATGGTGAGACCCTATTAATGAAAACACTACATGTCTTGGTTGTGTAACACTGAGAAAACAAGTTAAAGCTGACCTGGAAGCCTCCTCCCTGTTAAATAGTGGTCACAGTTTTGTAAAATATTATGCAAGTTGTTCATGCAGAAACAGCATTGATTGTCTTAACCTGAAGTCGACCATGCAAGCTACAGTAGTGGCCATATAGGCAAGATGTGCCCATGGGTGCAATAGTGGTATATCTGTTTAGAGTTAACCAATAGTTCTCATATTGGATTTGAGGCCAACTCCATGGGAGGAAATTCATAACTGACACTAAATATCTAATCAAAAAATTATGGCTGGCAGGATCACAAACCTAGGAGATAAGGTAATACTGTTGGTTGGTTATATGTTGTATACCTTGTTTCCATATTGAAATGTTAAGGTAAGCCAGGTGTGGTGGCACACACCTTTAATCACAGCACTTCGGAGGCAGAGGTAAGGGGATCACTGTGAGTTCCAGGCCACCCTGAGACTATATAATGAATTCCAGGTCAGCCTTGGCTAGTGAGACCCTACCTTGAAAACAACAACAAAACATTAAGCCAGACATTGCAGTGCATGTCTTTCATCTCATCATTTGGGATGCAGAAATAGAATTTACAGGAGTTTGAGGCCTCCCAGAGATTACATAGTAAATTCCAGGTCAGTCTGGGCTACAGCAAGACCCAACCTCAAAAAAGAGAAGCAAAAACAAAATAAGGCACATACACTAAAACAAACAAACAAACAAAAAGTTACAGCCAGGCATGGTGGTGCACACCTTTAATCCCAGCACCTGGGAGTCAGAAGTAAGAGAAGGATCACTGTGAGTTCAAGGCCACCCTGAGACTACAGAGTGAATTCCATTCAGCTTGAGCCAGAGTGAGACCTTGCCTTTACTCCCTATCCCCACAAAAAGTTACTGAAATAGGTCCAGAGGCAATTCACTACATGATTTCTTTTCTTTTAATTATTTTAATTATATTTTAGAGGGAGATAACTGGTGTGCCAAAGCCTCAACCACTGAATTTGAACTCTAGATGCTTTGCCACCTAGTGGACATGTGAGACCTTGTGCTTGCCTCACCTTTGTGTATCTGGCTAATGTGGCATCCAGAGGGTCGAACATGTGTCCTTAGGCTTTGCAGACAAGTCTATAACTGCTAAACCATCTCCCTCGTTACATGATTTCTAATCAGGTGATATGCTGTTATAAAAACAAGCAACTGATTCAAACTAAAGTTACAACATTATTCCATTACCCTGTATTTTTATCCATTCTACACAATTCAAGACTATTGCAACCTTTAATGAATATTGCATAAAGAATAATATTTGCTTTTGATTATATGCAAGGTTTGCTTTTTATAATTATGTTTTATAATTTCAAGGTGTTGTGTTTTCAAAATTAAAATATTCTTTTATTTTTATTTATTTGAGAGAGATAGAAAGAGAGAATGGATGTTAAGAGTGAGAATGAGTGTGCCAGGCCTCCAGCTACTGCAAACAAACTCCAGATACATGCACCACTTTATGCATCTAGCTTATGCAGAACCAGGGGAATCAAACCAGGGTTATTTGGCAAATGTCTTAACCACTAAGCCATCTCTCCAAACGTTTTAAGGGATAACAATGTAAGAAAGTCACTAGTGCTAATATTACAATGAGTGGTTTACTGCCACAGTGGATAACCACAGTCATGGGAATTCCTGGTAGCTACATGGAATTTGACTTCAGTGGCTACAGGCCCTGGCATGCCAATTATCTCTCTCTCATAAAAAGGGCAGTGTTGGGCTTGCCTCAAAAAAACAAATAAACAAACAAACAAACAAAAACCCACTCCCTAACCACTAAAAACACAGCCTTTGGGAAGCAGAATCCTTCAGTCTGTCCATGAGACTAACTTGTAAAGCTGACAGATTCTCCTTATTTGAAACGTGCCCGCCTCCGTTTTTTCTGCACTATGGATGCAAAATGTCATTTGATTACTCTTGTGAATTTTGTGGGTTTTGTTCCTTAAACCACTGTAACTTTCAGCATTTTGCACTGCTTGCTTAGTTGTTTGGATTGCTAGCATTTAAAGTAGCAGTTCAGCCCCAAATTATTTTTATCTAGTATACAATAGTGTTATTTCATGGTGTTGAGAAGTAATCCAAACAACAATAATACAAGCAAAATATAAATATGAGCCGAGCATGGTGGCGCACACCTTTAATCCCAGGACTTGGGAGGCAGAGGTAGGAGTATTGCCATGAGATCAGGGTCAGCCTGAGACTACATAGTGAATCCCAGGTCAGCCTGAGCTAGAGCGAGACCCTACCTCAAAAACCCAAAATAAATAAATAAATATGAATATAAATGTATAACGATATAAAAGCCAAATATAAATTAAAAGCATAACAATACCTAACAAGGAAAAATCTGATACATGGTGTTAGAATCATATGGAATGGGAAGAACTGGGAAAACTACAGAGGTCATATCCAATGTAACAAATCTAAATCTGGCCAACTGATCAATATCTTAGGGCATTCATGCCAAATTTCTCATTCTTTTCCATTTTTTCCACAGCAAGGTTTTAAATTCTTGTTTGTTGATTCCCAACATTTTACATACTGTGAGAGAGTGCTATCAGTTTAGCAATTTTTAATTTCAGGTTTAAAAATTTTTATGGGTCTGAGTGTTGAATGAACGTTTTCTCTCATGTGATTTATTAGTCACTGTTCTCTGCCGGGGCTTGGCCTGTGCTGGTGGTTCTGTATGGCTCTCCTATTGCAGAATTCATGTGAGCCTCTCCTAGTCCTTTACTGCCCTTCCTTAACTAACAGGTGTTAAAAGACTGACTCCTACAGGTGCACAGCATAACTATGGTCCTCTGTTCTGGAGAAGACTTAGAGAAGAAGCAATAGCAGCATGCAAAGGCACTCTACGACCATCTGTCTTCTCAGATCTAACTCCTATCTGAATGAAGGTTATCACATACTTCTCAGGTACTTAGGTTTTCTGAACAAGTGTCAACCACTCTATGGCTGCCATTACTTTTTATTGGTTGTGTCCTTGGTATACATTTGCTCCTTTTTTTTTTAATTTTTATTTATTTATTTATTTGAGAGCGACAGACACAGAGAGAAAGACAGATAGAGGGAGAGAGAGAGAATGGGCACGCCAGGGCTTCCAGCCTCTGCAAACGAACTCCAGATGCGTGTGCCCCCTTGTGCATCTGGCTAACGTGGGACCTGGGGAACCGAGCCTTGAACCGGGGTCCTTAGGCTTCACAGGCAAGCGCTTAACCGCTAGGCCATCTCTCCAGCCCACATTTGTTCCTTTGACTAATTTGATAACTTGAAGAGTCAGTGACAGTTCTGCAAAAAAATAAAAAAAAGAAAAAAGAAAATAACGATAAGACTCCACTGGTCCATTTAAGGGATCCATACTTTAGGATATTATCCTATCAGCTGTGATTGATGTGAAATTCTTCTTTGTAAGCAAGTGGGCTTCTAAATTTCTACTTATGAAAAATCTAACCAAAATGTGGTGTTTTCCAACTATGACCAACTCAAAGGAAAACAAAAACAAAGTGATTCTACAGTGAGCTGCTCATGCTGCATTTTCACTGAATCCTAAAAGAGCACTCTGTTGCTAAACAATAGAAATAACAGGATAACTGAAGCCTGTCAAGAGCATCTAGGAGGCTGATTAAGCCTAGAAATGGTTCAGTGTGAAATTGCCTGTGAACTAGAATTTATGAACCCCTTATGCTTTGCAGAGATGAATTATATAGATTACTCCTTCATGAAAAAATATAAGGAAAATAGAGACATGCCATCCAAACCTGTATCTGTTGTGATTATAACAAAGTGTAAGGTTAAATAGAAACAAACTTGCATCTTTAATGTTTTATCTTATCAAACTGGCTGTATGATTTTCCAGGAAGAGTGTAGAATTGGTTATTTAAAATTATTCCAAGGCAGTGAATAAAATGGCCGATGGCAAGTCATAAGTAATTGCTTGTAATATACTTTCCTTTTGCAAATATAACACTATTCTTTTTTATCCTGAAATATGTAATGCTGAAAAAAATTGCTTGATAGTTTTTTAAGATGAAAACCAATTTGGAAACATAGCTATTTTGAACCCTTTGGTTTTAGATTTTATTACTTAAAAAAAAAAAAAAAACTACCGAAAAACAATTCAGGAAAAAAATAATGCTTTCCTGAATGCCAGTGGAAAGGCAAGAGTAGAAATATATATTACTTGATAAAAATGACTTTGTTACTTTGAGTTAACATGCCTTTTGTGATTTATATAATATGGGACATCTAACAGGAATATGAACATCCCCAGTATCGCTGTTTATTGCCCTATCTCCTACATATTGATTCAGGCCACAGTCCTCATTATACAGCACCTTCCTCAGAACAACATGCACTTCATCAGAGCAGTGATGCTGATGAGAACAATGAGAAGGTCATGGAATTTTAAGCCACTACAGAAACATGAGGTAAGTCAAGCCATTCATTAAGAGACAATCAAGCACAGAAGCTGTTTAGCAGTGGGGTAATTAAACCAGCACCTCTCCTGACGGTCTCTGCTCTGCCACTGCCACCTAATGCCAGCTTTTCCTTTGGCCTTTGTTATATGAGACACCACATTGCAGTAATTGTCCCTGAAACAGTCCATTTTAGTTATGCATTTAGACTTTGGTAATTGTCTGTATGTCAATAAAATCAAAACAAACTCTATGGTCTATTAGTCTTAATTAATGATTAGCAAACATCCACCTTGTCAAGAAACTCCCACCTCCAATGTTACTTTGCATATTTCCCTATACCTTGAAGGTTTTACAATTTCAAAAATAACTGTATGGCTGAATATTTCTGAGACAAAAAAAGGTCAAACAATTCAAGGCCTGGCTCACTGCATGCAGTCTCCGGAAAATAATCACATGTAGAAGATGACTGAGGTAAGCAGAAGTGAAAGGTAGGAAACCAGTCGTGAGAAGTAGTTCATATAATATTTTGGACCTTATGATTTTAGTCATATTTGCATGATATATGATAATTCTGACAGCAGTATATGGGATTACCCTGTGGGAGTAACAGCAGGTGTCTGAATAGTTTGAAGACAGGTGTTAGAAAGGGAGACAAATAGAAAAAAATGTAACATCAAAATTAATCCAATTAAAATAGGTCACTAGGGATTCTTTAAACAATTTTGTTAGCCAGGTGTGGTGATTCCTGTCTGTAATCCTAGCACAAGGGAGGACTGTCATTCGTTTGAATCCCACCTGGCTAGTCAGTGACTTCGAAGACAGCCTGAGCTAGTGTGGAGTCCAGTTTCAAAGCAGCCATAAATACATATTTCTTTGTGTTTTAACACTGTGTGCAACAAAAATATGTACGTGAGTTGTTTGAGAAATAAGCAGATTAATACTTTTAAAAAGTGACAACAAACCGGGCATGGTGGCACATGCCCTTAATCCCAGCACTCGGGAGGCAGAGGTAGGAGGACCACCATGAGTTTGAGGCCACCCTGCATCTACATAGTTAATTCCAGGTCAGCCTGGGCCAGAGTGAGGCCCTACTTCGAAAATGAAACCAAACAACAACAACAAAAAACTATAAAGTTTTGTTTTTTTTTTTTTAAAGTGACAACAATAGCAAAGTCTTATAGTACACATTATTTATACAAGTTAAAGAGATTCACTGTGATAGATTCAAAAGTGCATATGCTCTATGTGACTGCTACCTCCTGAAATGCCCTTCTATGGGAGAAAAATCTGCATTGTCAACAAGTTCTCACAGAGATGTGAAACAGTAACAACAGAAGACACAGCATTAACACTGGCCAGTGTTGAGCGTTCCACACAGTGGATTAAGAGGGCAAACTGGTAAATATTGGTATATAAGAGGAAGATCCAGAGGAAGTGGTTGTAAAATTACAGAACTGCCAGGAGAAAATGATGGAATGTATTGCTTCAGAATTGACACAAACACAAAATTTCAAAAGAATTTTCAAAACCTTACTGTGTACAGTGTAACATGGAACTCTTACACTGAAACAAAACAATATTGACATTTTAATAAGACTACGTTTTTGCTCTTGCTTTGGAAGTCTCACTATATAGACCACAGTAGTCTGGAACTCAAGGTTCCATTGCATCAGCTCCCTGAGTGCAGATGTGTGCCACCTACCATTGAAGGTGTTCATAATTAGAATGCAACTGAGTTCCTTAAATAGAGCACTGATGAAAGAATCATGGTGTACAACTATGGACAATTCTACCCCATCAAAATTCTGAACTGTCACAACTACTGAAATATAACCCACAGGATTAGGTGATATTAAACATTTTCAATAATGTATAACATTCAACAATGAAGAAATGTGCACCAGAGCCTGATAGGTATGGTATTATCAGCTAGAATTGAACATAGCTGAGAATAGAAGTGTAGTTTGAAAAGCTAAACTTAAGAAAGACATAAAGAGAACAAATAGCAAATAAGTGTATATTTGCTATTTAGAATACAAGGATTTCAAAAATAGAGAGGAAAACCTTGCAGAAAAGGTGACATTGAAAGATAAATTTGCAAAACAGGGCTGGAGAGATGGCTTAGTGGTTAAGTGCTTGCCTGTGAAGCCTAAGGACCCCGGTTTGAGGCCCGGTTCCCCAGGTCCCACGTTAGCCAGATGCACAAGGGGGCGCACACGTGTGGAGTTCGTTTGCAGAGGCTGGAAGCCCTGGCGCGCCCATTCTCTCTCTCTCCCTCTATCTGTCTTTCTCTCTGTGTCTGTCGCTCTCAAATAAATAAATAAAAAATGAACAAAAAAAATTTAAGAAAAAAAAATTTGCAAAACAAGGAACATGTAACTTAGCTATATATGTATCTCATTGGACTTCTAGATTGCAAAGGAAATATTCACCCTCTTTTATTTTGATTCTATACTCAAAATCTGACTTTATATATTTTCAAGAAGTGAAAAGACAAAGGAAGAGGGAGGGAGAGAGAGAGAGAGAAAGACAGAGAAAGAGGGAATAGGCATAGCAGGAACTCAAGCTATTACAAATGGACACCAGATGTATACACCACCCTGCGCATCTTGTTCCACATGAACATTGGGGAATCAATTTGGATCCGTAGGCTCTGAAGGCAAGAACTTAACCATCTCTCCAGCCCTTCACCCTCCTTGATTGAGGGAGACACTTTTAGGTTTCAGAGGTGGCTGCTATTGGAGGAAAATCTTATTTAAACTTTTCAATTTTTTTTAAAATTGTTTATTTATTTATTTGAGAGCGACAGACACAGAGAGAAAGACAGATAGAGGGAAAGAGAAAGAATGGGCGCGCCAGGGCTTCCAGCCTCTGCAAACGAACTCCAGACGCGTGCGCCCCCTTGTGCATCTGGCTAACGTGGGACCTGGGGAACTGAGCCTTGAACCGGGGTCCTTAGGCTTCACAGGCAAGCGCTTAACCGCTAAGCCATCTCTCCAGCCCTAAACTTTTCAATTTTTACAATGAAATAGAGTAGGGTTCATTAACAAAGATGGTTTCTAATTTTTCAACTGTTTTGCAAAGTACATATTTTTTCCAAAGTATTTTTTTTCACTATTTGTAATGAACTCAAAGCTCTGATGTATGGAAATTAGGTATGAGAAGCTTCAAAAGTATTATATTTTCATTCAATTTTGTTGTTAGTGTAGAATATAGCTAAACATTTATCACATTTTAAAATGTTCTCATTTATTTGGGGGGAGAGAAGAGAGAGACCATGAGCAGATATGGGCATGCCAGAGTCTCCTACCATTACAAATGAACCCCAGGTGCATGTGCCACTTTGTAGATTGCCTTTATGTGCATAAATCAAACCTAGCTTTGCAAACAAGTACCTATAACTGCTGAGCCATCTCTCCAGCCCATCCCCTCTCTTTTTTGAGTATCTGTAGTATCTGTGGTAGATTGAATGGATGCACACAACGTATTCAGGATTTTATTACAGTTGGTAATTTACATCTGCAGCCACTTGGCTGGAGGAGGTGTCCCTGTGAGAGGATCCTTGGGTCCAACATTAGGGTGTGGAAGTAGATTTAAAATTCTCATCTGAAGATATACCAGGTGCCTGAGCTTTGGCTGGAATTCCTAAGTGTGCTATATGATGAGGATTTGGGGTTTTGGCTTGTGGTTTTTCTCTCTCTGTTTGGGCCTGTAAAGGTGGACCAACTTTTACCATCCATATGGAACTTCCTCTGGATCTGCAAGCTTTAAATATATCCCCTTCTTCCATAACTATGCCTAGTTTGGAGGTTCAACCCAGCAACATGTGGCTGTCTACTACAGCATCTATCTCATCTTGTCATTCCTATGTATCACTCTGACTCTAGTGTGTAAGTAAATATACTGCTCTGATTTCAGTCATTTATATGCATGCTAATGACTCCATTCTTGGATATTAAGTTAGAGGGTGATCTGCAGGTTTTATTAGGCAAATTTATTGTTTCTAAAGCTTATTTTAAAGTGTTGATTTTTTTCTAGGCCTTAAAGTTTTGTTGTTTTTTTTTTTCCTAAAAATTTATCAAGTACTATGCACAAGGGGAAATATCCTGAATTTTTGTTGTTATTGTTGCTTTTTTTAGGTAAGGTCTCACACTGGTTCAGGCTGACCTGGAATTTGGTATGTAGTCTCAGGATGGCCTTGAACTCACAGTGATCCTCCTACCTCTGCCTCCCAAGTGCTGGGATTAAAGGCGTGAGCCACTACTCCTGGCTTATCCTGAATAATTTTAAACAGCAAATATATGGGGGAAAATCCCTGGACATATCTCAGCCATAGGTGTCTTTACACCCAAATAACTTCTTTAGTACATCCTCAACATTTTCCCCAGAGTGCACTGAAATTTAGGGAACTACAGACAGAAGAGGATTAGAGCAAACAAGTGGTTATGTGAAAACTGTAGTGATACTTCTCTTACCAAATTTCCAAATCTAGCAGTTCACTGTGACTGTCAATTTAATGGAATTTTCATTCAGCAAGGAGACAAACTTCAGGATACTTCTGTGAGGGGAATTACAGAATAGTTCAACAGAGGAGTTAGGGACCATCCTAATTCTGGGCAACAGCGCCCATTGGCCTGGGAATATGTTCTGAATAACAGTGTAAACAGAGAGGGGGAGTGGACTACCAGCATTCTTCTCTCTCTGCTTCCTGACTGTAAGCCCAATGCCAAGAATGCCTTTCTTATAGTGATTGTTTCTACCCTCCACTTGTAAGCCACAATATATACTTCCTGCCTTAAGCTGCTTTTCTCAGGTATTTTATCACAGCACAAAGAAAAGCAATTAAAACACAAGTCTACACAAAGAGCAGAGAAAAGTTAATAAGATGAAAAATATCTGCCTTTAAAAGCTATCGTTAGCTTGAAATGTTCACTGTCATTCCTTTAACACACAACTGGGCAACCTCATAGCCCTAATATAATTAATATATAATATAATATAATATAATATAATATAATATAATATAATATAATATAATATAACTAATATAATTATACTCAAATAAATATCAGTAGCACTTTCCCCATCTCTATGAAACACAATGGAATAATCTCCATGAGTATCTGAAGATTGTTCATGATCAATTCCATCTCTGAATAGAGAAGGCTAGATGTGTGCTGAAGCTACTAGTCATGTATCTATGCCTTCAAAAGAAATGTATGTTGGAGCATGTAATTAAATATTTGCCAAATACATATAAGCAATTGGTGATAGGTAACCATCATATACTATTAACATAGCAAAATAGACAAACACAAAATATATATTTTACATATATGGCTTGTAATAATATTACATGCCATTCTATTGAAAGTGGCTGAGTTTGATTTGATTTATGTTGTAATGATTATTAACAAAAAAACTGATTCTACTTTGTCAACAACTAAGTAAGGCTTCTGACAAAGTTTCAATGCATAGAGTTCATACAGAAATATCATAATAAAGCTGGAGAGATGGCTTAGTGGTTAAGGTGCTTGCCTGAGAAGCCTAAGGATCCAGGTTCAATTCTTCAGGTCCCACGTAAGACAGACGCACAAGGTGGCACATGCATCTGGAGTTTGTTTGCAGTGGCTAGAGGGTCTGGTGTGCCCATTCTCTCTCTTTCTCTCTCTGTGTCATAAATAAATAAATAAATAAATAAATAAATAAATAAATAAATATCTATTTTTTGACCTTCAACAACTTTAAAAAAAATTGTTTTTTACTAACTTCTATACTTACAGACAACAAACCATGGTATTTCCCTCCCCTTTCTCACTTTCCCCTTCATAACTCTGCTCTCCATCATATCCCCTCCCTCTCTCCATTAGTCTGTCTTAAAATCGGAATACTACTGTGATACAGATGCACTGTGATAAAATTAATAGATATACTTCTGTATTTGTGTGCATGTGTTCATACATGTGTTAAGCATGTGTGTATATACATGTGTGCATCTGTGTGTGGAATCCAATGTCCAACATCAAGTGGCTTCCTCAGTGACTCTCCAATGTACCTTTGACAGATAGGGATTCACAGTGAACCTAGAACTCAACAACCTGACTAGATTACATATCCAGTGAACCCTAAGGATCCCCAAGCACTGGAATTACAGTCACACACCAACACATTTACTTTTATGCATTTTCTGGGGATTTTAACTAAAATCCTCACACTGGCATAGCAAGCACTTTACCAACTGAGTGATCTGTCTGGCTCATCAGTGTAATTTATAACTTATGTACTCCTTCCAAGACCTTACATTTTTGGAACTTATATTTTGTATTGCATTGAACTATAAAACAATTTGACACTTTGCTTTTATAGTATGTTAAAGTAGCTATTTTAAAATTGATGAAAATTAATTTTACTGCATGCATTTACTAGATATACAAGGACTGGAATGTAGGTCAGTGGGAGAATAATTACCTAGGTTGCACATGATGGTGTATTAAATCACTAGCACTATACACATATACACATAATCACACACAAATGAAAATCAATGCTTTCATTAATTTGAATGAGGGAGCAAGGCCATTCCTAGAAGTAGGCACATTTACTGGATGTTCCAGAGCACATGTGCTCTGGAACTATGTAGCACAAACTAGTTTGAAGACTTTCCTCCTGTTTCCACTTATCCTCCCTTACTCCTTCTTGCCCCCCTGCCCATCCTTCTTTCCATCCTCTTCTTGGCAAGATTTCATTATGTATCCCATACTAGTCTTCCTAATTCTCTTCTTTCAACATCCTCAGTGTTGGGACCACACACATATTCTACCTTGCCTGGGGTTTAGGATTGTAGTAAGTCTATTCCTAATTTTCTAAGATACTTAAATTCCAATTGCATGCAGAAACAGGTTTCTTTTTAGTTCTTAAGACATCTTATCATTACAACCCTTCTTGGATACTTCATATAAAATAGCTAAGAAATGCTCTTTAGAGTAACAGCATGTCCTACGAGGAAATTGATATTGTAAAGAGCTCAACAAATTTTGAAAACTCCAGGAATTTCAGATATTTCAGAGTGTGTGCCTGGGAGAAATCTAGAAAATACACTGGCTGGAAATGATCATTAATGGACCATGAAATGTTTATGGTTTCTGATGAAGAAAGGCTGAATATGTGCAAAAATGTTGATATCAGTACCCTTTCTCTTCACCTCAATGGTTCTTTGCTGTACTATATACTAGACACCAATTTCTAAAGAAAGCAGATAGCCAGTGACTAAGTATTTTTTTGTTGTTGCTGTTTTTTTTTTTTTTTCAGAAGAAAAATGGCTGAATATGCAAAGGACATCTAACATAGAGCTTTAGCAGGTGTCATCCATTTTGGAAATAAGTGCAAATAAGTAGACAGACATGCTCCGTGTGATGTAAGAAAATGCAGGATGTTCTGAAGAGAGCAGAGCAGAAAAGCAGACACTAATAGAAACTAGGTTAAGACTCATTTTTATGTTAACATTTACAGAGAAAGTTGACTTTATGCATGGACTTTGGAAATTAATAAAAAGTTGCAAGTGGATTATCCTTGGTTATTCTTTTAATTGGTTATAACCAATAGACAACTAAAAGGAAATTTATTGTGACTCTTTTCAAACAAAGTCTGTTTTCTGACTATTATTCAAACTAATTTTTAGTATTTATCAATAAAAAAGAACAAGAGCTATTATAACAATATAAGTTAGCTAATCTTATCTAGACATTTGTTTACTTATCTTTATGAATTTGTATCTGTGTTTGGCACTAAAAATAAAGTGATTAAAATCCATCTTCTGCTTCAAGAAGCCTACAAGTCTTGGAGATAAGAATAATGCCTTAACAGAGAATGACAGTACAATATTGTAAACATCATTATACAGGTATACACAGTATCCAACGCAACCACCGAAGAGACAGAAGGAGAGAGGGAAGAGTGGGGGGAGGAGAAAGAGAGAGAGAGAGAGAGAGGGAGAGAGATAGAGATAGAGACCCCCAGATTTATGGGTTTTGTGCAAGATACTTTTAAACTTAGAGCTACAACATATAGACTTCTTGGAATTCACTTGCAAAATCCTGAAGCATCCTATTCTTTTACTTTTGCTCTTTTCCTGGGTTTCCTCCTTTAATTTCTATACATCATTCAGATCCTCTGAGGACCATTTCCTAACTCTGGATTCTAGAGACAGAAGCTATCCTGCATACTGCCTAGCCACAGTATAGTGGTCTGCTTGTCTTTCTCTTTCTGTAGGTATTCCTACAGGTGTTTGTGGTTCCACTGCCGAGTGTAGTGCACGGCACAAGTAATTCTCAAGAAATATTGATTAAATAATAAACTTAAGAAGAAAATATGAGAGTAAATTTACACAATGCCATGGTTAAATGAAGAAATATGTAAAAGCAACAGCACTCCAGGTAGGTGTTCCAGGGACACAGAGGGATCACTGACCTCTCATGAGGTTGTCCTTGTTTGACAAAGCTAGGTTTCATACATCTAACACATATTCATAGTAGGTAGAAAGTGAGGTTTCTATCATAAATAAACGCAGTATATCTCAGGTGTCTCTCAAAAGTCACTTATATTTTTTTCAATTCAACTCATGATAAAAACAAATCTTTAGAGTAATCTTATAAAATAACACAGCCAGAGAAAAGAAAACATGATTTAATCCTCCTGTTGGAGGAGGTTCATTTGTAATCACATCCCAACTTCAAAATTTAGGGGAATAAATGTCTCTTTCAAGTAATGGCTCTTACAGTATTTTTCTGCTACCATACAAGTGATGATGTTTGATGGAAGATTCATGCTGAAGAAATGACTGTGGGAACTGGGAAGATGGCTTAGTAAGTCTAACTCATTGCTGTATGAGCAAGATGACCAGAATTCAATAGAGCCAAATACAGTAGTAAATATCTTCAATTCTAGTCCACCAACAGAGACATGGAAGGCCTGGACACAGGAGTCCTTCAAGTTCCATATCTGCCCAGCTGGTTCTGTATACAGAGTAGAAAACAGCAAATACACCCCACCTCAATCAAGTTGAAGGTTAGGGCCAGCACCTAAAATTATCTGCTGACCCCTGCTGCATGTCATGGCACACATACACATAAACACACACACAAACCCACACAAACCCATATAGACACACACACACACACACACACACACACACACACAATTGTTTAAAAAAGAATTGTCTGTAAACCAAACAGAACAAACCTTGCATAGGAAACCTTACATTGTGTGTTTGCTTCCTATGGTCTAGAGAATGTATAATTTGATATGATTATTTTAATTAAATTTTTTAAAAGGATGTCTTATTTAGCTGGGGTCTGTTGCATACCTATTTTGTAGATTTCCAATGACTGCTAGGGTAGGGAGGGAAATATATTTTATTGAAATGGACATCTTTCAAAACACTCAAATAAAGAATGTGGGTCTGAATCCTAACAGGGATAATCATGAGGACATGGGAAAGGGAAGAAGCAAATTTTTGAGATGTAACTTGAAAGCCACCAAAATAGGATAAATAGCTTGTGTGAAGACCCTTAGTTGAAATTTGACCTTGAGAAGCTCAACCTACACACTTGGATATGTTATAATTTATGCAAGTCTTTGAGAAGTCCACTGCCATGTCCTGGGATGTGTCTCTTTCTAAATTTATTCTCTCTTAATCCTAATCCTTAATAGATATTTAAATATCTATAATAGATCACTTCAACTTCATAATGTCTCATTCTGAAATTCTTTTTGGTATCACAACCAAAGACCTGGTTTTGCTTCCATATCTGCTGCCATTGACAACTCCCCTCCCCCCTCCATTTATTGCATTATCTTCTGTACTAATTACTTTCCTTGTTATTATGATCAAATAACATGAGTTATGAAGACTTTATTGTGGCTTACAGTTTGAAGGTAAATAGTACATTATGGCAGGGGTGTCATGGAAGCAACAGAATTAAGCTGGTCACATTCTATCCATAGCTAGAAATCACAGAGTGAGGACTGTTCATGGTCTCTTTTTATTCCATCTGGGTCCCCATCCCAGGAAATGGTGATGCCCACAATTGGAATGAGTCTTCTTATCACAGTTAACTTAATCTAGAACTTTCTTCATAGACACATCCAGAGATTTGTCTCTTGGACAATATTGACCCTGTCCAGTTGACAGTCAATATTAACCAACACAGCTTTGTGCAATGTATGTTATTTTTCTTAAAAGTATTTTTTAGACTTAGTCATGAGAGTCTTTGTGTTACATAACTTATTGGATATTTACAAAGGCAAATTAAATTGATGTGTTCTTATGTATAGTTATATAAGTAATTAATTGCTTCTTTGTATGGCTTTAAAATAAAACTTCTAAAGTAGTAACAAGAGAAATCAAACTATAGATATTATCAGTATTCTCATAAACCTAAGTGGAAAAGACCCTCTTACTGCAGGAGTCATTACTACAGTCAGTATCAACACTATCCCAGAGATACCCAGTCCGGAAAATCCTGAAACAGCTAAATGTATTCATAATGACTTTATTTATTTCCAAGAGACTCATTTTTTTGTGTGTGAGTAGGTCTAGCTATATTGCCTAGGCTGAGCTAAGAACCTAGCTCAAACAGTTCCCTTGGCTAGGCTCCAAAGTCATAGCAACGATATGCATATGCCTAGCTCAATCTACTAGTTTTATACAACACCAAACTTAGTCTACATAGACATCAGATAAACCCCAAATTTGGTTATTTTACATGTTGTACAGTAGCAGTCATTATGGAAGGAAACAATCTACATAGTCTATTTTTCCACCCTTTCTGAAACTCTGTACCTTTTGGGTTATTCTACGCATTCCAACTTACATTAGACTCATTATTTGATACTTAACATACTTGTTTTCAAACAGGCGTGGGGACATGTATAGGGTAGACTGCTATGCCCTATCTCCAACCATGTGACCATCTTGTGGTTACCCCCATTTACCTTCTACTTCTATTTTCTATGGAAATGAAGTAATCTTTAATTAGAAAATGAAGACAAGTCAAGCAGTGAACGCAATTCACTATATTAACTATTGTCCATTATAGATAAATGTATACATAAAATTAGTGACCAGTAAAAATGGAAAACCTCAACATGCATTATATTGTTAGTGTTCCAGAACCTGTTATGGCATCCCAACAATTACAGGATAAGCATCTTACTTTGGTATAACTATGTAAAAAATAACAATGAAACTTAATTTTTAGAAATGCAGGCAGCAGGTATTTCATATTCATCAAAATGCTGCCTCCAAACAAAGATGCAGTTGAACACAAAAAGGTTAGAAGAAGGACATCTATTTAGTTTTAATATGCTTACATTAAAATTTGAAATAAATCATAACATGAAAAATCATGGGCAAATAACCTTCATTAATACACTGTCTGTGGACCAGCAAGTTCTCCTTGCCATATATGAGGCAATGTAATGGAGATCCTGAAGATGTTTAGCCACAATTCTTTCTTTCCTGATACTCATTAATGAACATCTCAGCAGGGAGAGATATTGAAGAATAGGGTAAAGACAATGTAAACCCAAGAACCATTGTCCAGAAATCCAGCATAGCCCTCTGCCGTTTAATACTGTTGGCTAGGTGATTCTTTCAAATCAGTATAAGTAATAGCTAAGCAATGTTCTAAATAAACTAGAAGAGATTTGGTTTTATCTACAGAATATCAGCACCAGAGGACCAAGGGTCTCTTCATGTTTTATGTGTCGCAGATGGATGAAAATAACATGAGAACACAATAACTCAGAGTAACAATTAGCCATGTGCTTTGTGAATGGAAAAACTTGTGGCACATTTTAGCAGACAGAACTATTAGCATGAACATGAATGAATGTTGAAGGTAGTCTCCTTTTTTTTTTTTTGAAGTAAATGAACTCTTGAACCAACCGATCTCTATCTTATACTTAACATCACTTTAAGAGTCATGTTTGATTTAATTTCATCCCAATTATCCAAGGGCATTTTTTTTTTCTATTAGCTTCTCTGTACAGCCTTCATCTCTCTCCTGCTTCCTAGAATTTTTTAACCTTTTCTTTCTTTTTGTTACAAGCATAGCTGAGCATGATGGCACAAGCCCTTAATCCTAGCACTTGACCAGGTAGGAAGATCACTGAGCACAAAACTACATAGTTAATGCCAGGTCATCATAGGCTATAGCAAGACCCTACTTTGAAAATCAAAATAAAACAAAACAAAAAAGATAGCACAAAGGGGTGCAGAGACATTTATCATACCAATATCTGTGGGCTAACTCCACAATGCACGACCCATTTACATCAACAAGGAGGGGCCAATGGAAGGGGGTAGATCATAGATGAGCCCAAACAATGGTACCAAACTGCCTGTATTTGCTGAAAAGAAAACTAATAAATTAAATTTTAAAAAAGGGGGGTGTGGAAGTATGTATGAACTTTGAATGTAAAATCCTTAAATTTTGAGTTAGATACAGACTACTGATATGATGGCAAGATGTAAAGTAGTTTTCTCAGCTAAGTTTGATTTTCACAATTCTAAAACAGATACAAGGTCTTGCTATACCAGAACATGCACATTATTATGGAGTCAACAGAAATTATTTCTCTTACCTTTTTCTAGCATAAAACATAACTTGGATTAACAAACTGTCTCATGAAATCCTTCTGTTTCCATGTTTTATAAATATTGCCTAGAATTACTGCTGTCCTGAAATGCTGCTATAAAAATACATTAAATTAAAGAGTTGTTTATATGTCTAAGATTTTCTACTTCATTGATTAGTAGGGCTTCTTATAAAATTAATCTTAAATAAATATTTCTTTAGTTAATAAGGTTATAGAAAATAAAAATACATTTTAATTTTCTCCTAGCAAGACAATGTAGCACATTTTTAGATGCAGAATTATCAAAAAAAAAAAAAAACAATGGAAGTGGCAGAAGGATACTCAAGTTGTTAACCAGTCAATTAAAGTTCCAAATACCACAAGAAAAAGAAATGTGGTCCACACTCCTCTAGCAGCAATTAATGAAGGCTAGAAAGTGTCCACAGATGACTTTTCTCTCAAAGGATCGATAATGCTGTATACTTTCTTTTTTTTCTTTCTTTCTTTCTTTCTTTCTTTTTTTTTTTTTTTGTTTTTCGAGGTAGGGTCTCACTCTAGCCCAGGCTGACCTGGAATTCACTCAGTCTCAGGGTGGCCTCAAACTCATGGCAATCCTCCTTCCTCTGCCTCCTGAGTGCTGTATACTTTCCATAAGGACTACCCATATAACCTGAGTCCTAAGTGCAGTAGCTTTAAAAAGGACTAGAGAGATGGCTTAGCAGTTATGACACTGGCCTGGAAATTCTAAGGACCCAGGTTCAATTCCCCAATATCCACGTAAGCCAGATGCACAAGGTGAAGCATGCATATGGAATTCATTTGTAGTGGCTAGAGGCCATGGTATGTCCTCTCTCTCTCTCTCTTTGTCTCTCTCTCTCAAATACATAAGTAAATAAAATAAAATAAAATAAAACATATGAAAAGAATATTAATATTATATGTAATGCCTAAAATATGGGAGTTGAATATTTTTCCGTAGAAAAAAGAGCCCTATTTTTTCTTCTTAAAAATTGATGGAGTCTAAAGAGTCAAGATGCCTAACAGCTTGGGTGTCCTGCTGCCTCTTCATTGAGTGTTTAATTGTTTGTTTGTTTGTTGTTTTTTTTTTTTTTAAAGCTTCCAGTTGACCCTAGAACCAGGAAAGACCTACCCCATCCCTAGACTTGAAATTTTAATATTAAAGTGGCAGTCATGCTGAGAGTAATCTGGAGATTCAATGCAATTCTCATTAACTTAACAATGTCATTATTCACAAAACAGGCAAAAATCTTAAATCATGTACAGAAGCACAAAAGATGTCAAAGATACCCAGAAATTCAATCACAAAGAACAAAGACAGAGTCACTGTGGTCTGCATTCCAAAATCTACCCCAGAGCTGATGTAACAAAATACACTGGTTTGGGCATAAAAAACAGTTATGCAGACCAATGGAATAGAATAGAACAGTGGGATAAAAATCTAACCACATACATCTAGAGCTGCCTGATTCTAGACAATATCCCAGAAACATGTTGAAGCAAACACAGTCTCTTCACTGCACAATACTGAGGAAACAAGACATACCATGTAGAGTGAAAGGAAATCCTGTACTATGTACAAAATAGTCAACTGTTAAAATCTGTAGGAAGTACATGTGTGTAAGTATTAGTGGCAAGCACAGCAGGAACATACCATAGCTCATAGGAACATTCAAATAGCTCAGGAAACAGTATCAAGGGTGGAATCATGATGGTGCATCAATTTAAAAAGCTTCTGCACAGTAAGGGGGGAAAAAAAGAAGACTGAAAAATGACCTATGAAGTGGAAAAAAATATTCGCCACCCATTATTGAACGCAGGATTTACATGAAGAATGAATGTACAATTCAAAATGTGTAACAATAAAAGAAAAAAATCCAATCTGTAAATAGACTGTAGCCTGTCCAGTCACTTCTCAAGGATAAAGGGTAAATGACTAGCAGGAAGCAAAGTTCAACATCCTTGATCACAAGGCAAACTCAAGTACAAAGTGCACTGGGACTCCATTCCATCTCACCCCTGCCAAGTGGCTGTCCACGAAGAAACAAATAATAAAAATGGCAGTGAGGATGTGGGGAAAGGGACCTTTGATTCAGAATCAGGGGATGTAAACTGGTCTAGCCACTGTGGAAATTAGTATAGAGTTTTCTCAAAAATAAAATCTAAATAAAACCTCCATATCATGCATATCTTAAAAGAATCAAAGTGAGAATGCATCCTTCTGACAGAGACACTGTCTACATATGCCAATATGTTGAATCAGTTGGCTGTTCATTAACTGAGAAAAGCATACAATTTAAGTGATATACATAAATAATGGATTATTATGCACACAAAAAGAAAAACAATATTGTGTCATTTTTAGGTAAACAGGTAGAATGAGAGGTCATAATGTCAGGTGAAATAAGACTTGCATGCCTCTCATCTGTGAAAAATGAAAAAAAAAACTGAATAGGGGTAATATGAAAGTAGAAGAACTATGATGCAAGAAGAAGGGGCCTAGGGAAAGAAGGGTATGATAGTGTCACTGAGGGAGGTGACTATGATCAAAGTACATTATAGATATGCATGATATTGTCATGAGACATATTATACATATATGCTTTTTAAAAAATTGGCACCATAGAAAAGTATTCATTTAATCTACCAACTTACTTAAAAATTGAAGACTTGGAAACATTATTAGAAATAATGGCAATAGGGCTGGAGAATTGACTTAGCAATTAAGGCACTTGCCTGCAAAGCTAAAGGACCCAGGTCTGATTACCCATTACGTAAGCCAGATGCACCAGGAGGTGCAAGCATCTGGTGCTCATTTGCAGTGATTGGCACACCTATTCTCTCTCTCCTCTCTCACCCACTAACTGCCTCTCTCTCTCTTTCAAATAAAAAAATAAAAATAAAATATTTTTAAGAAGAAATGATAGCAAGAAACCTGTATTCAAATATGGACCTGACTAAATCTTCTCTGTGGATTACTGGTTCCTATACCACCCACTTGCTCCATGGAGATACCTGGCAAAGCCTGGCACAAGGCTGCTCTGTGGTGTCAGTCTTGCACACACATGCTACTGCTCAGGAATGCTGGGAAGCAGTATGTGCACGAGTAATCTCAGAACAGCAAGGTAAAGTTAGGGAGTCCTGGAGTAACTGGTGGGGTTCAGTTTTCAGCTCATGGGAGCTCACTGGTGATTATGTATGTGAATGAAGGGCTTGCAGAGAAAATATTATGTTATAGCTTGCACAAAGAGGCAAACATCTAACTGCACATTTTGAGGTATCCCTAGTATAAATTTCATTCTCATCCCTAGTATAAATTTCATTCTCTCCCAGGACTTATATATTCATTGCCATAAACTATGAATGAATTGAACAGTAGGAAATCTAATGCTAAAACCTTCTTCACATTTGGAAGTAGAACTTGCTGCAGAGTCTAATTACAAATACAGATCTTCATATGTAATTCTAATGTCAAGCAAATAATGAAGTGCCTTAGTGCTTGATGATAGTTCATTTGAAATCAAGTTAGTAATAAATCAGACTCACATTCTTGTATCCCATGCATACTTTATCTCAGACAGGAAATGGTCACCCTCATTTTTCCTTGTACACCAATTAATATTAGCATACAAATAAAGTAATGTGTGAATCTTGAAAGCACAAGGACTTTATGTATATATTTTCAAGCTCAAAGTAAGAATTTTGTCCCCCCACTTTAAGAGCACGCACTTGAAAAACCAGTGTTATAAATATTAACCCCAACATTTATTTTTGTCCCTTTTTCTCAAAATGTGTAGAGAAAAATGACAAATGATAGCAGTGCTATCTCTGCCACCATGCTTCCAAGCTAGGCAGTGATTTGAAAGCACCTACTGTTTCACACCCACAAAGCCTGGGCTTTGTCTGTGCTTAACAAACCGAATGAAGAAAATACTCACATGCCTTAAAAAAAAAAAAAAAAAGTCTCATGCAAAGTATGGTCAGTTCTCTTGAACCATGAACTGGCTAAGGGACTCTCTTGGCTGGCCCCCACAGCCTCCAGATCCAGAGTGCCTAAGGGCCTGCTTCGCCCCGTGTCTTCACAAGATAACCTGTGAACTGGAAGCCACAAAGCTTGGCTGGGCACAAGAAGTCTGTACTGTGATATATGAGCACAAGAATTCTGGGCATTTGGTTAGTTTTCAGTGAAGATACAAATTTCTGTTTTAATCACTGAGCTATTCATCTAGGTAGGGAAATAATAACCTTGCTCCATACACAAGACCAAGCAAGATGCTGAATGGTCCACAGAGAGGCTGTGTGAGAAACACTAGAGAGATGCTGGCTGACACACTGTTGCCAGGGTGCTAGTTCACTAGTAAACAAAGTGCTGGGAGGCGTGCAGAACCAAACAGTCCCGGCTGTCTTGGGATTATGACTGTGGTTTCTCTTTGTATTGCCCTCTGCCATTCATATTTTCTTTTGCCTTACTTTGCCACTTTGCTTCCTAATCTGAATTTAAACAAAAGAAAAATGGAATGAAGTTTATAGATATTTCATCATTGATATTGTTCAGGACTTTTATCAAGGCAACTTCAGTAACATACCAATTCTTAATTTAAAAAGTGGTCAACAAGTGCTGGAGAGATGGTTTAGTGGTGAAGGCACTTGTCTGCACAGCTTAAGAACTAATGTTGAATCTCCAGGTCCCACATAAGCCAGATGCAGAGATACAAGTGGGAAGTGTCGTATATGTGCCAAGGGGGACACATGTGTCTGGAGTTCATTTGCAGTGGCTGCAGGCCCTGGCACAACCATTCTCTCAAATAATTTTTTTTTAAGTGGTCAACTAGAGAAACCCTGGATTTTAGACTACCTACTAAAAAAGAAGTAAGGTTCTGCCTTACCTATCCTCCCCATCCCACTTCAACTCTATATGGAAGGTGGTATCCCAAAATTCCCCCAAGTTCTTCTATCCAAGTCTAGAAACAGAATCAAACAGGAATGAAGAAATGCAAATAAGAAAGAATCTGATGCTGTTGATCTTAAGTTACCATGGGGACATTCAGTACACAAATCTTAAGGTACTGCTTAAGTTGACATTTGGAAATCTTTAGCAACACATGATATTTGCTATCATGACTGGAAATAAGATTTCAGGAGATGGTATAATTTAAAAGAAATTGGACAAGACCACATGTCCTTCTCCCTCATATGTAAATGTTTTGGCCACAAGGTTTGGCTCTGTCTCGGACATTCCATGGGCCATAGCAAACTATTTATGAAACATTTTATTCAATTTTATGGTTACCTTATTTCTTTTCTTTAAATATTATTCACACAATCTGAAACTATATTCCTCATATAGTTCTTAAAAATTTGTAGTGCAGACTACACCCAGATCTCCATTTCATAGTAAAAATAGACAAAATTTCACATAACTCATTTGCAAGAAAGATGACAATGGAATAAAAATAAAGGAAATATACCTGCATAAGTTTCCCATTTTCCTGAAGACTGGGATGCTCTATAATACTGGGGTGCACAAAAAAAAAAAAAAAAAACTACTGTGTTTGCCTAATGTGTTCATTCTTTATCACACTTGTGAAACAGGATTAGTTATTTTTCTGTCTAGTAAGATATTATATTGCTTAGTTGCAGCTTCTTTCATTCTAATTTAATGTATGTTCCCTTGCAGGTAAAAGGTTACAATGGGAAATCATTTGAGTTATTTTATAAAAAGGAGGACTTCAGCAATTCCATTGACCTAATTATTTCTGGTATCTCATGTACAGAAGAAGTATATGGAGAAAACCTCATTAATTTCAAGCCATCTGTAATTCAAATATAAAAACAAAAATATACTTGAAAAAATGTGTCTCAAGGTCTAACAAAGGATCTGCTTTCTGTATTGCGATAAATACTTTTATATCAACCAAGAGCTTGATGACTTATTTTACTCTTAATAAACATTCAAAGTGAATGGGTTTCATCATGAGATCTTCACAAACACACACACACACACACACACACACACACACACACACACACACACAGACACACACAGAGTTGTTGTTCATTAATTATCCTCTGTTGTTTTCTCCCCTCTAGCTCAAAAGAGATTTTATTTTAAAATTATTTTAGTTAGCAATAAATAATGATTTCATTTTCACATTTTTTACCACTTTTCTTTATTAGTTATGTACATACTCAGTGTGGAAACAGCACGTTAGTACCATCCTTACCCTCGTCCCTGTCATACCTCCCCTCAAAGGGACACTCATAACTGGGGATGTGTTACCCATATGGGGATTGTACATCATGTATTATGGGAGTAGCCACCAGTTATGGGGAAGAGGCAGTATCTCTGTGCATAATGTACCAACTTGTAGCTCTAATAATCTTCCCACCCCCTATTCCACAAATTTCCCTGAGTCATGTTGGGTTCATTTTAGTCTACTTCAGTGATGAGGTGTTGGGAGCCTCTGTTTCTCTGGATCTTTAGTTTGGTAGGAGTTGAGTGTTCTCTTTGTCTACCTCCTTCACCCTTGTGCTGATACCAGGTTCACAAACAAAGAAGCACTCTTTCTCATTTCCCCAACTACTCTATGGTTTCAGCTGGGTCCCTGGTGAGGTGCAATGGTCTGATTCTCTCCTCAGATTCTGCATCCATCTGAAAAAGAGAAGCAGAATCTCCAATGGAGAGTGAAGTCAGTACCAGATAAATGGGCTAACCATTATTATTACAAAGAGAATTTAGTAGGTACAGGCCCTGTTTTAGCCCAAGATTAGTGGGGGCTTCACATTGGAGATCAGACTCATTTTTTGGATATGATTATGGCATGTTTCCCAGTTCCAGCTATGAACCACTGGGTGGATCTGTTAGCCAATTCAAGACCAGTTGGTTGCCCACTGTGGCTGTGTGCCACTATTGCACTTGGGTGAACATCACATCAGGTTTCCTGCTGACTAGATTACACCACAAGTTGCTTGGACCAATGTTGGGCATTTCCCCCCAGTAAAACCTTCTGATTGGGAACTGACTCTCTTTCAGGTTCCAACCAGTTCTCTCCATGTAGTGTAGCAATAGCATATGGTGTCTTTGGCAGTAGTGTCTTATCATTAACCTTTTATGGTAAATGCTCAGTAAGTGAATAATAATATCTGTAAGTGATTCTATAGTAAGCCTTTTTAGGAGCCTCCATATTGCTCTCCATAGTGGTTGGACAATCTTACATTCTCACAAACAGTGAATGAGTGTTCTTATTTTTACACATCCTTGCCAACATTTGTTATTTGCTTATTGTATGTTTATCTGTGAAAAAGCTTTTCAGCTTCATGAGATCCCAATGGATGAGTGATTGTTTAAGTTCCTTAGCTACTGGAGTTTTGTTTAAGAAGTTTTTCCTCACTCCTATATGATGGATAGTTCCTCCTATTTTTGTCTTCCAATAGTAGAAGAGTTTCTGGTCTTATATTGAGGTCTTTGATCCACTGGACTTGATTTTTTATACATGGTGTTATGTGTGGAACTAGTCTGATTTTCCTGCATATGGTTATCCAATTGGTCCAGCACCATTTGTTGAAGATGCTGTCTTTGATACAGTCTACAATGTTAGGGCACCAAGTAGCTGTAGTTACTTAACCCAATGTCCAGATCTTCTATTCTGTCCCATTGCTCTATAATCCTGTTTTTTGTTTGTTTGCTTGTTTGTTTGTTTTGGTTTGGTTTGTTTTTTTTTTTATATCAGCACCATGCTTTTGTTGGTTTGTTTGTTGTTGTTGTTGGTACAATGGCTTTGTAATATAGTTTTAGATCAGGTATGGTGATGCCTCCAGAAGCGTTTCTTTTGCTGAGGATATGCTTGCATATTCAAGACCTACTTCAATTCCATATGAATTTTGAAATCGTTTTTTATATCTCTGTGAAGAAAAATGTTGGGAGTTTTATTAGTATTCCATTAAATCTGTATATTGTTTTTGGTAAGATTGCCATTTTCACAATGTTAATTCTGCAGATCCAGGAGCATGATGGGGGGGACTCTTTCCATTTTCTCAAGTCCTCCTCAATTTCTTTGAATGCTTTTATGTTTTAATTATATAAGTCTTTCACATCCTTAGTTAATGTTATTCCAATGTATTTTTTGTTGTTGCTATTGAAAATGGAACAATGTCACTAATTTCTTTCTCTGTATCTTTGTCTTTTGAATATAGAAAGGATACTGATTCTTGTGTGACAATTTTGTACCCTGCTACTTTGTTGAAGGAATTAATCACCTTTAAGAGTTTTGAGATGGAGGATCTCAGGTCACTTATGTTTAGAGTAATGTCATCTGTGAATAGGGATAACATAACTTCTTCCTTTCCAATTTGTATCCATTTTATTTTTTCTCCTGTGTTATTGGTTGAGCTAGGACTTCTAGCACTTTGTTGAAGAGCAAGGTGAGAGTGGAATGAACACCCTTGTCTTGTTCCTGATATCAATGGGAATTTTTTCAGTCTATTCTCATTTAGTATTATGTGGGCGTTGGGTTCTTTTAATATTGCCTTTATTATTTTGTGGTATAAACTGTCCATGCCTATTTTCTCCAATGTTTTGATCCTACAGTGATGTTGTATTTTGTCAAAGGCCATTTCTGCATCTATTGAAACTATCATGTGATTTTTGTGCTTAAGCTTATTTATGTGGTATTGACAAATTTCCTATGTTGAACCACCCCTGCATTCCTGGGATGAAGGCTATCAAGGTGGATAATGCTTTTAATGTGTTGTTGAATTTGGTTTATAAGGATTTTGTTTGGGATCTTTGTGTCTAAGTTAATCAGGGAAATAGGCCTATAGTTTTATTTCCTTGTGGCATCTTTGGTTTTGGTATCTTTGGTAGGTGGTGTAGAGGTTTTGAAATAAGTCTTAATGATTTTTCCAATTTCATTTATGTCTGCTGAGATCTCTCCTTTTTCTTTTCTAATTTTGTTTATTTGAAGTGTCTCTTTTTTTCCTTGATCAAATTGGCCAGGTGTTTATCAATCTTGCTTATTTTTTCAAAGAACCAGCCCTCTGTTTCATCAATTTTCTTAATTTTTTTCTTAGATTCCAATTCATTAATTTCTGCTCTTAACTTAATTATTTCTTTCCCTCTAGAGCTTTTTGGGTTGGATTCTTCTTGTTTTTCCAGTGGCATTAGGTGTATGGTTAGGTAATTGATTTGGGATCTCTCTGTCTTTGTTATGAAGGTATTTAGTGCTATGAATTTTCCCCTAAGGACTGCCTTTATTGTGTCCCATAAGTTTTGAAACAATGTGTTTTCATTGTCATTCCATTCTAGTAATTTTGCAATTTCATTTTTTATTTCATCCACTACCTTTTTATTGTTTAAAAGTGCATTGTTCAGTTTCCAAGAGCTGGTGGAATTCCTGGTGAATCTCTTGTTTCTAGTTCCTAGCACTGCCACATTGTAATCTGAAATCATGCAGGAAATTATGTCAATTTTCCTAAATATATGGAGGAAGGGCATATGGCCCATTACATGATCCATTTTAGGGAAGTTTCTGTGGGCCACTGAGAAGAATATGTATTCTGAAGATTTATGGTAGAATGTTCTATAGATGTGCATTTGGTCTAATTGATCTATGATGTTGTTGACCTCTCCTACTTCCCTGTTAGTTTTCTGTTTGGAGGATCTATCTATTGCTTATAATGAAGTATTGAAGTACCCAACTATTATGATGTTGGTGTTTACTTCTGTTTTGTTGTATAAACTGTGGTATACCTGTGCTTGGTACATAAATATTGATGATTGTGATATCCACTTGTTGGATCATTCCCTTGATAAGTATGAAGTGGCCTTTTTTTTTTTTTTGATTACTTTTGGTTTGAACTATATTTTATCAGATATTAGTACAGCAATGCCTGCTTGTTTCTTATTTCAGTTCATTTGGAAGACTGTTTTCCACTGTTTCACCCTGACTAGGTGTCTGTCTTTAGTGGTGACGTAGGTTTCTTAAAGACAGAAGATTGAGGAGTATAATTTTCTGACTCACCCTGTTAGCTTATGTCACTTGATAGGTGAATTAAGGCCATTAATGATTAGGGTAATAATTGTGAGGTTTGATTTAATCCCTGCCAGATAGTGGTTGTTTATGTAGTCTGGTATTCTCTTGGACTTTGGTGGGATTTTTTTTTTTTTTTTTTTTTGTGTGTGTGTGTGTGCCTTCTCTGAGTTTGGTTACTGTGATATGCTTCTTGTAGGTACTTGAGGGTGCTTATTTGACTTTTTTGTGTGGAGAATTTATTCCCTGAAGTATACTGTAGGTTTGGCTTTATGTTTATATAGTTGTAGAGCTGCCTTTTATCATGGAAAGTTTTTCTTTCACTATCTATTATGAGGAATATTTTTGCTAGGTAAAGTAGTTTGGGTTGTAAGCCATAGGTTAATAGACTTTGAAGTGTTTCATTCCAGGGCCTTCTGGATTTCAGGGTTTCCCTTAGAAGCCTGAAGTAATTCTGATGGGGTTATCTTATATGTGTTTTGTTGTTTCTCCTTAATGTTAGGACTTTCTCTTTGGTATTGATGTTTAGTCTTAATGACAAGATGACTTGGAGAATTTCTCCTTTGATCTAATCTGATTGGAGTTCTGTTAGTTTCTTGTACCTTGATGGGACTTTCTTTTGTGAGAGTGGGCAAGTTTTCTTCGATTATTTTGTTGTATAAGTTCTCCATGACTTTGGTCTGAACTTCTTCCCATTCTGGTATTCCCATGATCTAAATGTTGGAACACTTAAGGTTATCCTATAGTTCCATTATGTTCTGCTGACAAAGTTTTTAAAACTTATTCAAATTTTTGGAATCACAAACTATATTCTTCTGTTTTGCCTTCCAATTCTGAGTTTCCATCCTCCACATAACTGACTCTACTCTTGGGAACTTGTATAGAGGTTTGGACTTATTCAATTTGGATTGTTTTCTTCTCCCTTTCTATGTATAGCATTCATCTTTCTGTTGAGTTCCATGTTTACATCATTTTCTGATTTTCTTAATGCTTCTTGGAATTCATCCTTGTATTTATTTATGTCTTCACTGAGCTTAGCCAGATGATTATTGATTATTTTTTTCCCCTCTCCTTCAGGTCATTTAACTGTCTTTGGGTCAGTTCCTGGTTCTTTTTTTTTTCTTTTTTCTTTTTTTAATTAGATCTAATCTAGTAAGTACAGCATTCATACAATTATTGGACCTTTGTTAATTTTCTGCAAGTTCTGCTAATTGCATGGCCAGGGTTGCATAGCTTATGTCTTCATTTTGTGGGCCTGATCCTATTGTTTCTTCTATGTTTTGATTACAGACTTCCATTGTGGGACTGGGAAACATTGCTGCATTTACTTCCATTTGATTTTTCATGGTTTTCCTTTTGCATTGTGATCTGCCCATACAGTGTAGGAATCTTACTTAATTTAGAAGGAAGCTGTGCTTTATCCTTGAAGTGTCTTCAATGATTCTTCCCTTTTATAATTTGCCTCAATTAGGCTTCTGATGGCAATTGGGCCTGTATGCTCAGATGGGAGGAGTCCATGAGGCTGTGGTAGTGACCCACGGTCCTGGTGAAGGGGCTTGTTGTTTGGTGGTTCAGTGGTTTGGAGTATGGGGCTGCATCATCAGGTTGCCCAAAAGGAAAGGAGGTAAGGGGCAATGGGTCAAAACATACTGGTGTTGTGGTGGGGTGGGGGGATGGAATTTCATGGTCCTTTGTCATGTGGTGGAGGGAAGGGATGGGAAAGCAGAGTCCATTGGGACTGCATAGCAGGGGTGGATGGGACTGCTGGGTCCTGTGACATGACAGGGCTGGGGGATGAGACTGCTGAAGGTCAGATGACTCAGCATGAGGGGGTGGGCAGCAGTGCCGGTGGCAGGAAGGAGAAGGAAAACTAATGGAGGGAGGAGGGAATGCTAGCTTGTCCTGGGTCTGTGTAGCCTTCAAGAAATGCAGGAGGACCTAGTCTGTGCATGGTGGGGCAGTGGCTGGGATGTTGGTCTCGCAGAGGTCCGGGTGGTGGGAACACACAGGGAGGGAGGGGACGCAAGCCTGCTGGGTTGGGTCTGCTTAGCCTGTAAGTAGTGCAGGAGGAACCTGGAGGGGCAGTGGCTGGGACTGCTGCTTGAGGGGCTTGGGGGATTGGTGGGCTACCAGAGAGCATGGGAATCTAAGGAGGTAGGACCAGCAGAAGCCTAGAGAGAGTATAGTAGTGAGTGGGTATTGAGGGAGTGAATATTATCAAAGTACAATATCATAAGGTATGAATTTTTATTATATTCCTAAATAAGCATATTATATATGATCTATATTCCACATGTGTGAGAAAGCTTTTGAGATTTTTCTTTGTGAGTCTGAGATATTTTGCTTATCAAGATGATCGATAGTCCTATTTATTTTCTTACAAATTTCATGATATTTTCCCTTCCTTATGTTTAAATAAAATTTCATCATATGCATATATATATGAGTATGTTTTTTTTTTCTCACATTTTCAAAACCTGTGGTGTGCTTCACAAATTCACATGTCAAGCCTGCACAGAGACCATGCTCAATGACTCTGCCACACACACATTTAGTATATTGCAGTGAACTTAGATTTAAGAGGAAATTCCAGAGGTTCCATTAAATGTCACAAAAAGACAGTTCTGTGATTAGTTCAGTGTACATATTGAAATAAATCGCAATGCAACAATGGCAGCCATGATTGCATGGAAGCAATCATTTCGCCCATAAGAACAGTGTAAGAATAGTGGATGAACCCTGGACTCATCCAATTCTTGAATGTCAGACCCTTCAGACCATCAGAATCATCAAATGTGTTCATGGAACTGGGGACATTTTTGTTAGAGGTTAAAACATGCATTGACCATTGTAGAATTTACTTTTTTCCATGCTGAAATGGTACCTTGGGGCTGGAGGCAAGGATAAGCCATCAAGCAGTTGTGGTGCAAATATAAGGACAGTAGCTCAGGTTCCCAGCATGCACGTCCAGGTGGACAGGGCAGCCCAGCTACAAGGCAGACACGATCCCTAAAGAACTGGACTAGCTAGACTCAATGAAATCAGGACACTCTCCATTCAAGTGAGAGACCATAACACAATAAGTAAGTTGGAAAGTAAACAAAGAAGACACTTGACATCAATCTTTAGCCACAGGCATGTGTATGGACACACATGTGAACATGCATACAGGCATGCAAATACAAAGGCAATAAAAAATTAAAACATAAAATACAATTCTATTTAAACTATAATTGCTCTTTGGTGTAAACTCCAATCAGATAGGGTATTTTGTTTAATTATAATTACTCTTTAACTCATAAATCCAAAAAAGCACCATCAAACATATACATATACATATATTTAGTAATGAATATATATATATATATAAAGTTATTGAAAGTCACTTATCAAAAAAGTTAATTTGTAGCATTTTCTAATAATATGAATACATTATATTTTGTAAGTTGAATATTATACCATATAATATTAAAATAGTATACTAAATACTTTAACTGCTGGGCCAGGGAGATGGCCCAGCAGTTAAAGCACTTGTTTGCAAAGACTGTTGACCTAGGTTTGAATCCTTAGTACTTATCTAAAACCAGGCACACTAAGTGGCACATTAGCTTGGAGTGTTTGCAGTGGAAAGAAGCCCTGGCATTCTCATATTTAAGCTCTTTCTTTTTTTCCCTCTCTCGTCCTCTCTCTCACACACACACACAACCACATAAAAGACTACATTAAATATAGTTCCATAGACTTTAAAAAATAAATAAATACAAGGTATCTGTAAGCAAAGCCCAACAGAGGCATCATCTGTAACTCAAGTTACAAAACTGTCATATAAATGAAACGCATTTGTCGTTGACACACAGTATAACACATTCTTTTGAAGCATCAGTATTTGTTGGAGACTTGTGGAGCCACTCAACAAGTAGCCAGCTAGCCATATAAAGTAGCAATTTCACCCTCATAAAGTTGTGCCTACAATTAGAAAACTAAAACTTGTTCAGGAACAGTAAGGAGCAGCCACTCTAAAACATGTACTCAGAGGGAGATGGAAGAAATAAGTGAAATAGGCTGTTGGATTATGAGCTTATGTGTTTAGTGGAAAATGGCATATGTCAAGTCAAAGTTCTAACATACGAAACACAACAAAACATTGTCTGAATGAATTAACTTCAGTGTTATGTGTGTAAAAATAGATAGTACTTGAAAATAGCGTTCATGCTTAATTTCACTTTTTCTTCAATCTTGATATATTAAGAAATGTATATATGACTTTATGCCATTTAATTTTCTTTGCCTTACTCTTCCCCACTGCATACTACTTACTCCACATAGGTACTGAGTTGATGAAATCAGATAATCAATATCAGAGAAAATTACTTGATATGTCATAATCAGCGAGCACATAAAACTTTTATTACCATAGCATACCATTGTCAGCTTTCACCTATTTCATCTCTACGTGTATTAAAACCTCAGTGATTCTTCATTCAGAAATGGTATTATTCAGAAACTGTGGAATTCAAAGAATCAATTACAACTATCCATTTTCTCACGCACTCAAAGAAACAAGCACATGAGTGTGTCTTCCCAAAGTGTTATTAAATTAAAAGAATAGAAACAATCGGAATTTACTTACTGTTCTTTCCTGTGTAAGCTAACTCCATGTACTGGCATTATATTAAACCTATATCCTAGTGCCCTACCAATAAGATCATATGGCATGTTGGAGAGCATATTATTTTCATGTAGCAGCTGACAAGCATTAGGGGCAAAAGGGCTTACAAAACACTCCAGTGCTCACCTTTAGCAAGGGTGTGGCTGTAACTGATGCACATGTATACAGTCTATTTTGAAATTCTAATATTTTCCCATTATATTGCACTATTTTCCATGACTCTCTTTAGTATCCCATATCTATATATCTTGCTAATTTCTGCCCAGAAAGAAAATCTATGCAAGAAAAGATGCTCAAATTAAAAATTACCATGCTATAAAAATATCCATATGAACTAAGTATTCTTACTGCATTCCAAGTTTCCTTCCTATTTTTTCATCTCTCTCTCTCTCCCTTCCGCTGTGTCCCTTTACCTCTCTCTCCTGTTATTCTGATAATGTCCTAATTTTCCATATTTTATATCTTTACCATACTTTACTCTCTGTATCTTAAAGAATATTGTTTAAAGCATATGACTTGAATCTTTTAAACAAATTAATGTGATCTCAATTTTTTTAAAATGTTTTCTTATTACAAAAGTTCTTTTTTCTTTTATTAATTACTTTTGTACTCAGAGAATGCAGGCAATTTGGTGCCATTGTTAGGCTCATCCACTTTCATGTATCCATCCTAGTGTGAAATCATATTAGGGGGATTTTTTTAAAAAAACAACAGCATTTCTTGAGACCAGTGATCACATATTTTTCATTTTCATAATTATGAGGTGAATGTCAAGTGATTCATGTAGATCTAATAAATATGTCTTTGATGACTGAATGAATTAGTTGGAATTAATATTCTGAAAAACAGAGTGCAGGCTGCAAAGCACTCCTGTAAAAGGTCAAATAATGTTTCCCACACTGCACTCAGCAAAACGGGTGATTAGGTAATAAAACCATAATTTCATGTTCACCGATGAGTTGAAAGTGATTTCTGCATTAACCTTTTAACTTAATTTTAATTAGAAAATTTTGTTAGGTAAAGTAATTGATTAGGTAGATATTAGAGTCAACTAAATTTCCCACTGTAATAGTTCTATTCTCGTAGACAAGCTCTCTCTGTGTCGAGATTAGAGCAGCTCTGTCCTCAGCAATAGTGATGTCTCTCTTTGAATACATGTAATGACTGTTTCAACAGTGATCGTTTCCCTCAAAACTGTGAGATGAGATAAGTAATGACCAGGGACCCTTGATTCTAGCTCTGTTCTACAGTAATGGTGTTTGCATCAGCAACAGTATCCTGGAACTTCTTGATTCTATATCCAGTCAACAAATATATATCACTAGGCATTGTTCTATATTATCCAAATGCAAGACAGGCAGACAAAGAAGCTTGCCACTGATACCTCATCTTCCAAAGAGAAAGACCATGTATAGAAAATAAGAAAAAAATATATTAAATATTAAATGCTGTGGCAAAAAGACAAGCTAGAGAAGGGTAAAGAAAGTGTGGTTAATGGAGAAAGATGGTTGATGGCTTTAGAATCAACTGAGTGTCCTTCTCTAAGCAAAATGGATAGCCTGGATAGCCACTGGTGCTTTTAGTGGAAAGAGTGGCATGGCTGGACCTATATCTGTTAGCTGATTCACCCTTCTCATTTCCTATGGAGACACGAGAGATCATAGAGGTAGAAATGAGAGAAGATTCACAAAGGTATTGCCATATTTCAAGTAACAGAAGTTGTTGATTGAGATTATAGTAATACAAGTGTAAATAACCAGTACTATTTTTTACAGTCTTTCAATTTTGGCAAAACACACATGAAAATAGTTGAGTGAGAATAAATGCATTTATATTGCAATCCTATAAATCCACCATAATCATCTACCACCATAATGCATTTCTACCTTTAAAACTGAAGCTCTGTGCTCATTAAACAGTACACCTTCCTCTCCCTCCCCGAATCTGGCATTGACCATTTTGTTTTCTTTGAGACTTGACTGTTTTGCCTTCAGTAAGTGAAATAACTCCATGCTTATCTTCATCTGAGTGGCATACTTCGTTATCAATGGTATCTTCATGTTCACCAATGTTGTAAAGCAAGAAATATTACCCTTTTCTTCCATCTATTTAATAATTCAATCAGACAATGAGTGGACAGCATTTAGCTTGATCATATTTTCACTTTCAAGTATTCTGTGTACTTGACAGAGAAGGAAACAGAGAGTGTGTGAAAGAGAGAGAGGGAGAGAGAGAAAGTGTGTACCCTAAGTTTTCCTGCCAAGGTATTGCAAATTCATGCCCAACTTTGTTCTAGCTTTAACAGAGTACTGTGGTATCAAACTCAGGGCATCAGGCTGTACAAGCAAGAACCTTTAACTTCTGAGCCCCAGTTTTCACTTTTTACTGCTACTCTTTTACTTGTAGTTGAAAATTTTACGTGTCTACATGTAAAGCCCTGATAAGGATTCTCTTCTGTAGCTTTCCTACTTGTTCTGTGCATGTCTTGCAGCTTTTGTGCTTCTCCTTTCTTTCATGACTGCCTTTGCATTTAGTATATTTGTTGGTAGTGGTGAAATGTTTAAATTATTTTCTTATCTATGTTGAATATACGCTATAAGTATTATATATGCAGTTTTGTGGAAATTAAAGTGAATGTACTAAAGTTAAAATATTTTATGCTGAATTTATATTAGGTTACAGGTTAGTGTCAACAGTAGTGTTAAATGTTCCGTTACAGTTTACACTTTACAGCTTTAAAATGTTTGCACAATCATGCTGTCCATTGTGTACTCCCAAACAAGAAGTAACAACTCTAGAATGCATTAGTCTTTTTTTTTTAATTATGCAGTAAATATAATTGTGGGGCTTCAATTCAAGGTTACAACAATAGTGTGCATGAATACATTATTGTATGAAGTTATGCTGAAAACAAAAGCAGTGGCAAACTATTGTCACAAAGTGCTCAATTTTATAATTGCTTATTGTTCAGTATTTTTACTGAGAACTTAAAAATATGAGCAAACAATAATTTGATCATGTTTCCACTCAGTTATGCTCTTTTGTCTCCTCTTCCCCAGCAACATTCTACCGAGTGAGGACCCCAGTCTTTCTAGGTAGTGCACCCTCTGTTATTATTATTATTTTTTTTATTTAGTCTCATTTCTTTTGTCCTCTTCCATCCACAATCCATCTTGGGAAGGTACCAGTAACCACTATAGGGTCAAAATGCACCACTTTGCTCATATCACAAGGACAGTGCCCCCAAGCACTCCATCCATCCTGTGGCTCTTTTGTTTGACCCCCTCCTCTGTGATGGTTCTGGAGCCTTGGAAGGTAGGATCAGTATCAGTGTAGTGTTGAGCTCTCCACAGCGTCTTATTTTCTGCTTTGTTGAATTATGAGTTCCTTCAGTGTCTATTACTTTCTCCATAGAAAAGCTTCTCTGGCTACCAGTGAGAGCAGCATGAATAATCTTTTTATTTTTATTTCTTTTAAGAAATCTGTCTCTTTATTTATGATCAGTTGTTCAATCTTCTATCACAGTTTCCATCCAGCTGCCTCAGTAAGGGTATGCTGCCATGCTTGCTACCACAGAGGCCTTCAAGCTGTCAGGACAGCATGCCACCTGTTTGAAGATGAAAAAAATGTTTTATCAGGAATTTATTTTATCATTTCTTCTTTTTTAACAGTTTATTCTTTGGTGGGAAGGATTTTAAGATAGTTATACTGTAGCCTACACTGACCTTGAATTGCAGGCAGCCCCATACATCTCCTGAGTGCTAGGATGGCTGGTGGGAGGGAGCCACTATGCACAGCAAGCTTTACAGCACGAATATTCTTTGGACCACCTCTTCTGCAATGTTCACTGATCCCTGGAAAGTGTGATAGAGATGACTCATCCTGTGCTAAGCACTAACCTTTCTCTTCTTGTTGTCACTTTGAGTAATCTTGGGTCTGTCTGGTATTTACTATTACCTATAAAAAGAAGCTTTTCTAACTAAAAGTGAGAACAGCATCAATCTAAGGGAATGCACATGTACAGGCTTTTGATGGGCTATTGTATTAGTCAGGGATCTTGAGAGGAACAGAACCCATAGAATAAATTGTATTAAAAAGGGAATTTATTGGATTAGTTTATGGCTAGTCCAATAATATCAGACTGCAGGCTTGAGAGTCAAAGGATCCAGTAGCTTCTTTGTCCATATGGCTGGACGCCTTAGCAGTCCCCATCCAGCACCGAAGGCCTGGAGGCTTACTGGAGAGCAGCTGGTCTTCAGTCCATGCTGAAAGGCTGAGGAAACTTGGTTCTCCAATGCCAAGGAAGGCTAGCCAAATAGGACAGATACAAGTGCAAGTGAAGACACTCACCAGCCAGCAGCACTGGCAGCCAGGTGGGAGGCTCCTTTCCCTCAGGGCTCCCTTACATCAAGAACCCCTCTGGGAGAGCAGCCAATCTGGGGTTAGAGCTCACTCTTGAGGAAGACTCTCTCCTTCAGTCAGTCCTTCCTGGAAGCAACCTCCAAGATCCAACCAAGAAGAATGCCCATGATTCCTACGCAGATCAAATTGACAACAGAACTCCACCATTACAGCCATTTAGCCAAGGAACAGTGGTAACTTCCCTTGGTTCTTAGTAACAGATATGAACTCCTTCACACTGAGCAGGCCACATATCAATCAGAGAGCAGTTAATTATCCCAGTAACTTTGTTTTTTATTGTGCTGTGGGTCCGTCTTGTCTGGCTGGTTGACTTCGCTGCTTGCAGGATCCACCGCTTCTTCACACTGTTGGAGACTTTTCTCCTCCACCAGTTTGCACAGTGATTTCCATCACTATGACAACTAACCTGAAGGGAGATGGTTTCCATCCCACTTCCAGCAAGATTTCACAAAGTCCTGTAAGAACAGCCTGTGATATCTTCAAAAATAGGGTCTTACCATTTAGTACTGATGGGTAAGCAAGTGTTCTGGCAATGTCATGCATTGTTTTGGGAGCCTCATAGGCTTAGCAGCAGCTCACTGTGTGGGAGAGGGCAGGTGACTCATTCATTTCTTGACACTACTGAAATACTGTTTTTCATTCTTCATCTACCTTAAAGCTATCATCTGTTTGCTAATAATTCAAGCTTAATTTCATTTCACCTTGCAGATTTTCCTTTATCATTTCTCACCAAAAAGCACTAGGTAATAATCTCCATCTACAACTATTTAATGGAGACTTAATTTTTCCATTAGTTAAAGCACAATTTTGCATACTGTAAGATTCTGAGGACTTTGGTGGACAGGTTTTAATTGTAGTATGGTTTGGATTCACATTGATTGGAGTCACTCTATTCTGACCTCTGAGGTTTCTGATAAGTACTTTATTGACAGTCCTTATTGAGTGTTTTGTTGTTTGTTTGTTTGCTTGCTTGCTTGCTTTGATTTTCGAGGTAGGGTTTCACTCTAGCCCAGGCTGACCTGGAACTCACTACATAGTCTCAGGGTGGCCTCAAATTCATGGCAATCCTCCTGCCTCTGCCTCTCAAGTGCTGAGATTCAAGGTGTGTACCACCATACCCAACTTGAGTATCTATTGTATGTGACAAGTTGCTTCCCTCTTGCTGGTTATATGTCTCTGTCCTCTTAAAATGCAATTACCCTGTTAGTCAGAGTACATTCCATGGAGTTCATCTTCTGAGCTCATTTAGGTATGTGAATGTTTATATTTGTGGCATTGTTTTCAAATTTGGGAACTTTTCATCCATAATAAAGACATCTTTATTTTTAGAAAAATTACATGACTATATTCACTAATACAAACCACACAAAAACCCTGTAATTAAAACCTCAGGCTTCTTGATTAAATTTACCTATCTTCCATATACCTCTACACACACATACCTCCACCCATATACATATATTGGTTTCATACCAAAGACAATAAAACGTTCACCAAAATATCCTTTATCTCCTTAATAATAATAAACATGATTTCAAACATAATTATAAACTATATTGCTAAATATATAGCTGCACTGCATTTAAAATTTCATACATTTGTCATATTAAGTTTGCAAACTTACTTTCCAAAAATTGTAGAATTTGTGTGATCAGACCAACATTTTAAAGGTCATAATTTTCTGTACACTCTGTAAAATCATTGTTGCTCAGAAGGAATTTTTGTATAACAATAAAAGAAGTTTTGTTTTTTTCTTTAAGTATTGTGGAGTAAAACCAGAACCCCATGCATGATAAGCTAGGCAAATATTCTACTAATGAGCTATATGTTTAGAACTCTTATTCATTTCATTTTGCTACAGGGTCTTACTAAGTTACTTATGCTGGACTTGAACTCACGCTGTAGTTCAGGCAGCCTTGACCTTGTAAATGTTCTGCCTTAATCTTCAGAATAGCTGACACTATAGCCTAAGCTCTCAGGATTTGCTCTTGCAGTGTTCTTATCAGTAATATATGCTTTTGTTTCATATTAGTGTTAAGCTATATATAGCTAATAACTGCCTATTGATATTTTTAGATTTTTATCAATTAAAAAACTAGGTTTATTTTATACAAAAGTAATAAATTAATTTCATTTTTTCTCAAATACTTGTTTCAGATAGTCAAATAACTTTGTCATTTGCCTTTTAGTTTTAGTATGTTTCAACATTACTTTTATTTGTAAAGAGTTTACATTTTATGCTGCAAAATAATTTGTTCAATTCTTACAGCTTCATTATTTTCAAATTTTCATTAAATTGCTTTTCTCGATGCAGAATTATGTAATAAAATTGTTCAGAAATCACAGTTGTTTTCTTTTTTTTTATTTTTAGTAGATAGTATTCAGATGGAATTTATATTTGTACATAGGATGACTAAGGTAGACAATCTTCTATTTTGCTGACCTATAAATGCTTATGATTTCTTCTACACAAGGGGCTAAATATTTAGTCATACATGCACATATTTACTTAATGAGAAAAGAGATGTTGATAATATAAAATGCCTTGGTTAAATAGTTCAGTAAATTTGTTTGGATTTTTAAAATTCTAAACCATTGCATCCTGAAATTAATTTCACTTCAGTATAATTTATGTGATATTGAAAGGTATTCATAACATTTTAACAGATTTTACTTCTGAAACTATGGATAATAAAAATTTACTTACTTAATTACTCTTAAATACATAATTCAGTGGCAATAAGTACATACACAATATGATGCAAATATCACAGAGAACTTCATTTAGGAATTTCCATCATCTTAAATACAATGTCTATACCTATTAAATACCTCCTGATTTCTCCCTCCATTTCATTCTCTATCTGTATGTATATATCTATTCTAAGTAGATACCTCATAAACGTGAAATCATACAACATGTGCTCTTCTTTTGTGTGGCCTACTTTACTTAGTATGATCAACAATTATATATGCAGGACTATTTGTTGGAAATCCATTGTTCTTTGAGATTAAAAAGTATCCCACTGTATGTATATGACACAGTCCATTTATACATTCATCCTTTGGGATATTGGAGTATATCTTCTTCTGTAATTGTAATGTGCTATGGACACTGGTGGGCAATATTTGGCAATATTTTAAATATTTACATTAATATGTATAATTGTTATTGATCTATAATTACACATTTGTGAGATCTTTGTGAAAACTATATGTGTGGAAGTAGATAGTTTATAAAAAGGCATAAATCTATATGTATCACAAAAAATTTCTTTTCATAATAATTTAAATTTGAAAGGGGAAAGAGTCATAGTTATTCTAGATGAACCTAAATACCTTGCTAATGATTGTTTTAACATTTCTTCCTCCAATCTTAGCATTCCCATAAACTACTTCTGACCGAGCGTGTGTCCCAGCCATGATAAGTTAACTGCAATACGATTGTTCTTCTCTGCTGTCTCCTGTCTATAAAGTCACTCCTCCAGCAACAGCTAAAAAGCAGAAGGCTTGCCAGTGTACTAATCGGTGTAGCTCACGGAAAGCTCACTGAGTTAAACAAGCAAACAGATGAACAACCAAGCAAATGAAATATAGTGACATTATAATGGAGTGTGATGAAAGGGGTTTTGGGCTCTAATTGGGCTCTTAATTAAGGACATTGGTTAGCCACTTGCACTAAAAATAAACTTGGGAACAAATTATAGTTTTCCAATTGAGGGTAATTGTGATAACTAGAAGGTCTTCTTCCTCAAGTGGTATGGCTAGATTTTAGCATGGGAATGCTCCTGAAAGAACCATGCATATTATAAGGCCTAGGCCTCAGCTTGCTGCTATTTCAAGGTAGAGGGTGTCAGGCACTGCTAGGCACAGGCTGGAGCCTTCAGGAGAGGGGCCTGAGCTACCAGGCACAGCTAAGGACCCCTGGGCTACAAGAGAGTGAAGGGGAAGGATAGATAAAGAATGAAAAGGAGGGAGAGCAGGAAGGGAAGTGAAGAAAGGGAAGGACAGGTAACACCCAAGAAAGTAAACAGGTGTCTAAAACAGAATGAAGAAAGCAGAACAGGCATTATTTCAGAAACAAGAAGGACACATTTTATAAGGATGATTGAGCCCATGGAAAGGAATGTTAAGAGAAGTAGTAAACATCATGCAGGTCAATGTGAAATGGAGAAGATAAATGAAAAATCAAATATGAAAAAGATGGAGTTCATAATAGGCACACATAAGTACAAGGGTCATCAGAAGTTAAACTGCAGACAATACCATGATGATCAGAAAAGAAATACTCAGGAAGATGATGTCATTCCTCCACATACCCTTTGGATATTATTCCTCATATAAAATTAGAACTTAAAGTATCATACCATTTCCTCAGTTGATATTTAAATTCACAAGTGAGAGACTAGGAAACTGACAGGACTGGAATTGAAATGATAAAGTATCTCAAATTCTATATTTCCTTTATAAAAATAATCATCAAAGCTGCCTAGCTGTCTGTGAAGATCAGGTTCTCATGCTTCTAGATTATTTTATTTAGAAATATAGAGAGCTTCTCTCTCACCCACAAAATAAATGAATGAATAAATAAATAAAATATTTTTAGGGACAGAGAGATGGCTTAGCAGTTAAGACACTTGTCTGTGAAGCCTAATATCCTAAGTTCAACTCTCCAGTACCCATGTAAATCAGATGTACATGGTGGCATATGGATCTGGAGTTTGGAGAGCTAGAGGTCCGCTGGTATTCCCATTCTCTCTATCTATCCACCTGTATCTCTCTCTCACTCTTTCATTTAAATATTTTTTATAAAGGAGGAGGGGGCTGGAGACATGGCTCAGCAGTTAAGGCACTTGTCTACAAAGCTTCAAGGCCTGGGTTTGATTCCTCTGTACCTACATAAAGCCATATGCTCAATGTCACATGCATCTGGAGTTTGTCTGCAGGGGGCGCAATATTTCCCTCCTTTCGTTCCCCTCTCACTATTTCTGTCTTCCTGTCTTGCTTCTTCTCTCTTTCTTTCCCCTCTTGCAAATACATAAATAAATAAATACTTTAAAAACAAAAAGAAAAATAGAAAAGTATTTTCAAGATTACAAGTGGTTAAATTTGGCTTTGCTAAATGGTCATTTTCCACATTAATAACTTCAGATCACATAGAAAGCTAGGAAAATGAGAGTCATCAAGTATTTGGATTGGGTATTTCATTTTCTGGAATGCCAAGATGGAAGTAAGAGTTGTTGGAGGACAGGAAATGCCACACAGGAGACAGCTTTGCTCTCTGGCTGAGCCAAGTAAGAAATACAGAACAAGTGAGATGCTTTGGAGCATATTTTGAGACTCTCAGTTCTCTGTGTTAATCAACATAAGGAATTGACTTGAAAAGCAGTAGAAGGGAATGCGGTAGCATTTCATTTTAACAGGGTAAATTTGGGGCAGATTCTCCCTCTTGGCAATGCAGCATTTTGTGAAGTTGGAAGAACTTAAGTTGAGAAATAAGAAATAGTCCTTGCAAGAAATTTAACTAGAGAAAATGTCTTATATCTTCCTGAGGATTCTGATATCATAGCAAAAATATTTTTAAAAGGCAGTAAGAACCCAGTGGGACAGACAAGTTCAGCAGCAACAATTACAGACCCTCTTTCCATTGAAGCATCACACAGACTCTTTCACGTGCCCAATTGTACAAAATAAAAAATAAAATTAAAATTGAAAAGAAAAAAACAGGAGAACTGCAGCTCAGGCCATTTGCAAATATTTTGCTTTCCTAAGTTTTACCGGGTGATTGTTGTGGTACAAGAAAAAATCTTCAAGCATTAAAAACTCAGTCTCATAATTTGAGAATTATACTCTAAGCTATATACTTATTCTTTTTTCACTTATAATATGCTTGTGTATCAGCACTAATTATGGACACAAAATTTTCTTTGAAGCCATTTCAAACTGTAACCAACATTAACAGACAAGTTTTTAATAAGATCATATTGTTTTCCTTAAATACATACATGATCTTATTAAAAACATGTGGATAATGAAGTTACTGCAATAAATCAAACTAACATACCCATCATATCACACTGATGTTCACCTTATTTCTGTGACAAAAGCAGCAAACAGCTCATTCAGCAAGAATCCCAAATATGCTTCCCTTAATCTTGTCAGCAAAACAGTAAAACTTAGCCATTAAAATTATATGATAATATGGTCTATTCGCCTCATATTGTCATTAAATATAAAGCACTAGAATTAGGTAAATCATTATCAAGATGCTTTACCAGCATTCTTATATTTTTCTGTAATTCAAAGGAGTAAACATTTTTCTATTCCTTGTATCCAGCTAAGTCAACTAATTAGCCTGGAGTTGGAGATTAATTGAAACAAAATCTATGTGAAGAAGGTCAAGTGGCAAAGTCATGATAAGGTCACTTCCTCAAGAATTCCCAGAGATATCTGCTGCCCTTTGTTTGAAAAGACTGTGTCATCCACACATTAATTACTAGATTAAACGGAAAGCAGGCATCAAGGGGGAGAGATGCTGCTAAGAGAAACTTGTATAAAGCAGTTCTTTTGCAGTGCACACCCCTGTGGGATAAATCACTGTTTGTTATGCAAGATTAGACTTTAAATCTATAGCACTATTCAAGGTCTTGTAATATCTTCCAATGTCACTTTTATTTCAACTCATGAATGTGCATCAAACGTAGGTCAAGTTTAGTGATCACAGTTCTGGCTTCTTGATATTTTGTACATAGTAGTCAATAAACACCAGACAAGAGAGAATCAACAAGTTTAGATTGTTTAATTCAAGGTGATAAAACATGGGTTGTCTTTGAAATACTGGAATTACTGTGTTGCATCAAAACAACAAGAACAACGATGTAGGTAGGTCATCTTTGACGAGAGATAAACTAGGACAGCTGGAGACAGGTGGAGTGTGTATGGCAAGATCCTCTCTGGCCAAAAAAGTTCTTGAGGTTTATTTAGGTATGATGACTAGGTTATTCTTAAAAATTGAAGGCTGAAAGCTACACATCAATTAAAAACTGGTACATTTTCTTAAACATGAATTATTACCTAAGGTTACTGCATTAACTTATTAGTCATGAGGAGCTATAGTTTGTCAAATGTTTCTACTACATGAGAATAGAAGAAACATGCAAGTATGATCAATCAAGTTAAAAATATGATGAGTTATAAAAAGATGAATTTATTTGCATTCAAATTTTCTATCTGTAATAAGATTAGGCTCAACAAATTATAAGCTTTCCATCATCTGATGTAATATACACATTCTGATTGCCATCATCAGACCCGGCTTAAGTGTACTATGATTCTAAAAATTCTATGTCCAGGGCTGGAAAGATGGCTCAGCAGTAAAGACACTTGCCTACAAAGCCTAAGGACCCAGGTTCAATTCCCCAACATAAAACCAGATGTACAAGACGGCACATGTATCTGGAGTTCGTTTACAGTAACTAGAGGCCCTGGCACACCTATTGCTTCTGTCTCTCTTTCTCTCTCTAAATGAATGAATAAAATATTTTTAAAAATCTAAGTCAATTTCCCGTGATCCATGGTACCCCCTCTTGAAAATCTTCCTATAAATAATATTATACTGCACACAAAACTTATTGATAAAAAATACTCTCATTTTATGCACTTTCATTAAACATGGCATTAAACCACTGAAATTGAAAGCAAGTTAAAAAGGTTCCATGATTCTAAGCTCTCCATGCCACCAGCTTCATCTGGCCAGAGATAATGGAGATACATTTGATTTAGAAATAAGAACTAAACATATCACTGTTTTCACACACACAAAGAACAGACAAGTGATATAATACTTGAACTCAACATATACATACATATATATATATGTATACACACACACACACACACACACACACACACATATGTATATGTTATTAAAAGAACTTTTTGAGGATATATTGCTTAATTAAACTATTTGCTGGGCTGTAGAGAAGACTTAGCAGTTAAGCACTGCCTGTGAAACTTAAGGACCCTGGTTCAAGGCTCGATTCCCCAGGACCCACGTTAGCTAGATGCACAAGGGGACGCACACGTCTGGAATTCGTTTGCAGTGCTGGAGGCCCTGGCGCACCCATTCTCTCTCTCTCTCTCTATCAGTCTCTTTCTCATTCTGTCTGTTGCTCTCAAATAAATGAATAAAAAACAAAAAAATAAAAAATAAAAGAAACTATTTCTTTGAAAAGGTCACATTTTTAAGTAGTATATCATATATATCATGTTTGTTGCCATGCAAAAATTTCATATGCTTTTAAATGATATCTCAGTATAAGACTCACAGAACATTAATGTAGAATAAATCAAATAAACTTTATTTTGGAAATATATAAACATTGAGCATGTATTTCTTGCAATATACTAAATCTTTTTCAACAAAATTTATGTGTTCCCAAAAATATTACATCTGAAAGTCACATTTTACAGATTTCTAGATTATAATAATTTTCAATGTTTCAGATAACTAGTAATAAAACATTCTAGTTAACTCTATTTACTAAAATGTATCATGTTAAGCCAGGCGTGGTGGTGCATGCCTTTAATCCCAGCATTTGGGAAGCAGAGGGTAGGAGGATCACTGTGAGTTCGAGGCCACCCTGAGAATGCATAGAGAATTCCAGATCAGCCTGAGCTAAAGTGAGACCCTACCTTGTAAAACCAAAAATAAATAAATTAATTAATTTAAAAAATTAAAAAATAAAATGTATCATGTTAGAGGAAAATCAAAAAATTAATAAAATATTTTGTAATCTTAAGATAATTACATGGTCCTTGCTTCACAAATTCATTCATTACAAAGTAAATTATCAGGTTGGTATTGAGTTTCTATATTTAGATGTCTTTCATACTTACAAAACAAAATAAACATGTGAACATGCTTTCTACTTTGAAATGTATTAATGTAATCCATGAGACCATGTCATTGAATGCCATATACATACCTACACACACACACACACACACACACACACACACACACACACACATACATGTATACATATAATCAATTATTGATGAGCTGAAAATTTTAAGAGATGCTACTGTATTAGGAACCATATCTAACTTATTTTGAAAGTTAGATATTTGAAAGTTAGATAGAAAGCTGGAGGGTATAAACCAAGAGGCCAGCAGATCATGTTATTTCCTGGATCTAGCAACTCCCTGTTTATTTGCTAATGTTACATATGTACTATATTAACCCTACTTATTTTTAAAATACAAACATACATTTTGACGGAAACTAAAACACAACAAATAGGTGTGCAAAATTGGATAATTTGGTGACTACCATGTTAAATACATGATTAAAATATGCTTCCATATACACAGCATAAGAATATAGTCAGAAAGATTTCCTTTCTTGTCAGTACTATGCATTTGAATATATATATTTCTATAACAAGGTTTTAATAATTTCTTTTATAGAAGTAAAGCCTTATTTTTATCATTTTTGTTTTCCTTAACTCAAAGACAACAGAGTTACGTTGTTGTACCTTTGGATATTGTTTGACAGGAATCAATACTCTTTCTGAGAGCTTTATGTTTTTGTTGCTGATGACATCAAGATATTTCTTTTCTTCATCTTCCTTTTTCCCATCTGATCCTTGGAATTTTTCAATTTCTAAATAAATCACAAGAAAAACAAGTACAATGAGACATAAATCATTATAGATAAGTTCATTTTACCCTACCTTAAAATTTTGAAAAATCTTAATTAAAAGCTGAGAAATCTTTTGGCTAACAGCTATGTGAATGTTCCTCGTATGTATTAAGGTGACCTTTTAACCTATGTGAAAAAGTGGAAAGATGTGACAGTGTCTTCTGGGAAAAATGATGCATTTAAGTAATTTAGACATGTATCAACAAAACACACAGAAAAATGTATCCTTTTTCTATTTAAAGTACTCAATCAAAGAACATTCCCAGAAGCAATGAAGAAGAGTATACTTTCAGGTTATGAGTTTTATTTTTAGTCAGAATAATTCCTAAAAAATAAAAACAATTAAAAATACCAATCATGAGTTCCCTAAAGCATAGCAAAGAGAAATTGTATTAGAACTTAACAATCTTAAAAGCAATTTCAAATGTGCCAAAACAGATAAACCATGTAATTCGTGGTTATTCATATTCATCACAATGAAATTATCTTTCCAGATATTTGAGGAAAGCTATTATTTTCATCTTAGTAGATCAGTTCCAAAATTAGGGTTGGAGAAATGGCACAATGAATAAAATTCTTGCTGCACAAATCTATGTAAGTTTGGGTCCCCAGAACCTGCATACAAGCTGGAAGGTGGGCTGCTCTAATCATAGCACACTGACAGTGAGACAGAAAGCAGGAATAGGAGAATTTCCTGGAAGTTCACACACCAGAGAGCCTTGTGAACATAGTAAGACATTTATTTTTTCAAGGAAGTAGTTATCCTCTGATCTCATAGTGCACTGTACCACATGTTTGTCCACACACACACACACACACACACACACACACACACACATGAAAATTATAGACATGAACAGAAAGAGCAGTGGAAATGTTATTCATTCAGCTCTACTTTTTGATAGGAAAGTTACTAGAATCAACCATAAAATGATCAAATGGTAAACATCTTAAAAAGCCTATGGTAGTTTTGTGGGAAGAAGTTCATGTCAGACAAATTCAATTTCTCTTTGTGACAGAATGGCGAAGCCACCATTCCTGTAATAGATTGGGAATAGAGTGAACTTCTTCATAGTTTCTCAGTGGTCTCTGTGGCCTAGGCAGTGTGACATCAAGTAGGTGGAAGGATGCAAGGGACAGTGACCACAAGTTCACTTTCAGTAACACCGAGCATAATGAGTATCATTTCCTGCAGTAGTCAGAGGCTTGGTATTGAAATATCAGAATAAAGAGCACTTTATGGTTCTAAGGCAGTTAAAAGTGACCACTCAACCTTTGGGAGTAGGACATTCAGAATCTGATGACTTGTAAAACAATAAAACTATTTTATTTTTTTTCTTGAGACAGGACCCAGGATTGTTACTCTCCTTGAATCCACTCTATAACCCAGTATGTCCTTGAATTTAGGATCCTCCAGACTCAGCCTTCCAAGTTGCTGGATATAGAGGCCTGTACCACCAAGTCCAACTTAAGATAATCTTTTATTGAATGATGTTTGTTTTATGGAACATTTAGACAAAGTAGTTATCCATAAAACATCAAAGCTGTATATACTTTCAAAATTGAATAGCATTGTGTACAGGCTTCAAATGATTTTACACATTTTTACACATCCTTTATTTAAATTTGACCACCATATTTTAGATAAAATATATTTAGAATTCTGAGAATATTTTCTTGAAAAATGTTACCTGTTTTATATTTACTTTGAAGATTTATGCATAAATCACTAAAGAATTTATTTGAGCTGATACTGGGACATCATCATCATAGTGCATTGAAGACCACATAAGAGCCTGCCCTGGGCATGTCTCCATTCATTTTGTACCAACTAACCATTGTCTTACATCAAATAAAGCTAGAACAAAGATGCAGATGCAAAAAAATATATACATTACTTCTGCGTCTGCATTGTTTTGCTTACAAGTATATAATTTCTTTTACTGTGATTTAACTAGATTTTTTTGTATTTTATTATACTTTTGAAGTTGAAATTTTGAACATTTTTAAATTTTTTATCTGTTAAAATAGCTAACATTAGAAATATTCCTTGGGAAAAATATCCTGCAACTGTGGTTACAGACACTGTGATATATATTGGAAATTATAGAATTTCTAAAGTTTCCTTTCATTAATTTCAAAACTCTGTTAGCAGCTGTTAAGAGAAATGTACAGGTGGCAAATAATGTCATTTTAAGATAGCATTTGGTTTCCTTTTAAGATTGAATTGTATCTATCCATTCAGTATTTCTGAATTTAAACAGGGATTTGTTAGTATTAAATGTTTACATAACACATATGCTAATGAAACAGGTCAAATGCTACATTACATACTGACATTTACAAATGTATATATTATCCTCAATCCATTTATTTGGATTCAAAATTCAAAAGTGACATTATTAAAGGTGGGATTGGGGAGAGGTATTGAGGCCACCTTGATGGGATTAATCATGTTATAAAAGAAGCCCATGTGAGCTCATTCATCCTTGTTACAACAAAATACAATGGAACAAGTAAAATGGGCTTCTTACCAATCTGCTAAATCATGGGATTTTCAATTTCCAGAATTTGAAGGCTCACATTTTTGTTAATAAGCTTTCACTTTACTGTCATTTTCCTTACGAATACAGTTCAAAATATACTGGCTCCTTTAAGGTTAAATATAACATTTCCTAATGCTAAAATAACCAGTGATTCATGTTTCAGACAGTATATTTAGTATTTAGTATTTTTTAAAGTTTATTTTAAAATTGGTATTATAGGACATAATAATACAAATTAATGGAATTTCCTGAGACATATACATTCATCTATACATTGATAACTGATTATTTCCATTCACACTTCTTTTACCTTTACTTCCCTCCTCCCTCTAAAACTCATTCTATTTCTAGTTATCTTAATCTTCATATCACTACAAAGAAGTCTTTACTAATTTATTGGTAAGAAACTGAGGCAGACATATGTTAGTAAACAGTAAAAACAGAGTCAAGATATAAACCTAGCTGTTTTTTAAAACCTGTGGATTCAATTTCTAGTGCTGGCTATCCCATAGTCATTGCTTCATCTCATCTCATTTTTTTTTTTTGTACCTTGCTTTTTCCTTTCCTCATTTTCTTCTATGTTTTCTAAGCTCTTTCGTTTTTCCTCCTTCTTCCTTCCTCTTTTCTTTCTGTCTCTGATAGATCTAAACTGAACTACCCAACGCTTCAGTTCTCACTATCTTCACACAGTTATTTTATAAGCTGGTGTGAGTTTTAGCTCTTCTGGCTGTTGCTGGTTTTCTGCTTTATTGTTTCTCAATGGTAATTCCAGCTGTGTGTGTACTCCACATTCTCTGCCAATAACTACATCTTTATCTTTCCTTTCTCTTGAAAATGTTCACATTTTTCTGATTTTACCAGGGTTCTTAATTATTCCCTCCCTTCTATATACAGTTTTTATGTAGTCTTTGATTGCATTACTGAAATCTGAAAACTCTCGAAATATTACTGATATTCATCAATAACAATATGTACACATTATATGAATACTTTGTATGTCAACCATATGTTAATAAAATGACAAGATTTTGCTCCTCTTTCTTGTTAAGTCAAAGATGGTGCAGGCTGGAGAGATGGCTTAGCAGTTAAGCGCTTGCCTGTGAAACCTAAAGACCCTGGTTCAAGGTTCGATTCCCTAGGACCCATGTTAGCCAGATGCACAAGTGAGCACATGCGTCTGGAGTCCATTTGCAGTGGCTGGAAGCCTTGGCACACCCATTCTCTCTCTCACTCTCTGCCTGCCTGCCTCTCTCTCTCTCAAATAAATAAAAATAATACAAAAAGATGGTGTGATAATGAGGGAAGGAGAAAATGAAAGGAGGTGGAATTACCTAGACTTGTAGGTCCTGCTATGTAATTCTTACATATGAAGAATCATTCTTTGTTTTGTTGATAATATAATTTTTAAAATAACACCTTCCTTATGCTTATAGCACAGTATCATCCTTAAGAAAAAATTAGTATCAATTTAAAATTTGTTTTTAAATTATTCCCAAATATGAGAAATTTAGTCTGTTTCAATATATAAATCTGAGCTTTACACTGGTCATTTTGTTACCTATGTTTCTCAGCACATGAAATTCATACATCCTAAACTAAGTGTATTGAGTAGCTCACAATGCCCTCCACACATTTTTCCTTCATATTTAACTGACCTCCAGAATCCTTCTTGTTTAGACCTTTAGAAAAATTAAAACCATTAAATTGATATGCTCACTTAAATTGGTATCCTGATATTGTACATAATTGCATTTATTGTGCTTTTATTTATGTTTTCAACTGGAAAATTTTAGAAATAACATATTAAAATACAGTTAGCACATAATTATACATATATAAATCTAGAAATCACAATATCTGATCACATTGATAATTTGTCATTTACCATATATGTTATATAAATATTGTCCTATTAAATACAAATGTAAAGCAGGGTATTTATAAAATCTAAGAATTTTTTATAAAATTACATACCACTGGATTCAAAGAAGATATTTAGCATGATCCTGGAATTTTATAACTAATGCCAGATATTATTCTAATTAATGATTTCTCACTTCATTATTTCAACAAGTGTTACAGTCATAAGAGCATATCACAAGTATAAATGATTTATAATAGATAGGCAAGAGTAAAATATAGGGAGTAAAGGGGAATATTTAGCTCCTATAACATGAATTGAAGGGTCATGAGTAAGTACATGTGTGGTAAGTATTGCAGAAAAAAGATACAATCTAAGTATATATAGGAATAGAAACAGGATGGCTCCTAATTTAGTGGTCCTAGAAAAAGAAATGTGAGTATGAATGAAGTGTGTGTGTGTGTGTGTGTGTGTGTGTGTGTGTGTGTGTGTAAGGTGCGGGGAGGCAATATTCATTTAACAACATAATTGTTTGGGGAAAACTATGGTTAATTATTTTCTTGGCTTGATTTATTCTTTTTCTTTTTCTTTCTTTTTTTTTTAAGAGAGAGATAGAGGAAAGAGAAGGAAGTAGTGCACTTCAGCCTCAGCCACTGCAATCATACTCCAGATGTTTGCACCACCTAGTGTGCATATGTGACCTTGTGCTTGCCTCACCTTTGTGCGTCTGGCTCACATGGGATCTGGAGAGAGATGGGACTTTAGGCTTTGTAGGCAAGTGCCTTAACCACTAAGCCAAACCCATATCTCCAGCCCTATTTATTTTTTAAAAGTTGCTTTATTTACTTATATATTTGAAAGAGAGAAAGAGGCAGATGGAAAGAGAAAAAGTGGGAACACCAGGGTCTTCAGCCACTGCAAAGGAACTTCTTCAGACTGTGTACCACCTTGTGCATCTGGCTTATGTGGGTACTTGGGAATCAAACCTGGGTTCCTTAGCTTTGCAAGCACCTGCCTTAACTACTAGGCCATCTCTAAAGCCCTGTTTTACTTATTCTTAACCATTCACCTTGATTGCATCATATTTCTGTGTTTTACACCAATTCACTTAACAAACAAATCAAATACCCCATGTTGTTAGAATTCAGATTGAATGAGTAATGAATACTTTCTTGGGATTCACTTCTGTGGAAATCTTTATGCCCAGTTTCTTTGTGGAAGGTGAAGTGAATTTGCTTTCAGGTGGTTATATCTTTAGATTTCAATCATAAAAAGAGATCAACTTAAAACATATACAAACTAGGCAAGTTTTAAAGAATGAATATATATTTGTCAAGAAGATTTTCAAAGTAAGTTTAATGTGATATGAAAACATGTATATGAAAGATATAATTTTAAAGTATATTTAAGCTATGAATAGTGAATTAATCTGAGTAGAAAACAACTGTTTTTAAAGAAGTGATTCTAATATATTATAGAAAGGCATGTTACTACTATAAATATTTTGGAAATAAAAATTCAATAAAAAAATTAAAATTGTAACTTTCCTTATGAGCTGTTTAAAAAGGATTTTTGGAGTGGGTTGTTTGACTTTTTTATTGTTTAGTTTCCACAAACCCATAGGGAATACATGCACCCTACTGAGGAGTGTCCCCAACAGAATAGGGGCAGGAACAAAGGAAAAGAACACATGATAGACCCATACAAAATATGTTGTTAATAATAATACATAAAATGATTTTAACTTCAATACACGATATCTTAACTATTCCACTATCAAATTAGACCCATTTAGCTTCTTGGTTAAAATTATTTATGCTTTTTATAAATCAGTATTAATATAATAAAAAGAGCACAGGAGAACAGAATCATTTCCACCATCCTGTTAGTCGCTCATGTGAAATTTCAGGCATCAGTACAAGAGGCAAGGTCCAGCTTTTCCATCTCCAAACCCATAGTAAAAGACCCAGTGCACTACAACTATGTTCCATGCAATGAAGACCTAGTTAATAAAGCACTATGAACAAATGATTTACCATACATTTACTACATTTATATTATATGAAAGAAGTAAATTTTAAAATTCTGTTCTCAAGAAATGGATGGTGAAGTATCAGTGATGATTTGACATGGGCTGCTTTTCCATCACAATTTTGTAGAGTAAGTAACAATTATCCCAAGTTTTAAGCATATGCCTTTAACTGTTGAGCCATATTTCTGGCTTATAAAAATTCTAACTTCTTCCTGGCTCAGCTCAGTCTCACTTTCTCATGGAGATACAGAATAACTCTGCATTTCATGTCCTGTGTCTTAAATGACTTCTTCAACCTGCCTCTCCTGGCAAACACAGCCTAAGTCCATACCTCCAGTATGTGGCACTGGACAAGTCCCTCAAGCCTTAGCCACACACAATAGGGTGAGAATCAATGTTACGAAAGACATATTGGCATATTCTTAAGAACACAGGCTTCCTGCTGTAGCATTAGATCAGCCACTCGTTAGTTATGTGATAGTTTGCAATGCAAACTGTGATAGCTGTTGCTTTCTAAGCATTTTCTAAGTGCATGGCAGTAATCTCCTTTCTGCACCTAAATCAGCCCATTTTCTGAAGTTTTCTTAGTCACCTTACCAATTTGTAAAACAGGGAGACCACCATCATAAAACTGCTATAAGGATGGAATGGATGAAACTATTCAAAGAACTTATAATGGTCCTTGGCATTTCATAATAATTGCAGTCTAGCTGCATTCTATTTAGTTACCTGTGGGGGCTGACATGAGACTTCACCGAAGTCACCTGCATCACTGTAAGACAAGATCAGCACAGCAAATCTCAATGTTTATCGTTCAGGAGAAGAGAAATTACTCAATGCCCAATCACACCCTATATTTTAAAGTGCCTCTTGGGCTGGAGAGATGGCTTAGCAGTTGGGCGCTTGCCTGTGAAGCCTAAGGACTCCAGTTCGAGGCTCGGTTCCCCAGGTCCTATGTTCGCCAGATGCACAAGGGGGCGCACACGTCTGGAGTTCGTTTGCAGAGGCTGGAAGCCCTGGTGCGCCCATTCTCTCTCTCTCTGTCTTTCTCTCTGTGTCTGTCGCTCTCAAATAAATAAATAAATAAATAATTTTTAAAAATTTATTTAAAAAAAGTGCCTTTTGTCACACGGAATGTTTACTATACATATGTTAAGAATGTAATACATCTTCACTTAAATACAATATTAGACACAATCAATGAAAATGATAAATACTAAGCCTCAGTTATGGTAAGAATATGAGGAGAAATAAATTGGTACAACACTTATAGTCTTTCTTCACAAAGGTAAAAGATAAAGATTTCTTTTCCAATGTTTTTTTGTATGTTTTAAATAATTTTCAAGATAAAATATTATATTTTATTGATGCTTATTCTATAAACAGTGTTTAACTTTCCTGCTTATGTTCCTCTCTGTGAATCTATTCAAAGTCTGCTAATTATTTGTTTAAATATTTATTATTATTATTATTAATTTTAATGCTGGGGATCTAACCCAGGGCTCTACCATGGCTCCTATACCACTGCCATCTTATCACCTGTATGTGAGCCTTTCAATAGGTTTTCTGAGGACCATGTGCAACTTGTCTTCCATATTCAAGTCATCTTTTAAACACACAGATGTGGGCATTATATATGTTTCTTTTCCACAGAATATGGTACCTGTACTGTGCTTATTTACTACCTGTACTGTGTTTACTTGCAACCTAGCCTGTTTGAATGAGTGAGTTTAAGTACCCTAACATGCCCCTACTTAATACCTAAAGACTAAATTCTAAGTATTTTTTTCCCTTTTATTAAAGTTGATCAGCCATCCCAGGTCTCTTGTCACATTCTACTCTTGTTTCTGGTACCCACATGCATACCAGTGTATTCTGTCCTTATGCTCTGAGCAATCCACAAGCTTGCCTATTGATGCTTACTCCTTCTGACCAGGGTGGGGCGGGGCGATTGTCCTTTCTGTAGCTGTCTGGTTCGGATTGATATTTTACAAGGTATCCATCGCAGGTTGTCTGTAGCACTTCATTTTATAATGTAGCACTTCCATCTCATTGTAACACTCTATGTCCAACCCTTTTCCTTATTACACTGTGGCTTCTTGAAACCAGGGACCACATCAAATTAATCATTTTTCATTCCCACCACACACTACAAAATGGATGAACTGAATGAAAGATAAGCTCAAAGTTGGGCTGGAGAGATGGCTCAGTGACTATGGCACTTGCCTGCAAATCCTAACAGCTGGAGTTCAGTATCCACTTAAAGCCAGATGTATTGGGTAGCACATGCATCTCAAGTTCACTGGCAGTGGCTTGAGGGTCTAGAAAGCCCAGTCTCTCTGTCTCAGTTCTCTCCCCACCCTTTCTCCCTTTCTCTCTCCCCTTGCAAATAATAATAATAATTAATAATAATAATAATAAAGTCAAGCATACTCCTGTACTCCTCAAACTGTCTCTCTGAGGAAGATTTTTTTTTCTAGATTAATGCCTCTCAATTTTCATTACTAAGGTTCAGAAGATATGTGTTTCTCACTCCTATGATTTTTTTAATATTTTATTTTATTTATTTGACAGAGAAAGAGGGAGAGAAAAAGAGAGAGAGAGAGAGAGAGAGAGAGAGAGAATGGATGTGCTAGGGCCTCTAGCAGCTGCAAATGAACTCCAGACATATATGCCACTTTGTGCATATGGCTTAAAAGGGTCTTGAAGAATCAAACCTGGGTCCTTTGGCTTTGCAGGCATGCACCTTAAATGCTAAGCCGTCTCTCCAGCCTACATTATAATGATTTTTATGTTGTTAACATGGAAATATGTTCATCAGTTCCTATAAAATCCAATACAAGGATTCTGTAAACCTGGATTGGTTTTCATTTCACACATATTCCTTAGTGAGCATTAAGAAAGGGTAGTAATAACTGAGTGGAAATGTATATTGAAGTGAATTTGATGAGCAACAATTGATTTTTTAAACACATAATATAATTGTTATATACTGTCTAGGAGTACAGTTGACTTGATTTTAGGAAATTGGTTAAAGGTTTGAGTTGAAAAATAAAACACTATAATTCATCATGGAAAATAATATAAAATAAACACATTTTGTTCAAAACATTTGATAGTAAAATAAATTACTGAGCCACATTTGGTGGATGTCTGTATTTCCAGGTAGAAGCAAGAGGATCAGATGTTCAAAATCATCATTGGCACCGGGCCTGGTGGTGCAAGCCTTCAATTCCAACACTAGGGAGGCAGAAGTATGAGGATCGCTGTTAGTTCAAGGCCACCCTGAGACTACATAGTGAATTGCAGGTCAGCCTAGGCTGCATGAGACTGTGACTCAAATTATTTAAAAACAGAAAATGCAAATGCTATTGAAAGAATAAAATAGAGACAAATTACTAATATTAGTTAGAAATAGTCTATTCTCATTAATTAATTTCTTATTTAACACAGCATATTAAATTGTTTTTATTTCCAGAGCATGAATAGAACACATATCCTATGTGTATGGGAGAAAATGCCTTTGGGTGCTACAGAGATAGCTCAGAGGGTAAAGCTCTTGCTGCACGACACTGAGGCCTTGGCTGTGGACCTGCAGACTTCAGGAAGAAAGATGGGAGTCGAAGAGAACAGAACTTCTCAGAAGCTCTCAGGAGAGCTAGACAGTCAAATAAGACAGTGAATAAAATTGGTAATGAGATATACTGCATCAAACATGTAGAAGTGAAGACTGGCTCCAGAAAGCCATCCTGTGACCACTATAGACATGCCATAACACTCACATGCCCACACTCACACATGTGAACCCACACATGCACATATGTAAATATACTATACACACAAAAAGACATTTATTATAAAAAAACAGGTCTTGAAATGTATTATCTTAAAAAAATAGAACAGCATATTTAAAATCAGTACCCCAAGTTGTATTTGCTTGGCTCCCATTAAAGACTGTTTTTGAATCTAACTGTGATAATTATATAAAATAGCATGTACTCACCATTTAGACTAAATTTACAGAAGAGCTACAAGCAGATGTGTATGAATTTGATTTAATATATCTTTAAGATGTTCAGAAGCCTAATTGCATTAGGTATTCCTTGTGGTTAAAAATAAATTCTTCCTGAATTGTACAAGGGAGTTATCATTCATTAGAAATAGAAGTTTCTAATATCGTAAGAGCATCATTGTTATATAGAGCTGAATATGACCTGCCTTGTAGCACTCACTTTCTAGGACACAATTCATATGTACACCCAGTGCCTTAGTTTGCCTAAGTCATGGGGAAACAAAAAGACACACTGACTTCAACTGCTGCTTCATTGTTGACCATTACTTCAATCACAGTGCTACTTTCTCACACCACTTACATTTAAGAAGTCAGGGCTGGAGAAATGGCTTAATGGTTAGGCACTTGCCTGTGAAGCCTAAGGGCCTTGGTTCAGGCTTGATTCCCCAGGACCCACATTAGCCAGATACACAAAGGGGTGCACGTGTCTGGAGTTTGTTTGCAATGGCTGGAGGCCCTGGCATGTCCATTCTCTCTCTCTCTTTCTCTCTCTCTCTCTGCCTTTTTCTCTCTGTGTTGTACTCAAGTAAATAAGTAAGAATAAAAAACAACAAAAAAAATTTTTTTAAAGAAGTCAAACTTACCTCTGTCTAAATAGTACATTTTGAGGCCAGGCATGGTGGTGCACATCTTTAATCCCAGCCCTCGGGAGGCAGAGGTAGGAGGATGGCCATGAGTTCAAGGCCACCCTAAGACTCCATAGTGAATTCCAGGTCAGCCTGAGCTAGAGTGAGACTCTACCTTGAAAAACCAAAAATAAATAAATAAATAAATAAATAGTATATTTTGGCTTGAGATAACTTCATCTAATATCAAATTATGATAATAGCACATTATTTTAACATATCATCAGTGTATAAGAGATCTAATTTCTGTATATCCTTGTCTGTAACTTTTATAGCGTCTCAGTCTTTATTCAGTAGGCTGAAAACATGCCTCACTGAGGATTTGCTTTATATTTTTCATTAGCAGCTAGTGGCTTTGGGCTGGAGAGATGGCTTAGTGGTTAAGGCATTTGCCTGCAAAGCCAAAGGACCTCAGTTCGATTCCCCAGGACCCACGTAAGCCAAATGCACAAAATGGCACATGTATCTGGAGTTTGTTTGCAGTGGCTTGAGGACCTGGCATGCCCATTCTTTCACTCTCGTCTTGCTCTCTCACTCTCTCAAATAAAAATAAATGAAATTTTTAATAATAGTTGCTTTGATTATATTTTGAATGATTATTGGCAATGTTCCTATTTTCTACTGAAAAATATCTGAATCTGCTATCCATTGATAAATGGATTATTTATTTATTGGTTTTATTATTTCTCATAAAAGTTCTATGCACTCCTGGATATACACTCATTAGGAGAATAACATACCTATTTCCTCAAATTACATTTGTTGCCTTTTTCAAATCCTTAATATAATTTTCCCATCAAAATTGTAATGTTGATTTAGTCTATTTTATCATGTACTGTTATCATTGTGAATTTTTTTTGTGTGTGTGAGATCAAACAAGCCTCTGCTTAAGCCATGGTCACAGAGATTGTTCTAAGTTTGTTTGCTTGAGATTTTGATAACTGTACTTTCTACATTTCAGTTTCTGATCGATGTTTTTTTAATCTGGTGTGCATGCTGCGAGATGAGAATTCTTCCTTCTTATCACTCGATTGATTTTTTTTTTCCTATTGTATAATTTCAGCACCTGTATAAAAACTCAAGAAGTCTGCCAGTGACATGAAAAGTACCTTGCACACTGTTCATGGAAATATAAATTGGTTCAGCCATTATGGACAACTATGTAGATTTTGCAAAAACTTAAAAGTGCACTACAATGTGATCTACCAATTATAACACTTGACAAAACCCCAAACCTAAAAAGATCATTATGTCAAAGAGGCTTTTGCCTTCCCATGTACACTGAAGCATTACCCACAATAGCAAAGAAACAACAATATCCTAAGTGTCCATCAAATAATGAATGAAGAAAATATACTAATTAGACACAAAAAGCCTAAAATACTGTTATTTGTGACAATGCAATTGGAAATCACTAATGTGATGACATCAGCTAGAATCAGAAAGAGAAGTATCACATGATATCAACCATATGTGGCATAAAAACTAATCTCATAAGAAGTTGAGATGGGATGATGTTTACCAGAGACTGGGAGGGCAAAGCAGAGACAGGGATGGGAAAAATGTAGTAATTCATGGCAAGATAGGAGGAAGTTCTGCTAGATAACAATAATGTACTAAATGTCGTACAAAACTTCAAGAGAATTTAGAAACTTTTCAAAATAAAGAATGATAAATGTTTGAAATAGTAGACATGCTCAACCTTATACAATGTATACATATATCAAAATGTCATATGTGCAAGTTTTTTTAATTTTTTTTTTCATTTTTCAAGGTAGGGTCTCACTCTAGTCCAGGCTGACCTGGAATTCACTATGTAGTCTCAGGGTGGCCTTGGACTCACAGCAATTCTCCTATCTCTGCTTCCCGAATGCCGGGATTAAAGAAAGGTGTGTGCCACCACACCCAGCTGTGCAAGGTATTTTTTTTTTGTTTTTTTACTTTTATGTATAATTTTGGAAACAAATTTAATTTTAAAAATCAATTGACTTTAAATATTGAATATCTATTTCCATACTTTTAAACTCATTCCATTGAGTTCATTTTTTTAAAAAAATGTTAACTTTATTTTTATTTATTTGTTTGAGAGAGATAGAGAGAAAGAGGCAGAAACAGGGAGAGAGAGAATGAGTGCACCAAGGCCTCCAGGCGCTGCAAACAAACTCCAGACGTGTGTGTTCCCTTGTGCATCTGGCTTACTTGGGTCCTTGGGAATTGAAGGGAGGTCCTTTGGCTTTGCTGGCAAATGCCTTAACCTCTAAGTCATCCCTCCAGTCCCATTCCATTGATTGCTATCAGCAGTCCTGATTTTATAGCTTTGTAGTATTTTTGGAACAAGGAAGTATGAAGCGTCCATATTTATTCATTTTTTAATAATTGCTTTTCCTACTTTGTGTTTCTTGTATTTCCATATGAATTAATCTGCTTATGTAATACAACATTTGGTATCTGGACAGATAATTATATTGAATATTGTATATTACCATGTGAACATTAGGCTTTCAATACGCTTCCATTTGTACAGGTTTTCCTTAATGCCTACCAAGTACACTTTATAATTTTTAGCATGTAGACCTTATCCCAATGTCACAAAGGAGAAAATGAGCTGCGCAACAATATTCATCTCTCTCAGCTTCTTGACTGACTTACTTACTGACGGACTTAGTGTGGTATGTTCTCCACCTCTTTGTTTGTCTTCCCTGGCATAATATACTGAAAACTTGAACTATAAGGTCATAAGCCCTCCCTTCTTTAAATTTCTTGTGGTAACTGATACACTGGACCTCAATGAAAAGCAAAATAAACCGCTTTGTGTTTGTATGTCATGCCAGTGAGAATGGCCACCGTCATGAAAAAAAAAAAAAAAAAAAGGTGACTAATGCTGATGAGGATGCAGAGAAAGAGAACTGTCATCCACAGTTGATGGGATTGTAAACATGTGTATCCCCCTTGGGAAGTGTGGAGGCTTTTGAAAAATCTAGAACAAAATTGATCTACCATAAGATCTAGTCAAGCCACTCTTACAGACTCTACACCCTCCTGCAGAGATACAGTGCACTCATGTCCATCACCGCACTTTCCACAATAGCAGGGAAATGGCACCAGTTATCCACGGAGGGTCTTCTCACCTCAATTAACCTAATCTAGGAACTCTCCCAAGAAAGCCATTGACAATGGAGATTAACAACTCTACCCCATGTCAGCTTGATATTCAAATGTATAACTTTCTGGCCATAACCTTCCATTCCTTGTCCTCATAATAAGCTCATGAGCAGATGACAATGCAAAGTGCATTCAGTCTAACTTTAAAATCCATTAGTCTTTCACAGTCCCAACATTGTTTAAAGTGTGAATGCAGTTTCTTCTGAGAATTAACCACTTAACTGTGAACCCCTACAACATCAAAAAGTAAGCTACATTCTTCCAACATAAAATGGCACAAAGTAAATGTTATCATTCCAAAAGGGAAGATCATAGGCATAGTAAGGAACTATCAGACTAAAGCAAAAGTGAGGCACAGCAGGGAAAACTTCAAGTCTTATAAATCCATGTCTAGCATTTGGGACTTTTGATGAAAATGCATGTGCTCTGAAAGACCTGTGTGTCTCCACCACTCTAGTACTACTTCCTGTAGCACTCATAGCCTCTCTATTGCTGGAGCTCCATCCGAATTCCAGCTTGCCTCAGCAGACATCCTAGGACACTGGCATCTCCAACATCCTGCAGTCTCGATTACAATTTATAGCTTACCTCACAGCTCCACACAGAAGGACTCCTATAACTGCCCTGTAGGATATCTGACCCTGCCATTCAGTTCTTGACCTCACTTTCTCTCTGAATATGTAACACAAGATTTCATCACCCCTTCAATATTGCATCTTTCATGACAAGGTTATCCCCCATGGACAATTTTGCCAAGGTCTCTTTCTAGCTTGGAATGTATAGCATTGCCCAGTTGGACCACAGATTGTTGAAACACTTCCCTAGGTGGTTGTGCTCAAGTAGGGAATTTCTTCATTTTAAGCTTTCTTCCTTCAAATGAATTTGGGTTTTTATAAATAAGAGCCTCCAATGGATGTTGTTGTGTCTATAGGGCATCTTTCCTATAATCCCAGTCTGGCACAAAGGGTTTTGTTCCACAGTAATGAACTCTTGAGCAGCTACAGGTATTTATCTTAGAACCACCCTAAATGTTACTATCTTGATATTTCATCTACTAAACACATTATTCCATCAATTTTTAATTCCGTCTCACTCAAGTATTTAGGACCTGGGCAGAATAAAACCAGATTTTAGTCAGTCTGTCACATGAATGCCACATATGGCATTCCTCATAGAGTTATTGGCTCCCCTCTGAAAGCTCATGTCAGCATTCCAGCTTCAAACTTCCACCAGAATGTTCTATTCAGCTCTGCTTCCAGTATTCTAGGAATTTTGTAGCTCGCTATTCTACATTTCTTCCACAAACTAGTGCCAAATGTAACATCATCAATTTTTATCACAGCAAAAACCTCAGTCCTGGTAGCGGTATTACTGTCTGTATTACTTATTTTCTCATCGCTGTGACCAAATAACTGCCCACAAGCAATTGATGGAGGAGGAGATTGTTTATTTCAGCTTAGAGTCCATCACAGCAGGAAAGGCAGAGGTGTGAACATAAAGGAGGGCTGACCACACTGCCTCCTCCATCAGGAAGCAGAGAGAGAGGAAGGTCCTCGCTCACCTTACGTTTACTTTCCCCTGTTATACAGCCCGAGATCCCCAGCCCATGGTTATCATGAGTCTTCTAATGTCAACTGACATGATCTAGAAATGTCCTCACAAACATGTTAAGAGTTTTGCTTCCATCATGTTAACAAGATTAACCATCATGGCTAGAGATGTTGAACAATTTTAACACATTTTGGCCTTTTTTTTTTTTTTTTTTTTTTTTTTGCCTTTTGTGTTTCTTCTTTAGTGAACTATCTGTAGAGTTCATTGGCTGGTTTTCTGACTGGTATTTGTTTGTTTCTTAGGTTATGTGTTTTTCAGCATTTATGATTTGCAGTTTGTTACACATTCGACATATTAACTCCTTGTTTAAGATATCATTAGCAAAGATTTTCTTCCATTCTATACACTGTATGTTTTTATCTGTTGATATTAGGTTATTTTTCATATAGAGGTTTTTGACTTCATGGAGTATCAGGCTATGTCCTGTGCTGTTGAGGTCCTCTTCAGAAATTTATTGTCTATACTTATATCCTGAATTGTTTTTCCTATGCAATGTTTCTAATATTAAATTAAGGTCTTTGAACCAGTTTGGATCTGTTTTGCACAGGGTGAAAGATAAGTCTCTAATATCATTTCAGATACTAGTCCCTTATTACACAGGAATAAAGCAATTCCATGTTGATTTTTATACTCGATAACCTCCTGAATTCATTTTTGGTGAACATTCTTCAGGATTTTCTGTATAAATTACATTTGAAATACTCATGGTTTTAACATCTTACCTTCCTTAGCTATCAGCACTATTTTTCTGTGTACAGAGGTGAGTGGTCATGCATGCCCATCTGAAAACATGCATGTGGAGAACAGAGGGCAACTCTACTTGTTTCTTAGAAGCTGGATGCTGTTTAGAGACAGTCTCTCACTGGCCTGGAGTTCAACAAGTATGCTAGGTTGGTTAAATAGTGAGCCCTGTTACTCCTTCCCAGCATTGAGTTTGAGTTCCCAGCATAGGAGTTTTCATTACAATGCAAGACTTTTTAAAAATTGGTTCTGGGGATCAAACTTAAGGCCTCACTCTTGCAAGGCAAGGACTTACTAAGTCAGCTATGTCCTCAGCTACATCCAGCAAGAAATTCATAGAATAGAAAACATCATTAGACTGTTTTCTGCCAAAGCAGTGAACATTTTACTAAATTAAAAAAGAATATGTGGTGTAAATGAGAAGTTTCTTAGTCATTAAGCAAAATCTCTCACTTAAGAAAAATAAGTGCATTTATTATAAAATAAACAGTTAAATATACTTTTATTCTAGTAGAATTGAAACTAATTCTAGAAATAATGACAGCATTCTGCAAATCTTTTGTAAGCTAAAGAATGAGCAAAAAGCCCTAGTGAATTGGGTACTCAATAAATTTTAAGTGAATGAACATAAAAGTGAATGATTTGTATAATAATATATGAAATGTATAGTGTTCAACTGAGCAAATTCATGGATTTTCATCCTCAAAGGAGGGAGTCAGTGTCAGAGCCTCAGCATACATTCCAGCTTAGGTTGGACAGTGAGAACACTGAGACCTATTTCACACAGAATATGGACAAAAGGAATAAACTCAAGCTTACAAATTACTGCTCTACATTAAGGTGAGGTTTTTGGTATACTGTCGCAAGTAGACACTAATCCATGGTCTCAAGTGATGTTCTCATTTCAGCCTCCAAGTATCTGAGACTATAGAAAGATGGGGCATAAGTAGTTTTTTTTAATACAAATCAATGAACAACTGAAAACTCTTTAGTAAGCTATTAAGTTTTCTATGTTTAAAAATATTTAAATATACTGAAGAAGCAAATGTTATGGATTTTACCATAGACAAGTGGCTCAGTAACTTAACGGTTCTCTCACCAACTATAATCACGTAATAAGAATCCCTAATAAAAAGTAAATGCTGCTTTTAGTAAATACCATTTGCTATCTGTCCCAATATTTACAGAGTCTGGGATAGTGGTGCATATGGAAGTCCTTCTACCACAGTTTAAATATTTAGTTATAAACCAAATTAACTGTTAATTAAATTTAAAAATCGACCACAATACCAGATCAACCATATTAATATTCATCTTTGTATTAAGGATTTCCTGATAGATATGTTTCCAAGTAGGTACACAGACCAATAGGTTTTAGACTTCCTGAATTCTGTGGAACAAAGAGGTCTGCTGAGTCTGTGACTTCTCTGCCTTTTGAAGCACACAGCAAGAGGCCATGCTCATATAGGGCTGATTTCATCCACTCCACCATCATCTCTACACTTCCATCCTCTCAATAGCCACCATCATTCCTGCATGGAGCCATGTCCTGGCATTCTATAGGCTTGGGAAATGCACACCTCTGGTAGTGTCCATCTTTGGGAAGGCTGCTCACCAGCCAAGCCTCATCATGCCTCTCCTGTACATGCTACTCCATAAATCCTTCAGGCCTCTGAGTTCAGACACTGGAAGTGAGGGCAGCCCAGAACTGGCTAAACAGGCTCTGGAAATGGCCTTGGAGTCTTAGATTGTCAGAAGAGTCTGGATAACAGTAGGGTGTGTGCTGTGTCTACACTACTTAGCCCTTCAGCATGCCTGGAGGGCAGCGTTCAGCTAGAGGGGAAGACAGAAGTTCCCACAAGACAAAGCCAGGGCAGGGTGCTATAGTACAGATCTATAAAGAACACTACTGCCATTCTCTCCTTTCCTTGTTTCTTGTCACAAAAGGAAAAATTTAATCTGAAAAAAATCACGCAATGACTGAAGAAACAACTGACAAGATTTCATCTTATGGGAAAACTTCAGAACAAGGACTTAGGACATGAAAATATCCTTCAGAAAGTATGTTATTAGATAGCAGTGAATGAATTTGTCATATTTAAGTAAATTTGGGTCTCCTAAGATATATAAGCAAATTGATTGGTTGAATATTGTCCTTAAAATTCCATCACAACCTACAGCAAATATGTTGAAGCTATGTACCATGAACTCAAGTTAAGACTAACAAACTCAATTTTGAATACAGATCAAACTGTATTCCTGAAAAAAATCATATTTTATGAAAAAAATCCATGGTGAAAATCAAATCAGTGTCACTTTTAACTGCCATCACACACAACACTTCATCAGTCATGTACAGAAAGTATTCCTGAATATTAATCTGAAAATATCACTTATATGGATATTGGGTCTCACAGGAGTTTGTCCCTCTCCTAAAGACACTTGACAACTCCAGGTTTTAATCACACTAAGCGTTAAAAATGAGCTTTCATGAGTTCAGACTTTTGAATGCCCCACTCTGTCTAGGAGAGACTAAGTAATTTGCATAAATACAAATTCTAGAGAAGGGATAAGTATTCTAGTGCTTACACAAATAGATGAATGAAGCATACATAAAAATAAAACAAAATAAGTATATGAAAATGTGGTAGATGTGGCAGCTACCTTAAAGGCATTTTAAAAATACTATGACAAGATTGTGATTTTTTTAAATACTTAGAACAACAGGGTTAAGAAATAGTAAATGTTCAAAACACTTCAAGTCATCCAATCAGTGAGCTCCAACTCAAATATGAATAATAGTAGTCAATGAGGTACTTTTAAAAGCTAGAGGATCTAGCCACACTAAATTAATTTGAAAGTTCAAATTTTTTTTTTGCTATGGATAAGTGGATTAAAGGAATAAAATATTCCATCCTATAGCTTTCAAAATGCTAGTAACTATCAAAGCTATTCATGTATCAATGCCTTAAGCAAGTAGGAAAAAACTATTGTTATTAAAAATAACGAATATTGGTCAAATTAATACACACATTTTGGAGTTGAATATTATCACAAAAGTAAAAGCATAATGTATAACGATGTTCAATTTGCCTCTTAAATATCAGAAATATATTTTAGATATGTCTAACAATATTCAAATAAATTTAGAGCCCAAATTACACATAATTATTGAAGTGTATGTTCAATAAACATTGGCTTACTTTTAATTTTTATTTATTTGCATATGGAGGAGTTTTTATAGATAGGCATATAGATATCATATGCATAGTCTACTTTTTGCATTGTTATACATAGGTGCTGTAGAACTGAACTCTGACATGCAGGCTTTGCAAGCAAGTACCTTTAAGTACTGAGACATCTTCTAAACTCCAACATTTACTTTTGGAAATGATATAGTTTCCAAACAACATGCAGAGTCAACCTCATTCAAAGAGAAGTTAAAACCAATAACAAACCTGTTATTTCAACTATATACATCAATTATATGCATCAAACTAAAAATGTATCTTATTAGGAAAGTATCATGATAACACTTTATACTACTCCTAATATGTATATAAATAGTAAATAAGAATTTTGCAAATGAAAAAAAAAAAAAAAGAAAAAAAAGCCGGGCGTGGTGGCACACGCCTTTAATCCCAGCACTTGGGAGGCAGAGGTAGGAGGATCACTGTGAGTTCGAGGCCACCCTGAGACTCCTTAGTGAATTCCAGGTCAGCCTGGGCTAGAGTGAAACCCTACCTCAAAAAACCAAAAAAATAAAAATGAAAAAAAAAAAAAGAATTTTGCTATTAAGAACTGTGCTCCACATGCTTCCATACTAATTATAATGAATTCACCATCCAATTTATTATTTTTGGTAACCCCAAAGTATGGAAATTTCAAATGTCCCTCATCTCTTCTGTGCTTTTATACATATACATAGATCCAAGATATTACTCAACTTTTCTAGTTTAATTTGGACATGTTTTATTACATATATTCACATATTATATACCTAGAAGAAATTGGCACCTTTTTGAAGTAACCATTAATGGACCAGGAGTGTGATATGATCATCTAACCAAACACAGTTAATGAAGGAAGGCAGTTATTCAGGCTTATAAATCCAAAGGGAGTTTCACCAATGGCGGAAGTAGCTATCCCCCTTTCATAGGTCCAAGCAAAGAAAAACCATCAAAAAGCCCGATAACACCAAAGACCTGCAAGAACACACCTGCCAGAGCTCACACAGCTCTCTACACCTTTGGACTGAAATCTGACCCAACCCCAAACACCTCTTTGGGCTGAAACACAGGATCAGCCCCCAATGACACCTCCTCCAGCAGAAGACTCAGTTACACTCAATAAAACATCTGAGGCTATGTAGGATATACATTCACATTCAAGCCACCATACATTGCTGTTCTAGTATCTGACAAAACAGACATCAATCCAAAATTAATCATAAAAATATAAAAAATCATAAAAAGATAAATAAGGCCACTCTATAATAATTAAAGAACCATCAGTAGAACATTACAATTCCAGACATAGATGCACCAAACAAAGGTACACCTAATTTTATCAATTAAAAAAAAAAAAAAAACGCTTTACTAAATATACAGTTCACCAACAAGGTAATAGAATGTGCCTTTTAAAATTTTTTGTTTATTTTTATTTATTATGTGAGAACAATAGACACATGGAGAGAAAGAGTCACAGAGAGAGAGAGAGAGAGAAAATGGGTGTTCCACAGCCTCCAGCCACTGCAAAAAAACTCCAGATGTGTGCGCCACCTTGTGCATCTGGCTAATTTGAGTCCTGAGAAATCAAACCTGAAACAAAGGTCCTTAGGCTTCACAGGCAAATGCTTAACCGCTAAGCCATCTGTCCAGCCCACTAGGTGCCTTTAATATCACAATTTTACCAACAGACGTGTTATCCAACCAAAAAACAATAAACAGAGGAATACTGGAGTAAAATTATATCATAGATCAATTGCAAGTAACAGACACTTTAAAAATATTCCATAAAACACTAGTATATTCATCTCAGCAATGATTGAGTCTTTTTCTAAGATAGGTAAAAAAAAAATGTTTGAACACAAAACAAGTCTTGTATTCTATCTAGTTACAATGGAACAAAGTTAGAAATCAACATTAAGAGAAATTACATAAATTCATGGATACTAAAGAACACATCAGTGAATGATAAATAGTAGGTTATAGAAGAAATCATGAAGGATATCAAAATGTTCCTATAATTGTACAAAATAAAAATACAATGTACCAAGACATGTGGAATATAAGGAAGGCAGTCCTACAATGGAAGTTTTATAACTCTAAGTATCTATGTTATAAAACCAGATCACTCTCAATTAAAAAAATATTAGTGATGCACATTAAGTCATTGGAAAATCAAGAACAAACAAGCTGAAACAGGCAGATGGGCTGAGGAGATGCCTCAGCAGTTTAAGAGGCTTGCTTGCAAATACTACAGCATTTGTTCAGTTCCCCAGTACCTATGTAAAGCGAGATACACAAAATGACCCATGCATCTGGAATTTATTTGCAGAGGCAAGAGGCCCTATTCTTTCTTTCTCTGCCACTCTAAATAAATAAATAGATAAATATTGCTTTTCAAGAATAGTAGTAGGCAGAGAAAAATAATTACATGCATAAATCAATGAAATAGAAACAAAAAATAATAAAATTATGAAATGCAGATTGGGTTCATTGATAAGTTAAGCAAGATTAACAAACCCTTAGGCAAATTACTCCTTTCCCCTCTTGTCAAAAAAGTGGGAACAAAATGATAAGATTAAATATGAAAAGAGAGACAACAGATAACAAGGAACTTTTTAAAAAATCATTTTGTCATATCTCAAAAATCTACATTCTACCAAATTAGAAAGTCTAGAAGAAATGATTTTCTACATAGAAAATTAATCCAAAATGGAATAATTTACAAATCTACTAAAAGCAAAGAGATCAAAACCATAATAAAAATATTCAATTAAGGAGAATGTTTGACATCCCCAAACACATAAAAGTTGGGTGTGATGACATGTCTGTAACCCCAGTCCACTGGTGGTGGAGACAGGAGAATTACTGGGGCTCACTGACCAAAACCAGCTGCTCCAGCTTGAGAGACAGACCTGATCTCAGAGAAAAACGCAGATGATAAAAAAAGAGATGGGCTCCTGCATTCTCTGTCTGCTTCTACAAGCTCGCATGTGGTGCATGTGAATACGCAGCATACACACAGGTGCACCACACATAGTTACACAATGTCCCCCATACTCTGTACACACATATGCACACGCAAAATAAAAAATAAACCTTGCCAACTATAACAAAAACCCATGTCCACAAGGATTCCCTTCCTGTTTCAATCAGACCTCAAAGGAACTAAAACTAGTGCTTCTTAAATTATGTAAAACAGCACAGGAATGAAAACTCCAAACCTTTTACAAAGCATCAAACTAATAGCAAAACCAAGTAGAGACACAATAATGAATTAAAAGGTACAAATTTTAAAGGAAGAAATGAAAGACGATATGATGATATGATTCTACTCATAAGAGACTCTTAAGACTCCACCAGTAACTCCTGGATAGGACAAATACTTTTAGCAGAGTGGCAGAATACAAAATTAACATAGAAAAATCAACATTCTTGCTAAAACAATAGCAAACATGCTTCATAACATGGAAGAGGGTTTGGCATGTATCAACCTAATCATTTTAATTTTGTCATTTGGTCCTTCTTGTGAGGACCATTTCATACAGAGGCCATTTGAAAAGATAGCACATTTTTTAATTGAGTAATTTACTATATGAACATACTGAAAATTGGTTATATTCCCATCAGGTAATACTCTATGTTCCCTTTTATTCCCACCCCCATTTCACTGAGGGCTCTTCTCAGTGAGATTATCAATATTCACCGTGAGGTCATGAATGCAATAGTCTCTATGTTGGGGACAATGTTTCAGCACACACCTTCCCATCCAGTGGCTCTCACATGCTTTCTTCCCCTCTTTGTCAATGTTGACTTGAAGGCATGTTATAAGTCTAGTTTAGTGTTGAGCTCTCATCAGACACTGAGTTTTAATGAATTTTAAAAGATAGTAGATTGACAAAATGTGTAAAATTTGAGGTTCACAATATATAGATATGCAAACGTACCTGCACACATGTGTGTCCATAGACATATGAACACAAATACACAAACACATGCACACTATACACACATATTCAACAAATAAAACCAAGCATAGGCTGGTTAGATGGCCTGGTAGGAGAGTACTTGATTCAAACATGTGGGCCGGAAAGACCTGAGATCAGCTGAATTCAATTCCTCTGGATCCATTTATACAACCTGCGGATACTCATGGACATTTGTAATCTCAGTCCCAGGAGAAAATGACAGTTGAGCATCACTGGGGCTGGTAAAGAAACTGCACTGTGGAATGAGAGAGAAACTCATTATCAAGGAAATGTGCTGATGAGCAATGAAGGACAGCCAATACTGGCTCCTACTCTCCCTGGAGCCCATCTCTACATATACACCACAAACACACAGAGAGACAGAGAGAGAAAGAGAGAGAAACAGAATAACATGGAAAAAAAAATATATATATATATGACAAAATGTTCATCATATACATGAGATAAGCCTAGGATCAACATATTTTTTCATTTCATAAGTACATTCTACATATATATGTCCATATACACAGTATATATGAAATAGAATTTAAAAAGGGATTTTCCTTACAATTTTGTGTGTGCTTATTGAGAAAGAGGGAGAAGGGGAAAAGATAAAACAATGAACGTGTTATAGATTGAACTGTGTTCCCTAAATGAGATATACTCAAGTCCTATTCTACCAGTACTTCAGAATATGACCTTAATGGAAAACAAGTTTATTGCACATGTTGTTAGTAGTAACTAAAAGGCAATAGCAGTTTATGAGTCCTTAATGTATTATGTCTGTTTTCCTTATAAAAAGAGAAAAGCTGGGGAAAAGGAGACGAGGCCCTGTGAAAACAAAAATAGATTAGGAAAGCTAGGAAAGGGCACCAAAAGACATAACATCGCCTACACATACACTTTGAGGGAGCTGAGCCTGACCAGCACCTTGATTGTGAATTTTTTGCCTCCAGAAGTGAGAGAAAACAAATTTATTTTACTACCCCCTCAAAGTAGTTTTGGATAGCTTGTTATGGTCAACCCAGCAAACTAATACTGGAGTACCAAGAGGGATTATGGGAGTGAAAACTAGTATGAGAATTTGTGCTAGACAGTGATGGAAAATGAGGGAAACATACCATTAATGTGAATAAGTATTTCAGTAAAATATGCAAGTCTTGAGAAGAGAGAAGTCTGTAAGATACGTGAATGAAAGATTAATGCAAACAACTAATGCTACTTGGTTCACACAAAACGAAAATGGAGTGAAAGGACTTTTAGGATCACTGAGCTCACTGGGACCTAAAACTAATCTTTTATTAATAATAACCAAGCTAAAGCTGGAGGATGGGCACGTGAGTGGAAGCTCAGTGTCTTCTCTATTCCAGTCTTCCTTTGCCTATTTAGGAGGATCTTTCTTTGAGATTGAAAATACAAACAAGAAACAAGCTTTAACAAAAAGATGGAAATCCATTTGTTCTTGCCCTGAGCCTGAGGATATAAGGCCAAAACAGAGTGTGGGTTGAGGCCTGCACAGCCCCACCTAACTATAGCAAGGAGATCTGAATGAAGGTCAAGGAGTTGAAGCAAACCCGGAAGAATAAACATTAAAAACATCTTCAGCAGGAACCAAAACTAGTCAAAAGAATGGGCATTTTACAGCATAGACTTAGTAGAATCATGAGGGAAGAAGAAGCCCGGTGGTTCTTCTCAGCAAGTAAGGGGTTTTTCTGCAATGCCTAAAGATTGGGATTCAACTCCCAAGTAAAACCAGATGCATAAGGTGGCACATGCTTCTGGAGTTCATTTGCAGTGTCTGAAAGCCTTAGTGTGCCCATTCTTTCTCTTTTTCTCCCTCCCCCTCTCTCTCTTTCTGTCTTTCTCTCTTTTTCTGCCTCTTTCTCTCTCTCTCTCTCTCTCTCTCTCTCTCTCTCTCTCTCTCATAAATAAATATTTTTAAAAGAAAATATTTTTAAAGTAGAGAACAAAGTGTCCTCTAATTTTTGCACATAAGTTTCTCATAGAGATGTTAGGGCAAAACAAACACTTTATCTTAATACTTTGACATTTAAGCATAAATGAGTTTAGAAAATTACTCCCAGGGGCAGGGAGATGGATCAGTAGATAAAGTGGCTGCCATACAAACATGAGGATCTGAGTTTGTATCCCTAGCATCCACATAAAACTAGATGCTTGACACAATTTTGTAATCCCAACCTTGCTGCAGTGAGAATAGAAACCTGTAGGCCAGTTGGGCCAGGGAACACAGTAGTGATCAAAGAGAGACTCCCTTAAAGGAGGTGGAAGGCAAGAACCAACATTCAAAACTGTCTTTGTCTTCTGACCACCTCATGCACATGGTGGAGACTACACACCCTCTCTCTTTCCCCCTCTTCCCCCCCCCCCCTCTCACACACACACACACACACACACACACATAGTAAAATTAAGAAAATAAGCCACCTTATGTGTGGCATACAAAGAAAGATTTACCTAAGATTTTGTGTCAAATTGAACAATTTTGTCTTCTACATCTTGAAGGCTTTCTCATTTGGATGTCTCATTTTGTTACTTTTTTAGATTTTATTTTTGTTTATTTATGAGAGAGAGGGAGAGATACTGTTCTTGATATTGTTTTATTCTAACTACCATTACATATATTTTAAGGGATATCTCCAAATGTACAAAAGCATAGTATATCAAGTTAAAAGCAGCAATTCATGAGAATGCAAATGCTAACAAGTATAAAGTTAAGATATTATGAGATCTTAAAAATTCTAAGTGGGATTATTATCTGAATTATTCACCTTTTTAAAAGTTAGCCACTGGCAAAGGCCATCCTGGTCATCAGGTTCTTCCTCAAATAAAAAAAGTAATATCCAAACAGTCATTAAGAAAATAATTTAAACTAACAACATTTAAAAATAAGTAGAAAGAAAAAGGAATGGGAATGGTGGATATCACTTTTCCTTGCATCCCTTTGACCAGAATGCCTTCTAATGACTAGAATTTATCTGAGAGGAGACTGGCATAGGCAACTTGTCTGAGTGCTCAAAACAAAAAGGCTGCCAGAGTGGCACCCATATGTACTCTGTCACACAAAAACTAACTATTCTTACACACACATTTTCCCTCCCTAACTCACCACAAGAATTGATTTCCTATTTTATCCATTCAATTCATTTTTTCCAAAATTCAACAGGTAAAAGCATCTGGATCACTTTTGTTGATTTTATACTCATAACTTTTATTCATATAGTTTAAGGAAAGAGGCATACATACAAACTGAGGCAAAAGAGAAAGACAATAACTGAGAAAACAGTTTCCACAGCTCCTATGTGTTTCCATTTTATGTTTTATACACCTCGCAAGGGTCTATAGAGAGCATTGCCCCCCCCCATGGAAACTGATGCCAAAGAAACCTGACAGAGGTCCAGAACTCAGATTATGCTGGATTTATATACCTTTTACAATCCTTTGTCTGAATTCTCCCATGCTTGGAGAGGGGAGAGACTGACATCCGTGAGTGTAGGGTTCTGTCAAATAAGATGAAGTACAGGGAGCTGTCTCCTGAGATAAGGTAGTTATGCATTGACCAAAGAGATCAGGGTCAGAGTCATGGTTCCTGTTAGCTCCCATCACAGGAATCTTCCCCGCTGCAGTTTCAGAGGAGAACAATGCAACATCTATTGCTTCAATGAAAGTCCTATGTATATTTCATTTCCTATAGATACACTGATTATATTCCATCTAAACTAATGTAAGCTAGGAACATTAAATATATGGTATTCCTTCAATACTCAGAGTGAGGCCACTGGATGGTTCTCTTCATGTGAGAAATAACAGCTTTTGAAAAAATCTTGGCCCAGGGGGATTAAATAGAAAACAGTCTTTTAAAATAAATACTTGAACAATAAATTAGAAAATTAACTTTCCGAGGACATTTATTCTATCAAATTTTAGATTTTAATATAATATTCCTTAATATACAATTTATGCTTTCATAGTCTGGCTTAATGATTTCATAATAGGAATGCTAAGTTAAGACTTTGAAATCTATTTAATAATTCATTTTGATCATAGTTAATACAAAGATGGCCAATGTACATAGTTACCAGCCAATATTTTCACATTGTAAATCCTTATATATTAACATAACTCATTTAAGCAAAAATGATTCTATGGTCGTTTATATACTGCAAACTACAACTCCATGAAATTTGTATCTCATTCTGCAACAATACTAACAAGAATTTCAACATATAATTAGCTTCAGCATTTTAATATTTCTTTAGCCATAACACACAGTGTTGCATATATTTTATAAATTTTAAGATTCATTTTAGAATTTACATTTCAATTACAAACAAACTCAACAAAGGTCCCTAGAAAGTATTAGACTTAGTCTACATAAAAACATTCTCACTGCTACATAGAGTACTGCAAGCTAATCTGGAACCATTCAACAAAGGTTTAAATATCAAGAATAAAGGTGTGCAATGTATATAATTAAGGCCCTTTCTCCATCCATCTATCAGCCAAGGATTACCACCACATTATTTTGATTCTGTTTGACGTTTTATCCACATGAAAGTAAAATCATAGCCTGGAGAGATGACTTAGCAGGTAAAGCGCTTACCTGAGAAGACTAAGGTATGTTTGAATCTCCAGGTCCCATGTAGCCAGAGAAAATGTGACAGATGTCTGGAGGTTGTTCAGAGTGGCTGAAAGCCCCTGGCATGCTATTCTCTCTCTCTCTCTCTCTCTCTCTCTCTCTCTCTCTCTCTCTCTCTCTCTCTCTCTCCCTCCCTCCCTCCCTCCCTCCCTCCCTCCCTCTCTCTCTCTCTCTCTATCGCTTTCAAGCCTCTGTGCTTCTTGCCTCTTTCTGTCTCTATGCCTCTCTCTCAAAATAAAATTATAAAAAAATTTAGAAAGTGAAATCATAAAATATTTGTCCCTCTGCATCTGACTTATATCACTTAGTATAATGTCCATAATGTTCCAAAACTTCTTTATATCCACCACTACTCTGGTTTTTATCTACTTCTCTTCTAGCTGCCAAATCACCTTATAGACCAGTCAATTTTTCACCCCCAAATAATTGATTTTCCATATAGTCCCAAAATAAAATGTGTTACTCTCTCTTTAAGGTACCAATGAGTATTACACATAATTCAGATTACATAATTTATAGTAACAGTTCAGAACTTGTCAAATTAGACTGCTTATGACTGATACCAATGCCTGTATTCCTCTATAGCCTTTCCTCACTGCCCTCTATGCCCTTGTTTCAATTTCAAATTGAATAAATATGTGAGAGTTTGAAAATGCTAATGGCAGAGAGAACTGTGTTCGTTTATAAGCTTTGAAAGGGGAAAGAAAGACAGCAGAAGACATTGTTGAAACTGTGATACTAGCATAAGGACTGCCTGCATTCTTCTGCCCAGGCTCAGAGACTTAAAGCAAAAGTGAATCTTAAGTATGGGCTAGTGTGCATGGCAGAAGATATAGAATATATGGAACTGAAATATGATCAAGAGAAAGTTGGAAAAGTTCAAGAAACTTTAAAATTACAGGCACAGAGACTGATTTTACGTTACTAAGCTGCTATTGTATCACATATAAGCATCCTTAAGGAGGATGGCCCAACTACTTTACATGGAACAATGGAAAGGATGCTGAAGTGATTCCACCAGGGAAAGACTGAAGGGTAAAAGTGCAAACTCTTTGGAAAACTCCTGTTCTTCAGGGTTACAATGTATTTTGTCCATGGATTAACAATATGACTGTGTTCTGAACATGTGGCATTGATTTTGAAAGCATGAAAAATGCATAGAAGTGGGTCATGAAGTGCACACAGTTCCAGGAGCCTCTTCTGAGATGAGGCCTGTGGAACAGAATATCCCTGTTTTAAAGGCTAGAAAGCCAGTGTGTGGAGTTGAAGATGGACCATGGCTTGCAATGGAGACCCAAAGAAGATGTATTGGATATACAAGGACTACAAAAAAGCTACCACGGAGCACTACTGGCTCATGATGGAAGTTTTCCCTAGATACTCAGCCCAACTGGAGGAATGGAATTATCACTGGGGTGGACGTGAATTCCACACTAAATGCAGGCAGAGGTTTTCAATTCTGGCTGGGTCATCTTGTAGCTGTTTGGTGGTCATAAATCTCTCTGCTTGGATTTATTAATGGGTTCCAGCTTCTTCCACCATCTATGGAATATTTCCTGGATCTATAAGCTTGAAATGAATCCCTTCCCCTGCAAAAATGTGTCTGGTTTATATGTTCCTTCCAGCAATGTGAAATTAATTACAACAGAATATTGATAGTATGAAGTTCTCCCACTAGTGCCTATGACCTCCTAAGTCTTGGCTGTATGCCAGCTTTACAGTGCCAGGTATGACTTCTCTCCTGTGGAACAGGCCTCAAATCAAACCATAAAGTGGTTGGTAATTCCCATAATGGTCAAGCCATTATTGTACCACTGTGCACATCTTGCCTGGCTGGTTGGTTATAGAACACTCAGGGCCCACAGCTGGGTAAGACTGTTGATGACTTTTCTTCCCTCAGCAGCCTGCACAGTACGTTCCAGTACTATAAATACTAGCCAGGCAGGGAGAAGCTTCCAGCTCAGCTCCACCTCATCTCTCTATGTCCTGCAACTGAAACATGTGATATCTTCACCAAAAAGGACATACCATTTGGTTTTATTGCCAATCCAAGCACAGAAGTAATACTATGTTATTAGGGGGCCTCTGTAGCCTCCCTGAGCAACAACTCACAGGGGCATATCACACATGAGAACGGGGGCTTTATTTTATTTTATTTATTTATTTGAAAGAGAGAGAGAAAGAGAGGGAGGGAGAATAGACATGCCAGGGCATCTAGCCACTGCAAACGAATTCCAGATGCATGATCCACCTTGTGTATCTGGCTTACTTGGGTCCTGGGGAATCAAACCAAGGTTCCTTGACTTTGCAGGCAAGCGCCTTAACTGCTAAGCTATATCTCTCCAGCTCATTTTTTTTTTTTAAATAACCTAACTAGGAATAGCTCTATATACCATGGAGGAAGGGTAGCTTTGATCAAATTAATTCTCTTGCTTCACTATATTTTCTTTAGCTTATAAAATAGGTTTCTGTACAGTGTTTTTACATATCGTTAGCTTTTAATAGCCTCCATTTCCACTATCCTCTCCCTCATCTCCAGACCCATATACCCTCTTAAACTTCCTCCTAATATGCCCCTTTCTACTTTCCACTTTCGTCTCACGTGTGTTCCACTATCCACCCAAAAGTAACTTTCTCCCCCACCTCCATGACACATTCCTAGCTTTGGGCCTCTATAGACATTCACTTCAAATTCAACACAGAAATCTAAGAATTCAAAGAAAGGATCTACCTATGAGAGAAACTGAGGCATTTGTATTTTGGAACCTGTTTTACTTCAAGCCAATTAAAAAAAAAAAACATGGATTCTGATATGATAATGTATAAATTTAAGAAACAAATAGAATAAATAAAATTATAGGACAAATATGTTTTACATGCCACTTTGTCACTGGGCTACTGCTAGGGAATACATGAATACTCACTAGCAAAATATAAATAGCAAAAAAGGCATATTCAATATGTTGACACTTGACAATGTTGTATGAAGAAAGCTAGCATGTTTCCTTGTGCTTGCCCACCATCCCTGAGCTGGTTACTCTTGGGGTTGATACTCCCTGTAATGGTGTCTAATCTAGTAAACACTTGAGGTTGGTTTTCTATGCAGGAAACATTTGGCACTGTGCTGGAATATTTTATTTTTCATAATTAAGGAGCTGTTACCAGCATATCATGGGTGAAGTTAAGAATGATAAGAAACACCCAGTGCACAGAACAGACAACCCCCTCTAAAAAAAAAAAAAAAAAAAAAGTAACTTAGCTAACTCAAAACACCAAAATTGTACTTACATATATACAATCTCAACCTATTAAATACCCTCCTCCCTTCCTTTCTCTTCCCTTTATGTCTCCTTTTTAACTTACTGGCCTCTGCTACTAAACATTCATGGAACGTGCTTAGAACACAAGATGAAAATTTTAAATTATTCAAAATTATGTTATCAAGAATAAGCTATGTATTATCTAGAAAATCAATATAATTTTAGTGAACTACTCCTATGTTCTGGAAACAAACTTTAAAATACATATCCAGTATTTAGAAGAAACAATCATTTTGAATATGTTCACATAAGTAGATATGTAAATACTAAAAGTATTGCTTTGTGCTTCTGAGGAACCTGTGGCAGGAGGACCAAAAGTTCAAGAAGAGCCTAGGCCATTTATATGTAAACCCTGTCTCAAACTGAAAAGTAAAAAGTTTAGGGCTATAGCATACTGCTGGATTACTGGTCTGGTATGCATAGGGTGCTATGTACAATCTTGTGTTAAATTATATATATAGTCTTCATAAAACCTGGAAATTCAGGAGATTCAAGGGCCTTGGGATATTGATCACTGGTTAAAGGCACTTGCTTTAAAGCCTAACCAACCAGAGTTAAACCCTCCCCAGCACACATATAAAGTAAGATGAGGGCTGGGGAGATGGCTTACTGGGCAAAGTTTCTTGGCTGCAAAGACTGCTGGCCAGGGCTCCATTCCCCAGTAGACACACACACCCACATATACAAAGTGGTACATGTGTCTAGAGTTCATTTGCAGCAGCAAGAGTGTCCATTTATAACACTACACCTCTTTTTCTAATAAATAAATAACAATATTAAAATATAAAGAAATTTAAAAAGAAATAAAATAAAAAAAACTAAAAGCCAGATGAAAAGTTGCATAAGCATCTATAATCCCAAAATGACAAAGGCAATGGGAGGTGGAGTGAGAGAATCCAACAACTCACAGGCCAGCTAGTCTGGTGTACACAGCAGCAAAAAAATAACAAAGAGATCCTGTCTAAAAGAAGGTGGAAGCAGAAACACCCTGATGTTACCTCCTACCTCCATATGCATGCTATGGCATGTTTACACCTGTAAGCACACATGCACAAACATATTAAAAGAAAAACTTAGAGATTCTTTTAAGGACATCCAGAAACTAAGATTCTGGAATTCACATGTATGTTTTCAGCAAGAACATTTCTTCCAGAAAACCTGAATGTATTATATATCACATAACATGTAGTATAGACCCATCTTCATGCATCACAGTTTATTTTTGCTTGTTTTGATTATTGTTCAAGTATATAAAAATATTAATACAAAATGCAGGAAGCACAGTCCTAATCCCTCTTTTCAAAGTACTAATTTTGAGAAAAGGTCTCACCAAGTTACCCAAGGCTGGCCTCCTCAGAGTGCAAAACTGGCATTAAGGTTGTGCTCCACCACATCTAGGTAGGCTTAAACATTTAAACAAATGAGTTACCTTGCCTTCAAGCTTATTTTAAGACCAAATGAAGAAGATTAAGAAAATAAAAGAGTTTTAGATAATATAACAGCAGGAATGCCTTTTGTTTTTATTGTAACAGCCTCATTGCCAAATCACTGTTTGAAAGGTTCAAATATAAACACAAATGTAAATTACACCTGCAATTTCAAACACGCCAAGTTTATTAAATAGTGAGAAACATAAAATCATGAACAGTATTTTATATTAGGCTTAATATATCTGTGCAATTGAGAATTGTCAAAATTTATAAATTGTTTGTACTATATTACAAATTTAAAGAATACCTTTAATATCTTTCATTTTTCCATTTGTTTTGATTTTTGAGGAATGCATTTTGTGTGGAACATTTACTGCCAGTATTTAGTCAAAATAAGGCTTAATAAATGAGGAAAATAGCTATGATGTACAACTCGGGACTTAAATCTAGTTATGACGTACGGCTTAAAACATCAATCTGTCTTGTCTCTGGTGAATTCTTAAGAACTATTGTTAAAATATTTCTTATAAACTTTAAGCTATCATATTTCATATATTTAGTTATCATATTTTATATAAACATCAATAGAGGGTCTCAAAGATTCATATATTTTGTAATAATTTCTAATGTGCTTATTTGTTCTACACCATGAGGGTGGTATTAAATCAAACATACACTATCATTTTTAGTCAGGAAAGGGGAAATTATTTGAATAAATGATTATTTGTTTGAATGTAAGGAACATATTTTAATAAGTCAAAATTTCAAAGATCCATTAACAGTAGAGATATATTAACAGTAAAATATGAAAAGATTTGTTTGTGTTTAAGATACAAGCTCTGGAAAGAAAACACCTAGACCTGTATGTATCTTGCTAAGACTTCTGTTTGCAGTGCTCAGGAGTGCTTGGTAAATAATTTCACTTAATGAATAATGTAATAAATTAAATTTAATGGTCCTCTTCTCATATTTTTAAGAATGGTTTTCAGTCTGCCTATCCTATCCTAGTTTGTCTTAGAAATGAATTACCCTTTAGAGAAGAAAACATAAAGTGACATTTGTATTCTTCATTGAATACCCAAAACATACCTACATGTACACATACCTGAAATTTACTAATTTGTTTATCTGAAACTCCTCAGCATACCTGAAAAACACCCACCTTAAAGCCAGTGGTAATACAGTATACCGTATTTTATTTAAAGACACCTTATAATCAAGTATAGCTTCTCATATTCTGGGCTCATTTTTTTTTCTACTGAGAAACTCTCCGAATGTTTCTACAGGGTTCTTTTTCTTATAGTTATTATTTTTACTTTCTGAAGTTTGAGCAACAAACCTGAGGCCTAGAGCATGCAAGGCAAAATCTCTACCACTGAGTTACAGCCCCAGCCCACCATCCCTTTATTACGAAGCAAGGCCTCACTAAATTGGTTGAACTTACTCCACAGCTTACTTAGGCAGGCCCTGAACTTTGCCTTGTCTACTTGAGTAGGTTGGATTATTAGCCAAAAGCAGGCCCAGTTCACAAAGTGCCTGTCCAAAAATAAAAATAAAAGACACTCAAATGGCCTTCAATTAGGAAACTTATATTTAGAATTCTAAAATTGAAGACAGGTACCAGGGAACCAGAGGTCACTAACAAAATAGAACTAGGTCATAGAAAACTGGGTGCTTCCTGTTCTGTATCCCAAAGAAGAAGTCTCTGAGACCTCAGCTCCTTGTTACAGTTAACATTAAAAGCAATAAACCCTCCTGGAACGATGGTCATAATGAGCATGCCCACAGCTGCTAGAGAAATACCATGAGACAAGAGGGAAGGTTCCTCCAGAAGAGAGCTGAGACCACACGCAACACAGTGAGTTCTTGAGCCTTTAAAGGAGATGTAATATGAGGTGTCCTTACAAATGGCAGTTCAAATGGTATTTAGAGAAACAATATTCCAAACTGATAACTGTTTATAAAAATTAAAAAAATAGATTTCTAGGATATCATTAAAATAACACCATTGTTTTCCATGCTGAGTGGAGCCAAAACTTACATGTATAGCTTATGAATGAAAAGTCACAAAGAATAGGTCTGAGTACTGCTTTTCTGCAGTCTCGTTGGGTAACCTTGGGAAAGCAATCTAACTTCTCTCTTTGCACATGAAATGTAGTTTTAATACTAATTTCAGCAGCCTTTTGCAATAAAGATTAAGTAGTATAAATATGCAACAAGAATTCAAATGAATCAAATAACTTATTCAGTATTTAGTGAGTAATTTTTTTCTTTTTTTTAATTTTTATTAGCATTTTCCATGATTATAATAAAATCCTGTGTTAATTCCCTCCCTCTCCCCCCTTTCTCCTTTGAAATTCCATTCTCCATCATATTACCTCCCCATAACAATCATTGTACTTACATATATACAATATCAACCTATTAAGTACCCTCCTCCCTTCCTTTCTCTTCCCTTTATGTCTCCTTTTTAACTTACTGGCCTCTGCTACTAAGTATTTTCATTCTAGTGAGTAATTTTTTTTTATGCCAAGCATTATGGGCACAATGATAGAAAATAAAGTGTCACCACATCTCTGTTAAGTCTGATTCCTGGCACCACAAGCAAGTCAAACATCAATGTCATTAGCCCCAGATGCTCCTCTTGATACTGAATGTCTCATGCCATGACTTGGGCAGCAAGAGGTGAGGAGTTCACAGGAATGCTTAAACAGAAAGTATTGCAAGCCTGACACCACAAAATCAATATCTATTACCATCACTAATGACTAACATAAATTGGACAAAGATTAAAGCTTAGCTTCTATGTCAAAGTCAAGCACCAACAGGTTCCTTTTCTGCACAAAAACTCAATTAAAACAAAATTTTCCAGTCTAAAAATAATTATCTTTAGAATGTTATTATATCTAATTTTAGTTGATGTTATTGGTAATGATCAATACCTAGTAAAATATTTCCAAAGAATCTATGAAATTATAGAACATATTATTTGATAAGTGAGGATGTTTATATTTACTCTAGCCCAGGCTGACCTGGAATTCAGTATGTAGTCTCAGGGAAGCCTCAGACTCATGGTGATCCTCCTACCTCCGCCTCTCAAGTGGTGAAATTAAAACCATGTGCTACCATGACTGGCTCTACTTTATATTTTTTAGCCAACTCAAACTAAGAAAACAATGAACCAATGCTTACACAATATATTCGTTTTTTCTTTTTTTTAGATTCTCAGTTTAAAGATGACTAGTATACACTTAACATAATGGTAAACAAATGCTGAAGAAATGCTGCTCTCTCTTCACCTTCCATTCCCCAGTGACCCATGATCAGTTGAATGTTTATCTCTCCACTAAAGACATTAAAAATGACACTATAAACTATTTGGATCTTATCATCCACCCAGCTTCAACACAGCCTTCCAAATAATCCTAGATAAACTTTCTTCTAGCATGGGTTAGGCTTATCAAAACTATACCTGGCCTGGAGAGATGGCTTCATGATTAAAGTGCTTGCCTATGAAGCTTAAAGATACAGGTTTGATTCCCCAGTACCCACATAAGCCAGATGCACAAGGTGGCACATGTGTCTGGAGTTCATTTGCAATGGCTAGAGGCCCTGGTGCACCCATTCTCTCTATCTGCCTCTCTCTCTCAATATAAAATAAAATAAAATATTAAAATACATTCCTATCAGCCTGTATTCTATCTTTTTAATACAGCAACAGTGAAACGAATACTATAGCCTCAGGTATTACTCAGGAAAAATTACAAAAAATATGGTTTTTTTTTATACTTCAACTCTGTACTTAAAATCACATTTATATCTGTCAAGAGAAGAAATTGTGCAAACTTATCTTGTGTTTTTTCATTGACTATTTTCAAACTTTAAACCTTTAGGAAATAAAATAATGTCTCAGTGACATTTGTTTAAAAGAAGAATATTAAGCCAGGTATAGTGGTGGGATGCCTTTAATTCCAGCTCTCAAGAGACAAAGGTAGGAAGATTTCTATGAGTTTAAGGAGACCCTGAGACTACATAATGAATTTATTGTCAGCCTGGGCCAGAGAAAGACCTTACCATGAAAAATAAAAAGATGAAAACTGCAAAGCATTCTAAACCCATTTAACATTCAAAATAAAATAAATGAAATATTAGCAAGGTCTTCCTTCCCTCATTACCATTTTCCTCCTCCAAATAAAGCACCTAGCCCAAACCTTCCATCCTGTGAAATAGAGATTTGGAAAATGAGCAGCCAATGTCACAAACACTTCAACAAATAGTTTGCAAATCCATAGAAATGGCATATCAAATCTTGGTTTTACCTTAACTAGTGGTGCCCTCAGATTACCTATCTTATTATCTATCCGGGCTGCCACTTTTAAACCACAAGCAGAATAGCAGTTAAATTTCAAGGTTTTAGTAGTCTCTTTCTGTTCATGGATTTTGCTTAATGAATGCATTCATTAAAGTTATTAATTGTCTTGGCACAAACAACTAAATTACTTCCAAAATTGCACAATTGCTAATTACTCTTGACATATCATAAAAGTATAATGCATGGTATCACATCATAAATTAAATAGTGCAAAACACTGTCTATGTCTCAAAACTAACGGATTGTTTTCTTTCTTAAAGTTTATAGCCTATGTGCAGTTTTCAGGATAAACCATAAATATTCATTGATATCACAGTCTTATTTGGCAGGATTTTTAAAAACTAATTTAAAATAATTGAAAAAATTATCCATTTCTGACTTTTAGAATTTACAGACTTTTAAGTGTATGTGTTTGTGTGGTGTGCATATGTATGTCCATATCAGTGGGTGTACGTGTGTTGCAAGTCTGTGTGCAGTGTGGGTGTGCGTGCATGTGCATGTGGGAGCCAGAAGTTGACGTTAGGTATTTTCCTCAATCACTACTGTTCGAGGCAAAGCCACTCACCAGTTCCACTAGTCTATCAAGCCCTGGTAGTCCTCTGTGTAGGGTACCCAGATTAGTGGCATGCCAGCACACTCGCCCAGCATATCTGTGAAAGGTGAGAATACAAATGCTGGTCCTCACACTTGCACAGCAAGCATCGTATACTGTGCCATTTCCCTAGCCCCACAACACATTATTTCTGAAAGAGTAAATTAATAAGTTAGACAATGATGCAAGCTGATTGCCTTTGTTTTATTCACCCATTCATTCATTCAGAAGACTGTCATTGCCTTAAATGTCTACTTACTACATGCAAGAGACTCTGAAGTTACATAAGCATTTAAAGTTTGTTTAAAAAGTATAGCCTCAGAATTGTCTGTTAATTTTGCTATCTGTACTTAGAAAATGATTTTGTAATGGCTGCACAGTAGGTTTATATCATTACAAGTCTGATTAAAGACATGTAGATTTGCTGCAAAAATGGTCAATTATGATACATGAATTACATGTCAGGATAAATGAATCCAAAAAGTTTCCCCATCCTAAAACGAAAGTTTTGAACTACCTTATCATCAAAAGTCTTATCCTATTAGCATTTAGAAATGTGTATTGGTTCCAAGCAGGTATGTCATTTGTATGATGGCTTGGCAAAGGAGAAATATGATGGGAGAGAGAATAAATGGTGTCTTTAGGAATCAGGATCATTGTCTAAGAATAAATGCTTTGGCCTGAGAAGATTCTAAATTAGTTCTTAGTATGCACAAAGCAACATCAGGGACTGAGAAAATTAACCAGTTGTTCCCACTATAAGGAAAACAAACTGTCCAGATAAGACTTTTGTGTTCAGTTAGCCAGCATAAAAAGTTTTGAGTAGCATTAAGGAATTTTCCAACACAGTATATTTTGGTATTTACAAGTTCCTCAACTCCCCCAGATTCCTTGCATGCAGTGCCCACGCTTTCTGCTATCTGTCATGTCACATATGTCCTTTTCCTTCCTTCTAGCACACTTCCTTATGTCCCTGCATCTTCTTCCAGGCACCAGTCTAGGTCTTCAGTGTTAACCCATGTTTGAACACATATATATTACAAAATGGAACATGTATGTGACAGAAAACATGCAGTTATGGTTGTTCAGAGTCTGGGTCATCATTTAATATAATTCTTTTCATATCCATCCATTTTCCTTTAAACTTCATTTATTCACTGCTGGGAACCATCCCATTGTATATTTCTGTCATATTTTCATTATGCATTCATCTGATGGTGAATATCAAGGTCCATTCCTATTTAGTTGCTATTTTTAATAGAGTGGAAATAAACATGAATGTGCATCCCTAAAACAGAGTGTAGAATTCTTAAGATAAATGCCCAAGCGTGGAGTAGATGGATAATGTGTTAGTTATATCTCCATTTTTTTGAGAAAAGGGTTGCCAGAATTGCTGTACTAGTTTGCACTCCCACCAGAAATCAATAAGGGACTCCTTCCCCTTCCCCTGACCACCATTTGCTGATGTTATCATTCTGACTGGAGTGAGATGGAATCTCAAAGTGGTTTTAATTTGCTTTCCTTGATTGTCAAGAACGGAAAACACTTTTAAAATATTTATTGACCATTTAAGTTTCTTCTTTTGTGAACTATGTGTTCATTCCATCAGCCTATTTGGTGAGTGGCATTCTTTTAGTTTAATTTTTGCAGTTCTTTATAATTTCTGGTTACTATCCCCCTGTCTGAACTATAGTTGGAAAAGTATTTTTTTTTTCCATTCTGCAGACAAACTGTGCACTCTGCTGACAGGATTTTTTGCTAGGTAGGGACGTTTTAATTTCATGTAGTATCATCTGTTAGTTCTTGGGGCCATACCCTGTGTTTTTGGAGTTCGGCTCTGAAAGTTCTTGCCTATGACTACATCTTTAAATGTATCCCATATGTTTACCTCTAGTAGTTTCAGCATTTCAGTTTGTAAATTACGATTTCTGATCCACTTTGAATTGATATTTGTAGACGGTAAGAATTATGGATGTAATAATTTTCAACTTTCTGTAGGTTTTTGCCAGCACCATTTGTCGAACAGCCTATTTTTATTCCATTGAAAATTTTTTACCTGTTTGCCTAAAATTAGGTGAGCAGAGCTCCGAGTTTCCCTGTGTCTCCTCTGTTCTGCGCGACTGCTCTGCATGTCTGGACAAGTCCAGCACCACGCTGCCATGCTGACTGCCACTGTCACTGTGTAAACACCATCTGAGCTCAGGTGGTGGGTACTTGCAGTTAGCTACTCATCCTTTTGCATTTCCTTATGAATTCGTAGATTTGTTCTCCATCTGTGAGGAGCATCATTGAAAGTTTAATGGGGATTGCATTGAATCTACAGGTTACTTTTGTTGATATACCCATTTTCATAATATTAATTCTGCCATTTACGAGCACTGAAGTTCTGGCCATCATCTAGAATACTCCATAGGTGCCTTTCTGCAATATCCTGCAATTATCATTGTTACATGGCTAAGAACTGGGATTAGGTTTATTTTTAAGTACCCTGTTTTTAGAGCTATTGAAAATCCTTAGTTTTTCCTAATTTCATGCTCAAAAAGTTCTTTGTTAGCATATATGAAACCCATTGACTTTATTTATGATGTCAATCCTGAAATATTATTGAAAGCATTTACTAGATCTAAAAATTTTCTGATAGATTTTATAGAATACCTTAAGTATAGAATCATAGACAGACTGTAACCAAAAATAATAACCACCATATATGACAAGCACATTGCCAACATTATGTTAAATGTAAAAATCCTGAGAATATTTCTTCTAAAATTAGTGGCCCACTCTTGCCATTTCTATTTGATATAGTGCTTGAAGTCTTAGCTATAGCAACTACACATCAGATTTAAAAGCAGTGGAAAAAGAAAGAATTCAGAAGTGATTTTGCAGTGCAAATCACCTTGTTTATTTTATACTTTCCTTTTACATGAATAAACATATTATGCTTAACATTTTACCTTTCTATGTAAGATTAAACAGTTTTCTGAGAAAAAATAAAATATTTAAAATTTCTTTGGAAGAGAATAGAAAGCATTGTATTTATATGAGAACATAAGTTAATAATTGTAGGACAAATGGTAAAATTATTAGATTAGCATATCAATCTTCTGAGCAATAAACTACACAGGCATTCAATCATCTTCAATGAATGTTAAGCTCACTGAGTCAAAGATTCTTGAGAAATCAGACATATAAGAGTCAAGTTATGATACTAAAAAAAAAGTTACAGTTTGAAATTTTTAATTTCTTAATTTGATATAAGTGCACTATGTTAACTTTGTATATACAGTACACAGGACACACTAAAACTCAAAACTTTTATGCTAAAATATAATAAAGTGTTTAACTAGTCTATTTTTAGAAATACAAAAAAAAAAAAAAACCTAAAAAGGGCTGGAGAGATGACTTAGTGGTTAAGGCACTTCCTGAAAAGCCTAATGAACTATTTTCTACCCTCCAGATCCCAGTTAGCCAGATGCACCAAGGTGAGGCAAGCACACAGTCACACATTCCCACCAGCTGGTAAACTCGTCTGGAGTTTGATTTCAGTTGCTGAGGCCCTGACATACCAATTCTCATTCTCTCTATGTTTATTGCTCCCCTCTCTCTCTTTAAAAAAAAAAAAAAAAAAAAAACCTAATAGGCTGGGGAGATTGCTTAGTGGTTAAGACACTTTCTTGAAAAGCCAAAGGACCTAGGTTTGATTCCCCAGGACCCACATAAGTCAGATGCACAAGGTGGCAAATGTGCCTGAAGTAAGGTAGCTGGAGGCCCTGGTGCGCCCATTCTCTCTCTGTGTCTCTCAAATAAATAAATAAAAATATTTTAAAGAGCTGGAGAGATGGCTTAGCGGTAAAGGTGCTTTCCTGCAAAGCCAAAGGACCCAGGTTCGATTTCCCAGGACCCACGGAATCCAGATGCAAGGGGTACATGTGTCTGGAGTTCATTTGCAGTGGGTAGAGGCCCTGGCATGCCCATTCTCTCTCTGTCTCTCTTCTATTTCTATCTCTCTCTGCTTGCAAATAAAAAACTGTTAAAAATATTTTTAAAACTAAGAAGTAGATTTCCATCTGACTTTTTCATGCGTCTTTAAGTTTGGTTAACATTTCTCTAGCCCTCTTCCGCACCCTCTCTCAATACCCTTCTCCCCCATTTCCACTCCTCATGCCGACTTAAAATTTTCTAATTATGGTGTTCCTCCTTCTACTTTTTAATATTTATATAACTATTTTAATTCAGAAGAAATTCAGTACAGAAAGTTCTGGACAAATCCTAAATATCACACAAAAGTTTTTCCTGTTGGTTACATCTTGTGGTATTACAGCACATTCATCACAATTAATGAATCAATATTGATAAATTATTAACCAAACTCCATACTTTATTCGGGTTTTCTTATTTTTTGCTAATGTACTTTTCCCATTTCCAGATACCATATTTGAACCTTTTACATGTAGATGTCATTCTTCTGGGGCTTCTCTTGTCTCATATTTTCTTATACTGTCTCTGTGATTGCTGCCCTTAACAGTTAAGAAATAGTTATGTGTTGTTTTGTAGAATACCCATCAATTGAGAGGCTTTTTTTTTAATGAATTTATTTATTTGAGAGAATGAGAGAGAGAAAGAGACAGAGAGACAGACAGAGAGTGGGGGAGGGAGGGAGAGAGAATGGGCACACCAGAGCCTCTGGCCACTGCAAACAAACTCCAAAGGCATGTGTCACTTTGTGCCTATGGGTTTATGTGGATCCTGGGGAATCGAACCAAGGTTCTTTGGCTATGTAGGCTGATGTCTTAACTATTAAGCCATCTCTCCATCTCCAGCCCAAGAGTTGTTTTGATGTTTTGTTCACAGTGGAGAAGTAGAGTTAGGGTAAAGAATAGTTAAAGGATGTCTGGGGTGGGAGTGTCATTCTCTGCAGTGGTGCAGCCTCTGGTAAGTGGTGAAAGAAGAGGCTCCCTGGGAGCAGACAGAGTTCAAGAAGAGAGAGTTCTGCAGGTATGAATGTTCCAAATACAGCGCACGTATATTTCAATATTTCAAATATTTTTAAAAACATACGCCCTTATTCACTAGCTGCCTAGCCTTTAACTTTCAGAAACATATGAGTTTAAAATCATTTTGAATATCAAAATCACAAAGATAAGTTTATTCATTTTACTTATGGTTCCTTACCAAAAGTAAACATAAAGACACATTTTGGGCAAGGCCTCACAATTAAAGACATTTGGAGTAGGTTTTTGCTTGTGGGATTTATCCAGTGCATTTTGAGATATCTAGTAGCATTCTCAACATCCACCCACTAGATGCCAGAAACAGTTCTCCAATAGGGAGAAGCAAAATTATTTCTAAATATGACTGAATGTCCCCTGCAGGGAATTAAGCCTAATTTGAGAGTTAATACTTCAGAGGAATAAAATTTATTGAATTTGAACAGAAGAAATTTTTATAATGAAGATTCCATTATAAAGAGCTTATTGTTCTAAGAGTGAACCAAATTTTATTTCAAAACAAAGTAAGCTCAAAGCACAGAAAAAAAGCTTGCCTTATAAATTACATCCTCAGAAGTACAGAACTACTCAATGTAATCTTCAGAATCAATGCTTTCCTTTTTTTTTTTTTTTTTGTCTTTGAAGACATCTGCCCTTGGCACTGACACAATTTAAAAGCCAATCCAAAACTGGCCCACATGTTACAATGGCAGGAAAAGCCTTTTATTTTTTATATACATTATCAAGTGCCACAATCATAACACTTCAAAATGACAAAAGGTTTGAAAGAAGTACTGTGTGCACTTGGGTCATTTCTTTCAGAATCATTGTCCTATCAAGTGAGCTTCGCACAGGTTAGCCTAATTCTGAAGTTAAAGGGAATTGACACAGTAGCTACACAGAAAACACAGGGCTAAATTTCAGAGCACAGTACAAATTGTACGAGCAAAACAATAGCTACATACTAAGGGGATATTCCTATGAAAATATTGGAATCTCATAAGTAGGAATCACTAATTTTCTCTGTGCTTTCATAAAGGACAGAAAATATCTTGACAAAAACTAATATTATGCACTTTACATGGACTCACAGCTCAATTTCATGTTCATAATGCAAATAAACAATCCAGAGGTCTCATTATAGAAATCTAAAATAAAAAAGACCACACCAGTATCACGGATTGTAAACACACTGCACACATGTGAAGTGTTAAGATGTCCACATTCAATGATTTTTTTTTTTTTTTTTGCACTTTGTCTTTCGAATGGAATGGAAAAACATAGTATTTGGGGAAAGAAAAATTCCATCATAACTACTTGTAAAGGAAAAATAACACTTTCTATAAATCAGAATATGCAAATAATTTCAAACAAAATATTTGTTTGATAATAAGGAAATAGCAGGAAGGGTGGATCTTGGAGGCAGAGTTAGTAAGCTGAAACCATGGAATTCACTTCTTAGTTCTTTGGATCTTCCAGTATGCACTGATAATGCTCCTCCAAATCCTGTAGAGTGGTGGATAGAGTGGGTCAGGTGGCATACTACCTGCCCAGCAGAGAGCCTGGTACAACACATGGAATTTGGAATCAACCCAGTTAAGGAACCATCACCATGGAGAATGTAGTAAGAAACTACTAGAATTTCACAAAACCATTTGCAGTTTTCAACAGTATATCATATCTTCTTTTCTTTTTTAATCAACACGTGAATGATTATATAAATCATTTGACAATAACTGAATTGTGCTGCTATTCCCAAAGCAAAGCAGAAAGAACACTTCCTGGTCCTGTGCTTGCTATTTTCAAAAGACTGCTGAGTATGCTGGCTGGCCACACGAAGAGGATTTTATAACTCAATTTACACATAAAATGGTTTGTTTTCTACTTTTTCTTTACGGTTATCAACTTATATGGTTGGATTTGTCAGACTTCATAAGTATTTGAAATAACTCATTTTTAAGAGGTCAGGTCTCTACTTATTGTCTACATTGACCTTGAACCCTGAGCTCCAGCAAGAGAGACACCTGCTTCAGGTGCCCACATACTTGAGGTTATAGGTGCAATTCACCACGCTTGGCTATTTCCAATTTTTTCTGTTCATTAAAAATAAATTACTAATCACAAATATAATAGGTTCAAAAGAGTTCCCTGTTGTGTGCACCCTTAGTCTTTTAAAAGTTCTTTATATTGTTAAATAATATTGTAAAACTTGTTTATTTGAACCTGTGTTTCTGTATGTGCATATGTGTGTGCATGTGTGTGTAGATGTGTATGTACATGTATGTTATGAGCACACCAGGTTCTCCTTCCACTGAAAATGAATGCACATCCAGAAGTACATGTTTGGCTATGGAACTGAACGCTGGGCAGCAGGCTTTGCAAGCAAGTACATTTCATCACTAAGCCATCTCCCAGCCCCAGGCAAAATATTTTATTTATTAAAGAATTTGAGAGAAGTTGGAAATCTTCCTATAAAATCACCCATGGTCACATTAATGCCTTAAAAAAAAAGCCAAAGGAACAGAAAGAAGCAAAAGCGAACAACAGGTGTCAACATTATAAAGGTAATAAAGATAAGCACATGGGCATTGTCAAGTGACAATTAAAATTATTCTGAGAATAAAATAGAGACAAACAGGCCAGACCTGGGGAGAAGCTTAGTTAGAGCTTAGTTAGACATATAATTTTTTTCTAGCTATTCAAAGTTTTGTCTGTGTATGTAGAGGAATTGAATCAACATGACACCAATTCAGTGTTCAACTACAGATGGATAAACAGAAATAACAAATGGATCTAACCTGCTTCCAAAGAATCTCACCACAGAACTCTGAAATCACAATAACCTTTTGTGCAGCCACATCTCAGGCCTATAGAATGTAATCTCGGTGTCTCAGCGCTTGTCCCTGTAGCATCTGTGATCATGAACGGGAAGACAGATCGGGCAGCCACCCAAACATGCAGACCTCACATCAAGGTTATAGTCCCGGGCCACACCACAGCAAGTCCAACACTTGTTCATACTGAGCAGTTAAGGGTGATATTCTTTTAGGAGATCAGAGTTCTGACATCTATAGCTTATTCCCAAGGTCCCCATATGACAGGAAACTGAAACCCAACCACATTTGATGCAGCGGGAAAGACTTTTGGAGACAGAATATTAAACACCCACTAACAAGGTATAAGTACAATTGAGAAGTCCTCTACATTAATGTTTAAAAAAAGATATACTGTTTTCTCTTGGCTTTTTTTGTTTTGTTTTGTTTTTGTTTTTGTTTTTTTTATCTAATTTAATTTATTAGTTTTCTTTTCAGTAAATACAGGCAGTTTGGTACCATTGTTTAGGCTCATCTGTGATCTACCCCCTCCCATTAGACCTTCCTTGTTAATGAAAATGGGTCGTGCATTATGGAGTTAGCCCCCAGTTATTGGTATGATAAATGTCTCTGCAAATCATGACCCAACATGTGACTCTGACATTCTTTCCGCCCCCTTTCTCTTGGCTTTTTGATATTAAAGACATTTATTTTTATTTGTTTTTCTAATACACTCACCTGAAAATTATTATCTCTATTGTACTAATATCCTAAAAGAAAAAAGTTAATTTAATGCTTAACCTAATACACATTACACAAAGATAATCTTAGCTTTCTCAACTTAGAGTCTTTGTTGATTATTGATGCAGTTGTAAAGTCCCTCTGTATTCAGAACAGAGTCTGAAATCTCTTGAAAATTCAATAGCAAACAATAAACTTTAATTTTCTTCCATTTCTACTTCAAACATTTTTAGCTGAAGGCAAAGTTATTTTCTAAGTAAATGCAACTCTCAAAATACCTATTAGTAAGGGTCAGATCAGTACAAACAACATTTACTTATATCTTTTGAATGTACTATCTACATTTGAAGAGCAAAATAAAATTATGTACCAATGCTTTTTTGTTGAGTAGAGTTTCCAGAAATAGGGCAGGCTTATTATTTATAGATATACACACATATATACATACATGCATACATGTACAGATTCTTATGCCAGATAATATTACACTCTAGTGAGTTTTAAAAACTTAGTGTCATTATTTGATATCTGAGTATGTCAAATATATCATAATTATCTCTTAATTTATTTCATAAAACTATACTTGTTTGATCCATAGACAATTTGCCTAAACTGGGGGAACATATGAAAATAAGGGGATCTTGACCTACTAAACTACTTACCAAAGAGATCAAGTACAGTCAGTAGCCAAAGAAGCAAAACAAAGAAACTCCATGATAAAGAACTCCGTGACATGGACACAATTTTTGTGCACTATTCTAAAAGTCATATACATTGCCCAAGGTTGCAAAACTTCTACATCTTAGAATGCATTTTCTCAAAGCCACAACAAATCTTAGACTTTCAGAAGTCTTGCTCCTCATTCTGTGATTTGTACTGATAACTATTCCCCGTTCACATGCAGTTGCACACTTGCCCTAATAAGACAGTCTACATTGGCACATAACAGAAACTCTGACCTCATGCTTCACAGTCTCCAGCACGGCAACGTTAAAGATCCTGCTTTCCTAAGCAAATAGGAAGAAATTTTTCAGTGCATTTTACCTAGGACATTTAATCAGTCAGCTTTCTGAATAAAGATATAGAGCCATTCTGAAGGCTGACTAAGTAGGAAAGGAAAAATGAACCCTCATGCATCTTTAATGAATCTTTCAGGGAAATGTATCCATATATATATATATATATATATATATATATATATATATATATATATATATATATATATATATATCTTAGCAATTTCTGATTTTTAAAGTATTTTTAACAATTTGGTGAATAAAGATGTTACTATATCATTACCCCTACAACTGATTTTTAAATTCAGTCAAGTATTATACAACTGAATGAATACAAGGTGTTACTTTTAAGTAAAAGAAATTGAAAGTCATAGAAAATGGTAAAACTAAAGGGTTTGCCTGATATTGAATTACTTTAAGTTTTACTGAAGAAATTAATACATCACTGAGTCCTGGGTCAAAAGATGTGGCTAAAAATGTCATCAGTGTGCCTCACTGATTAAAGAGCTTGCCTACAGAGCTTAACTACCCAAGTTTGAGTCCCCGCTTTACACATAAAGCCAGATACACAAAGTGGCACACGCATCTGGAGAGCATTTGCAGCCACCAGCAGCACTGGAGTGCCCATTCAGACTGCCTGTCACTCTTCTATCTCCCTCTCCTTGCAATAAATAGGAAAAAATATTTTAAAATGTCATCCATGATTCATTATCATTGGTGAATATTTTTGACCAATATTAACAGTGAAAAAAAATAGTGACCCACTTGATTTCCTGGGATAGAAACAGCATGATTTTCACTTATAACATGAAGAAAACAGCATTTCTCTCTATGCTAAGTTGTTTGTGAGAAACAAAGCATCGTGGTTAAGATTGCTAATACAAATCCTACACGACTCTACTACAAAGAACAAATTCTAGCTTCGTGTACATTACAGTGCAAGTTACACCCAAAATGGCTATACATGTAGAAATAAAATTATTTAAGATAGGCAAGAAAATTCTACGACTGTAAGAAACAGAAACTTCTCAGAATTAAACTGAAGTAAAAGATGCATCTTAAATAATAAAATCACTGAAGAGAATCCTTTGCAAATAAATTTGTATCAAAATCTAAGGACTCAGACTCTAGATTTGCTGTTCTATCCATGAGCTCTGTACTAGCCCTCACAGCTGTCCTCTGAAAAAATAAAGCAGAAAATACACCTGCTTCACAGAGAACTCATGACTGAAAAATGAAAACAAAAGTATAGGCATATTGCACAAACTAGTACAAAAAAAAAAACTAGTACAAAAGTAGTGTTTTATTTATTTTTTTATTTATTTTTATTTAAGACTACTAACCATGAGGTGGGCAAGATGGCTCACAAGTTACAGGTTTACTTGCCTGAAAAACCTAACCCAGGTTGAATTCTCAAACCTTCACTGTCCATAAACTGTACTCAAGTTTGCAGTGGCAAGACCAGACACGGGTATGTGTATGTCCGTCTGTGTGTGTGTGTGTGCAAGTAAATAATTTTTCAAAGACTACTAAATGTGAGTGATTAGAAAATCGTAGTGTCAATACTACCATTCCTCCTGTGGATAAAGAGGCACATATTACTTTATAGGACTTGAGATTTCCACAGAAAATCCTCAATGTTTAAATCCAGGAAAGGTTCGGGAGAATTGAAAGAATTGTCTTAGAACAGTTTGAGTCTCTTTTCAACAGTGTTTAGCTCATTTCTCAAAGACCAATTGGCCAAAGATTTAGTCTTGGATCCTCTATTCTATCCCCTTAGGGTATGTGTGTTTGGACGCCAGTACCAAGCGGCTGTTGTCAGGGTGGAGAGAGCAGGTATTGAGAGAAAACCTCCAGCTGTGCTCATTCTCCTCGATGCTCATGACCTCACAGTGGCTGACACTACACAAGATCTGTCTAATAGGAGGGGGAACATGATGACATGAAAATAGAAGAGAGACTAGGTGGGCTGAAGAAGGGATTCAAGGAAGATGGATTCAGAAAGGGAAAAGGGAAGGTGATGGAAGGGGATTATGATCATGGTTTATTGTCTCTCTATACAGAGGTTGTCAATAAATAGTTTGAAATAAAACGAAAATTCTGACTAGACCAAAGTAATACATGAAAAGAAAAAAATAAGAAATTGCATAAAAAGAAAAACAAAAGAAGAATAGCTAATCACTGTACCACTGGAAAATTTTGGCCTAGACAACTTTCAGGAAAAAAAAAAAAAATACCCCTCCATATGAAAATATTTTGCCAACCCTTGAAGGGATAATGCTGAGCTGCTCCACAGAAACTTCTCTGCCATTCGGTGAACCCATATTACCCGTACCTAGTTCCAAGTAATCATTTGTGTTAAATGTTCAACATCGTGCCTTCTATGTAGAAGCTGCTCTGTAAACATTTTTTGAGCAGCTGTTTGTAGTCACCATTGGAAATGCACAATGATAAACTTTGGAAATAATGAAAAAAAAAAAAAAGAATGGCTTTGGCTAGCAATGGTATTTTGTGGCTCCACAAAGATTTCTAGATTATTTTTTTTTCCAGCTCAGTAAAGAACATTATTGGAATTCTGATGGGGAAGGTCTTGATTCTATAGATTCTTTTTGGCAAGATAGCACCTTCTCAGTACTCTATGAACAGGAGTCTCTTCTTAAAAAGAATCAAACTCTGAAACACACCACTGCAAATCATAGTCTCTAATTTATTTCTAGCTGGGAAATAAGTTACAGACTAAGACTTAGGGAGAGAATTATGCATAAAATAACAACTTAGTTATTGACCTACATTGGAGATTTTAGCTCCATTTTAAATGGCCTGGAGTGATAAGATAAATTTAATGAGCCTAGGATAAAATAATTGTGTCTATGTTAGCTTCTATTACCTTTCTGTGATTCAAAATATGCAGTTCCACAACAACAGCATGGGTAATGAAAATTAATTAGATGAAATTTCTAGTATAATGAAAGATAGTTTTATATAGTTAGATAGATAGACAGACAGACAGCAAGATATGTATTTAAACTTTTGCCCAGCAAAATATTTCATCCCAGATCATTTTCATTTATTTTTATTTTTTATTCTCAACAGTTGTTCAGTAAGTTGTATTTCTGTGAATGTATCATATATGAAGTATATGCACATACACAATACAAAACTTGTGAGCAAAAGTTCAATACACATATGCATACCACACACACATAAATACTACACACTCAAAAACAAAAATAAGTGATGGAAAGAGGGCTTAGTGATTAAGGCTCTTGCCTGCAAAGCCAAAGGACTCAGATTAGATTCCCCAGGACACACATAAGAAAGATGCACAAGGTAGTGCACATGTCTGGAGTTCATTTGCAGTGGATGGATGCCCTGGCACACCCATTCTCTCTCTCTCTCTCTCTCTCCCTCTCTCTCTTTCTCTCTCTCCCTGTCTCTTTCGCCCTCTCTTAAATAAATAAAAAATTAAATAAAAATTACTGGACCCACTAACAGGATTGTGAATGATAAAAAGTATTCATCAATACAGATGATTTTTGTTAATTATACTATCTTCAACTTCAAAAATAATAACAACAATAAAAATGCAGAGACTCAACTGTATATCCTTATTTTTTCTGGGCACAAAATACAAAATATTTATTACAAAATAATTACAAAGTTACCATCCTGAAGGGCTGGAGAGATGACTTAGCAGTTAAGGTGTTTGCCTGCAAAGCCAAAGGACCTCAGTTTGATTCCACAAAACCCATGTAAGCCAGATGCACAAGGTGGCACATGCATCTGGAGCTCGTTTACAGTGGTGCTCGCTCTCTCTCTCTCTCTCTCTCTCTCTCTCTGTCCATATTTCTTTCTCTCAAATAAACAAATAAAAATAAAAATGTATCTTAAAGTGTTTATAAAAAAGTTAACATACTGGACCATTGCCATGGCAAATGGGGAAAAGTGGCAAAGAAACAAAGTTCACAAGAATGGGTACATATACTTTTGAAGAGAGTGGGACATTTCAACTTTAGAACCTGAAACAGAGAGAGAAGACACACAAGGACAGCTTCAATTCCTATGAAGACTAACACTTTGGATAAACAAACACTTGCCATTTTCACCATATACTTAGCTAACTGTTTATAGAGGAATAACTTCTCATCTTTCATGAAGAACTTATTTTGAAGATTGAAATAGCAAGTTCACTGGGAAATTTATATAAATATTCTCTAAATTCAGAGGGTAAATATATAACAGAAAGATTATTCCACTACTGTTTAAATGGTACATGTGCATAGGTCATTTTACATTTATTGTCACAGTGAAAAATACATGAAGGTGAAATATCCTTAAGTGACACTGTACCCTATAAAGTCTAAACATTATAGTACATGCTAAGGAAAATAATACTAAAAATACTAACAGTTCACATTAGCTTAAAAGCTATTTTATGTATAATTTTGTAAGGAAATATATTGAAAACTAAAGGATATTTGTCATAAATTGTGCATATTAACATATATTATCTAATTATATGTTGAATAGCATTTTTAATTAAGTTATATAACAGTGAAGAAATATTAATTTGTGTATTTTGCTTTAGTTAGGCCATGAATTTATATAATGTAAAAACATAAAAAATTAAATCAAATACAAAAGGATATTTATTTTTCATGCATTTAATTACTTAATCAATATGACAAAGAAAGAGGGAGAGAGGGAGAGAATGGGTGCACTAGGACCTCCAGCCAGTGCAAACGAACTTTAGATGCATGCGCCTCTTTGTGCATCTGGCTAACGTGGGTCCTGGGAAATTGAACCTGGGTCCTTTGACTTTGCAGGCAAATGCTTTAACTGCTAAGCCATCCCTCCAGCCCAGGATATTTAATTCTTATAATTAACTTCATAAAATTTATGAAAAAGCTGGCTTTTACCTGACACAGAAAACTGATAACTTCCTATTCATATAAAAATATAATACAGTACTGTATGTATTTCAATAAAGAGTTTCTATTCCTTATAGAAAATTCAGAAATATGGCTATGAAAAGAACATTCATGCTTGAATCCTTATAGACCATTTCCATTAGAAAGTCCTCCTTCAGGACTGGAGACATGTCTTAGTGATTAAGGTACTTGCCTCCAAAGCTAAGGACCCATGTTCAACTACCAGGTCCTACATAAACCAGATGCAAAAGGTGACATAAGTGTTCAAGGTCACACATGCACACAAGGTGGTGCTCACTTCTGAGGTTCAATTACAGAGGCTGGAGACCCTGGTGTGCCAATTCTCTCTCTCTCTCTCTTTTGCATTTACAAAATAAATAAATAAATAATAATAAAAAACTCTTTGAAACTATTAATATAAAGTTATTATTTTAAAAGATAGTCTCCCTAAACGTTCATAAGTTCCACTGAATACCACTCTTCCTCCACATCATCTCTTACTCATTACCTTTATTAACTATAATACACTGCTCTGGAATTAATAGCTAGACATGTTAGAGAAAACAGATTTCTATATTACTTAATAGGATAAATACAAACAGTTCTATGAGCAATGGTCTGCCACACATAAAATCTTTAAAAGTCAATCCCAGGACATAATAAATGCACATTGATGTAACTGTTAAATGGATAAAGTTTCAGTATAAAAAGAGGGCAAAGTATTTCCTCCAGATGAACATGATAGCCATATTGTGAACGAAATACTATAATTATGTATAACTGTGTAGATATGTTTGCACTTGAATATAATAGTTTCTAATAATATTTTCAGTAAAAAAATAAACTTCCATAAAGTTGTGTACTATAGTTTTGTAGTACAAAACTAGCCTTACTTGATCTCACTTTTAAGACTAATAAGAGAAGAGCCTTGGAAATATTTTAACACCATTCCTACCAAATTGGTGTGGTATTTAAGTAGGTTATTTCTAATGAGTAATTCTATAACCTAATTTAGGAAATATATACAACAGACTTTTACTTCAAATAAAAATGGAGCTCATATGAAAAGAAAGTCAAAAGGGAAATGAAGAGCCTGAGAAAGTGAGAAAAGGAGAGATCTAGCTTTCAATAGAATATAAGTTTTAGTTACTATATTTGGAGAGAGTACTGAAATGGGAAAACATTTTAATCATTCTAGTAAAAACATGATCAAGTACAAATATTAATGAATGACCATTATATGAAGAGCTAGATATGGTCTTCAAATGTCTCATCACATACTGATGGATAAAGTTTCAATATTAAAAAAAAAAAAACTTCAAGCTATTTCCTCAAGGCTAACATGTTATCAAGACTGTGAATGAAATACTATACTTATTAATCATTGTTTAGATATGTTCGTACTTGTATATAACATGGTCTATTGATATTTTCTGTAACAAAATGCCATAGATTTTTTTTCTTTTTTTTTTTTACATCAAGTGTTTGGTGCCCTCTTTTTCCTAGTCCCTGCCCCCATTCCATTGGAGACCCTCCTCAGTGGGGTTGCAGGTATTCCCTATGGGGTTGTGGTAAGCCACAAAGTTTTGTACTGAAGTTTTGTAGTACAAAACCAGCCTTGATCAGCTGCAAGGGAAAAATACTCATTATAAATAAAATGATAACTTCTTATTTTTTCATGCAAAACAAGTGAAAGAAGTGTGTTAATCAGAGTCTTCAACCAGTCATTATAAATTTTAACACAGGAAGATGATAGTGAAGTATTACAATTATCCTCACAGATGGGCTACAAATAAAGACAGGCTAGAGAAATGCTCCATATGAAGGAAAAGAAACAGGCATAACTCATCAAAAGCACAGTTTTCCTGGGTTGGATATGATACCAGAAATGTAGACTTTAAGAAACATGTTACTATGCCAATAATATATGTGCATTAAGATTGGTAGGTTAAACTACTAGGCTGGAGATGGAGGCACACATCTGTAATCTCAGCTACTTGGGAGACTGAGGCACAAGACCACAAGTTGGATGCCAGCATGAGAAACTCAGTGAGACCTTGTCTCAAACTCTTAAACCAGAAACTAGAAAGGGTCCCAGATGTAACACAGCATTAAATCACTTGTCTCCTCGCAGGCAGGACTCTGGTTCAATCTCCAGTACAAAACAAAACACAACAAAATATTCAACTACAGTTCTATAAACAAGTGGCAGCAACTTAGGGAACATCCACTGAGCTTCTTAGAGTCACAACATCCTCTGAGCTACTTAGAGTCACAACAGAGTAACTTAGCCTCAAATTATTCTTTTTTTAATTTTTTTTGTTCATTTTTATTTATTTATTTGAGAGTGACAGAGAGAGAAAGAGGCAGATAGAGAGAGAGAATGGGTGCGCCAGGGCCTCCAGCCACTGCAAACAAACTCCAGATGCATGTGCCCCCTTGTGCAATTGACTAACGTGGGTCCTGGGGAATCGAGCCTCGAACTGGGGTCCTTAGGCTTCACAGGCAAGCACTTAACCGCTAAGCCATCTCTCGAGCCCTCAAATTATTCTTGCAAGATTAGAATAATATGGGGATCTGGTCAAAGGTATAATAGTGTTCTTTGTACTGTGCTAATTTTTACAGTTCTCTTGTAAGCTTCAAGCTCTTATAGAATGTTAGGATGTGGGGGAGGGAGGTTGACAGTGTCATTAATGTTTTTAATAAAAAATACACAGGTATTTTCTATATGCTCTGTAAGTAAATTCACATCTACTTCATTCTTAAACATAACCCTTGAGATAAGAATTCTCATTTTGTGAGTGAGGAAATAGGCACAGGAAGATCAACAACTACCTTGAAGTCAACCAATTAGAATTGGCAGAGTTGAATAAATTGAATTAAGTACTCAAAGTTCAGAATCCTCCTTATTCTTATAGCAATTCTGTGTTTTCTTAAATGAATAGAATATTATCTTTGTATAAGTAGCAAATAAAGCTTAGGAATCTTAACACAGTTAGATGGCACTGAAGTGATACAATTCTCTTCACAGATGGGTTACAGGATGACAGCTTAATAACTGCAGCCCATACAACACGAATCTACATAAACTCCTAACACTTTATACTTGGTGAAATCACACATTATGAAAACAGTTTTGGGATCAAACAAAAACAGATGACATTGCCTACAGACATGCAAAGTATCACATTTTTAATTCATGGTTATTATTAAGAAGCAGAAAATTTTGTCTTAAAATCAAAGAATGATACTTGAAGTTGTTGGAATAATAAGAATCCTACAGAACATAACACATGAAATGTAATTCAAAAAATCTAATTCTGGGCTGGATAGATGGCTTAGTGGTTAAGTGCTGGCCTGCGAAGCCTAAGGACCCCGGCTCGAAGCTCGATTCCCCAGGACCCACGTTAGCCAGATACACAAGGAGGCGCACGCATCTGTAGTTCATTTGCAGCGGCTGGAAACTCTGGAGCGTCCAGTCCATTCTTTCCCTCCCTCTCTCCCTCCCTCCCTCCCTCCCTCCCTCCCTTTCTCTCTCTCTCTCTCTCTCTCTCTCTCTCTCTCTCTCTCTCCCCCCCCTTCTCTCTGTCAGTTGCTCTCAAATAACTAAATAAAAAAAGAAAATTAAATATAATTCTACAACCACTGGCTGTGTTTAACAGTATAGCATTGGTGAACATAAATGAGTAGCTTGCACCTATTATAAAGAGGTGACTATTTGGAGCATAACACAAGCAAGATCATATTCACTGACTGAATTTGTATGAGATGACGTGCAATAAATTTCTTAGAAATATGCTCTATGATTCAGGTTTTAGTGCTTTAATAAGCTTGAACAAACAATAAGTGCAGCATCCACTGTTTAATGAAACCACTAAATATTATTAGTGCTGGGTTTGTAGAACATTTCACAGCCCACTGATTCCAGCAGCTTTCTACCTGCCCCGTCCCCTTGCCCTCATTTTGCTCTGGCCAGCCAACATGAACTCACTGCTCTTCACTGTCCATCCAGAAAAGATCAGTTTTACCTCACTCCTTCCAACAACACCTTTGCTGACTATTTCATACTGAATGTTTTCATGTGTGTATCAATAAAAATGATGTTTAATTATGTCTCCTCATGATTACCTTGAAAAGCCATTTAAATTTTAATGTAGAAACTAGACATTCTTCCAGTTCTACTCATTTCAACCCAAGATTATGAATTCCCTTAAGAAAGAGACTTTGTAAGATGTCTTTATATTAATAATGATAGCAACTAGCCTCCAGATGAACTTAATTAGTACATTATACTGGTTATATTTATATTTGTATCAAAGTTTCACAAGGAAAGTGAAAAATTATGTTGACAGTGCTTTTTACTATTTAAATGAATGTTCATGAATGTTCTTCCTCTCTCTTCTGAAAATATTCTTTCTTTAAACTCCAATTCTAATGAAGATACCTCAATATAAAATTCCAGTTTCTCTTCTTCATGCAAGTTTCTTCCTTCAGTGAATCTGAGTTACAGATGTGCTGAGCATGCTATGTAAACACTACAGTATAACCTGAATATGATTCTGACTATGGAAAAATCCAGAATATTCTAAAAAGCAACTGGAATGACATAATAAATGTATTATATAAATAAATAAATATATATATATGTATATACATATATATATATGTCATATATAATATAATAAACATAATCAAAAGAGCAACAGAGGCAGTAATGACTATAAAAGCACATATGACAGTATGTTCTTTATGGGAACAAAATGGTGTTATAATTAGTTATTTGATTTGCATATCCAAAACTTCATAGTGGGATTTCTGAAGCCAGAAATTATTTTGCACTTTTAAATTTTTCAACACCCTTCCTGTGACTATATTGGCCAGAAATTACTACTGTCAAGTATAAAATTTCTTTAAATTTTAATCAGGATAGACTTGTCTTATGTGTATCTATATATGACTAGGACATAATTTATATACATTTCCATACAATTTTGGATCCCATTGGGCTTAGTTACCTTGTTCTTCTCTACCTGGATCTCTAAGAAAATACTGTCTGAGACAAAGTTGTATCAATGAGACACTTCCCTGAGATTTTTATAGTTAAAAGATAGCTCAGCTGGTAAAGTGTTTGCCGTGCAAGCATGAGGAACTGTGTTTGATACCCAGATCCTACACTGAGGAGAAAGGGGGGGAGGGGAAGGGAAGGGAAGGAAGGAGAGAGGAGGGGACAGAGGACAAAGGGAAAGGAAGGGAAGAGAAAAGAAGAAAGGGAGAGGAAAAAAGGGAAAGAAAAGAAAACAAGAGAAAAGGAAAGGAAAGAAGAGAAAAGTGAGCTTGGCTGCTGGCATGAGCTTGCAGAGTGGTGCTAGAGAGGCACAGACGATCCCTGGGGTTCACTGGCCAGCCAACCTAGCCTAACTGGTGATCTCCAGGCTACTGAGAGATACTGTCTGAAGAAATTAAATAAAATTGAAGGTAACTGAGAAATAACACCTCAATCAGTCCTCTGGCCTGCACATACATTCTTACTTTCACGCATACACATCTCCTATAAATCCATTAAGGTTATTCTCTCACTTACTCTCCCTCTCGCAATCCCTTGTCCTACTATCCTCTCACCTTCTCTTTCGCCCTCCCCTCCTGCTTCCCTCTCTGTTTCTTTTCCTCTTGGCTGAAACTACAGTCAAATTTAAAAGCTGCTGGACAACCATGTTCTCTTTTTGATTAAAAAGTTACCATACGAACAAAACGGAGATATAGAATTAGAAGAAGGAAGGAGAGTACAAAGAGGAAGGAAAATATGCAATCGCTTTTATGACATATATACATACAGTAATTTTATAAATGATAATATTTTATAATACTTATTACAATGCTAATCTGTGTCCATGGATTTTAAATTTTTATCTATCTCAGAGACCCAAATTCCTCTCCACCTTTCCCTCAATGATGTTTATGAATGGATGTTAAACTTGTAACTGTCTGTAATTAGCAGGATTATTTTAAGATAATAAAATATTGCTACTTGTGGCATATCTAAGGTATGTTTTGTGTCCTCTTGTGCAGCCCTGTGGACCAGACAGAGAGCTATCCCTTCAGATGAGGGATTCTCCCAGTAGTCTGCAGCCAAGCAGAATAGCACAGAGAAAGTTCTAACTGACCCAGAGCAGCACTGGGTCAGAAACTTGTTCGCATGGGCAGTAGAGTTTCAGTAAGAAGTGAAACGTATATTTCTTCCTTATAGAGAGGTTGAAAAAAATGAAACAAGGGCCAAAAAGCTATTGCATCATAACTTTGTTTGACAGCTTTGTGTCGGCTGTTGCTCAGGTGTTTCATGTCTTCTACTTCACAGCACGGAGGCTTTCAATTTCAACGCCACCACCAGGCTAGCTCTGAAATACTGCAGACATGTTGTACCCGTCAATACAGTCAACACTTAGTGTGCAAACATTGTATATGCCATGTGCTTTTCTAGGTACAGTGAATCAGAAGGACCAAGGATCCTGCTATCACAAGGGATTACAAGGGAGGAGGCATTAAGGATTTAAAGGAGGTTAAAACCATTAAGTTAGGGGAAACATGTTCAATAAAGGCAAAGATAAGGCCTGGGGAGATTGCTATGTGGCTAAAGGTGCGTGCTCTGCAAACCTGCCACCCACCACCATGTGCTGCCATAGTCCAAGTGGGGCACACGTCTGTAACCTCATCCCAGTGCACTTACTGCAATGGAAGGTGGAGCCCAAAGAACCCTAAAAACTTGAAAGCCAGCTTGTCTGCTCTTCCCAGCAGCAAGCAATGATAAGAGAGACCCTTCCTCAAACAAGGAGGAAGGAAAGGACCAATACTTTGATGTTGCCCTCTGACCTTTATATATGTGCTCTGGCATGTGTGCCTCCCACACACACAATATACACATTCACACATTGACACATAATAATAATGGAGCAAGAAATATAAGGTTACTATTTTAACAGTCGCATAAGGGCACTCAGGTGAAGCAAGGATGAGAAGGAAGCAGTCACGCATGAATGTGGGCATGATTCTTTCCCAGAGAACAAATAAACACAGTGCATATGCTTCAGCACAGAGAAGGGCAAGAGATGGCCAAAGGAGAAAAGACACTCCTGGACCAAATGAACATTGCATGAAAATCACATGTAACTGGACCATAAAGATAGACAGTGGCCACATGGGAAGTAGCACTGTCTATGATACAGGCAATGCACAGTATTCTAATTGCAGTAGGCAATCAGGGACTGGAGAAAGCTCACAATACCCTGTAATTCTGAGTCCTTTAGAAGCTGCAAACAACATGGATTAAGGAAGGATTATCAAAGGATAATGATATTATCCTGAAAATACTGTTCAATAAAATTGGCAATGCTATTAGTAGAGTACACAGCACACTAGTTGTTCCACGTAAATTTTAGTAATAAAAATTGATGGTGTTATTTGCCCCAGGAGTTCTAGAACCTACGTTGATCCAGGTGTCAAGTCAAGCTAAGGTAAACTCTGTGCAAAGTGGGTGCAAATGAAATCACTGAAGAATACAGTGACTTTGTAACCTGAGAAAAAAAAAAAAAGCTAAGTTTCCCATCTTCAAATAGACCATCCTCCAAAAGCCCTCTCCCACACCCATCACTGGACATCCAGAGCACACTTCTCTGTAGAAGTGATAAAGGCCTGGTAGATCCCCATAATGCACCAGTAATACTGGCTTGGGATTTGGAGCCACGGGTCTATGTGATGTACAGCTGCTGTCACTGACTTTGGATAATAAATGAGTATCAACATTCTCTTCCACACTGATCCAGCCTGCTACAACATCATTGGCTGAATACGGAATCTCTCCTCACATACATATGAGATGCTAGGAAACAGAGAGGTGAATGTGTAGTCAGTAGATGCACAGCAATTAGACAAACTCAGGCAGTTAAAAGAAATTCTCTATTAAAGCCTCTTAACAATGTAATACTATACTCACTCTCAAACCTTGTACTATCACAGAGAGAGAGAGAGAGAGAAGAAATAGCCATCATTGGTGTATGAATCCATGTGTTTTATGGAATTCCCATGCTATCCCTTATATTCCATCTCAGAGTACTAAGTATATACTGAACTACCCCAGATCATAGAATTGCACATTACACAAGTTGTAAAATTGAATCTTCAATAAAATTATCGCATTGAAAAATAAACTGAAAACAATAACCTTCCTTTTGGGGCTAAGGCAGGATTTTACATTAGCAAGCTTCCACATGGGCCATCTCTGGCCAGATACCAGAAGTCAGGCTGAGTAATGCCAGACAACCTCGTAACTTGTTATTGTTTTGTACAGTAACTTGTATGTACTTTTAAAAATTTTAAGTTACACTTCTCAAAAACAGCCAATAGTTCACAATGATGATCTATCAGTGAGGGTAGTGTTCATGGTGGCCATTTCAATCCATACTTGCAGGATGCAGAGAGAAAATAAAAACAATATGGGGACAAAGTCTCTTGGATTCTTATGCACTCTGAGCTGATTACTGTGTTCTGTTGCCCTAAGTCTCCCTGTCTGCAAATGCTAACGGAGGATAAGCCCCATATGGTGGCTGTACCCAGGGCCCTAAGGAAGTGGGAGGAAAAGCAGTGGTTCTACCTGGATGCTTCCAGCACATCATCTCTCCATAAGGATCCACCCTCCGTCCCACGTCCTTATGAAGTTAAATGTGATGTCCATTCTACAGAAGGAGAAATTAAGGTTTATCAAATGAGAACTTTTTAGGAGGAAGCACAGAATACTGACAGAGTTAAATGCCAGCCACCTAGATCCTCGGCAGCAGTCTTCAGCACTAAGTTTAACAACCTCTTAAACATATAATTAGAAGTACAATATGGGTGTGTTGCCACCGTGATTATCAACCCTATTCTTGGTCTTGTTTTTTTGTTTTTTTTTCACAAGAATTTAAGAAAACACAAAGCACACGATCAACAGAATTCACAGCAGCATGAAACCAAAGTTCAGTACACCAACTCTTTCTCTTTTATAAACGGTTAATAACTGTTTGGCCTTCTTAAAGCTTCAAATGAGACCAAAATAAATGCCAAGTTATTCTTGATAACAATGTGAAATGATTAAGCTTCCCATCGTAGACATTTCACTCTCTAATTTGTTACTAATTCCTATTTGTTCTTCAAGAACTCCCATTTGTTTTGAAAAGTCACTATTAACATTTCATTAGTACCAGAAAACCTTCAGAGGGTTCATGTTGATTACCCGTGGCCTCTTTCTTCCACTAACTTGGAGAAGGACCACATTTTGTTGCTTAGAAACAGGACAGCTACCTTCAGGTGTATACTTCCTTCTTTCCTGACCTACTTCAATTGACCCCACATCCTCAGTAAACCTGCTGCCAGCACGCTTTTCTGTGTGTAACACCAGTGCCGTGGGCCAAGTCCAAGCATGAACTGACATCCATCTTCAAGTCTCTGCCCAATGACATGAAACCTTCTGCCTGAACTCCCAAGAAGGACCACTTGTCCTCAAGCTCGAAGAAGATTTAACTGGCTAGCAGTATACAGAAACAAGCATTGTTTGCACTAGTGTCCCTTAGTAGCTGGCTGCAGCCCACTTTGCACATGTCCCCATGACTGTGGCTCCCAGGTAGGACACTACTATGGAGAGTGACTAGTTTGTCATAAAAAAATGGGCACCAAATGATTTGTAATATTGTCATATATTAACGTTCTCAATTAAAAAAAAAAAAACTGGACCTCAGGTGACGAGGTGAAATTTCTTAACTTCAGAAAAGAAAATGATGTAAAGATAAAATGATAGTTTCTCAAGGACCAGGAAGAAACTAGACTGGTGGTCTAATCATTGAAGAAGTGAAGGATGGTTGCAACAAAGAAATATGCCCATGAGAATATCGGTGCCAAATCAGCAATGCTTTGCTTTCCACAATTTTCTTAGTTCTGGATAAAAGTTATCATCATTACCAAAATTATAAATTAAAAATAAAAGATAATAGTTACTTCTAGAATTCAAGACTTTTACCACATGTTCCTAAATTTGTATTATTATATTATTACGCACATAATGTTGACCTTAATTATTTAGCACTTACGTGTTCCTGAATATTAAATTTTATCATTGATGGAATATTTCATTTACAAGTATATCATTATGTAATAACAGATGGCTAAGATTGAACCCAAGGCCTCATGCATGTTAAGCAGACACTATACCTCTGAGATATATTCCAAGCCCACTTTTTACCATTTTATTTTGAAACAAGGTCTTAATATGTTGCCCAACTTTGCCTTGAAATCAGTCTGTAGTCCAGGTAGAATGGCTTTATTTTGTATCTTCTGGTCTTGTTCACTGAGGTTGCTGGGATTATAAACCTGTGTAATTATATAATTTTTCATTTTTATTATTTGAATATTTTAAATGTCATTCCATCATCCTATTTACTATTTCATAATTTGCCAATGAATTATTCACTACTATGATTAGCAAGCACTCTTATAAAAAAACTGATAGTCTTTCATTAAGAATATATTAATGGTTTATAGTCCTGTTTTTATGCCAGTACCATACTGTTTTTATTACTATGGTTTTGTAATATAGCTTTAGATCAGGTATGATGTAATATAGCTTTAGATCAGGTGATGCCACCAGAGGTATTTCTTTTGCTGAGGATATGTTTGGATATGCGAGGCCTTCCGCCTTTCCATATGAAATTTGAGATCATTTTTTTATATGTCTGTGAAGAACACTGTAGGGACTTGAGGACCCAGACTTTGGGCCAAGCAACTATAGCTACTTGATATTTGACTAAGGCCTGAACAATATAGGCTGGAAAAAAGATAGCATCTTCAACAAATGGTGCTGGACAAATTGGATAACCACATGCAGGAAACTGAAACTTGATCCACACATTTCACCATGCACTACATTCAAATCCAAATGGATCAAAGACCTCAATATAAGACCAGAAACTTGAATACTACTGGAAGAAAATTAGGAAGTACTTTCCATGATATAGGAATGGAAAAAGACTTCCTGAACCAAAGCCCAGTAGCTCAAGATCTTAAGCAGTCACTCAACCAATGGAATCATATGAAACTGAAGAGTTTCTTTACAGACAAGCATACAATAAGCAAAGCCAATAGATTACCCAGAGAATGGGAGAAAATATTTGCAGGTTATCCAACTGATAGAGGCCTAATCTCTAGAATCTACAAAGAACTCAAAAATCTAAACAGTAAGAAGTCAAACACCCCAATCACAAAATGGGGCAAAGAGATGAACAGGCAGTTCACCGAGGAAGAAATACAAATGGCAAACACACACTAAGAAAATGTTCATCATCCCTAATCATCAGAGAAATGCAAATTAAAACAACTATGAGATTCCACCTAACCCCAATAAGAATAGCAAACATCAAAAAAATCAAATGAAAATAAATGCTGGTGAGGATGTGGAGAAGCAGGAGCACTCATCCACTGTTGGTGGGAATGTAGGATGGTACAACCACTTTGGAAAGCAATACGGAGACTCCTGAAAAACTGACTATATATAGAGATACCAACAGACCCAGTTATTCCCTTACTGCGCATCTACCCTAAAACCTTCAAACCACAGGTCAGAGAGGTTTGCTCAACCATGTTTGTAGTGGCTCAATTCGTAATAGCTAAGAGCTGGAATCAACCCAGATGTCCATCACTAGAAGAATGGATAACTAAGATGCGGTATATCGACACAATGGCATTTTATACAGCAGTAAGAAAAAATGACACAAAGAAATTTGAGGAAAAATGGTTGAACCTGGAACAGATCATTCTCAGTGAACTTACCCAATCACAGAAAAAAAAAAAAATCGCCACATAGTCTCACTCATCTACAGCACATAACCTGAATCTACCCAAGATACCTTACACACCCAGCAAGCATCTCATGAACTATACACTAGGAAGGATAGGGAGGGCATCGATGGGGTGGGAAACACTAATCTAGACCCAAATGGCAAAGGTACCATAAAATTCTACTTCCTAAAAGGTAGACCAAATGGCTGAACCTTCACCAGGCCTTTACAGGAAACACCTGAACCACAAGACACTGGAGAGGGTAGGATCAAGTCTAACCTAAATCCTCTACATCTTCCCTCCCTTCCTCTCCCTCTCCCTCTCCCTCTCTCTCGCCTCTCTAACTCCTATATATTAGTTACCTTTTACCCTCATTTTCTTAGGGGGTACTGACCTGTAACTCCCAGTACCAGCATGGGGCTAGCACCCACAATGAGCTTTTGATCAGAGAAACCTACAAGGTTTTCTAAAAGAATGACAGATTTCTATCAGAGTACTTGATGACCCACCAAATGTTAGTGGTAAGACCCTATTGCTGAAGACACCATAGGCATCTGACATGTTAAATGGAATGGCATGGCTGAAGGCAGGAGAGAGTCAGCCTCAGACGGTCAGTGTGTCTAGTGCCAGAAGGTACTACATGGGCAACAGGGGGAAACAACCAATATCTCTCCAAGAAACTCATGGTCCAACCTACGTAGCAGCAAATAACCTGTTGTGATACCCACACAAGTGCAATAGTGGCACACAGCCATGGTGGGGAACCAACTGCTCTTGACTCGGCTAACTGATACCCTCAGTGGTACAAGACCCATAGCTGGAACTGGGAAACAAGTCAGAACCATATCCAAACATAAGCCCACTCTCCAATATCAAGCTACCTTCAATCATGGGGTACAAGAGGGCCTACACCTATCAAACTCTCTATAAAAAAAGTAAGGGTTATCTCATTTGACCTGGTGCTAACTTACTCTCCATTGGAGAATCTGCTTCTCTTTTTCAGATAGCTGCAGATCCTAAGGAGAGAGCCACCCCATCATACCTCAAAAGGGCCCTGACTGAAACAAATGAAATTTGGCAAAACAAGCAAGGGTGTTGTTTTCCTGATGAACTGGATACCAGCACAAAGGGGAAGGAGACCAACACAGAGAAAAATCAACACCTACCAAATCAGAGAGCCAGAGCCCCAGAGGCCCCCAACACCTCATCACTGAAGCAGATCAAAAATGAACCCAACATGGCTCAGGGAAATTTTGTGGAAGGGGGGGGGGAGAATCTCAGAGCCACATGTTGGGTCATGATATACAGAGACATGTATTATACCAATAACTGTGGACTAACCCCACAATGCACGACCCATATACCTCAACAAGGAGGGGCCAATGGGGAGGGGGTAGGTCATGGATGAGCCTAATAATGGTACCAAACTGCCTGTACTTGCACAATAGAAAACTAAAAGCATATATATTTTAAAATAAAAAAAAATATATTAATGGCTGGAGGGATTGCTTACTGTTTAAGGTTTAAGGTTTAAGGTTTGCAAAGCCAAAGAACCCAGGTTCTTGGATTTTTTTTAAATAAAAATCAGATGGTAGGGAGAATTCTTCATTGAAAATAATAAAGATAAGTTGCTTAAATAAACAGTTTAATATTTTGTGATAAATTTTTGTTATTAAATCCTATAATGCAGAAAGATAAAAGCTACAGGAAGGCAATTTTCTGCTAACTATCTTCTACTATCAATAAAGTCATGAAATTCCTTGCAATCTGCTGTGGAAAAAAAAGGCATTAAATTTTCTTGAATACCTTTGTAAGTCTAGTTGTTTTAATTGACAATATTCATACATATACACAATGTATCTTGGTCATAATCCTCTCACTGGACCCTTCTTTTCTCCCCTCCTCAACTCATCTATGCTGAACACCCTCTTCTTTTCAACTATTCTCTCTTATATTTTGAAGTCATTTTTTTTTTCTTTCCTACATCACCTTTGACAATGTGTTGATGGGCCCAATATTATGCAGGCCATGTGCATGTGACTACAGCCACTGTGAGGTTTTGTATGCACTGATGCTTTGTGTGCAAGACAGTACTCCAAAGCACCCCTCTCCATCGTTGGGTTCTGACATTCTTTCTGTCACATCATCTGCAGTGTTCCCTAAGCCTTAGATATCTCATTTAGTGTGAAACAAACACTCAACTGTCACTTATCACTTTAACATGTTTTGAGTTGGCCCAGAAGTTGCCACCATGTGAACATTCTACAAGCAAGCGCAGCCACCCCCAGCTTTTTTTTTTAACTAGGGTAGGTACTCTTGCCATTCAGCAAGCATTCTTACCTGCTAGCCATCTCCACCACAAGCTGACCTTTTTAACTGAAATGATAATAACCTCTTTTAAGATTGAGATTTGTAGAATTTATATACATATTTATGCATGTACATATATGTGTATTTATAGATATGTATATATCATATATATGTGTGTAACATATCATATAATACCATATATATTTATATAGATTCACTTAATAATTTATTTTAATTCAGATATTTTTGAATGGAAGCATACATGCATTCACTCACTGACCAACGTCCACAACTGAGAACAGTTTTAAATCTTCATGCCACAGCCTTAACCAAATATCGATTGTTGCAAGAGTTTGCCTCAAATTATATCTGAGTATCTTCATTTTTTTTTTGTCATTTTTATTTTACTTGTAATTAAAAGCTAGGCAAAGTTACAAAATATTTTAATGGCAAAAAGTAATGTATTAGACATTTGTAACATAGTTAGGCTAGACTTACTTTTCACTATCTTTCCTTTGCTTGGAACCAGAATTCTCTGTGTAATCTAGTTACTAACAGTGTATCTAATTCAATGCTGAGAGACTGGCATACTTGGTTCTGTGGATTCATAATTTTAGCTCTAATTTGAAAAATAGATGGGATCCCAAATGCATGTGCAAAAGTTGTTTAGCTAAGCAGTGTTAAGCAAATATGATAATTTTACTTCTTATTTTAATTGCTCTCATTACCAAGAAGATAAGCACAGAGCTCATTAGGGCATGAACGTCTTCACAATCTTGTCCTGTAACCCCCCCCTGCCCCAGTGCCTGTGTGCATGGTGCAGACAGCCACTTAGGCATTGTACGGTGCACTCAGAGGAGGCCTCTAGTTGTTTATACGTCTCACAGAAAGTATTTATGACTTGAAAAAAAACAACCCATCTCTATATATTGCAGCTAATCAGAAAGCCCCACTTTATAATATGAGAAATGCATTACTTTTGGCCTAAATGATACTCAAAATCATTACACATATCCTATGATTGGAAAATGTACATACACACTTACAATTTAGCAATATGCAAATAAGAGACAGTTTTCCACTAGTGGAGGTGTTAGCCAACAAGCATTTGTGTTACCATTATAAAGTTAATCAAATTTAACCTTAAGCTAAAATTGTTACTGCAAAAAAATTAATCATTATTTCATAGTAGTATATTACCAATCTATTTCATAGGCATCCCACTGAAAATACATGGGATCTGTGGAATTTATTAATTGTACATTGCTACTCTTTTGTATTTAAGTTACCAAGTAGCTTGTAAATGAGGTCATTCTCAATCTACATTCCATATAAAGCATCAGTTGTCTAAGAGAAGGGCATAAATCAGTAGTTTTTGACTGTTTCTAACATTTTGAAACTTGAGCAGAGGTACATAAGTTAAAAATTTGAGTATTTGGCCAATTTCCTAGACTACTCTTAACAATCTAAAATCAAATCAATGATGAAAATTTCTTCTGGCATATTTCGTGAATTTAAGTCAATGTACAATTTTTAAAATGTACCAGAAAGCTACTCAGATCATCTAACCTGTGGAATGTATTAAGTGCAACAAAATTCCACATTTTATAACTATTCTTAGCTTTCTTTTTCCTGTCTTGCATGAAAGTTGTCTTGATTAATTTAGAGTATCCTATCCATAGGAAGAAGAAAGTATTCAAATACCTGACTAACTCTGGAAACACAACATTTTTTTTTTTTTAGTACAACACCTCAGAAATGAGAATTTAGAAATTTGTTGTGCATTTCCAGAACTTAGCCCTTTAAATCACCTTGATAAAATGGTTCTAGTTTTGTATATAACCATATGTAATTAACTTCAAGTGAAATTATAATAAAATGCATCTGCCAACATAATCATTTGAGATTATACTAAGGTTAATCACTTCTTTTACTCTTGGAATAGTCAATATTTTTTCCATTAATCCACAAGCTTAAAATAATCAAAGCAGAAATAGAGTAAATTTATTAAAAACACAGGATTTTGAATAAAACTTTAACAAGAAAAGACATACTGGAATTAATTAAACCAGTTAGAATCTAAGCTAATACTACCTGAAATTCTGAAAATGCCCTTGTGTGTTGGGAGCTTACTTTTTCTAGTATTGTTTTATTAGTTTTGTTTCCTAACATTTACCAAAGTGCTTGATATGCTTATATTCAGTTGATGTGAGATTGAGTTTTAGAATATGCTTAACATGCAAAATTCACTACAAGTAAACCCATACCACTGTCAAAAATACAAAAGAAAACAATTTTTTATATAAAACTAAGTACAAATATAAAGTGCATCCCAAAATTTGTCTCTGTGACAAATACATTCTCACTTAAGATATGCATAAAATATAAAGTCTTGATCAGCTTACTGTTTCTGGGCATTCTAATATAACTGTACTTATAATATGCAGGCGGGGGCTAGAGAAATTGCTTATCAGTTAATGCCTATGATTTAAGGACATACAAGGTGGCACATGCATCTGGAGTTCATGTGCTGTGGCTAGAGGCCCTGGTGTGGCCATCCATGCCTCCCCGCCCTCTGCCCCTTTCTCTCTCTCTCTCTCTCTCAAATAAATAAATAAATATTTTTAAAACACATGCAGGCAATAAACAAGATACAAGAGACCATAATTTGACTATGCATAGAAAAATAAAAGTTACATGAAATAAACCTATAATCATATGCTACGAATATACTCCATGTGCCAAGAAAAATCAAAGGAAAATTCATAGTAATTAAATTTTTATTTGCGTTTTCCACATTGAATATATATGATTGCTACATTTTATAAACTGTATTCAATGCATTTACACTTTTATTGAAAAGTAATCCCTTGTACTTTTCTTATTAATTACTTCTTATAATTAAAGAATTCTGTTTAGTCTCATTATTTTTAAAAAAAACTCAGCAACTGTTTTTCATATTTTTGAGATAAAATAACTTTTGTAGCATCAGTTATTCCATTACTTAAATTACTTAATATTTTAAATTACTTAAATATTTTCAGAAAATATTTTTAAAATAAGAATTGCTATGTAGTGTTAACTCTGACTCACTGCTGAGCACACCTACATTTCAGAGTTCTAACTCACAAAATATAACTTTCTTTTTTCCCTTTCTTTCTTTTTTTTGAATGCTAGCTGAAATCCTAGGTGTGCTTACCTAGACATTCTGGGGTTTTTCCACTTTGAAAAAAATAAAGCTCTTTGACCTTAAAAAATAAAAAAGAAGAAAAGTGGTTCACTGTGTACTGTCTTACCCAAACATTATTTATACAACAAGGTCTATTATAGTAAATAGCACATTATGTTTATTTAGTGTAATGATAGTCTGCTAATTACAACTAAAATTAATATGAACTATTTTTATAATTTATTATCTAAAAATACTTCATTTCTCAAACTGGATAAAATATATGCATTTTTTCTCAACTATCCTCTAGAGCATGAAATTTGAGAATCTTTTTACCAGAATACAGATTATTTCTTTCATTGATAATATTTTTTTTAATTCTTTTGTAAGTATTAAGTTAAATCACAATTTTGTAGTCAATAAATCTTTAAAACCTTGCGGTAGGGCAGCTGTTCTTATTGATTTGAACGCCCTGTCCAAAGAATAACACATATAATTATTTTTGAGCTATAATGAGTTCGCTTTTGTGCATGCAAGAACTGCTTCAATCTCAGAGCTGCCATGCGTCTGCATAAGGATGTAAACAATAGGTCACCACTGTCTCAACAGGTATCAAATAAAAGCACCAAGGCAAGCACTGATTCTCAAAATGTGTCATCAATATATAGGATTATTTAGAGAACACAACTGGAACTCTCTATCTCTCATTAAAAGCCAGCCTTTGTATAAATTTGAAGTAGGGACCTAGCCAAGAAAATACAAACAATATAAATATGTTAACTCTAAGTTACAAGTGGTCAGTAAAATTAGTAAATCCTGACTGAACTATAACATTTTTAAAACTAATAATTCATCTTACTGCAATTTTTATGTTCCATATTTTAATGCTAGTCATAGAAATAATTATCAATGTGTCAAGGACCCTATCAAACATTTCTCCTACTTGTGAGATGTCATACTGACACATATTTCTGTGTCCTTCAGAAAGTCTAAGCATAGAGAAGTACATCAATAACCCTTTTTCAAATTCTATGTATTCTAACATAACTGTTATATTTCTATTTGAATAGATAGCTCATTAGTTCTCAGACTGGCTTTCAAGTTGACCTTTTTTTTTATTTTGTAGGGGCTCCATAAATTATAATTTGACTAAATTTCTTTTCCTTCATAGTAGCCATCGCCCTGTCTTATTCCTATAAGCCTCTTTTTGCAAGAACTCATACATAACTATCAGCAGCTTCCAATTATTTTATTGTGCAATGTGTCCATGGATTGATTTGTCATTTCTTGAGATGAGTAGAGAATAGTAATGAATTCATTCAGACTGCACTGCTTGTCTAGCTTACCCTGTTTATTTTCTTGTTGTCATTGCTTATTAAATTTTACACTTAAATTTCTGGAGTGTATGAAGTATGGTGAAGTGTGTGTGTGTGTGTGTGTGTGTGTGTGAGAGAGAGAGAGAGAGAGAGAGAGAGAGAGAGAGAGAGAGAGAGAGAGAGAGAGAGAGAGAGAGAGAGAAAGAGAGAGAGAGAAATGTGCATGCATGCAGAATCCATGTGTAATCCATGAGCATATATGCAAAGACCACAGGGAGGATGCTAGGTGTCCTCTTTGCTCTTGTAACTTACCATTTGAGACAGAAAACTCCCATGAACCCACAGCTCCCTGCCCTACCATTCATTTGTCTGACCACGGAGCCTGTGTTATCTTCTTGTCTCTGCACCCATCACTGCAGGGGTTACAAGTATGTGCAGTTTGGCTTTTAATGTAGGTGCTAGCATTGAACTCAGTCCTTATAGTCACACAACAAACACTCTTACCCCTGAACAATCTCCATGGCCCCCAAATTTTACATTTTTCATAGCTATTTCCTTAACAACTCAGTTTATTGAGTGTATCTTATTGCCAGTGATTCCTAGAATCTAAACATTGAAAAGAAGCTCAAGGGGGCTACAGAAATGGCTTCTAGTTACAGCACTTGCCTGTGAAACATAAGAACCCAGGTTCAACTCCCCAGAACCCAAATAAGCCAGATGCGCACAAGGTGGAGCACGTGTCTGGAGTTCGTTGCCAGTGGCTAAGGCCCTGGCAAACCAATTCATATTCATTCTCATTCTCTCTCTCTCTCTCTCTCTCTCTCTCTCTCTCTCTCTCTCTCTCATAAATAAAAAATGAAAATAAGGTCAAATATTACCACCATTAACAGGTGATCTGTCTTTCTATGCCCATTGTTAAGGCTCATGAGGTTAATTATTCTAATATGAAAATAAATTCAAACACACTAAACCATCTAGAGCAGTAATAACAGGAACTTTGCATTTGACTAACATCAGTAAAGAGAAAAGGGTTGAGATGTATCTTAGTTGTAGAATGTTGTAGAATGCCTAACATAGGTAACCTCCTGTGTTCAATCCTTAGTATAAAGACAAAGAGAGACAATGACAGACAGATTTTTTTTAATGAACCTGAATCTACAAACTCTCAAAGAGTGACCATGCTAAAGGTTTCACAAAAACTAACAGAAGCATAGGGGTCCCTTAAAAATAATTGGTTGTGAAGGATAAACCAGAATGTTACTTGCACGGAAGTGAACTTATTTGGTGCGCTCCAATCAACAGGTGTGATGACAGGAGGGAAGAATGCACAGAAAATGCTCTTTCCTGCATGCACAGGGTGCTCCTCCCAGTCACTAACCACGCTTGCTGACTAGTTAGGATACACACCCGAGCTGAAAGGCAAAGTTAGCGGGTATGTGGCTTCTGAGGTATTTGCATATTCAAATGTGTATGTTTGACAGCAGATAAATTGAACTTTTCCAAATGTATCATATAAAGAAAAAATAATTTTTTTAAAAAAAGTAGTTGAAGGAAGATTAAGGAAATCAATGAAATGTTAAAATTTTAATTACATTTACTTTAACCAGCTCAAAATTCTATAAATACCACAATATAAAATAAAAAATATCTTGACTACTTCATAAAAATTGTTTTCTTATTTTTTTTTCTCAATTAGAAATATATTCTACTCACGTGTTCAATGCCAGCTTTCAGTGGCCAGCAACAAACAGAAAGGCATGACATGGAAATGGGTCTTTGAAATGAAAAGATTGTCACTCCAAAACTACCAGTATTTGCCTTTGAATTCAAACATACTACTGGAAATAATTCATTTAGCTGTTTCTAAAGGCACCTTGTGTAACTCTGCAGGTAGAATTTGTAATGTGGCAGGCTATTATCAGGCAGCTACAATATTTTACCGAGGCTTACTAAAGAGCAACATTATTCTAAACTTCACTCATTTAAAAACATTTTATGAAAGGTATACCCTAATCCAAGTTCATGGTTATCCATTTGTCATATGTGGTGACAGGATACAGCTACAGACTAAACTTCCTCCGTTCCTTATTTGATGGATTCATTTCTTGCCAGCAAGGACTCCTACCGGCTTTCTCTGCACTGCATGGCCAAAGAGAGCCTTACAGCACAGCATGCTACGTGTTGCAAGTCTGTACTTGACTACCTCTCCTTGACCGTTGGGCTGCAGGATACATGTGCCCAACTCCCAAGTTTCTTGAGTTTCTTCCTTTGGTGGCTGTCTGAACCTGCTTTGTGGCCAGTAATGACAAGCGAGAACTATCAGGGAATCCATGTTCCTCAGGAACTGTTTTCCACTCTTAAATTCTAAATATGTCAACTAGTGGGCATTTTACTCTGATTTCTTTATGTTGTTGTTGTTTGTTTTGTTTTGTTTTACAAGGTGGGGTCTCCTCTAGCTCAGGCTGACCTGGAATTCACTATATAATCTCAGACTGGCCTTGAACTCACAGTGATCTTCAGACCTCTGCCTCCTGAGTGCTGAGATTAAAGGAAGGTGCCAACGTGCCAGCTTGGTTTGTAAACTCTGCCAGTGTGATGAAGCACCAGTTTCCTGTCATGATAGTGTGCTTGAAATTTAGCCCTTTTTAGCCTTCGTCCCTTATGGACTAGCTTCTTCATTTTCTCACATCACTGCCATAGTATGTGACAGAAGATGCAGACACGGGTTAACCCTGAGTGCTCTTTCAGGTGGAGACATGTGGGTTACTCTAAATCCTCTCTTGACATTCAGACACACGGGTTAATTCTGAGTCCTCTTTTCAGATGGAGACATGTGGTTTATACTGTTTCCTCTTTTCTAATCTGCTGGTCTCCGTGTCTGCTTCAGCAGACCATTCATTGCACTGGAGAAAGCCTTTACCAACTTGTCATCTAAGAGATGATTAATAGATGAAATATACACTGAAAACCTCAAAAAGCATCAACAAAAAAACTAGAAAACCAATCAATAAAGGAGCAAGTGATTTGTATTTTGGTCTAAATAAGAATTACAAATGGCCAATAAACACAATAAAAAAAAATTCTTGGCTTCTTCAGCCATCAGGTAAATGTAAATTCAAACTATTTTGGGATCTTCCCTCATCATAGGCAGAATGAATGTAATCAATAACAGCCAAAGATGTGGGTGAGGAGATGGGGAGAAAGGAACTCTTAGACACTCTTGCACAGACACTATGGAAAATATGCTGGACTTTCTTTAAAAAAAAAAAAAAAAAAACTTACAATGGGGGTGCTGGAGCAGTAGCTGAATGTTTAAGGCACTTGACTACAAACCAAAGGCCCAAGTTTCATTCTCCAGGACCCATATAAGCCAGATACACAAGGTGGCTCATATGTCTGGAGTTTGTTTGCAGTGGCTGGAAGCCCTGCAGTGCCCATTCTCTCTCTTTCTATCTATGTGCCTCTCTCTCTCTCTCTTTCTCAAAAACAATTTTTTTGGGCTGGAGAGATGGCTTAGAGGTTAAGCGCTTGCCTGTGAAGCCTAAGGACTCCGGTTCGAGGCTCGGTTCCCCAGGTCCCATGTTAGCCAGATGCACAGGGGCGCACGCATCTGGAGTTCGTTTGCAGAGGCTGGAAGCCCTGGCGCGCCCATTCTCTCTCTCTCCCTCTATCTGTCTTTCTCTCTGTCTGTCACTCTCAAATAAATAAATAAAAATTAAAAAAAAAAACAATTTTTTAAAAAACTTATAATGGGGCTGGTAAAGCAGCACAGTGGATAAAGCACATATCACAAAAGGCTAAGCACCCAAGTTCAGATCCCAAGAAGCCATGTTGGGTTTCTGTGACCTCAGCATGCTGACAGTGAGATGCAAGATGGAGACAGGAGAATTTTCCAGAAGCTCGTGAGCCAGCTAAACTCAGCAGTGAACAACAGCAAGAACCAGAGCACAGGACATCCTGCTCCAAAGAAGGTGGGAGGTGAAGAAGAACCTCCACAACCATGGCATGCACGGGTCTAAATCACACATAAACACACACACACACATACATACACAAAATAAAATGTTAATAACTAACTAGAACTACCATAGATCCAAATATATCATTGAGATTATACTCAAAGAAATGCAGTCAGAATACAAGCTTAACAAATACTCAACGTTACTGGAGAGAGTTTCATAACAGCCAATATATCAAATCAGCCTAGTATTTATTAACAGAATAGATGTAGAAAATATGGCTTACATGATGGAATATTATTTATTCATAAAGGAGAATAAAATCATTGTACTTGTAACAAAATGGTCAGGGCTGGAAATCATCATGTTAAGAAATAATCTAGCCACAAAAAGACAAGAATTTCATGCATTCTCTTATATGTGTGTGTGAGGAGGACTTGAAAATCTATGTTGGCTAAGCAGGAAGTATTATGGAAAGGGGGTACAAGAACCAGGAAAAGGGCAAGAGTTGGGAGGGTGGCTAAAATCAATAGTACAATAGACACATGTGCCCAAATGGTCACAGTGAAATTCACTGATTTGCACAAGAAATGATTTTATAATTCTAATTAACAATAAACAAACAATTCATTCACACTTCTAGCAACTTTTCCAAAGGTCTACTCCTAGAGAACAGTATAAGACACTGTCTACTGTTGTTAAACCTGTGAGCCTAACTTCAGCCAGAATGAAGCAAGAATGAAGATATCAACCAGGAATAGCTAGATTCTGTGCCCCTCTTACCTCTAACCTGATGATAGTACAGTCTGAAAAGGAAAAAAAAAAAAAAAAAAAAAAAAAAAAAACCCAGGGCTTAAATAACTTGGATTAAGTTTTTCATTTATACAATTGTAACTAAATCCAAAAATTAAAACAAAGAAAAATGTCTTATTTTCAAGATATATAACATTACTTGGACACTGAATGTTGCCCCTCGCAAGTAGTGCTAGTACAAAGAAATAAGTTGCCACACTCACCTTATCTTAGTATTTGCTTCCAGAAAAACCCAACTAAAACATTCTAAGAAATTAATATTATCCTTCTGTGTGTTCTATTTTCTTTTAGCCCAATTTTCTTTGCAAATACCATAACAACTTGTAGCCATGTTTAATAATAACCAGGACTATTTATATTAAAAGAGAATTATCACTAATAATTATATTATGTTTTTTAAAAATTATAAAAGCAAATGGATGTTATTTTTGTAATAAAAGTGAAAATGACATATGGTACTATGTTAATTAGCTATATTTAAACATTCTACAGTGTGTGTGAGTATTTGTATGTATATATATGATTTCAAAACATCCTCTTGTACACAAAAGTACACCATGTTGTTTGATAAGTAAATGTGTTTTAAAAGATACTTAACATAACAATAGAAACCATACAAAAAAAAGGTAATGAAAAAGAGAAGAAAACAAAAGGAGAGAAGGAAAAGGAGAAAAAAAAAGGAGAGAAGGATTAAGGAGGGTAAAGGAGGAGACAAAACAGACTCAATGTCTTGGAAACATCCAACAGTTTCCCAGGTTCAAGATCAGCTAAGTCCGGTGAGAGGCCAGTAGAGAGCACAGGACTTCTCTTATGCTTATGTCATCATGTACATCTATCTTGCTCTATATGAAAGTTAGGCCAATAGCTCCAGAGTACACATTCCCTATGCTAGGAACCTTCTCAAACTGGTCCACTTATGGTTTTTGTTTGTTTGTATGTTTGTTTGTTTGCCAAAACATACTGATAAGGAGTGGGACACTGCTCTGAAGTAACTGTCAGAACCCAGGAGACCAAGGGTCTGTCATACAAGTGCATGGAGATGGGGATGAATGGTCCAAGTGGTCAAAAGAAACACAGAAAACCTCCAGGAAAGCCACTAAGACTTAACGCCATGATACTAAATGGTAGGGTCTAGAAAGTAAGCCACATCTACAAAAGGAATATTTATTTTTACTCAACTATTAATGGTAAGGTTAGATGTACAAGAGACTTTATTCTCTTTAACTAACCTCCCCTTTGAAACGTGACACATATGTGTAGGCACTTCATGATTAGCTGTGTTAACTACTAATATAAAATCATATATTGCAATATTGTATACTTTTAGAATTAGATTATTCCTTAGACATCTTGGCAACTGAACATATTATTGTATAATACTATAAAACTGCAAAAATGTAAGACAAAATTCGTATCTGTATGTCATCTAATCAAAACTTGCATTCCAATAAAGTATCCACATAAACTTCAAAGAAAAACTATTTTTTCTCATAACTTTCTATCAGAGGCTTTAAATATTCTCATGCAAATACATTTCAAGACTTCATAAGATAATATAATAATATGACATCTAAATCCACTTGTGGGCTAGAGAGATGGCTTAGCAGTTGAGGCACTTGCCTGCAAAGTCTAAGGGCCCAGATTTGACTCACCAATACCGACATAAGCCAGATGCACAAGGTGGGTGCATACATTTGGAGTTTGTTTGTAGTGGCTACGGGCCCTGGTGCATGCATTCTCTATCTGCCTCTGTGTTCTACAACCCCCCTCTCTTTCTCAGGTAAATAAAATATTTTTAAAAAGAAATAAAAATAGCAAATCCATTTATTTATTGTATTTTAATTTATTTTATTTATTCGAAGTACCAAAAAATAAATAAATTCTCTTGGAAAACTCCCTCTGAATAGCAGCTGGAAGTTCATTCCCCTTCCTTCCTGTATGAGCATACTCCTATGGGAATTATGTTGTTAGACGCCAACTCTGACATTTTTTTTGTCAGTGGGAATCATTGCTGCTGCTTCTTTTTGGTTACCACTGTTGACATGATGAGCTCATACATCTTTCCTGTCAACAGTGTTTCACTACCCGAGCGTTAAGGATGAACATAAAGTCACCAGTCGTCTATGCCCTTGAGCAATTTCAAGTACATGATGTGACATTTCAGGGTGCTACTGGTGCTGGCAGCTCCTATGGTAGTGAAGATCAGGAGATGAAGATGGGTCATTACTGTGCTCATGGACTGACACAGGTTGTTGCTGACAGCCTACATGCACGTGAACTTCACGTGTCCTTGGTGAATTTTGCTTCTACAGAATACTTGTTGTTTTGAAAAACTAAACCATTTCTCTAACTAAGCATATAAAGTTGCATGGCCCTTTCTCAGGAAGTTGTGGTTCACGAGTGTAATGGTGCCTGATTGTTTGTGGGACTGGGCTCCCCGGGACAATGCGGCGCAAGGCTTTATTCTCAGGATCAGCAAATGCAGCAGCCAGTGAACACCTAAGATGGCCAGTCATCTCTGTTGTCATAGGTAGATGCATGTATATTTCCTGCAAGGACTATGCTCTAAATCAAGAAGACACTGAAAATGTTACTCAGTTGTAGACAGGTTTAAAGAACAGCACAAACACATGTGCTAAAAACTTCAAAGCTGTCAAGTTTCCTGTGGTTCTGAAGCAGACACAGGGGGGCCAAAGCCAGACAGTAATTCACATATCATTAACACTATCATCCTGGCTTTTCAATTTTTACATACTTAAATATATGCCTTCATTGTATTTCTACTATGTTTTTCAAGACTTTTAGACACAACAAAGAAAAATCTTCAGATGACTTAAAAAGAAAAACCTTAACATAAAGGAACATTACCCTGCCTAACCTAAACAAAACTTCAGAACTGAAGAGATGGCTTAGCTGTTAAGTCACTTGCCTACAATGCCTAACAACTCAGGGTCAGTTCTCCAGTACCTAAAGCTAAATGAACAAAAGCTAAATGCTAAAGCTAGATGAACAAAGTGATGCATGCATCTGGACTTTATTTCCAGTGACTAAAGGTTTCTCTCTCTCTCCAAGTAAAATAAAAAATAATAATAATAATTAAGCCAGGGTGAAAAATAAGCCTATGCTAAAAAACTAAAGCCATAAAGCATCGAGAGAAAACACAAAGGATAACATTGTGGCCTTGGTATAGGGAAACTTTTCCTAGAAGACACAAATGCCACCATGCATAAAGGCAGTGTTACAATAAGGCTTCAGCAAAACTAATAACTTCTACTTTTAAGAAGTCACTGAAGAAAATAAAAATATAAGTCACATATATGGATAATATATTAGCAATGCATAACTTAAGAAAGGATGTAAATCCAAAACATACAAATAACTCCCGTAGCAATAAAAGACCAATAATCCAATTTAAATGCCAGCATCCTGAGCAACTATTTCAATAAGAATATGTCTAAGTGTAAAAAAGCACATGAAACTACGTTCAACTATTATTCATCAAGAAAATGAAACTCTGATGGTGCCTACTGCTTTTATATCCTCTCAAATGATGTACTATTGATTCTAACATGAATTCCCAACTCCTTGGTCATACCTTATATACATGATAAACCTCTATTACCAGTCTCTTAAGACTACTTTGTTAAAAAAAAAAAAAAGTTGGAATTTATTAAGAAGTGTTAGCTCTGTTTTAAGCATTGGTGTTGAGAAAGGAAGAAGGAGGAAGAGAGGGAAGAAGGAAGAGGCAATAATAGCATATGCCTAGATGAGGGCTCCAGCTTCTCAACAGTCAGTCACCAAGGTACAATATCTTATTTTTACATTTTTTATTTTATCTGTAGGCATACTTACTTCCATCTCTCTGGTTATTTTTGTCAGGCTTTTCTACATGTATAATTCCAGATTGTACCTTCCTCAATGAATCATGCCCACATTATAATTTTGTTAAATTTCAACTCACATGTCCCTTCCTAATGACACTCCCATGATTGTTACAGACTTCCTAGGCCCCCTTCCCTCAATTTACTCCTATACTATCAACATTCCTCTGTTGCTATTCTGCTTTGCATATGCTATGAATGTTGTTTATTTAATTCCCTATATCTCCTATCACTTTCTATTAACAAAAACCAGCTTGACCAAATCTTTACTGTTCTGTTGTTCCTGAATTCCTTATAACTAGCATATCAATAAAGCACATAAAAGAAGTAGTGTGTGTGTGTGTGTGTGTGTGTGTGTGTATGTTCATTTACTCAAAAGGAATCTATGTGGTTTATTGTAACTCATTCCAAATACCGCTTCCTCTGTCTCCATTAAATTGTTTTTAATTATCATAATATTTCATTCTACCAGATTTTCCTTCTGTGGAGAGCATATAATTTCCAATTTTTCACTAATTTCAGAGCACTAGTTTAATTTCTGGCTATTTATCATTCTGCAAGTCCATTCCAAAGCAATATCATGCAATGAAATGCCATCTGCCTCAGCATACCAAATGTTCTTTCATCTTCACACAATTCCTTAAAGGATTCTTTCATCCACCATGTCTTGAATGGTTAAATAACAGGTGTGTGTGTGTGTGTGTGTGTGTGTGTGTCTGTCTGTCTGTGTGTACATTCCAGAAAAAAGAAACTTACAGACTGTCTCGAGATTTGGATGACTCTAATCCAATATTACACTTACTTAGATGTCCGATTTATATGAGTCACATGCTTAAGTATGTCATAAGTGTATTCTATCCTATTGTTTTTAGAGTACAGTGGGTGGATATATGGCTGTATGTAAATCAATTTGCCTAAATTTCCTTGAGAAACTTATTTAAGTTTCTTAACTCCTTAAAAGTTTTTCAAAGCAAGATTATTTTTTGTTTAAAACTATTTAATGTGTCAAAATTTAGCAGTGGCTTTTGACTCTATCCAGCTTCTGGGGGGTCATTTCCTTAATCTCTGATCTTTTTTTGTAATAAATGCAAATTAATTATGCTACAAAAAAAATCAATTTCTTTAGCTTCATTCTTAAAATGCAAACAGTAGCTCCTGTTGTTCATAACATGATTTAGTGATTTGAGAAATAATATATGTTCCATCTAAGTGGCTATTGTAGTGACCTTCTTCGTTGCTGGGATAAAGCTCCCAACCAAAAGCTTTTCATTTTCTATTTTTTTAATTTGACTTACATCCCTGAGGGAAAGCTTCATGATGACAGGGGAAAGAATAGAGTCTGGACATCACCTCGGCCAACATTAGATGGACAACAGCAGCAGGAGAGTGACCAGAACTCTGGTAAGGGAGGGACTGGCTCTACCATTCTAAAGCTATCCCCAACAACACATCTCCCCCAACAAGGCTCCACCTCCCAAACTGCTGTCAGCAGGGAAGAAAGCATTCAAAACACATCAGTTTATTGGGGACACCTAATTCAAATGACCACAGTGGTCAATACTTGAATCATCTCTTCTCAAAGTTAAACAAAGTCCTTCTCCTTTGGCTTTATAACTATATTTCTGTCACAAATTTCATTTCTTCTGCACTGCAATCAGCACCCAAAAAACAATATTATGAACTTGCTAAAATATTCTGCTTTTCTATAAAAGGAGGAAAATCTAAATCTTTACATTTTAGAGAAGATGGGCATTGGTTGTGCCATTTTGAAAACAACAGTAACACAAAGTGATATGTTCTGAAGTCAGTAAAGCCTAAAATCCCATAACCTATGAATAACATAAAAATCAAGCCATGTTGTCAAGATATATGTTTCTGACCACATGTGCAAGCTATTCACTTTAAAATGCTAAACAAAACCCTCACTGAATCAAGAATCAAGAAAGAACCAACAGTTACTAATTTCTAGAAGAACTCAGCAAAATGTAGGGAGTTCTCAAAACAAATACAAAAGAAAAATGCCTTAGCAAATCACATAGTACTCCTTTTTTTTAATTTAATAACCTGGATTGTCCCCTGTGCCCTACACTGCAAAGCTCTATGAAAAGCAACAGTCAGTGTAATATGTTCAGAAATGTATGCCCTAAGTTATCCTTAACCCAATTGTATACTTGGGTAAATCCCCACATAACACACTGACTTAACTTTTATTCTCTCTGTTTACTTCATGATATTGCATCATAATTTATGTAATACTTACATTTAGGAATTTATTACAGCGGTTAATGGTAAAAACAATGGTGATCTCCTAGATAAGCAATACATATTAATATATCTAACATGCTTTTAAAGCCTAAGTCAAGTTCAGCATCATCCCTAGGCAGCACAGTGGTTTAATGGTTATGGATGTTATCTGGGTAGAAAAGCCTGGCCTTCCATGCTATATTCTATGTATGGTCTATGCTAAATTATAAACCTTGATTTCTCTATAAAACTAACACTGATGACAACCTCACCTGGTTGGTGAGTAGAGTAACTGTGAGGCCCGAAAAGCATGTCCTAGAGCAGCTGGCAGAGAATAAACTCACTTCCACCACATGTTCTCAGCCAGAACAGAGATAATGATAAAGCCCTGATTACATGAAGCAACCAAACAATAAGCTCTCTAATTTCCTAGCCTCTAGAATTTACACAAAACCTAGCAGACCATCCACACACTATTTATATTATATATGGTATGTGGAGGGGGCAGTTGTTTGACACATGAATGTTGTTAAATATGCTACAGAATAGAGATATTGTGAATTAAAATATTTGCCACCTGTACATATATAAATATAATACATTTGTGGTATCTGAATAGATGGTCCTCAATATAACCAGTTTTTTGTTGCAGTTTGTAATGTCAATATATAGCCACTAGAGTGAAGAAGGTGTCACTGGGTGGTCCAGCCCTAAGGTGTGGTGGTAGATTTGACATTCCAATCCAAAGATGTGCACAGTGCCTAGTTCTGCCTAGAGTTCCTGAAGTGTGCTGTGTGGTGCGGCTTTTGACTTGTGGCTTGTGGCTTTCCTCTCTCTCTGCCTGGTCTTTTAAGAGGGGACCAACTTCTACTACCATTATGGAACTTCCCCTGGAAGCTTCAATAAATACCCCTTCCTCCATAACTGTGCCTGATTTGGAAGTTCATTTCAGTGACTGTGAAGCTGCCTACTACAACACTATTGACAGATGGAGCCAGCACGCAATCAACAGCATGTGTGACTGGGTGACTAAATATAATAGAGCCCTAGCCCAACAAATTTTACCCTCCAAAAGAAAGCTGAACTATGAGAACATCCCTAGAAAGTATGCTAAAGCACTCCTTTCTCAGTTGGTCTTTTGTGTTTATAATCTCTCTACTGAAAAGCTTTTTGGTAGCAGTACTCTGGAGGCAAATATTCAGACCAGGCATGTGCTACCCATGACTCATTTCAAAGAACAGTTAATTGTGCAGCACAGAAATGCTGGGTCATGGTTCTCAGACACTGGACAAAAGAAACCTGCAGTCATTACAGAGCTCTGCACTTGAGAAAATGAACACATGCGCATTTGCTAACTTTAATTTGGAAAAAAAAAAACAACTACAAACCACATTTCTTTAAAAATAACTTCAGATCATTCTTATTTACAGAAAATCACTACTTTCCAAGAAAAAGAATTACATTTCAATCTATAAAACACAACGCAGCTATCAGAATAGAGTTCCAATTAAGATATATTTTTATATACTTGTTAGAGATGTCAAATGTAATGTTCAGTCAAACAAATAAGGGAAACTGGTGGCAATACACAGTTATTTCCAAGGGTTTCTCTAAATCCTGCCTCTAAGCCTTACCATTTTTCCTTCTACAGCTGTACTGGAACAAAGAGCTTCATGCCAGACTACGTACTTAAATAGAAGCTGAAAATAAGGATCAAATTCTTCCTATCTTAAGTATAACACCACTAATGTAACTGTGAAAAGTGTTAAAGAGAAATTATTGTGCTTATAATAAAGATAGGCTTATCTTGGTCATGATACTTGTATACAACTAGCTAATAAAATATTAATGACTTTATTCCAAACATATATTCATAAGGGAACATTATAAATAAATAAAGACACAAGTAAACAGCAAGTGCTCCACATAAGTATACAGATATGAAGACGCTTTAGAAGGAGGAAAGAAGACTGTGGAGCTAGATGTCACCAAACCAAGATCCAAATCCAGGGACAGCACATGAGTGGTCTCCATAAATCTTTGTATTTGTAAATGCTAGACTGGGTGTTCTAAAGTCTGACAGTCTATAAGCAGCACATATGTGCATGCACATACATAGACACACACATATATAAATACATGTACACATACATGCATGCACACACAGAGTCTCTTCCTTGTTCTAGTTTAAGGACTGAAAGCACTCTAACAATATAAATACAGAAAAGTTCCATAACTCGACAGTTGACATAGTCATATAAATCTACACACGATATGGCTATGTGCACACAATGTATCAATGTCATTTTTTGTTGGGTTAATGAACTAAAATACCACAAGATATTGTAGTGAAACAGGACCTCACTCCAGAATTTCCATAAATATGTAACTATTTAAATTAAGTTTTAAAAAATCAGAACCTTCAAAATGAATCACTGTGTTCTGAATTAAGGATTGGTAAAGTATGATGGAATTAAGCAGTGATAGAATTCCCGGATTTTTTTCCTGATAATATGTAGAAAATAGTCAATAGGAAAGGAAAAATTCAAAGTTGGCATTATTCACTAAGTAAATATATTCAAACCTTATACATGGAAGAAAGAAGGCAGGCCCTTAAGGATTCAGGGGCAGAAGTCATAATTCTAGCCCTCAATCTTAGAGGGGAGTAAAACAAGATCAATCATAATTACATGTTGCAGCATAGCAGTGGAAAGATAAAAAAGAAGAAATCCAGAAGTTCATCTCATCTATAATGAGTAAGATAAGGAAGCTATTGTGAAAGACTTCCTAGAATAAGGGATAACCAGATTCTCTTTTTTTTTTTTTTTTGAATGAGTAAAATTATAGGTTAGAGAGAGTGGTTAAGGTTTTTCCCTGCAAAGCCAAAGGACTCAGGTTCACTTCTCCAAGACCCACATAAGCCAGATGTACAAGGTGGCTCATGTGTCTGGAGTTTATTTACTGTTGGTGATGGCCATGCACACCCATTCCCCCACCCACCCACCCACCCACTCCCCTTCCCGCCTGCCTCTTTATATCTATCTCTCAAATAAATAAAAATTTGAAAGAAAAAAAAAAACACAATCAAGGAGGTAAGTTAGGAGAAGTTATTTCACAAAGAGGTCACAGTATTTATAACCCCAATGCCTAGAGGAGAGGAAGTAAAGGAGGCCTGCTATGGGTCATATCAGATAAGCAGCTAAGAAACAACAGGTCCCTGGAGGAAAATGATGGGGAAACAACTCCCATGCATCTGCTGGGCAGTGCTATTGCAGGCTCCGCGATGGGCACTGCTGACATCATGTTGAAGCCATAGTTCCATCTGCTCCTCAGGGTTCACCAAGACAAGAGTAAGTGATAATTATCAAAGGACCATAGTGTGGACAGTAAACTAGAGATCACTGTGAGGATGGATGAAAAGAGTATTTTCTTTTCTAGCTTTGTGCAGATATGTAGGTATAAAGGAGAGTGTGAAGAATGAAATACAAGTTACATCTGAGAAGAATTAAGCAAAAAGGAGCAAGAGATACATCTAAAGAAGATGTGTTATAAGAATGTCAAGGAGTACGAACTATACAGGGAATGAGTTATTTAAAAAGTGTGATGTGGTTGTTATTTAAATTTGACAGAATCCCTCTAAAAACACAGTGCAGCTGAGGTGGAAAGAGAGATTGTAGGATAGTTAAACAAAAATACATACCACCAGGGTCTAGCTGAGGAAGGCTAGAAAAAAAAAAGACTACAGGATTATCAACAGGAAAAGAACAAACAGAAGACATGATGGAAGGTTAAAAATCTCCTACTAGATTTGGCAATTTGACAATTAAGCAGTCATTCTAGCACTGGAATGACCAGCTTTAGAGTAATGGGGAAGAAACTGGTCATACTGAAGAGTTTTTAAGAGATGAAATACGACAATAGGGCACTAGGTTAGAATAATATCAGAAGCTTGAAATACACAAGGAAAGATAATTAGCATCAAGAAAGATTAAATTTTCTGCAAGTGAAACACATATCCTGTTTTGCAAGTTATTCAGGTTACACCTTGTTGATAAAACTGCCATCAGAAAAGTACAGTAGGGGAAGAAGTGTGAAATACAAAGCAAGAATACAACCATACAATGTGTCCACAGGACCTGAAAAGCACTAATGTTTAGGACATGTGCAGACAAGTCAACTTTGAACAGAAAGGAAGCTAATCTTTTAGAAATAAAAGACAGAGGATGGGTATAAAGACTTGAGGTAAAAAGAAGTAAAGGAACAATGAAAAAAATATACATATTTTCCTCAACAACAGAGACAGTGAGTTCACAGGTTGAGGGGAAAGAGTGCAGATGGAAGAGGAAGCCAGGAGGAGGTTCGAATTACTGATGAAGGCAATGAGACTAGGACGAATCAAGCTCAAGGCAGAACGACAAGTGGCCATTGGTGAAGGACACATGCAATCCTTTTCACAAGAAAATTTGTTTCCTAATTTGATTTAGAGGTGAAATTTTCATTCAGCAACAATGCAAAGAGGAAGGCAGCACTTATTTTCATTATTTTCTCAGAAAACTACTTTCAAATGGAAGTTAAGTACATAAGAACATTAAAATGTGAAGGAAAATAAGAAGAGACTTATCTTATACTTGTATACCTGCTATTTTATAGTTTTATAAAATATTGTTTGTATTATCCCAAGCAGAATTTTTAACATTAAAATAACTGATTCATAAGCATTAAAAGTCCTCTTTTACATTTTTATACCTGTGTATAAAAAAGAAAAAATGACATAATTCACCAAAGGTAGACATGCTGTGTTTAATACCAAGTGTTTCATAGAATAAAATAGAATTTTTTCCACCATATTGTAACTTGCTTTAATTTCAGATTAAAAATAACTGGGGGACGTACGGCAGTTAAGGCACTTGCCTTCAGAGCCTAATGACCCAGGTTCCATTCCCCAGTACCCACATAAAGACAGATGCATAAAGTAGAATTTCTTTGCAGCTAATAGAGATCTTGGCATACCCATTTCCTCCCTTTTTCTGTCCCTCTTTTCCTCCCTCCCTTCCTCTTCCTCCTCTTCCTCATCACTCTTTCTCTTTGCAAGTAAATAAATAAAAATGTTTTAAAATAACTGAAATTTAATTTTTCCTCATGGTTTTTTTGCAGTTAGGAAATGTAAATATGATTATTCTGACTACTGAGATGAAAGTGATGTCATCAAGTGAAAAGTCAACACAATAAATAAAAAGTAAATAAGTAAATATCAACACACAAGTCATTAAAATAGTATTTTACCAGAAGATAATTTTAGACACAGTATCAATAAGTTCCCTAACTCAAGAACTTTTAAGCTCTCTGTAAAATATTTAAGGAATACAAACAAAATTTTTAAATAAGCCCACTTGAGATTTTAAATGTAGGGAACTTGCTCCAAGTTAGCATTTGGGGTAAGCACAAGTCATTGTTGCCCTTTTTTTTAAAACTCACATATGTCTTCAATAAATGAAGACCCATGCTAGATGTTATGCCAAATTTTTCAACCAAATTTGAAAATAGTACCTAAGGCAATTGAAAAATCACTTAAACTCTTGAAGTATTTGACAGTATCTGATTTCCCTATACTATGAGTTAATCTAAATAGTGATGAGTCTGCCAATATTTTTGAAGAACATAAGCTAGAAAGCCTTGCCCCAAACACTTTCACTGGATTTATTAATTCTTCTAAAATTATGGAATCAGCAAAATTGAATCTATCAATGTGAACAGATCTATGTCTGTCAGTGATCATGCTTAATTGAAAATGAGAATATTTTAATGTACATACATTTCTGGTCCAAGCCTTGAAACAGTTCAATAGATTTAAGAACATAAATCTGTCCTCAGTGCTGAAATAATTGATATATCTCAAATCACGGTATCAGCCAACAAATGTATTATTACTCATTAAACTAGGAAAAGAACAAAAAGGTTTAAAAATGTGTAGTCATTGATTTTTACACTGTCAATACACAGTCTTCCCTTCTCCATGTCAACACCAGTCTGAGGACTTATCAAAGCTACAGGATCATCTACCCCATGAGTCCCACTCTTTAATGTCAGAGTCAAGAAATTTTGGCACAGAGAAGGAATGTTTATAAAATCTAGTTGATGTAAAAGATTCCTAGTTTCATAGATTTCTCAAAAACAGCCCAGATATAAATAACCTCATGTAACTTCATCTGGCAAGCCCATTCTGACGCTGACTTGAACTTTGAGAATCATGCTGCTTTATCACATTCAAAAACATCTACCATAACAAGTAACAAAATAACATAATTAGAGGAGGAAACTTAATTATCAAACAACTTATACAAACTCTTAAAAGTATATTATAATAAGTAATAAATACATAAAATATTTGGTATTATAATAGTTTTCTCAAAATCCTCCCTAATGAAGGTGCTCAAAAGAAAAAAAATTAGTAAAATAACTAATACATGAGTGTTTTGAATCCTACAGGCACAATTCTAAATGACACTCACAAATGAGCAGTTATTTGCATCTACCAACATTCAAGGAGTAAAATAAGTCATGGGACAACTCAGCTCCTCACAGTGCTTTTAACAAGCATTAGCCTCCAGAAAAATGATTCCAAAGAATGGAATTATCTGGATAATTTTTATTCCTCACTTGGTCTTGAGTCTGCACAGTACTGACTGAGTGTACCTCCGTGTGCACCTTCCTCCCAAAAAGTGTCTATGTCAGGTTTATTTATAGCCATTGCCTTCAATCAGCACACTTCCAGGTATGAGAAATAAAATCACTATATAGATCTGAAACTAAACCTTGGTATAGGGCTTTTGAAAAGATAATGGAAATCTATAATGGCTCGTGTATATGATGATTCATTGAGATTCCAAAGGGTGCACAAAGAGCCCTTGGCACAACCAGAGAAGTAACTGACACCTCTTCATCTTTTCATATTCCAGACTCTGAGATAATTACGGTCACCTCCTTCATTCTCTACTCCTCTGATCTCTGAATTGTAGGCACCCTCTTTGTTTCTTAGATGCTTTTCTACTTAGCCTTCCTAACCCTTTATAAAAGCAGGGTATGCTTCCCCCTGCTGGGAAAAAATTAAATTACAGGTACTTTAGAACTAAGTAGCCAGAAGTCAAATTCTAAGAATAATGTTAAGAAACAAGTGCATATCCTGTCTTACATTTTACTAGTCAGAACTTTCTATGCAGTGCACTCAGTGAAGAATGTCCTACGCATCACTTGGCTGTCCGTTTTGAAAGTACAATAACACACATTAATGATTGATGAACTAATCACTGAGCCAGCTGTCCCTAAAACCTCCTATGAGGACGGCTGAGAAAACTATCAATTTATAAAAGTGGAAGGTTTTGTTTTGTATTCATTTTGAAAATATTTTGCACTAGATGAACACATTGAGGTAATATATAAGCTCGCTATTTGTAAAAGAATAACTGCATTTTCAGTCTCTCAAATGATCATGCTTATGGTCATTCTATTATAATACCCCCATGATTCTCATGTAGTTGCCTTTAAAGGTGGGGGAAGAGAACAGTTCTCTACTTGGCTTTACTGCTCCATGTTCATTTTTTAAAAAATTCATTCCCTAATTGCTCTATAAAACCAGCTCTTTCCTTGAAAAGTTTAGCTATCTCACACGTTCAATATTACAATTATAAATGTCTTCCTCTTTCTCTATCATGAAAACTGTTAAAAATTACAAGCCATTAACAAGATATAAAATGAATCTAATGTGTGTAAATAAGATACAAAAAGTAGAATTTTTCCTTCCACGTACAACAAAGTCTCTGAAATTAGTTTAATGTCTAGAAGCTGAAGTACAGGAAGTTGTCACTCTTCGTTTTGACGCAAGTAAATCCTTAACACAAGCTACAAAACTGCAGTGTAGCCAGTTTGATGATGAAGGAATTCATTATTAATGAAGATACATGCATGCCAAAATCTGCAGTTGTTTTTTTTTACCAAAAACAGAAAAAGAAACAAGGTGCATAAAGATTACTATAGATATTGTGGGTGTCTTGACTAGTTAGCATTATTTCTACATAAATGTGATAATTCTGGTTAATATTTCTGACACAGAGAAGTTTGTCTGTGTGCCTTTTTAAACAACCTTTCAAAGCAATACCAAAGCAAGACATCTATGTTCCCCTGGGATAGGAATCTCCTTTAAAATTCCAGGTCCAAGAAAGAAAACGCACACTGGTAGAACAGCTGATCAATTATGGAGTGTTCCCCGGGACCAATATCCCCTCCGAGTTCCCAATCACCACACTTCAAATAAATTTACAAAGCACTTTCGCCTCTGCTTACTATGTTCACATAAATAAAGAAACATGCACGGTTTAATCTAGATTCATTCAAAGACGTCCCATAGGAACGATTGATTCAAAGGTATGAGACTCATTTCCCAATTGCAAAAAGACAATATATATATAAAATCAGATCTGTGGGTAAGCAGCTCTCAAAACCTACAATGAACACAATTTACTTCGAAACTGATTTCCCTGGCCTCTGTGAAGTCGAACTGTCCCCGTGGGCCACATTCCACTTTCGGGTTTGCAGTGTGTGGTCCTACAGGTCATCGCTGTCGTCCTGTAGGAACTGAACGGAGCATCTTCGCGGAGAGGCGCGTCCCTCCCCAACTTCACTCCCCGGCCCGGCGGGCGGGCGGCGCGGGCTGCGAGCGGGTCCCATCCATCCATCCACCCATCCATCCGTCCGTCCTTCCTTCCTTCCTTCCTTCCATCCATCCACGCGCGGCCGCGAGTCCTACCTTCCGCCAAGAGGCGCGAGGCGTGCACAAAGGATGGATCCAGGCTATCTTTCTCTGCCATCAGCTCGGGCAAGTATTTCTCCTCTTCCATAGCGCGGACTTGGGAGCCGTCGCAGCGCGAGGGTCCGCGGCGGTGGCCGGGACGCAGAACGCGGGCAGCCCGCCGGCGCCGCCCCGCCTCCGTCCGCCTCCGACGGGCGCGGGCTCCGGCCTCCCCGCCGCCGAGCTGCGCGGCCCGCGCCACACCTGCCGTCCCGCCGCCCGCCGGCCCCGCTCCGCCCGGCTCAAGCTCGCAGCGGCGGCCTTAACTGAAGAGGCGGGGCGGGCGCGCGGCCCCTCCGCGCTACACACTCGCTGATTGGTCGCCGTGCCCGGGGAGGCGGGGCGCGCGCGAAGGCCGCGCGCTCTCATTGAGCACAGCGCACGTCGGGTAGCCGGAGTGGCAGGAGACCGCTGCAGAGGGAGGGGAGCGCTAGAAGCGCAAACGTCTTCTTCTGGCATCCGAACCTCAGTCGCGGTAGGCAGGCCCAGTGCTGGGGCACCTTCTGTGGTCCACCGAGATGAGCAGGGAGGAGAGGGCGAGAAAAGCACTAGTTCAAAGGAGGGTCACTTGTCCACGACGGGACAGGACATGAGAACGGTCAGCAAGCCTGGGAAAGTCTCAGGAAGAGCTGCACTTCACCTGGGTCCCTAAGGCACAGGTGTCGCTTTCCCTGTCGCTTACTCAGGCACCCTCCTGTTGTAGGGCGTCAGCAGAGCACCTGGCTGCTGTTTCAGATGACCTATATCCTGGGACACTCTGGCATGCTCATTGATAAATAAGTGAAGCGATTCTCTGGTGATTTTGTTGTACAGCAATGCATTGCAATTTTGAATTCATTTTAGGTATCCACTCATCCCTATGGCATAGGACTTAATTTAAAATAACTACTCAGCATGTGTGAAGGTTTGGGGAAGAATTGTGAATGAAAGAAGAGACTAGAGGATAGCTAAAGTTGCTGGCATTTTCTATCCTTATTACACATGTGATGGTCTCCAGAAATGTTGCTGAGCTACATTTTTTTCTTTCCCACAATATCATTCAGAAAATTAAACTCTGCTGTTATCATTAACAATGGCTTACTTGAAGAAATGTTAAAAAAAAAATGGAGAAAAAGCCTGCCCTTTCTCTGTTGATTGATGGGTACCTTGTCTACTACGAATGTGACAAGCCTTTCCCAGGTCTTGAGTTCTCTCTTGGTAAGCACCTCATATTCCAACTTTCCTTCTGGTGTGGAATTACAGAGAGATCAACTTTCATACACATAAAAATATGCTGGAAACTTGTCCAGGTTCTCTTACTGTATCCAAATAATCTCCCTATTTCCTTTACAGGAAGTTAGGATTTTGTATTGAATTTGAGAACTGCATCATGGCTCATATCCATTATCTCCATCAGTCCTCACAAAATACCCTGAGAAGCATGAGCCCAGTATCACTTTGTCAGTGTTTTATAGTTGTGGAAAATGAGGCCAGTCTCATAGTTATGCTAAAATTAATATTGATATTCAAGTCTAGGTAGAACTACTTAGTTTCAGATTGTACCCTACTTAACTGTATGTAGAATACTTAAAACTATGTGTCTATTTGGCTAATGTTACAAACATTGAAAAAAGTCTAGAGACTACTTGCAATTGGAGAAAGATAAGTGGATAAGATACACATATTTCTTTTCTTGTTATTACAGAGCGGATTTGTAAATAAAGGCAATACACTGAGCCAAGTGCACGTGGTAGGTTGTAATAAACACCAAAAAGGAAACCACTCATGGAGGTACAACCAAAATGCAAGGACAGTCATGTATAAAAGCACTACTCACACACACACACACACACACACACACAAACAAACACACACACACAAAAGACATGTCCTTCTAAGGAGCTGACATTTAAAACAAAAACCTAATGCGGGGTGGGGAAAGATCTAGATATATAAAGGGTGCGGAGACAGACAATTCAGGAGAACTTGTCATGCAAAAGCCTTGTGACAAGAAAAAGCAAGACCTGTTCTTGCAATAGAATCAACTGAGACCCATGTGACTACAGGGATCTGTGCACAGATGGGACGAATACAGGTGGAACAAGCTACCCAGGATTTGATGAGAAGAAAATACTTTGAATTTACTTCTAAATGTAAGGGGGACCTTAGTGGCTTGTAATGTACTGCTTATAGGATCGTTTTCTGGCTCTTACACTGTTGTCTCTGATTGTGTGCAGGCTGTTTAGTATCATAGTTGTGCATTGTATGTGTGACGGGCAAGGGAGATTACAAGGGAAGCATGCTTCAGACTGCCATGGAGTGCTTAGGTCCTGTCACAGCAGTGGAGGTTGAATAAGATATCAAGCTGAGCTACTAATTGTAGGAGTTTTAGAATAATGTTGTATAGAGTTGAAATCATATATTGTTTTGCTGAATGCCAAAAGATTCAAAGAATAAAGTGCTGAAGAAGCATGTGCAAATATGGTTTTATTAATCAAAAACTTGCATTATGATTTATTATGCTCAACAGCAGCAATGGCATTAGTTCTCACAGGTGCACTTTCCGCCATAAACTGTATAGTAAGAAGACTCCACTGAGAGCTGTGCAGGTGTGGGCTTTATTAATCAAAATCTCTACGGATATGCAGTTCATAATAAGCATGTTCAGAGACCAAACTACTTATCAAGACTGAAGTTTTGCTGTTTGTTTTCAGGTAAACCCTCATCAAAGACCTAAAATACATTTTAACAGAATTAGTTGAAAATGAGCACAAATTCTAATATTTAGGGTGCTTGTGTGCTTAGTATGTGATGGACATTATAAAACACAAATATAGACTTTAGACAATAATTTGCTTATACTCTGACCTACAAAATAGAGTTCACTTCCAAAAATGGAGATGGACAACTAAAAGGAAACTCAACCTCTGCGATATACCCACTCAGACACAGACCCATACATTTCCAATACGTTATTTTACATCACAGTGTATTCTCCACTGATTTATACATAATTTGTTCACAATACTAGTGTATATTACTATTCTAAGAAAAGCCTTACAAAGTGATCATTTTATAAACATGAGTGTAAATAGACTGATAACCTATAAGTGGTCATTTAATATAGAATAATATGTGTTTCTACATGAATAAATTGTAAGTCCTGAAGCCCACCACTTCTTCTGATGGTGTAAATCATGGTATACAAGTCAATACTTAATTTCTGTGTACTTTTGGGAAAAATTTATCTCATTATAAATGCAAGTTCTTTTCCTAAAAGTTTCTTGGTTTTGAGCAAGATTTCACTTATTGTACTGTTGTTTCAAAATGGGATATTATGGGAGAAAATTGTCCCATCCCAATTTGAATCCAAAGGCTGAGTCAAGGATGCATTGTAGAATGTGTTCCATGACTGATGCAGAAACCACATATTCACATATCCTGTGATAAAGGTCCGAATCAAAGACATGTAACCAGGATCAGCTTTTACACTAAGATAGACTGAGCTGCATGCATTAGCAAACAAGGCATTACACTTTTGTTTCTTTAGATGTTCTTGCCAGCTTCCAGGATACTGACTGCACTGACATGAGGGTTTCCTCTGATGTTGCAACAGAACTCATACAATAAGAATCATTGATTAACAGAACTGTCACAGTTAATAATCTATGCCAAGATAATGGAGACTTATGGTCTCCATTTAGTTAGATAATACACATTTAACCTCCTGAAAAGCAGGTGCCTAGGACCCATTGTAATAAAGACCTGTAATGTGAGCTGATACACTTTCATTTGCTGAACAGCCTCACATATTCCATTGGTTAGATTGTACTGTTTTAATACTTCAGCTTTTTTAATTTCATAAACACATAAGTATAAGCAGTTCATTTCTCTTATAATGCCTATGTCATACTTTAGGGTTATAAAAGGGAATGGGAGTGGAGGCTTGGGTATGCTGACTGTCAATCACAGTAACAGTATGTTCTGTAAAAAGTCTTTCATTTGTAATGTGTTTCTAGTCAAATTTTGCTATCTACTAATGTGATACAGCAAATGTTAATATTCACCACTTATATCTGGAAATCACATGGCTTTAAAGTCACTATAATGTATTTAAATTCTGAAAAATATATAATTTAAACAGAAGAGAGGGAGAAAAGTACTGATATTTGTTGAGGTTGACTGCTGTGTTTGGAGCACAGCCCTTTGAAATGCTTACGATTTGAGTAAGAAAAGCCAGGGAAGAAACTGTTCTCTTTCTTCTAAAGTGGCCTCACTATCAAAATCATCCCATTCTGAAATGGGAATTACCTGTCTTCATGAAAGGAATGGATTGGAAGTTATGTCTCTGTGGACAGCTGCCCCACTGACATCTTGTCTTTAGTACTGATTCTACTTCTGTACAGAGATACTGTGCTTAGTACTGATCCTGCTTCCATACAGACATACTGCACTTAGTACTGATTCTTGTTCCTTACAGACATACAGTGTTTAGTACTGATCCTGCTTCCATATGGGAGAGAGGAATGAAATATCACTCAAGGATGAAAGTTATTGACTGTCTTCTTAATATTAAATCATTGTGTTGTTAGCTTATAGCTCAACTATTGATTAGTTCTGGAGATCAGTATATTAAGGTAAGAAATCATGTTACTAAAATATAATATTTTTATATGAAGAAGATGAAGAGCTTATGTATGTTGTATGCACTATGAAATAAGGACATAAAGGCTAAGATATTACTTAATAGAAACAATCTCACAGTACAGAGAAACTCTGCCACAGAGACAGACTTAAGTATCATTTACCATAACTAATTGAAGGGAAGAAACGTGGGATTAAATTTTAATTTTGCTGTGTATGTTACTACATAAGAAAAGAAAAACTCCCAAAAAGAATTACTAAATGCTGAAGTAGTATTTTCAAAGAGCATCATCCCACTCAAGGTTTTAAATCATTACAGATCCTTGGCTAATATATTTTTATAAAAGAAGTACCAGCTATAGTAGTGAAATTTTCAGAAATAGAAAGAAAAAGGGATGGAGAAGTTGGAGAATGGAGATTTGTTTATAGTGTGTAGAGTTTGTTTTGCAAGATGAACAGATTCTAAATATTGATGCATAACATAAGTATGCCTCAAGCTACACAGTGTACACTAAAAAGGGTTAATGCTGTAAATTTTCAATGTACAGAAAATAGGCACCAGATATGTGAAGAAACAGTATAATGGTATCCTGAATCTCTGAGAATATCATGGCATCCTCTATGTCTGAGAGTATCATGATATGCTGTATCTCTGAGAGCATCATGACATCCTGTATCTCTGACGGCATCATGACATTCTGCATCTGAGAGAGTATCATGACATTCTGTATCTCTGAGAACATCGTGAGATCATGCATCTCTGAAACCATTGTGACATCCTGTATCTCTGAGAACATCATGACATATCATGACATCCTGCATCACTAAGAGCAGCATGACATCCTGTATCTCTGAGAGTATCATGATATCCTGCATCTCTGAGAGCATCATGACATCCTGTATCTCTGAGAGCACCATGACATTCTGCATCTCTGAGAGCAGCATGACATCCTGTCTCTGAGAGTATCAAGACATCCTGCATCTCTGAAAGCATCATGACATCCTGTATCTCTGAGACCATCATGAGATCTTGTATCTCTGAGACCATCATGACATCCAGTATCTCTGGAGCATCATGAGATCCTGTAACTCTGAGACCATCATAACATCCTGCATCTGAGAGCATCATGACATCCTGCATCTCTGAGAGTAGCATGACATTCATTATCTGTGAGAGTATCATGACATTCTGTATCCATCCTGCTGTGCAAGGAACTACAGGGATTCTACTTTTCCAACCATCCGTGCTCTGGTGGGCTGTTTAGTGACACAGCTGCCTTTGAGTCATCCATGTTCCTATGATCAACCCCAATAAACTCACTAGTTCTCTAAGATAGACATGAGTGGAAATGTTTCCTTGATTTGTCAACAGTGCCCTATCTGGAGTGGATAGGCATTTGATCGTGTCCTCTGCCCAAGAAAAGACACACAATACATATTCAAAAATTATCTCAAAACTGGTTTGAAAACTTATGATGCTAAACCTTGAAACTCAACAGGATTTTGTGTTGGCCATAGTGATCCAAAGCACATGTACCCACAAGAAAAATAAATTAATTAAAATTAACTCATATTGAGTCAAAATATCTTAAAAGACATTATCAAGAAAATTAATAGATATTTTACAGACTGGGAGAAAAGATCTGTATAATTACGTAGCTGATGAAAGGCATGTATCTAGAATAAATGCAGGTCAAATCTTTGGTGACACAGTATGCTTACTGAGTGGGATGACTATACTTATGAAATAATGTAAAAGATCTGTTGTCCGTAGGGTATGGGGAAATTCATATCCTTGTTCCAACTGATTGGGAGTGTACCCTCAAAGGGTCCAAACAGACACCAGCAGGGAAGAGAATACAGAACTCAATTTGATGGCTTTTCGAAAAGTGGTCAGAAAAACAACACAGAATCCAAATCTCAGCACCTCAGGAGACACTCAAAGAAGGCGCAAAATGTCTTTCATACTACCACATGTAGTCACAGATGTGCACCCCAACCATGCTGAGAATTTAAACCTGTGTCATCCATTGGATGGATAAATAGATGTCATCCATCCACAATGGAACATCACTCATAAGTAAGCACAGGTACATGCAATATCAATGTACTGGGAAAATATCATACTCTGTGTAAAAAAATTGTCAGACACAAAAAGTCACAGGTTATATGAATCCATTCAATGGGCAAATGTATAGTGACAGCTTCTAGACTTCAGGCTGTTCCCCGGGGCTAGATTGAAGGACAGGACATGGACAGTGATTGCAGCGAGATGCAGGCTTCGCTCTGAAATACAATGTCTATAACTCAGTAGAGGAGTTAATTGTACAGCACTGGGAATCTGCAAAATGTCACTGTTTGTTTGCTTGTGTGTTTGTTTTTCCCACTTTGAAGTGGGTGATTTTATATTATGAGGGTACCCATCAACATTTTTAAAGTATTATGAACTAAAAAGATATTTAGGAGTAGAAAATGTTCTTCTAAGACCTCCAGCTTTGGAATGAAGAATATATCTTTATCTCCCTAACAATAAAATATAAAATTCAGGGTTTTTTATTTGTTGTTAGGATATATCCAAGTTTGTTTCTCTTGCTCTTCATTTGGATTGTTTTATCCAAATCATCAGCCATATAGCAGAATGCAGTTATTTAGTTGCAAATGTTTAGTTTGTTTTTTAATTTAGGCTTGTGTGCATACATGTAAAACAGACACACACAAGCAATGAGGAATTTAATTCTATCCACTCAGGATAGCAAACTATGCTTGCACACTACATGGAAAGTCTTGGAAATTTTTAGGCATTTCTTAAGTAATATAATATCAGAAACAAACAAGGTGGCATTATAAACTGTGTAAACAAAACAAAGAATTGACTATTTTAAAAGAAAAAAATATCATTTTCACATTCATTCTGAATTTTATAACTTAAGACTTTTAGAAACTTACTTAAATGAAAAATAAATGTAAATAAAAGTAATGAATAACACTTTCAAATTTAACACAATATTGCACTAAATTGAAAACACCCAAATATTTTCAGCTTGCATGATTGATTAAACATTATGAACTTAAAAACTAAACACAGCAAAACTTAATTACTCAGCAAAAATAAGAATTTTTGAAGTAGGCTACACCACAATGATATGCTGTCTGAGTTTTGTTCTAATCTGGTTTTGTTGTTTTCTTAACATTTATCAAATTCTTTTTGCCTTGAGTATCAACTGAGAAATTAATCACACAGTTTTTATACCTTAATGCATTCACTTACTGGACACACAAATGCATCATATTCATGCACATAAATATAATCATGTCACTTATTTGGAGATTTTCCCTTCACCTTTGTGTGGGCCTCACCGCTCTTCTTTCTAGAAGAGTAAATAAACAACCACAGTCCAATTCTGGAGGCAGAAGTTGGGAACTCTTAAAACACCACTTGAGCAAAGCCTCAAGGAAAGGCCACAGAAACCCAGGAGCCTATAGGAGCAAAAGGACTCTTCAATATGACCATGTTTGATGACTCCTGCTTCCTGGTTTTAGAAAGAGATGAGTGGATAATGTAAAATATTCTCAAAAAATAACACTGTGCCTATCATTTATATAATGCATTCTATGTACCAAGATTATATAAGTTCTTATACTAGTTTTGTGTTCAACAAATGGTATGAGATTTGGTAGCATAATTTAGGTAGCGCCAGAGAGAAAACTCAGTTGTTAAAAGCAATTGCTGCTTTAAGCTTCAGGGCCTGAAAGGACCTGATACTATTGAGTTTAATTCTTCCATATTTCATATAAACAACTGGGTGAGATTAGTCACACCTGTAACCCCAGTTTGTGGGGAGGGCAGCTGGAAATGAAAGGTACAGCTGTTGGAAACAAAGGACAGCTCCAGACTGAAGGAAATGCACAGTGAGCAATAGAGAAAGGCACCGAAGTCCTCCTCTGGCCTCTGCACACATCCATTCATCACACACCACACCACACATACTCCCCCTCAACACACACATATTTGGTTTAATATGTTCTGTTATTTCCAAGGATCCAGGTCTAGATTTACCTAACTGGTGATTCAGGTTTATGGTCTTTTAAGAAGTTAAACTGAAGATTTGGGTGAGGAGTGTGGTAAAGGCTTGGTGAGATAAGAAGGCTCTTATAACACAGCTGTCAGCAGGTGGCATGTCTTTCATGGTGTCAATCTCTCCCCAGAGCTGTCAAAGCATGACTGCTGACTTCTAGACCTTCACTGGGGTTTTATACCAGAAAGCTGACTCACTAGGTACCACCTTTGAGGCTTGCTATCAACATCCATTTAATTCCCTTTGACATGAGAATTAGTACCAGGCTCTCTTTGCTGAAATGAGGAAGAATGAGGCATAAGGAGATTAAGTTAGCCAGAATCTAAACTAGAATGTTACAGAATTAACCATTCAAACACAGGTAATTAGATACAAAAATCTATGGACCTAAGTGCCATGTGTGAAAACTTATAAAATTAAACATGGCAATTAATATTGGCACACAAAGTTCTCACCTTATGCATATCCACTGTTACTTTAAAGCTATGTCTCTGTGAATGCATATCTACAGAAATGTAACTGATGCCTTTCCACAGGAATTGTTATGCACTAGTACTAGTGAAATATATCAGCTATCTGATGAGAATATTCCAATTTTAGAATAAGTATCAAGTTATACCTCTATGGTTTACAGAATATTGCTTTAATTCAGTTTAACCACTTGAGGATGTCATTGAATTACACAAGCAGAAAATTCTCTACTTACCCAAGATTGTAGGTATCAGTTCTAAGAATATGAGTTCATCATTAAATATGCTTGAAAAAAATCAAAGGTACCAAATTTTACAGTTGTTACTGTGTTTTCTTTGAACATTAGTTAAAGCCAAGCACATATCAATCAATTCAGTTATCTTCTTAGATGCTAGAGGTAATTAAATGATCTAAAGAATAAGAGAAGCAATAAGTGTATTTTCACTATGGACTCAGAAAAATACATGCTTGACCTGTGCTGACTGATTACTTATTTCAATATTTTTATTTATAATTTTAAAAAAAGAGGGTGGGAAAGAGGGAGAGAAAGGGGGAAATTGGAGTTCCAGTGCTTCTAGTCACTGCAGTCGAACTCCAGATTCATGCACCTCTTTGTGCATCTGGCTTCATGTGAGTACTAGGGAATCAAATCTGGGTCACTAGGCTTTGCAAAAAAGCTCATTGAATCACTGAGCCATCTCTCCAGCCCCAGGAATAATTATTTTAAATGTGGTATTAACTCCATGAAAATATGTGCCAACCAATTTCTAGTATTTTCTTAAATGGATAAATCTATTTTCTGGTGGTTGTCATCTTATAGTTCTATATGTCAGAAATCTGAAGTAGGTCTTTGGTTCCTAGAGATAAAGATCAGAGTCATCAGTGCCATTTCTTTCCCCTCAGGGGGCATAGAAAATCCAAGCATTCTTTGTTTGACTCATCAACCCCTTCCTTCCTCTTCATATCCAATGACAGCAACTACATAACTTCAAACTTCTTCATTCTGTGATTTTCTGCCATTCTGTGATTTTAGGATTATGTCAATTTTTAAAGTCAAAAACTTATAATCATAATATCATCCAGCTGCAGTAACCAGAACATTATCCCAGCATACACACAGAGAGAGACAGAGAGAGGAAGAGAGAGAGAGAGAGGGATATGCCCACATTCAAATCCCTAGGACATATGAGCATATATGGAAAAACACTTTGCAAATACATTTAAGTAGAAAGTCTCCAAACAATAAGATGATCTATATTATCCAAGAGGAAGCATATTATCATCACAGGGCTCTTATAAAATGGATACAGTAAGAGGCCTGAGAAAGAGTGGTGAGGAGAAGAGATGGGAGTAGAAGGGAGAGAAGAGGAGAGGAGGAATCAGAGGAGAGGGAAGAGGGGGGATGGGATAAGAGAGGAGAGGGCAATGGAGAGGAGAGGAGGAAATGAGAAGGGAAGGGAGTAAAGAGTAAGAGAAAGGAGAGAAGAGATTGTAAGAGATTTGAAAGTGTTCTGCAGGCTTTGGAGGAAAAGGGTTCCTGTCAAGTGCATGTAGTTCCTAGAAATTAAAAATGTTTGAGACATACAGTGTCCTCTGGATTCTTCAGAAAGTTATCAGCCATACCATGCTGTGTTAGATTTCTAACACTAAGAACTATAAAATAATAAAGTAGTGTTTATAGCTACTATTTAGAAACAGAAATCTCACAGAATGAAATTCCAACATGGTCATAGGTTACTTGGATTAGGATGTGGACATCATTGTGGTGAGTATTGTTCAATCTACCAAAAGTTATATTTTTATCAAAATGAGCTCCAAAGTATGCAGGCTTATAATTGTATTTATCAATTAAGAACTGTCTTCTCCTTAGGTGAAAATAATTTACATATATGATAATGACCACTGCATTAAAAATGTATCACTTGCTAGAGCTATGATAATGGCTTTCAAAAGATTTTCCTTTTTTTCTGATAAATATTCCATAACAAGGCAAATTATTTATACAAACCAGTCAGATGGAAGTGTGACTGAGCTCAAAATATGCACTACCCTCCCATGAATACTAATACATGACACCTTTAAAAATAAAATATAGCTTAACTAAAAGTAGGGGTAGTACAGTTTTACCAATGTTCAGAATGTTCCTTTGGAAAAGTTAAGAGATGTATTAAAGTTTCAAAGCTGGCTACAGTAAGTAAAATGAATGAAGTTCCCATTTCTTTCAAAGCCAAATAAAAGGACAAATGAAAATTACAAATATTGCACCAACATCACATGGTTTTTTAAATAACTGTTTATTTGAACATCAATTAATTGGGGCTAGAGATACTGCTTGGTGGTTAAGGCACTTGCCTGTGAAGCCTAAGGACCCAGGTTTGATTCCCCAGTACTCAAATAAACCAGGTGCACAAGGTGGTGCTTGCATCTGGAGTTCCTTTGCAGTGGCTAAATACCCTGGCATACTCATTCTCTCTCTCTCTCTCTCTCTCTCTCTTTCTGTCTGTCTCTCTCTCTCTCTCTCTCTCTTTCTCAAATAAGAAAATAAATAAATAAATTTAAAAATAAAATTTTTAAAAATCAATATATCCAGACAATCTGGATTGGCTCATACCATTGAGAATAGGGTAATATATTCAGGGTGGCCATTCTTGATAGTATAACTATAATTCAGGAAAAGGCAAAACAAGATTGTACTATTGACAAATCTACATCCAGCAAATTGAAGAGATTTGTTTAGGATTGACAGCCTTTCATGAGGTAGCCAGGGACATATACAGGAGAATGGCTTCTAGGGACTCAGAGTAGATTTCTCTTCCTTGCAAACAATTACAGCCACAGAAAAAGAACTTTTTAAGTAACGCTTTATATGGATTTAATTTCTACATTATTTATCTCTGGACTTGCAGAGACCTACAAGATCTTTTTTAATAAAGGCTGCCTTTAGAGGCATGAATCATCCCAAAACTTATTAAAGGCATTTTCTTAGAAGGCAAGGTATAAATGATTCAAAACTTTTGGATTGTCTCATCCGTTTTCATTTGAACATTGAATCCAGATGATACACATTTTATAATACCATTTTTAGAAAGAACATTTTAAGATCAATTCTGAATGCTTTTATATTTAAGATCAAATTATTCATTTCATGAACATTTGTTGAATTCTATATATTTTTTTGCAAACTATAACTGTGAGGTAAAGAAAATGAAAAATGCTCAACCAGAAGGTAAAGTCCAGTCATCAATCATTCCATAAAAGATAATTGTCCTGTGTTTTCAAAATGTTGTATTTTCTCTTTCATTGTATTTTCTCTTCTTTCATTTCTACTTCTTTTACACACGCCCTCCTTCCCTCCCTTCTTCCCTTCCTTTCTTTGTTTCCTTCTGATGCTTAATGAACATTTTCCAAGTCCATCCTTCTTTCTGATAAACAACAGGTACAAGTTCTGCCATTGCTGGCCACTGAGGATAGTGAATATCCTATAGAGAAATCAAATAAACAAGGAAAAAAAATAAAGTTTTAGATTAGTATTATAAAGGGAAATGGGTTCTGGGTTAGAGAAACAGGGAAGTGGTCACTTTTTATTTAGTTCTCAGGGAAGTCCTGCTCAGAGACCGCTGAGGTGCTGCCCAGGAGCCAACCAGGTGGACAACAGTGTATGTGTTTTGAGATCAGGCTGTGTCCTGCCATGTGACTGCATGTTGTGGAAACCAGCACACTTTCAGTATGGGTCCTGCCCTGAGAGACTCCATTTTACAGGTAGCCTTTGACCCATTTTGAGTGTGAATGCAGCAGCAGGTGACTGTGCACCTTGGTGGACATGTAAACACCAGCCATCCAGACCACCAATAAAGCATGGGCTGATAAATAACTTTTTACTAAAAGTAAACAGGGTGCTATCCTCTAAACGTGTTAAATTGAATTAGGTCTGCATGAGAACATAGGCATATTAAAATCATACCATGAAAGCCAGGCCCACAACTGATTAAACACACCAAAGTGAGAAACAAGTGAAACACCCTCAATGAGCCCCATCAGGAGGAGAACACTGAACACTAGGATGGCAATGCCCTCCACCCATCTGTCATGTGACCACCTAGGGTCAAAGGACCAATATCCAGAGAGCTCCTGATTGTCCTATGAATATCAGAGAGATCATTCCCCACTATTGGTATAGCCTACTCAATTTGCAAACATCCGTTCTGTTCCTTCTGAACCCAGTTCTTCCCTTCATGTCTCTATAATCCTGTACCTAACACCTGCAGCTCAACTCAGCCCTGATATTCAGCTGAACTCTGACCCTGCAGCCTGGCTCTGCAGCCTCTCCAGCAGACCTCCCATGGGGATCCTTTTCTTATTCCTTGCAGAGGCTCTTTCTGTATCCTTATCATTCTCTATTAGAAAGAGAGAGAGATCTTTACTGTGTAATATGTAATTTATGATTGGAGTTAATAATACTTGTAACTAAGACTGGGAAAAAGTACCCGTGTCTGTTCAGTGAGCTATCAAAGGAAATCAAGACTAACTGGCAAATGGATTTATTGTTATTCAATAAATTCTGACATTGCAAAAAGACACAACCATTTCTGTCTATGTTTCTGACATAGTGAGGCTTGTTTCAATGCTAACACTATACTGTGGGAGAAGCCTTAGCATATACTTAAATAATTACATTCAGGCATCATGGGATCACCCTGCAATGATACATAGAAAGGTCATCAAGAACAGGTAAAATTGTTAGGTAAGTACATTGGCTTACAGGTATTTTGTGACTAAATTGAAGTATCATTTTTTTTTGAATGACTTCCATTAATAACAAAGAACACACCCCTTTGTCCTGCCTCCTTGTCATACTTAGGTTCTTACACTAGTCGTGGAGCATGGAGTGAGGCTGAGAATTGCCTCCTGAGTGGTGAGCTTTGGGAACTTGGTTCTCTGACAGCTTCATCAAGTCAGCATGACTAGATCTGGACTCACTTCATTTTTCACTGATTTTCTATCAGACAGGAAACAATTATGTTTTTAAAGTGATGGGTGTGTTGGTTCAGATATTACAACTCATACTTAATTTAGAAGAATGGGGTAGTAGTTCAAATGACAGATGACATGACATTGTCTTGTAAGTGGGTGTACAGAGAATTCAATGATGGGTTCTAGAGGTATTTTGGAGGTAGAACACAAGAAAACTTCTACAATGGCTATAAGAGGTCAAAAATATAAAAATGACAGAATGTAAGATAAGATATATGCCTTGGATATCCACATGGAATGGTGTTTTCATTATGATTATGGAGGAATTAAAGAGATAGAAATTTGAGATGAAATAGAAATTTCACCTTTAGATATATTTAAACCATGCTAAGCTCTTAGCAAATCATCAAACATCAGAAATAAATGTGTTTGCCAACTCCTTGATAACTTCATAGTTATAATATTGCCAGCAACATTATAGGAATGCTTGCTGTAGTTTACTTTTTATTACGTTTCATAGAAGTGACAGAGTTGCTCTGCAAATATGTAATTTTCATTTGTTATATTGTATTCTAGAGGGAAAACCACCAACACCAACTACAATCTTTGTTTAGTCCAGAAGCTGTCTACCTTCCCAATGAGGGGCTACCAATGTCCCTCTCATGAGTACTTTTTTCTACGCTGATGATTTAAAATTTTAACAAATGCTGACCTTAGTCAAAGGACTTGCCATCATTTTCCAGATGCACAATTCAGAAAACTTAAGTAATTTAGCCATAAAGTAAGAGCCAGTCAGGTGTGGTCATAAGCTGCAACAAGAGGATCATGAGCTATCTATGTAGAAAGGTCCTATTTCAACAACAAAAATGCTACTTTGCCGATCATCAAAGACTGTCTTTTTTCTTGTATGCTTATCCAGTAAATAGAAATTCTCTCAAGAAAGACTGGGGCATGGCTCTGTAGATAGAGTTCTTGTTTCAGAAGTCTGAGTAACTGAGTAACAAGGACCCCTATTACTAGAAATCATGGCAAGCAATAATAATCTCAGCCATTCCACATGTGAAAAAGGAGGTAGAGACAATAAGAGAATCCACTGCAAACTAGTGGGCCAAATATCCTGGTGAAAAGGCAGAGATGAGTAACATGAGACCCTGCCTCAAAGAATGTAGAGGGCAAGAAAACTTTCAAAGATTGTCCTCTGACATCTACAAGCACCCCATCACACACACACACACACACACACACACACACTCACACATGGAAAAATAAGACTATCTCAAGGAAAATTAGTTTTAGTAATGAAAAAATTATTGACATATTTACATGCTTATCCACATATATTCATGTATTTATACTCTGAAAACATTTCTAAAAAAAAATTCACCAATAGTTCAACTAGTGTAGAAATTTTTGTGAGAAAATCTATATCTCTGGGCAGCCTCTGGCATTGATTAAATTGAGGCTTAAAAATTATAATTCAGTTCCGTCTTCAGTCCATTATCAAAGCATAATGCCTTTTAAATGAGTTGGAAGAAGAAAAAGCCCAAGGGTGGTAAAAAGTAGTAAAAGCAAGAAGGATAGTCTGGTTCATGATATTTAAATGAGAAATAAGGGAGTAAATAAAAGGGCACTGCCAATGCCCGCCAGGACAAATTCTAATGCATCCACTTGAGAAAAGCTGGAATACATTTTTACAGAGAAATAATAATTTAATGAGAATTCTTGTCCCTAGAGTCTATCCTTCTCATCCTTTAGTATATCCTAGAACAAGGTCCTAGAGTATAGTCACTAGGCCATCCCATACTATAGAGTAAACCACCAGACAGTTTGCCCTTAGTTTTATATCCAATTGTTAGCAGGTTGCATAAAAGCACAAACTAAATCATGGTTAGAGTCACTGAGAACCAGTTCTGTGAAAGGGTTTATAGTAAATGAGTGGGTACAGATGAGAAATGAGTACTTTCTCATATGAAGGAGTTCACATCCAACTGAAAGCAGCACATATACATATATACAACAAATTCACTCAAATGAAGGCTGTCATTAAGTCTAAGCTGCATTTGTAAGTCATCAAAAAGGAGCTTTTATGACCATAAACTTCTTAGCATGTAGTTCACTGTTAGTGGTTATGTTGCAGGAATAAGTAATAATTTAATACTTAAATAAGTTATACCTTTGGGAGTGGTCTTAAATTTATCCTTATGTGGCACATTTGAACACTGTCTGCTGACAACTTCATAGTTTAAACTGGGGTATGATTTAGCAGCTAACTACTGCAGCAGCTCATGTTCATGGCTGCCCCACTTCTTCTTCTCAGTGATGGTTCCTCTTGAATTTCAGGTGGCCTGTGACTGCATTGTTTTGTAGTAATAAGAAAACTGCTTTCAGAAATTCGCACATATCAATGGCACCATCTTGCTGTGCCCGGAATATCTCTTGAAAGTCAAGCTCCTGGCTGGGCTGACTCTGGTATCCAGGGAACCCATAGGGCCAGCTAGTGGCTCAGCATCCTGATGTTTACATACATACACCCTGCATGAAAAAATATGTTACTGACCTTGCCTTCTTTGAAATTAAAGTCTTTCAATATCTTATATTGGCCTCAAACCCCCTAGATATACATTGAAATGTTTTGTCTATTTTTTGTGTATTTCTGTTTTATGATATTATTACACTTAAAATGGATGGCTCTTACCCACAACTGTGGGCTAACTCCACAATGCATGACCCATATACCTCTACAAGGAGGGGCCAAGGGGGAGGGGGTAGGTCACAGATGAGCCTAATAATGGTACCAAACTGACTGTATTTGATGAGTACAAAACTAACTAATAAAAAAAATTAAAAAAATAATTTAGTATTTTGGTAGAGTAAAAAAAAAAAATGGATGGTTCTTTTAATATTTTTTCCCCCACAGGTCATAAGCTTTCTTTATCTTTCCATTTGTATCAATTAACATTTTGTTTAAAAATACACAAACTTCTGCTATTTGTATGAAAATGCATTATGAGAGCTAAGGAGATGGCTAATGTGGCAAAATGCTTATCACAGGCGGGAGGACCCAAGTTCGGAGGTAAAAGCTGAGCATGGTAATTGAGGCGGTATAGAAATATATTTTCTTATTGTTTAATTGCACAAATTTATGAAGTTAGAATCATAATTTGGAATATAAACTGTATAGTGATCAAATCTAGGTAGTAAACATTTCCATATTAAATGTTTTAACACATAATAATTATAAATATTTATGTGCCACAATACATTTTTATACGTACATACATACGTACATACATACATACATACATACATACACTGTATACTAATTAGATTAGGATACTTACTAGTTCCATCTCCTTATCATTACTTTGCATTTGTAGCCCTGGAGGCCTATTTTTTCAAGTATTCATAATATATATATTGTGAGCTATATAGTCTCCTAACTGCTTTGTAATAGCCTATAATTTATTACCAAGAGAGTTATACTACACTATTCAGTTTAAAAGGAATAATAACCTTTTGAAAAGATCAAAACTAATGGCTCTGGAAAAGTTTAAACTTAGTAAAATGTAAGTCATACAAAGATGATCACATCATGTTTACTTTTATGTGGATATAAACACAGGTTGATTGGAATGTGTAATGTTGGAAAGTTTCCTACAATGTGACATTTCAATCTCACATGTCCACACAGTTGAGCAAAGGTAGATTACGAGTCAGGTAAATTTCTTATTTTTTACAGAAACAAAATCTAGGATATTAACAAATTCTACTTTTTTTCAACTTACAAGAATATGGATCTATAATAATTCTGTTGTATATCTCTTTTACCAAAGCCAGCACAAAAATACCCAGTTGTTATAGAAGATAAGCTAGGGAGAGAGTGGCAGTGATTGAAAGACCAGCCTTCTGAGACCTGCAGCCTAGATACTGTGAGGGGGAGTTCACCAGGCAGCCTTATTCACATGCAGGGCTGGGCATGGCAGAGTAAGAAAGAAGGTGCTGACAGCATTTTATCAATCTGCTAGAAGTGAACTAACATTTTTCCTTTTAACCTCTTCTGTCCCTGCAAAAGTGAAAATGCACAAACTTAAAATCATAAGCAAATATATTCATTAAGGCATAAAAATTGATCCTTATCTCCAAAAGTGGGATTACTTTTCAGGAAGGCAAAAGTAATTTAATAAAAGGAAATGTAAGTTTGCTTAAGGGAGAACTTGAAACTAGCTCAGCGAGTCTTCTGGGCATTTACCTTCTAAAGTAAATGAAACTTACCATGCCCGTTTTCTTTATCCATAATGCAAGACTAGTATCAGCTATCTCAGACAAATGTTGTGAAGAGGCAGGTTGTCTAATACTTGTCAAACCCTTAGGACAGTGTCTGGCATACTGTTAATTTTCTGTCTTTGGGTATGGGGAGATTTCCCAGTAGATAAATTGCTTACTACCACAGGAGTGCATAGTACCTGAGTTTGGATCCTCAAATCCAATGTAAATACCAGGAGGGCATCATGGCCTAACTATAATTCTGGGACTCAGGAGAAGAGACAGGAAACCTGGGACAAACTGGCTAGCTAGTTTAGCAAATTGGCTCAAGTTAGAAACCTTCTATCAGCAAAAAAAAAATAAAAGGGAGAGTGATAAAGGAAGACATCTGATGACAACCTCTGGACTCCATATGAACAACACAAACACACAATTAGAAAGAGAGAGAGAGAGAGAAATATCCAGTAGTTATTAAAAGTATTATCAATTATTAAAATTGTTCTATCTATTAGAAGGAACATTACTAAAGCCTCAGCACATTAAAACATCATTAAAGAGCAATAGACAGACAAGTAGAAAGTATTACAATAAATGTAGTACCTGGGATGGATAGAGATATGCTTTCTCCCAAGTCCCCTCCAGTCCCAACCAGGACAGCCATCTGGAATCTTGTGTTTCCAAGAGAGAATTTACATGGTGTACAGGCAGAGGGACAAAGTTGTCCAGGTTTCTATTTAGCAAGTGAGGAAGCAAAAGCAGAAACTACCCCCTTCCAGTGGACAGTGGATGCACCCGAGTGGAAGAGGCTGCCTCAAGCATCTGGATTTAGACCCTTGGTCTCCTCGCCCTTGTTCACTCCTGGGTAGTCAGGTGTGGCCTCCTTTGTGGACTAGATGGAAGCTTTTTCAGAAGCCATCCTTATCCACCATTAACCTTAACATTTGTTTCAATCATTAAAAATGATAATTTATTTAAAATTGTTAGATAAAATATAGCTTAAATAATTGACTCATATATTATGGTTATAATATTATACTCTAACTCACTCCAACATATCTGCCCATGTCATTCATTCCTCTTCTCCAGGGCACTGTTATTTTAAATACCTGTGTGTGCATAAAGAAATGGAGGGTTATACAGATGGGATTAGAAATCAGGCCTGTCAGTCATTCCATTCACATGCATTTGGCCTGTGAAAATTGGCCAGATGGCCTCAATAAGAGTGAGAAACATAAATCCAATGTGACCAGCAAAACTCCAAAGTGAGATTGGTCAACACTTTGAGTCTCTGGCCTGCACACCTACGGGAGCACACTTTCAGTGCCATCAGGTTGGTTAACATAAGGGAAGGTGTACAGTGAATTGGTATTTTCATACACTTCTAAGTTAATTTCCTAGAAGCAGAGCACAGATTTTTTTAAACGTTAGGAAACTTCTACCTAGCCTCCATTCTTCAATAATGTATGCTCACATAAATAATGCAGGATACCTTTTCCTTCACACTTTCAAGCTTTTGTATCTTGCTCCTCTGATAGACAGGTGAAATGTATTTTATAAGAAGTACTCAAATCTGCATTTCTAGCATTATGAAAATATTGATGCATAAGTATCATAAGTACGCATAAGCAATATTTCTATTTACTCTCCTAGGGACTTTCATGTCTATTATTATTGGCAAAAAGAGATTTTAATGTGCATACTTATAGTTGTCCTTCATAAATTGGGGGAAATGCACATTATATTAGGCAGTACAAATACTTTCCCTGTCAATGAAGACTATTTTGCTTTTTAAGTTCTTTTATTCAATGCATGTGCGTGTAGAGTATATGTAATGTGAGTTGTATGTGTAGCATGTGTGTTCAGCTTCTTAAGTCCCATATGTATACATGCACAGGAAGTGTTTACACATGTGCTCAGCTGCACAAACCCCATGTGTGTGTATGCAGGTAGCATATACTTGCGTGTGCAGCTGCTCAAGTCAAATGTATGCATGCAGGTAGTGTGTCATGTGTATGCAGCTGCTTTAAGCCCCACGTGTGAGCATGCAGGTGGTATATACGTGTGTGCAGAGCTGCTCAAGCACACGTGTCTTCATGCAGGTAGCATATTAATGTGTGTGCAGCTGTGCAAGGCCCGGGTTTGTGCATGCAGGTAGTGTATTCATGTATGTACAACTGCTCAAGCCCATGTGACTTCATTCAGGTACTATAGACATGTGTGTGCAGCTGTACAAGCTCCATGTGTGCTGGGCATGCAGGTAGTGTGTTCATGTGTGTGCAGATGCTCAAGCCCATGTGACTGCATACAGGTACTATAGACATGTGTGTGCAGCTGTACAAGCTCCATGTGTGTTGGGCATGCAGGTAGTGTATTCATGTGTGTGCAGATGCTCAAGCCCATGTGTGCATATGCAGAAGCCAGGGGAGAACGATGGGTGACCTCTTATCACTCACTGCGTGTCTCCTTCCTTGAATTGGGGTCTCTCCATAAACTTTGAGCTGCTTTTGGCAATCCCCAGTGATTCTCTAGTCTCCAGACCCACAGACTAGGGTTACAAAGGTGGGTGGCCATGTCCAGCCTTTTTATGGGTTCTGGGGAGTAGAACGTGGCAGTCTCCAGTCATCATGCTTAAGCAGCAAATGCTCTTAATCTCTGAGTATTTTAGCATTTCATTGATATACAATTTCCATAGGGAAACACCTACAAACTTTATTATGGAGTTAAAATGATTTCAAACTGAGCACACATAAAACCAGCATTGATGTCAATAGACATAAGTGTAGCTGAACCCCAGGATCCCTAATTATTAATCTTTGATGTTCTATTCACTTTCCAAAGATTACCATAATTATCCTTTAAATACTGACTCATATTTCAAGTTTTTAAAATTAACAAGAGATGGGTAAAACAATGTATAAATTTTTACCTGTTAGCTATTCATTATTGTGGAAACAATATCTGAGAGGAATGACCTGTTCTGGCATATGTGTCTGGAATTTTTTGTAGTGGCAAGAGACCCTGATGCACCCATTCCATCTTTCTCTGTCACTGTCTCACACACACACTATCTAAAATAATAAATAAATATACTTTTCAAATGAGAAAATATTGTTTAAAAAGATGACAAATGGAACAGTACATAGCATCAGTCACTGCTCGGAGCTCAGAGCAGGTGAGACTGTGAGAGAAATACAAGGTATCAAACACAATAAGCTTTTGGCATGATTATCATTTTCATTCCTGCCTGCTACCTACCTTTTCCTCTAATTTGCAGGTCCTATTTCTTTGTTCTTAAATGTTTGATACTTAGTGTGCGTTCTTCTGTGGACAGGAGATGGGATCCACAGCCTCTACGGTGCTCTGTCAGTGCACTCTCAGCTCTCTACACGTGTTTTCTCTTCAACTTTGCTGCCACCAGCGCCTTAATGCCACAATCATCTTTCCTTGTACCTTGCTATAACCTGTTTTTGTGTATGTGTATGTGTATGAGCACATTGATGTGTGTGAGGGGCACATGTGTGTGTTTGCAATTGTTCGTGCACATGTGTGTACTTATGTATGGAAGCCAGAGGACAACCTCAGGTGTACTCCTCAGAAACTTTGTCCATCTTTCCTGGGACAGAGTCTCTCATTGACCTGGAGCTCAACAATTATGCTAACTTTGCTAGACAATGACCTCCTGAGATCCTCCTGTCTTCTTCACCCAAGAATTGGAAATACACACATGTGACACCATGTCTGGCATTTTGTGTGGGTCCTAGGAATGAAACTCAGGTCCTCATGTTTGCAAGGAAAGCACGTCATCCACTGAGTTATTACCCCTACCCCTGCTATATTTTCCGTAATAGTTATTTGGGTTCAAAATATACTCAGTTTTCATCAGTCATTGTGTTTGAAAATAGTTTGCTCTTCTAAACCCCTGATAATGCCATTTCCTAACTTTACATGTTTCATTGTTAAGCTTCTCGGCATGGACTTGAGGACTAATTATTTTCTGGCTTCTACAGTTGTCACTGCATTAAGCTAGAGACATTTATAATAAAATACAACAAATAAAGCTGTTTTTCTCCCATAAATATCTCCTAAAGCCTGCAGTCTACTAATCTCTTAAATCTCATGTGTTATTTGTTACAATTATTACTAGGTCACCTTTTCTACATTGCTTTAGCTTACTACACCAACTAATTGATACCTCTTTAATACTCAACAAGCTAATAATTACTTCTGTCAATCCTTATGCTTTTTAAGAAAAGGCTTATGTTACATAAGGCATATCTGGCATCAAATTCACATATGAATGAGCTTTCCGTTCCTAGTACATTCAAGATCAATGCATAATTCTCTTTGTTGCTTAGTGAACCATCAATTCAGTTTCTAATCAAGTATTTGTGTTATGTACATACTACTTTATAATATATTTTAACATTTAAAGCCTCAATTTCAGCGAATGTACCTGAACCAGTTTTTATATCTCAGACAAATATACTCAAGTAAATATTACTCAATTGACACACAATTATATAAATCAGTCAACAGTTATATAGATACAAATATGTATTCCATTTTGGTTGAAGTTTTACAAGAAGATTAATGTTGAACATACAAAGCGACACCAGAGTTTTTGTATAATGAGAAACAGAGAAGTTGAAGAGGGATAATGATAAGATCTGGTCATCCACAAAGTCCAAATTCTTGTCATTTTTCCCCATTGCATGTTGCTAGTCACTGAAATATTAGCCTGCACAGCTTTACTTTTCATTACAGTTTGCTAAAATTTAATTATATTTGGAATGTCTGCATTCCCTTATAAATTCTACTACTGATTACACTTCGAAGCCTGTGGTAATTTCTTCTTTGGACATTAGTTTCCTGATCTGTAAAATTTAAATGATTACTATCTTAAAATGGCGTTAAAGGATATCAGGAGCAATTCCATGAAAATAATTTATGGTGTTTGGAATGTAGGTCAATCCACAAGTGTTACTCACTATTGTCATATGGTCATGAAAATGAATATAAACTCATTCTGTCATTTTTCCTCTCTGAAATTAGACAGATGACCTTACTAGGATTACCTGCCCCTCCTTCTGCTGTCATTTCCTCTCATCAGAGACCTCATATTTTCATTGTTTTACTTTCCTCAATCATTCTTTTCTCTCCTTGCTACTGTTTTTTTTTTTTTTTCCTCACTAGTTCTAAGTATCTGAGTGGTTGTTACAGTGGGAACATGCATCCATAGATATCTGTGAGGGGCACGTATGTATGTGTGTTTGCAAGTACTCATTCACTTGTGTACTTGTGTGTGGAGGCCAGAGGACAACCTCAGGTGTCATCCTCTGAAACACCACCTCTCTGTTTCTGAGACACAGTCTTTCATTGACCTGAATTTTACCAATTATGCTAAACTAGCTCACCAATGGCCTCCAGAAATTCTCCTGTCTCCATTATTCAAGAACTGGGAATACAGACACAGGCCACCATGCCTGGCATTTTGTGTGGGCTCTGAGGCTGTATGACCTAGGTCTTCCTTGCTCTTTGGTCCTTGCATAACAGACATTTTGTCAGTGTAGCCTTCTATGCTTGTCTGCCTGATTTTCCTCCAGGGCATTTCAGATGTCACTTAGTTAGTTTTGATTCTCTCTCCTTCCATTGCAAGGAAATTTCATGATTGCAAGTACTCATGTGAATTATTTTTTATTCACTACATGTCCCAATGCCTGGTATCTAGTAGACATTCAAAGACCCCTAGAATCATAAATGTTAAAATAAATTCACAAACTATTCTTTTTAAGACAGAAATTATCTAGCTACTGATATCTCTCTTGCCTGTATTTTACAGACCAGCATCTACAAAGGGTTGCCTATACTGAGCTCTTGTCATTCTCTACTCATTTATCCACAAGTTACTTTCAATGTCTCCATTTCACTTAATGCTTTGTTTTTTAGAAAGCCAAATATGTGTTGCAGCTTACTGTGGATTTAATTAGCTTGAATTTCAAATAAGACATGATCAACCTATCTAGAAAATAGGGTCATAAGGATACAAAGGTTTGAAGTAAGTTTGAAAGACATCTCCTATGAATGGTACCATACACCAAAAGCAATATGTTAATTCAGCATGTGAGAACAAATAAGATTTGTGATGTAGAGAGTTACCTTAGGTAGGATGGGGAAAGGCAGCATAAGTAGGACAAGTAGTGACAAAAGCAATGAATGTGCAGGTAAGCCTTACAGATTCACTGGCAGAAAAAGAATCCAGATGACATTTGGCATGAAAGGTCTGGTTATCAGAGATCCACACACTTAGTATTTATTAGAGACAGGGGCACATTGTGCACTACGTTGTGTCCTCATATGCATGCATTGAAGACTGCATGACCAGAACCTCAAAATGTTACTGAACTCAGCTATTAGAATTTAAAAAATAAATAAATTCAGACTATAGGAGCAGAAGTCTTGTCGAGACTGGAAAAGAGCAAAATGCAAACTCATGAAAATTAAATAATCACCATTCATGTGTAGCCACAACATTGTGGCATTGGAACCTTCCCATGTTAAATACAGATTTTACATATGATCTTTTTTTTGGGGGGGGGTTCGAGGTAGGGTCTTGCTCTAGCCCAGGCTGACCTATGTAGACTCAGGCTTCCTTTGAACTCATGATCCTCCTAATGCTGCCTGCCAAGTACTGGGATTAAAGTCACGCGTCACCATGCCTGGCTGACCAGTAACCTTTAAGGAGATATACAGTGAGTGAAAGAGGCCATGATCCTTGTCAGAACATAAGAATGCAAGTTGAAACCTTAGTGTATTCTAGATGCCTAGAGCACTTCCAGATTTTATTTTGAGGCTTTGTTTTCACATGCAATTAAGTTCACAACTGCATTAAATTTGTCATTGATTATTGTTTGCATTATTTGAAATAGTTCAAACTATTCTTTTTCTTTCATCTTCATTCTTGTTCTCCTATAATCCATTTTCTACAGAAAAAATATAACAAGTTTAAGAATAAAAATTAAGTTTTCCATGGGTTTTGGAAAGAAGCTCGGCTCCTTGACAGGGCTATAATGCCATTTGTGCATTTACACTTGTCAGTGTCTCTGGCTTCTTCCAATCGCCGCAGCCACTTGAAGTTACTTCGGAATAAAACAATTGATTGTCTGTGTGGGAATTTATCCGCTGACTAGACAGCTCTAATCTATACCTTTCCTCTTTGCTATTATATCTCACTCAAAGATAATCCTGAGTAGGCTATCTAGTCTCAATGAGCTGCTGCCTTCAACAAAAGAATTCCTACAACTATCTGAAATTATTGTTTTCTACATTTTATTTTTGTATCAACAGATACTACATTAGGGAAATAAGCATACTTCCAGTTACATCCCTAGAGTCCAGAGCACCAAACTAAAAAAAAAAAAAAAAAACTTGTGAAATTTCAAGATAAATAAAAGAACCAGGGAAAAGGAGAGGGATGAGGTGAAAGGAATAGAATGGTTTAGCCAAGAAAGAAAAAAGAGTTAACAGGGCACTGTCCATTGCCTGGTCTGCCTTCCTAGTCCCGTTCTGCTTTTTTCCTTCACTTGGTAGTTTTCCCTGATGAGGACATTATATTAATCACTTTCAAATGAAATATAGTCTGCATAAGAATTGTGTCAGGAGAAGTTGATCTAATTGAATTTTATCACTAAAAGTAAAACAAACAAAAAGCTGGAGAGATGGCTCAGCACTTAAGGAACTTGCCTACAAAGTCTAACAACCTTAGTTTGATTCCCCAGTACCCATGTAAAGCCAGATGCACAAAGTGGTACGTGCATATAGTGTTCATTTGCAGCAGCTGGAGGCCCTGGCACATGCATTATCTCCACCTGTCACTGCTCTCTGTATCAGTCTCTGCTTGCAAAATAAATAAATAATTTTTTAAATTTAATTTATTAGTTTTCTTTTCAGTAAATACAGGCAGTTTGGTACCATTATTTAGGCTCATCTGTGATCTACCCCCTCCCATTAGACCCTCCTTGTTAATGAAAATGGGTCGTGCATTGTGGAGTTAGCCCCCAGTTATTGGTATGATAAATGTCTCTGCAAATCATGACCCAACATGTGACTCTGACATTCTTTCCGCCCCCTCTTCCGCAAAATTTCCCTGAGCCATGTTGGGTTCATTTTTGGTCTGCTTCAGTGCTGAGGTGTTGGGGGCCTCTGAGGCTCTGGCTCTCTGATTTGGTAGGAGTTGATTTTTCTCTGCGTTGGTCTCCTTCCCCTTTGTGCTGGTATCCAGTTCACAGGAAAACATCACCCTTGCTTATTTCACCAGTTGTCCTTAGTTTCAGTTGGGCCCCTTTTGAGGTATGTTGGGGCAGCTCTCTTCTTAGGATCTGCATCTATCTGGAAAAGAGAAGCAGATTCTCCAACGGAGAGTAAGTTAGCACCCGGAAAATTGAGAGAACACTTGCTTTTTTGATAGACAGTATGATAGGTGTAGGCCCTCTTATACCCCATGATTGATGGTAGCTTGATATTGTAGAGTGGGCTTGTGTTTGGGTATGGTTCTGACTTGTTTCCCAGCTCCAGCTAAGGGTCTAGTACCACTGAGTGGATCAGTTAGCCAAATCAAGAGCAATTGGTTCCTCACCATGGCTGTGTACCACTATTGCACTTGTGTGGATATCACATCTGGTTATTTGTTGCTAATTAGGTTAAACAATGTGTTGCTTGGACAGCTCTTGCTCATTTCCCCCAGTCACCTATGTAGCGCCTTCTGGCACTAGACACGCTGACTGTCTGGGGACTGACTCTCTCCTGGCTTCTAGCCATGTCAATCCATTTTATGCGTCAGCTGCGTATGGAGTCTTTTGCAATAGGGTCTTACCACTGGCCTTTGGTGGGTCATCAAGTACTCTGACAGAAGTCTGTCATTGTTTTGGGAAACCTTGTAGGTTTCTCTGATCAAAAGCTCATTGTGGATGGTAGGCCCAAGCTGGAAGTGGGGGTTACAGGTCAGTGTCCACTAAGAAATTGAGGAAAAAGATAACTAATATACAAGTTAGAGAGGAGAGAGATAGAGGGGAGGGGGGAGAAGGAGGGAGGGAAGATGTAGGAGATTTAGGTCAGTTTTGATCCTACCCTCTCCAGTGTCTTGTGGTTCAGGTGTTTCCTGAAAGGGTCTAGTGAAGGTTCAGCCATTTGGTCTGTCTTTTAGGAAGTAGAATTTTATGGTGCCATTGCTGTTTGGGTCCGGATAACTGTTTTCCACCCTTTGATTCCCTCCCTGCCCTCCCATCCATCTTATTGTCTAGTTCATGAGGTGCTTGCTGGGTATGTAAGGCATCTTGGGCAGATTCAGGTTAGGTGTTGCAGATGAGTGAGACTATGTGTCAATTTTTTTTTTTTTTCTGTGATAGGTAAGTTCGCTGAGAATGATCTGTTCCAGGTTCAACCATTTTTCCTCAAATTTCTTTATGTCGTTTTTTCTTACTGCTGTATAGAATTCCATTGTGTAGATATACCACATCTTTGTTATCCATTCTTCTAATGATGGACATCGGGGTTGATTCCAGCTTTTAGCTATTATGAATTGAGCTGCTACAAACATGGTTGAGCAAATCTCTCTGGCTTTTGGTTTGAAGGTTTTAGGGTAGATGCCCAGTAATGGTATAACTGGGTCTGTTGGTATTTCTATAGCCAGCTTTTTCAGGAGTCTCCATATTGCTTCCCAAAGTGGTTGTACCATCCTGCATTCCCACCAACAGTGAATGAGTGTCCCTGCTTCTCCACATCCTCGCCAGCATTTATTTTCATTTGACCTTTTGATCTTGGCTATCCTTATTGGGGTAAGGTTGAATCTCATAGTTGTTTTAATTTGCATTTCTCTGATGATTAGGGATGATGAACATTTTCTTAGGTGTGTGTTTGCCATTTGTATCTCTTCCTCTGTGAATTGCCTGTTTAACTCTGTGCCCCATTTTGTGAGTGGGGTATTGTCTTTTTATTGTTTAGACTTTTGAGTTCTTTGTAAATTCTAGAGATAAGGCCTCTATCAGTTGGATAACCTGCAAATATTTTCTCCCATTCTCTGGGTATTCTATTGGCTTTGCTTATTATATGCTTGTCTGTAAAGAAACTCTTCTGCTTCATATGATCCCAATGGTTGAGAGACTGTTTAAGAACTTGAGCCACTGGGGTTTTATTCAGGAAGTCTTTTTCAATTCCTATATCATGGAAAGTACTTCCTAAATTTTCTTCCACTAGTTTTCGAGTTTCTGGTCTTATGTTGAGGTCTTTGATCCATTTGGATTTGAGTGTTGTGCATGGTGAAATGTGTGGATCAAGTTTTAGTTTCCTGCATGTGGTTATCCACTTTGTCCAGCACCATTTGTTGAAGATGCTATCTTTTTTCCAGTCTATATTGTTTGGGCCTTTGTCGAATATCAAGTAGCTATAGTTGCTTGGCCCAAAATCCGGGTCCTCAAGTCTATTCCATTGGACTATACTCCTGTTTTTATGCCAGTACCATGCTGTTTTTATTACTATGGCTTTGTAATATAGCTTTATATCGGGTATGGTGATGCTACCAGAGGTATTTCTTTTGCTGAGGATATGTTTGGATATGCGAGGCCTTCTGCCTTTCCATATGAAATTTGAGATCATTTTTTCTATCTCTGTGAAGAACACTGTAGGGATTTTAATTGGAATTGCGTTAAATCTATATATTGCCTTTGGTAGGATTGTCATCTTCACAATGTTAATTCTGCCTATCCAGGAGAATGGGAGGTCTTTCCATCTTTTCAAGTTTTCCTCAATTTCTTTTTTGAGAGTTTTTATATTTTCGTTGTATAGATCTTTTACTTCCTTGGTTAACGTTATTCCAAGGTATTTTGTGTTTTTTTTGTTGCTATTGAAAATGGGACTATGTCCTTTATTTCTTTTTCTGTGTCTTTGTCATTTGCATACAGAAATGCTACCGATTTTTGTGCGTTGATTTTGTATCCTGCTACTTTGCTATAGGAGTTAATCACCTTCAGGAGTTTTGGGATGGAGTCTCTCCGATCTCTTACATATACAATCATGTCATCAGTGAATAGAGCTAACTTAACTTCTTCCTTTCCAAATTGTATCCCTTTTATTTTTTAATAAGTTAAAAACATCAAAAAATGTCAAGTTCATTCCTTTATGATACCCATACATTCTCAAGCAAGTGCTTTCAGAGAAAAGTCTGAGGAAATAAGGTATGGAGAGATAGGTCCAAACTATATGCTTAGAGAAGTACTGGGGTCCTGAGTCGGTGTTGGTATAGATGCAAAACTATGAAGAGAGTTGGTGGTCACAAGCAAGTACTAAGGAAGAGTGGTCCTATGAAGACTAGCTGACTATGCTATGTAAGATGGGACCCGAGTTTAGCTGCAAATTTTAGGACTACCACAATTCTAGTCTCTGAATTTTTAGGAAAAAATAGAATTTTGAAAAAAAAAAAACATTTCAAAAAATACTTTTGAAATAGTTTGTAATTTCAAATTAAGTCTTTGACCCATAATATCCTGTTTTGGAGTTTTACTTATTAGCTCCTCAGATCAAATGTGCACATCTATTTTTGTGTTTTTAGTGTTTATTTCAGTAGCTACCACAAGGTAGGTAATATAAGTATATGTATAAATATATGTTTATTGAAGGATTTATAACAGCATTGAAAGGAAGAGTAAAGTTTCCAAAAAGTGATGGAGCAGATATTAAATAATAGAACTTAGGCTCAGGGTCAGGTTCTGATTTATGTGAATTTGGTCATATTCTGGGTCACTAGGTCAGGGTAGTTGACACCAGTTGTAATGATGACAAAGATAGCAAGGACTGAGAGCCTGCAAACTTATGCCATTGTAGACAACCTTTACCCAGGCTTATGTGATTGAAAGAGAAAAGCTTACTCATGCTCTGACCAATGTTTACTATAAACCTGGATTTGTATAAGCTAAGAAAAGAGATACCACCATGTATATAGAAAAATAGTTTTGTAAAAAGTAAAGCCCAGAGCTGCAATGATGGCTCAATGAGTAAATAACTTGCCAAACCCATGAAGGAACACTTGAGTTCAAATCCTCAGAATCCATGTAATATACCAGGAATTGTGGTGCTCTTGTAATCCCAGCAGTGGTCAGGGAGCAATGAGGAATTCCTGGTGCTCACTGACTGACTAGTTAGTCTAACCAAATCAGTGAGAACTGATTTCTGTGAGAGGCTGTCTCAAAAAGAAAAAAAAAAAAAACCAGGAAAAGTGAAAAGTGACAGAAATAAATCACCTTTGTCTACTCCTGGCCTCTCTACACCTGTGTGCACATGTATGCTCACCCCCCGATACACACATGCATAATCACACCCATACAACCAGGCATACACACGCACATATACATATAAAAAGTTAAAGTGCAAGAAAATATTGCACTATGTTTAAAGACAGAAACACAAGTAAGGAATCTGTGTTCAGGTGAAAATTATCATCATTATGACAGATTTTACTCAAGAAATTTTTTTTTAATTTAATTTATTAGTTTTCTTTTCAGTAAATACAGGCAGTTTGGTACCATTATTTGGGCTCATCTGTGATCTACCCCCTCCCATTAGACCCTCCTTGTTAATGAAAATGGGTCGTGCATTGTGGAGTTAGCCCCCAGTTATTGGTATGATAAATGTCCCTGCAAATCATGACCCAACATGTGACTCTGACATCCTTTCCGCCCCCTCTTCCGCAAAATTTCCCTGAGCCATGTTGGGTTCATTTTTGGTCTGCTTCAGTGCTGAGGTGTTGGGGGTCTCTGAGGCTCTGGCTCTCTGATTTGGTAGGAGTTGATTTTTCTCTGCGTTGGTCTCCTTCCCCTTTGTGCTGGTATCTGGTTCACAGGAAAACATCACCCTTGCTTATTTCACCAGTTGTCCTTAGTTTCAGTTGGGCCCCTTTTGAGGTATGTTGGGGCAGCTCTCTTCTTAGGATCTGCCTCTATCTGGAAAAGAGAAGCAGATTCTCCAATGGAGAGTAAGTTAGCACCCAGAAAATTGAGATAACACTTGCTTTTTTGATAGACAGTATAATAGGTGTAGGCCCTCTTATACCCTGTGATTGATGGTAGCTTGATATTGTAGAGTGTGCTGGTGTTTGGGTATGGTTCTGACTTGTTTCCCAGCTCTATCTATGGGTCTAGTACCACTGAGTGGATCAGTTAGTCAAATCAAGAGCAATTGGTTCCTCACCATGGCTGTGTACCACTATTGCACTTGTGTGGGCATCACATCTGGTTATTTGTTGCTAATTAGGTTAAACTATGTGTTGCTTGGACAGATCTTGGTCATTTCCCCCAGTTACCTATATAGCACCTTCTGGCACTAGACACACTGACTGTCTGGGGACTGACTCTCTCCTGGCTTCCAGCCATGTCATTCCATTTTACACGTCAGCTGCATATGGAGTCTTTTGCAATAGGGTCTTACCACTGGCCTTTGGTGGGTCATCAAGTACTCTGACAGAAGTCTGTCATTGTTTTGGGAAACCTTGTAGGTTTCTCTGATCAAAAGCTCATTGTGGATGGTAGGCCCAAGCTGGAAGTGGGGGTTACAGGTCAGTGTCCACTAAGAAATTGAGGAAAAAGATAACTAATATACAAGAGTTAGAGAGGAGAGAGATAGAGGGGAGAGAGGGAGAAGGAGGGAGGGAAGATATAGGAATTTAGGTGAGTCTTGATCTTACCCTCTCCAGTGTCTTGTGGTTCAGGTGTTTCCTGTAAGGGTCTAGTGAAGGTTCAGCCATTTGGTCTGTCTTTTAGGAAGTAGAATTTTATGGTACCATTGCTGTTTGGGTCCGGATAACTGTTTTCCACCCTTTGATTCCCTCCCCGCCCTCCCATCCATCTTATTGTCTAGTCCATGAGGTGCTTGCTGGGTATGTAAGGCATCTTGGGCAGATTCAGGTTAGGTGTTGCAGATGAGTGAGACTATGTGCCGATATTTTTTCTGTGTTTGGGTAAGTTCGCTGAGAATGATCTGTTCCAGGTTCAACCATTTTTCCTCAAATTTCTTTATGTCATTTTTTCTTACTGCTGTGTAGAATTCCATTGTGTAGATATACCACATCTTTGTCATCCATTCTTCTAATGATGGACATCTGGGTTGATTCCAGCTTTTAGCTATTACGCATTGAGCTGCTACAAACATGGTTGAGCAAATCTCTCTGGCTTTTGGTTTGAAGGTTTTAGGGTAGATGCCCAGTAATGTTATAACTGGGTCTGTTGGTATTTCTATAGTCAGGTTTTTCTGGAGTCTCCATATTGCTTTCCAAAGTGGTTGTACCATCCTGCATTCCCACCAACAGTGAATGAGTGTCCCTGCTTCTCCACATCCTCGCCAGCATTTATTTTCATTTGACCTTTTGATGTTGGCTATCCTTATTGGGGTAAGGTGGAGTCATTTAAGTAGTTTCTAGTTGAATATATTTTGTTTTATTCAATTTAGCTACCATGGGACATTAATGAAAAACAATTTTAGAAATGGCTTCATTTTACTTACTATCTCCTCTGTTCATTCTTTAGCATTTAATTAGTATATGTACATGCATATGTTGGGATTAATTAAAACATATAACATAAGTAAGTACAGCCTGGATCTCTGCAGAAATAGAGCTTCAGATGGAAGCTCAGTAATGAGTATAGAAATAGATGCCAGAGAAAGGGTCCTCTGAATGTCCAGGCATACTTTCTGAATGTTGCTCATCTCAGCCAGACTGGCTCAAATCTTTCAGCTAAGAACAGAAGCTCATGCATTTTTGTATCTCTAAGTCCAAAGGTCTCCTGTTCTTCACGGCTAAGCAAATAGGAAGCTGAAGAAACAGTGCAGGTTCAGAAAGCTGTGTGGGATGCAGATTCATGGATACAGGTCTATCTTGTGGGAAGTCCAAACTATACTGCAGATAGAGTCTTACAGAGCCAGAGAAGTCAGGCTCACTCTGTGTCCCATGCCTTGCCAGCTCACACAGATAGATTTACAGTTTTGACTTCAAGCTTTTCAAACCAACTCTGAGCACCAGAGATACCTGTTGAAAAATGAGGCCTGCTCAGACATGTCCCTGTCACACCTGTACTAGCAGAATGCCTCTGGTGTGTGTGGGGTGGGGCACAAGCTTGACACCCAATATGGTCATAGGGTTCAGCAGCTGTGTACACTTTTAGGGGGGGGGTCCTGAACTCATCATGTTGTCAAATCTAGATAAATACTCAAAGTGATTCAGCCAATCAGAGATCTGCACCCAGTGGCATGTACCCACCAGCAGGCTTCTGGAGATTAAGTAGGCAGCTTAACCTTAATTAAAAGTACCTGAGGCTTACATTAAAAGTACCTGGGACATACATTCACTTCCACTCCTGACTCCTACAGACTTACAAAACCATTTCACATTGTAAATTGTATTCAGTCCAACCTTAAAGGTCCCTGTAAGCTTTACCACCCTTAAGATTGTTCCAAATTTCAAAGTCTTATCTGAAATTGAAGATTCTTCCTTACCTGTGAGTCATGTAAAATCAAAACAATTTCCAAGTCCCTCATAAAATATCCCAGAATAAACATTTCCATTGCAATAATGCATAACAAGGATTAACTAGAACAATTTAAAGTCAATAACCATCAGGTGAACATCACACATCTGTAGTCCAACATTTATAACCAGTGATGAAAGTCTCCAGATTTCCCATTACACGATTCTAACTGGGTTGAGTAGCTAGGGGACAACTTATGTTCCAAGACACCAGCTCTCCAAGGTACCATTGCACAACACTGCTGCAGGTAAAACATTTTCAGGTCTATGCTATAAACCATGGTCCATCTTTAAACAATGTCCTTTTTGTCCTCCAATATAGGATCATTGCCCTTCTACAAATGCTGAATCTGTGCAGGGGGTTCCAGAACCCTGTGTGCTTATGACCCAATTTCATGTATTTTTTTTCCTTGCTTTCAATACCATGTCATAAATCATGCATCTTTCAGTTCTATATCTTCCACCAAACACAGCAGTTCATTGAATTTAAATTCAACCTTCATCAAGTTCTCTAGGTATGGTCAGCAGAATGTAGCCAACCTTTAGTGAAGTAGCTTAGTTACAACAAAGTTCTCTGCCTTCTCTCCTTCCTCTTTGGAAGTTTGTAAGCAAAGCCTCTATAAACAATTCTTTATGTATTTGACATTTTTAAACTCTCTCCTTAATAGCCCATAAAATTTGGCTGTCAATACTGTAAGACTTCGGTATCACATCCCACATTCCAAGTATCACATCCTGCCACATTTCTCCTCCAGCACATGTTCAAAATACTAAAGTGCACGTGGTCAGAGTTATCACAGCAACAACCCACTCTTAGTAATAAATTTTGTTACAGTCAGTTCCATGTTTCTGGGGCGAACATCCAACCACATGCAGAGATGAGAAGAATGGGTTTATTTCAGGATTATAGATGAAGCGGAAGTTCCATCAATGCAGAAGAAGATGGCTCCCTTACATAGATCCAAGCAGAGAAAACCACCAACCTCTAGTAAGCAACAAAAGCAAGCAAGAACAAACTACCAGACTAACTGTTCTCACCACACCTTTGGTTGGAATCAGATCTGCCCCCAGGGACATGTCCTCTACAGCAGGTTGCTGGAGACATACACAACAATTTAACCTTAATTAAAAACACCTGAGGCTATTAGAAACATCACAGTGGGTATGACTGTGGTAAAAGGTCATGAAACTAAAATGGGGACCATGAAATAAAAAAGAAAGATTTTGAGGAAGGGGAGAATAATAAAATATATGTTAAAATAGGGGTAGAAGTACAAGAGGAGAGTAAGTGGAATGGGATGGAAGAAGAAAAATCAACAAAAAAAAATTATGTTTGAAAATGCCATAATCATATGGAATATCTTACTAATTAAAATTAATAAAATATGAAAATTACTTCACAAATGGTTTTGAATTAAAGGTTCTGCATGGCAAGTCAACAATCATCAGATAAATATGATATGAACAGAGGAAAACTTTACCAGTTATTTATCTTAGAGGTTGTTAATATGTAGAATATATTAACAACTCAAAAATCAGCACCAAATTGTTAGAACAAATAATAATAATAAATGGGCATGCAAACTAAATAGACACTTTTAAAATAAAATACAGGTAAATACAATAAGAATTCCACATCTTTAGCCATCACAAAATAAAATTAAAATTACATTGATGGGCTGGAGAGTGGGCTTAGTGGTTAAGGTATCTCTCTGTAAAGCCTAAAAACCCAGGTTTAATTCTCCTGAATACACATAAGTGAGATGCACATGGTGGCACATGCATCTGGAGTTCATTTACAGTGGCTGGAGGTCCTGTAGTGCCCATTCTCTCTCTCTCTCTCTCTCTCTTTCTCTCGTTCTCACTAATAGATTAAATAATAAAAAATATATTATGATTCCATTTCACCAGTCAGAAAAACTAATTAACATAAAACAAATATTTCTAGGATGCAGAGGAAAAGAAACCCTTTATTACTAACAGTGTAAATGCATATTAGTCTACTTACTATAGAAATGATTATGTAGATTCTTTAAAATTTGAAACTATGCCACTATGGGCATATGTCCAAAAGAATAGCAGTCATATTATTATAGATATACATGCATCACCATGTTTATTGGACACCATTCGACACCCTATGCAATAGGCTGGGAGACCATCATGAAATGAACAGATTTAGAAAAATAGGGTTGTTTAGGCAATGGAGTTTCATTCAGCCACAAAGAACAGAATTATTTCTCTTGCAGGAAAATAGACCTAACTGGATCACATCAATCATTACATCAAACAAAGTAAATTTAGTATTTATTTTCGACTTGATGGATCCAGAATCACAGAGAAGACAACCAACTGGACATGTTTGTGAGAGGCATCTGAGATTGGGTTAATTGAGGGAAGTGGATGACACTCTTCTGTATGTTGGGATCTAAGACTGAATGGGAAGGAGAAAGTGAGGTGAGCACCATGATGTGACCAGATACCTCATACTCCTATATACATGATTTCTTCTCCATCGTGATTTATTTCCAAACTGTGAGCCAAAGTAAATTGTTTCTTCCATAAGTAGCTTTTTCATAAAATATTTTTATTATTTATTTATTTATTTGGCTAGAGAAAGAGAGGGAGAATTGATGCACACCAGGTCCTCTTGATACTGCAAACAAACTCCAGATCCATGCACCACTATGTGCATGTGGCTCTACCTAGGTACTGGAGCCTTGGACTCAAGCCACCAACCTTTGCAAATGAATGCCTTTACCTGCTAAGCTATCTCCTCTGACCCATTGGTAGCTTATTTATTTATTTATGTTGTTTTTTCTAAGGAGGTTCTCACTCTCTCCCAGAGTGACCTGGAATTTGCTATCATCTTAGGCTGGCCTCAAATTCACAGTGATCCTCCTAACTCTGTCTCCTGAGTGGTAGGATTAAAGGTGTGTGCCACCATTCCCAGCCCATTGGTATCTTTGGTCAAGTACATTCTAAAGTCCAAGAGAAGAGTAACTAACATAATAATCTAGGCTCAGGAAGAGAATTTAGCATGCTAGGGCATTCTAAGTGAGGAGGTAAATTTGATCAACTCATTTCATATACAGGTATGGAAATACTGTTATGAAAGCCATTACTTTGTTCAATTAAGTTATGCTCATAAAAATAATAATAATAGTTCCAACATCAATTATGTATTCATGCATACACACATATGTTAAAATTTTATGGGCAGGGTTTTAAGGATGGTTTAGTGGTTAAGTCATTTGCCTGAAAAGCCAAATGAACCAGGTTTGATTCCTAGGACCCACATAAAGCCAGATGCACAAGGTGCACATGCTTCTGGACCTCATTTGCAGTGGCTGAAAGCCCTAAGCAAAGGGCTGGGCATGATGGCACATGCCTTTAATCCCAGCACTTGGGGATCAGAGGTAGGAGGATTGCTGTGAGTTCGAGGCCACCCTGAGACTCCATAGTGAATTCCAGGTCAGCCTGGGCTAGAGTGAGACCCTACCTCAAAAAACAAAACAAAACAAAACAAAAAAACTAAGCAAAATTTCATCACATTATTCTTGTATCACTCATTATTTATACAAATACAAATATTTACACAAATGAAAACATACCCACTCAAAGCCTACACATTCATATTTATTATAGAATTATTCATAATGTCCAAAACTTTGAACCTCCCAGATATCATCCACTAAGAATGTATTAACTGAGGCATATGCATACAGTAGAAAATTACCCAATGCTAAAATATTTGAGCCACCAAGCTATGAAATTTCATGTGTGAATATTAAATGCCTATTACTTGGTGTAGGAAACCAAACTGAAGAGGCTAGCTGATGTAAGATTCTAACTGTCATATGACTTAAGTCTATAAATAGATCAGTAGTTGCCACAGGCTCTGGGGAAGAAGGGAGGGATGAATGGGTAAAGCACAATGGGCCTTAAGGGCAGTGAAACTCTTTGTGATGTCTGATGGAAAGCATACATCATTTTGCACTTGTTGAAACCTACGGAATACAAAACCTTGGGTGTGCCTAATGCCGATCAAGTTGAGATAATGATGTGTCAATATGTACTGTCATCAGTTTTAATAAATATTCCACTTTGATACAGGGTGTGGTTAGTGGAGAAAGTTCTGTGTGAACATGTGGAAACTCTGTACTTCCACTCAGTTCTCCTATGATTCTAAAATATTTTTTATGTATGTGTGTTTTGTGGGTTTCTTTTTTTTTTTTTTTTTTGAGGTAGGGTCTTGCTGCAGCCCAGGATGACCTGAAATTTACTAGTAGTCTCAGGGTGGCCTTGAATTCATGGCAGTCCTCCTACCTCTGCCTTCTGAGTGCTGGAATTAAAGGCATGTGCTACCATGCCAAGGAGGGAGGTAGAGAGAGAATGGATACACCAGGGGCCTCTAGCCTCTGTAAACAAACTCCAGCTGCATTTGCCACTGTGCATCTGGCTTTATGTGGGTACCAGGGAATTGAACTCAAGTTGTTAGGCTTTATGGGCAAATGCCTTAAACAATGAGCCATCTCTCCAGCCCTTATTTTTTTCAAATAAAGAATAAATAATCCACCATCTAATGTTTCCATGAACTAATATTTTTTTCTGATAATGGTATGTGAGGAAATACACATTAACTACCTGAACATGTAGACTCTGTAGATAAATTCGGATATCATGCTCACAGTTTCTTTACAAGGCCTGCTTTCTCCCTTCTGCTAGATTCTGATTCTTGCAGAGCACATTTGCATCTCATCCTCTTATCTCAGGAGCCATTGTAAGGAGCCACTTTTCTCCCTTAGTAGTCACTGTGCTATTTCCTCTTCACCCTGGAGTATGGCTTTGTGACCACTTCACTTAGGAAATTGAGCAACCCAATCAGTATAAGTCCCACATACTTGTTCCTCAAATACCTCCATTCTAATAGTCTCTCTACTGTATTCTGTACAATCTATAAATTTTGACCATTATTCCAATTTTCCTCCAGCTTATATTTGGCATAGCCCATGCATCTCCCAGTGAAAAGCTACATAACTCACATTCATATTCTTGTTTGGAGTTAATATACCACTTACACTTCTTCATTCTTTCTTTCAACTCTCTACTTCCATGCCTCTGTTATTCCCCATGGTGAATGTCTTTTGCTGACTCTGCTGTCCCCTTTCATTTCAACATCCAGTCAAGTTATCAATATGTAAAAACTGGAGGTAAGTAATGGAGCCATGTTTATTATTATGAAGAAGAGAGGGATGGATGGGTAGAGCCCAGTGTACTTTTAGGAGATTTATCCTCTAATAATTTAATTTTACTCATATGCAATTAACTGGAATGATAATTAGTTAGGAATTTTTAGTGATATACAACCCAAACAAATTATGCAGCAAGAGAGGTTTGAGGACCTACAGGAGAAAGTCTATTATGGAGGAAAAATAGAAGGAAATAAGTAAAGAATTTCAGTCTCGGGACTACAACTTGTAGGACTGGAAGTTCAGAAGGGTGAACTGCAGAGGCAATGGATGGTCATCTGACATTTTATGTGAGGCTGATATAACAGCAGTTTTATCATAAACAATTTCTGACAGAAATGTTTAGAAAAAGCTACTGTAGAGAGTGATGATCAGTTTGAGGGTAACTTTCCTATAGGCATTTTGTTCTTTTTATAAAATACCAAATGTCTCTGGGAAATACCAGTGAGTGTTATACGGGTACTGGTCAACCCCTTATTCCCTTGTTTATTGACCTGAAGATTGATTACAGTTTTATTTCTTTTTCATATCTGATATGATATAAAATCTGATATATCTTTTCTTCTTTTTTTTCTAGTGCAGGCTGACCTGGAATTCATTATGTAGTCTCAGGCTGGCCTCGAACTCACAGCAATCCTCCTACCTCTGGCTCACGAGTGCTGGGATTGAAGGCATGTGCCACCACGCCCAGCCCTTCATATGATATCTGATAGGTATTATGAAGCATTAGTTACATAGTCTCACTATTTTCACCTTCAGCAGTATTAACTAATAATGGTAGTAGAAGTAAAAACATAGAGGACAGAATATGGAAGGAAAAGATGCCTTAATATTTTGCCACTTATTGGGCAGATGTGGGAAGCAGAAAAAGTTATTTTAGAAATTTAATTCTGGGTGACTCAGATATGGCAAATGCCATTAATTTAAACAGGCAAGTGTGTTGGTTTGAATTAGGTGCCTCCATAAACCTATGTGTTTTGAATGTTTGGTTTCCAGCTGATGGAAATTTTGAGAGCCTTTCTGGTGAAGGTATGTTATTGGGGTTGGGCTTAGGGGTGTTGGAGCCAGCTCTACCTTGCTAGAATTTAGCTTACTCTCTTGCTGCTGTTGTTTACCTGTTATTGCAGATGTGATGTCCAGCCTCTACTTATGTCATCTTATCCCTGCCGTCATGGAGTTTTCCCTCAAAACTGAAAGTGAAAATAATATTATCCTCTCCCACCAGCTACTTTTGGTCTGAAGTTTTGTGCCAGCAATGCAAAGCTAACTAACTACAACAGAAAGATGGTAAGAGTTGAGAGTGATTGTGACTTCTAGAAACCTGGCTGTGGCCTCTGGACTTTTGGAACTAATTTGTGAGAGGAATGTGGATGAATTTGAAACCTTGTTCTAATTTGAAACTTTTGTAGTATTGTAAGTAGACTTTGATGGACCATCCTGTTAAAAAGTTGAAAGACATAAATTCAATAAGAACTATGGACTGTTGTGAGAAGAATAATATGAAATAGTAAGAAATGAAAGCTTCAGGCTTTAGATAGCATCTATTCAGCTTCAATTGTTTGAGAGATTACCACCATTGAGATACAGATACCGGCCAGCTGCTCTGCATTGGGACAACAGGAAAAAAAATACTGACTCTTTTAAAAGTATGAGAACTGAATGCTAAAGGAGTGTTATTTTATTAAAAGTTGGCTTTATACCCCTCTGGATTAATAACTTTGGTAGCCTGCCTGTTCCTATGGAAGTGTAACAAATGCAGGAAAGATAAAATCATTGGATTTGAAATGTACTTTGCTTTGGGGAAATGGCCACTGTTGGAGCCCCTGAGTGGAAACACAATGGAGCTGTGAGGATGAACCATGGGTTGCAATGAAGAAATCAAGATTTTTATGGAGATGCCAGTACTGAGAGATGTCTTCCAAGAATAGTTGCTGGCTCAGGACAGATTATTCCCTGGGCTATAAGAAGCCCAGCAGGAGGGAAAGAATTGGAACTCCAGGAAATTCGTCAATGGTGAGAGTTGTCAGACTTGGAAATACAGTATTTAATTTTTTGGCTATTTGTATTAGATCTTGTATTGGTTCAATCTTTCCTTTAAATGCCATATTTTTCAGTGTGAATGCTTACTCTGTGTAATTATTATTACTATTACTATTACTATTATTATTATTGGTTTTTAGCTCAAAGTAAAAGACAGGACTATGGACATATTTGAGTAGTGTTGGGTTGATAAAAACTGGGGAATTTTAAAGTTGGACTGAATATATTGCACTTTACATCATGGATGGTCATCAGTTTATGACAGCCAGGGGAAGAATGCAGTAGTTTAAATTAGGTGTACCCACATAAAGTCCTGTGTTTTGAATGTTTGTGTATTGATAGACATGGGCTTATAGGTGTTATATCCAGCTTCCCCTTACCAGAACTTGTCTCACTCTCCTGCTGCTGTTTCCACCTGCTATGGCAGAGGTTATATCTAGCCTCTGCTCATGTCTTCTTTCCCCTACCATCATGGAGATTCCTTTTGACACTGTAAGCCAAAATAAACACTTTCTTCTCACCAGCTATTTTTGTTTGTGTCTTTTGTCCCAGCAATGTTAAGGTGACTGCAATAGCAAGTTAGTGGGAATTGCTGATTTTTAAGCTAAAGTATTAAACTTAGGTGTGTTTTTGCTGATTTCAGAGAACAAATAACTGATCTAAGTAGGACACTTGAAAAGGCATTTTACAAATTAGGGATTACTGTGAATCTTAGAATTGTATTGTCAAGACTAAACAGTTGGAGAGAGAAGGGACTTTCCACAAAATAATAGTTTTAAGAATAATAGTAATAAAATAATAATAATAACAATAATAGTTTTAAGCATGAAAGACTCCCCACACTTTACTGACCAGTGAGTTTTAGATTTCAGAAGTAAAACCTGTTTAATTTCCTATGGTGGTAGTCCTTTTTTCTACCCCTGATACCTACGTCAATCCACTGAGGACTCATTTTTATTTAATACTGAGAAAATAGCCACCTTTCTCTGCATCACTATGTTTGCACAAAGCAACTAAGGTGACATTTTTCCATTCATCCCTTTACAATTTGAGTTCAATGTAATACATCATTCAGTGTTCACTTACCCTCACCTGTACTCTTAGGCCAAGTCAGAAAGCTCAGAAAATAGTATATATGCTGTAGGAAGAAAAGTTTCTTATGGTAACTATTTCCACATAAGATTCTTTTTTTCTAAAAGATTTTATTTATTTATTACAGTCAGAGAGAGAAGGAGAGAGAGAAAGAATGGCATGCTAGGGCTTCTAGCCACTACAAACAAACTCCAGACGCCTGTGACACCATGTGCATCTGGCTTACATGGGACCTGGAGAATTGAACCTGGGTCCTCAGGCTTCGCATGCATGTGCCTGAACTGCTAAGCCATCTCTCCAGCCCATCCACATAAGATTCTTTAGTCTGTATTCTAATTCTTGATTCTTGGGTCTAGTGGAATTTCTCAGTATCATCTGTTTCTGATTGCTCTGTCTTCTTGAAGAATAAGCTCCAGGCCATGTCCATACTTTGTGGAAAAATATTTTATATTTTAGCTGCACAGGTATAAACCCCTTTCTTCTGCTTTCTCAATCGGTGTCTATTCTCTCCTCACTACTTTGGAACAACAGTATTTCTTGAATTGGATACTGAATAAAGCTATTTTGCTAGGTCTACATCATGACATTTTTCAGCTGAGAAACTAACCACCTGAAGACTACTGGGAAATGTGGGCTAGAGGCTGAAGGAGTAAAATGTGATTGAAAACCTTCAAAATTATCTAATTAATCAAAGTAACACAAGGTAGAAATATTTTGGATACTGTACTTTTAAGAGTTTTAATTTGCCATTTGTCAATTAAATTCACCCACAATCTGGAAATGTACAAGTCTTGTTGGTACCTGATTGAAAGATTTAAAATATCAATTTACTTCATTTTCTTCTTGGCATTAAAATGAGATATTTAGTAAATGGTTAGCATGAAGTCAGGTCTTGCATTTGACACCATGGATATGCCTGAGGCAGGGGTCATCCCCTCAAAACAATGGCTCTTTTTTCTGTGTTTGCAAAGAAAGAGCCTGCAGCTCTGGTCAAACTTCTGCATAAAGATGGAAACACAAAAAAAAGACATGACTTACCCCTTGCCATAATGTGCTTGAGTCTCTTTCAAAAAGTGAAACTTTGTGCCCCAATGTGACCTTGAGCCTTCCTTTTGCCTGTCTTGAGATTTGCAGAAAAGAAAAAGTAAGAAGCAAAGAGAAGTGTTTCCAGATTCTGATAATGAATGCCTCAGGAACATTCAGCAGATCATAGCATACAACTGGAAATATAAACACAAATCCAGCCCTGGAATCCAAGCAATTGATTTTGCCCTGACCACATCACCAACCAGTTCTATTTAAAGTGGATAAAAGAAAGACAATCTATTTTACATTATGTTTAATACATCTGTAGTAATAATAATTTTAAGCAGTTCCATATTCCTCATTTTAACTTAATTGTAAAATATACTATCTTGTCTCCAAAGGTATATGTAATTCAATTTCCTCCACAGAACAGGGCTTCATAAATATGAAGTTCTGATTTGTTCCTAATACATACCATGATATGGTACCATATAAACTGCAAAATTATCTGTGAATATTAATATTCTGTAATATTGATAGTCAACAAATAGCTGTTGTCTAACATGTGCCCCATATACTTGACTTTGGACACACAATATTGTGAAAACTGAGAGAAGAAGGAGAAGTAACGTGCTGCATCTGGCTTCTGTGACCTCGCTTAGTGGCTGGACAGTGGTGCTGCCATTTAAAATCAGACAGCCATTTTGACTCAGATGAGGAACTAGCTGACTATTTTTGCTTCTGTATCCGTGCTTGCTTAGCTATTCCCCCTCCCCTTGATTCCTGGGAAGCCTCCACTTCAAGGACATTCCAGAGATACCTGGCCATGGAGGCTCCAGCCTCTTGCAAAAGATAAGTTCTACAAACAGCTCTTGCAATAGGTTCTGCAAACAAGTTACTACCTAAGATAAGAAGGCTGGAGTTCCCACATGCGCCCTCTCTGAAATTCTTGCACACGCCCTCTTAGAACCAATCATTTTAAAAGTCACAATATGATGTAACCTTTCATATATCCCTTTCCTCTGAGGGTCGGGGCTCTCTCCCCCACAACCGCTTTGCCGGACTTGGGGGACAGAGCCCAGGCCTAGGCTTGCAATAAAGAAACCTGTGGCTCTTACATTCGAGTGTCTCAGCTTCTGTGGCAGTCCTCTGGGTGACTCCTGGGTGACTGGGGGTCTTGGCTCCTGGTCAGGGGTCTTGGCACAACAAAAACAAATATCAGTGTCTTTATTATAAGAATTGTCACCTAATATGCAATTACTGTGAGCATTTATTCTCTAGAATGATCTACAAAAAGAAGTAATTTGTGCTATAGGAATAAAGTACACAGAAACCCAATCTGTACACATATATTAATCACAGTTATCAGAGCATATAGATATATTTAGCCTGACTTAAACAGCATATACAGTGTACCTGTAGCAAGCCATCACATGGCACCTCATAAATCACAAGCTTTATACTTTTACGTATCCATCAAATGTTTAAATTAAGATAGTTAAAAGTTAAATTTAAAAATAAAAACAATTGCATTGTCCACTGCGGAAAAGAATCTTTGAAAATAAATGATTTTTTTTTTTTTACAAAAGGACTTGACCATTTACAAAGTTATCTTCAACTTATGACTATAAAGGCAATAGTTAGATTGATTTATTTCTGTCTAATGCTATTAATTAGTGATGTCATAGTCACTGATGCTGTAAGTGACTTTAACTTTATCTGGAGTTTTATGTCTATAATCCAAACTTTTGCCTCTATGTAACCTATTGAATGTAGTAATTCTTTATTTTATTTATTTATTTATTTGTGAGAAGAGAAAGAGAGATAGAGAGAGGATGAGAGAGAGAGAATATGGGTGTTCCAGGGCCTCTAGCCACAGCAAACAAACTCCTGATGCTTGCACCACTTTGTGCATCTGTCTTTACATGGGCAGTGGGAAATCAAACCCAAGTCTTAAGGCTTTGCAGGCAAGCACTTTAGTGGCTGAGACAACTCCCCAGCCCCCTGTATGCGATAATTCTTGATCTTCAGTTCAACTTACTATTTTTCCAATGGCTCGTATGTGTCACTAGCTGTTTTCAATGCTGTGATGACAAATATATTAAAGGTAAGGACTCTTTACTTACATACTCATGTGCACAAACATACAATTGCTTTCAAATTATCTTTAAATAATCTTAGTTTCAAAGTTAACTATTTGGCCTATGCACACTAAAATACAATGCTAAAATGCAAATTTAATTTATAATAACTAATTTTAATGATCCAGAGAAAATAGCAAATTCAGGTGTTCTCTTTGGCAATTTGAGGGTAAAGCAAAGAGACCAATAACATTGAATTATGAGCACCTAGTTTATTTAATTGATGTATTTCATTGAAATTTATGGAAGTCATAGAGCAATTATAGACTGGAACCCACATATTAATTGTAACTTATCTATTAATGAAGGTTGGATTTGAATTGTGAATTGTTCACATTAAATCTAGAAAGAGTAACAGAAGTTAAAAGCACAAATACCATTATATAGTAGGATGATTGTAATAGAAAAATATGCTTAAATGTCAAAATGCCTTTGACTGTTCCTTAACCTCAGCAAGACTTTCCACCAAACAGAAAGCTTGAGATCAACACAGGGTTTTCCTCACTAGCATTTTGTTCCAAGGGCTTAAAGCCACCCTTCTCTATGGGTAGTAAAAATTTAATGAGTTTCATTCCATTTTCTTGGCAAAATGTTGGCTATATTCATGGTTTTAATGAGAGTATCATTGAGAGAGTATCATTGCTTAGATTATTGCTGAAACAGTACATACACTATCAAAACAGAAAAGGCCAATTATGGTGAAGCAGGGATCCTTGCTAGCCCTTTGATGGATGTCATCCTCCATCTGCTTGATTCCCTGTCAGCCTGCAACAGAGTGCTGTGATAGCATGGACCCAGCCTAGCTTTGCACTTTTATTTGGTAAATAAATTTCTTCTTTACTTACTTAATAAACTTTGAAATGTGCATCATTCTGATTTGATAAGATATTTCCCAACTATGCAGTATCCATTCTGCCTAGAAGCTGCACTCTTTCTCTTCTCCCCAATTCCTCTGTGGTTTCAGCTGTGGCTTGGCTGAAGTGTGAGGGGTGGTTTATCTCCTCTGATCTCACTACCTTCTGAAAAAGAACAGATTCTCCAGCAGAGAGTAAAGTCAGCATAGTTTAAATGGGATAAGCATTATTATTTTAGGGAGAATTTGATGCCTTATTCCCTATCTCAATGGGATCTTCTTGACTCTTTCCCCACTAAGTAGTATTTGGGCTTTATTGTGTTGAGATGTAAACCCTCCATGGTATTCTTTCCAGTGTTTTGATCATGAAGTGCTGTTGTATTTTGTCAAATGCCTTCTATGTATGAATTGATATGATCATGTGGTTCTTATGGTTAAGTTTATTTATATGTATATTATGTTGACTGATTTCTGTATGTTGAACCATCGCTGCATCCCTGGGATGAAGCCTACTTGATTCAGGTGGATAATGCTTTTGATGTGTTGTTGAATTCAGTTTGAGGGGATTTTGTTCAGGATCTTTGCATCTAAATTCATCAAGGATATAGGCCTATAGTTTTCTTGTTGCACCTCTGTCTGATTTAAGTATTAGGGTGATGCTAGCTTCAAGAAAGAAGTTGGGGAGAAAAATTGGTTCAGTTCTTCAATGAAGGTTTGATGGAGTCAGCTGCAAAGCCATCTGGTCCTCAACTTTTCTTTTTTGCAGGTTTTTTATTACCTTTTCAATTTCCATGGGTGTGATAGGTTTGTTTAGTGGAATAATCTGCTCTGAGTTTAGTTTGGGTAGGTGTTATGTGTCTAGGAATTCATCTACTTCTTCCAGATTATCTGATATATGGAGTAGAGGTTTTATAAGTAAGCCCTGATGATTCTTCCAATTTTATTGATGTCTATTGTGATCTCTCCTTTTTCATTTCTGATTTTGTTATTTTGACACTTTTCTCTCTTTTTTGCTTGCTCACATTGGCCAGGAGTTTATCAGTCTTATTTTTTCAAAGAACTAGCTCTTCATTCATTGATTTTGTAAATTGTTTTCTTAGTTTCCAATTCATTAATTTCTGCTCTGATCTCAATTATTTCATCTAAATAATCTTTTAGGGTTGGATTCTTCTTGTTTTTCCAGTGCCTTTAGGTGGACAGTCAGGTTATTAATTTGGGATCTCTCAGTCTTTGTAATGAGGACATTTAGGGCTATGAATTTCCCCTTTAGGACTGCCTTCATTGTGTCCCATAACTTTTGGTAGGTTGTGTTTTCATTCAGTACTAGTAATTTTACAGTTTACTTTTTATTTCTTCCATGACCCATTCATTGTTTAAAAGTGTGTTGTTTAGCCAGGCATGGTGACACATGCCTTTAATCCCAGCACTCAGTAGGCAAAGGTAGGAGGATTGCCATGAGTTCAAGGCCACCCTGAGACTACATAGTTAATTCCAGATCAGCCTTGACCAGAGTGAGACCCTACCTCAAAACACACACACACACACACACACACACACACACACACACACACACAATGTGTTGTATAGTGTCCAGGAACTAGTGGAGTTATTGATGTGTCTCTTGTTTTCTAGCTTTAAAGCATTGTGATATGATATGGTACAGGTAGTTACTTCAATTTTTGTGAATTTATGGAGACATGCTTTATTGCATAATATATGGTCTATTTTGGAGAAGGTTTCATGGGCTGCTGAGAATATGTATTCTGTAGTGTTGGGGTGGAATGTTCTGTAGATGTCCATTAGGCCTAGTTGATCTATGGTGGTATTGAGATGTATTATTTTTCTGTTGATTTTCTATTTGGATAATCTGTCTATTGATGATAGTGGAATATTGAAGTCTCTGACTCTGATGGTGTTGGTGTTTATTTATGTTTTGTTGTCAAGCAGGTTTTGTCTTATAGACTGTGGTGCACCAGTGTTTGGCACAGAAAGATTTATGACTGTGATGTTCTCATGTTGGATTGTTCCCTTGACATGCAAGAAGTAGCCTTCTTTGTTCTTTTTGATTACTTTTGGTTTGAATTCTATTTTATTGGATAATAATATAGTAAAACCCACTTGTGTTTTATTTCCATTTGCTTGCAATATCATTTTCCATCCTTTTATCCTGAGGTGGTATCTATATTTAGTGGTGAGATGGGTTTCTTGAACATAGCAGAGAGAAGGGTCCCTTTTTTTTAATCTACCCTGATAACTTGTGTCTTTTGATGCGTGAGTTAAGAACAGTAATATATAAGGTTATTACTGTGAGGTTCAGATTACTCCCTGCCATGATGAGGTGCTTTATAGGATTTTTGGCTTTCTTGTATTTTGTATTTTTTTGAGCCTGGTCTATTTTTGGTTATTGTGATCTTCCTGTTGGCTCTTCAGTTTGGTTGCTTGACTCCTCTGTATGGAGTATTCCCTGAGGTATTGTCTTTAGGTTTCACATTGTGTTCATATAATCATAGAGTTGACTTTTGTCATGGAATATTTTCCTTTCACCAGCTATTACGAGGGGGACTTTTGCTGGGTAGAGTAGCATGGGTTGGAAGCCATCCTTTTTCAGACTTTGTAGTGTTCCATTCCAGACCTTGCTGACTCAGGGGAATAGGGATGTCAGTCCCCAGCAGTAAGTCAGGATACCAGAGCAAAAGGCCTGCTTCCCCAGCCTCCACACAGGAACCAGGCCTCCCACAGCCAGGAGCAAGTGAGGAGCCAGGGAACAGGGAACTGGTCTACTCACTTCTTGCTGAGTGCACCCTCCTATACAGGGTATCTGGGACCAGGAACACTTCAGTTAGAAAGTAGGTGCAAGGGGCCTGCTTCCACAACAAACTCACAGGGTCCAAACAGCCCCAAGCCAACCACAGTGGGACCTACCAGTAAGAACAACAGCATTAGGAGGAGTCAGGGAATAGAGCCTTTCAAAAAAAATGTGGGTTTGATTTATATTTCCTTCATTTATATGTCAAATACCTTTTACACTCTTGTTTGCCAGCTGGTTTTCATCTGTGGAGAAATACTTGGATCTGTTGCCTGTTGATAGAATGATGAATTGATTGATATGCTCCCCAGGATGGTGTTAAGCTCACAAGCCCACTGCCTCAACCTCCTGTGTACACAGGATTTGCAAGTGAATCTCCTTTATCCAGTTTTGATTTATCTTTTCATTGCCAAGTTGCTAAGAACTATCTGCACTTTTTGTAGAAATCTCTAATTAGATATATGTTGGCAAGAAATTACTCTAATTCTCTCTCTCTCTCTCTCTCTCTCTCTCTCTCTCTCTCTCTCTCTGCATGTGTGTGTGTGTGTTCATTCTTTTAACAGTGTGCTTCTAAGTAATTTTTTTTTTTTTAATTTTGCTGAAACCCCATTTGCCTCCCTTTTGGAATTTTGCTGATCTTCACCGTGCTTCTGGCATTGCCTAAGAAGCCTTTGTCAAGTCAACATGTTGAAACATATCTCTGTACTTTCTCCTGAGATTATAGGCTCATATTTTAGTCATTATTTGCTGAGCTTGGGATATTCTTTGCCTGGCTCTGGGCACAATTCACATTGTGATTCTTCATCTCATGCCTCAAAAGTCAGATATTAATAAAGGTCATTGCCTCCCAATGGATATAGCTTTGACTTATCTCATGACACATTTTCTCTGTCACAATACTGTAATTATTCCATCCTTCCACAATAAGAAGTTGCCTCATTTATTTATTTATTTACTTATTCTCAGTTCCCTTCTACTGTAATATAATCTTCTAAAATTCTGAGTTACTGTTAGATGGCCTTAAATGTTCAAGAGATAAAGACTAAAAATAATAAATGATACAAACAAAAACTGCTAAATGGTTAAAGTACAAAGACAAGAAGATGAATGTAATAGTACTTTAAGTTCTTGGCTTGTATTGATGCATTCATAGATTGGCCAGATAATTAACAGTTATATTCTGCCTTTAAGTCAGCACTAGATTTAGCATGCAAACTGAATTTCATGAAAAACAAAATATATATGTAGCGAAAGTCAAGTTACAACAGATCTTCAATTTCTAAATTTTTTATGAGTTAAAAATATAGAGCTAATCAAAAAGGAAAGACTTGATAGTTTAGATCATCTTGAAAGCACTGATCTGCTTACAAAAGGTCAACTATTTGAATGCAGAAATAATTGACACAAATGAACTGTACCTCATGTGCCTTATAACCAGAAATAATTCCACATATTAATGTACATGACCCTAAAGTTCAAATTTAAAAAGCATTATAAAGCTTTATTTTTCGTTCAGTGTTAGTGCCAGAACTCAGTGTCTTCCATATGCTAGCTAATCACTCTATCTCTGAGCTATAACCCTAGCAAAAATTCTGTTCTTTGAAAAGTAAACATCTTTCTTTTAACCTGAGCATTTGAGTTATTATTTAGTTTTTAGGAATGTATATAAAATTTTCTTTCTTATTTTCCAAAAATATACCTTATCATAGAAACTATCAAATTTTTGTCTATCTTCCTTGCAATGATATAATTTTTTAATATATTTGTCTGTTCACCATTTTTAAATAAATTTAGGTATTGTATATTCTTTGTGTTTTCTGTAATCATTTTCAGAATCATCTTTAGCTCAATTTCAACCTTTAGCTGGGGCCATGAAGCTACTGGATTAGGACCTGTCCCCACTAGTATATTCTGTCTCTCAATATTGTCATCTGAATTCTTTTCTTCTATTACATGAGATTTCTTTGAGAAAGTAGTAGTTTGAATGTGAAATGTCCCCCATAGCCTCATATGTTTTGAATAGTCACTTCCCAGCTAGTGGTATTTTGGGATAGTTGTGGAGCCTTTTGGAGGTGGAGGCTTGCTGGAGGAGATGGTTCATTGGAGCAGACCTTGAGGTTTATCTATCCAGCCCTACTGGGTGTTCACTAAGTAGTTCACGCTTGTTGTTCCTGCCCTGCTGCTGGTGTATGAAGATGTGAGCGGTTGTCTGCTCTTCCATGTTTTCTCTACCATGATGAAACTTCCCCTTGAAATAATAAGCCTAAAATAAACCTCCCCCCCCCAATATACTTCATTTTTTTGTGTGTGTGGTTGTTTTTTTCCCAGCAATGAGAAGACACTTGCTACAGAAATGTTACTTTATTTCCTCACCATTCATCAAGGATTTTGCATAGCATTAAGGGACATTTGTTGAGCTGCACACAGTCTAGAATGCCAAGGCCTTGGTAAAGTATTTCAGTTTGTTCTCTAATATTCAAAGTAAATGTCTTTATTAGCCATTGAACTGTATAACACCATAGTCTTTTCACATTCTTTCTCTACAATCTGAAATACTATTTTTCTTCTTTGTTCCCTGTGTTATGTGAGATTCTTAGTTCTTATGACTCTTTACAATAAAACCTGATATTACCAGCTCAGTTCTTTCCAGATATGTACATCTGGGACTAAAAAAAAAAAATCTTAATTAAAACCCTAAGTCCTCTTACTACACTAATCCAGTCTTTCAAAAACCAAAAGACCCTTATGGGAACACTATTTATACATTTCAAAATCACATAAAAAGAATAAAAAAACATTGAAACAAGCCTTTAGCCTTTATAGAGAAGAAGAGAAATTAGAAGAATGAATGCTATTTAAGATAACAGGCCCGAAAGAGAGCATACATTTTATGAGAACAGACAGGGGCAGTAAATGGTGCACATTGAATAGTAATAGAGAAGGAAAATACATTTCACCATGGTAAACACTGATGGTCATGGATTCCAGGGAAAGGACAACTTTATGATGAAAAAAAAATTACAATTCTGTCAAAGCTGCACTGCTTAGAACACTTGCTATGAGACTTGAACAAAATATTAAATAGTTAAGACAATATGTATCAGGCACAGACAGAATTTAAAACTATTGTTATTGTGGAGCCAGCCACTGCTAGATATCTAAAATTATTTCTCACATTTATTATAGAGATGTACATGCCTGCATTCTGTTTTGTAATTGACTCAACAGTCCTTGCTTGGAAGGCAGGTCCCTCATAGCTGTCATTTCCTTGCCTTTGATGATTTCTGTGAGGATAGACTGAAGTCATGTTTGAGAGGCACTTAGCACAATGTTTGGCACTTAGTAGGTACACAGTAGATTTTGCTGTTATTATTAATCAGACAGTTTTATGAAATTATAATAAATTTCCTAAACTATGGGTATTATGATATTTTCAGGGAAATTCAGCAAGCATGATTAAAAATGTCAATATTTTTTTTCCAATTGACCAGAAATTATCAAGTAAGGGCAGTGAATCTTTCAGTTTATCTTTTGCAGAAATGTTTAAAACTGATTCAATTTTCCATAATTCAATTTCTATATATTTGCATGTAAATAACTCATATTTAGCATAAATATTAGGTCAGATCTTTATTGTTAAAATTCTATACTTTTCGAATTAAAAAGAAAAAATTCATATGCAATATATATTTTTGACCAATGGCTCATATTTAAGTCACTACATCATGATAGAGAAGTAAATTTTAAAACAAATGGTTTGAAATATTGAAATCTTCTGATTCAGCAGACCATGGGAATTACCAACAAGAATATCAGAATAAAGTAAAATTAATATTTTTTCTCAGGATGAGGAATAACCTATATTGAATAATTGGAAATTAACCAATGCTAAGTCCAATGTGTTATATCAAAATTAGTTCTGATATTACCAAAACACTGCAGTGAGATGCATCAATTTGTTCAAAAGAAATAAAACAAAAAGATATTTGTGTAACAAAAGAATGAGTGGATGGTAGATGGAAGATACCCCAGAGTCGAAGCTTAAATCAGAAGTCTGTGTTCCACACTAAAATGACAAATCCTCAAATATCTAGGAGAAAATTACTTCATTTTCTGTAACCTCTAAAAAATTCATTTCTCCAACCATTCTAACCCTATCAATTTACCCAAACTAATAAGGAAACTAGTATGTTTGCTTGTGTGATATTAAACAGATTTTTAAAATTTTATATATTATTTTCTGACAATTAATAAGGAAGACAGTGAGGCTGGTGATATTGGACATGATTATATAACCTAGGAACATCTCTGGACACCTTTTGTATACCCTTTAACATCTCACAACCTCTCTGCACCAACAGTTACTATTAAGCCACTGTTATAAGGGCCAGCTTTTAACAGGCCTGACTAGCTTCTTGTAAGTGCAATTGAGGCAACATGCGCCCCTGGCCTCATAGCGTGCACTGATTTGCTTCCTGTCTGTCTCCTAGAAATCTGGTGTGGCACTCTTGCTGAAGTGTGAGTATCTCCAAGAATGGAGGTAAATTCTAAGATGGCTTAAACCTCTGAGAAATGGGAAGAATTCTGAGCTACATTTTAAAAGATTCATTGGAAATGAAACACTATTGCTCATCACTGGCAACTGCAAAAGACACATGTGTGGGGATGGGAAGCTGGCTCAGATTGTGAAGTGCTTGCAGTGCAAGCAATAGTACTAAAGTTCAAATTCCAGTACCCATGTAAATACTACCTGGGTGTTGTGACCCATCTGTAACCCCAGTGCTCCGGAGGTAGAGATAGGAGATACCACGTGCAAGCTAGCTAGTGAGAGTAGCCAAATCAGTGAGCTGTAGTTTCAAGTTAGAGATGCTGCCTCAATAAATAAGATGGAGAGAAACTGAAGAAGATCTCTGTTGTCTAAGTCCATCAGAGACATATAAGCATGCATCCACATACACATAGACATATATTCACACACATTTAATCATGTATCCACACATATAAACATGCATAGAGGCATGTGTGTGTGCACGTATGCACACACACACATGCACACACACATGGGGCATGTTTTCATTCTTACTTCTTTTTCTCTTTGCTTACCTTTCTCTCACCCGTGCATCCTTGGCTTATACTTCCAAATGAATTACATACAATCCTCTTTCCCATGCTTGGTTTTGAAAGAAATTAGGCTGATGGAAATGAATACCACAAAGACCAAAATGACATGAAGAGAAAGCCCAGGACTCATCACTGGATAAGACGTCTCCTGGTTAAGAGGACGTTGAAGAGGAGGTAGAAGGAGAATGAGTATGAGTGCTAAGCTCACCACTATCCAGAAAATTGTCTCTATGGAGATAGTGGCAGCAACTGAAGAGACTCAAATCTCATCAATGCAGAAAATGAAAGGCTGCCAGGAACTCAACAGTAAAGGAGATTACTGTCATGCTCTCCAAGGGGCAAGGAACACTGGAGGAGAGCAGGCGAAAGAACGTAAGAGCCACAGAGTGGGAAAAAATACTTTTGGGTACTAACCACCCCCTCTCCCCCGTCCCCCGCATCCCCGCAACATGAATCAACTGGTGCATTCATCAACCCTCAGCAGTTACTCCCACAAGACCATTATGGCTTTGAGCCCATCAACATTTTGCTCCGAAAGATGGAGGAGGACCAAAAAAAAAAAAAAAAAATCAAAAAAATCAAAGGACTACATTCAAAAAGAAGGGTACTGCAGCAGGTGGGGGGTGGGGGAGAGGAAACAAAAGAGGATAACGGGGTGGCAACACAATCACTGGATGCTCAGATACTAACGTTACCAACTTAAAAAAAAAAAAAAAACAACTTACAAATCTTCTTTATAAAAGAATTTTAAATTGTTTCCATAGAAAAACAAACTAGAGGGCTGGAGAGATGGTTTATTGGTTAAGGCCTTTGCCTGCAGAGCCAAAGGATCCTGGATCAATTCTCCAAGACCCGCGTTAGACAGATACACAAGGGGGCGCATGCGTTTGGAGTTCGTTTCCAGTGGCTTGAGGACCTGGCGTGCCCGTTCTCTCTCTTCTCTCTGCCTCCTTCTCAACAACTTGGCGTTAACTATAAAAATTTTCCCAACTTTAAGAAAAAATTCTAACTATATTAAAATCAACGATAATACCTTATGATACATATCATGATTTTTCTCCTCATTTCACTCTGGAAAATAAGATCTAAAATGAAATTTTATAGTTGTTACATAAAATCGGTGGTATTGCGCTTAATATAAAATGTTCTATAATCAGACTACTAATAGCTTTGACATACTGTTCTCAATTCTAGTCACAAAATATTGGTGATAAATTTATCATGATATAAAAGGCATGATATTAGAAATAAATTGATGAAATCATAAAAATTTAATATGATTTTACATTCTCATCATCTTACCATGCATTGGTAAAGCACTATGCTCCACAAGGGAACCCAAAACATTATTTGAAGTGTTTTTCCTCTTATTTTATTTCTTCCTGACAGTAGGAAAAATAAAGCATTTATTTTTATCAAAAACAGTTATTTTACATTTGCCTTACTAAAGATGTGCTGAAATAGCATATAAACAAATTATATGAAAAAAGATACTTTTATTAGGTGATTGAAGTTGTGAGTGAGGCCAGATCCTATGTTCACTCTAAATTTTCTTTTTTAATGCTCTAAATTTATTTATTTATTTATTTATTTATTTTGTGTGTGTGTGTGTGTGGTGTTAGGATGTCTTGCCACTGCGTGTGAACACCAGACCCTTATGTCACTCTGTACATTTTTTTTTTAATTTTTTTTTTTGTGTGTGTGTACATCTTAATTTACATCAGTGGCTAGGGAACTCAACCCAAGCAAGAAGGCTTTGCAAGCAAGGGCCTTTAACCACTGACACATGTTCTCAGTGCTCAGCCACTGGATTTCCTCTTTTGTGAACATTCTCTTAACTTTTATAGCCCCCCCTTTTTTTTTACTTATTTATTGCTTAACATTTTGCTTTGTATAGTCTAGATATTATTCCTCTGTCAGATGTATAGCTGATTTTTCTCCATCCTAAAAATTGCTTGTTGCATCTGTTACTGGTTTACTTAACTTATAACTCTGTAGTTTCACGAGTTGGTGGTGAGTCATATTCAGAAAGAACTTCCTTCTTGACTGTACCTTGAAGTGTTCTCCCCATTTTCCCCTCCAGTCATTTCAGGATGACAGGTCTTACACTGAGGTCCTTGATTCATTTGCAGTTAAGTTTTGTACAGGGTAAGAGATAGGGACTACTTTATATTTTTAATTAAATTTTTTATTAATTTTGTTTGTACGCAGTGAATACAGTCAAGTTGGTACCATTGTTAGGCTCGTCCATGTCTACCACCTACCCCTGGCCCCTCCTTGTTGAGGTATATGGTCATGCATTGTGGTGTTAGCCAACAGTCCAGGGTAAGAGAAATGTCTCTTAGTATCATAATCCAATGTGTGGCTCTGGCATTCTTTCCTCACCCTCTTCTGCAAAGTTTCCCTGAGCCATCTTGGGTTCATTTTTAGTCTGCTTCAGTGATGAGGTGTTGAGAGCCTCTGTGTGTCTGGATATCTGATCTGGTAGGAGTTGATTGTTCTCTATGTTGATCTCCTTACCCTTGTGCTGGTACCCAGTTCACCAGCACCCTTGCTTGTTTTGCCCATTATTCTTAGGTTCAGCTGGGGCCCTTTTGAGGTATGATGGGTGTTTTTCTCCTTAGGATCTGAGTCTATCTGAAAAAGAGAAGCAGATTCTCCAATGGACAGCACTTTCATTCATCTGTCTACAGAGATCCAATTTTCCCCATTCCATATATTAAAAATGCTAAATTTCTTTTATTGTGTCTTTGGTATATTTGTCAAAAATCAGGTTATTGTTAGTTACATGGACTTATACCTGCATCTTCTAGTCTGTTCCACTTATCTGCATGTCTGTTCTTGTGTCAGTACCATGCTGGTTGTTGTTATTATTATTATTAGTAGTAGTAGTATCCATCAGTAGTGTCATCTACAATCATGGATGATGATACCAATAATAATATTCTCTTGTGCTATGGATAGGATTATCTATCTGTGGTCTTTTGTGTTTTTATATAAATATTAACAGTATTTTGATATTCCTATTAACTGGGATTGAATTAAATCTGTACATTGTAACAGGTCCTTATTTAATTGGTTTGGAGTGCAGACAGGCCATAGGTAGGGCCTTTTAAAACAGAAGCACAAAGTATAATTAGATGTAATGGAAAAGTCTTTGCAGGAGATATTATTTCAGCTGAAGTTTGAGAGCCCATTTACTATACCATAGACAGACATGTGAAGGTTAGGGAGGAACTACAGATAATTTCCATGACCCTAAAAAAAAAAAAAAAATACAAAGACTTTAGAAATACTAAAGTCTTTGTTCTATAATTTGTCATTTATTTTGGAGGGTGAGAAGACTTTAAAATGAGAGTCATAAGATAAACAGAATGGGAAGATCTATTACAACTTTACAGTGCAGGGCAAGTATAGATCATAAAAAGACCTATAAGTAAGAAAATGCATTGTTGGGAAATGAGACGGAGATGATGAAAGAAGTGGGAGGGTCATGGGGATGGGCAAAATGATGAGTCCTTTGATGGTTTGGTTAATGAAGAAGTACCTTGCTCTCTCTACAGCACATGGAAATGTGTATAGCTACAGAGACATCAGAAAATTGGGTGAAATGAACAAAACATTGAAAATTGAACTCATGAATATAGCTAAGTTCATATTAAAAAGTGTGATTGTTTAAGACAGCTTGTAATGAAAGGGAAGGAATCTGGGGATGAAGTTGAGAAGGGAAAGAAAGAAGCACCCAGGGAAGAGGGGTTTTCTGGAGATTCTGGGAATGCCAAAACAAAGGGCTGAGGGTTGCCAATCAACAGCATGAAATACACCTAGGACACTTATTTTGGCCATGCAATGACAAGTGTTTGGTAGCCTTAACAGGGGCACTTTCAGCAGGTTGAGGCAGAAGTCAGACCACAGAAAAGGAGGAATGAACCAAAGACAAAAAGATGTCAACAGTAAGTATGTACTTTTTCCACAGGTAGAAACTTGACTGTGAGCACTATTGTAGAATGAAGAAATTAGAATGTTATTCCAAGGTAAAGAAAACACAGAAGTGTGCTTATCTATTTTTGTAGGGCAAACATTGAACATTGATTCCAAAGGAGTAAGAAGAGAGATACAAGAGTGAAGATATCCTGAAAAGAAAGAGGCCTACTTTTTTTCCCCTGTATCTTTTTTTATTATTGGAACTTTAGTATATTAACATATTATAATTTGAACATATTACCATGCTGTTAGCCTCTTTTGTTCCCTGTCCCCTCAGCCCCAATCCAAGGATAATCCTATTTCTAAATAGTCCTTCTCTGTTTTGTTGTTTGATGACTTTGTCCTCCTGTCTTCCATTTCAAAATGTTGATGGGCTCAGAGCAGAGTAAATCTTGTGTGGGAATTGGTAACCACTGTGAAGTCATGAATGGTGGGGCACCCATGGGAGAACAATGACCTAAGTTACTCCTTACCACCCTGTGGCTCTTAAACTCTTCCAAACTTCTCTGCAACATTCCCTGAACCTTACAGCCATGATAGATAACACTGTTTAGAGCTGGGCTCTTGACAGCCACTTATATTCTACTTTGATAGGTTTTTTTGTTTGTTTGTTTGTTTTTTGAAGTAGGGTCTCACTCTAGCTAAGGCTGACCTGGACTTCACTATGTAGCCTCAGGGTGGCCTTGAATGCATGGAAATCCCTCTACCTCTGCCTCCCAAGTGCTGGGATTAAAGGCATGAACCACAAGGCCTGGCTTTGATAAGTTTTGAGTCTCCTCATTGCTGGCTACCATCTCCATATAGATGCTTCTGTGGCTAGCATTGAAAGCAGCACTCATGTTCATCCTGCCACTTCCTCTTGTTTCCCATTTTTTTAATACTTTATTTTTATTTATTTATTTGTAAAAAAAAAAAGAGAGAGAAGGGACAGGCCAGGGCCTCTAGCTACTGCAAATGAACTCCAGATACATGTATGCCACCTTGTGCATCAGGCTTGCATGGGTACTGGGGAATCGAAGCTGGATCCTTTGGCTTTGTAGGCAAGTGCCTTAACCACTAAGGAGTCTCTCCAGCCCTCCCATTCTCTTTTATTTATTTATTTAGTTAGTTAGTTAGTTATGTTTATAAATTAGTTTTGTACTCAGTGTATAAACTCAAGTCGGTACTTGACTTGTTAGCCTCCCTGTTCTCCCCCTCCCCCTGGCCCCACTTTGTTGATGTATATGAGTCACGCATTGTGGAGTTAACCCTCAGTTATGAGTAGGAGGAAATGTCTCTGTGTATCATGATGCAACGTGTGGTTCTGACATTTTTTCCATCCTTTCTTCTGCAAATTTCCCTGAGCCATGTTGGGTTCATTTTAGGTCTGCTTCAGTGATGAGGTCTTGGGAGCCTCTGTGTGTCCAGATATCTTATCTAGTAGGAGTTGATTGTTCTCTGTGTCTATCTCCTTCACCCTTGTGCTGGTACCAGGTTGACCAAGAAAACATCACCCTTGCTTGTTTTGGCAATTATTCTTAGTTTCAGCTGGGGCCCTTTTGAGGTATGATGGGATGGCTATCTCCTTAGGATCTGCAACTATCTGTAAAAAAGAAGCAGATTCTTCAATGGAGAGTAAAGTTAGCACCAGATAAATATGATAACCCTTAGTTGTTTTTTTTTTTTTTAATAGAGAATTTAATAGGTGTAGGCCCTCTTGTAGACAATGATTGGTGGTAGCTTGATAATGGAGATTGGGCTCATTTTTGGATCTGGTTCTGACTTGTTTCCAAGCTCCACCTATGGGTTCATTCCACTGAGTGATCAGTTAGCCAAATCAAGAGCAGTTGGTTTCCCACCATAGCTGTAAGCCACTGTTGCACATCATGACAGATTATTTACCATGAATTGCTTGGACAGATATTGGTCATTTTCCTCCAGTTTCACAGGTGGCACCTTCTGGCACTAGACTCATTGACTGTCTTGGGACTGTCTCTCTTCCTGCTTCAAGCCATGTAACACCATGTTATGTGTTAACCATATATGGTGTGTTCAACAGTAGGGTCTTACCACTAACCTTTGGTGGGTCATCAAGTACTCTGAAAGAAATCTGTCATTCTTTGAGGAAACCTTGTAGGTCTGATCAAAAGCTCATTATGGATGATAGCCACCTGCTGGTACTGGGAGTTAGGTCAGTGCCCACAAAAGAAGGAAGAAAAAGGTAAGTAATATAAAAGAGTTAAAGAGAAGAGGGAGGGAGGGAGGGAGGGAGAGAGGGAGAGAGGGGGGGAGAGAGAGGGGGGTGCTGTAGAAGATTAAGGCCAGTCTTCTTCATTGTACCCTCTTCAGTGCCTTGTGACTCAGGTGTTCCCTCTAAGGGCCTGGTGAAGGTTCAACCATTTGATCTGTCTTTCATGGTACCATTGCTCTTTGTGTCCAGATTTGTGTTCCACACCCCCTTCCTTGTCCTCTCCTCCCTCCCCACCCACCCTACTTTACGGTCCTCAAGATGCCTGCTGGGTATGTTGGCATCTGGGGTAGATTCAGGTTAGGTGCTGTAGATAATGTGATGATTATCTTTCTGTGATTGGGTAAGTTCACTAAGAATGTTCTCTTTCAGGTTCAACCATTTTTCTTCAAATTTCATTGTGTCATTTTTTTCTTACTGCTGACTAGAATTCTATTGTGTAAATATACCACATCTTAGTTATCCATTCTTCTAGTGATGGACATCTGGGTTGATTCCAGCTCTTAGCTATTATGAATTGAGCCACTATAAATGTGGTTGAACAAATCTCTCTGGACTGAGGGTTGATGTTTTAGGGTACATGCCCAGTAAGGGAATAACTGGGTCAGCTTTTTTAGGAGTCTCCATATTGCTTTCCAAAGTGGTTGTACTGACTTACATTCTTACCAACAGTGGATAAGGGTTCCTATTTCTCCACATCCTCACCAGCATTTATTTTCAGTTGATTTTTTGATGTTTTGCTATCCTTACTGGGGTAAGGTGCAATCTCATAGTTGTTTGTATTTGCATTTCCCTGATGATTAGGGATGATGAACATATTCTTACATGTGTGTTTGCCAGTTGTGTTTCTTTCTCTGTGAACTGCCTGTCCAGCTCTTTGCCCCATTTTGTGAATGGGTTGTTTGACTTTTTATTGTTTAGGTTTTTGAGTTCTTTGTGGATTCTAGAGATTAGGCCTCTGTCAGTTGGATGTCCAGAAAATATTTTCTCCCATTCTGTGGGTAATCTATTGGCTTTGCTTATTGTATGTTTGTCTATGAAGAAACTCCTCAGCTTCATGTGATCCCATTGGTTGAGTGATTGTTTAAGATCCTGTGCTACTGGGATTTTTTTTAGGAAGTCTTTTTCCATTCCTATATCATGGAAAATTTCCCCTATATTTTCTTCCAATAGTAGCTGAGTTTCTGGTCTTATATTGAGGTCTTTGATCCATTTGGACTTGAGTGTTGTGCATGGCATGATGTGTGGATCAAGTTTTAATTTCCTGCATATGGTTATCCAGTTTGTCCAGCACCATTTGTTGAGTATGCTGTCTTTGTTTCAGTCTATATTTCAGAAATTGCTTCAGTAATTAATCCATCTGGTCTTAGACTATTTTGGTTGGGAGATTTTTGATTTCTGTTTCAATCCCTTTCTTTAATATAAATCTGTATAAATCACTCTTTTCATCAGATTTAACTTCATAGGACATATATATGAATCCACCCATTTCTTTAGATTTTCTGAGTTGGTGGAATATAGATTTTTGTATGATATCCTCTCCCAACTTAATTGGTATAACTTGCAATGTCTTCTTTTTCACATCTAATCTTACTGGTTTGATTTTTATCTTTTCTAAATTTCATCTTTTGTTTCATTGATTCATTTTGTGTGTGTGTGTGTGTGTGTGTGTTTCTCTATTTCTTTGAATTCTTCCTTGATCTTATTTTTTTTTATCTTGTTCTTTGGATTTGGTTAGTTCTCATTTTTCCAAAGCCTTTAGGTGCATCATTAAGTGACTTATATGAGATTTCTTCTGTTTTTGTAATGTCAGTGTTTAGAGCTCTCAACTTCCCTCTTTAATACTTCCTTCATTTTGACTTGTATGTCTTGGTATGATATATTTTCATATTCACTCAGTTTGAGAAACATTTTGATTTCCTTTGTGATTCATCCACTCATACTTTTATTATTTAATATTAAATAATTGTTTAAATATTTAAATAGCTTTTTAATATCTAGTACCTTGTATATTTCTTTAGTTTTCTTGTTAATGTGTTATTTTAGTGTATTGAGGTAATATAAAATACTAGGAGTTGTTTCAATTGTGCAAAATTTATTGAAGTTTGCTTTGGGTTCTAAACTGTGTTCTATTTTAGGGGAAATCCCATGAGCTGCTGAGCATAACATGTATTTTGTAGTATTTGGATGGGGTGTTCTGTAAATGTCTATAGTTTCATTTAACTACAATGTTAACCAGCTCATTTTAATATAAAGATGGCCTCTTATTTGTGAGATGAGGGTATAGAATTTGGCCATTGTTACTGTGATAGGCTTTATTTCTGATCTTATGTCTAGTAGAATTTGTTTTATAAAATTAGGTGCACCTATGTTTGGTACATATATGTTTAGAATTGTAATGTTCTCTATTGTGGGATTGTTTCTTTGATCTGTGTGAAGTGACTTTCCTGATTAATTTTGATTTGAAGACTTTATCAGATACTAGAATAGCAGTACCTGCTTGTCTCTTATTTGCATTTGCTTTGAATATGCTTTTTCTATCCTTTCATCCTAAGTTAGAATCTGTCTTTGATGGTGAGGTAAGTTTCTTGAAAACAACAAAAAGAATTGATCCTTATTTATGATCAATCCTATTAGTTTGTCTTTCATTAGGATCATTAATATCCGGAGTGTTTACTGAAAAATGTGAGCTTATCCTTGTCATGTTGATGTGGTATTGATTTTTTTTTAGTATTTATCTAGTTATCAGCTGCTCTAGCATTGGTTATTGTTTGCTCTTCTTTTTGTGTTTATCCTCTTTGATGTAAAAAAATGTGTCCAATGTCCCCTTAAGGGCTGCCTCAGTGCTCGAAAACTCCTTTAGCCTAATACCATCATGAAAGATTTTTCTTTCTCCTTTTATCACAAAAGATAAATTTGAGTGTGACTGAATGGAATCTAATTATAACATTAGATAGGAGCTATTTAAATTGTAAATATCATTTTGTTTTCAGAAAAAAATCTAAATATTCTAAATCTATGGACAAAACAAATGGATATCACTTTTGTCCAAGTTCAAAGAAGTATAGCAGTATGTAATTTCAAACTAGCAAGTTAATTTAATGAAGGTTAAGTAGTTAAGATATGACCTTAATATAAGGTATATCCCTGTCTTAATAAAGCAGAAGAAAGAACATGCATTGTTTTGAAAGAAACTTGCCGGTGTAAAAAGAAAAGATTTTTGAATGTAATAACCAGGCTATAATTTTCAATGGCTGAATGAATGCAGTGGTTTTATATATATATATATATATATATATATATATATATATATATATATATATATATATATATATATATATTAATGGAGGAAGGGATTTATTGAAGCTTACAGATCCAGGGGAAGTTCCATAATGGCAGAAGAAGCTGGCCTGCCTTCACAGGCCCAAGCAGAGAGAGAGAAGCACACAAGCCTTTGTCAGCAAGGTCTTTGTTAATAACCAGTTTTCCATGTCTCAAGTAGTTCAGCACAGTTCCAAAGTAGGTGGGGTCTCTGTCGATTACATAGGCACCTGTTTCATCCTTCTCGGAGTCCAGGTCCTGGTCGGCCTGGCACAAACCGTACAGGAAGGACTTCGGGTCACGGTCCGGCGTCTGCCGGGTGGTGAGGAAGTAGGTCCCGCCAATGTTAAGTCGGACCCACTAGGACACGGCGCCGGGGCGCTGAGTCAGGGCCCCAACCCTGTGCTGCAGCCACGGCAAAGGCGGCTCCCCAGCCCCAGCCCGAGGCTGCCGGGGCCGGCGGCAGAAGACCACAGTGATTCTCCTCCATGATCCCAGCAAGCCCCGCCACAGCGGCCAATGCAGTGGTTTTAACAATGAAGTTGGGAGCTGAAGAGTTGTAAAGGCAAAAATAACTTTCTAGAAGAAAACAATTGACAAATCAGGTTGTTATTTTCCCATTGAAAATTCGACATCATTCTGAGGCATGGAGAAAATGTCAAGAAATTCCTTAGAAATTGAAACTCTTTTATACAAAGATTTTATTTATTTACTTATTTATGTATGTATGTATGTATGAAGTATGCATGTATGTATGTATTTCCAAGGAAATAGAGGGGAGAGAGGGAGAGAAAAGATGTGCCAGGGCCTCCAGGTTCTGCAAACAACCTCTACATGCATGTACCACTTTGTGCATCTGGCTTTACTTAAGTACTAGGGAATTGAACCCGAGTCGTTAGGCTTTGTAAACAAGCACCTTAACTGCTGAGACATCTCTCCAGCCAAGAAATGGGGTACTGTTGGGTTAAATAATCATTAATTATCACTTAAAATAGAAACAGAGTGTTTAACAAGGCCCTTGAATTTGTTCTTATTGATTTGTTCTTATTGATTGAATTTGTTCTTATTGATAACAATAAGAACTTTGACAGCTTATTTTAGAAATTGTAAAGTGAGACTAGTTCAAATAACTGGCTTCAAATATCTGAGGAAAAGCTGAGTGATAGGCTGCATTACTCAGTCTCATTAATGTGACATGAGCTGAAATAATCAGACAGTGGAAGGTTTCCTGTGCCTCCATGTTCAGAGGGCTCAGTCCCTGGTCACGTGGCTCCATTGCTTCTGGGCCTATGGTAAGTGGAACATTGCGGTGGAAGCATATGGTGGGAGGAAGTTATCTTGTGTAAACCTGAAGGAAGGAAAGATCTTTGTACCACAAACCACCTCAGGCATATGTCCTCAAAGGCTTAAGACCTCCCACAAGCCTCACCTCTTAAAGCTTACACCATGTTCCAGTAGTGTTCAGGGCTGGAAACCAGACTTTCGCTAAATATAGATATTTGGGGTACATTCCAAGTCCAAAACCACACCTTAACCTCATAACCTTTATTACAGTTTATAGTATGAAACTTCATAATGTGATATCTCTCCTTTGAACTCAAAGAAAAGGTGTTATTTACTTGGTTTTTTCCTTAGCTTTAGAATATCTGGAAAATTTCTGACACTTAAATAGCCATGTCGACAAAGAAAATAGCATATTTGTTATGATATAATTTAATTTTAGTGCAATGCCAGAAAAATAAGTTTTCAACAAGAGTTTTAGTTATCGTTATTATATGTACTTTCTTCCTGAAGGTCACTTTTTTTTTTTTTTAAGAAGAGATCTAAAGAAATGGAGAAAGCAAACAGATATGGCTTTGTTCATCTAATTCTAGTACAGTGATAATCTTGGTCCTTTCTTTAACGTCATTGTGAAAGTGGCTCATCTCTCAGCAGTCTTGATTTATCTGTCATTTCCAGCTGTGATGAATCCTGCTTATCTCTGCCTTTAATCACACTTTCTCCTTTGCTTAGAATTTCTATTTCTTTTTCTAGCTTCTAGCTTTACCTCAAGTTTTCTAACAGATATAAGCCTTCCATAGCACCAAGTTGAGTGTCACGCCCCTCCCTAACCCATTACCAATGTTTTAACACTTGATTCTGTAACAGTGTTCATATTGTCCAACTTTCTCAAAAATAGGAGAGGCTGTTGCATCTTTGTATAATATTAGTTAGAATCTGGTTTATCATGGGCATGTGGTGAATATTATTTGTAGTAAATTGGTTTGCATCAGTGTAAATGCTATGATATATTCTCAAAATAATAATTTGTTTTAGAAATTATAAAAAATAGAAGGCTTAAAGAAGTCAGTTAAATATTTCTGGCATTAATGTACAATAGGTGACAATAGGTAATGCAATTCACTGCATACTCTAAAAGGCATGGAGAAAAAGACTTTGAAAGTTTTCATCACAAAGATATATGAGCTAGACTTTCTGGCTCATGTGGAATTTCAGCACTTAGATGGCTGATGCAGGAAGATAATGAATTTATGGCCATCCTGGACTATATAACTAGTATATGTCTCAAAAAGTGAGGCAAAAAGGAAGTAAGGAAGGAAAAAAATAGTTTAAAGGAAAAAGGTATTTACTCTTATTGTGGTGGTTTGGTTTAGGTGTCCCCCATAAACTCTGGATGCTAGGTCCCCAGCTGGTAGCAGTTTGGGAATCAGTGCCTCCTGAAGGTGATGTATTGTTGGGGGCAGGCTTGTGAGTGTTATACCAGCTTCCCCTTGTCAGAGTTTAGCACACTTTTCTGCTGCTGCTGTCTACCAGATATGGGCCAGGAGGTGATATCCACATTCTGCTCTTGCCATCATTTTCCCCTTCCATCATGGCACTTCTCCTTGAGTCTGTAAGCCAAAATAAACCCTTTCCTCCAACAAACTGCTCTTGGTTAAGTGTTTTCTGCCAGCAACAAGAGGCTCACTGCAACATTTATTAAACATTACAAAGTGTATGCATATATAAATAATAAAAAGCAGAGTAAAATGTACAATGATTATGTTCTCATATCAGCTCAAAAATAAATTTAAGTTCTAGAAATAAGCTATATCAAGCAACACAGATATATGTAAAGATTGTTTCAATGATGGTCATTGCTTTTAAAGCAGTTGTCTCTGTAATCAAGTGAGTTTAGAATATTTAAACAGAAAAGAAATTTATCTCACTTTAGTATTTATTAAGTTCTGATCTTCTTATTTACAAGTGGGAGAGAGAGAAAGGAAGGGAGGGAGATGAAGGAACAAAGGGAAGGGAAGGAAAGGAGGGAGAAAGGAAGAGGGTGCCAAGGCATCCTGGTTAATTGAATTAGGGATATTAGGTGTTGCAAGCAAGAGCCTTTAACCTCAGCCCAAGTACTAATTTTCTTATCTATTAATTTCTTAGTCAACAGTGAGAACCAGTAATAATCAAATAAATGTGTATAAGATAAATTGACCTCAGGTAATTTATAAAACAGACATTGGCTTTGATAATACTTTACTACATCAGAAATTGATCTTTCTCTTACAACTTTCAATCCTTTAATAATTCCCAATATAAACTACATACATGAAAGATACATGGGCTGGAGAGATGGCTTAGTGGTTAAGCGCTTGCCTGTGAAGCCTAAGGACCTTGGTTCGAGGCTCGATTCCCCAGGACCCAGGTTAGCCAGATGCACAAGGGGACACATGTATCTGGAATTCATTTGCAGTGGCTGGAAGTCCTGGTGTGCCCATTCTCTCTCTCTCTCTCTCTGCCTCTTCCTCTGTCTGTCGCTCTCAAATAAATACATAAAAATAAACCAAAAAAATTTAAAAATTTAAAAAAATTAAAAAGAAAGATACAAAGTGACTTTTTACTTAAAGGATTTTTAAATTTTTTCTAGTACTGTATACTCTAGAGAACTGCAACTCTTCTTTTTTGAGATATACTTATTTTATTTGTAAAATCATTTTATAGATTAAAGGCCAACTATAATTCTTTAGTGTTATTTAAATATATATTAAGCATTTAATTCAAATAGTCATAGACCAGCATCCTATTGGTGTATATATATAATATTAGGCACTGTACACATGCTGGCTATTTAAGATTTCTTTTTAATTTCTATTTTTAAATAAGAATTTTAACACATAAACATAATAACATTTTATCATAATCCCCTTCCATTATCTTCTTTTGTTTTCACTCCTCTGCCTCCATTCTACTGAAACCCTCCTCTTTGTTACTAGCCAGTCTTCTATTTTGATGTCTTTTTCTTTTTGTCCTTCTCCATCATCTCTGTCAAAATGTTTATGGTCCAATACTATGCAGGTATTATGGGGGTAACGACAGCCACTATGAGGTTATGAATGCACCAATCAAATCATGTCTGGGGGACAGCATACTAAAGTACTCCTCACCCTTGGGATCTTATATTTTTCCTGTCCTGGCTTCTGCAATTCTCCCAGAGCCTTGGCGAACATGACAGAGATATCTCACTTAAAGCTGATCTTTCAATATCCTCTTATTCTCAGCACTTGGACAGGATTTATGGCTCCCCAGTATCCACAGCCATATTTAAAAAAGAAGCTTATCTGGCCAATGCTGACAGCAGCACTAATATTATTTCTGTCACCTCCTGCAATGTTTTCTGAGCCCTAGATGGTGTTGTAGAGATGTCTTATCCTGTGCTGAGCACATGACTATTATCTCTCAGCATCCTGATACAGTCTTGGGTCACCCCAGTAACCATAGCCATCCTCTGTAGTTTAGCTCTCCCTCACTCCGTAAGACTCATTCTGAGATAATTCAAATTCTACTACTTTCCAATTTGATTAGTATATATTCATTGATTAATGCAAAGATGACAATAATATAATTCCTAATTTTATAGAGTATTCAACTTAAAGGGGAAGGTACTTTATTTATGAAATCTTACAATGCTGTATGCAGAACCAAGTCGGCCATTCTGGTAGGAATTTGATAGACCAGAGGCGAAGAGAAATGTGGACAATGGAGAGTTGCTTTATGTGGTTTTTCAAGGGAATTCCCATTCTGACAAATAATCTGTCTGTATTCAAAACTTAAGCCAATCTGATTTAAAAGTAATGGTCCAGCATTTTTGGCAAAGATTTCAAGACAGAATACAACTGAATCTGTGATATTGTTTCTCCTACCTGCTATTATTCAGATGAACAATGAAAGAGAGCAAGACACAGAAACTATGAAAACTAAGAAATTTGACATAGAAAGAAATTTGATAAAATTTAAAATCATAGTCAAGAAACCTACAGCTGTAATCTTTAGAGTATAACATCAATAAAAGTCTATTGCTCTGTACAGAGATAATAGAAAGGATGCTCTGCAGGCAATGCCTAACCCACTATAGGCTCTAGCTAGTGAATAAAAATTCTTTTGAAAGGGAAAAGCCTCAAGGAAAAATGCTAAATGAGTTCTTTGTTCTCCAAGGTCAGCATACAGAGTCTACTACAACTCTGGCTCATAGACACCAGACTATATCCCACACTGGCAGTAGAACTTCACAGCATCTTCCACATAGTGATGGATTTTTCATACAAAAAAGTTGCAAGATGGGGTGTTTTGGACCATGGTTTCAGAGAGCACTGAGGCGAGGCAATACAAGGCAGAGTTGGGTTCCTTACAAGAAGGTCCACTGCATGACGTTATAAAAAAAAAAAAAATTCTAAGTTGCAGGGGAGAACCCAAGGTGTTGGAGATGCTCGGATGACTGCCAAGGAAAGTTTTGAGTTGGCTTTATATTTTGGACTTTGGACTTTTTAACAGTGTTTGGAATGTGAAGGCCCTAGGCAAAATGCTTTGATGTGAATAGAAAACGCATCTCATAGGCTCATGTATTTGAGTACCTTTTCTTTTTAATTGACAACTTCTATAATTATAGACAATAACCCAAGGTAATTCCCTCCCTCCACATTGCAACTGCAATCTCTGTCATATCGCCTCCCTATCTCAACCAGTCACTTTTTTTATTTTGATGTCATCATATTTTCCACCTATTAAGATGGTCTTATGTATGTTGTGTTAGGCACTATGAGATTATGAATATCCAGGCCATTTTATGTCTGGAAGAGCATGTTGTAAGGAGTCCTACCCTTTCTTTGGCTCTTACATTCTTTCTGCCACCTCTTCTCCAATGGACCCTGTGCCATAGAAGGTGTGATAGAGATGTTTCAGTGCTTCTCACTCCTCTGTCATTTCTTCTCAGCATTATAATACCTTCTGAGTCATCACAAGGTCACCACCATCTGAAAAGAGAAGCTTCTCTAGCCAAAAGTGAGAGTAGCATTAATATATGGCTATGAACATTAAGAGAAGTGGTTACTTGGCAGTTTGGTGAGCATAATATATACATTTAGCCAAACACCAACAAATGGTACACCCCTAGGGCTCATAACTACCTCTGTCATAGCTTGTCAGTATCAGGCATGTATTCCCTCCTGTGGAGCAGGCCTCCAGTCCAATTAGTGGGCTGTTGGTTTCTCCTATAACAGATGCTACTATTGTACCTGTTGGTTCATTTGGCCTGGCTGGCCAAATTTAAGGCTTACTGTGTCCAAAGTTGAGTATCTGAACTGGTGATTTCTCTCTCCTACTGAACTGCATGCAGCATAGCTTTTTCCAGGTTTCTGTCAGAGGGTCTCTACTGAAGAGGTTTTCCTCTCAGCTCCATCAGGAATTCTCAGTGACCTTACAGCCCAAGTATGTGGAGTCTTCAGCAATAGGGTCTGATCATCTATTTCTAGTGGGAAACCAAAAGCCTCAACAATAGCCTGTAATGTTTTCAGAGCATCATGAACATCCCTGGCCAAGACTTACTGGAAGGTAACATCCCTGGAACTGAAAATTTTCTAATAACAATCTATGGCCCTGGTTGTTCCATTGTCCAGAAAATTAGGTTTCCATACGACTTATTCATACCCTCTTAGATTTCGATTAGCCATCCCTTCACCTTTCCTTTTCTCAGTTTCTTCCCCTGATCACTGAGGCCTTTCCTTCCCAATAATCTGTTCATCTACTTACATATATACAATACTATCCTATTAATTGCCATCCCTCCCTTTCTTTTCCCTTTATATCACCTTTCCTATCTCGCTGGCCTCTGTTATTGAGTCTTATTCCTATTTACATAGAAGTTCGATCATTTTTAGCTAGGATCCACATATGAGAGAGAACATGTGACATTTGGCTTTTTGGGCCTTTCATTTTCCTGAAATTTTCACAATTTCATTTTTATTTACTGCTGAGTAGAAGAAATCCATTGTATAAATGTGCCACAACTTTATTATCCATTGATCAGCTGAGGGATATATAGACTGGTTCCATTTCCTATCTATTGTGAATAGAGCTGCAATAAACATGGTTGAACAAGTATCTCTAAGGTAGTGAGAAGAGTCCTTAGGCTTAGGAGTAGTATAGGTGGGTCATATGGTAAATCTATTTTTATCTATCTCAGGAACCTCCACACTGATTTCCACAATGGCTATACCAGACTGCATTCACACCAGTAGTGTGGAAGAATTCTTCTTGTTTTGCATCCTCACCAGCATTTATTGTCATTTATTTTCATGATGGTAACCATTCAGACAGGAGTGAGATGGAATCTCAAAGTAGTTTTAATTTGCATTTCCCTAATGGCTAGGGATGTAGATCAAATTTTTAGATGTTGATATGCCATCTGTCTTTCTTCTTTTGAGAACTCTCTATTTAGTTCCATGGCCCATTTTTAATTGGGTTGTTTGATTTATTTAGTCTTGAGTTTTTTGTATATCCTGGATATTAATACTCTGTCAGATATATAGCTGGCAAAGATTTTCTCCCATTCTGTAGGTTTCCTCTTTGCTCTATTCACAGTGCTCTTTGCTTTACAAAAGCTTTGTAATTTCATGAGGTCACAGCCATCTATCAGTGGCTTTATTTCCTGAGCAACTGGAGTTATATTCAGAAAGTCTTTGCCAATACAGATATGTTGAAGGGTTTCCCCTACTTTTTCCTCTAGCAGTTTGAGAGTTCTGAGTCTCATATTAAGGTCTTTGATCCGTTTGGACTTCATTCTTGTGTTAGAATATTTAATCCCCAGTTTTGAGAAGGTTGTGGAAGCTTTAGGATATGGAGCTTTGATTGAGGCAATGGATCACTGATGATGGGCCTTGTAGCAACTAGGCTCCAAGTCTTAGTTGCTCTGCTTTCCGACTCTGGTGAGAAGAAATATGGGCTTCCAATTCCAGCCTACTGTGCCTCCCCCATGAAACTGTTTCTTTTTAGAATTTCCCTCAGAAATAAAAGCACAATTAAATCCTTTTCATTCCATGTGCTGCTTCTGGTCAGGTATTTTGTCCCAACAATGAGAAAAGCAATTGATTTCTACATGTTTGTATCTTCATACATATGCATTCACCTCACATCCTTACACACATCCCAAGATAAAGAATGAAAGAGAGACAGAGGAAGAAAGATGAAAAGAATAAATAATTGAAATACATTTGATGCAAGACATTAACACATATGAAATTAACTACAATTCAAGGGGACTCGGGATACTAACTAGAAAGCCTTTGGAATATTAGCTAGAGTGGGAATATATGACGGGAAATATTTCTTACAAAGTAGGGAAAGATCATAAAAAGCCTTGTAGGGAAAGGTGGAATTGGAATTTGAATGTGATGGTAAGGAAAACATTTATAAATGGAGAAAGGCATATAAGGTCAAGAAAATATTTTCGAAATATGTTGTATGCATATGGTATATATAGCAGTCCAAATATACAACAGAAATATATTTCCCAACAGAGGTAAGATACTTGTAATCAAATTAGGAGAATTGTTTTAAATATGTGGAGAATCACAGAAAAAAATGAGCAAGGTGTCATGAATACCTTTAAAGGGAAAAGAGGTAGATGAATAAATCGCAATATTGTTAACAGGTATAACAGTTGCTATCTCATGGCTGGAACATAATATCTTACTCAAATCACTTATGTAAAGAAGGGCTTATTTCTGCTTATGGTTTCAAGGGTAGGTGACCATCACAGTGTGCAAAGAACCACAAAGCCAGTGTTATATCTTCTAATCTTCAGGGAGGAAGTTTAAAGTGCAAAAACACCAAACAGGGCTGGACTATAACACTGCAAAGCTCAGGCACAGTGACATCAATTTTCCAGCATGTCTCTACCTCCTGAAGGTTTCACAAAATTACCAAACAGTACCACTATCTGGGAATTAAGTGTTCAAACACACGAGGCTATAGGGGAAGTGGGCATTTCAAACTCAATATACTACAATAGACAAGGTAAAAAATTTCATGTATGGTTTATCAAAATTAGATAGACAAAAATGCTTTTAATAGAAGAAGTTTTACTTTAGAAGAACCTAACACAGCATGCAACAAACTATATAAAATCAATGCTTAAAGCTTATTTGTTGGTGAAGAAAATTATGCATTCTTTTAAAAATTGTTTTATTTATTATTTGTAAGGAGAGACAGACAGAGAGAGAGAGAGAGAGAGAGAGAGAGAGAGAGAGAGAGAGAGAGAAGAAGAAGAAGAAGAAGAAGAAGAAGAAGAAGAAGAAGAAGAAGAAGAGGAGGAAGAGAGAATGAGAGAATTGGGCAACCTAGGGCTTCTTGCTACTGCAAACAAACTTATGATGTGGGCACTGGGGAATTGTGCCCAGGCTGTCAGGCTTGGCAAGAAAGTGCTTTGAACTTCTGAGCTATCTTTCCAGCCTCCATTCCCCCCAAATTAATGCAACTTTAAGAATGTTCTTTTCGGGGCTGGAGAGATGGCTCAGTGGTTAGGCGCTTGCCTGTGAAGCCTAAGGACCCCAGTTCGAGGCTCGGTTCTCCAGGTCCCACGTTAGGCAGATGCGCAAGGGGGAGCACACGTCTGGAGTTCGTTTGCAGAGGCTGGAAGCCCTGGAGCGCCCATTCTCTCTCTCTCCCCTTATCTGTCTTTCTCTCTGTGTCTCTCGCTCTCAAATAAATAAATAAATAATTTTTAAAAAAAGAGTGTTCTTTTCTACATAGCTGTTTTTGTCTTTGTGAAAATGTAGCATAGGATACTACATAATGTTAAGAATAAATATATATTCTTAAAAAATATGAGTAATTTAATAATATTCACTATTAAAAGAACATGGACTCCAGTATAAATTTAAATATAAAATTTAGATTGGAGATTAAAATACTTTAAAATTCATATTTTGTCTTTTTGTTGTTGTTGTTTTAGTTTTTCTAGGTAGGGTCTTGCTCTAACCCAGGCTGACCTAGATTTCACTAAGTAGTCTCAGAGTTGCCTCAAACTCATGGTGATCCTCCTACCTTTGCCTCCTGAGATACAGGATTAAAGGCATGTGCCACTATCCCTGGTCAAAATTCATAGATTTTAATTTTTTTCCAATTTTTCTATTATTATTATTATTATTACTATTATTAATAGCATATTTTGTATGGATACATCACGTGTTGGTACCCTATTTGCCCTTGTCTCAGCCCCCACTCTGCTGGGGACCCTCCTCAGTGAGGTTTCAGGTTTTCTCTATTGTGTTATGGGCTATGCATTGTGGGAGCAGAAGTCAGTTGTTTCTCGGAGGAGGGAATGCATCTAGGCATGATATCTCAACATGTGGCTTTTACAATCTTTCTGCCACCTCTTCCACAAAATTTCCTGAGTTATAGTGTTATGAGTTATGAGTTATGGTGGGTGAGTCTACTTCAGTGATGAGCTCTTAGGAGCTTCTGGATCTCTGCTTTGGTAGGTGTTGAGTATGCTCAGGGTCTGTCTCCTTCACCCTGGCACTGATTATTAGGTTTAGCATGGAAGCAGCACTCTTGCTCATCTCTCTAATTCCTCTGTGGATTTAGCTACAGCTTGGCTGAAGTGTGAGGGGTAGTCAAGGCTTGTTACCTACTATAAAAGAAGCAAAGATTCTTCAACAGAGAGTGAAGTCAGCATAATTTAAATGGGATAAGCATTATTAATTTAGGGAGAATTTGATGTCTGTAACCCTTCTTTTAGCCAAAGACCAGTGGGAGCTTGATACCGGAGAGTAATCTTTGCCTCCACAAGATTCTGATCTGGTTCCCAATTCCAGATATACGTTCCTCTACACTGACCAGAACACTAAGGCAATCAGAAAGCTATTGGCTACCCACCAAGGCTGTGTGTTACTATTGCAGTGCATGTACATCATGTCAAGGTGTTTGCCTCTGCGTAGCTTAGACCTCTGTTTGCTTAGACCTTTGTTGACCACTTACGCCAGTAGCTCATGTAGTGCTTTCCAGTACTAGATAGGCTAACTGTCTGGAGGCTGGCTCTCTTCTGGATTGCAGCCAGGTCTCTCCTTGTTCTGTGTTGGCAGCATATGGTGTCTTTAGCAGTAAGGTCTTAGCTATTGCCTCAGGCAGGTAATCAAGTTATTTGACATAACGCTGTCTTGATTTGGGGACCTTGTGTCAGGCTCTCACTGGCATTTGGCTAAAAGAGGGGTTATAGATATCAAATTCTCCCTGAATTAATAATGCTTATCCCATTTAAACTATGCTGACTTCACTCTCTGTTGGAGAAACTTTTCTTCTTTTATAGTAGGTAGCAAGCCTTGGCAACCCCTTACACTTCAGCCAAGCCAGATCAACAACCCATTGTGGGTAGCAACCGATTTCTGGTACTGGGAATTATAGGCAAGAGACAAAAATAAATAAATAAATAAGTTTAGGCTTCATCCCACCCTCTCCAGGGCCCTTCTTTTCAGGTGTTCCCTCCTTACTCCTTTTGAGGGTTCTATCTTTTATTCTACCTCCAAGGATGAAGTTTCAATGGTGCCAGTTAATTTTGGATTTAGTTGTGTATTTATTTGTCCCCACCTTCCCCTCACCCTCTCCATAATCTGTTTCATCCTTACTGTTTGGGCCTTGAGTTGGCTATCAGGTATGTCAGCAACTCCAGCAGGTACAGGTTAGGCAACACAGATAAGTGAGACCATGAGGCATTTGTCTTTGTGTAATTGTGTGAGTTTGCTGAATATGATCAGTTCCAAGTTTGCCCATTTTTCTAGAAATTTCATTGTATCATTTGTTTTCTTTACTACTGAGTAGAATTCCATGTGTAAATGTACAAGTCTGTTATTCATTCATCCAATGATGGGCACCTGGGTTGATTGCAGTTTTTAGCTGTAATAAATTGAGCAGCTGTAAGCATGGTTGAACAAATATGTCTGTAGTGAAGCATGGAACATTTAGGATAAATGTCCACTAAGGGAATAACTGGGTCTGTTGGTAGCTTTATGTTCATCCTTTTCAGGAATCTCCATATTGATTTCTATAGTGGTTGTATAAGTTTACATACCAAACAAGAGTGGATGAGGGTTCTTCTTTCCCCACATCCTCATCAAAAATTGTTGTGTGATTTTTTAAAATTTTTTTGTTTATTTTTATTTATTTGAGAAAGAGAGAGAAGAGAGAGAATGGGTGCTCCAGGGCCTTCAACCACTGCAAACAAACTCCAGATGCATGCACCCTCTTGTGCATCTGGCTAACTTGGATTGTGGGGAATCCAGACTCAAACCGGGGTCCTTAGGCTTCATAAGCAAGTGCTTAACCACTAAGCCATCTCTCCAGCCTGTGTTGTATGATTTTTTTTAATGATTGCCATCCTTACTGGTGTAAGGTGGAATCTCATGATTGTTTTAGTTTGCATTTACCTGGTGGATAGGGATGTTGAACATTTTTTAAGTGTGTGTTTTCCATTTGTAATTCTTCCTCTGAGAACTCCCTATTCAGTTCTCTACTCCATTTTTGGAGTGGGTTGTTTGATTTTTTTTAATGTTTAGGGCTTTTTTTTTTTTTGAGTTTTTTGGTTTTTTTTTTGTAGATTCTAGATATTAGGCTTCTGTCAGAAGTATAGCTGCCAAAGATTTTCTCCCATTCAGTGGATAATATACTGGCTCTGCTTATGGTGTGTTTGCACAAAAGCTTTTTAGCTTTGTGAGATCCCACTGGTTGAGTGACTGTTTAATATCTTGGGCTAATGGGGTTTTGTTCAGAAAGTCTTTTCCCACTCCTATATCATGGAGAGTTCCTCTTTTTGTTTTTTTTTTTTCTTCCAGTAGGAGAAGAGTTGATGTCTTTAACCATTTGGACTTGATTTTTGTGCATGGTGAGATGAATGGGTCTAGTTTCATTTTCTCATATGTGGTTCCTGGTTGCCCTGAGGCCACAGCACATTGGTTTTACAGGAGCATCCAGGCAATTGCGGAGCAGGGTCTTGAGTGGCCATGAGTGTGATGGGAAGAAATACCTGGGATACTGTGTCAGAGGACAGCTCATTTATTTGTTGGGAGAATGCGCTTATAAGCATTCATGTAGTAGTGAGAAAAGGTACAATACAAGGGCCATAGGGGGATTGGCTGTGTGAAGGCTGCTGGATGATACCTCATTAACATATAAGGGCCTTCCAGGTGAGCAATAAAAGGCCACATGGCCACAGGGAAATGAAACCTAAGTCTTATCAGAATGTCCATTTGCCCCGGGTGAAGGGAGGGAACGGCCTCACTCCTGCCAGTCTCAAGGTGAGATTATTGGGGTCTAGGCCTCTTGCAACCTCCTGCAGCCTGGAACCCTTAGCTGTGCCTGATGGCTCAGGCATACTTTAGCCTCCAGTGGCCTGGGGCCTATAACTGTGCCCAACACTCATATGGTTATCCAATTTGTCTAGCACCATTTGTTGAAGATGCTGTCTTTTCTCCAGTTTAATCTATTGGCACCTTTGTCAAATATCAAGCAGCTATAGCTGCTTGAACTAAGGTCCAGGTCTTCAATTCTGTTTCATTGGTCTATGTTTCCATTTTTATGCCAGTACCAAGCTGTTTTTTGTTACTATGGCTTTGTAATATAGCTTTAGATCAGGTATGGTGATAACTCTCAATGTGTTTCTTTTGCTGAGGGTATGTTGGGAAATTTGAGGCTTGCTGACATTTCATAGGAATTTTGAGATCATTTTTTTTCTATCTCTATGAAGAATGGTGCTGGGAATTTCACTGGCATTGCATTAAATTTGTATACTGCTTTTGGTAGAATTGCCATTTTCTAGGAGCATGGGAGGTCTTTCTATCTTCTCAAGTCCTACTCAAATTCTTTCTTGAGATTTTTTTATGTATTCAATATGTAGGTCTTTCATGTCCTTGGTTAGTATTATTCAAAGGTATTTAATTTGGGGGGGTGCTGTTGAAAATGGGACAGCCTTGGTGATTTCTTTCTCTTTATATTTGTCCTTTGTATATAGGAGGCTACTGATTTTTGTGTATTGATTTGTATCCTGCCACTTTACTGAAGGAATTAATCACCATTTGAAGTTTTGAAATGGAGGCTTTCAGATAATTTATGTACATGATCATGTAGTCTGAAAAATAGTCTTTCCCCATTAAGTATTATTTGAACTTTTGTTACTTTATATATAGCCTTTATTGTGTAGAGCTATAAACCCTTCATGCCTATTCTTTCCAGTGTTTTGATCATGAAGTGGTGTTGTATTTTGTAAAAGGCCTTCTCTGTGCCAATTTTGAAAATCATGTGGTTCTTATTGTTAAGTTTGTTTATGTGTTGTATTACATTTATTATTTTCCATATGTTGAACCATCCCTAAATCCCTGGGATAAGGCCTCCTTGATAAAGGTGGATAATGCTTTTGACATGTTGGTGAATTCAATTTGTGAGAATTTTGTTCAGGATCTTTGAGACTAAATTCATTAAGGACATAGGCCTATAGATTTATTTTCTTGTTGTATCTTTGTCTTGTTTTGGTATTAGGGTGATGTTAGATTCATAAGAGGAGTTGGGGAGAAAAATTGGTTTCAGTGCTTTAATAAAGGTTTGATGGACTACAGCTGAGTAGCCATCTGATCCTGAACTTTTCTTCTGGGAAAGGTTTTTGATTATATTTTCAATCTCCATGGATGTGATAGGTAGGAGCTTAATCTATTCTGGGTTTAGTTTTGATAGGTGGAATGTGTCTAGGAATTCGTCCAATTCTTCCAGATTATTCAATTTTGTGGAGTAGAGGTTTTGGAAGTATGTACTGATGATTCTTCCAATTTCACTGATGTCTCTTGTGATCTCTCCTTTTTCATTTATGATTTTGTTAATTTGAGACTTTTCTTTTTTTTTTTTGTTTGATCAAGTTGGCCAGGGGTTTATCATTCTTGTTTAGTTTTTCAAAGAACCAGCTCTTCATTTCATTGATTTTTTTTTGTTGTTGTTCTGTTTTCTTAGGTTCGAAATCATTAATTTTTGCTTTGACCTTTTCCATCTGGAGCTCTTAGGGTTGGATTCTTCTTGCTTTTCCAGTGCCTTTAGGTGAACAGTTAGGTTATTAATTTGGGCTCTTTCTGACTTTGTTATGAAGGCATCTAGCACTATGAGTTTTCCCCTTAGTACTGTCTACATTGTATCTCATGTGTTTTGGTAAGTTGTTGTTTTCATTATCATTATCATGTTACAATATCTTTTATGATTTCTTCCACAACATATTCATTGTTTAGAAGTTCACTTGGCAGGAGCTGGTGGAACTTCTAATGTATGTCTTGACAATGTCTACCTTTCAAGCATTGTCATATGATATGGTGCAGGAAGCTACTTCAATTTTTGTGAATTTATGGAGGAATTATTGCCTAATATATGGCCTGTTTTGGAGAATGTTCCATAGGCTACTGAGAAGAAGGTGTATTCTGTAGGACTGGGGTGGAAAGTTCTGTAGATGTTCATTAGGCCTAGTTGATCTGTGGTAATGTTGAGATCAATTATTCCCCTGTTGATTTTCTGCTTGGATGGTCTGTCTATTGACGATAGATAACTGAGTACTGAAGTCTCTGACTATAATGGTGTTGGTGTTATTTCTATTTTGTTGTCAAGTAGGTTTTGTTTTGTTTTGTGGTGTGCCTGTGTTTGGTGCATATAGATTTATGATACAATGTCCTCATTTTGGATTGTTGCCTTGATGAGTAAGAAGTGGCATTCATTTTTTTTTTTTTTTTGAAGTATATTTTATCAGAAATTTTAGGATGGAGACTTTCAGGTCACTTATATATAGTATCATGCCATCTGAAAATAGAGCTAACTTGACTTTTTCCTTTCCAATTTGAATCCCTTTTATTTTTTTCTACTGTCTTATCGCTTGGGCTAGTACTGCTAGTAATAGAGTGGGCACCCTTGTCTTGTTCCCTACTTACTCCAGACCACAACACCTGATCACACACTGTCTGCACAGGGAACTCTGAACAGATAAGTGGGAGGAGCCCAGAAATGTATCCTGCCTACTCACCCCAGACCACAGTGTCTGACTACACACCTACATGCAAAGAATTCCTCTATCTCTTTTTGAGGTCTTATTTTAGTTTTGAGGTCTGATTTTCTTGATGCTTCCTGGAAATCATTCATGCATTTCATCAAGGCTTAATTAAGCTTAATCAAGTGGTTATTGAGATCTTTATTTATTGACTTACCTTCAATTCACTTCTTTCTCTTTTGAGGCTTCTAATGTTTTCTTCATTTAAGTTAAGCCTACTATCAAAATCTGAGTGCTCTATGCAACAATTCTGTTCAGTTTCATTTATGCAATTGTTGGTTTTTGCTTCCAGTTCAGCCATTCTTTGATCAGAGTCATTGGTTGTTGTATTTTCATTTTTGAGTGATCAATTTCTGTTTATTTCTCTATAATTTCACTGGAGGCTTCCAGTGTGGGATTAGGCAGCTTTGATGGAGATCTCTCAATTTTCTGACTCTTACTGACTTTTTTATGTTGTGGCCTACCCATCTTGAGGAAACATTTTATTGCATTGAGGGGGAAGCAAGTATTTATCCTTGTAGCTTCGTCAGTGGGTATTTCCAAGTGTGCACCCTCTGGAGGAGGGGATCATAGAATCAGGAAAGCAGAGCAAGCTCTCAGGCTCTTGGCTGCACCAAGCCAGCAGTAGAGGAACTGACCGAGGATAGGAAACCTAATTTTTACACTTGTAGAAAACCAAACCTGCCAAGAGAACAACAGCAATGGTGCTATATATACTTCAAAAATTGAATCGTGTATTCATTTTTTTCTTTTGCTCACTATTGTAACTACAGAAATAATTCTCCAGAATGATTCATTGAAATATTTTTTCTGATTATATTGTGTCTATTAATTTATTTTTATTTGCTTAGTTTTTATGTTTCTGACTATTGAACACATTGCAACTAAGATACATCCTCAGGCACTACCCCTTATTTGAAGAAAAAAAAAAGTATTCATAATATAGCACACAAAAGCACCATTTTCAAAGTGGAGTTAATTTTGCTCCTAGAATTCAGTGTTGAGAGACTGTTCTCTATAATTAGATACAGCACACTAGGGCTGCTACCCAGGCTTCACCTCCAGGTTTGGATGACTTCCATTATCTGACTTCTTACTGCCAGTATCTGCCACTTGTCCATTGTAGATAAGAGCAGTCAAGGTTTGAGCTTGGATACTGCTGAATAGGATCTGTCAAAAGGAATATAAACAGATCAGTATTCCAGAATACAGAGATACCCTCTCTTTCTTATCCTATCTGCACTCCTACCACCATTGGCATCTGATGCTGTCCAGTTCTGAGGCCAGCTGCCTCTATTTCTTTTTAAGTTTATAGCTAGAAACATCACCCATAATGCTGCTGCTACTCCTAGCATAATCTCTTATTTAATGCCTTTTACTAACTTTCATTACTTTCTCTTCAAATTTTATTTTTTTGTTATTTTTGTGTGACTAAGTCTATACCTCATTATGGTTCTGCTACTATGAGCCCTTTAAGTAAGAAATCAAAGAAAAATATGAAGCCCAGCAATAGACTGTCTTTCAGGAGATTCTGTACTGCTGGTATGATGCTAGCAGGGAGAGCAAGTGTGCCTCACGGAGAAGGCAGGAGAAGCTCAGAAGCTGGGGAATCTGTGGTAACTGGTTTCACTCTCACATATCAGCACACTTATATCCTCAGAACACTCAAGTCATCTGTTCTATTGCATCAAACCCTCAAATTCTGAAGTCTGCTTCGGAACTGGCCCTTACCAAGGCCTTGCTGCTCTACTCAATGCAACTCTGAGACAAAGGGGATCATGGTGTTTATGCGCAAACACTGTCACAACGGTGGAGGGGGCTTTGAACACTGGATGGTGTCCAGAGCAGCCCCTATGTCACAATTCTTTGTCTGTAGCAGCCTGGTAAGTCAGCCACCTTCATCAGAGAAGCCCATGGACAGCATCTGAGAGAGCGACTCAATTAGCCGGGGTCAGCCTCTGGTGGAAGATGTGGGTACCCGGCAGCTTCCTTCAGCCTTGAGGGCCCTTCCTGGGAAGGGTCCAGAGAGCTTGGACCTTCGGATTCTGGCATCTGGAGAGATTGGAGTTCACCTGTAGATGAATCCACTTCTTTTGAAGACAAATGTGTCCAGTCTTCATCTCCTCCCGAACAGTTATCAGACGCCATCTGTTTCTCGGGCTGCCCTTCGGATTCCAAAGCAATCCTGTTCCTTTGCTCAGTCAGAGACTGTGCTGTGCCAGTCCGCTTTGCTAACTTCAGAAGAGCAGCTACTCAGCTGAGACCTGCACTTGTCTTCTGCGCTGGAACTTTGTGGGGAGACAGGTGTCAGGCGGCTTCTCTTCCCTCCGTGCTCCACATCAATATCAACTTCAGTGCCCAGAGGGCTGAGGGCAGCTGCTACGCTCTCCCCAACGTTCTTCAGGAAGTTCACACAGGGATCCTCCGATGGAGCGCCAGCTGGCTCACCTGTGGGGCTGGGGCTGGGGCTGGGACGGGCATCCCCTGCTCGAGGAGGACGCGGGCTCCGATTCCCTGGTGGGCCCATCTCCCAGCCAGGCCACCCAAAATGCCCATGTTTCAGCTTCCGGAGCCAGCGGCCGTGAGAGAAGCCCTCAGAGAAATGCCCAAAGGGGTTGGGGAAGTCCAGCTTGCTGCACTCTCTGTGCAAGTCCTTCCCCTCGCAGACACTACCCAGCTCATAGTCTGGGCATACACTGCACTTGTAGCGAGTTCGGACCACAGGACCATTGCAACCATCACAGATCACCTTGGAGTGCATGATGCTGCGGGGTGCCCCCTGACCACACAGTGGGCGATGCTCCCGCTGGCACTCCTTCTTCTCTTTAATCTAGATGCGGAAAATGTCATCCTCCACGTAGGACATAGCCATTGTCCGTTCCTCACCACTGGAAAAGGCAACCAAGTCCCTGTCCTCAACGCGGTAGTGCGCTTGGAAGCCTCCGGGCCACAGCGCGGGGAACAGGGCGGCCACCCGGCTCAGCAGCCGCCCACAGGGCTCCGGGGCCGGCAGCCTCCGCCTCTGCCTCCTGCTAGGGCAGAAGAGCGAGCAAATCTCGCGGGCCGCCTCCTCCTTGCCCAGATTAGTACCTTCGCCCTGAGGGATGCCATGGCATCAGAGCCTGCAAGTGCACAGCCCAGGTACTTTATTTTTAAACATAGTTCTTGTTGTAGTTAGTTTGGCATACTGGGATGAACGTCCAAACCAAGCACAGTGTAAGGGAGGAAGGGAGTTATTGTAAGCTTACAGATCCAGGGAGAAGTTCCAGCAGAGTCAGAAGCTGCTTCCATACTTCCAAGCAGAGAGGAAAAAGAGAAAGCAAGCAAGCAAGAAAGAAAGACAGAGAGAGAGAGGAAAGGAGGGAGGGAGGAAGGAAGGCAGGCAGGAAGGGGAGAAAGAAGCAGCAAGCACAAACCAGCAGCAAGTAGGACCCATACAGAACTCAATCTTTTAAATTAATATTTAATTTTAAAGGATACGATCCCTTAAATAATTATTTCAGTAATTATTTACATTTGTACTTTATCCTACTTAAATATCATTCAGCTGTTTTTTGTATCAGTTGTGTCAAAGTCATCCACATGCACAGCTTTATGCTCTATAGCAAGGCAACCTGCTTTGGGTTGTCACTCTGTCCTCACCTTGTCACTAATGTCCTCTGAATCACAGAGCCACACCCTTGCCCACCTCCTGGAAGGGAGGAGCTGCCTGTCTTTCTTAGCTCTAGGGCGTTTTCTTTCCACACTTAGATCCAGATGGAAAAACATTTTGCTTGGCAAAGACAATGTGCAATTTTGGCTGTTTTAATCTCAAACTTCATGGATAGACTCTATAAAAAGGCATCATTTCCGCACACCATTTCCTCCTTGATCTTCTCTTATGTTGATTTTGTGCATATAATTGAATCAGAATTGCTTTTCTTGCCAATTTTAGTGATTTCATCAGCTCGAGTTTCAGCTTCTCGTGTTCTCTGATTTTGCAACAGTATCCCCTCACGCTTTCCTGCCACAGCTACAATTGTGTCCAACTTCTCTGCTTCGGCTGCTTTTCTCCTATTTGCTATGCACTCATATTTGACATCTGCCAGCAAAAAAAGTTAGGACTATACCTAAATGCATATTTCCACACACATTATTATTGGCATATTTTAATTTCAAACTTCTTTTCTATATTGTCAGTATCTCTTCTTCCAAAAATTACAATATTTGTAGATGCTGCTCTCCTACATTTAGAAAACATAGAATTGTCAGTTTAAAAATCTATGTAAAATGCATTTAGTGAGGTGTATATTAAGAAAAAATGGTTCGAAAGTCACAAAGATGATGACAGGCCAACTTTGTGGGCACTGCACTGAAACAAATTATAAATAGATCAAACATTGTAAAAATGAACACAGAGTTTCTAAAAGTAATTGTGGATATGTTTGGTGGCAGAGTGATAGAAAATTGGATTAAATAATAAAGTACATCAGTTCATATTGTGCTTAATTTTCAAGCAGTTATATAAGTCAGTAAGTCACACAAAGCAAGAACAAAATGAGAAGGAACAAGTAGGAGTAGACAGTGATCACAAATGAGAAATAAATAAGTAGGAAAATATGTTCAACATAATTTATAGGTAAGGAAACAAAATATTCATTTCATCTGTTATATAATACTTGATCCAAGAAATGGTATTTGTAGGAGGGGACATTTTGTCCTGACAGAAGAGGAAATGAAACTACAGCTTGGATGGACACTGTAAATGCATCCATTAAAATTAAAAATGTGTGCCACTGATAGAACAATTTTGATATTAGGAGCATACATACACACATGTATAAAGGTACAACTATTAAGTCTCAAATAGGTAAATAACCATAAATTTTCATCAACTGACTATTAGCCAAGTCTATTTTTTTAGATTTTTTTAAAGCTATTACATTTGTATTATAACATGAAATCTAAATTCATTATTGTACATGCTGATAAAGATTAATTATATGTGGTTCAAATTATATACTTCTATGCAAGATATAATGTAATAAGACACCTAAACTGATATGATTGGAAGAGAAATTGGGTGTGAATTAGGTTAGGGAGAGTTATACTTGTTATTTATTAACTTTTCTAATTGTTCTTTTTGCTTTCATTTTAACAAATGCGCTAATCTTTGGATGGTGATGGTTACAGTGCTTCACTTTATGGCTTTGGGTGTAGACATATTTGTAGTGCTAACATTAACTAAAGAATTATTTCTGCTGATGGAAACTCCCCACCACACCCAGAACAAGCCAGTCAGCTTTGTTCACTTGAAAGATTGGCTTTTCCACGGAAAGTCTTATTAGCAAGCTTTCACTAGTACATTTCATTTCCCTTAAATTTTAAAAAGAAATAAATATGTTTGTATTGTTGTCTTGCCCATGCTGACCTCACACTATCCTCTTTACCAGCCTCCTGAGTAGCTGGGATGTCAGGCACACCTGCCATTGCGCTTTGAGAGGAAGCACATGTGTGTGGGTGGAATGTTATATCATCTAAAATAGATATTTTCTAGCATCTTAATTTTACATCCTTTAATTATCAGGTTTACTGGAAAACAAGCAGACTGACAAGAAAATATTAAATCATATCTTGGTAACTATAGATATACTTGAGCTGGCATATTAATAGAAATTTCTCTTTGGAGAGTAGAAGAACTTCTTAGAGGAAAAAGAAGAGCACTAGTTTTTGATATGGGAAAGTACATTATTCACATCAGGGGAGCACAGCTCTACAATATGGGCTTTGCTTATCTGACTGCTTGTATAGTCACAGACTCAATTAGCCATCATTACAATTAAATTTGATATCTCTACTTAGCACACAGTTAGTATCTCAGTACATACAGGGTAAGACTGCAATTATCTATTTGTTATTTGTATCAGAATGAGTACAAATCAATAAATAAATATGCTTGAGTAAACAAGGTGACTTTGCTATGGTAATAACCTGCTTAATTCAAGGCAATAGAGCCATATACCTACATTAATTGGTAACAGACTCTTTCCTATCTGTAGCATTTCACTAAACATGACACAGAAAAGAGTTTGCTAATCTTTTAGACTTGTCAGAAGCATGTTCTTTATAAGATGAATCCTATCTGTTGTACACTGAATTGTCTCCACAAAATTCACAGGCTAAGTTATTGTCAATGTGACTATCATTGGAATGAGAGCCATTAGTAAAGTGATTAATTAAATAGTGGCACCTTGATTCCATAGAATAAGTATTTTATACAAGGGGATGAGTCTTCAGAGAGAGCATTTCTACCATCTCCCACACGGATGCACAGGGAGAAAGAGAAAAGGTAGTAAAACAAAAATTGCCTTCTGCACTCCTCAAAGTCTCTGAAGAAACCATCCCTGTGGATACTACATTCTTGGTCATCCAATGAGGAATATCTGTTCAACCCAGTCTGAAGTATTTTTGTAATGGTAGCCCAAGCATATTAACACAAATCCTTATGTTTTAATTTCATAGTCAATTGGCCTTTTAAGCATACCTCTGATGCAACTTTGTCTTTGATATTGGGACTTTTCTGCGGATGAAGCTAAGGATGACCTGGAGCTTCTGATTTTCCTGCTTTTCCTCTGCGAGTTCTGGGATTACAAAAATATTACTATCATTTATGCAGAGCTGGTAATTAAAGTAAGTACTTTGTGCATGACTGCCTGAACACACTCCACTGACACCCCTCCTTGAGTTACTTGCCACTGTCCTCCCTTGTATGACTTACTTCTCAGCCACCTGCTCCTTGTCCCACAACTCCATTCCATGCCTGGACTACCCACAGAATGTATATCACCTGGCCTGTGAAGTGGAGGGCATTGCATGGCCTCCCGATGGTACTGAGGTCACCTCATCTACCTCATCACTGAAATGGCACCAGTTTTTTCGGTGACTAAATTGGGCAAAGATAATCTCAAAGGAACAACCAGCACTGCTCCTAATACTGAGTATGCAATATCAAATGCAATATTGCCAGATGGGCAATCTTAATGCAAAATGAGAAACATGAAAGCCATTATGTCTCCTCCAAGAATGCCTAATCACATAATAGACCTCTCCCCAAAGAGCTACTTAGAGGAAATTCATTTCAAAAGCATTATTGTAAATATGTACAAGAACTAAAAGGTAATATAAGTATATGCCTGAGTGCAATGCTAGGGTGCACAAACTAAACTATATGAGGAAGTGAAGACAAGATGTTAGAATGAAATTCAATGAAAGATATGTTGAAGAAAAAAACAAAGGAAATGATGCTTGGAGTGAAGAAATCAAAAGACATGTGCTAACAAATAGGATCCATTCTTTTGCATTTTTCATGAAACCCACCTCCCACCTAACTATCAAAGACAGAAACTTCCTTAGGGCGAAAGGATAGTAAAAGCATTCAAAGCAAAGGCAACCAAGAGAGAAGCAGTGGTATCAGTTAATCTCTCCTTGCTAGAACAAACCACTAAGCCACAAGCAGTTAATGGAAGGAAAGAGCTTATTACAGCTTCCAGTTTGAGTGGAAATCTGCCATGGTAGGGAAAGGATGACAGAAGCAGATAGCTAGTGACAAACCCTCACATCACCAAGGATGAAGCAGAAAGGAGAAAGCCCCAAGCAGGCTGGACTGTAACATCTCAGGCCCCATCTTTGCAGCACACTCCTCTAGCAAGGACCCCCTCCTAAAACTTCTATAAACTTCCCAAACAGCACGACCAACTGAGAATCAAGCATTCAAAGCATGAGTCTGTGGGATACATTTCACATGCATTTTACTAGCCCAGCAGATCCCATATCCTGATATCTGGAAAAATAGACTTCAAACAAAAGAGTCAGGAGACATAAGGAAGGACACTTTATTCCCATTAAAGGAACAATTCACCAAGAGAACATTACAACCTTAATTATATATTCACCAAACACAGTGGTACCAACTTCATAAAACAAATTGTGCTAGAATGGCATCATATATTAACCATAAAACAGTTATAATAGGGGACTTCAACATACCGCTCTCTCCAATAGAAAAGCCATATCAAAAGTTAATTAATTAATTAATATATTAACAGTGTAGCTAAATAATTTCATAGAACAAATGGACCTAATATGCAAAGAGAGCATTCTTTCTAGAAATAACAAGTCCATAGGACTCAATTATTTTTAATAAATAAATTATTTACATAATTACTTATGAGAAAGAATGGGCATGCCAGGGCCTCCAGCCACTAGAAACAAATTCCATATGCATGTGCCTGCCACCTGTGCATCTAGATTACGTGGGTCCTGGGGAAATCGAACCTGGGTCCTTTGGCTCTGCAGGCAAGTGCCTAAACTGCTAAGCCATCCCTCTAGCTCCATAGGACTTATTTCTAAAATATATCACATATTACAAAACTAAGCAAATCTTAACAAATTGAGGAAAATTTAAGTAACTCATTATATAAGAATTGATATCAATAATCAATAAGATTAGAGATGAAAAATAGACATTAAAATAGAGGACAGTGAAAGTGAGTGACTCATAAGGATATAATTCAAAAACCTAGTCTTCACCAAACTGGAAAATCTCAAAGAAATGAATGAATTCTAGATGCATATGACCTACTTAAGTTAAGCTGAGTTCAGATGAATAATTAAATAGGTCTATAACAAGCAATGGTATTAAAGTGATATTAAAAATTTTTAAAGTCTAAAAGAAAGTCTGAATTCTGGTGGGTTCACTGAAGAATTACATCTGATCATTAAAGAAAAACTGAATATGTGCTTCTCAAAATATTCCACAACATACAAAAGGAAGGAACATTTCCTAACTTGTATCACAAAGCCAGCATGACACAAAGAGCAAAACCAGTTATAGACACAAAACAATGAAGAATATGATATGCCAACATCCTTGATTAATATAGTCACCAAAGTCTCAACAAAATAACTGCAAACTGAATTCAAGAACATATGTAAAAGATCATTCACCTTGATCCAGTTAATCTTTTTTTCTTTCTTGTCTTCTCTCTCTCTCTCTCTCTCTTTCTCTCACTCTTTGAAGCAGGGTCTCACTACAGCCCAGGCTGACCTATAAATCACTTTCTATCTCCAGGCTGGCCTTGTCCTCATGGAAATTCTCCCACCTCAGCTTCCCAAGTGCTGGAATTAAAAGAATGTGCCTCCACACTCAGTTACAAGTTAGGTTTGCTTTCTGTTTTTTGTTTTTTTTCCCCAGAGATATACAGATGTTTCAACATATATAAATCTCTCTATATAATACAAAACATCAATATACTCAAGACAGAAATCACATGGTGATCTAAACAGGTACAGAAAAACCTTTGAGAAATACTAACATTCCTTCATGATAAAAACACTGAAGAGAACAAGGATGGCAAGAAAATAAATCAATATAATAAAGGTGCCATATGTCAAGCCTATAGCCAACATTTTGTTAATTGTAGAAAATATGATCCCACTTAAAAAAAATCCATCAAAAAACTCTTATAACTAAAAAATAGGTTTTTTAAAGAAATATTTTTTGAGGTAGGGTCTTACTCTAGCTCAGGCTGACTTGGAATACACTGTGTAGTCTCAGGGTGGCCTCAAACTCATGGTGATCCTCCTACCTCTGCCTTCCAAGTGCTGGGATTAAAGGCATGGACCACTACACCCGGCTATTTTTTTTTTTTTTTTTTTTTTTTTTTTTTTTTAATTTGAGAAAGAGAAAGAGGGAGAGACAAAGAGATGGAGAAAGAGAGCATACCAGGGCCTCTAAAACTGCAAACGAACTCCAGATGCATGCACCCCCTTGTGCATCTGGCTTACATGGATCCTGGAGAATTGAACCGGGAGCCTGCACCTTTGACAGTAAAAGCCTTAACCATTAAGCCATCTCTCCAGCCCCTAAAAAATATTTTTAATAAAGTGGAAAGATACAAAATTAACACAAAAAATTGGTAAACTTTTGTATGTTGGTGAAAAAACATGTTGAGAAAAAGATCAGAGAGACAGTCCCATTCACAATAGCCACAGAAATAATACATTAGAATATTCCCTACCAAGAAAATAAAAGATCTCTGTAATGATAATATTAAAACACTGAGGAAAGAAAATGAGGAATATTCCAGAAGATGGAAAAATCTCCCATGTTCATGGATTAGAACAATTAGTGTGAAAATAGTCACCATCTCAAAAGCAACATAGATTCAATGCATTCCCAGTCAACATTCTAGCACCATTCTTCACAGAAATAGAAAAAAAAATCTTAAAATTCATATGGCAGCACAAAAGAACCTAGATAGCCAAAAGTATTCTCAGTTAAAAAAAATATATACTGTTGGAGTTTCTCAATACCTGATTTCAAGTTATGCTACCAAGCCAAAGTGATAAAATCAGCTTGTTACTGGCACAAAACACAGATACAACAATCAATGGAATAGGACCGAGAATCCAAATATAAGCCCATGTAACTACAGCCACTTGATTTTACGTAAAACCCCCAAAATAGAAATTATTTTTTTAAAAGCATTTTCAAACTACAGTGCTAGGAAAACTGGACATCCCCATGTAGAAGAATTCACCTGGTCCCTTTTCTCTCAAAATCTCTCAAAATCCACTCCAAATAGATCAAGGGCCTTGTTGTAAGACTTGAGACCTAAAATGACTAGAGAACAATATAGTAAGTACATTGCCAGATATAGGCACAGAAGGAAACTTTCTGGATAGAAACCTAGAGGCCCTGAAAATAGGGCAGGAAATTAACTTCAAGAAACTAAAAAGCTAAGGAAACTATCAACTAAGACAAGAGCAGCCTATCAAATGGAAGACAATCTTTGCCAGCTACATACATGATGGAGGACTAATACATACAAAAAAAAAAAAAAAAAAAAAAAAGCTCAAAAAAGTAACTTCAAGAAATGAAGTTGAAAATGAGTTGATAGTTCCCTAAGCAAGGAATATCAATGCTCAATAACTATTTTTAAAAGTTTTTAACATCTTTAAACATCAGGGAAATGCAAATTAAAATAACTTCCAGAGTCTGTCTAACTCCAGTCAAAATGGCAACCATCAAGGAAACAATGCTACCTGCCTGGAGCTAGGCAGACTAGACTGCTCAGGTCCCAGAGAGATCAAGCAAAATGACATGAACGAAATCCTAGTGCCTAGCACTGAACCAGGCATGTCTGATTTGTAGCCTCCAGAAAACACTACAGAAGAAGTTGCAGAGTAATATTTTTATTTATTTACTTATTCATTTATTTATTTATCTGACAGAGAGAGGGGGACACAGAGCACAAGAGAGGGTATAGGCATTCCAGAGCCTCTTGCCACTGCAAGCACACTCCCGGTTCATGCACCACTTTTTTTAAAAAAATATTTTTTATTTATTTATTTGACAGAGGGAGAGAGAGAGAATGGACTTCCAGCCACTGCAGAACTCCAGACATATGTGTCATCTTGTGTATCTGGCTTCTGTAGGTCCTGGAGAATCGAACCTAGGTCCTTAGACTTCACAGGCAAGTGCCTTAAACACCAAGCCATCTCTCTAGGCCTCATGCACCACTTTGTGCATCTGGATTTTCATGGCTACTGAGGAACTGAACCCTGACCATCAGGCTTTGGCAAGTAAGCACTCTCACTGCTGAGCCATCTCTCCTGCTTTAGGTTTCAGATTAAGTGCTAGCCAGAGAACCTCCTCCATGGACATGGCAGTAAATAATGAGGAGACTCAAAACCCATCAAGCAGAAAATAGGCTTCCAGGAGCTCAACACTAAATACTTCTAACACATCCTCCAAGTCTCAGAGAACAGTGGCAATAAGGGAGACAGAAAGAACGTAAGAGCCATAGGGTAGGAAGGCATATTGTGAAGAATTGTCCTAACCAAAAAAAAAAAAGGTGCATTCATAACCTCACAGTGATTCACAATACACCCACTATGGAGGGTGCTCAGTTGAAGGAGGGCTAGAAAGAGAATACAAAAGAAGATAACCTGTTGGGGATATGACCAATTTGCAGTATGTTTATATATTCAAGTTTCCAGTTTTACATAGATAGGTAGATTAGATAGATAGATAGATAGATAGATAGATAGATAGATAGATAGATAGATTATATAGATATCCAAAAAGAAAAGAAAAAGCAAACAAATAAACAAATGCTGGCAAGAATGAAGGGGAAAGAGAACTCTGTTGGTCAGAGTATAAACTGGTAGAGTCAGTCACTGTAGAAATCAGTGTGGAGGCTCCTCATAAAACTAAAAGTAGAACCACTGCCTGTCCCAGATACACCAATTCTAAGCTTATACCCAAAGAGCTCTCTATTCTATTACCTAAACACTTGCAGATCCAGGCTCATCATTGCTGTATTTCCAATCGCCAGGAAATGGAACCAGCATAAATATCCATCAACTGATGAATACATAAAAAGTGGTAATCTATGAAATGGGATTTTATTTAGCTACAAAAAATTAAATTACAAAATTTGCAAGAAAATTAATGAAACTGTAAAAGTTATGTTGAGTGGAGTAACAGCCCCAAAAAGACAAACACTGCATGTTCTCCATCGTGTGCAGATTCTATCTTTGAATCTCTAGACCTGTGAGTGTGTGTGAATGAGAACTTTGAGTATCTCCAGTTAGAAAAGGGCTAAGGGTGAGAAATATTAAGAGGACAAGATAAAGGAACACAGTTGATATGAGTACAGAGGGGGCAGGAATATTAAGGTTGGAAAGGGTTAATTAAGAAGGGCTCAAGGCAGGGAGGTGGATGAGAAAAGGAAGTTGGAGGAGCATTAGCCAAAACTTAGGAAATATAAAAATGGAATAGGAAAAATCACTATTTGGTAAACAATAAAATATATATAAATAGAAAAAATGCAATCAATGGGCTTATACTTAAGGAGAAGGCTGTTTCTATTAGTCAAGGATAATAATATTAGTTCAAGGCATTGGACTCCTCCATTTCACTCATTGGTCAGGAATCCTCTTGGACTTCCAAGACAATGCAGGCTTTTGCCATGGCTCCTTGCTACCCAGCAGTACTGAAACATAGCACATCACTCCTTTTACTTCAAGACAGAGAAATCAATTTGAAGCTGAGGTAGAAGCTTCTCCCTTGTTTTCAGTTCTAGAGTTGCTATGTAGGATGCTGCCAGAGAAAAGTCAACATAATAAAACCCTCATAAATCCTGCATTCTACAAGACGGACTCACCAGGCAAGGCTTTTCCTCCAGTGCAATAGTGGCATGACTACAGCCAGAAGAGTCATCAGCTCTATGATTCAATTTGAGGCCTGTTCCCCAGGAGGGAAGCATGCCTGGTACTAAAAACTGTGGTCAAAAGTCCATGTGTGGGGAGAATGTGGGCCCTAGGGAAGAACCTATAATTGCTGTATTGCTAAATGCATGTATCAGACTGCCTCTTAAATATGTATCCTTATATCCAAAGATCAGTTTTGATGTCAACTTTGGTCAGAACTAGTTTTTATTCTTTTACTTATGATTTAGTTATTCATTCATTATTGGCAATTGGTAGCAGTCAATGAAAAGATTTATCAGTGCTCAATGGCTAAAATTAAGTGATGAATGCACAGCCCTACATGAGGCAAATGCATCATCCCTCCAGGGCTCAGGAAATATTGCAAGAGGTGGGATGGAAAGAGTGTAAGAGCCAGATATTGAGGAGGAGTGCTGTAGAATTCTGACATGCAGACAAGGCCAGGCCTTTGCACTCATGAATTCATGCTAGATGTGATTATTTGCACAAGACCTGCACATGACAGGCCCACTAAACATTCTGTTATAGAGAAAGGAGGGAATTGGGAGGCCATGTGTTTCTCTGCTGGGCTAATGACAGTTAAAGGTCATTCAAAAGGGGGAGACATACTGGGCTTGGTGCCTGCCTTCAATCCCAGCACTTGGGAGGTAGAGGTAGGAAGATCAGTGTGAGTTGGAGGCCACCTTGAGACTACATAATGAATTCCAGGATAGAGTGGGCTAGAGAGAAACCCTACGTCAAAAGAAACAAACAAACCAAAAAAAGTAAAGAAAAGGGGTGGTGGATAAGAGTTATTTTATTCCATTATGTAGTTACTGGCAACTGATGAGAAGAAGGACTAGTGTGAATGACTGTAGACATGTGAACAAAATGTAATAAAAATGTATGAAAATGTCCAAAAATGAATAAAATTCATTAAAAAAGCAAGGAGGTTGAGCTTAGACCATCTGAAAATGCACATTCAGATGAGAAAAGATGAGAGGTATAAAAGAGTGAAGTAAACAGAGATACTTTGGGCAATAATAAAAGGGAAATATTCAGATCGACGAGGCTCAAAAAAAGATTATATAAAAGGGTAGAAAGCTTTCCAAAGAAATGATAACAAAATTACTCCCCAGCTAGGTGTGGTGACACACACCTTAAATCCCAGCATTTGGAAGGCAGAGGTAGGAAAATTTCTGTGATTTTGAGGTCAGTCTGGGACTACAGAGTGAGTTGTGGGTCAGCTTCAGTTAGAGTGAGATGCTATCTCAAGAAGAACAACAAAGAAAAAAAAAAGCTCTCTTAACTTTAATAAATAATATACTAACCATGTCCACAAATCTAGATTGCTCTAATATTGCAAATACAGTACCTATGATATTCATATCTTTAGCACAAAGACAAAAACAATAGCTTTTGATAAAAGCAATATAGAAATATTTTAAATGGGATACTTCATATTAAACTGTGTGGAGAAATATAATGGAAGAATAGAATTTTTTATTAGTTGGGTTTTTCAATTGTTGTTTCTGTCATCCTTTAGGCAAAGTTAAGTTGTTATCATATCAAAATATCTTGTTGCATTCAAGGATACTTTTCTAAACCACATAACAAAACAAACAAAAAAAAATGACAGGCAAGTTAAAATACTAAGGAAGGGATCAAATATGCTGATGGAGCACATTATTTAACAAGTGTAAATGGACACAAAATGAACATTAACAAAGCTAGAAAAGGGGCCATACAATCTTTATACCAAGCCTTGACCTGTCAATAATTATCTTGAACTTACATGAATTAGATGCCCACATTTAAATGGATAAGACTAAGATCTAACTATGCTTAGAAGAAATTTAGTTCAAGACTAAGTGAAGACAAAGTAGAACAAAAGGGATCATAAAGGACGTGGATATCTATGTAAATGGGATCTAAAGGGAATCTAGAGAAGCCATATTATATTAGATAAAATAGACTTAAACTAGAAGCAATAATAAGATAAGAAACTTATAACAGGGCTGGAGGTATGGCTTATCAGTTAAGATGTTTGCCTGCAAAGCCAAAGGTCCCAGGTTCGATTCCCCAGGACCCATGTTAGCCAGATGCACAAGGGGCTGCACACATCTGGAGTTTGTTTGCAGTGGCTAGAGGCTCTGTGTGCCCACTCATTCTCTCTCTCTCTCTCTCTCCCCCTCTTTTTCTGTCAAATATATATTTTAAAAAAAGAAGCTCATAACATAATGATAAAGGAATCAGTTCAGCAAGAGGAATTGAAAATTCTGCATATATAATCATCCAATACTAAACCAGTCAGATATACAAAACCAATATTAATAGGAAAAAAAGAGGGAAAAAAATACCAATAGGGCACATTAGCATCAGTTTTTCCACATTCTATAGATATAGAACACAATTCTTGTCAGCAGTGTGGGGAATATTCTTCAAGATGAGTCATAAAATAGTCAACAAAATAATCATTCTGTAAAAGAACTGAGTCCACATTGACCATCATTTCTAGTCTTAAAGCAATACAACTCAAATCCAGTAATAAGGATAACTTCATAAATTGTACAAATTCATGAACATTGAAAACCTTTTTTTGTTTTGTGGGGAGGAGTTCAAGGTACGGTTTCACTCTAGCCCAGGCTGACCTGGACTTCACTATGAAGTCTCAGGGTGGCCTTGAACTCACAATGATCTGATCCTCCTAACTCTGCCTCCCGAGTGCTGAGATTAAAGGCATGCACCACCAAGCCTAGCTGAACAACTATTCTTGAACAGCCATTGGATCATAATGAGTCAAGAAATTCTTTTATAAAGTTGTGAAACAAATAAATGAGAAACAGAACATTGCCAAACTTAAGGGATACAGCAATAGCAAAGCTAGATGAAAATTTGTTATAACCAATGCCCACATCAAGAATAAAAAAATATTCAAATAAGCAATAGACTATCAAATAATTAGAAAAATTAAAAAATAAAAGGAAAAATAATAATATCAAATCAGAAATTACTTAACTAAAGGCTAAAAATTATTATCAATCCCTACCCAACAAAATAGTTGGTTCTTCAAAAAGATAAACAAAATAGTCAGACTTTTAGATAACATTGAAAACAAGCATTTAAATATTAAAATCAGAGTTGAAAAGTGTGACATGACAACTTATACCACAGATATAAAAAGAAAAATCGAAGCAATATGAACAATTATACATATAATTTGTCATGATTGAATCATGAAGAAATGAAAGTTTTGACAAACTGACAGGTAATGAGATTGAGCAAATAAAATCTAGCCCATCAAAGAAAGTTTCAGGTCAGGTGCCTTTCCTATTAATTTCAACCAATTATTTAAACAATATCTACTATTAATCCCATTAAACTATTTAAAAAATGAAGAGAATCTTCCAAACTCCTTTCAAAAGACAAATATTACCTTGATGTCAAAACTAGGCAAGGATGAACAAACACACACACACATGAGGGAGAGATGCAAAATAAAGAAAAAAAGCTATAGGCCAATATTCTTGATGAGCATAGATGCAAATTTGTCAAGACAATGACAGAAAATTGAATATAACATCATATGCAAAGATCATTCATCATTACCAGTTGGGAATAATCCAAAGGATATAAAGATAAACATAGAAATTAATCAAAATTATGTACCAAGCAAATAGAAAAAAGACAAAATGATATGACTATCATAATAGATGTAAAAAGACCAATAATATTCAATGTGTTTATGATAAAACTCTGAACATTTTGGAAACAAAATAGAAGCATCTCAACCTAATAAAACTCATATTTATTAAACCAATAGGTAACATTATATTGGTAGAGAAATATTCCAACTCTTAGAAATCTGGAAGGAGACCTGGATGCTCACTTTCATTTTATTCTTTGAACGCAGTAGAGGAAGTCCATTTTTTCTGCTGACAGTTTAATTGGCATACCTAGCTAAAATTTAAGGCAAGTAAAGAAATAAAGAGTACCCAGATTTAAAAAGAGGTGAAACCAATACTATTGCCACTGGTATTCAGGGATGAGTACTTTATTTCCAGATTGGGGTGAATAACGAGTGAGATCAGTGGAAGGGTGAACAAACAATTTGTTTTGAAAGGGAAAGCAAAGCTTTTATGACCAAAAGGGTCCCAGGACGATGACAGGCCAGTGAACATTCCAGGAAGGGGATTTCATGCACTGAAAGCATGTCTGTCCCGGGCCCTTATAGAAAGTAGATATTAATGTGGGGTAAGTTTGGTTGGTAGGTGGGTCAAGGAGAAGAGCATAAACCCAGACAGAGCCCATCAGTGAGGAAAAGGCCTTCTAAAAATCCTAGATGGAGAAAGAACCAGGAAGAAAAGAGAATATAGGGCTGCTCCTGACTACCACATAGATGAATGGGTTGGACTGGAGTAGCCTTCTCATTTTGTCAGAGCAGGTTGACAGTAGTGTGGGCCCTAGGACACTAACAAGCTACCTACCTTGATCCTCATATGCACTATAATTTGCAAATGACATAATCAGATATAGAGAAAACCCTAAATATTCCTTAAAACTCTGCATGACTAATGAATTCAGCAATGTTTCAGGATACAAAAATCATCATATACATCAGTAACATTGGAAATTAGCTTAAATAGAATTAAGAAAACAGTTTTAAAAAGCTTGCTGAATAAATATGATATGAACAGCCAAAAAATAACTACAAAATAATGATACCTAGAAATAAATTTAACCAAAGAAATGAAAATTTTCTGTAACAGCAGCAACATATTGATAAAAGAAATGGAAGAATGTCCAAAATGGAACTAACTCCTATATTCATTAATTAAGATGTCCACACTATCTCAACTTATTTACAGAGTTAATATGATCCCTATTCTAATATTACTGAAAATCTTTGAAGAATTAGTAAAAATACAAAATTTGTGTAGGAAAACACACACACACACACACACCCAGAGAGAGAGAGAGAGAGAGAGAGAGAGAGAGAGAGAGAGAGAGAAGAAAGCCAAAGCAGTCATTCACAAAAGTGGTATTACATTAACTGACTTCAAAATATAGTAGGAAGCTACAGTCATCATAACAATGTAGTAGTAATGTAATAATTGGACACATAAACCAGTGAGACAGAATAGAGATGCTACAAGTAATCTGTACACTGACACCCCTAACACTTTTTCAAAGGACAGTGTTTAGTAAATGGTTTTGCAAAGTTGTGGACCAACATGCAGAAAAATGAAACCAGCCTTCTTCTCTCACCAGTGACACAAACTAACTGAAAATGAATTAAGGACTGAAAAGTATGACCTGGAGCTATAAAACTACTAGAAGAAAACAGGGGAAATAATATTTTTTTTTCCCCACTAAGTTTCCAAAGGCACAGGAAAGAACAGCAAAAAGTACACAAATAGACATTGCACCAGACTCAAAAGTTGACCAGCCTGGAAATAAACATCAGAATAAAGAGAACCTACAAAATGGCAGGTAAGATTTAAAACCAATACAGCTGATGAGGTAACAATCCACAATATATAAGAAACATTGAGATGTAATTAAGCAGAAAACAGCCAGATTTAAAAATGGCCACTAGATATAATAGACACTGATCAAAAGAAAACATACAATTGGTCAGCTTCACAAAGGTAGAGGTAGAAGGATCTCTGTGAGTTTAAGGCCAATCCCTAGCTACAGAGTGAGGTCCAGGTCAGCCTTCCCTTGGGAAAAAAAAAATGCAGATCAAAGCTACAATGATCAGGGCATGGTAGCATGCACCCATAATTCCATCACTTGAGAGGTGGGGGCTGGAGGATAAGCTCAAAGTCATCCTTTGACTATATAGTCAATTCCAGGGCAGTCTGGGCTATACAAAACCTTTTCTCAAAGTCAAACAAATTTTAAAAAATCCCAAGTGAGATGTCACCTCATTTTAGTAAGAATGAATATTATCAAACACACAAAATATAAATATTGGTGAGGATGTGGGGAAGAGGCAACAGAAATTTTAGGGAATTTGAAATATATCAGTAATTCAGTAGGAATAGCAACAGAATGGCAGATTCGTGTCATTAAATGTTTGGCTCTCTCTAACTGTCTGAGAAAGGTTAACAATAGTTACAAAAAAAAAATATGAGAGCCAGGCTGGAGGGATGGCTTGGCGGTTAATGCATTTATCTGCAAAGCCAATTCCCCAGGTTCAATTCCCCGGGACCCTTGTTAACATGATGCACAAGGGCCACCCTCCCCCCATGCATCTGGAGTTCATTTGCAGTGGCTGGTGGCCCTGGTGTGCTTGTTCTCTCTCTCTCCCTCTTTCTCTATCAAATAAATAAATACAGCTGGGCGTGGTGGTACAAGCCTTTAATCCCAGAGGTAGGAAGATCGCTGTGAATTCAAGGCTACCCTGAGACTACATAGTGAATTCCAGTTCAGGCTGAACTGGAGTGAGACCCTACCTCAAAAAAAAAAAAAAAAAAAAAAAAACAAAAAAAACAAATAAATAAAAATAAAATATTAAAAATATGAGAGTCTTCAAAAACATAAAAATGTAGAATATATGCTCCCAATTCTAGTTATATTTCTAAAAGAAATCAACATTATCTTATCATTACAGGACTATCCATAATAGACAAGAAATGGGAATAACTTCCTTCTCAATTAATGAATAGAGAAACATGACACAATTTAATAGTTTCAGTCACAAGAAAGCTTGGATTCAGTCTTTGGCAATAGCAGGGATGGAACTGGAAATTAATATAAGTGAAACAGGCCAGGAACAGAAAAAACAGTACCTGGTGATCTCATTCACATGTGTGTATGCATGCATGCATGTGTGTGTGTGTGTTTAGTAAATTTCAAAAAAAGTTGAAAGTAGAATAATAGTTACCAGAGCTTGGAGAGATAAGAGTTGATGGACATATGAAGAAAAGTTAATTAATGGTTACTGAGCTATAGTCGGATAAGACTAAGACATTCTGATAGGCTATTTCTCAGTAGATGATAGATACTGAAAATTCCAAAGTGAGAAGGAAAGATGCTCAATGTTTTCCTCACCAATGATTGAAAAAGTAGATTTACTTAGCCTGATAAAACATTACCACCACATGAAACAAAGCCCTATTAGTATGTACAATTTTTATGCTTTTATGTATTTATTAGCTAACATTTAATTTTAAGACTCTTTGAATCTGAATATGTGAATTCTTTCTTTTTTTTTTTCTCAATACTTGAAATCCCCTCTGAGGTAGAAAATACGCATTCAGAAATGTGAGGCGATTTGAAATGTGTTAGTACTTTAATGTTGACAGCAGCAGAATCACAGACTTGTGTCATTAAGGAAATATCTGAAAAGCGGATCTGCTATCCAGTGCTCAGTGCCTCATGTCAATTTAAATTAGGGGCAATTTGGGGACTTTCTATTACCATCCCTATTTACTCATGAGTAAAACCTTAGTATGGAAAAGGTAATGACTTTCCCAGAGATTTAGCTCTACTTCCTGTGAAGCAAGGATTGTAAACAAATCACACTGAAATCAGAACCCTAGCCCACTTCCAATATTCTATAAATATGTCACTCAGCAAAGAAATTCACACATTGAGGAATATTGTAGAAATAAGCTTGTTAATAAAAATATCAAAAATTCAGATTCTTACTCATCAAGTTTATAGGTAAGTTTAATATAATTATTTGGAAAATTATTGAAACTAAATAGCACAGTATTATTCCATTAACAATATTATTAATAAAATGATTGGAAGTGACCTAGTAGAAATAAAGAGAAGTAATTAAAGATTATCATTATATCCAAATTCATCAGAGTCAATTTTTGTTCTTCATTTAACATAGCAACTAAAATGGCCTATAGTCTACTTTTGAATGTAATGTGTTAGTAAAAACTAGATTACATTTAATTTTCCTATAAAATAAAAATGGACACACTGAAGGATGATTTATGATATTTGTTGATAAAAGTCTTTCTTTCTTTGATTATTCCTATCAATATTTATTGTTGCTCAAGTTATACTAGATCTCAGAGACACAGATGTGAGCAGAGCCCACATTTTTGTGTTTAGTCTAGTGCAGGGAGAAATATAATAAAATTACAAATATATTTTGGTACAATGATAGCTAAACGACATGTGCCTCCAGCTGGAATAACTGAGCTCAGGGTAGAGAGAAGGTATTTATAGCAGTCATATAAAATCTTTTAGTTTGATTACAGTGTTCTTCACCTTGGGAAATCTGTGTAAAAAAAATGCATGGACCACTGGTTTTTCTCAGACTCAGAGAATAAGCCCACCTGCTGTCCTCCCACTGTTCCTGAAGCCACTCATCTCTAGCTGCATGTCTTCCAGTTTTAAGTGGAACAATAAAAATTGCAATTTTAAAGCTAAACAAGCACACACTTAAAGTTACAAGTAACCTTCTGTAAACCATTTTAAACTAACTATAATTATGCTTATAAAAATTATGTAAGATTCTTATAAATAATAACCATAACTCCCCTACATGATGCGGAATATTTTTCCTGAGCTCTTCCGAATTGCATTTTTTTTGAGGTGGAAGACTCACATGTGTTTATTTGTGGAAACAGTGGCTATCAGACTCCATCAAGAAGCTCATTGTTTTCCCATTCCTGTCCTGGAACACTGTATCTGAAGGCTCATTACTTCTGAAAATCCCACAGTGAAAAAGAGCTTGAAAGAGTTGTATATTCTCCAGGAGTCAAAAGGATTTATTACATGCAAATTCCCATTAGTGCTAATGGGCATTATTATATGGGTGATTTATACTTTAAAGATATAAAGTAAAAAGTTTCTTTTTGAGGAAGAAGTAGGAACAAGCAAGCATATATATATATTGGCGGTCAGGGACAAAGGCCCAAAGAGAGAGAAAGAGGAGATGCCACCTCACTTGTCCTGGCAAAGCTGGAACCCAGTGTCTGACCAGGTCTCATCCAGTACGGCTATGAACAATTTTTCAGCGACAACACCCTTAACTTCGCCAGTGGAACATACCTAGGTATGCTTGCCTTTTGGGGCCCAGCCCCATGAAAATAATTAAAAACATAAATAAATAAATAAATAACAAAAACAAAACAAACAACAACAACAAAAACAGCTTCCCCTTATTCACCTGAGCCTGACTGTGAAGCCTAGAAAGTTATAAGAAAGCTTGCCATGTGGGCAAGGGGTTTTGGTCTTGGCTGCCCTTTCTTCTCCTGATGCCTAAGCCTCCTTTTATGGACCCCTGTTCTGGTAAACCCTTCCCGCATCCCTTGTGGCTGAGATTTGGGAGATTTTTTTCTTCTCTTTTTGCTATGGGATCTTTACTAACTGATCTTCACTAACTAAAAATGTGAAGGGAAAACGCTTACACTCCTGCTTTGCTTCCCGTGTGTGCCTGCATGCAAGTGTGCTTATGTGCATCCGTGTGTGTGTGTGTGTGTGTGTGTGTGTTCCTTTAATTTTTGACCCCCTCTTTGAATTTCCCTGGAAATCCCCTTCACATTTTCTCTCTGTTCCCATGTTCAGCTTCCCGAATGGGCTCTCAGGTCCTGCCTTCCACATGTATGTGTAAAATTCTAGCCTTTCCTTGGATGATTTGGAATCGATTGTCTAAATGTTTTGTTGGAATGGACAAGAATATAGAATTTGGGATTCACAGGCCAGGGGGAACTACCCCAAAGTCACTTAACCCTTTTTTAAAGTTTTATTTTCTATACTGTCCACTTTCTTTTAAAAAGAAAATATATATATATATATATATATATATATATATATATATATATATATATGTATGTATGTATATATATAATTTATTTATTTAACAGAAAGGAGAGAGAGTGAGAGAGTGTGTGCACCAGGGCCTCCAGCCACTGCAAACAAACTCCAGATGCGTGTGCCCCCTTGTGCATCTGGTTAACGTGGGTCCTGGGGAATTGAACCTGGGCCTTTTGGCTTTGCAGGCAAATGCCTTAACCGCTAAGCCATCCCTCCAGCCCTATGTGCTGTCCACTTTCAAGGAATAATTTTTTAATTGTACAAAATGCATAGTAAACGTTAGAGAAGGCATACCAACATTTCATGTATTTTAATCCCAGCATTTGGGAGGCAGAGGTAGGAGGATTGCTGGGAATTTGAGGCTACACTGAAACTACATAGTGAATTCCAGGTCAGTCTGGGCTAGAGTGAGGTCCTATCTCCAAAAATCAATCAATAAATAAAAACACCATATAAGAAGTCATGCTGATTATGACCAATCAATTCCAATGTTAATTTTGATTCCTAAAAGTGTGCTTGTGGCATTCCTCTCTCATCTGGCCCAGTGGTGGGAGGGCCAGCAGGTGGGAGGGATGCCAGAAAGCAAAAACCAATTTTAATAGTAGGTTGATATGCTACTATTATTAGACATAATGCTATAGATGGATGGTTTGTTTTTGTTTGCATTTTCTCCCTGAGTTTTTGAGTACAATTCAAAGCCAGCTGCCATTTAGAAAATATGTTCTTTGTAGAAAACTTCATGGAGCTGAACTGGATAATATTTGGGAATACTAAAGCTTTTATCTTTTCTTAAAAATGCCTCATTTGGAAGAAAAAAAACTGGCTGGTTGGAATAGACATGCAGGTTTTCTGTGCCTCTCACCCTCAGTATTGGCTTACATTCCAGGTATGGCCTTGCGCGTTTGAATCACATAAGGATGTCAGCACTTCCAGAGAGAAATGGTGTAGCAGACTGAGGAAAATTCCAGCTCTTAGGGATGGCAGGTATGGAGAAGTGATGAATGTCTCAGAGTAAGTTTTCTACCCTTGAGCCTCAATAACAGGACCCATGGGTGGCTGGAAGGTCTGGGAAACAGAGTTGAATCATTGCCTGTCCAGAGCACACTGTTTTCAACCATATGATGTTTGTCTGGGTTTGGGTTACTTGCACTTTAGGATTTTGGAGAGTGAATAAAAATAGCTGCTTCCTTATGGGACCTGAGAAACAGGACAACTTCATCTGGAGCAGATGGTCCCAGAGAGGTAACAATGATCTCCTGGGTCCTTCCCTGGCTGTGTATCATGCAAATTTAGAAAGTTACCTGAAGGAAGGCCAAGAGGTATCCCAGAGAGAAGCTTACATTTCAGAAGAGAGTTGAAATAGCCATTGATTAAATAGCAATAGATCCCCTGAGCCAAAGATCAAATAGAACTTTTCAAAGTCTATAAGAAATTGAATAGTAAGACTTGACAGGGAAGGGGCAGATCACAATCCCCTACATCTTGACACTATCTCCCAGCCACCTGCAGTTCTTATGTTACAGCTTAGTGACAAAGAGAGGAAAATTAATATTGGTACAGTTCCTCCTAAAGTCAAATAGAAGATGCCACAATTATAGTAATCATTGTTATAGAAAAATGAAGACAGCTATACATTTCTGGTGACTGAGTAGTCTGTCTTCTTTGTAAGTATAGTACAAAGCAAAAATCTTTATAGTAGAAGCAAAAATTAAGACTTAAAGAGTTGGAACCCATACACAAAGAGGAGATGAAGGGCAACATTTCCACTTCAATTTTTCATATGCTTATTATAAGAAGGAAAGCAATATGCATATATATATATATATATATATATATATATATATATATATATGGAATATAAATGCTTTAAAACTCCTGTGAAATACCTTGTTTTTGCATTCAAAAAGTTATGAATTAGTAAGAGTTAAAAGTAATATTACTTTTGATACCTTTAACTTTGCCTTTTCTAATTGGCTGTCTTGGAAAAAATAAATTTACTCATATTGACTACTCTTCACAGAATACTAGTCACGACTGGCAGGAGAGCTTGTGGAAGGCATCCCAACATGTTGTAGGAGTTTGGGGACAGAACACTAGGATTTACCTTAATGCCAATTCAATGTATTTAAAGATAGTAGAGAAGAAGATGTTGGAAGGCTGAAATATGCACTGCATGTAGATTCACACTTAAGGGCTGTTAAAGCACAAATCATTTGGCCTAATGATTTTAAAGACCCATTTCCACTCCATTCATTTTCAATCTTTCATATGCACTATATTCTTTTTCCACTTGACTCACAGATCCAGATGTATTGCCATCTATATAAATAATTTCAGTGAATGTTTCAATCTCAAGGATTAATAAATCTCTCAAAATTCTTCTTGTGTATGGGCACAATTCCAGGTTCATAGTTTTGTTAAAGGTTGACACATGACTTTGTCTATAGGGATGCATCACAAAAAATCTGGTCATTCTCACTGATTTCTAACACTTCATAACAAAATCCTCAGGAATGGTTCAAATGCATGCTGATCTTGATGAGATATGGAAAGATAAGTAGAACCAATTTTACTCCCCACATGAATATTACAGCTTCTGACCAGCTGCTGGTGAAGCAAAAGGATGTGGCCTTCTGAAAATTTTCTGCCCAGAGACCAGTATTTGCAATTTGACTATGTTTTGAAGAGATACAGTTTTTAAATAATTTTTATTTATTTGCAAGCAAGGAGAGATAGAGATAGAGACAGAGACAGAGACAGAGAGAGAGAGAGAGAGAGAGAGAGAGAGAATGGGCACACCAGAGCCTCCAGCTGCTAAAAACTAACTCCAGATGCATGTATTACTTTGTGAATCTGGCTGTACGTGGGTATTGGAGAGTTGATCTTGGGTAACTGGGCTTTTCAGGTAATTGCCTGAACCTACCTTAGCTTTAACTGGTAAGCCATAAAGAGACACTTACAAAAAAAAAAAAAACACGGAAAATTACTTACGTTCAACTAACAAACCAACCAAACAAAGAAAAAAAAAATGTGTGGTTTGTGGTTTATAAGGAGTAAAGACTGAAATACTCAGTGAGGATTTAAGTATGTTCCTGGTCTCGGCTCAGAGATCAAAGATATATTTCACTATTTCATCAATATTTATATGTTCTTCTAAGTAATAACTGTGGTGAAGTTATTAGAAATAACATGATGCAATTTAAAAAAACATTTCTGCATAGTTTGTATTGGGGTGAGCATATGATAATGAATGACAGTGTCGTCCATTAAATAATTTTTAGTTTCAAATGGAATAAAATACAGAAATCCCCTCCAGACAGTGAATATATATACATTATATATATATTCATAAGACAAAGTATAGAAACATATCTCAGTGTAAACCTTAAAAATGGAAGCAGTTTAAATGGGATGGACCTGATAGAGATTGGTTATTTAATAATCTATGCATATATAACTACTCTCTCATTGAAAAAGGACTTATCTACACCTTTTAGTCTCTTTTTTTTTAAACAGCAATTCTGTTCTTCTTTCTTTTTTTAAAAATTTTTATTTATTTATTTATTTGAGAGCGACAGACACAGAGAGAAAGACAGATAAAAGGAGAGAGAGAATGGGCGCGCCAGGGCTTCCAGCCTCTGCAAATGAACTCCAGATGCGTGCGCCCCCTTGTGCATCTGGCTAATGTGGGACCTGGGGAACTGAGCCTCGAACCAGGGTCCTTAGGCTTCACAGGCAAGCGCTTAACCGCTAAGCCATCTCTCCAGCCCTAGTCTCTTTTTTTGAGGTTTATTACTCCAAAATGCAATCCAAATGTGGGAGAAACTCATGGATAAATTTTAGGATCCTTTTCTTCATTTCACAATTTTAATTGCTATCCCTAATCTAACCACTACTGAATTTTCTGTTTGAGCAATTGTCAACCATGTAGTTAAATCCACACTGACACATTGTAATTTGTACTTTGCATCTTCATATGTTTAACTTTTCTTTCACAAATGTATAAGGAATGCCTATTTGCAATTATTTCTTCCAAAAACCATTCACTACTTATATCCCTATCTCCATTAATGATGTTAACACTTCACATACTCCAAGCACAATATCTAGGAGCAACTGTTGACTTTTTTTCATCTCTCATCCTTCAAATCCAATCTAATATTGATGCAGAATTTCAGAGTTCAAGATAGGTCCTCAAAGGTTCTGAACTCCAATTTTGGGTACTGTTCTATTTTTAACATAGTATTGATACAAATGAACTCAAGAGGGATAAATTCTGAATTATTAAGATTAATCAGGGCAAAAGAACAAACTGTGGAGTTTGTTTAAAGGAAGTCAGGATCTGGGGATAAGGCTACAGCAGAGTCATAAGCACACTGGAAGTGGAAAACACACTCTCAGATGGAAAACACTAAATAGTGCATAAGGTTCATTTTAGAGAGATTGAGGCTTTTAACGAAAGACAGGAGTAAAGCTACAAACATATGGAGCATATGTCATAAAGGTCATTTAAGAGAAATTGAGGCTTTCGAGGAAAGAGTGGAGTGGAGCCATAAACACATGGAAGATAGAACATATCTATGGAAAGAGAGAGAGGGAAAGAGAAGAAACACACATAGCACCCTCCTCGTGCTTCCCTATGGAAGGAAGTTAAGAGGGCAAATTGTGGGAGCTTAAGGAAGAATAGCAGAGGGAAAATATCAAAGTAGAGACCAAGAAAATTCATGAAAACTGAGTGGTAAAGAGAAGAATACCCATGGCGACTTCAGGTTTAGAGAAGATACATAGGTAACAGGCCTAGAGGTAAAGAAAGCATCTATATGGTAGATCTGGAGTGTAAGGGCAATACACAATACATACGTGGTAGATTTAGAGACCAGAGGAGAAAACCTATAAGTAATTGAAGTAAGAAGTTACCCCAAAGTATAAAGCAGAGGCAAATGGAAAAATCTCTCGAACAAAGAAGCAGTATTATATTCTCCCCTCCACCCAGATAGGCTGGGTGGGGAACAGACCAGACTCAAATGTATCCCTGGGGTCAGAGTGAGGAAAGGCAGGCAGAGAGAGGATCCAGAGCGCAAAGGAGGAGCAGTAGTAGCCTTTATAGTTAATCGAAATATATTCTTTCCTCAGATTCAGGTACATAAAAAGGAGGACCCCACTTGTTTTTATACTTGAAGGGAGGCTCCAGAGTCAGTACACCTGGGTAATGAAGTAGCATACAAGACTGTGGGGAGAAGGGAGTGCTGTAGATTCCTGCCAAGAATTCCATTTTTGTTGCTGGGCAAGGTGGCATGTGGGGTGCCATCTCCTGGTTATATCTGGGCCTCAATTTCTAACTCAAACTGTCTAAAAGAAGCTAGGTTTCTTCTATTCTTCATCAATATCTTGTTCTCTCTTCAACCAAAGAATTAAACCTACTCATTTTTAAAATTTTTATTTCAAAAATTGAATGCAAGATCATGTATATATATTGTTACTAATTCATCAAAAAAATTTACTCATGGTCTGCATGCTAAAAATCAAATTTAGTTAATGTTTTCTTTGAATGAACTAGATGTTACCAAAGTAAATTTGTCAGTCAATTCATTGATTGCCAGTTTAGTGATTTTGCAGAATTCCTAATTTACTAAAAATTTCAAACCATTGAATAATGTGAATTCGTATAAACAGCACATTTTATTTTGAACATCATTCAACAAAAATATTTTAATGAGATACTAAATAAGACACAGAGAGAAAAACATTAGATTTCATGCTATCATGGAAGCATGGACATGTGGGCAATTCTCTCAAACAGAGACTGGGCAATTAAAGTGTTAAATGTCTCTTTGTATATATTATTATAGGATTATATTTTGGTATTATTCTACTTACAACCATTACTGGGCATGTACCCTAAAACCTTCAAACCAAAAGCCAGAGAGATTTGCTCAACCATGTTTGTAGCAGCTCAATTCGTAATAGCTAAAAGCTGGAATCAACCCAGATGTCCATCATTAGAAGAATGGATAACAAAGATGTGGTATATCTACACAATGGAATTCTATACAGCAGTAAGAAAAAACGACATAAAGAAATTTGAGGAAAAATGGTTGAACCTGGAACAGATCATTCTCAGCGAACTTACCCAATCACAGAAAAAAAATCGACACATAGTCTCACTCATCTGCAACACTTAACCTGAATTTGCCCAAGATGCCTTACATACCCAGCAAGTACCTCATGGACTAGACAATAAGATGGATGGGATGGCGGGGAGGGAATCAAAGGGTGGAAAACAGTAATCTGGACCCAAACGGCAATGGTACCATAAAATTCTACTTCCTAAAAGACAGACCAAATGACTGAACCTTCACTAGTCCCTTACAGGAAACACCTGAACCACAAGACACTGGAGAGGGTAGGATCAAGACTGACCTAAATCTCCTACATCTTCCCTCCCTCCCTCTCCCCCTCTCCCCTCTATCTCTCTTCTCTCTAACTCTTGTATATTAGTTATCTTTTTCCTCAATTTCTTAGTGGACACTGACCTGTAACCCCCACTTCCAGCTTGGGCCTACAATCCACAATGAGCTTTTGATCAAAGAAACCTACAAGGTTTCCCAAAACAATGACAGACTTCTGTCAGAGTAATTGATGACCCACCAAAGGCCAGTGGTAAGACCCTATTGCTGAAGACTCCATACGCAGCTGACACGTAAAATGGAATGACATGGCTGGAAGCCAGGAGAGAGTCAGTCCCCAGACAGTCAGCGTGTCTAGTGCCAGAAGGCGCTACATAGGTGACTGGGGGAAGTGACCAAGATCTGTCCAAGCAACACATTGTTTAACCTAAGTAGCAACAATTAACCAGATGTGATACCCATACAAGTGCAATAGTGGTACACAGCCATGGTGAGGAATCAATTGCTCTTGATTTGGCTAACTGATCCACTCAGTGGTACTAGACCCTTAGCTGGAGCTGGGAAACAAGTCAGAACCATACCCAAACACAAGCCCACTCTACAATATCAAGCTACCATCAATCACGGGGTATAAGAGGGCCTACACCTATCAAACTGTCTATCAAAAAAGTAAGTGTTATCTCAATTTTCTGGGTGCTAACTCACTCTCCATTGGAAAATCTGCTTCTCTTTTCCAGATAGATGCAGATCCTAAGAAGAGAGCTGCCCCAACATACCTCAAAAGGGGCCCAACTGAAACTAAGGACAACTGGTGAAATAAGCAAGGGTGATGTTTTCCTGTGAACTGGATACCAGCACAAAGGGGAAGGAGATCAATTCAGAGAAAAATCAACTCCTACCAAATCAGAGAGCCAGAGCCTCAGAGGCCCCCAACACCTCAGCACTGAAGCAGACCAAAAATGAACCCAACATGGCTCAGGGAAATCTTGCGGAAGAGGGGGCGGAAAGAATGTCAGAGTTACATGTTGGGTCATGATTTTCAGAGACATTTATCATACTAATAACTGGGGGCTAACTCCACAATGCACGACCCATTTTCAATAATAAGGAGGGTCTAATGGGAGGGGGTAGATCACAGATGAGCCTAAATAATGGTACCAAACTGCCCGTATTTACTGAAAAGAAAACTAATAAATTAAATTAAAAAAAAAAAAAACAACAATGGGCAAAGCTGGAGAGAAGGCTTAGTGATTAAGGTGCATGCTATGAAGCCTAAGGATCCAAGTTCAATTTCCCCAGCACTCACATAAGCCAGATGCACAATGTGGCTCATGCATCTGGAGTTTATCTACAGTGGCTGGAAGCCCTGGTGCACCCATTTTCTCTCTTTATCTACCTCTTTGCCTCACTCTCACATAAATAAATAAAATAAAATATTTTTTTAAGCAATGAACAATATTTCTGGAGAAGTATAAAGCAGCCAGATCATACTTATAAAGCATAAAAGAATTGTTGAAATATTAGTTGGCAGGATCAGAGTAGAAATGTATAATATAATAAAATAATGAACTAAATTAAGGCATGTGCTTATTAATAATTAATATCACATCTGGCTTTCATTTATTCACTTTCAAATGTGTTTGAACATGTGAGAAAAGATCATACCAGCCCTTCCATGGACAGCATGTCTCAGCTCAACTCAAGCTCAACAGAAATCATCCTTTTTATGATTGCAAAGGCGTAAATGGAAGTTGGAAAAGAGGTTCTATTAATAGAAACATATTGTGTAGACAGAGACAACTATTTACAAAACCAACTACTGTAAGCATAGTCTATCCTGTCCCAGATTCCACTTTTTCATTATGAGACTAGGAAACTCAGTCTTATCCAGGAAGTAGAAATGCCTAGACACTTTCACTTAAGCTCCAAGATAACCAGAAGATGAAGCAGCCATGTGACATTAGAAGGAAATTTGAGTTGACCATCTTTAAGTTTTTAAAAAGATCTTAACTCGTATAATTTCTACTATAGCTTAAAATAATTTATTTTAAGTAAGTAAGAATATTTACAAAACGTCCATAGGAATTGTTAATCTTATAATGCAAATGTCCTATGTTAAACACTGCTAGTTTAAATGCATTTCATGTGGCCAACACAGAATATCTTGAAAAAGTAGATAGTCATTATCTTTGTTATATAATTAGTAACATCAGACAAAAATATCAAAGAAAATAGATGTATTGGAACTTCAGCCCAAATCTCTTGCTCCTTACTTTCTTCTCTTTTTAATAAATCACATTATATTTCATTAATTTACATGCCATCTTCATGTCAGTAACTATTGAACTAGCAATTAACACATGGATTATTAGCTTACAGTTTAATACTTTGCCAAATTTCCTTCATTTTATTTTCACAAAGCACATCTTCATTTTGCAGACAAGAAATATAAAATCAGGGCTGGGGGGATGGCTTATCAGTTAAGGTGCTTGCCTGCAAAGCCAAAGGACCCTCGTTTGATCCCCCAGGACCCACATAAGCCAGATTCACAAGGAGGCATGCATCTAGAGTTAATTTGCAGTGGCTGGAGGCCCTGGAGCACCCATTCTCTCTCTCTCTCCCACCTCCCTCTATCAAATAAATAAATAAAAATATAAAAATGAAATATAAAATCAAAACTTTGATGTGACTTATTTGAAGCCATAGGGAAGCAGGTTGTAGAAGTGTTCTGACAGTCTCCAGGGTTGGCTGGGCCTAGAGGATGGGAACTTGGACAGCAAGATAATAACAGCCCATCTAAAGAATAAAAATAAAAAAGGAGCAAGGATGTAAAAGACTGGAATTTACTAATTGTGAATCCAGGGAGTGTGTTATTCATCACATAGATTCAAAACACTAAGGGAAGGAAGGGCATGTGAAGTAATGTGAACTATGAAATGCTGCAGCTTTAGTGATAAGAATCCAATAGGACAGCATTGAAGCTGAGATGCGAGTATGAGCTACTATTGTCTCTCGGAGCCTTTAAGCAACCCATTCTCTCTCTTCTAGTCTATGTGTTAATGAACTAAGTCTCCACTATATTGAAGCCCATCTTGATTTTACCTATTTTCGATTTCACAAGTATTATATTCTGGGATAAGTAATGTGAACCATTTCTTGGAAGAAATTCTATTCTGTCCTTCAATATAGATTGGTTTTGTTAAAACTAAGCTGAGCTAATTTTTTATAAATGTTGTAAGCATAAACTTCACTCTTTATGGAACTATGGTTTAAAACTATAGAAGGGTATACAGACATACAATTTTATCTTAAAAATATCCTGCTAAATATGATTGCCTAAAATTTACTTCATCTAGAGATTATAATCTTGAAGTTTAAAAAGCAATACTTTGACAGTTTTAATACCAATACTTCTCTATATTTCAGGAAATCTCTTTGCCATGATGTACCTGAGGATTCCTGTCTTAGCTCTTCTTACACAGAATGGAAGAGCTAGCTCATAGGGTATTGTTCTCTTGTACTACTCATAAATACCATTCTTCCCTGTTTTGTAATTTTGATGGCAATTCATTTTTGAAATTCTCTTTATTATTTGTTGATTTTTTCTAAAATGTTTATACTTTTAGACTCTCTGTCTCCCACCCTAGGTCTGCTAAGGGTCTTCATTGGTAGGTTTATTGGTATTCATTGTGTTTTTACTAACCAATAAAAAGTTGTACTTTGTAGTCATGGCTAAATTAAGGAAAATAATATGCCACCTATGAATGATTGAACATGAATCAGAAATAGAAGTGTTTGAGTGAAAAAGAAATGTCTTACCATATCATATTTTTAGACTTTAAAAAGAGTGCATATGTGAAAAGCATGAAAATATAACTCTTGTCTTTAATCATATTGCTTAGCCTAAGTTAGTTTTTCCTGTCTTTGATTTTTTTATTTGATATTTTTAAGAATGTAAAATTTAACCTTAGGTAGGTAAAATAATTTGTTAAAAAATAATTAGGTTATGGGTTGGAGAGAAGGCTATAAGGTGTTTTCCTGCAAAGCCTAAGGACCCATGTTCTGCTCTCCAGGTCCCATGTAAGCCGGAAGCAGAAGGTGACAAAAGTTGCAAGGTCGCACATGCACACAAGGTGTTGCACATTGTCTCGAGTTTTATTACAATGGTCAGAGGCCCTAGCATGCCAACTATCTCACTCACTCTCTCACATAAAAAGAAAACAAAACAAAAAAAGTGGGTCAGTCTGTTGAGCTTGCCTCAAAAAAACTTAAATTATAGTATTTGGCTCAAAAAATAAAACCAAAGCCAGGTATGGTGGTTCATGTCTTTAATCCCAGCATTTAGGACACAGAGGATCACTATGAGTTCAAGGCCACCCTGAGATAGCATACTGAATTCCAGGTCAACCTGTGCTAGAGTGAAATCCTACCTAAAAAAAAAAGGAAAAATTAAAATCAGTGAGCCTAGCATGGTGGTTTATATATCTATAATCCCAGTTCTCACAAGGCTGAGGCAGGAGAATCACCATAAACCCAAGGCCAGCCTGTTCTATAGAGTGAGTCCCTGTTTCAGAAAAAAAAGTAAAACTCAAGAATTTTCTCTCTTTCTTTTGAATTCTGTTTCCTAGTTCAAAAGAGCTTATTTTAGTGAACACAGTAATTATTATTCATTGATATACATAGTCATAAGTTATGTATCTATTCACATCTATAGACATGGTAGTCTTTACCCTAGCCAGAAGAGTATATGTTCTTTGTTGGGAATACAAAATTAAATAGCCGGGCGTGGTGGCTCATGCCTTTAATCCCAGCACTGGGGAGGCAGAGGTAGGAGGATTGCCATGAGTTCAAGGCCACCCTGAGATGACAGAGTTAATTCCAGGTCAGCCTGGACCAGAGTGAGACCCTACCTCGAGAAAACAAAACAAACAAAAAAAAAAAACAAAATTAAATTGATTATCAAATTTTACTGTTTTTTTTTCAAAATATCCCTACACACCATTTTATCAAAGAAATAGAGATCAATATAAAGAAAATAAGCATGTGCCCAGAAAGACTAGCTAACAAAATATCACACCAACAGAGAAAAATGCTCCTATACAAGCTAATAGCCCATAGAATGGTGGCAGTATGCAATTTATGACTTGCCTGTAAGGTCGAGAATTAAACAGATGGCACCCTAAATGTCAGTACATCCACCATGGCATAGTGAACAAAAGGTTAGTCCTTCGATGAAACCAAATGCTGTGTTGCATTGAAAGTTATCGTAGGTAAATAGTGTGTCCCAGATTGAAGATGTGTGAAAACAGATCCACAGGCCTTATCTTTTGTCCACCTCCATTAGCAGGAGGGTGGTGGTGTGGGGTGCGTATAAATTCTAAGGTAACACATTTTTTGGGAGATGTGCAGTTCTGCTACAATCAAATAAACTCAGTATAAACATGGATTATAAAGGGTTGCTAAATAGCTGTTTTATGCAAAACTGATAACAAACCAAAATCATAGTAAAAAAAAAATGAAATTTTGTAAGGACATGCCAAAGCACAATTTCCAGCAACAAGGCATATCCAATGACTGCTGGGAAACCATAGCAACAGGCCGACCAAGCCAGCATGCTTGTAATCTGAGAGGCATGGTTCTGGTGAAGGGAGAAAGCTGAGCTGGAAGCAGGATCAAGCCTGTAAACATCAAGCAGGCAGACTTCCTCACAGGAAAGACTGGAGTCTCATCAGTGACGATATGCTAACTGAAGCAAGTAATGAGAACACCATCATCGTACAGCCACACTGGTGCCTTCATGAGGTTTAAATCCATCCGTTGAGATGCCTGGCAAGGAGGTTACTTTGGTATTTCAGTGATTTAGTCCCTTTGTAAGACATTGGAGGGAAGTATTTCAGTCAAGACAAAAACAACCATGAGCACTAGAACAAATTTTAATATATGCTCTCTAATTTAAATGACAAATCATTTGACTTGGTAATAAAAATTTAGATATTGAGGTTTCACAGACATTCTATAAATGGTTTTTTTATTTAGAACACAGATTCGAAATATGATCTTGTGTTGCTTAATGATGAAGATGAATTCTGAAATGTATAATTAGATGATTTGGCAATATACAAACATGATAGCATGTACCTCCTCTAACCTACAAGCCGTAGGTCATCATTCAATTAGGCCTCTTAGGGTGGTCAGGAGACAGACTAAGTCTGAAATTATATGGCTGTCTCTGGTGTAACATAACACACTGTCAACTTTACTTTCAGAAATATGAGTATACTATGAGCAGCAATGAAAAGTATAGAGTCATAAATAAACCAGTAGCATAGCCGTTCATAACCATAATTGCAGGTACTGTAATGTTACATGACTTCAGCACAGGATCATTTGCATCACCATCATTAGAGACATACAGATGCTCTGAACAACAGTAGTAAAATGGTGGCAACAGCAAATAAGTTTTCAGCTCCTTTATGATCTTAGGGGTCCACCACCACACACATTCTTATTGACCAAAATTTTATTGTGTAGCATATGACTACATTTAAATAAGTCCTTCTTGACAAGTATTAAAAGTGTCATTGTGAGTTATGAGAACATGAAACTTATATAAGTATATAAAAATGAACAAAACTAGAATTCAGTTCATATTTCTGCGATGGAAAATGCTTTCTTTTTTCCCTTTCTACTAGGATATATTTAATCTATAGCACAATGGTAAAGGAACCACTGAACACTAATAAGATATAAAATATCCTCTATATTTCTTCCCATTTATCACTGTTCTGAATATTTATAAAGCTGGACTATACATTTTTCTGCATAAATTAGCTATAAATCACAAGCTATACCTTAGCCAAGTAAATGCATCTTCAAGGAAAGACCTTTAAAGAAAGAAAAAAAAAATGGGATTTTAAAGACAAATTTAAGCACAACTCCCTAAGTAGTATTTTATTTGAGGCATTTTACTATGCTTTCAGGGAAGATAGGAAATCACATTAAAAATGAGGATTTCTATGAATTGTGATAGAAAACAATTGCATCTATGATTGTTTCCAATAGGAGAACAAAAATTTTATAAAAATGTTACTATTGTTATGTAGTCAGAATCAGATTAGTCTAATTAGAGGTAAAAATGATTCTTAATAACTGGTATCCATGTAATTAACCCTGAAGATCTAAACTTGACAATATAATATGGTTTTAACCTTCTTTATTTTCATTGATGCCTATAAATGTAACAAGAAGCAAAAATAGTCAAATAATACTTTTTCTATGAAGTAGAAAAAAGACTTATACTGTAAAACAATGATCATGTTGAAAGGCTATCAAACTTAAAATAAAAGGTAAAATGCCATCAAGATTTTACACATATCTCCTCATACATGGAGATGAGGCAACATAAAAAAATTTATGAATGAACAAGTTTTATTATGGGTCACATCAAATAGCTGAGTCCAAATCCCAAGGTGAGCAACACCCTCATGGAGAAATGATACCAGAAACTTGACACCACAGATAGCAATCCCAAGGGAAAGCTTTGATTTTTTTTTTCCCCCTTCATACCAGCATAACACTGTTTTCAACAATTGGCTAGCAGGAATGGGCTAAGGAAAGAACCACCAGAGCATTCGTGTGTCTAGTGGCCCAAATTCAAAGATAGGAAATGAGAAATTAGAATTGAGCTGGAAGATACAAAAAAAGAAGAAAAATTTAGAAGACAATTCTCCTTAGTGTTCATGTCGTATCTAATAATACATGTGATGTCAAGAATGGACGCCAGAATCACACAAACATACACAGAACATGGAAAAGTGGGGGATACAGTTTCAGGTAACAGGTAAATAATCATATTGAAGGAGAAAGATACCCATATATATCCAAGAACTTAATGAAACTTTTTTTTTTAGTCCCACTCCAGATCGGAATTCATTCTAAGGGCATGGAAGGATCCTTAAGAATATGTTCCTGTAGTTATGTTTTTAAAAAGGTTTATCCAAACATTTTTTATGCTTTAAAATTGCTCTCATACATATACAAATCTGATAAATTCTAATATTTAAAATGAAGTATAGGGGTCAATTATTATTGTGCAAGATTGCACAAGTACCACTGAACATGTATCTACTTATTTTAGTTCTCAATCCTCTGAAAATAAACTCTGAGACAAACAGAAATGCAGGCCATTTGTTTGCAAGGCTACTCCAGGAAATAAGAGAGAGGGAGCAAGAAACAGCTTAAAAGGAAAGAAAAGGTAATAAAAAAAGGCCTTATCAAGGTATTTACTCTAAACAGTAGGGCACAGTTGAGAGATTATAAGAAACATAAAGTCATCTTTTAGAATTGTCCACTTATAAGCCATAGCCCACAATTTTGAACCAGTTTCCCTAACCCATTGGTAGATTACCTGTTGAGATAAATTCTTGCTGAAGCTCTGAATTGTAAGCTGTTTGATCTGCTTATTTCAGACAAGCTCTGTGCCATAACACTGAAAGACATCCTGCTTTTGCAGTGAGACACCAACAGGCAAGATACATCTGAGGTCTCTCTAAACATTCCATCAGAATTACAACTGACTCAGATGGACTGAGGCCGTGTAATGTATTTATGAGATATACCTGTTGCAATCTTTGGGAGTTAGATCACTAACTTTAAAAGCATATGTATTCAGGAAGGAAAGATAATAAGAGATAACCATCTTATTATTATAATAACTATTAAACTAATAGTTGCTCTTTAATCTTTTATTCCAATTACTATAATGATTGACAGATGATTTTCCTATTTGAAACATTTCAGTGAAATATTTTCCAGATTTTTAAATAAAAATTATGAAACAATAATGATGCCCAAGACTAGCACATATCATTAGTACATTTTTGCACTTTTCATGTTACTGTGACAAAATACCTGTCAGAAGTAACTTAAATGTAAGGAATTCTTTTGGCTTATTTTTTCAGAGGGTTCAGTCACTGGTTGTGTGATTCCATTCATGTGGGGCTTGTTGCTAAGGACAGCTCTCCACTTCGAGCCTGGCCAGCAAGTGAGAAAGTGGACAATGAGCTGCTCAGATCCCATTCTCCTTTCTCCCTTTTATTGTGTCCAGATGCCTGGGCCATGGGGTCTGCTGCCCACATTTTGGTTTTGCCCATCACTTACTCCTTTTCTGAACACTGTCACTGACACGCCTGCAACTGTGCCTCACCAATCTCCAAAGTGAGTCTACGGCCACTTAAGATGACAAGATTGGTTGTCCCACACATTTAAAATATGGCCTATTACTTTCCCCCTTTCTATGAATAAGTATTTATCACTTTGTATAGTTTTAAATTCTTGAAAGTGACCACTGTCAGGCTTTGTATACACCTATTTGCTTTGCATTTTCAAATATTGATTTCTTGTCTGTGTCAACTTATTTCCATTTTTATTTTATAGTAATCATTTCCATACAGTTCCAGTGTCTACTTAAGAAATATAAGTTACATTTTTTCCATCAGTGGGCTGATATGAGAATATTGAAGATGTCTCTTTTACTACACAGATTTTTTGGGGGGGGACATAAGCATTGGTCACTTTGGTCATTAACATAGAAAATTACACTCAAAGATACATTCACTTCAATGTCTTACGGTTTTCTCCAAAGATTACTTCAAAGTGTAATTGTTTTATACAGAAGACTGAACATTCATGTTACCATGGTATTGGCTAGTGCAAATCAATATGAATATGCTCTTACTATCTAGGTAAGAATATAAAGAAAGGGGAACAATGTGCTCCCATATGGGTAGCAATTGGAAGATTAATTTTTACTGTAAAAGATTAATTCATGTTATGTGCAGTCTTCTTTGAATTAATATATGAATCAAGCAGTTACTATCTTCTACTAATGCTAGATCTTTATGGAAACATCTCTTCTATGAACTTGCAGCATAAATTACCAAAATGAAAACCAGAAAGGTATTCATTTTAAATCACTAGAAAAGGAGGAAAATTGATATTTCTTTCCATTAAGGAACATTTATAACTGTTTTGAAACTTTTCTAGAAATTCATTGTATTTACTCATTTTCTTGATCATATAAGAAGCAAATAATAAATGACACAGCACAGATAACAAAAGGCCTTGACATTGCCTTGTACAGAAGGAATTGAACATTTACTTTCTCAAAGTGTTGTAATTTGAATCCAGTGAAATTACTATTGGTACAAGGCTATCATCTAAACACAAACAAATGTATCTTAATTTAGGTCCCCAACAGAAGCAACCCCTTTATATCACTGCCAACTTCAATTTTTCCACAGGATTTAAATACCTGAGAAAGATGCTTGAAACAAACAGCTAGTTATTCCAATTACCTTTCTGTTAACCATGAGCGATGCTTCCTTTCTAACGTGCTGCACTACAGTAGTGGCAATTACTTCATTCATTTGTTGGCCAGTCAATAAATATTGTACTTGCACAGAATTGCTAAAACGTTGAAGTTAAGATAAAACTTCTAATAATAAAAAAAGATCACATCAAATAGGAAATAAAAGGCTTGTATAATTGTATATAATAAAATAGAAGTACTTTTAACTTGATACTTCAAATTCAGGGGCATTAATCAATCTTTCTTCTGCCCATAATAGTCAATGTTACCTCTTTTATATACAGTTGCTGTTGAAATTTTATATGACTTGTTTTGCAATGTCATACTCATAATGATGAAGGAATAGCAGTGATGATGATGATGATGATGATGGCTAGTGCTTATTGACCTTACCTGCCAGTTCTAAGGGGCTGCAAGTTCTTTTAATTCAACACGTCTTCTGAGCATCAATGTGAAGTAGATGGTGCCACCCATACATTGAAAGACAGGAACCCTATGTGACAAAGAGGTCAAGTGACCTGCCCAATGTCACCTTTCTGACATAGACTGATCAGGAAGCAGATCTAGACTATCAGGTTCCAGAGACTATGCTGTCAACACAACAAAATTCTGTCTCTTAAACCATCATTATAAATAACATAAAATAGCATAGAATTCTTTACCAGCGAATATATATGGAAGTATTCCTCTAGAGTAGAATTTGGCAAGCTTTTCCTGTGAAGTTTCATAAACTATAAATATTATAAGGCCTGTGGGCTGTATCAATTATTTTCTCAATACTGTAAGCAAATACCCACCTGGAAGCCATTGAGGATTGAAATAGAGTTTATGGCTTTAGAGGCAACCACAGAGGAGAAAGCATAGCAGGACTAGGAAGCCGGTGTCGCATTTAAGCATCATCAGGAAGTGGAGAGGAAGATGACGTGGGCTGTGTCATATTAAGGTCCTGCCCCTGTAACCTACTTATTCCAGCAAGCTTCCAACTTCTAAGGGTTTCATAACTTTCTCAATCAGTATTATTTTACTGGGACCAAGTATTAAAACACATGTACCTAGTCGGGCATGCCTTTAATCCCAGCACTCAGGAGGCAGAGGTAGGAGGATCACCATGCGGTTACGGCCACCCTGAGACTACATAGTGAATTCCAGGTCAGCCTGAGCTACAGTGAGACCCTACCTCGGAACCCACCCCCCCAAAAAAAGAGAAAAAATTCACATGTACCTTAGGGGGCCATTTTGTAATCAGACCACAAAAAATATCATCATATAATCTCTGCTGCAAATATTCATCTCTAGTATTGCAAATTATGCTTAGCCACTGTGTAAACTAAGTCATGTGGTTGTTTTCTAATCATATTTTATTTTATTTACAAAAAAGGGCCATGGTTTTATATTTGATCCATGCATTTTAATTTGCTCTCTAAAATCAAATGCTATTCTAAGTCTGCAGTATGGTGGTACACACTTGGCATCCCAGAACTTGGGATAATCAGCATCTCAAGGTCATCTGTTGCTAGATCAACAATTGAGATCAGCCTAGGCTATGTAAGATCCTGACTCAAACCAGATGGATAAGCAGACAGCACTCACACCCAAAATCCAACACTATAATATACCAGTGGCTCACACTTGTATGGCTTTCCATAGAATGGTTGCTGGAGAGGTTCAATTCAAGGATTGTGATCTTATAAATACTGTGAGGTCAACAAGAACTTTGATATCTATAGTTATACATTGCTTTATATAAATATATGTGGCTGTTTTCTGAAATAGTTGTGTGTGCGTGTGTGTGTGTGCATGTGTGTGTGTGTTTGTGTGTGTGCGCATACATGAGTGTGCCACGTGGGGTGGGTGGAGGTCAGCAGATGTGCTTCAATGTTGGTTCTCATCACCCACCTCATTTAAAGCAGGGTCACATGTTATTCATGTTGGAGTTCCCAGGCTATCTCTTTAGCAGGCTTCTAGGAAATTCTCCTGTCCAATATTCTATTTTTTTTTTTTATTTGAGAGTGATAGACACAGAGAGAAAGACAGATAGAGGGAGAGAGAGAGAATGGGCGCGCCAGGGCTTCCAGCCTCTGCAAACGAACTCCAGACGCGTGCGCACCCTTGTGCATCTGGCTAATGTGGGACCTGGGGAACCGAGCCTCGAACCGGGGTCCTTAGGCTTCACAGGCAAGCGCTTAACCGCTAAGCCATCTCTCCAGCGCCCAATATTCTATTTTTCTGTATGCTGTAGCATCAGCTTTTTATGTGGGTTCTGGGACCTAAATTCAGGTGGCAAGCACTCTGTCTACTGAGCCATCTACCCAGCCTGATGTTCTTAAAATGTATCCTAAGCTGACCTTGAACTTTTATATAGCTCAAGATGAACTGAAACTCATGTTTCCCTTGCCTCAGCCTCCTGAAGGTTGGGATTACAGGCATAGACCAGAGCATCCAGTTTAATTTTTTTTTAAATGTTGTTTTATCTTTATTTATTTATTTGAGAGGGAGAGAAAGAGAGAGAGAGAGAGAGAGAGAGAGAGAGAGAGAGAGAGAGAGAGAAAATGGGCATGCCAGGGCTTCCAGCCACTGCAAATGAACTCCAGATGCATGCGCCCCCTTGTACATCTGGCTAATGTGGGTCCTGGGGAATCGAGCCTCGAACTGGGGTCCTTAGGCTTCACAGGCAAGTGCTTAACTGCTAAGCCATCTCTCCAGCCCAATTTTAATGTATTTTTAAAAATATTTTAAAATTATATTTATTTCTTTAAGGGGGGAGAATATGGGTGTGTTAGGGCCTCCAGCCACTGCAAAGAAATTCCAGACACATGTGCTAATTTGTGCATCTGACTTACATAGGACCTAGGAGAATGAACCTGGGTTCTTTAGCTTTGTAGGCAAGTACCTTCTCATCAGCCCTAATTTTAATGTATTTTTTAAAAATTTTTTTATTTATTTATTTGAGAGCGACAGACACAGAGAGAAAGACAGATAGAGGGAGAGAGAGAGAATGGGTGCGCCAGGGCTTCCAGCCTCTGCAAACGAACTCCAGACACGTGCGCCCCCTTGTGCATCTGGCTAACGTGGGACCTGGGGAACCGAGCCTCGAACCGGGGTCCTTAGGCTTCACAGGCAAGCGCTTAACTGCTAAGCCATCTCTCCAGCCCAATTTTAATGTATTTTAACATGGACTGTTGTATTTAAACTTTGCTATAAAGAAGGTATTTATTATTTTTATTTCTACTTACATATGAGGCCTTCTGACCACATATTTAGTTCTGTGAAACAAGGATCTGTGTATTGAGTCAGAAATGTTATTGATGTAAATAATGACATAATAAATTCTAGTAATTTGCAGAGGCACCTGGGGAGCTTGCAAATTTGCATGGTATTAAAAGAAAATACCACCTGTAATTGTTATTAAAAAGTGACAACAAGGCTCTTTATCTTCATTGTGGGACCCTCTACAACCTAGATGCAGAGATATTGCTTGTGACTGTGTTTACCTCCTCAGACTCTTCAGTAAGACCACTACTGACCAACTCAACTTGCTCACTACTTCCAGAATTTCTATCAGGCAATGGAGCCATCTGGCTTCTGGATTAAGGAAAAACATGCAACTGTTGTTTTCGTCATTTGTATACCTCCTAATATTGTAGGTCCTTTAAAAGGACCTCAAATACAAATGTGGGAATGGCTGCCCCTTTGCAATTGCAAAGGTATAGCTGCTCACACAAATTATCACTTATTTGCTGGAACACACTTTAGTAAACCTGGACTATGACCTGCATTAAGTCTTACACACTCGCTTTCTACTCAGTGGTGTTCCCTAGTGATAGGCATGACCCATATCACCACACAAGGGACTGGATTTCAAACAACTACTTATAATACGCCTGAGAAGTGACCAGAAAATTTAGCTCAAATTGAGTCTTCTCATACCCAGTTGCAAAGCATACTTACTAGCCATGGCTTCCCACTGTCATTTCCAGGTTATCACATGCTCCAAATGTGCTTCCTTTTATGATGGGCTGTGTCTCTGTCTGCTGGGCTTGTGATTGCCTAGAGTGAAGCAGAGCCAAGTGGATGTGAGCATTTGTTTACTGTCAGAATGTTGACTACTTCCCAAGAAATCATTGCTTCAGGTTTTCCCTTACTTTTGGTGCTGAGTGTTGTATCCAGAGAAGTGCCAAGTGATTTTTCAGAGAGCTACATGTTTTTATTGTCAAATTAAGGCTTTATAAAATAATTGGAAGGTACTTTTAGAATATAGTCCTGAGAAGTTCAGGAGATATCAGCCATTAAAGTGCTTGTCTTGCAAGCATGAGGACCTGAGCTCCATTCCCAGAACCAATGTGTGGAGCTATTGATTTTGTAATCCCAATGCTGGAGAGTCACAGACAGGCAGATTCCTGTGGTGAGCATAATTGGCAAGCTCTGGGCCAAAAAATTATAGATAGTGTCTGAGTAATGACACCCAAAGTTTCCTCTGATTAATACACACACACACATACACACACACACACACACACAATGGGGCTGAAAGGCAGATGCTCCTTTACCCTCTGAAACTAATGCCTGCATTTTATCAACTGAGAAAAATCTACAGGGTTGGAGAAATGGCTCAGGCAGTCAAAAGGTGACCATACAAGCATGAGAACCTGAGTTTGAGTTCCCAGAACCTGCATGAATGCCAAGTGTGGCCATGAGAGACTTTAATGCATCCCAGGGTAGCTCCTAGCTAGACTATCCTGATTGGACAGGTCTACATTTGGTAAAAGTACCATAACTAGATTTATAAGGTGGTGAGTGATTGAAGAAAACATCTCATATTGACTTCTTGCTTCCATATACATATACACATTCATGCACACTCACATGCAGCTGTGCCCATGTATATACAAACATACACATATGCACATACATCAAACATAACCCCCCAAGTAAACCTGTCTTCTATTGTTTCATATAGTATGAGACAATAAGTTAAGCAGTAAGTATGACTTGAGGTCAGGAATTGGGTATTCCCTCCCTAGTCAGCAAATTGTCAACTAACCATTTAAATGCCATAGCCACTCTCTCGTCTTGGCCATAAGGGAATAGCACTTTAGTCAGAGTCATCATCCTGTGTTGAGTTTTTCATTTGTCTCCTCCCTACTCAATCTATTGCTGAGAGCCAAAGACAGAAAATAAAGTAATATTGTCTGTTCTGATTTCTTTCCTTAGACATTTAACTTCTAAAAGCCCACTTTTTGACTGTCTACATATACCTTGTTTTACTAAGTCACAAAAAATAATATGGAAGAATATGCAATAAGCATATATTCCTCTGTACCTTTTTCCAGGGTGATAATCACATACTCTAGGTCATTAGTAGTTGTTATATAACAGCAACAACGTGTTGCATTCCTTGTACTTAGAGATATAGCCACACAGCAGAAAAAATGACTCATGTTTCAATGTAAGTTATTGTACTATCCTTCCAGTTATAAAAGTGTGCTTACAACATACTTGTCTGCTTTTTTGTTTTATGTTTTTTGAAACAGGGTCTCTCTATGTACCTCATCCTCCCCTTGAACTCAGTTCTTTTGTATCATTCCTCCTCAAGCCCTGAGACTACAGGTGTGTACCATTAAACTGGGTTTGCTGATCCCATTTCTTACATATATACACATATGTTTTATTGACAACTTCTATACTTACAGACAAGAAACCATGGTATTTCCCTCTCCTCCTCTGCTTTCCCCTTCATAACTCAGCTCTCTGTCATATCCCCTCCCTCTTTCCATTAATCTGTCTTTTAATTTGATGACATCATCTTTTTCTCCTATTATGAGGGTCTTATGTAGATATTGATAGTTACTGCAAGGTGCTAGATATCAAGGATAATTGTACAGTTACATTGGAAGGAGTGGTACCCCTTCTTTGGCTCTTATATTCTTTCTACCACCTCTTCTGCAATGGACCCTGAGCCTTGGAGTGTATGAGATGTTTCAGTGCTGGACACTCCTCTGTCCTTTCTTCTCAGCACTATATTGCCTTTTGGGTCATCCTAATGGCCATTGCCATCTGAAAAGAGAAGCTTTTCTAACCAGAATTAGGAGTAGTATTAATATATGAATATGAACATTAAGTGTAGTGCTTTCAGGGCAATTTGGTGAGAGTAATATATGCATATATCCAGACCAGGCTTTATATTCCTAAGGCTCATGACCTCCCCTGTCATAGGCTTTTGATTAGGTTTTCAGTACCAGGCATGTATTACCTCTCATAGAGTGGGGCTTCAGTCCAGTTAGAGAGCAGTTGGTTTCCCCCAGAGCAGACATGTCCCTATTGTACTCATTCAGTCATTTTGCCTGTCCGGCCAAACTTGAGGCTTACAGTGTTCACTGTTTTCACCTCTCCCATAGGGCTGCATACAGTGCTGCTTTTTCCAGCTTTCAGTTGGCTGGGCTACAGGGAGAAGGTTTTTTGCTCAGCACCAGCTTGATTTCTCAGTGACTTTGCTGCTCAGGCATGTGAACTCTTCAGCAATAGGGTCTTACCATCTCTTTCTCCAGGAAGCCAAGGGCCTTGGCAATAGCCTATAATGTTTTGGAGGCAACATGCCAACAACTCACTGGTAGGTATCCCACCACTGGCACTGAAAATTTTCTAGTAACAATTTATGGCCTCTGGATGGGCCATTATTCAAGAAAGTAGATGTTTATATGACTGCTTCCATTTTTTGATGACAGGTAGTTCATATGTGTGCCTCCATCATGAAACCAACACATAACTTTCAATGTTCATTAAAAAGTTCAAACATCAATATATTACATCAATATATATTTGAACCTCAATGTTTACATATTTCAACAACATATATATATTTTTTTTTTTCAGAGTTGAAGCCCTATTATATAAGTGTGGCTGAAACATAAAGTCATATGTATGCAGTTGTTACCTTCAGGTGTTGGGACAAAACATTTGAACAAAAGCAGCTTATGAGGCTACTGTTTTTGTGATCCCAGTGCTGGGGAGTCAGAGACAGGCAGATTTGTTGGGTGAGCATAACTGACGAGCTTTGCACCGAAAGAGTTTTGAGGGGATGCTTCATGAAGGCAGGGGAAAGCAGGGCACGAGCAGAGACTGGATATTAACTCTGCCACAGCAGATTGAAAACAGCAACAAAAGAGTGAGCTGGTCTTACATGCAAATTTGGGGCTACAAATCTCAAGGTCTATGGTCCACCCTCAGTAACACACCTCTTCCAGAAGCCTCTACCTCCAAAGCCGCCACCATCTGGGGAGCAAATATTGAAAACACATGAGTTTGTGGGAGACAGCCAACTCAAACCACCATAGTGTTACTCTACTGTACTGTATCAGGATCACCCCTTTTCTGCTCTTGAGATAACTGGAGTTTTTGAAATGGTGCTGATCTCAAAATGGATCTAGTTTTAAGGTCCAAGTTACTAATTATGTGGTCTAAAATGAGTGAGTAACATTCTTTTTTTTTTTTTCCTTTTTTTTTTAAGAAGTAGGGTCTCACTCTAGCTCAGGCTGGCTTTGAACTCATGGCGATCCTCCTACCTCTGCCTCCCAAGTGCTGGGAATAAAGGCATGTGCCACCATGCCCAGCTGTGAGTAACATTCTTGAATCCCAACTGCTTCAATGTAATGGGAAAATGATGCATCTTGCAAGGTTATGTAGGAACTATTAGTGAAATATAACACCTACTATAATATAATTTAATTACAAACAATTTCATTATAGTGGCATTTTAGCCATGACCATAAGGAATTGACTGATAATATAGTTTATAGTATTTAATAGCCATACATTTTTTGGTTGTAAGGGAAGAAATATAAAATTTCCTTGTTAACATATTACACAGACATAATGTCTTATTTGGCCTTTTTGTTTTGGTTAGGGCATAGTAAGAGTTGTAAACACCCAAAATGTCCAGTATTGATGAAGGACCATGTAGTCATTAGGACATGACTGCTTCTCCAGTTTTATTTTCATTAACAGTGAGCATCAGCTCAGGTAATGTTGCTGACAGTAACTTAAGATGGTGTCACACATCTAGTGCTACTTTTTGGAATATTATCAAGTTCTGTGTGCCATGTGAGTCAATTTGGTGTTAAGTGATGGCACAAATGCTAGTGTGCCTTCTGAAAACCAATTTTCACCCATTTTACAGTGCCACACAGCTTCTTACTGGCCTAAATGTGGTGATGACAGATTATCAATATGATAATGAAGAAAGTACTATGAAGCCCAAAATGGCACATTTTTTCTGCACTTTTAAATAAGAAAACTTCTAATGACATTTCCTTTGCTTAACTCTTGGCAAGATTCATTTTAGACTTGCAGTAGATGGAATGAACTTTTTAATTTACTACACCTAAGTATTCCTAATTAGATAGTTATGACTACTAAAATATTCACATGGAGAGCAATCATTTTAAGAGCTTTCACAGGAAGCAGTTGTCAACTGCCTGCATTTTGTGTAATTATAAAACTTATTTTGCCTTTCTCAAGGGAGTTTTGTATGGAATAATAACTTCAGTGAATGATATTAGTATATCTGATTCCATAGATATTATGAATCTTAATATTAACTTTTCATGACACCCTGAATATTTTGTTTATGATTAAATGCCAATTATGTAACTGAAAATGATACCAAAAGAGTATTAGCCACTGACATCTTTTGGTGGAAGACCCCCATGTATTCCTTTAAAATATTAAATCTGTTAAGACCCATGTTTACATACATGTTGTGGCCATAGATGATTGCAAAAGACAATCCCATGAATAACTGGTCCCTTTTTCATATTATCTCCTGAACAAAATTACCTTTATAGAAATGGTCATGAAATATTGTTTCAGGATTAATTCAAATTTGTGCTGATTCAAATGAAGATCTAGAAAAGTTTCTAAGAGCTCCTGAGTCAGAAGAATGTGTAGTTCTTCATAGAAGATTCTTATGCCCCTTCCTTTAGTGAAGGAAAGTTAAACATTTTTTATGAACTTCACTATTAAGGTGAAGTAGGTTATACTGTCAGTATGAGAAATAAGAAAGTGCTGCAGGGCTGGAGAGATTGCTTAGTGGTTAAGGTGCTTGTCTGCAAAGCTGAAGGTCCTATGTTTGATTCCTCGGGACCCATGTAAACTAGAGGTATGAGGTGGTCTGGAGTTCATTTGAAGTGGTTGAATTCCCTTGTGCTCCCATTCTCTCTCTCTCCCTTTCTCCACCTCTTTCTTTCTCTCTCTCAAATAAATAAATAATTAAAATAATAAAGTACTACAAAGCCCCAAATGGCACATTTTTCTTCAAGTTTAATTCATTAATTAATGGGACAGAGAGCTAGATAGGGATATAGGGGGTGGGGAGAGAGAGAATGGGTGCACCAGGATCTCTTGCCACTGCAAACGAACTCCATATGCATGCATCACCTTGCACATATGACTTATGTGGCTACTGGGCAATTGAACTTGAATTCCTGGACTTCACAGGCAAGTGCTTTAACTGCTAAGCCATCTCTCCAGCCATTCTTTATTTTTAAATAATAATAATAATAATAAAAACTTCTAAGAACATTTACTGTGCTTAACTCTTGGCATACTTCATTCTAGACTTACAGTAGATGAAATGAATTTTTACATTTACTACACTTAAGTATTTTGGAATTTAATCAAGTTCTATGCTCCATGTGTATTAGTTTGGTGTAAAGGGATTATACAAATGGTATGGTTGGTCTGTGTGAGACAGTGGTGTTTATAGCAATAAGGATTCCACATTTTTCCTTTCCAATTTATTCAATAAAATGTGTCTAAAATATGCATTCCCTGTGCTTCAATAAATGATGTTCTTATACCAGGTGGTTACTGTTTAATAAAGCAGTCTCTCTCTGAATCTCCTTTGTTATTAGGGTAAAGAAAAAGGTTGAAATGGGGAGACAGCTCATACTGAAACCTGGAATCCCTTTCCTTAATGAGCAAAGACAGCTTTCCTATATTCAATGGACCCTTTAGGGGGATTGTGGAGATGTAAGCATCGTAAAAGAGACTCCTTATTAGAATAATCCAAAATGTACAAAGCTGTGAGGAGGCGGATGCCTTCTGGCAAGGTTTGGATGAAATGAGAATAGGAAGTGATTGCACTTCAAGAGCCTTCCTTTACCAGGGCATCATACAAGAGGAGGATGCAGATCTGTGGCAGGCTGACAACTGCATTACTGGGAGTGAGATGCCAAAGGCCATGCTAACTACAGAAGAAGCCGAGATAGATCATTTTAGGCAAAGGAAAAATGACACCCAGATGTCCTGTACCACAGGACCAAGCATGCCTCTACACTGTTATCTTGCTGTCTCAAGACAAGCACGAGCACACAGGGAAGACCATGTGCTGAAGTTCAGGGAGGGGTCTTTGTGTGCAGCCTACAGGGATGGTGCTCTCAGCCAGCAGCTCCAGCAGTAGGAACGCGAACATTTTACATCAAATGTTGAATTGAAGAATCTGAATGGACAAGACTACGTTTTAATCACTGAGGTGAAACTCAATAATTTGTGAAAGTAAATATTTATGAACTGATTTTATATTAAAGGACATGGCAAACACAAAAAGAACAGATACAGGGCGATCAGTGGCAGTACCCCTAGAAAATAAAACAATGTATTTCACAATAAATTGAGATTATTGAGTTAATCTGTTAATACATTTTAAATATGTTGTTAGTAATTTTGATGGGTTTTACTATAGCAAAATTATCACTATTTCTGTGTATTAGACTAGAATTTGTTGAACTTTTTTGTATTTAAGCAATTTATAAGGCAATTTCAGAGTATTATTCATGTAACCACTCCATATTAATAAGATATAATGAGAATAAAAAATTATTGCTGTTTTAACTCAAGAAGCTTAGATGTAGTTTGCAATATAACAATGTTTTGATATAACAAATTTGTTTGTTGAATATTCCAAAATATGTGACCCTTTTTCTGGGTTTAACCATTAAGGTTTGACCATTCATTCTAATTAGTACTCAATAGAGTTTGAGTGTGCTTTCTGTGTTCAGTCCAACACTTCCACCCCCTTGTCAATATAAGGTATTGCCGTCCATTCATGTGCATGGTGTTCAGCAGAAGTGTGAAATATTTTTGTTCACCTTCCATGTCAACTTTGGCAGACATTTAGAACCAACCATCTAATTCATGATACATATACCTCAACAAGGAGGGACTAGGGGAGGGGATAAGACATGGACGAGCCTAACAATGGTACCAACTTGACTGTATTCACTGAGTACAAAACTAATTAATAAAAAAAATAATTTTTAAAAAAAGAACCAACTGTTGGGAGAATAACTAAGAAACACTTGTGCAGATAGGATATTCCTAGTTTTATTCCATCCTATCTTCCTCCACTTTATCTATGGTTCCTCTAATTTCTTTTGTGGTCTGTCTTTGACATGGTTCTTAATGGCATGGCTACCTCTCTGTTTAACTGTCTCAGCCCAAATGATCACTCAAGTAATTAAAGTTGTGGCCTCATTGCTCACATAGTAAATATTTCTTTTGTCCTGAAAACTCTGATCAAGCTTTCCTTGTGACTTCTGCTCTTTGCTACACACATGCAGTGTTATTATTGTTTGCTTGTGTTTTTATTGTGGGTATAAAAGAATGGCATTTTCTATATCATAACTAGAAGCCTATTCAATTATGGTTAGGGCTATTGGTAGCCATTTTATATTTTACTTCATCTTACGAAGGTAATCATTTGGCAGTAAAAAATCTAATGTAGATATTAACTTTGCTTCTTTAATTTCAAAAGTTAAACCACATATTTTGTTTTGCTGACATTTAACATTGGACAAAATTGATAAAATAGACTAAACCAAAAAAAAAAAAAACCTACCCACTTAAAAGAAAACCTTATAAATAATCTTAGTTGGCTGTGATGATATCAAAAGAAGCAAATAAAAAAATATGATGTTGACTATTATTTTGTGACAGAAAATATTCAAGTTAAGGAATGATCCTTCCATGACAAGTTCCAAGGTTAATTAGCCAGGAATATCTGCTAATTTTATGCCGCCATTTCAGAGAGTCAACTGATAAATTATATTAATATATTTTCTAAGATCAAAGCATTTACTGATTCCTGGAGTAAACACATTTGTATTATGATTTTTCTAACATAAATTTGAAAATGATTTGTGATCATGTTATAAGGAAGTCTGCATCATATAGCTATGTCATTGGAAATCTGATTTTTTTTTTATCCAGGGTTTGAATTATAGTCATCTGTAGAACCACAGCAGACATCATGCATAGGGGAGGAGGTGAATGACTCACTGTTTTCATGCTATTGTTGGAAACTACTATTGCTGAGTCAAAGGGATGTGACACCTGATGCTTCCTGTCATTAATTCAGGCTGTTAATCTTCATATTCTACTTTGCTAGTTTTAGCTCCAACATACATAATATCATTTCATTTTGTATATCTTAGAAGTGTTAGGATTTAAAATTTCTAGTTGGAAGCAAGAGATATTCTTCAGAGGTTAAAATCATTTGTTTGAAATGCCTGATGGCCTGGGTTTGGTTCACCAGTACCCACATAAAGCCAGATACACAAAGTGGTAAATGTATATGGAGTTCATTTGCAGTGGCATTCTCTCTTTCTCTCCTCTCTCTCTCCCTCCCTCTTTCCATGTAGAAAAATAAAAATAATAAAACAAATTTTTATTTTGATAAAAATAATAAAATAAATTTTTATTTTGAAGAAGGAAGAGTAAGAAAGAAGGGGGTTCTGTGAAGGGGGATTGGTAGGGGTACAAAGAAGGGTGATGGGATGGGATAACAAAGATGTTTAATAGTTTTAATAAAACATTTAAAAATAAAAATACATTATATACTTGCAGATTAAATTCTCAGTAAAAGTTAAAATAGAGAACAAAAACCAAGCATGGAACAATTTAAAACTCAAATAGTAAAAACAAAAAGTTTAATGAGCTATAGAATTTCAAAGGAAATAAAATTTCTATTTTAAAAGAAATAATTTCTTGAAAATGTCTGCTCCTGAGCTATTTATATGATCCTTAATAACATTTTTTTTACTATTCTATTACTATAAACTTATCCATGCCCAGTTCCAGGGTTGGGGGAAGTGTCTAAAAACCACCCTCAGTTCTGATAATTTGCTGGCACATACTTATGCACCTGGTTACAGTGTATTACAGGGAAAAATGGTATTGTATATATGTAAGTAGAAGAACTGATTACTGGAGGTAGAAAGGCCTAAGTGAGGTCAGGGGAAGAGATTGAGTAAAGGAAGAATGTGGGAAGGGTTAATCAAAAACCAAGAGAGTGGGGCTAGAGATATGGCTTAACTGTTAAACTGTTTACCTGAAAAGCCAAAAACCCAGGTTCAATTCCTCAGGACCCATGTAAACCAAATGCAGAAAGTGACACGTGTCGGGAATGTGTTTGTAGTGGCTGGATGCCCTGGCGTGCCTATTCTCTTTCTCTCTCTCAATCTCTCTCCCTCACCCTCTCACTGACTCTTTCTTTCTGTCTTTCACAAAGAAACAAAAATAACAAAAAATCTAAGAGAGTATGAATTAGTCATATGGAAACCTACTTTGTTGGATAATGGTGCACCCAGAAGACATGGGTTGTGACTAGAAAATTTTCAGTGTTAAGAATGGGAAGCCTTCAAGTGATTTGTTTTTCAGGGAGGTCTCTGATGCCTCCAAAACATCACAGGCCATTGCCAAATCTCTTGGTTTCCCACGAGGAATAGATGGTAAGACCCTATTGCTGAAAAGTCCACATACTTGGGCAACAAGGTCACCGAGAAATCTTGCTTAAGCTGAGATGAAAACTTCCTCTGCATAGACCAGCAGACAGAAAGTGGAAAAATCTACACTGCATGCAGCTCCATGGGAGAGAGAGAAGTCATCAATAGAGAAAAACAACAATAGACTCTGCAAGCCCTAAGTTTGGCCAGCCAGGCCAAATGAGCCAACAGGTGCAATAGTGGCATGTCTGTAATGGAGAAAACCAATTGCCCTCTAACTGGACTACAGGCCTGCTCCACAGAAGGGAATACATACATGATACTGAAAAGCTATGATGGGTGTGGTTATGAGCCCTAGGGGTGTAATGCCTGCTGGTACCTGGCTAATTCGATATATTATGCTCACAAAACTGCCCAGTAAGCACTTCTCTTAATATTCATACCCATAGGTTAATGCTACTCTCACTTCTGGTTATGGAAGCTTCTCTTTTCAGATGGCAGTGATCGTAAGATGACTCAGAAGACACCATAGTGCCGAGAAGAAGTGACAGAGGAGTGCTCAGCATTGAAACATCTCTATCACACCCTCCAAGACTCAGGGCCCATTGTGGAATAGGTGGTAGAAAGAATGTAAGAGCCAAAAGCTCAGGGCAGGCTCCTTACAATTCACTCTTCCAGACATAAAATGGCCTCACAGTGCCCAACACTACCTACACAAGACCATCATAATAGGAGGGAAACATGATGACATCAAAATAAAAGAGAGACTGATTGCAAGGGGGAGGGGATATGATGGAGAATGGAGATTCAAAGAGGAAAGTGGGGAGAGGGAGGGAATTACCAAGGGATATTGTTTGCAATTATCAATGTTACCAATGAAAATAAATTAAAAATAAATAAAATTAAAGGGAATACTGATTGAGGGGGGAGAGGATATAAGGGAGAGTGGAGGTGCAAAGGGTAAAGTGAATGGGGGAGGGATTTACCAAATTTTATTGTCTATAATTATGGTAGTTGTCAATAAAAAATAAAAAAATAAAGTTATCTGAGTGATGAAAGACATGTAATTTCCAGAGTAGTTACAAATATGTAACTTCCAAATATCCTATTCCATAAAGTGGTAAAAAATGGTGACACCTCTTGGAAATGGAGTAGTTCAAACCAAGGAAGCTTTTGGTATTCAGAGCTTATTGAGGATATATCTTACACATGTACTTAACTGTTCAAACCACCGATCTAAGTCTCCATTTGCTCAGGAGGGTGAGCTGTTGTAACATGAACAGCCAAGACTCTAGATTGTGTCTCAAAGCCCTCACCCAACTCACAGTTATTATCTTTGATTTCTAGTTAAAGAAAGATCTTTCAGGCATGATACTCCTAGAACTCAAAGATTACATACCATCAGGACACATTACAAAGGAAACAGCAACACAACTAGTGCTCTCACTGCTAGCCTGACAATCAGCTCCAGAGACATAGCAACAAACACTGTGGTTACTCAAAAGTGAACAAAGCAGAAATCCAGAGGTTACAGAGAACTCAATACTGAATCAGACTTACAACATGCCTGGCAAGGCTCAGTTAACATTGCAGAAGAAGGGGTGGGAATATTGTAAGTTCCACAAGGTAGGTAGAATTAGTCTGAGACAAGAAGCTCCCCCCTCCACTGCTGCAGAGATTGACAGAGAGCCCTCAGTATTCAACCAACAACCCCACTGAAGAAGGGCTTCAGTGGATTGTGAATGGGTAACAGGGGATATGAGCATGCTATTTTATAAAAATGAAATTTGATTGTAAAAAGATTATATAACAGCAGTAGAGACCAAAATCAGTTATCCAAGTTGAATTATTATCTAGTTTTGTTCTGGTTGTATCATTTTCCACAAATTTTCAGCACATTCAATTAAGTCACAGCCTCAAATAAAAAGAAATTTCAGTCTGTATAAACATAAAAATAACCATAGGCTCTCTTTCTTTTCTCTTGCCTAATAGGAGATTCTTACAATATCCTAATTATAAAAGACTATAGGACAGCCTCTCAGATACTAACACTTAATAGTGGCAGAACCATTGTGTTTGATGGTCATAGTTATGAAAGCCTGCAAAATTCTATAGGAGGTTTATTATAGTCTTCAATAGGGACATTCAGATAGCTAGAATTGCCAAATGTATCAAAAGTAAAAGATTCAATTTAAATTTAGAATTCAATTGATGCCATTTTAGAATGAACATCTCCTGAATTTCACATACATAGATCCACAAAATACTCACTGTTTACTTAAAATCAAATTTAAATGGCATCTTATATTTTATCTGGAAACTTTACTTTCAATAATCTATTTAATACAGTGAAAGTATAAATTTAAGAAACTAGGGCTGGAGAGATGGCTTAGCGGTTAAGCGCTTGCCTGTGAAGCCTAAGGACCCCGGTTCGAGGCTCGGTTCCCCAGGTCCCAAGTTAGCCAGATGCACAAGGGGGCACATGCATCTGGAGTTCGTTTGCAGAGGCTGGAAGCCCTGGCGCGCCCATTCTCTCTCTCTCCCTCCATCTGTCTTTCTCTCTCTCTGTCGCTCTCAAATAAATAAATAAAAAAATGAACAAAAAAAAATTTAAAAAAAAAAATTAAGAAACTATATGATTGCTAAGATTTGGGGTTGTAAGTGTTGATGAGATGGCCCACTGTGCATGCATGAGGATCTGAGTTCAATTCCTTGCTGCCATGAAAAAGCTGGGTGTAACCTTGCATGCTCACACCCCAGCACTGAGGGAGGGAAAGATGGGAGCCTTGCTGCACTCCCTGGACAGCCAGCCTCACGGGTCAACTGATAACTCCAGGCTCAATGAAATCCCTACCTGAAGGAAAGAAGCTGAAATGGAGACAGAGGGGAACGCAATATGCCTTTCTCCATACAATGAAAGGAAGGAACAAAACGATTTTAGATTGTAGACATCATTCTGTAAGCTATATAATATTTTAAACAACAGATACTCTTTAATGAGGTTATGTAATCACACAAAACATGTTTTGTACTACTATTTCATAGAGAAGTTCCAACATATAATGACTTCATAAGTTAATATTTTAATATCTCATAAATGTTCTTCTCTTTATTCCTCCAAAGTATCCAAGTGAAAGCACTTCGCATAGCTTGTGATGAAGAGCTGTGGTGCCGCACAGCACTCATGCCTGGTCCCAGGAGACAAAACACCAGCAACTCTGTGTTTACTTTAAAGTAATGCATAATTTACCTGTGCCTCTTTGAAAGCATTGGTGTTTTGACAGCCTTACCATGTTCAGTTTTTATTTTATTGGGTTCAGTAGACAGAAACCAAAAATAATCGTTATATACCCTCTGGTAGTACCAATTAGCATCGTAAGGAAACAGATGTAAACAAGAACAGTGTTCGAGCTGAATCATGAATTATAAATTTAAGAATTGATTTTTTTTTGTGCTTCTTCATTTGCTTTAACTTAACAACATGCAATTGATTAAGTATGTCTTCTATTGTGTATGATAAGAAAGAGAACTTGAAAACATCCAAGCAACAAAACATATAGCATGACTTTATCTTAACAAGAACTGTTAATGGGGAAAAAATTCCTCATTTTTCCAACCAATGCAATTACTGAAGTTCTTTAATTGTACTAGGCCATGATATATGACATACTCCCAGAGATTTGGAGAATGTAGACTCAACTTCCTAAAGGCAAGCTGCACCATAAGTTCATCTATTTTGCCTTTGCAACTGTTATATGCACAGGTACTGGTTAAAAATAATCTCTGTAAATATTTCTTGTGAGGAATATAGCTCAAGTCATTTAATCACTTGCTTAGTCATTATTCTTAATACCAGTAGTATGTTATATTCTGAATATCCAGACATTAATATATAACAATAGCTTCTTTCAATGAACTTACAAACTAGTGAATAAAAGAGGATAAGAAAATCAATTATTGGAACAACGCATAAAAATTGCTAAAATCATGGAAGCACATAGTGAAAACAGAAACGTAATTCTTTACAGCCTGTGTGTTAGGGAAAAGAAATTTCATTTAAAAACACTTCAATAATACCCAGCAGCTAAGCAAATAATCTTGATGGAATATTATCTCTCTAAATACTTACTGAAAGAAAGATTTTTGCTATCTAGAGCTGAAACATAGTTTCAAGAGGAGGTAAGAAATGCATAGGTGTTATAAATTCCACCCTAAGTCTCAAAATATATTATGTGAAAATAAAATCAACATAGGTGCAAATGTAGGTAATGGAGTGAACTAAGTAAAACCATGTCTTGCATGTGAATTCTCCACTGCTCAGTCCTCAAATCAAAGTGTCAAAACTCATGGTTCCCAATTTCTTTTCTTTCTGGCAGGCTTACAGCCAGTAATGTTTTTGATTTACTCATTGGGAAATTCAAATCAAAACAAAACAGAAGAAATTTTTTAAAGAACTACTTTATATTATTTTATTTATTTATTTGAAAGAGAAAGAAAGATGCAGAAATAGAGAGAGAGAATGGGTGCATCAGGGCTTCTAGCCACTGCAGACAAACTCCAGATGCATGAACTACCTGTGCATCTGTTTATGAGGGTGCTGGGGGATCAAACCTGGGTCCTTTGGCTTGGCAGGCAAGTGCCTTATCATATTAGCTATCTGTCTAGTCACCTACAAACATTTTTTAAAATATTAAACCATCCTAAAACTTTAATACATACATATACATATATGTACTTATATATACATATATATATATTTCATATAGTATATTTCATATATATACTTCATGTACATAAATATGTTACATAACATTATCTATGATGACTCAGCCACCCAAATACTTGGATTACAGGTGTGAACTAACATGCATAGCTTAATTTTTATTATTGCAAGCTCTTCACATTCACTCTAAAATATTACTACAATTAGAAAACATTAAAAATGTTGAGAATGACAGTTTAAAGACTTTTTGTGTTTCTGTTTTGTTATTTTGTGATGAATAGTTGGTGCAGTCTCATTGAGTTAAAAGTCTTTGATATTTGTTCTAAGAAAACAGAAATCATATTCAGGTCATTGTGGAGGTGCATGATACAAATTCTTATTACAGAAGCATTTCTGCCTTCAACTAAGAAAAGTCTTACCAAGCAGATCACATGTCCATTGTCTTCTGTTTGCTCACATGGAGAATTTTAAGTTTAAGAAAAATTGACCAAAACTTTGGATACAACCATAATATAGCTGTTTTTTTAAAAAAGTATTTATTTATTTAGTTGCTAACTGAGACAAAGAGAGAGACAGAGAGAGATAGAGAATGGGCATGCCAGCGCCTCCGGCTGCTGCAAACAAACACCAGAGGCATGTGTCACATTGTACATCTGGCTTTACATGGGTACTGGGGAATCAAAACTAAGTCATTAGGCTTTGCAAGCAAGTGCCTTAACCATTGAGCAATCTCTCCAGACCCAATGTAGTTTGTTTTAATAAGGATTTTTAGTAAATCTGTTTTTGCATATGACTTCTTTATTACAAAACATTTAGGTTCCACTTTTAATAAGTGTATGTAATATTTTGTATATATGTATGTTTGCTAACACAATTCTATCACATAAACAAATTTAAAGTATATGATATTATTTAATACAAAAGAATATTTATTAGTATAAAAAATAAAATCCCTACAAAGAAGTAAAATTATATTGTTTTTCTAAATATAGAAAACTTAAATGACTATATATATATATATATATATATATACACATATATATAAACATATATATATATATATATATATAATTTATTTTAAATTTCAAAGGGTCTATTTCAAATATTTACATAGAGCAAATAGTTATGGATAATACTTATTGGGGAGGTTTACAGTTCATCCCTTTGAAATGGAATCAGGGATATTATATGTATTTTCCCAAAGCTATTGTTTTTTAATGAATAGTCATTACTTTTAGAATGTAAAAATAAATGAGAGATGAAAATTAAAATAAAAATAAATGAGACATAAAAATAAATGAGAGGTAAGGAGCTGGGGAGATTCCTCAGTGAGTAAGACTACTTGCTACACAAACATGAAGACCAGAGTGGGATCCATAGTACTCACGTGAACAGCTAGGAGTAACTGCACATGTCTGTATTTCCCGATGTGGATGGGGTCAGAGATGGAGTATCACTGGGACCTGCGGGTCAGCCAGTGTAAGTGAAAACTGTGGCGCTCCCGTTCCAGTGAGAGATTGTCTCAGGGAAGTGAGGTGGACGAATGATTGGTAGCAGAGGACACTGAAGTCCTCTTCTGGCCTATTTATGTGTGCATACAGGGACACACATACGCACACCACAAAAAGAAATGAAATAGATTTGCAGAGATTTATGTACATTATGGTTATAGTGGTAAAGTTGTAGACACACTGATATATAATACCATAGCTTATAACCCCTGTGTAAGATGAAAGTTTTAAGTTATTAAAATGTTCTTAAGTCTGCCAGGAGTGGTGGCACACGCCTTTAATCCCAGCACTCGGGAGGCAGAGGTAGGAGGATCGCCATGAGTTCGAGGCCACCCTGAGACTACAGAGTTAATTCCAGGTCAGCCTCAACCAGAGTGAGACCCTACCTTGAAAAAACAAAAAAAATAAATAAATAAAAAAATTAAAAAAAAATGTTCTTAAGTCTACTTCAGCGCAGGGTCAAGGGAAAGGATGGTACCAACGCATAATCTATCCATAGTTATTATGTCCATAATTAATAAAAATGTCCTTATAGCTGACCAAAAGTTCCTACGCAAATAAGATTTAACTAAGTTTCATAAGTGGAATTATTAAAAAAGAAACATTAACCTTATGTGTGGTACATGGGCATCTTCAAAATTTGCATTTATAAACATGTATTTTTAGTAAATAAGTTATTAGCTCAGTTTAGTGACATATTAGTAAAACAAAAAAAAACTTCAAAAGGAAAATATTTCTTAAGACTTGATGTCACAGGCATGTAATTAAAATGGAACACATTTTAAGGAGGCTTGTTACTTTGAAGCTTATCATATATAAATTTCCTTGTGCCTAAATGCAGCAAGAAACAACTCACTACACTGAAAAAGCCAGACATGGCACTTTGCACTTCCACTCCTAGACCTGCTGCATTTGTCTCTCATCAATCATATGTGTGACAAACTAAGAACGCAGTCTTCCCGTCCTCTTGCCTGTGCACACCCTGACTGCGTCATTACTTCTCCTACCTCAAGAGAGGTTCCACTGTACTTTTTCCTGTCTTCTTTATTGCCTCTTCTCCAAGTTCCCCAAGCACATAAGAGTATTTATTCCCCCATAAATGATAACGGCTTGTTATAGTGTGACTCTGAAATGCCCCCAGATGCTTATTTTTGAACTCTTGGGCCCTATAAGACAGCACTCTTTTGGAAGGCTCTGGAACTTTTAAGGGGGCAGGGTTGGAAGTATTCTCTAAGTGTTATGGCCAGCTTTGGTCCCCTCAGGTTTCTGTTTCCTGATTGCCAAGATATGAATTCATGGTGATGCAAGCCCCCACCAGGACAGTGTAAGCTACATCAGCTTACTACATTCCATGCTTTCCCTGCTGCAATGGACAGTACCCTTTGAAATTGTGAGAAAAACTAAAGCTTTCATTCCTATATTTCTTACCTTCTTGTTGCTGAGACAAACCATCCAATCAGGTTCAGCTAATGACTTGAAAAGGCTTAGTTAAAACTTATAGTTTCTAGGGGAAATTTCATCATGGTAGAAGCAGGGTGCAGCAGGCAGCTGGGTTACATCTTCATCTGTCAAGAGCAGTACAGGAGCAGCAAGAATGAGTTTGTTAGTGACCAGCCAGTAGGGTTGGACTAATGATCCTCAAGATATACCTATGTAACATACCTCCTCCAGCAAAGCTCCACTTCCTAAAGGCTCCACCAGCTGGGGATCCAGTATGAGGCTTAAACACAAAGACATGAAGCTATGGGGAGGCATATCACATTTGAATCACCACATGACCCTGTGTTGATTCTGTGAGGTATTTTATTACAGCAATGAAAAAAGCTGCTACTATATTGCCTTTAAGGTTTACAGATGGAAATATGGTATTTCTAGAATGTAGAATACATCCTCTAGGGGCCTGATTAGTTAGTAATTAAGGTTTTTTTCTTACTGCATTAAGGATTTTTCCTGAATGTGCATGACAAATTGCTGCCCCAAGTTAAACTATGTATGTGGTTTCCATCTAATGTAAGACAAAACCTTTCTGAGGGCTGGAGAGATTGCTTAGTGGTTAAGGCACTTGCCTGTGACCTAAGAACCCAGGGTCTATTCTCAGGTCCCATGTAAGCCAGATGCACACGGTGGCACATGTGTCTGGCATTTATTTGCAGTGGCTAGCTAGAGTCCCTGGCTTGTCCATTCTCCCTCCCTTCTCTCTCTCTCTCTCTTTCTCTCTGTCTCTCTCCTTCCTTCTCTCTGTCTCTAATAAATAAATAAAAGTTTTATAAAAACTTTCTGAAATCCCCATCAGCTAGAATTTTTTTTCTCTTTTTTATTAGATATTGACATATTTTGTATGTAAACATCACATGTTTGGTACCATCGTTTCCCTCCTCCCTGACCCTTTTCTGAAGAAGCCTTCCTCTTTGAGGATGCAGGTCAACCCCATGGGGACTGTGGGTCATATTTTATGGGGGCGGCAGTCAGTTATGGGGAGAAGCAATGTCTCTGTGCAAAATGCCCCAACTTGTGGCTCAAACAGTCTTTCTGCTCCTCTTCTGCAAAACTACCTGAGCCATGCTGGGAGCATTTCAAACCTACTTCAGTGATGGGCACTTAGGAGCATCTGGATGTCGGATTTGGTAGGTGTTGAGTGTCCTCAGTATCTGTCTCCATCACCCTTGTGCTGATATCAGCTTAACTAAGAGAACAGCACTGTTGCTTATTCCCCCAGTTCCTCAGTGTTTTCAGCTGGAGCCAGGGTGGAGTGTGCTGGGTTGTTTATTTCCTCAAGTCCAGTTCCCATCTGAAAAAGAGAAGCAGATTCTCCAATTGAGAGCAAACTCAGTGCCAGTTAAATGTGATAGCCAATATTAATTTAGAGAGAATTAAAAGGGTTTATATACTTTTATAACCTAAGGTTAGTGGGAGCTTGACAATGAAAAGCAGAATCATTATCTGGATATGATTCTGACTTGTTCCAGAGATGGCTTCTTTCCATTGAGTAGATCTGTTAGAGCAGTTGGTTACACACTATGGCTGTGTGCTACTATTGCACTTGTGTGAGCATCACATCAATATGTTTGCTTCTGGGTCACTTAGACGTTGAGTTGCTTGGACAGATGTTGGCCACTTTCCCCTGGTAGCTCATGTAGCACCTTCCAGCACTAGATGGGCTAATTATCTGGGGACTGGCTCTCTTCCAGATTCCAAACAGGTCTGTCCATGGTCTGTGCCAAAATCACTTGGTGTCTTTAGCAGTAGGGGCTTACCATTAACCTCTGGTGGGTAATCAAGTATGAGCTCAAATTTGACACAACATTAATTAACCTCATTTATTTACGAACAATTAAGATCATACATGGAAATATAAAAGAATCTGTCCCAGAGACTTCTTCACCAATGTAACCAAAATATATATTTGACATCTTCATACTCTGTCTTTTTAAATTTTTATTCATTTATTTATTTGAGAGACAGAAAGAGGCAGATAAAGAGAGAGACAAAGAATGGGAATGATACGGCCTCCAGCCACTGCAAACAAACTCAAACTCCAGATGCATGTGCCACTTTGTGCATCTGGCTTATGTGGGTCCTGGGGAATTGAATCTGAGTCCTTAGACTTCCTAGGCAAGTGGCTTAACTGCTAAGCCATATCTCTAGCCCCATACTGTGTTTTGATGGCTAAAATTTTCTCATATGATCAAAATATTTATCCAAACACAGCAATTGTATCTTTTTCCTTGGGATGATAACAGGATAGCAGTGAATGCTAAAGCCCTATATTGTGATCTAAAATCTGTAACTAGAACTGTGTTTCAATTAATAAGTCTGTTATTGTTCTGAGAATCCATTAGTTATTGTTCAGTATACACTGGACAACCCACAAACCACGGAAGACAATGATGACATAATCTGGAGCTGATGACCTTATGATAGCCTTAAGATTTTACTGATGAAAGTGTCAACATCCAAAGGCCAAATGGAAAACCAAACCAAAACAGCTAAAGTTGTCATGTCTCTAGGCATGGAGTTAATTTTATCTCATTTCAGGATAGAGAGAAACTTCCCTTCTTCTGGTTTTATCCCATGTGGAATCCTGGAACTCCAGTCAATTATATGAGATCTACCCACATTGAGGTTCCTTTTTAAAATCTGTCCACTGACCCACATCCCACCGTTATCTGAAAACACTTACAGATTACCCATGAGCATTTCTCCATCCATCCCCACCCTTGCATGGCACTCACAAACATGCTAGTACTCAACATACGTCCTTATAGCCTACTCCCAGTGAAGACCGTAGTCAGCCCAAAGCCAGGTTTTAAAGCTTAGATTGTCTTTCAAATGCACAAACACCAATGGATGACTGAAAAGGATGTGAAAATTCAGGAAAATATAACACTAAGGAAAACAAGCATAAGTCTAGATAAATGTTGAACATGATGCCATAATAAAAATATATGAACAAAATTAGTTTATTGACCTGGGTGTGGTGGTACACATCTCTAATCCCAGCACATGGAAGGCAGAAGTAGGAGGATCGCTGTGTATTTGAGGCCACCTTGAGAGTACATAGTGAATGTCAGGTCAGCCTAGATTAGAGCAAGACACTACCTCAAAACCAACATCTGTCCAAGCAACTTGTGGTCCAAGCTACTCAGCAGCAAACAACCTGACATGATGATCACACAAGTGCAATGCTGGCACACAGGCATGGTGGGAAACCAACTGCCCTTGATTTGGCTAACTGATCTGCTCATTGGAACAGAACCCATAGCTGTAGCTGGGAAACAAGTCAGAACCATATCCAAAAAGTGAGCCCATTGTCTATTATCAAGCTACCATCAATCATTGGGCTACAAGAGGGCCTACACCTATTAAATTCTCTCTAAAATAAAATGGCTATCCAATTTATCTGGTGCTGATTTCACTCTCTGTTGGAGAATTTGCTTTACTTTTTCAGATGGACACAGATCCTGAGGAGAAATTCAGCCCATCATACCTCAGCAGGGCCCTAGCTGGAACCAAGAATAATTGGGAAAATGAGCTTTCTTGGTGAACTTGGTACCAGCACAAGGCTGAGGGAAATAGACACAGAGAACACTAAACTACCAAACCAGTTATCCAGAGACACAGAGGCTCCCAAGACCTGATCACTGAAGTAGACCTAAAATGAACCCAACATGGCTCAGGGAAATTTGCGGAAAAGGGGATAGAAAAATTGTTAGAGTCACATGTTGGGACATTTTGCACAGAGACATTGCCTCTTACCCATAATTGATGGCTATCCCCACAATGCATGGCCTACAATCCCCAATGAGGAGGATCCCTAGGAGTGGGAAAGACAGGGAAGAGGTTAACAGTGGTGCCAATGTGGCTGTATACACACTGTGTATATTACTAATTTAAAAAAATATTTCACTGAAAAAATATATACCACAAAAATGAAATCATCTTATAAATGTAATACATAATACATGTAAATATTTGCATATATAAATCTAATGCAGAATATTATGTATCATTCAGCAAAGAAGGATCTAATATTTGTGATAAAATGGGTAATTTGGTACACCATGCTGAAATAATAAATCAGGGATAGAAAGAGAAAAACTTACTGATCTCATTCATTTGTGGATTAACAAAAATTCTTAGAAGCCAACAATTGAGTCATGTCTCCTAATGATACTGAGAAATGGAGAATTTTGGTGAAAGTGAACAGTATTGTTATACAAGATTGAAAAATATCCTGAAGCGGGGCATGGTGACGCATGTCTTTAACAGAGGTAGGAGGATCACCACGAGTTTGAGGCCATCTGAGACTACATAGGGAATTCCAGGTCAGCCTGAGCTAGAGTAACAACCTACCATGAAAAAAAAAATATCCTGAATATCTAATGAATGACAATACTGACCATAATTAATATAACCATATTCTATACTTCAAATTTTAGGTGATATCATAGATGAGAAAAGAAAATGAGGTGAGAAATATACTAATTACCTTCAGTACAGTGGTTACATATTGCTTTATGTCAATATAAAATTTTACATCTTAAATATATGATTATAAATCATCAATTGTACCTCACCCTTGGTAAAAAGAAAAACTCAATAAAGCTCTTAAATCTGAGTTTGTAGACTTATCAAGCTTTTATGATTCTTACTAAAATCTTATGACCATGAAAGAAATTCTCTCTCTCTCTCTCTCTCTCTGTGTGGTACATGTGTTTTGGTATGCATGTCAGAGCACATGTATGTTAATGAATGTGCACAATTCTCTGTGTTATCAGAGGTTGATAATGATTGTCTTCCTCAATCACTGTCATTCTTACTTACTGAGGTAGGATACATCACTTGAACCCAGGGCTCATTGACTCATCTAGTTTTCCTCATCTGGGAATCTTATCTCTGCCTTCTGGGTGCTGGGCTTACAGGAGGTTGCCATAACCATTCATTATTTTGTATGAGTTCCGGTGAATCTGAACTCTCATTCTCATGCTTTGGTGGAAAACAAATTATCTAGTGATCCATTGCCCCAGCCCCTGAAATAATTTTTCTACAAATTTAATTTTGAATATCAAATAGATTATAAAGGAAATGTCTTTTTTCACAAATAGGCATGCACATTTATTCTATTTGGATACAACATGCCCTAACCCACTAAAAATGTCACTATTTGATAAATAAATTATACACTTTAAAATTCTTTTCTTTTCTTTCTTTATTTGGTTTTCTGAGGTAGGGTTTCACTTTAGTTCAGGCTGACCTGGAATTCACTGTAGTCTCAGGGTGGCCTTGAACTTTCAGCAATCCTCCTACCTCTGCCTCCCAAGTGCTTGGATTAAAGGCATGTGCCACCATGCCTGGCTAATAAAATTATTTTCTTTTACCTACATTGCATCGTTTGATTTTGAACAGTCTTCCCTTTATATACTATTAAAATATTTACCACTTTTTAATGATAAATTCTGCTAACTCATGATCCAAGAAATTACATGCAGATCCTCTCTAGAGAATCAGTCTTCTCTTAGGGAGCATTTGGCTCAACATAGCATTTTTTTATGATTTTTATTGTTTTGAGTAACTTGTTATTGATTGAACACCTTTTCGTAATATGAAAATTACTGCCATCAGACTAATTTCTTAAGTAATACTATTCTTACTATTCTTTAAAAGTTGTCCTAAAGTCACGTTTTAAAAATTAGGAATAAAAATCTCCTAAAAATTATTTTTGCTTTTATTTGTAAAAGGCATAAAACCTATTGAAAGCATTTATAATAAAATTTCAAAACTGAGATTACTGGAATTCTTACAAGGCTTAAACTATCTCCAGGAGCAAGTGATACATGTGATTCTTTATCTCCTTAGGAAATAAAGAGAAGTGAAAGGTATAGTCATATTATTTATTCATATCCACATATGCCTGAGAAATCCAACATTAGTGACATGGTTCTAAGATCTAGGCTAATGTGGATGAACCTTGTCTGGTAATATGGAATAGATCTGTACCTGGTGGTCTGAAATAGATGAAGGGAGGGATATTATCAATGCTTGGGTCCTGAAATTTAATGATGACATAAGAGAACAATAACTAGAAGCAATATGAACCACTTAGAACTTAAGTTGTTGAAAGTGTAGGGAAAAAGCAGAAAAGATATGTTTCTAGCTATATTTTTAAAAATGAAAGATAGATGTCATTGGTGTTAAAAATATTTGAAAAAATATTTAACCTTGAGAAAGTTTTCCTGGTTATAAACATGATTTCCCAAAGCAAAAATATAATAATAGTACCTGAACTACTTACTAATAAAAATAATAAACATATTTGTTTGTTTACTATTAGGTATATTTTATGTACAGTTTTCTAAAATTAATAATACTAATACAAAGTATTAGATTTTTTTCTATCTTGGAAAATCATGTTGAAGTTAAAAAAATTCCTTAATATTATAAAAACTCATCAGTGACTAGCATAAAATTAAAATGTGCATCTAACCTGTATTATTTTAATATACCTACACATGTTAACAGCCCCCTTCCCACAATAAATGGAATGAGCAATGGAACATTGCATTCACTGGTTGTGTCAGGCTCATTACATGTAGATAACTGATTTAAAACACAATTATAAAGCTGCTTTGCACACACTGTAGAAGAATAAAAACATAAGTAATTAACTTTGTCACATTATAGGATTACTAAGAGATAAAGCTAATATTGTTACTAATTGTGTTTCATTGCAGATAAGGCTTCCATAAAGTATATTTTTCCCTATTACACTGAAATTATTTACATAAAAAATGGTAGAAAATTTGTACCTGTACGCCAATCTGATCTGATATGTGTGCATACACATACAAACACATAAAACACACTTTTATTTCAGGAATTTATAAGTCCTAACATGTCAAAAGTTTTTTGCTACTTTTTGTTATTATAAACATTTTATTTATTTATTTTCAAGGAGAGAGAGAGGAGAAAGAGAGAAAGAACCGAGAGAGAATGGATGCAGCAGGGCCTCTAGCTGCTGCAAACAAACTCCAGATGCATGCACTACATTGTGCATCTGGCTCTAGATGGGGACTAAGTAATTGAACTCAGGTCATTGGGTTTTTCAGGCAAACATCTTAACTTCTCAACCAACTCTCCAGACCATCTACATTTTTTAAACTTCATAATTGCATTGGTATTCACTACTTAATTTAATTTAAATGTTTGTTGATGTGTTTACATCATATTTTCAATATTTCTTCAAGCCTCTTAAAACATTTGTTTATGGCTGTCATGAATAACATATTCTGTATAATTAATAGGTGAGTGCTAGTGGCAACGTGGACAATATGTACTAGAATATGAGAAACTGCTGCCAGGCATGGTGATGTACGTATTTAAACTCAGCCCTCAGGAGGCAGAGGTAGGAGGATAGCTTTGAGTTCAAGGCCACCCTAAAACTGCATAGTGAATTCCAGGTCAGCTTGGGCAAGAGTGAATCCTTACCTCAAAAAAAAAAAAAAAAAAAAAAGGAGATATGTGAAACTTTAAAACTTCAAATGGAAAATCTAGATCATTCTTTACTCCTAATATGCTTTAAAATTCTATTAATTTTGAACGTTACCAAAACTCAGGCTGGAGAAATGGCATTTGGGTGAACACCACGTCAGGTTGTTTGCTGCTGAGTAGCTTAGACCACAAGTTTCTTGGACAGATGTTGGTCATTTTCCCTAGTAACTCATGTAACACCTTCTGGCACTAGACAACTTAACTGTCTGGGGAATGAGTCTCTTCCAGATTCCAGCCAGGTCTCTCTATGTTCCATACCAACATCACATGGTGTCTTTAGCTGTAGGGTCTTACCATTAGCCTTTGGTGGATAATCAAGTTCTCTGACAGACGTCTGTCTTCTTTTGGGAAACCTTGTCCATCTCCCTGATCAACAGCTCACTGTGGCTGTTAAATGCATACTGGGAGTTACAGTACAGCACCAAGGAAAAAGAAGGAAGAAAAAAAAGGAAATAAGGAGAAAGAAAAAGAGCTAGCAAGAGAGAAAGAGAAACAAGAGAAGATTAAGTTCAATCCTCATCATGCTCTCTTCAGGGCCCTTTAATTCAGGTGATCCCTCTGTGGACCTGATGAAGGTTCAACCTTTCAGTGTGTCTTTCAGGATATTGGATTTTATGGGACCAGTTCCATTTGGTTCCAGTTTTGCATCTCCCCCCCCCCCCCCGCATCCTTACTTTTCCCTATGTCCCACACTCCCTAGTGTCTGGTACTTGAGATGTCTATTATCTGTCAGTATCTCAGACAGATTCAGGTTGGAAGCCGCAGATGTGTGAGACCATGTGACGGTTGTCTTTCTGTGATTGGGTGAGTTCACTGAGAATGATCTGTTCCATGTCTGACATTTTTTTCTTTTTTCTTCAAATTTCATTGTGTCATGTTTTCTTACTGTATAGAGTTCCATCATGTCTATATACCACATCTTGGTTATCCATTCATCTAATGATGGACATGTAGGTTGGTTATACCTCTTAGCTATTATGAATTGAGCAGCTAAAAACATGGTTGAGCAAATCCCTCTGAACTGAGTGAGACATGAAGCTTTTAGGGTAAATGCCCAATAAGGGAATAACTGGGTCTGTTGGGAATTCTATAGTCAACCTTTTTAGGACTCTCCATATTGCTTTCCATAGTGGTTGTACCATCTTACATTCCCACCAATAGTGAGTGAGGATTCCTATTTCTCCACACCCTCCCAAGCATTTGTTTTCACTTGACTTTTTAATGTTTGCTATCCTTACTGGGGTAAAGTGCAATATCCTAGTTGTTTTAATTTTCATTTCTCTGATGGTTAGGGATGTTGAAAATTTTCATAAGTGTGTGTTTGCCATTTGTATTTCTTCCTCTGAGAACTTCCTGTTTAGTTCTCTGTATTGTGAGTGGGTTGTTTGACATTTTATTGTTTAAGCTTTTGAATTGTTTGTAGATTCTTGAAATCAGACTTCTGTCAGTCGTATAGCCAGCAAAATTTTTTCTATCATTCAATGGTAATCTATTGGCTCTGCTTATTGTATATTTGTATAATCTGTGGATTTGAGGTAGAATTTTGTGGTTGTTTATGTGGTTTGGTGTTTTCTTGGGCTTTGTAGTTTTTTTGTGTTTTCTCTGAGTTTGGTTACTGTGATTTGCTTCTTGTAGGCACGTGAGGTTAGTTATTTGATGCTTCTATGTGGAGAAGTCCTTGAAGTACTCTCTGTTGGTTTGGCTTTGTGTTCGTGTAGTTGTAGAGCTGACTTTTATTGTGGAAAGTTTTCTTTTACCATCTATTATAAGGGATAATTTTGCTAGGTAAAGTAGTTTGGGTTGAAAGCCATATGTTCTTAGACTTTGCAGTGTTACATTTCATGCCCTTCTGACTTTCAGGGTTTCCATTGAGAAGTCTGAAGTAATTCTGATGTGGTTACCTTTATATGTAATATGTTATTTCTTCCTAGCTGCTTTAAAGACTTTCTCTTAGTTACCAATGATTAAAGTCTTAATGATAATATGTCTTGGAGAATTTCTCTTTTGGCCCTGTCTATTTGGAGTTTTGTTAGCTTCTTGTAACCTGATGGGACTTTCTTCTGAGAGAGTGGGATAATTTTCTTCAATAATTTTGTTGAATACGTTCTCCATGCCTTTGGTCTGAATTTCTTCCACTTCAGGTATTACCATGATCAAATGTTGGGATATTTAAGGGTATCCCACATTTCCCTCATGTTCTGTTCACAAAAAAAATTTGAACTTATTGAAACTTTTGGATTCACAAACTGTTTTTTTGTTTTGTTTTGTTTTGTCTTCCAGTTCTGAGTTTCCATCCTCCACATGGCTGACTCTATTCTTGAGAGCATCTATAGAGTTTTGGACTTGTTCAGTTTGGCTTGTATTTTCTACTGCCTTTTTGTGTATAGGTTCCATCCCTCTGTCAAGTTCCCCTTTCATGGCATTTTCTTATTTTCTTAGTGCTTCATGAAATTCATCCTTGCATTTATTTATGTCTTCATTGAGCTTAGCCAGCTGGTAATTGAGGTCTTTTTTTTTTAATTTCCTTCAGATCATTTAACTGTCTTTGGAACCCTTCCTGGTTCTTTCTAGTGAGGACAGCATTCATACAATTATTGGACCTTTGTTGATTTTCTGCAAATTCTGCTAGTTGCTTGGCCAGGGTTGCATGAAAGGCTTGACTGACATGCCCCTTAGGACTGGGGGCTCAGCTCCACCCAGGCTTTCAGCACCAGATGAAAGGCTTGACCAATGTGAAGAACCAGATCAGATCAGATCACTAAAGCTAGATCAGGTTGATTGGCACAGCTATCAGGCAAGGTTCACTGGTCTTAAGATGTGAGGCCAGGGAAGTCACATGTGGCACCTACGGTGTAGGTCTTTAAAAGGGAAGTGCAGGGAGAGATGATGTGTTAGATACAAACCAAGGGCAGACTGAGGAAAGTAAATATTTCAAGGATGGGGAAGCAGAGGTCTCCTTGTAAGGTTTCAACTAGGGAGGGGGACCAGATATTGGCTGGCAGGGGAGTCTTGAAACTGATGGTCCTGATTATGCTCTGGAATGTAGGTTATAAGGTTATTGGAGGGCATGACCATCATGTTAGGTCCTTTGTTCTGTGCACAGTCCTGCCTAAGATTCTTACTTTTTTGTGTATATGGATGTAGACTCAAATCTTATCTACTTCAAGCTGGTTGGGGACAACATGGGGTGTGGGGAAAAGAGCTAGGAGTTGGCAGGTCCATGTTCAAGGAAACATATGAGTATAAGAGCATCTGGTTGGCAGCAAAACTTTCCAGATGTGGTCTTGGAGGAAAAGGAGGCAGCAAGGGGCTATTAGAAGAAGAAAATATTCAAGTCATTATTAATGGACTCATAAGTGGGGTGAGCCAGGGTAGAGGCCTGGATTCCCACCAGCTCAGGAAGGATGCCTGGTTAGTGAAGGATTGTTTGGGGTCTTCACCCAGTGTCTTTATTTGGGTCACCATCAGGCCTGACTCACTTATATAGCAGCAGCATTCTTTCCTAAGAAAGAGACATGTGTCCCCCTTTTTTTCTGTGGTTAGTAGGTCTAGAGCCCTCCTGTTCTGTAGAGTTACCTGTGCCAGCAATATCAGCTGGAGCTGTCTCCATTGCTTCTGTGAGCCTTTTAGTTAGGTCGCTTAGCTCTTGGGAAGAGTGTTTAGCTGTCATCAGGCTGTGCCCTAGGCCTCCACTAGCCAGACCTGATGCCCTCTCAAGTGATCCCATAAAGTAATAGAATCCAACTGCTTCTATGCAGCTCTGTCAGGTGCTTGGGATTGGAACATTGGTGACAGCATGTAGAAATAGCATTACAAGTTCAGTGGACTGTATTGCAAGAACCAAATGGGCATGAAGTGTACTTGAGTAGGGTGGTCTGGTCATCCTTTGCCGTCTAAGGACCAGACCTGAAATTGGAACTCACAAGGAGGTGAAGTGCAGTCAGTAGCCAGGGGGTGAGAGCTAGGCTAAGAAAGAGCAGGATGGTTAGAGAATTTAAGGGATTTAGGACCTGTTTGTTGTACAGACCAGCCATTTTATCCTGAATCTCATTTAAGCCTGGAGATGTGGTACCAACCAGCAGGAGCATCCTGGAAGTTTAGCTGCCGAGGGGCTAGTGAGTATCACAGTGTACAGTTTGTCCCACCGGGATTCAAGAGGTCTGGAGTCGAGCTGCTTAAGAAAGACTTGATCCCCAGGTGACATAGAGTCTGAGGTAGTCAGGGTCATCACCGAGAAGGTAGTGCAGAAGGGAAAGGTAGGGGCCGTAGTTATCCAGTGGCGGGGGTTGAGTAGGAAGTTGATTAGAGAGCAGAAATCATCTCCATACAGTAACTGGAGAAGGCTAAGCCTGGTGGAGGAGCGAGGGGCAGTTCGTGAGTGGATTAGAGCAGCAGGGAGAAGGGAGGGCCAGGACAGCTTAAGTTCAATACAGAGTTTGGTGAGCTGCTGTTTAATACAACTATTGGCCCACTCACTTTACCCAATGACTGAGGATGACAAGGGATGTGTAGTTTCCAGGATATGTTGAGTGCCTCTGATACTTGTGAGATAATCTGAGAAGTGAAGTCTGGACCATTGTCTGTCTGAATGGTCAATGGGACCCCATATCTTGGTATTATGTGTTGTAGAAGTATCTGGGCCGTGGCATTGGAAGTTGGGAAGCCTCGATCTAGCCTATAAAAGTATCAACTAGAGTAAGGAGGTAATGCAGTTTTTTGTGGGGTGGCATGTGAGTAAAGTCTCTCTGCCAGTCTTCACCTGGCTGATGTCCCTGTAATTGGTGCAGGGGGTGACAGAGGTGCAGGACCCCTTGTGGATTGGCTTGAGTGCACATCAGACAAGTGGACTGGACCTGTGAGATGTGTGTTCAGAGGCCATAGGTGTCCAGCAAGGGTTCCAGGAACCTGTAAAGGGCTTTAGGTTCAATATGTAGAGTTTGATGAATGTCAGAGATAATTTTAGTGGCCTGTTTTGGGGGGATAATTAGCCTAATGTTTTTAAAAGTCCAGTCATCCCTATCTCAGGTGGCCCCTTTTTTGACAAGTTCATTTTCCTCATCTGGCAAGTAATTGGGTTAGTATGTCTGAGACAGGAAACAGATATGTCCTGTGTTGGGGCCCGAGGACAGGGCTAAATTTCATGCTACAGAGTCAGCCCTGACATTGCCTTGGGCTATTGGGTCTTTCGAGGTCTGCTGTACTTGGCAGTGGATAATGGCCACCTCTACTGGCAGATAGAGAGCCTCCAGAAGCTTGGCTATGGTGGCCCGTTAATTATTGGGGTACCTTTAGAAGTGAGGAATCCTCTCTCCTTCCAGAGGACTGAATGAGTGTGAGCCATAGAGAAATCATATTTAGAATCTGCAGAGATATTACTTCTTAAGCCCTTTTGAGATACACAGGCCCCTAGTTAGTGCGATTAATTCAGCCTTTTGGGTGGTAGTGCCCATTGGCAGGAGAGCCGCCTCGAGGACATCAATAAGTGTGACCACAGCAAAAGCTGCTTGTCGGTTACCTGAACTTCCACCTACAAAGAGGATGAATTGAGGTAATGTGAGGGGTGTCTTTTGGAGAACCAGCCGAGGGGAACGGAGGGCCTCTACCATTCAGGGCATGCATGAGTGGGGGGAAAAGAGAGGAGTGTTGCTGGATTGAGGGTAGAATGGGCTGCTAGAGAGATTTGGGGGTTGTCCAAGAAGAGCAGGTGGAAGGTCTGTACTTGTGAGGGCCCAAGCAGGGAAAGCGGAGTGGGTTAAAAGATGTACCAGGCGATGAGAGGAGAAGACGGTGATGGTTCAAGCAGTGTGATCTTGAGGGCTTCTCAGGTCAGCTCTGCAGGCAGGGCTGCCATCTGCATACTGTGGCATCTAGTTGTTTGGGCAAGAAAGCCACTTCCCAGTGTGTAGTTCCAATGGACTGTGTGAGGACACCTGTTGCCGTTCCTGATAATTCATCTGTAAAGAGGTGGTAAGCTCGGGAGGGGTTTGGAAGAGCTAGAGTTGGGGCTGTCAAAAGAACATCAAGTAACAATGAGAAATGGTGACCGACTACATTAGGGTGGGATAGGGGCCCTGAAGGTTTTCTTTTTCTGCCTGATATAGTGGTTTAGCTGTGACAGTGAGGTTAGGAATCCAATGGTGAAAAAAATCCCGTGAGACCCAAGAAAGAGAGGAGTTGATTTGCATTCTCTGGAGGCTGGAGGTCACAGAGAGCCTGGGTTCTGTCAGCTGTTAAGGCCTTTGAGCTGGTACTGAGCTGGACTCCCAGGTAGGTGACAATAGGAGAGCAAAGCTGAGTTTTGGAGGGAGACACCCTATAGCCTTTATTGCCAAGAAAATTTAAGAGGGAGGCCAAGGCTTGTTGAGACAGAGGGAGGGATGGGCTGCAGAGTAGAAGGCCATCTACATACTGTAAGACAGTGCTGGGTTCTAGACTGCATTTGGAGAGGGCTCTGGCTAAGGCTTGGCCAAAAAAGTGGGGGCTGTCTCGGAAGCCTTGTGGGAGCACTGTCCAGGTAAGCTGCCTGGAGGACTGGGTGTCAGGATCTTCCCAAGTGAAAGCAAAAAGAAAGTATGAGTCAGGGTGGAGGGGAACTGTAAGGAATGCATCTTTGATGTGAAGACTATAAAGTAGGTGGTGTTGGGTGGGATATGAGACAGGAGGGTATAAGGGTTAGTAACTACTGGGTGAACTGGGACAACTGCCTCGTTGATGAGTCAGAGGTCTTGTACCAAGCCATAAGCACCAGAAGGTTTGCATACGGGGAGGATAGGACTGTTACAGGGTGAGTCAGTAGGTATGTGACATGAGACAGGTGATGATAGGTTTGAGCGCCTGGCAGCGTGTTTTGGAAATGGGAAATTGGGGTCGTGAAGGGAAAGAGGAAGGGTCCTTGAGATGGATAAAGACAAGCTGATGATGTATGGTGATTATAGAAGTGGAAATGTCTATACTTGGGTATTAACTGGGTGTAGGAGGAAAGGAATAGGGTAGGAGGGGCTGGAGATTTGAGAAGCTATTAAAGGAAGGAGGAGATGTGTTTCCAGAGAGGCAGACGTGGTTAGTGAGAGTGTGGCCCTAAGGCAGCTGAGAATGTCTCAGCCCAATAGGGGAATTGGGCAGGTAGGCATGACTAAAAAGGAATGTCAAAAAAAGCATCCAGCCAATGAGCAGGGGAGAGGTAGGGTTCTTGGTGGCAAAGAGGGAAACCCATTAACTCCTATAACAGAGATGGATGAGGGGATGGTGGAGCCCAAGTGGGCAGACAAAACCGATAAGTTACTCTGGGCTCATTGAGGGTAATGGGAGCCTCACAATATGAGCATCATCAGTTCTCTGCCAACCCAAGAAGCTCTAATGCTGGGAGAGTTTGAAGAGCCTCCCTTTGTGGGGCTGGACCTCCACAGCCTGGCATGGAGAACGAGCCCACATATAGGCAGTCAGACCTGATTGTCGACATATAGGGCATGGCTCGGTGGGTGGTGGTGGATTAGGGCACTTACGGGCCCACTGGCCTTCCTGGCCACATTTGAAGCATGCCCCTGGTAGGGTGGACCATGACTGTGCCCTGGTGGGATGGGGTTTAGGAGAACTCCCTCTTCAGTTCTGCAGGAAGACCGATGCCTCAGGGCAGCTATCAAACTTGAGCTTGTAGAGTCGCTTTCTGTGATATCCAAGCCTGTCTGGAGGAGTCGGCTGCCTCATCTCAGGCATTAAAGACCTTAAAAGCCGTCCTCATCAGATCCTGAATTGGATAATGAGGCCCCTCTTCTGCCCTCTTTAGTTTCTTTCTACTATCAGGCGAGGACTGGGAAATAAAATGGGTAGTCAGTACTGTGGCCCTGCCTCTGAAGCTGGATCCAGGTGGGTGTATTGGATCATAGCCTTTTGTAACCTGTTGAGAAAAATAGCTGGGTTTTCGTCTGAAACTTGAGTGATTTCCCTAAGTCTATCAAAATTAACCACCTTGTTAGATACTGTTTCCATACCCCCAAGAAGACAAGTAACCATAATGTCCTTTTGTCCTTCACCTCCTCATCCCTCCAGATAACTCCATCCTGGGCATGTGTCAGGAATTGCCTGTGCCCCAGAAGGAAAAGTTTGGTTAGTTAAGCAAGTCTGGTCAGTGTATTGTTTAGCTGTCATCTGTATCCATTCTCCTTCTTCTGGGGTGAGGGTCGAAACAAGAATAACATATAAGCGATGCCAGGTTACACTATAGGCCTGTGTGAGGTAATGTAATTCTTTAATATGGGAAGTTGGATTGGCAGAGAAAGAGCCAAGGCGTTTTACAATTTGAGACAGGCCCTGGAGAGAAAATGGAACATGAACCCTGGCAACACCTTCAAAGATGCCGGCAGCTTGTTGCTGGTACCAGGTATGGGAGGCCATTGGAGAGGGCTCAGAAGGGTTAGGAGTTTCAGCAGCAGAGGAAGCCAGTAGGGGTTGGGGGTAGAGGACTGGATGAGGTAGGTGGGGTCGCGTAAGGGAAGATGAGGTTGGGCGAGCGGTGCAGAGGATGAGTCCTGGTGGATCCGCTGAGGCTTTGGGGGAAAGGCTGGAACTAGACAAGTGGAGGGAGGAGGGGAGGGCCACGGGGCGGGGGGAGGGAGTGGAAGAGGAGGCGGAGCACGGTGGATGGGGGATAGGGCGGTGGAGAGACTGAGGGCCATAGAAGGGGGTGAGGGGAAGGGATAGGGGTAGGGAGGGGTAAAGACCTTGAGGGCTTGGAAGGGAGGCTGTGACTGAGGGAGGAGTGGGAGACAAGGGAGGGGGGACTGCAGCAGGAGAAGAAGGGTGGGGAGGAGAGGGGCGTGGGGCAGCAGAGGGAGACCAAAGAGACCAAGGGAACTATTGGGAGGGCCGTGTGGTGGGGGAGCCGAGTGTTCTGGGTGTTCAGCTAGTGCTGAAGACTCAGGCTGGGGATTTGAGTCTTGTGGTTCTGACTGATTTATAGGCTTGTTTATTGTGGCTAGGAGAACCTGAGCCGTGGAACATTGGCTGCAGAGGGGAGGATGAGAGCGCAGTTCCCAAAAGCCTGAACATAAGGGAACTCAGGCCATTTGCCCGTGTGGCCACAAAAGTTTTTCAAATCATGGATGACATTGAAATCTAGAGCGTCCCCTGGAGAGTGTGTGAGTGGTTGTCGAGTTCGTAAAAAGGCCAATTTTTCTGAGAGTAAAAAAAAAAAAAAGAAAAAAAAAAACAACAACAGGCGTTTAGGTTTAATGGATTGGGAGAGCTCCAATGTGGATATGTATTGTAACACAGGCGTTTAGGTTTAATGGATTGGGAGAGCCCCAATGTGGATATGTTTTGTAACAGACAGCCCAGAGGCGGCTGGGGGTCGAGTTTTGATTTGGAGTTGCCCATTTTAAAGCCCAGGCTGGAGGCTCTGAGCCTGGGGCCAGAGACCAGAGTGAGGCGTCCCTTAGTATGGCCTGGGCCCAAAGTCGGAGAGAGGGTGGGTAGCGCTAAGCGCCTTAGGGTACTCGGAAGGGCTCGGAAGGGCTTGTCCTGGCAAGGCTGGGACTTCCAACAGGGGCCCCAGGAAGCGAAAAAGCAGGAAACTTACCGAAAATCAGAAGGCAACCAATAGCCTCAGGTCCATAGCTGGCTAAGGGCCGGCCACCAAGAGTGGACTGGGGGCCTGTCCCATCGAACTGGGGGCTCAGCTTCACCCGGGCTTTCAGCCCCAGATGAAAGGCTTGAGCAATGTGAGGAACCAGATCAGACCAGATCAGTAAAGCTAGTTCAGGCTTACAGGCACAGCCCTGGGGGAGGTTCACTGGTCCCAGGATGTGAGGCCAGGGAGGTCACATCTGGGACCTAAGGTGCAGGTCTTTTAAAGAGGAGGGCGGGGAGAGAAAGCGTATTAGCTACAAACCAAGGGCAGGCTGAGGAAAGTAACTATTTCAAGGATGGGAGAAGCAGGGGTCTCCTTAATAAGGTTTCAGCTTGGGAGGGGGACCAGCAATTGGCTGGCAGGGGAGTCTTGAAACTGCTGGTTCTGATCATTCTCAGAAATGTGGGTGCTAAGGTTAATGGAGGGCATGGCCATTATGTTAGGTCCTTCATAATGAGCATGGTCCTGTCCAACAGCTTGTATCTTCATTTTGAGATTCTGATCCTTTTGTCTCATCTATGTTTTGATTAGAAACTTCCATTGTGGGACTGGGTAATCTTGTTGGATTTACTTGCATTTGATTTTTCAAGTTATTCCTTTTGTGCTGTGGTCTGCCCATCACAGTGTACGAATCTTATTTAATTTAGGAGGAAGCTATAGTTTACCCTTGAAGTGTCTTCAGTGATTATTCTCTTTTATGTTTACTTCAATTAGGCTTCTGATAGCAATGGGATCTGCCATCTGGGAGGGAAGGAGCCGGCCAGGGTGTGATGGGGGCCCAAGGACCTGTTGAAGGAGTTCCTTGGTTGGTGGTCCCGGGTGTGGGACTGAGTGGTCAGGTTGCCCAGGTTACACGGTGGAGGGGAGAATGGGACAAAGCGGACTGGTAGTAGTAAGGCATGGTAGTGGGGAGGATGGGAATGCTGGTGGTTCTGTGATGCTGAGTGTTGAGGGGTGCGACTGTGGGGTCCACTGGGACCATGTAGTAGGGGTGGATGGGACTTCCTGGTCCTGCACCAAGGGCACAGGGATGTGGGACTGCTAGTGTTCAGACTACGTGCTGGGGGTGGGTAATTTAAAATGTTAAATTGTATATCCAATAAGCTTTGGTAATAAGATATCTCCCAAATACAATTATGCCAAAGAATATGACTGTGGTGGTTTGATTCAGGTGTCCCCCATAAACGTAGGTGTTCTGAATGCTAGGTCCCCAGCTGATGGAGATCTGGGAATTAACGCCTCCTGGAGGGAGTGTATTGTTGGGGGCAGGCTTATGGGCTTTATAACCAGTTTCCCCTTGCCAGTGTTTGGCAAACTCTCCTGTTGCTATGGTCCACCTTATGTTGGCCAGTGGGTGATGTCCACCCTCTGCTCATGTCATCGTTTTCCCTGCCATCTTGGAGCTTCTCCTCAAGCCTGTAAGCCAAAATAAACCTCTTTTTCTCAGAAGCTGCTCTTGGTTGGGTGATTTCTACCAGCAATGCAAACTGGACTGCAACAATGACCATTAACCTCATAAAACTGAAGATCAAAAGAAAATTTGGATTTTGAAGATAGAGGAAAATGAAACACACAGAAATAAATAAAAAGACAGCAGACTCTGTCTGAAAATATGAAAAACAGTGGACAATAGAGAAAGACCTTCTGGATAATGAATGGGGAGGGGGCTTTTTAGTGAACTCAGAAGTATGCCTAATTATTTTTTCCAAAAGAAAAGTGAAGTATTTTCTATGATCTTTCAGGTAAGATAGCAGATAAAATATGATTTCCATATGATTCAGTGAAGGAGTCAAGAAAAGAAAAATAAATTCAGTCCTAGAGAGAAACCAGAAGAACATGAGAAATTCACCAAGGAAGCAGAGGAAAAGCTGAAAACACAGCAAACAGGATGATGACTCTGAAAAGTTGGACACAGTTCTCCAGTAAGGGGAAGGAAGCAGAAGTTTAGCTCATAGATAAGTCAAGTTGCCCTGCTTTAAGGCACCTGACAGGCCTCCTCACTCCACAGGCACAGAGCTCCTCTCCCAATCTTCCAATCAATTTATAGATTTTGTGAGACAGTGACTTCTCTGACTGGCAAAATAAACAATAGTTGAGAAGAATAACATTTTGCCATTCCTTATAGCTTGGAGGTCTGTGTCTAAGAGTCATATATAAAGGAGACATGATGTTTAAATTGTAGTTCCTTTTGTGAGCCTGAAAACAAGAACAATGACTCGTTAGGGAGACTGAAGTCAACTTTTCAAACCTTCTGAGTGAGAAACAGCTTTGGAGACAATTATGAAGAACAAGAAGACCAGACGCTGACAAGCAGAAAAGTGTTTATGACATGAGACTTATCTCGGGCAATGAAGGATATACAGGGGTGGCCCACCCACCTTTGGTAGCTGGGAGCTTAACGACCACCTGAGGATAACTGCAGATTGATAGTTACAAACCTGATCTGCTTGTATGTATCCTCTTTTAAATCAGTGATCACTATTCCAAGATGGAGAATTCACAAGTTTACTTGAAATAGTGATCAGTGACTTAAAAGAAGATACAATGAAGCAGACTAACAAGAAAAGGACATGCATTCAAGATCTGGAAAATAGTATACATGAAAAGTCAGCAATACTGTGGGAAAGGTCAACATGGATGAGAATCTCTGCATCAAACAGATTTTTGAGAAAAAAAAGATAGAAATGCAAATCTCAGTGAATCAAATAAAAACACAGGAGAAGCCATCGCTAATAGCATAGGCCAAACATATCAGGGTTCAAAGTATCAGGCATGGAAGTCAAGGATTAGTGAATACGATATCCACCCATAATTAAAGAAAAAGAAAAGGGGTCAGTAACTTTGAAGACCTGGGAGCATGGAATAGAGGAAAAAACCCAAAGAATATGTGGACTAGAAGAAGGAACTAAGTTAGACATGAAAGGCATAGATAATCTATTCTGTGATTTTAAGAGTATAGGCTGATGGGAAAAGGGTTATAAAGCTATATCAGGCCGATATTTAATATAGGCCCTTCAAACACAGATTCTCAGTTTAAAAATGCAACTTGCACAGTTTTTAAAGGTTCCAAGAGTTTATTTAACTGGTTGGTCAAAGAAAATGGCTTACTGTGAATGAGCTGGAAGGGCCTGTTACCCCTTGACTTAATGTTAATAAAGGGATTAAAAGGCTCAAGCATATTGGAATGCTGGAACGGGTTTGCCATATCAAATCTAATCCTCCAGTGAATCCTGGCTATATGAGAAATAGGCCATATGCTGGACACTGACCAGAGAGCATACAGCCGTTGGAAGACACCTGCCCCAGTCATTCCGGCTATTTTCACCAAATTGTACCATAAACATGCCTTTCAAAGGCCATTTCACCATTCCTTTTTTATATATCCACACTTAAGGAAATGTAATAAATAATCTGTTTATAATCTAGGAAATAGATTCCAAGAGTTTTTTCAATTGCAATGTGAAACTCATCATCTTAAACTGAAAGTGCTCTATTTGTACGTATCAGGTTTAGAAAAACATAAAGAGACTTAAAGTAAGTAAAATATTCAGGTTAGCCAGGTGTGGTGGCACATGCCTTTAATCCTAGCACTCGGGAGGCAGAGGTAGGAGGGTCACTGTGAATTCAAGGCCACCCTGAGATTACATAGTGAATTCCAGGTCAGCCTGGGCTAAGTGAAACCTACCTCAAATCCCCCCGCCCACACACACCAAGAAAAAAAAAGAAAAGAATAAAAAAGAAATTCAAATTAAGTAAAAATAGTGACTCATGAGCAGAGCTCACTGCTCCATTCATATTTAGTCTACCTGTGGTAAAGCCCCTCATAGAACAGAAAAGAAGTGAATGTATGCGCGTAAACAACCCTGAAGCCCAGTAGCTAAGGAGGGCCAGTGTGACCAGGGGGTACTCTGCATCAAGCTGGTCAGTGTCCTTGGGCCTACTTCTTCCCAACTTCCATTGCAACCCTGTTCCACTTAGAGTAAGAGGTAACCAGCCATGGATTGCCAACTACGATTTACAGTACTGTGTGCTGTGCTTTATTATAAAAAGCCCCCAAACCCTTAAATTGGGGCTCAGGTTCTTGAGAGATTACTCTGCTAACTAATATAGCTATTTTCTTGAGATCTTGGTGCCTTGGTCATGAAACTGTACAACAGTAACTCAAAACCTAAAAACTTCTAATAGGAAAATCTGGACTTCTAATGGAAAGAGGCAGAATACAAATGGTTTCTATTCCATGAACAGATTTGAGAGCTGAAAAGTCAGATGATAAATTGCTCAAATCCACTTAGAAATTAAGATGTTTCCTAATTCAAAGATACAGTAGGCAGAACATCCTCTGCCATTTATAAGGGACAGAGAAATCCATGTGAATGGCTCAGCCATTAAAAGTGTTTGCTTGCAAAGCCTGCTAGCCCAGGTCCAATTAATTTCCAAGCCACCCATGTAAGCTGGATGCAAGTTGGTTTGCAGCAGCAAGAGTCCCTGATGTGTCCTTACACACACACACACACACACACACACAAGTTTGAATAAGAATTTTGCAAAATCTTTTTCACATTATCCATATATCTTCCTTAAACTCATGTTATGACAAAAATTAAAACTACCCAGTTATAAAATCCAAATATTGCAAAGCATCATGCTGATACTAATTATAATGTGAATTATTAATGTTTTCTGACTTTTCCTAGGGAAACATGAACAAGTGTGCATTCATCCAAGAAAGGGCACTGCTAAAAGGCTAAAGAAGCAATTTCATCCATCCGTCCATCTTGGTGAACAAATGAGTTTGTTAGGGTTACATTCAGGGTAGTGGCTGTATCGCTGAAATGCCCATGCTGTGCTGGGTGATGACTCATAAACGCTGTGCCTAGGAGCTCCCTGTACAGCTTGTAGGCAGCTTGGTGGAAGAGACTCTGTCCCCTAGCAATTGTTTACTGCTTGCAGAACCTTCGGAGGAGTCTTGTGAACATTGTTAGCTTCTTGAAGTTTTAAGATGTCTCTCTTGCCTCCAAGGCAGAATATTTCAAACTTGGAGGAAATAGTGACACAATGCATGTGATTGAAACACAATGCTTTTTAAAAAATAAATGACAGTGAAATGCAGCACAGGTGTGTGCACTTGTATAAGTCCCTTTGCATTAGAACAGGAACGAGCAGGGAGTTCAGCTAATACAGAAAGCTCATTCTAATTAAATGGTGTGGCTTTGCTGAAATTATCCCATGTCTCACAATTCAATTTGTACACTTGGATCTGCAATAGAAAATCTGTGAAATTAATCTACTTTAGAAGTGGAAACTTTGTATATTAAAGGAGCTGTTAGATAGTGGTTATGGATGAATTGGCCATTTTTCTTTCCCTCCCCAATTAAAACTAGCTACTAGTGAATTTTGTCTTTAAGACAAAGAGCTGAGGATTTTTATTAGCTCATTCATACACACTCTTATCAGAAGTATCAATCCAATTACTTATAATTAGTGTGCATTATATCCTAATAAAGACTTGCATATAGATTGACTTTTATCAAATAGTTCACTATAAAATTTGATGCTATTATTGCTCCACTCTGAAGAGATAAGGAAACAGGGACTGAGACATTATATTGCATACATTACAGATCACCAGGAAAGTGGGTTTAAGAGATTACAGCAACGTCTTCTCACAGGGAATGCTACCTCAAACAGAGACATGGTGGAGTCACCTTGATGACTGACACTACCTACAAAAGACTTGCATAATAGGAGGGGAAAATGATGACATCAAAGTAGAAATGAAACTAATTAAAAAGAAGGGAATTGGGCTGGAGAGATGGCTTAGCGGTTAAGCGCTTGCCTGTGAAGCCTAAGGACCCCGGTTCGAGGCTCGGTTCCCCAGGTCCCACGTTAACCAGATGCACAAGGGGGCGCACGCGTCTGGAGTTTGTTTGCAGAGGCTGGAAGCCCTGGCGCGCCTATTCTGTCTCTCCCTCTGTCTGTCTTTCTCTCTGTGTCTGTCGCTCTCAAATAAATAAAAAAAAAAATAATTTAAAAAAAAAGAAGGGAATTGGTGGGAGTGATTTGGTAGGAGGAGGTGGAGGTGGTATTGGGAGGGGATTATGATTATGATATATTATCTATACTTATTAAAGATTTCAATTAAGGTTAAAAAAAATACAGAACCTTTACATCCTGACTTTTAAGTCTTGGTCAGGTTCCCAGATCAGCAGCCTCCTCAGAAGTACCTTTCTCTTTCTTAATAAATTGGCTCTATTTCTATAACTAAACATGTTCCTTGTTTTATTTATTATTCCAAAACACAAGAACCAGGAACCCTCAGTGAGTGCTCTAGACTTCAACCCACATCTATAAGAGCAGGGTACAGCAGTCAGCAAATCTAGGGTTGAGTGGTTTCAAGTACGACTGCTGCAAGCATTCCTCACGTCATTAGGATCAGAGTCCACTCTGGTAACGCAAACAATTCGTGACTGGCTACCCATCTTTAATAGACCAATTAAGGAGACAAATTGATAATGAGAAGCAAAGCAAAGGAGATTCATTCAGTGCGTGGCTACATTGTGAAGAGGAACTGAGAGGCCCATGAAGCCTGCCCTCCTGAGTCATACACAGAGTCTCATCAAGAGGTCTCAGTTTATAAAGAAGCCGATGTGGTGGCACACACCTGTAATCCCAACACTCCAGAGCAGAGGTAGGAGGATCATTGTAAGTTTGAGGCCACCCTGAGACTCCAGAGTGAATTCTAGGTCAGCCTGGCCTAGAGCAGAATCCTACCTTGAAAAGAAAAGCAAAAAAGCAAAAGACAACAACAACAAAAGTTTATAAAGAAGACAAGACACCATTCATTGGTTAAGAGCACATGTTTACAAAACCTGATTGCCTGGGTTAGATTCCCCAGAACCCACAAAAAGATGGGTAAACAAAGTGGCACATGCATCTGGAGTTCATTTGCAGTGGCAGGAGGCCCTGGTGTGCCATACTCACTCTATGTCTGCTCTTTCTCTCTCTCTCTCTCTCTTCCAAACAAAAATAAACAAATATTTTAAAAAAGAAGATATAATTAAGCAGCCCTGGCCAAGCTCTTCTCCTGCACATCATCAATGCCTCTGTTCCTTGTGATCTGAGAAGATGTCAGCATGTGTGAAATTTGGGGGAGAGAAAAGCTCCCACTCTGACTGGTTCCATGCTCTCAGCCTTTGCATCACCCTCATTATATTCTTCAGGAATCTCCAATTTCTTGGTGTGCTATCTCTCAAGAGTAGCCACAAGTATCTCATTAGAATATCTTCATGTCTTCCAGAACCGTCACCCAGGTGACTTTAACTCTTTCTGTATTAGTTAAAATTCTTGGACTAAGGCAGTGATAACAAAAAAAGAACCTTATGCCACCCACCAACCCACCTACACACATTTCACTGCTTTGGTGATTATGTATAACATTTCTTGTACAAGTAGTTATTGCCCAGAATAGCTCATGTTTCATTTAAATTATTACAGTTCTCAGCTCTATATGTTCACAAACTTTAAAATTATAATCTTAGATGCATCTTCTTCCACATTTTACATTTTATGCATTATATATGTCATAGCCATGTGTGCATGAGTGTGTGCCTTAGGCGCTTTTCTGTTAATAGAGGTTAATAGACTTGTTAGCCAGTGGTTTGGGCAGAGACTAGAGGCTCATATAGTTAAGGCTGCAAGACATTCATGTCTTGACACTTGAGCTGTGGGTTGTCTAGTGTATCCTGTTTTACTTCATGCCTACTTCTTTCGCATCTTCTTGTATGCAAAGTTTATCAGCCAGCCCAGAATTAGCGTAGTATTCATTACATCAGCTCCTCTATGCTGATCTCAATTCCAGAACTTCTGTGTTACAATTCTGCCACATGTACCATGTGTCTAAAGTAAGACCAACCATTCTGCCTATAAATGTGTACTAAAGTCTTCTGTTTTTTTTTATATGTTCTTGTTTTGAGTCTACCAATTTCATTTTTCCACTCCCCTAAACCAAATAAACACCCACTGTACAATGGCTAGTTTTCACAGAAAGCCCCAAACCCATGTGATACCACCTGCTTCTAGGGGAGGCTGACTTTCCTTGACTGGATTATAGGGAACAGGAGGCAAGAAGGCCAGAGACAACCGTCCTTCACACTGTGCCACTTCTATCATCAATGCATCACTCTTGGTTTGGTGCTACTGTGCTCTATTTCCAGTCCTTCAATTGGTTGCTTTGGACAGCATTGTCTACTTTCATACTTTTCCTCTGTGGCAGAAAATGGCCCAATTTCCTTAGGACTCAATTCCTAAAAATATGTTATATCATTTGCACCTAGACAAGTCAATGTAATATGAAAAATAAAATCATAAGAGCTAATAGTTAAAATGGGGAGGAAGTTGTCTGGGAAGAGGATGAAAATTATTGTAATAGGTATGTGTCACACAAATGTCTAAATATTTTTAATGTAATAGCTAAGGTTTACATACCATAATATGTATAGTGGATAAATTGGTCTTTTGTCAAAGAGGATCACCATTTGTCTCTAGCTCCTAGAGGGTCAGATCAGAGCTCTTGGAATTTTCTAAGGGATGATTTCTGGTGACCACCTTGAATCATGCTAATGAGGTGATCCACTATGGTCCTCTCAGGCTTCATAGAATCACCAGGGAAGGAGAGGTGGAGTCAGACCAAGCTTAACCATGCGAGTTAACAGACAATTCAGTATAGCTCCATCATGAAACACCAATAAATTCTCTGGACACTGAAAATTGCATAATTATTCTGAAGTATCAATTTTCCATTCATGTGATCACATATTGATGTTGGAGTGTAACACAGCTTGAAGACAAAGTGGATTTGCATTTGGAATCTTCCCTTGACTGACTTTAGTGTATCCTTGCCTGTAATATAACTTTTGGTGTAATTGCCAGTGAGTTCTGTGACTCTAGCAAATTATTGAGCCTGAGGGTGATTTTAGGAACCCTTGAACTTATATATAAGACTTTACCTGAAAAATGATACAAAGTTACAATAATAATTATTCAGTGGAAGTTTGGAGTGTATATAGAATTAGAAATAATACAACTATAGCAATGTCTTGATCATTGTTGAAGTTTACTAATAGAAATTGTGGCATACTATAAATTATATATATACATATATATATATACATATATAAACAATTTTATATAAAAGCATGAAAAGCCTTTAGACTTTATAGATTTTTTTTTCTTTAGATTAGCAAGATCCAAAGGAACAAGATTTAACTACTCTTAAGTACAATTATCAGCATTTGGCATGCAATCACAGTAAGCATTATGAAATTGCCATTAGTAGTTTTTGAATTGTCTATGCTTTCTTTTTGAAAGATCATACTTATTGAATGGCAAGGTTTTTTTGCCAATATGTTTAATTCCCTCACTATGTAATGCTTTTATGAGCACCTTTAATCAATAACCTTCATTTAAGCTTCTGTGGAGTGGTCACTTTCCAATGGATGAACAAGAAGGTATAAACAGATACTCTGAAATGCAGACTGTAAGGATAAGAACACAAGTTATTTAATGTCAAAATCTGTGAGCCTTGTGAATAGACACAGGTCCTTCCTATCATTGCTGGCCACCTGGAGAAACAGCTGCTGAGGTGGTGGTAAAGGGGCCCATAGGTAGTGAATGGCACCTGATCTCCACTTTCTTTCTGCACGCTGTCATCAGAGCCTATTGCATTTAGGAACCAACTTCTACTTAGAAGTGTGCACCAGGATCACTTGGGGAAGGGTAACACTTTAAAAATACACACTTTTGGTTGTCTTAGCATGGTAACTTGAGTGACTAGAGCAGGACTGTGAGGCACATATAAGATCTTATTAAAGTGCCCCAATGATATAAAACAGTATCAGGGTAGCTTTCTTTATAGGCACTCAGCCAGCGATAAAGGCCCAAGGTTTGCCAGCTTGCATGGCCTGGCACTAAAACCCACATCCGACCAGTCTCATCCAAGATGGCTGCGAGAAACAACTCAGCAGTGCTTTCTGCTTCTTCAGGTTTTCCCAGCATTCGCCCACCTGACTGGGCCTGCTGTGTGAGCCTCACCAGTCCACCAACCAACTGGGCCTCTCTCTTACACAACTGGGTCTGATGATGAGGCTCATCCTAATTGAATGTCTGACCCCTATAAATGAGCCTCCCCATGTGTGTAAATCTCTCTGGATCCTGACATGTGGAACTCCCTCTTGGTCAATCTCCTCCCAATTTCCAGCCTGCCTATAAAGGACAGGGTTTCTCCATACCAGCTGAACACACCCGATCTCATCTGATCTCGGAAGCTGAGCAGGGTCGGGCCTGGTTAGTACTTGGATGGGAGACCAGGTACATTCTGGCTTTGTTTTTGGATGCTTTCTTGCTTTGCTGCACCTATGATCTTTCTGTAATCTCTAAATCTTTACCACCTACTAATCTTCTCTGGAGGCCCCCATGAGAAGGACATCTTGTGGCATAGGCTCTCATGCTTTGCCTTCCGCATGTGTGCGAGTGTGCGTCACCAGACTCTTCCCTATGTGAGAGATGTTTCTCCATCTTTCCTCCCCCTTTCCAGCTGGGCAAGGGGAAGAATTTCCTTTGGCATGGGTCTTTTTTGCTAGCTTTCATTCTGGACCCTAACTCTCCCTAAAATAAACTTTATAATTCATAATTTACCCCTTATGGGTCCATATTTTCAATTGTTTGATAACTTAGACAAAGGTCCCAAAGGTTGGTGTCCATGGCCTTGGATGGAGTATAATCCCTCCGTGGCCTCCAAATCCTGAAGCACTGGGTGGTTTTGATGTGCAATGCTGTGTTTTGGACTTAATGATGCTGTCCATATTTGCTTACTGAAAAGCTCTCTAGGTTTCACATTTTAAGAACAGAAAAGATAAGTTGTATTTACAAAAAAAATCTAATTCTTACATATGTTTTAAAATGACTTGATTTTTAAAGCAATTGACCTAATTTTATATGTGTTAATTAAAATGTTTAAAATATCTGTTACTCTTACCATAATTTTCTCTCACTTAGCATTTTAGACAAGTCCTCACAAATATAGAACTTTGAAACAAGGACTTTTTTGCTGTATCCCCCAAAATTTTGTATTTCACCTCTAAAAACTTATAGTTTCAGTTTTTATATTTTACTTTGGCTAGCTGTCAAATTTCACTATCCATGGGCCTTTGGAAACTTAATTATCTGTCTGATCTGAAGGGAATAAAGACAGTAAGCTCAGGGATAGAAACTGGAGCTTGCCATGTTTCTCAATAGCCATTCAATTCACACTTCAGGCAAGGCTTCTCTCTCTACCTAATTCAAAACTAGTCCTTTTTTAGCTCTGAAAATGTATCCATGTGGCTATACCTGGACCAAAGTTTGTTTCTTCGCTTCTGTTTTGCATCAGCAGGTTCTTGTCTTAAATAACACCATTATCATTTAATTACAATGGTTGCTATGGTTTAGAAGAATACCTCTCAAAGATACATGAATTAAAGGCATGGTCACTAGTTAGGCATTATTGAGAGGGGTGAAAAGATTGGGTGATGGGACCAATGAGGAGGTCCTTAGGTCTTTGGAAGCTATGAGACCTTGGCCTCTTGCCATTACTCTTTGCTTCAGGGCTATGAGACAAGCAGTCTTTTTCTCTGTATAGTCCCTCCTATTGCTATCTGGGAACCTATCCCCATCCACCGAAGGCCTAAAGTAGTGGGTCTGTTAACCAGGAACTAGGACTTCTAAAACATATGCTAAAATAAAGCAATCCTCTTTAAAAGTTAATTTCCCATGGCATTTTCATGTAGTGGTGGAAAGCTGTGTAGCACAGAAAATTGGTAGCAAAAAGTAGAAGGGCTGATCATAGCTATGCCTAAGAGGCTGCAGGAGAGTTTTGTGATTAGTTTATGGAGGTGTTTGGAAGAGTAAGAGAATGCCTAGGATGCTATCAGTGAGCTTTAAAAAGCAATTCTGGATGGAGTTCAGAAAGCCAGATGTGGATAGGAATGTAGACAGGCAAGGGAATGATTATGGGTCCTCAGATGGAATTCTCTGTGGAGAGTTGGATTAGAGGTTGTCCAAATTACTACATGACAAAACAATTGAATGCTATCTGGTCTGAGAGTCTGGGATACACCAAGTACTCATGATGGACTAGTTTATGTGGCAAATGATATTTTAGGGCAACAAGGCACTCAGCTTGTGTATCCAGGGCTGTTTTTTAGCCACATTTTCAGTGGTATTGCCAGTAGTCCTGCTAAAAAAGAAATTAAGTACTTTATACCGATGCAATAGGATATATGCCCAAGGGCATTTGAGAAATTGGGAAAGCTTCCACCATCATAGGCTCAGAAATGTAGACATGCAAATTTGTTTCAAAGGTTTTCCAGGGGAAAATCATTTCAGTAAAGAGCCTCAGGGTACCTTGCAGAGTGAGGAATGTCTCTGGAAACTAGAATCATTTCACTGAGTTCAGCCAGCAAGCTTAAATGCTACAGGCACTGTGATTCCAGCAAGCCCAGGTGTACAGAATGTGGTGGATAGGGTAGCTCTTGACACCCTCCACGTGATGCTGGTAGGTTGACTCTTGATATCCTCCATGTGATGCTGGTAGCACAGTACTCGACACCCTTCATGTGATGCTGGCAAGGCAGCCATCCTCCTCCTCCTCCTGATGCTGAGAGTAGTCCTTGATATCCACATGATGCTGATTTTGAAATATGCAGCATGCAAGAGCTGTGTGCCATAGAAACTTCCACAGGAATTTCAGAAAGAGAACTTGGAAGCCAGATGGTGTGCAGCAGGGTTGGTATCTCTTCAAGTAGGACTTGATTATGTGCAGCTGAGCTGCAGTGCCACTTCCTTGGGGATACAGGTGGCAAGGCATGCATTGCTAACCAGGGAAAGCCAAAAGAAGCATGCCAAGTCAGCCTGACTGTGGCTCTGCAGGTGGAAACCAGCAAGGCTGTGGGAGTGGGGTTTTCTGTGCCCTTAGGAGCCCACATCCTGCTGTTGTGTGCCCTGGGTACTGTACAGGGTCCTCTATAAGATTCAATGCTCGTCCTGCCAAGCTTGGACTTGTTTTGGGCCAAGCCCTGCTTACTCTTTTCTTACCCTTCCCTTTTGAAAAGGGATGTTTACTTGTATTGCCTCACCATGGAACTATGTAATATTTAAAAAGAAACTGTTTATAAATACAGATAAATCCATATCTGCTTTGTTTCTCCATGGAGATTTTACACTTGAGTATTGCTCAAAATTGATCTTCCAAATTTATGGAGCTGGATTAACTACATTTTTTCAGTGTGTGAAGAATATGAAACTTTGGAGTCCAAAGACAGCTTGCATTGGTTTTGATGTTTATCCAAAAGTTCCCGTGGTAAAGAGCTGGTCCCTAGGATGTCACTGTGAGAGATGGTGGAACATTCAAGGATGAGGCTTAGTAGAAGATCCTTAAAATACTGAGGGAATATTCTTGAAGGATGTGGGGGCACCCTGATCTCTCACTTCTCCTGTACCTCCTGACCATAAGTTTCTTGTCCTGTCGCTGCTATCTAGAACTCCCATTAGAGGCCCAAAGAACAAAACTTCTAAAACTATGATCCCAGGATCAGCCTTTGTTTTTATTAAGTTAACTATCTCATATATTTTATTGTACTGAAGGAAATGAAGAGTGATCCTTTGATATTTTTAAAAAATATTTTATTTATTCATGAGAGAAAGGGAGAGAGAGAATTGGCATTCCAGAGCCTCTAGCCTCAGCAAACAAATTCCAGATGCATGTGCCAGCTTGTGCATCTGGGGAATTGAAGCCAGGTCTTTAGGCTTTGCAGGCAAGTGCCTTAACCACTAACCCACCTCTCCAGCCCTCTTTGACATTTAATAATTTGATATTTAATGTATTCATGGACCAAAGTTTTAAAATCAGAATTTCTATATTCAAACACATTGGAATTGTTTTGCCAATAGCCAGGTTAAACAAAATTATAATGTTTTGATTTCTCAAATGAGATAAAGTGAAGTAAACCTGCTAACATGGACATTAAGCCTATTGTTACATAGTAATTTGCAAGAACCCCTGCATAGAATGTAAGATCCCAAAGATCTAATGTGGAAAGGGATGCTTTGTGATGGAGAATAACAAAAGAGGTACTGTGCCATAGATATTAGGAGCAAGGGACTCAGAGATGCATGCTCGGGAAGCAGATGTCATTCTTCCCTGACAAAACTAGAGCCCCAGTGTGATCACACAATGTGATTTGAGGGGATGATAAGGACAAACTTCCAGACTCTTCCTTTTTAATTTTTTCATTCACACCACCCCCCACTATGATTCAGCTGTCCCTCATAAACTTTTGTGTTCTAAATGCTAGGTCCCCAGCTGGTGGCAATTTGGGAATTCAAGCTTCCTGGGGGAATGTTGGCTGTGTAGACAGTTTCCCCTTGCAGGATTTGGCACACACTCCTGCTGCTGTTGTCCACCAGATGTTGGCCAGGAGGTGATGTCCAGCCTCTGCTTATGCCATCATTTTTCCTGCCATCACGGAGCTTCCACTCTCAGCCAAAATAAACCCTTGCCTGCCACAAACTGCTCTGGGCCTGGTGGTTTCTGAAAGCAATACAAAGCTAACTGCAACACCTCCCACCCCAAACTCCAGCATGCAGGTCCTTTCTGAGGCTGTGTTCTCCTCCTGGGCCCAACAACCAATCATGGTCCTTCATATATATTTCAACTCGGCAATGAGGGTCATTATGATTGGATACTTAAGTTATAAATAGCTGCCATCTGGAATGTCCCTGGATTCTCCCTGTCAGGGCTCCTTCCAGCTAGGGGGTGGGGTATTCCCCTCAGCTTTAGAGCTGCTCTGCTTCTACTCTCTCTTATTTATATTCTTTCTCTTTTTAAAAATGTTTTATTTATGTCAGAGAGACAGAAAGAGAGGGAAAGCCAGGGTCTCCAGCCACTGCAAAGAGAGAGAGAAAGAAAGAGAGGGAGAAAGAGAGAGAAGGTAAGCCAGAGGCCTCCAGCCACTGCAAAGAGAGAGAGAGGCAGATACACACACACACACACACACACACACACACACACACTCAGGGTGGGGGGTGAACCAGGGGCCTACAGCCACTGCAAATGAACTCCAGATTACATGCGCCACCATGTACATCTGGCCTACATGGGTCCTGGGGAATAGAAACTGGGTCCTTAGATTTCACAGGCAAATGCCTTAACCACTAAGCCATCTCTCCATCCCCTAATCTTTCTTAAAATAAATCTTTCATAATTTACTCTGGTTTGTGTCTACATTTTTCATTTCTTTGCTAACCCAATATACCTTGAAAGACAATGGTTTGGGGAGTTCTAGGGCCATCCAGGGCCCATGTTGACATAGCCGGCTTGCTATCATGTGGAAGTTAGGGGAGAAGGAGTGCGAAGTCAGGCCTGTGTCAGAAGAATGTTTGGATCTGTAATTTGATTTACCTGATTTTAAAACTTTTCAGAGAAATTTACTAAGAAAATATGTGAACTGAGGTTAATTTATGGAGCTGAAGGAATCGTCTAATTTTCTAAAAAGGATTCATGATTTAATCAAGAGAACTTGTTATAGACACAGACCAAGGGAGCAGGTGAAGGATTAGAGGGCAGGAACCTTGAAACCATGAGAACTTCACCAAATTGTACACTTGTGGCCTGGGGACTTGAGATTTGACCCAGTTTTACCAGCTGTCTGGGGACAATGTTAATGGCACATGATTTACCTAGCAAAGGCATTTTAGGATCTCTATTCCGAGTTTTTCTTATCAGAGCACATGTCAATTGGTGAGCAGAGTTCATCTCTGGAGAAGAGCGATTTGAGTCACAAGACCTACTCTGACTAGAAATTTAAACAGATAGTAAGTATTTTCCACCTTCAACCATTTCTGATCTGTGTACCTGTCACAATCAGTTAGACTACTGTCCTCATGTTTACAAAAACTTAGGGAAATTAAAGCTCAAAGCTAAAATAATGGGTACAATGGATGGAAGAAGAGGGATATAGTAGTGGCTACGTGTTGTTTTCTGGAAAATTTTGAAGAATGGGAATGTGTGTATGTGTTTTTGTAGGGAAGAATATTAAACATATACCAAATTAAAAACATTAATGACATGAAACTCAATGTCTCATTACCAAGCTGTTTGTGCATAGATAAGCATGTTCTTACCTCACTTCAAATTACTTTGAAGGAAATTTGAGATGTCATATCATTTTATCTGAAAAAAATTTCAGCATCTACTCTAATTCAAAAGATCATGAGTCAGAATACCACTATTGTGCATATAATACTAATAAACACTCCATATCATCTGTACTCATCTTTCCTCAGTTTTAATTTGTTAAGCCAGAATCTACAAAGACCTGCAAATTCTGATGGTGGTTTTATGTATATAAATGTTTGTATATTTTAACTTATAATTTTATCTTTAATTTAACATTCTACAGTCCATTATGGTTTCTTCTTATTTAGTAGCATTTGCTAAAATCTTTGACTATTTAAGAGAATTATTTTCTTTGTGTTTAGTAGAAATGTGTCTGTTATTTCTCCAGTAAGTAGCATGCTGGTAACTGTACAAAGATACATGATGTTAAAGTATATTCATAAGTTCCTACTTGGCATGCTATGACATAAAAAGGTATTATTTCGAATGCAGTTTTAGTGTGTATGAAGATACTTATATGTCTTAACTTCCCTGAATTAGTCTATAAATTTAAGGTAGTATTCATCAAAACAAAATTGATTTTTATGAAACTTTAGGAATTGAAACTTTTATAAAAATTAATTTATGAAAAGGGTAATTGAGATGCACATAAAAAATTATGAAGTAAGATTACCAAGTTCAAAAATGCTGAAATATATTGAACACAAAATAGTTAAGATTGTTTTAGTTAAAAGGACTAGATAGGGCATTGAATTAAATAGCTGCTATAGTTTGGATTTGTAATGCCACTTAGTGGCCCACTTGTTAAGAGTTTTGCCCTCAGCTTAGCACTATTGGAAGGTGCTAGGACCTTCTAGAAGTAGAATTTAGTAGGAGATTTTGATGGTATTGGGGTTTGTCCCTTAACAATGACTTTGGGTCCCTAATGTTTCTCAATCTCTGTCTCTCTCTCTCTCTCTCTCTCTCTCTCTCTCTCATATTCTGGATGTGTTAGCAGCTTTGCTCTGCTACAGGCTGTCTGATATCATTTGCTAAATAGCGACTGCAGGCCCAAAATAATGGTGCCAACTTACCCTGAATGGAAACCTAGAGAACTAGCCTCTATTCTGTTCACTGGACGTCCATTATTTGTTTATTCAGGAAAGAATATGGCTGTTCAGTGAGCCATTCTTAAGATGTATTCTAGAAAATAAAAATTGGAGGAGACTCAATAATATTTCTATGGTTTATAGATGTCTTTGTGATCATACCTATATTAAATTATCATGCCATGGGATAACAAAGCTTTATAATTACATTCATCTTCTGATGTTGTAATTGTGTAAATCCTTATGACTGTTGAGATTACATATTGAAAATAAGATGGGACTTTATAAAGAGTACATTATTGACCTTCATTTAATCAGTGAGATGATCAGCCAATGATAAGGAAGTAGAGCCTTCCCAGGTGACAAATTGGTTATAAAACTTACCCTAGGGCATCATGTCTCTTGATTCTAAACTGCAGTGTCTCAGTAAAGGACCTAACTTTAAAATTAGAGGAGCATCACATTCAGAAAAATGTGGAACAATATTGGAGAAAGAATTCTGTGTGTAATGCCTTGGAAATTTGCAAAATTTTAAGGGAACTTTTTTTGCGGGGGGGTGGGTTTCAAGGTAGGGTCTCACTGTAGCTCAGGCTGACCTGAAATTCACTATGTGGTCTCAGGGTGGCCTTGAACTCATGGCACTCCTCCTACCTCTGCCTCCCGAGTGCTGGGATTAAAGGTGTGTGCCACGACACCCAGCTAAGGGAACTATTCTTAAAACATTAGCTCTACCCCATCAGTTAACTACAGGAATTCTGATTACATGTGCTTCATTTTATTTAATTTTTAATTTTCACAAAATTGTGTACACTTATGGTCCCATGTCATGTGTTCATTTATTGGCACACACACTGCATGATGTCCCAATCATGGTCAGCATATTTGCATTCTAACACTCTATAAGGTAAAGCCTGGAAAATTGTAATTCCTCCTCTCAAAAGTTATAAGGTGGAACAGAAGTTTTGCTAAGTAGAGGTATGTATTAAAATTTAATAAAAAAGCAGAAATAACAGTAGTTGAAGCATGTGTTACAAAAGGGATGGGATGAGTTACCCCAAGCAGAGCTCTGACAACTGAATTTCCAGAAGCAGAGCAGAGACACTGGGAAAAGACATGGGAGTGCACAGAAATACAAAAATGAAGGCAAGGACATCACAGGGAACTTTGCCTAAGTTGACATTAAGCTCTAGGTGTTGAACTTTGCAAATATTTTGTGATATTATTTATGATGGCCATGTTTACTGCTTTAGCATAATTTTTAACTGAAATTTGCAGTAACGCCATAGAAACTTTAGCTATGGTAAATATGCAGGTGACTGTCTTCACTTGTTATATACAAAATGCCTAAAGAATTCTATATCCTCACTGGCAAATATCTGTTGTGCATGCTAAGACATGCATAGTCAGTCCTTCACCTGAAATGTTCTGTTGTCATCACTGACAGTGGGGCCTCCTTTGCCAATGCCATGCTGAAAGAGGAGAATATCCACTTTACTCTGTGGATTAGGCAGTTTCATTCTTTTCATAAATTTAGCTGCTTAAAGTCTACTAGACTGCTGAGGAAAGGAATTGCTATAGACACCCCTGTGGTGAAGAAAAGAATTAACTAAAATGAGTTCACTTTTCTAACTTCTATTGTCTTAAATAGAGAAATTGTGACTTTTCAGGTAGGAATTCTATTAAGTACCAACAGAAATTCCTTCAGCCAATTGCTGAAACAAAATTAGAATTAAGTATTTTTTAGATAAGTAGTAAAATGCATATTTTAAGTAAATTGAATCTTTTGCAACTTCTTAAATAAAACAGTCAAATGAAAATTTAGATATACTGTCATTCAAATTTTTTCAAAAACTTATATAATATTAATGAGGATTATGAACAAATGAATGTTTAGTATTTTTAAATGCAAACCAGCAAGATTCAGTATTTTAACTATTGGCTATATAAAATTATCAAAATTATTATATCTAAGATTGTTTAGATATCATTCTAATTTAGTAAAGCACAGCATAAAAAGGCTTCATGTTTATTTAAACTACTATATTGCATTGAATATATATATATATATGTGTGTGTGTGTGTGTGTGTGTGTGTGTGTGTGTGTGTGTATGTATATATTTGTGATTAAACGTATATATTTTGTTTATGTGCATGTAATTTACTGTAGTGGGTGCATGCATGTGCATGCATGTGTGTATGTGTGTGAGCCAAGTCTCTTACTGATAACTTCCTGGGATTTTTTTTGGAGTTGGGGTAATTCCCTGGTCCCTACTTCCCTTTGCAGGAATGAGATTAAAAGCTCATGTGGCCACAGCCAGATGTTTACATATATCCTGAAGATTCAAACCAGGTGATTCCAGATCCCCTCAGGACCTTGAGCGAAACACATTTAATCCTGAGGCATCTTTGCCGCCCCTGCACATATGCATGCACATTTTAATCTACCAAAAGTGAGGGCTCTATATCCCAGGAATACGAGGGATCAAAACATGCTGTCCCATAAAATCTGGGGTCACACTATTGGAATGTTAGGGAAATAACCAGAAAAATTGTTTGTGAATGGCATGCAAAAAGTGCAAGTATTAGTATATCCAATTTTGCATTACTTGTCTTTGTTTTACTGTTTTATTTATTTATTTATTTATCTGAGAGATAAAAAGAGGCAGACACAGAGAGAGAACGGGAGCACTAGGGCCTCTAGCCACTGCAAATGAACTCCAGACACCGGGCATCTGGCTTACACGGGTCCTGGGGAGTTGAACCTAGGTCCTTTAGCTTTGCAGGCAAACCCCTTAACCACTAAGCCATCTCTCCAGCCCTCACTGTTCTTTTATTCAGAGAGTCAGAAGAATTTTCTCCAAAAGATCAGGGAGCAATATTTACTTTAATTTTATGGGCTGTAGATATCATAACTATTTGACTCTATGATAACATAGACTCAGCCTTAAATCAGCTTAAATGAAAGGGAGTGGCTATGGTGCAATAAAACTATGTTATGAGTTCTGAACTTTTAATTTTGTGTTGCTTTCATGTGTCATAAAGTACTCTTCTTTTGATTATTTTCAACCTTTTGAAAATGTTCTCATTAGTAATACAGGCACTGGACTGCATTTGGCCTGCAGAAAATGTTTAGCTAACCATCCTTAACACTAATTTCCTTATCTCTTAGTTGTGGAATAAACTTTAAGAAACATATGTGTAATATATTCTGAACATATTTATTCAATCATCTAAAATATTTACATCCCACATGCCAAGCACATGCTGGATGTAACAAATGTTACCATGACAGAGTTTCTGAGCTCAAAAGGTTTAAAATCTATTAGAAATTTAAGTGATCTCCTCTGAACAGTTACAATTTATGCCCACTGGAGACAGCTGCTCAAGCCTAAAGGAAAGTCTAAATACTACTGGAGTTCTCACAGGAGATACTGGCTGATATGTTGGCAAAGGTTGTCAGGATGTAGAATATCTTTGTGCTCAGACTGAAGGGATGTCTGTATTTTTGCAAGCACATGACAAAAAGGCACAGAGATTAAGAAACTTCTTTGTGAAGAAAGTAAATCGTAGAAGGCAGAAGTATAAGGTACAGATTGTTCTTTTTTATTGTGAATAGAATTAAACAGACTAGGTAATTAACAAACAGGCAATTCTTTAGCTCCCATAACAGCTTTTTAGTTGAAGTTATTGATCCAATAATAATAGAGCATATGCCCCTCACTCTGTAATAATGAATAACGCATGAATTTGATATTTGTTGTACTTGCCTCCTAGTGTAGGATTATAAACTGCAAAACAGTATATCATAGTACAATAAGCAGGGAAATATATCTATAAAACAAAAGAGTACCATATATATATATGGAGAGAGAGATAGGGAGGGAGGGAGGGAGGGAGAGAGAGAGGAAAGATTATAGAAGATTCAGAGATAACAATACTTTTCTCATATTAATGAAAACAGGAAAAATTTAAAGATAAGAGGTAAAAGGAGAAAAGAATACCAGAGAAGAAAGTAAAATGTATCACAACTAATGGGAGTATAAAATAACAAGATGGAAACTAGAACATAGAGACATTAAGGATGTAAGGAGAGAAGTTGTCAGCAAGAACAAGATAAGTGGAAAATTCACCCCAAACTCACATTTAGCTAGAAAATATGACTTTTTAGAGCATATGCTAAAAGTAAATACATCAAAAAGAAAATTCATACTTCTTTAAAATTTTCTAGTAAATTCTCCCAAATCTCACAGGAATATTGTGCACACTACTAGGTCTGCTTGATTTTCTATGCAATTTTAGCCAATTGCATACCTGAATGAGGGTCTGAAGAAAGGCTCAGTGTGTAAGTGCACTTCCTGAATAAGTATGAAGGGGGGAGGTTAAGTTCAAATCTCCAGTTCCCTATAAAACAGCTAAGCATGGCAGGTACACCTGTAACCCCTGTTCCTCAGGGAGCAGAGACATGAGTATCTGTGGAGCCTCACAAAGTCCAGAATCACTAAAAGAAGAATTAGGCTCAAAAAGACCAGGTAGAAGAGAGATGAAGCAGGACACCAAACATTTCACTCCAGCCACCGTAGGAGAGCATCTCCCTGGAACATACTAAGTGCACATGTATGTGCACACACCCACCACACACACACAAACACACACAAAGCATACCATGCACACTACATTTCACACACACAATACATGTATACCTGAATGACCTTGACTAAACTTTGAGTATTGATATGTATTAGAATGCCAATTTTAGGAGAAACAGGAAAACCTATCTAACTAATTATCCTAAATATCAATTACTTTTTCCATTGGAATCCACCACTTAAACTTAATGTCTTTGTTTCTTAAGACATGATACTCATATTATTTTCAAGGAGAAAGTGACAACATTGATCAAAGCTTGAATCTTAGGGTTATATAATCGACTCAAGGTCATTAAACAAATTAAACGTGAAATTCAACTCAAACATAGCTTTGCTTGTCCTCAAACAACTACATTGCATTATTACTGAGTACTTGTTCCTTGAAAAAAAAAAATACATGCCCACAGATAGGGGTGTGCGATACTTTAAACTAGGGGAAGATATGGCATGGTCCTAGCATATAATTTCCCCCTTTTCTGAACCTATCTGCCTTCACTACATCTCTCCTATCTTTGCCAACTTTCACTAAGTTCGTTCTGCTGCTTCCCTTTGGGATGTTAGTTTTTCTGTTTCCTCCTCTCTCCAGTCTTGTTCTCTCCTCACACAAAACTCCACTCTGTCTCGTCCACAGAATCTGTTTATATAGCTTGTCATGTCTGTGTTATTTCAGCCAGTTTTAAATTTTCCAGGGGGAATAACTGCTGAAATTTTATTACATGTTCATAATGTTGGTGCTTTTTTTACAACTTGCCAAAGCTACATTCCACCACGCTCCATGAAGGAGGCACCGAGCTTTGTGGTCTCTCATTCATCCCAGAGCCTAGAAGAGTTCTGCGCTCAGTGAGTTCTCATGATAAATTCTCACTAGTCTTCATAAGCATTCTTTAAACAAATGAAGAAAAGATTCATTTACCCAGTTTTCTGAGAAAAAGAAATAATCATTGGAAGAAACAAACTATTTGAAAATGGAGAGAAATAGCTAAATAATGTAATCATTAGATTTATAAATAAAATCCTACAGGATTCCCCATCATGAAAGCACCATTTATTACCCAGTTAGGAGTTACAGAATGTATTAAAAATGAAGTAGGGCTGGAGAGATAGCTTAGCAGTGAAGCGCTTGCCTGTGAAGCCTAAGGACCCCCGGTTCGAGGCTCAATTCCTCAGGACCCACATTAGCCAGATGCACAAGGGGGCACACGTGTCTGGAGTTCGTTTGCAGTGGCTGGAGGCCCTGGCATGCCCATTCTCTCTCTCTCTCTCTCTCTCTCTCTCTCTCCCTCTCTCTCTCTCCCTCTCTCTCCCTCTCTCTCTCTGCCTCTTTCTCACTCTGTCTGTCACTCTCAAATAAATAAAGAAAAATAACAAAAATAAATTTAAAAAAAAAAAAGAAAAAGAAGTGAAGGGGCTGGAGAGATGGCTTAGCGGTTCAGCACTTGCCTGTGAAGCCTAAGTACCCTGGTTCAAGGCTCGATTTTCCAGGACCCACGTTAGTGTTAGCCAGATGCACAAGGGGCGCATAAGTGTGGAATTCCTTTGCAATGGCTGGAAGCCCTGGCGAGCCCGTTCCCTCTCTCTCTCTCTCTCTCTCTCTCTCTCTCTCTCTCTCCCTCTCTTTCTCCCCCTCTTTCTCTCTCTGTCGCTCTCAAATAAATAAATAAAAATAAAAATAAACAAAAAAAAATGAAGTGAAAATTGAGCTGCCTTGAAAAAGCACGATTTTGGAATAGTGGACCACATTCAATACCAAAGCAGATGGAAAGGACGATGGGGAGCATTTATGGAGCATTCCTGTGAGCAATGAATTTGGAATTGCATATTTGCTTCCAGTGTCATGCAAACCCAATAGGACACTTGTCATTGAGAAGCCAATTGTTTAAATTGAAAAGAGTAAACCTTACCTTAGAAGTCAATTCTATTATCTATGTGTTAAATTGTAAAGATTAAAAGCTATACAGTTTGAGTTTTACTGCGGATAAGAGTAAGCCTTGCTCATAAACCGACTGTACTTGGCAACAATGGGCAGTGTGTTGAGATCAGATAAAAAGCAACAGAGGGCAGAATTTAGAGTCTCTGAACGTTTCTTATTTGACTTTGATGAACATACCAGCTTTTGGTCTTATCTGAAAAAGACTTACTGTAATTAATTTGAAGTTAACTGAATCTAGCTGGTGTCTTGTGGAATGCTTCCAATTAAACTGTAGCAGGTGGACCTTGTTGGAATTTGAGCCTATTGTATTGACCACTTCAATATTATATAATGAGAAAGAAAACAGCTTGTTCACAAGAAGAGCCGGATTACACTGTATCTATCCATAATGTAATACATAAAATAATCTGTCTTAGTGTTCTTTATTTTTAAAGTGAAAATATCATTATCCTAAGCTTCCAATCCTACTAAGGTGAACATAAGGTAGTTCACATAATATCTTACCCAAGATGTCACTAAACAATGCAGACAATACAATAATATAGACAGTGGGCAGGGCAAATGCTTTTTTCAAAATACCTGTTAAGAAATAGATTTTTTGCATGCATATGTATTTGAGTAATGAATTTGCATGTTTGTTTTGAAGATATATAGTATACAGCCCAACCACAGAGAGGAAAAAAACATTGCCTAACCTTTGAATTTCTAATTAAAAGTATAAATTACTGATTGGTCTTTAAAATTGAAGCTAGAAAAATGTTGAAGAAGGAAATTTTATTTCAGCCAGGTGTGGTGGTGTATGCTTTTAATCCCAGTATTCAGGATGCAGAAGTAGGAATAATTGCTATGAGTTTAAGACCAGCTTGGGACTACACAGTGAATTCCAGGTTGGCCTGAGCTTCAGTGAAACCCTAACTTGTGAAAAAAAAAAAAAAAACCCAAATAAATAAAATAGCCAGGTGTGGCTGCGGTACATGCCTTAAATCCCAGCACTCAGGAAGGAGACTGAAGTAGGAGAATTGCTGTGCATTAGAGGCCACCTGGCACTATATAGTGAATTTCCGGTCAGCCTAAGCTAGAGCAATACCTATCTTGACCCTTCCCCCCTCAAATAAATAAAATAAAAGAAAGAAAGAAAAGAAAATGGAAAAAAAGAAATATTATTTCAAAAGTATATTAACTTAAATAGTGAATTGTTGTATAAACTGAAGATGACCATTTTCTTTCAGCAGCTCCCATAGGGCCCTCAAGCACTGGGAAGGCTAGCCAGGAAGGAGTTCGTTTCCCTTTTGGTTCCAGCATGGTAATTTGAGGTCCTGTGACCTGAGCCTGTGGTATCTTCAACAATAGGGTATTACCTTTTAGCTCTGGCAAGTAATCAAGTGTTTTCACTATGGCCTCCATTGTTTTGGGGACCTCACAAGTCTCCCTGGTTAACAACTCACTGTGGGGGGAAAGCCCAGCTCTGAGTTTGGGAATTACCAGCCAGAGTCCATGGTTTTAAGATTAACCCCACGAAGCTCTTCCCAACCTCAATATTCTGCGGTCCCCTGATTTGTCAAGTAATTTCTTCTCCCCACTTCCCTTATTTCTTCTATTTATGGGTGACTGAAGAGTTATTAAGGAAAGTTTATTCAAAGTCCATTTCCAGATTGACCTATATTCTTCAGAAATAAACTTTCAGAAAACCTTCATATGGGTAATGTTGTGTAGCAGATCCCTGCAAGTTGAGATATTCTCTCCTCAAGGGAGAAAAGAGGTTCTGATTCAGGAATAAAGTCTGGGAGACTTAAAACTGACACAACCAATCTGCAAGCTTATATTAACTAAAAATGTACGGGCTGGAGAGATTTCTCAGTGGTTAAGGTACTTGCTTGGAAAACCTGAGGGCTTGAGTTTGATTCCCTAGTACACAAACAAGGCCAGATACAGAAAGTGATGCATGCATCTTGAGTTCATTTGCAATGGCAAGAGGCCTTGGAGTGCACATATTTTCTCACTCTCTCCTCTCTCTTTCTCTCCCCCTGCAAGTAAGTAAAATAAAAAAAAAATAATTATTTTGTTTATTTTTATTTATTTATTTGAGAATGACACAGAGAGAAAGAGGCAGTAGAGAGAGAGGGAATGAGAGAGAGAGAGAGAGAGAGAGAGAGAGAGAGAGAGAGAGAGAGAGAGAATGGGTGCCCCAGGGCTTCCAGCCACTGTAAATGAACTCCTGACGCATGTGCCCCTTTGTACATCTGGTTAAAGTGGATCCTGGGGAATCAAACCTTGAACAGGGATCCTTAGGCTTCACAGGCAAGTGCTTAACCACTAAGCCATCTCTCTAGCCCTAAAAATATATTTTTTAAAATTTTTTATTTATTTATTTGAGAACGATAGACACAGAGAGAAAGACAGATAGAGGGAGAGAGAGAGAATGGGTGCGCCAGGGCTTCCAGCCTCTGCAAACGAACTCCAGACGTGTGCGGCCCCTTGTGCATCTTGCTAACGTGAGACGTGGGGAACCGAGCCTCGAACCGGGGTCCTTAGGCTTCACAGGCAAGCGCTTAACCGCTAAGCCATCTCTCCAGCCCTAAAAATATTTTTTTTTTAAAAAAAGAAAGAACCTGAAACATTTCTTCCCGGGATTGGGAACAGGAATGAAGTTCCAGAAACTCAGGAAACCAACAAGTCTGGGAAAGGCTTGTAAGACCCTGACCTAAGGCTAGATAAAGGCAAAAGAACTTCTCGGAGAGAGAGACACTGATTTGAGTTGCCTACAGGTTGCGCAGTGAGACCCAGAGACACGGCTTCTGTGAGTCATCACCTCTGCTAGTATAGGCTTTTCCTTCATGCAACTGCCCTTCAGTTGTCTATTGTTCCTGTAAGCAACCCCTCACCTGATTTGCAAATAATCACAATCAACTCATTGGTTCAACATTGGTTTTAGTGTAAAGGCCCTTTGGCCTGTGCTCTATCTGGTAAGAAGATACATGTTAAGTGACCCCAGGAAAATAGTTTTCCATGGAAGATATATATATATTACATATATATATATATAAATAATATATATGTTCATAAAAGTTTATAAACAAGAATCAATTGTGTTAGTACCAATGATAAAAGTTAGTTGGTAAAATTAAAGCTAACTTTTATTAATGAGAGATTGACTTCATTTTTATGATTTAATGATTGACATGTACCTTCTAATATCTGGCCCAATAAAGGGCCACAAGCTTTAATGTATAAGCAGATAACACTGTTTATGGTTTAAGTGACTTTTGCTGTTTCTTTATTGTCCATAAGTCCCAAAAATATATCAGACTTGGTGCTTCTATCAGTAATAGCATTCTGCACACCTCAGGGACAGGCTTCACAGACAGATACGTGTGGCACTCTAGTGGCTATTCTGCTGAAGTGCAGTAATGCCTCATATTAACATTAATCACAGCACAAGACACTCATGTACTGTTTATAGTATAATTATGCACCACATGTACATGAATTTAGAAATAGTATATTTATTCTGTTAATTTCCATATCTTTCCATGCTGTATATTTTAAAAGATAAGGCAGGAGGATTTGGAAGTCCAAAGTGACTGAGAAGGTCAGAAAATGCAAAGGTTGAAGATAAAACTGGCAAGTTGGAAAAATTCTTTGAGGCCATGTAATGATTGGTATAATAACTATTATATTATCATTTAATATAATTATTATTTATATGATAATAAATAATAATTAATAACTTCTACTCCTGGTGTTCAATCAACATTGTACCTATAATACATACATTTATTTTGAGAGAACTCTTAACCTTAAAAGTCCTCATGGAAAGGAAACTGTACTTATGAAATATCTCAAAATACTTGCTGGTCTTTTGATGAGAAAGTTATGAGTATGAGATGGAGAATGAGGTAAGGAGCATTTTGGAACAGTATAGTGTGTGCAAGGAATAGATTAGTGTGAGGCTATGTTATGTATATATTGTTTGGCCAAAGAAAGGATTCTATCCAAATCTAGTTCAATGAATAAGTGAGATCATTATGATTGCTTTCAGAAGAATGGCTGACTCAATGCCAGCTACATAACTGAAAAGTGATGAGTCCCGTCTAATTTGCAGGCATCTTGGCAGTCCATAGCAAAGCTACTGTTCAAGGAAACTTGGAAAGGGGCCTCGTGAACCTTTGGAATTTTAGGAACTAATTGACCTTGTAAGTTTCATCTACTTTCTCTTGACTCGTAGGAATTACTCTCCTCACTCCAGTAGAAAACATTCCACTTAAGAGGAAATAACCACACAACAATTTGAACATACATTTATGGAAGGAATTCTGCATAGAGACATAGGAATGAGAGACCAGTTGCAAATTAAATTGCTGATAAAAATCTGCTCTTGTTATCTTCTATGCACCTGAAAAGTATTAACACATTTCTGATTAATTTGTAATCATCTTTCACTTTACCAATGACTGATTTTTAAATTCCTGAAATATAATAATTCTAGAAGAATGTGCCTTAAATACTTTAAACTGAGAGTTAAAAGGTCATTATTACCTTGTTATTAGAAAAAAATGGCAATGAATCACAAGCTGATGACTGGGTAAATAAAATATTTTGATAAGCCTGTCTTTTTTCAGCAGAAACATGGGCATTAAAGTTATGCTTTATCTCACAAATGATATGCACATGTTTACAAAGCCCACCTGCCTGAGAAAAACAGCCCGATAGCATGACAGTAAAATAAAGTAAAGCATTTTATTTTCATTTGACGTTTCTTTCAGTAGATACGGACAATAAAATGAGAATGTCTTTCATTATTGGTGTCTACAGACAGGTGTATGCACATTAGCATGGTGAATATCAAAACAATAATCCTTTCAACCATTTCAATGAGATTATTCAGCAGGAACCTACAGGCACAATTCTGATGAGACATCTGCAGTCAAGCTATACCCTAAGCAATTTTTCAGGCATCTTTTTATATAACAAGAGAAAGACACCCAAGGCAAAAGTCTTTCCATACACAAAAATTAAAAATTCAAAGTCTTTTCATCACAAATCAGTTTAACTTTCCATAATTTCAGAGACCTGAGGTCAACTGGGTTCTGAAAATATTAAATGAAAACTTCTAGACATAATTTCTGCTTCCCTGAGTAGTGTAATGAAATCTTTTGCCCCAACACTCCACCTGAGAAAGTCCCTTGTTAAACGTCTCGTCTCCTCTCTGTCCTTCCTCCCCTTGGGTGAGGACTTAGCCACATGCAGCAGCTCAGCTGTGTCAGGTCCATTGTCCCAGTGCTTGTACCCAAGCTACACTCATACCACTAATAATGGCCCCAAGGAACAAGAGCCATGATGTGGGTGATTTAGGTATAACAAAGAGAAACCATAAATGAAAAATGAGATATTTCGGGCTAGAGAGATGGCTTAGCAGTTAAGACGCTTGCCTGCAAAGCCTAAGAACTCATATTCAAATTTCTATGTCCCACATAAGCCAGACGCACAGTGGCACAAGCACCCAATGTTGCACATACATACAAGGGGGCGCAGGCATCTGGAGCTCGCTGCAGCGGCTGAAGGCCCTAGCATGCCCATTCTCTCTCTCTTTCTCTTTCAACAAATGAGATGTTTTGAGAGTGATAAAGAGAGAACACAGCAGCATACTCAAAGAAATTTTATGAGTTTTATTATAGTACTGTAATTGATCTCTTTTGTTAATAGTTACTGTCAATTTCTTATTATGCCTAAATTACAATCTATAATGATCATACGTTTTCATGGAAAAATATAGTATACAAAGTGTGTTACTAACTGTACTTTTAGAAACAGCTAGGCATCTACTGGTTCTTGGAAACATAGGATGTGTATCACTTCAGCTGCTAATACACAAATAAATGATAGGGTAAAGTTTGAGTGAATGTGTTAAGTTCAATAACAATAATTATTTTCAAAGACTTATGTATCCCCTATATAGATTATTAGACCAATATAAAACTAATTGGAATATATTTTAAAACAAAGAATTACTCAATTTGGTTTATCCTCCTAATTTACAGAATTGATCAGAAAGTGGTTCATTCTCTTTCTGTAGGGAATTATGGAATTCAGTTTAAGTATGCACATGCCAGTCATAATGACAGAGTCATTTAAATTCATTTTCCAAGTTAAAAAAATTTATGGTGTTTGAAACAAAGCACTAATTTTTTATGGTTTTGGTGTTTCTTATTTTGCTTATTCAATCTCCTCCCTTTGAAGAAAAGAATTGGAAACTAGTAGTTGGTGGAAGATCTCCCCAAAGGCAGCTGCTTTTGTGAAAGTATAAATATTCCCTATGCTTGTTAGAAAGATAGGAAGGCTGAATACTATTGTAGCAGATCTCAGGATTATCACAGTAGGGGACAAATGGGGTTCAACTCTGAATACAAGAATGCCAGCTGGAAATGTAAAGTCAATGAATAAGATAGGTGAATAAATGGATGAAAATTACTAAGAAGGGTTTCTTTCTCAACTGACTTAACAGGGTTCTTGCTGAGTGCGGGCCAGGGGGGTCAAGGATATGGAGTGCTTGTTAAACAGACCTAGTGAGAGGCTCCTTCCAGCTAGGCTAGCCAGGCTGGGGCAGGGCAAGGCTCAAGAACAAACTTGTCCAAAAGAGGGCTAAAAGGAGTTTGTCTATGGAGACCGTCTTTTTAGCCATCACAAAATCATTGGGAAGGGGATTGTAATAACTGATAGTTCAGTATTTCAACATCTGTGAGACAAACCTATGCTTAGTTCTCTCACAATGTTTCCAAGGTCAGTGTTTACAGTAAATATCACCTATGTTAATCTGATATTCTTCAGCTCTTCTGAGTACTGGTGCCAATCTATTTCATAAGGAAACTAAACTATGAATGCTAAGTCACTTTTCTGAAATAATAAAGGAAGCAATTAGTAAAAAAGGGAAAAGTGGACTGAAAATGCAATGGAAAATGGGGGAAAGACTGTTTTAAAGATCTTATGGATTTGCTTTTCATAAATTCATCTTCAATGTAACTAACAGAAAAAAAGTTTAAGATTAAATCAGACCGTTGAGGTATCTCTTGCTTCAGTGACTAGAAAATTTTAAATAAAGTTTGCAAGTATAATTTCAGGGATATTCTTGGATAGTTTTATAATTATTAAAGATGATTTGGTGCTATGATTTCAAAATGTCAAAATTTTTCCAAGAAGGAAGAAAAGGATAATGATACACACGTAGTCTATACATAGCTAGAGTAAACGAACATGAAGCATTTGTTCCTAACTGTAAGTAGTTATTTTACAGTTTAGATTAAATACTGTTAGTGAATAACATTATTGTTAATAATTGTGATTTATTAATTTATATTTTATAAATAAGAAATTTTAAAATGTCTGGATCATTTGTTAGTTAAAATTGTTTTACTGTTGCATGTATATTATAATAGGTAAATAGTTTCAGATTATTAATGAAAACATTAAATTTTACCTATTCCATTTCCATTTATATGTTTTATTTGTAATTTTTTTTTATTTGTGAGAGTATGAGCAATGAGATGGGTCTCTGGATCCTGTAATGGAATGCCAGACACTTATATGTGGCTATGGAATTGAACCTGGACAGGCAAGCTTTGTAAGCAAGCAACTTTAACCACTTAAACTTCTCCCCAGCCCCTTAAATTTATATTTTCCATATTCTAGCAAACTTATTACTTTTATTTATTTTATGGGAGTAAAGGGTTTATTTCAGGATTATAGTTTGGAGTAGAAGCTCCATTATGGCAGAAAAGGCATCTCCATACATCAACCACAGAGAGACAGCAGCAAGAGCAAGCTAGCTCTGAAATATCTATTTGGGCTGTATTCAAGATCTACCCTGTGTTGCACCTCCTTTAACAGGCCTCCTCCTGCGGAGGACTAAGTAGGAAGCTTTAGCAAAACCATTTGAGGCCACGGAGGAATTTTTTATTCAAACCACCACATTGTACTCCTGGCCTTCATAGTCTCAAAATCATCTCAAGATGTAAAATGCACTCAGTCAAACCTTAGAAGTCCCCATAGTCTTTACCAGTTCCAACAATGTTAAAAGGTACAAAGACTCATCTGAGATATAAAACAGTTTCTTAACTGTGAGTCTATACATTCAAAACTTAAGTTACATGGTTCCAAAACATGTGGCACAGAGTAAATATTTTTATTGTTAAAAAAAAAAAAAAAAACATAGAAAAGAAACACTGGACCAACGCAATGCCAAAAACCTTGGCCTGTGGAGATGGAGTGCTTGAAGGAGCTTATTGCCAAGCATAACAACTGAAATTTGGGTCAGTAGTACACAAAACAAGGTGTGCAGAAACACCATAGTTCACATGTCTACTACCTCAATGCAATGGGACACTCAGTGAGGATATCTCAAAGCTCACAGACCAGCTTATCTGGCCCTTATAGTAGAAGCCGAAGCTTTTCCTCTAACCTCCACACATGTACCATGCCACATTCTATTTCTGGTGTTTATTATATGTTCTCACCTAGAAGAATACTAATTACTGAAATACTTCCTTCTTATCCAATAAGCTGTATCTTCTAATCATGCATACGTAGACAAAGTATCTACATAGGATTCCAATTGAAATTCAATTTTTATCTCCAGCCAAGGATCAAGATGAATTAGCACATTTTTTGTCTGATGTACTTGAAAACACTGCACTTGATTTTAGTCAAAAGGTGAAGTGATGCAAATGGTTACATTAAATCACAAGAATTTACTTTCCCTTATCTGATCTATGATATTGTTATTGTTTTGACTGATAACTGATATGACACAATTAAAGAGTATAAGTGTTCAATAGCTAGACATTACATTTTAACTTGCATATAATCATAAATTAACCCAACATATTGAATCTCAGGAAACATATAATGAAGGAAAGAAAAGTGAATGGATCTAAAAAAATAGCAAGAATAAGTTAAGGGCTGGAGAGATTGATCAGTGGTTAAGGTGCTTGTCTGCAAAGCCTAATCACCTGGGTGCAATTCTTCAGTACCCACATTAAGCTGGAAGCACAAAGTGATACATACATCTGGAGTTCTTTTGCAGTGTATTCTCTCCTTTCTCTCTCTCTCTGTCTCTCTTTACTCTCTCTTTCTCTGTGTGCAAATAAATAAGTAAATAAAATATTAAAAATTAATAAGTTTGGATTATAGAGATGGGTTAGAGGTTAAGGCGTTTCCCTGTGTTGCCTGGGTAAGCCAGTTGCACAAGGTGGCACATGTGTTTGTAAGTGCCTTTGCAGTGTCTACAGGTCCTGGTGCACCCATTCTCTCCCTCCCTCTCTCTCTCTCTCTCCCTCTCTCTCTTCCTCTCTCCCTTCTTCTCTATGTTTATCTGCCTCTGTCAAATGAATAAATAAATAAAAATAAAAAGTTTAAAACTTTAAAAAAGAATTGAATAATGTATACTTTTGTGTCTATAACCTACTACATAACAATGGTGGGGGTCTCTTGGGTGCCCATCATATACCAACAGATCATGACTCATCATTCAAGTGCTCAAATTACAGCCATAGTAGTAGGCACTTTGATCAGGAATATTGCTTACTAAAATGTCTCAATCTTGTGAGGCCAATGTAATATTATAGCACATGCTCTAAATGTATGCTGTTCATTTTATGCAATTATTAAAGATATGTTTTGAGAATGTTAGCATTTTATATATGAGATGTTAGAAAAAACAGAAGAAAATAAATGAAGCCTTTTTACATTTATTAATAAGCTAATTTGGAAAACAACACTGTATCAAAAGTGAATAGTTATATATATACTTCATACATTAATACAAATGGCAAAATGTGAGCACAATGTTACACAACCCAATGGAGAGTGTGGACTATCAGCTACCGGATGGGAAGATAGAAGAGAGATTATCTGGATAGCTGTGATAAATCAGGAAAACTTCAATTTAAATGCAGGAATTAGATCAGTGGCAGAAATTCCAGAGAGTTTGAGGCATGCCATAAATGTAAGACATTTAGTGTAACTGAAGGGAAACTGAGAGGATGAAGGAGTAGACTTATGATAGGTTTCTTCAGATGTGGACTGTCAATCAAAATGATAAGGGGGAGAAACAGAATTCTTAGGAAATTTATTTATCAGATATACCATTGTATCAGCAAAATAGAAAATGAATTTGTGGCGGGAGAAGGATGGAGTGGTGAGACATAGGTACCAGGAAAGCACTTAGAGGGCTAACCATGATGGGCTAAACGAAGTAAATTGGGCATGGAGAATTATGAAACCGTAATGATTATATTTTAAAACATGATGCATTATTTTAAGTGGTTCAAGAGTTGCAAAGGAAGAGATTCAAGTGAGCTGAAATGTTAGAAGTCTTGATGAGGAAAACAAAACAACTGGAAGGAAAGAATTAAAATTTATCTTTTGGGTAGGCAGTGAAGAAGAGGAAGAGGAAGAGGAGGAGGAGGAAGAAGAAAGAATTCCTCCTTTCAACTTTACCATGAAATTGCAAAAATGGATGGTGAAATAGAATACATTAGGAATATGTAAAAGTTTTGCTAATCTTAAAGTAGGAATCCCTGGGAATTCAAGGGTTTTGTTCCTAGGACAGAAGTTGGACTCTATTCTACAGGTAGTGTTGGTTCTTCAGTTACAAACTTTTTACTTGATTACTTAGAAAATGCATGAGTTACTGTTTGAATGTTTTTCTCCTCTTTGTTCAATGTCAAATAATTTCTAAAGGTATAAAACAGAATTATCAATTCAAGGCATCAGATTTTTAGTCTTTCAAGAACTGACTTTCACGGTCAATTGAATTCCTCTCTGCGGCTTACAACAGACAGTACCCATTTGTCTTAAGGGCCACATTGCTATTTAGTGCAAATTTATATTTATTATCACAAATTAATTGGGAAACTTGCTCAAGAACACATTATAACTCTGATCTATTTAATTATTGGCAAAATGTGCAACTGTTATGGCTCAGATATAAAATGGTTCCAATAGTTCCTGTTGAAGGATGAGTCCCCAGCATGATGCCATTGAAAGGTGACTGGCTCACAAGGCTGACAATCTATCAATGCATTGATGAATCCATTGTTGAGGACTGTTGAAATTGGTCACTGAGGGTCTGTCTTTTGAGGGTGTGTCTTGTCCTTTGTCCCTTTTTGTTCTCTCTTTGGTCTACTATGAGCAGAGCAACTCTGTTTCACCATGCTGTTCTGCCACCAGGAGGTAACTCACTACAGGCTCTAAATGTAATCCAGACCGATGACCATGGACTGAAAGCTCTAAAACCAGCAATGGAGATAAATCTTTTTCCTTTTAAGATGATTTTGCAGGTGTTTTCTCACAACCTAAACACTTGCCAACACAGTAACTAAGATAATAATATACTATATGAACATCACATTAAATGCTATGCAAATATTTTATTGCCTGTTGTTTTCATGTTATTCTTTTTAAAAATACATAGGTTATATTATCTTGCAATATAACCTACCTGCACTCTTTATAAAATACTTTATTGTATTTTAAATATTGTTTTATTAAGTTAAATGCTATAAAAATTTCATTTCTTATGGTAAGAATTACAGTAAAAGACACTAAATACTATTTAATATAGTGTTGTTTATTATACATTTTAAAGAAATACCTATATATTTTATAACATTTAAGTTACCAAATAATTTAAAAATTTAAATAGTATTCAAATAATAAAAGATAATTTAAGAAAATGCAACCATTATATTCTAAAGTTAAATGTAAATTTAATCAAAACTACATAAGCAAAGACTAATAATATTCTATTATCTTAGGTCTAACCATACAACTAAACAAATGATCAAATTATTTGCATATCTTAGTAAATACTTCTTTTTTATAAAATATATTTTATTTATTTATTTGAGAGAGAGAAATAAAGAGGTGGAGAGAGAGAGAGAGAAAGTGAGAATGGGTGCACCAGGGCCTCCAGTCACTGCAAAGGAAGTCCAGATGCATTCACCCCCTCATGCCTCTGGCTTACAAGGATCCTGGAGAATTGAACTGGATCCTTTGGCTTTGCAGGCAAACACCTTAACTGCTAAGCCATCTCTCAGCCCAGTAAATACTTCTTAAAGCATATTATTTTCAAAATTTCTGAATGTCTTAGCTGTTATCAATTGGTTTGTACACTAATTAGAATACTTATTCAATTTGATTTATAAGAAAAATGAAAAGAAGCTATTCCTGAGAAATATACACAAATAATTTATGTATGTACTGACTTCATTATTTCTTTCTAGAAGGAAAAATAGGACACACTATGAAAAATGAGATAGGTGCTTTGTTTTGTTTCACAAAAATGCTTTTGAAAACATGCCTTTACTTTTATGTCTTTTTAAATTTTAATATTAGGTAAACACTAGCATAAAGGTTTGAATTACCTTCCTTTAATTAGGGGAACACTGAGCATCTACTGACAAATGATTCGTATTAGCTAGGGCAACTAGGGGAAGGTTTAAAAGACAAAAATTATATAATTTTTACAAACAATTTAAACTTTTATAAGGGAAATGACTCATGCTTTCGATTGAAAAAGGCTGATTATTGAAAAACAATGATGACTAACATAATCACCCCAGTAAATAATGCACACCTGACCCCCTCAGAGAAAAATGCCTCCTAATCTTTGGATTTCCATGCAGCAATTGGTTCAGACTTAATTGATTTTCTGGATCAAAAAATATTTTCACTTCTATGCCCACAGCTTCAGTCAGGGAGTGTTGGCAATAGGGTGGTGTGAGGAGTTAGGCAAAGTGGCATTGGAACAAGCATAACATGGGCCATTTATTACTCTAGGGCCAAAGGGAGTAGAACTCCAGAGAATCTACAATTCAATTGCTCTCCACCCATCCCCAAAGCACCCTCCACTGAAAGTATGAGATCAGGGCTGGAAAGATGGCTTAGTGCTTAAGAGCTTGCCTGTGAAGCCTAAGGACCCTGGTTCGAGGCTTAATTCCCCAGGACCCATGTAAACCAGATGCACAAGGGGGCGCACATGTCTGGAGTTCATTTGCAGTGGCTGGAAGCCCTGGTGTGCCCATCCCCCCCCTCCCTCCTTCTCTCTGTCTGTAGCTCTCAAATAAATAAATAAAAATAAACAAACAAACAAAAAAAAGAAAATAAGTATGAGATCTGTTACGGACCACAGAAGCATATGAACATGCTATGGAAGCTGACCTGAACTGAAGCTCAGTGGAGTTTCACACATACTCAAGGTAGAATTGTAGACACTAGAAGAAATGCAGTCTATTTGATCAGTCTATTAACATGCTAATTGCAAATGAAAAAAATTAAAGTGATCATTTCAAGTAATACCTTAGCTATGATCTCTATTTTCAAAAGTTGCAACCTGTTTGTTTCCAAATGCTACTGATATACCAGATATTCCATGTGGAAAGGCATGATCAAGCCTTCATGAACATTATTTTAGTATATTGGGAATATACAGGAAAAGTGGGGTTTTCATGGCTGTTGGATTGTTTCATCAGTTTAGATTTCTATAATCTTTTTTTGTTTTGTTTTGTTTTATTTTTTTCTTTTGTTTTTAAGGTAGGGTCTGACTCTAGCCCAGGCTAACCTGAAATTCACTATGGAGTCACAGGGTGGCTTCAAACTCACTGTGATCCTCCTACCTCTGCCTCCTGAGTGCTGGGATTAAAGGCGTGTATGCACCACCACACCCGGCACTCCACTTCTATAGTCTTATGGGTGCCAATCAGGATTGAGTAGAAGCAACAGGTCTCATATTGCCAAGGAGAAGTTTCATGTTGCTGATAGTGAAAGTGCTCTCTCATAGTATTAAGAGCTTATAAAAACAATGATATGTTTATACGCTCCAGTAATTATAGCTGGATTTTGCTTTGAATACACACCACAGTGTCTAATTAATTTTCTCAGCTGGGATGATTTATTTGCCTATACTAATAAAGTGTAGCATCCTTAAATTAATTCTTTGAAATTGTATATATTTTCTGTAGCAGATATAAAACAACTAGGATGCTAAATTAAAAATAATTATTGATGGGGCTGGAATGACAGCTTAGCAGTTAAGGCACTTGCCAGCAAAGCCAAAGGATCCAGGTTCAGTTCCCCAGTACCCATCTAAAAAGTAGATGCACAAGGTGGTGCATGTGTCTGGAGTTTGTTTGCAGTGGCTAGGAGTCCCTGGCCCTGCCATTCTCTCTCTCTCTCTCTCTCTCTCTCTCTCTCTCTCTCTCTCTCCCTTCTCCATCCCTCTCATAAATAAATAAATAAATAATAAAGAACTGAAAAATTCAACAAAAGCTATAGTCTCCAAAGAAAGTCTATCATTTTTCTCCTCCTAGTTATAGAATATATGTCTTGAATTTTTGCTTGTTTGGTTTGGATACTAAAACCACAAGACATCTAACATTAGCCTGAATGTATAAACTGTATCATGGTAGATGCAGATAAATATCTCTAATATGGACCTTCATCAGTCATGCTCCTTACATTTTCTATTTTTCCTTGAAAAGTATTCACCAGATATGACTATGAATGTATTTTAGTAATGGCACTGCCCTCAAATTCTCTCTATATGATTTGGTGATGTTTGTTGATAGGAGGTTTGCAATGTCATATGGTAAAAACTACTGGATTTTTGTTTATGGTGCTGGGGATTGAACCAGTCAGGGCATTGTACCCTCTGAGCAAGCCAAATCCTTAGCAGAGTTAATGTTAACTTCCTGAAATAATAAATTCTGGAGTAGCTTTCCAAGTTTTCAAAAGAAAGAAAGAACAGCATGCATATTGATACGTTTTACAATGAAAATATAATGTTCTAAGAGATAAGATTTGGCTACCAGGTCTTACGTTATCAGCTATCCACATGTTCTTGATTTTTCTTAATAGATGGCATATGTACTTAAGATATACCTTAACTTTTTCCTTTAGCCTGTTTTTGTTGTGGAATGCCTTTATTTCTTCATCAATTGGATAGATAGCTTTGCAGGATAAAGTAAGCTTGGTTGACAGCTGTTATCTTTCAGAATTTAGAATATACCATTTCATGCCCTTCTGGCTTTTAAAGTTTGTGTTGAGTAATCTGCAGTTATTCTGATGGTCTTGCATATGTAGGTGACTTTCTTTTTCTCTCTAACTGCTTTCAATATATTTTCTTTGGTTTTTGTGTTTAATTATAACATGGCAAGGAGAGGTTCTTTCCAGGATTTGTCTGTTTGGTATTTCAAAAGCTTTTTGTATCTTCATTGGCATTTCTTTCCCAATTTGGGGAAATTTTTCTTCTATGATTTTGTTGAAAACACCTATTAAGCCTCTAGATCAAAATTCTTCTCCTTCTGTTATACCCTGAATTCTTATGTTTGATCTTTTCATAATGTCCCGGATATCTTGAAATTCCCATTAATATCTTGTTATTAGCTTGTCTTTCTCTTTGTTGGACTGTATTAGATTTGCCACCTGGTCTTCTAGTTTAGATATTCTGTTCTTTCCTTCATCTATTCTACTGGTGAGACTTTCCACAGAGTTTTTGATTTCATTGACTCTGTTCTTCAGAGCCAGGATTTCAGCCTGGTTTTTCTTCAGTATTTCTTTTTCCTTACTCATGTCAGATAATGACCTCTTTATTTCATTAAAATGGTTTCCTGTATTCTCTTCCAGAAGTTTGTTTTCTTCTTTGATTCCCTTGTTTTTTTTTTCTTTGATCCCCTTCATTTCTTCTCTGATTTCCTTGAACATAGATACCATCATTTTCTTGAAATCTTTTTCAGGCATTTCATCTAAAACAGTCTCATTGGTGATCATTTCTGATGGATTTATAGTCTTTGGTGGGACTGTATTGTCTTGATCCTTTGAGTTTCTTGTATTTTTAGTAAAAGAAGAGCAAGCCTCCATTTAATATCAGTATTAATTATTTTAACTTTAATAGTTTAATAGACTTTTGCATCCTGAATTGTTTTGGTGCCTGGGTTTTTTACTTATCTGTAATGTTCCCAGATGTGGCAATCCACCTCTATATACCCTCAGGATATGAGTGCAAGGTGCCAGGTGTAGTTCTTGTTCCCCAATCAAGCCACAGAAGCAATCCTAGGTGTTGAGTTTGCTTGCTAAGCAAGTATTCTAGTGGACTGGGTGGAATAATTTACTAGAAAATTCTAAACTTCAACTGGGTAACATACATAATCAATAAAAACCAGCACAAAGTATTTAATTGTGGGGATTCAAACAGATAGTTGTATAAAGCCAAAATCTCTAAGGGTGTATGTTGTTCTACACCCTTAAACTTGCAGCTGGGAGGTAGAGATTTCTGTTCTGAGTTGGGTTCCAGGTCAACCTGGATATGGATCAGACCCTGTCCCCAATAATGACAGAAGTAAAAAACAAAGGCCCTATATATATGAAAGCACCAAAGCAACAATATTCAACCTCCAAATACAGACTGTTCAAAAATGGTTTAGCCAACCAAGACCTTTTAGGGTGGCTTCCAATCTCACCAATGCTGAGTGCCCACCTCAATCCCTCCGTGTTGTGCTGTGCAGCTGTACCTCTGATCAGCTCTGCTGGCTGAGCTGCCACTGGGGGCTGAATGCTGGAGATTCCTGCTTCTGATTGTGGGGGATGGGAGAATTCAGACTTCTGGAGTTGTTCCCACTTTTAGTAGCTCTTTAGTTGATCTCAGTTGCCTTTCCTTCAGATTTCCTAACTTTGTGAAAGGGCTGATGAAGTTGAAAAGTCCATTGCTTGGTTTCTGCTGCTGCTGCTGCTGCCTGGTGGGTGGCTCTGGGTAGGTGCAGAGCATGGATCAAGGGCCATGAGTGCCTCAGTGGGGCACTAGCCATTTTCCTCCTTTCTGATGGATCTTGGTCTCTCTGACTTCTCCACTGTGTCTATGAATAACCTATGCTGCTTCGCTTTTCAGATGAAGAGTGTAACTTTAACTTTTTTGAGTTATATCTAATTACATATCTAGTTAGTATCCCTTCATAATCTGTAATAAATTATTCTTTCAGTATTAACTCTTTTTAATTCTAATTTATATCCAAAATTTAGAAAAAGGAAAAACTATTAAAGTTAAAATAATTAATACTGATATTAAATGGAGGCTTGCTCTTTTACTAAATGACATGGCTATCTTTTTTTTTCTTCCTAGTTTTATTTGCTTATTTGAGAATGACAGAGACAGAAAGAGGCAGATAGAGAGAAGGAGAAAGAGAGAGAATGGGCGTACCAGGGTCTTAAGCCACTGTAAACAAACTCCAGATGCACATGCACGTGCCTCCTTGTGCATCTGGCTAACTTGGCTCCTAGAGAATTGAGCCTCGAACCTGTTTCCTTAGGCTTCACAGGCAAGCACTTAATTAATAAGCCATCTCTCCAGCCCAACATGGCTATCTTAATAATATGTCTGTAGTATTGAATTGATTTTGACACTTTTTGTACATGATTAATGAATATATACTAAAATACTTAGTTTATGCTGTATTTAAATGAATGAACCATTTTATGTATATACAATCACTTCCAACCATTTTATGATGCTAATTTAAGAAATAAATCTGTATTTAAATTGTTTAGTCTTTTACCTGTCTTCTACTTACCAGGGAAGGAGATGTGTAAGGGACAGGGAATAGAATTCCAATTGTGGTATCATACATGACAACATCCAAAACATGCTTTAATGAAGTGGGAAAAATTCCAATCCAGTTCACTTTTTAAATGACCTCATGAGCTTTAAGAGTCATCTCATCTTAGTTTGGAGGGAGAAAAAGAGAGAACTATGGAAAGGTTCTTAAATATGCAAATTAACAAGTATTAATTAGTTCCAGCAGCCATATATTTTAAGTTTAAGTGCTAGAACTCAGCTAAGGCAATAAGACCAAATAGGGCCTCAGTATTTTAAATTTTTATAGTTCTTTCAAAAGCAATGTAGGATTGGCTGTTAGCACCAAGAGAGGACATCAAGTAGTGCTTAAGACATGTATTTAAGAAAGATAATATCACTCACTATTCTCAAGATTTCTGCTTAAACTGGTAATATTTTAATAAGTCATACTCTCTTCTATATTAAACTATTGAAACTTTAGTAATTAGGATCTCTGAAATTAAGTGATATTTAAGAAATGGCAAGAGTATTCTCTAAACTCTAAACTCTGTTGATTTGCTCTGGTTTCATTTTCATCCTTTCTGTCCTTTAAGGTACACATTAGTCTCCTCTGCCACCATCTAATGCAGCTGCAGCATGAAAACAAACAAGAATCAGGATTTAGACAGCTGTAAACATGACCCTATATTTGTTTTTCAGCAATGATGTGCAAAAGTTGGAAACTTACCGAAAATAATATTTTATGATTCACTTTGGCTATTTCATGGATGTAGAACCCAACTGAAGAGATTCATTTCAGAAAGGTAAAATTCAGTGCCTCATTCAGCACTGCGTGCTTGTAAAAAAAATTCATTTTAGTCTCGTGAACCCTACTGGTGATTTAGGGAAATTGTCAACAATTACTTAACTAAAAGTATCAGTGTTCAAAGGTTGCACAGCTCTGTCCCAGACAAGTCTCAACAAGATTAGACCATAGTGAAGACTGCCGAGGGTAGAGTTTCTTGAAGTGTGTCTTAAGAAGGGGCTTTTCACCTTAAATAATTTTCATCACACTTCATTAAATAGACTCCTTACCTTTAAAGTCCCCATATATAGCATCATTTTCCACATTGACTCCAGTTTACTGAAAGCAGCATAGGATTAAGCTAATCAATTTTCACAGCCCTGGATCACATGGGATAAATATCATCACTCAAAAAGGTATACTGTTATCAGAAACACAATTTAAAAGTTATTTGATATGTGGATTCTATCTGGTAATATTAATATATATGTCTATTTAAAACTGGGCAAAGGTGGGTAAAACTTATCAAGATAGAATGTAAAATAAGAGTGAGTACAAAGAGAGAAAGAGGAAGAGGGATGGAGGGAGGACAAAAAGACACATGTGACATGTAAATAGAAGGGCGGGGGATACTGGGAAAGGGGTAGACAAGTAAATTGGAAGAATCAACTAAAACCAATTGTATTTGAAAATGCCAGATTGAATTATACCTACTTATGTGTGCTGAATAAAAAAATGCACAAAGCCAGGTGTGGTGGCTCATGCCTTTAATCCCAGCGGAGGCAGAGGTAGGAGGATCACCGTGAGTTCAAGGCCTCCCTGAGACTACATAGTGAATTCCAGGTCATCATGGACTAGAGTGAAATACTACCTTAACAAAACAAAAAAACAAAAAGAAGAAGAAGTACAATGAAATGTGTTATGGAAGAAGAATTAACAATAGTCCATGACTTTAATTCATTAAACTATGCAGATGGTGGGTTATGGTATCTGAGTAAGTTTTTTTTCAATAAGAACACTTGAAACTATTCTTTATGTACATCAAAGGTTACAACTCTGGAAAATATCACTTCCCAAGAAGATATTTTCAAAAATGATCTACATTATCATATCATTCTCTATCTAATGAGGAAGGAAGACGGACATTTGGAAGCCCCAGGGTGATCATACAATTCACAGCTTGACCATAATGTGGAGGGAGAGGTGTGGCTCCTGTTACTGGAGCCTCTGAGAATGTTGGGAAATACAGTCTTTCTTCTCAGAGAAAAGTGAGCCTGTGAAGAAACAGAGATTTCTTTACATGCTACAGGCCATCCACTGGCCTTTTCTGGTAACATCATAGTCCTAAGAAATGGACAGGTTCAGATATATAGAGCAAAGTTCCTACTTAAATTTCCAGAGCTCATCATTATTATTGTATAAAAGTTATAAAAAAGGAGGGTCTATGTGGTGGTTTGATACAGGTGTCCCCCATAAACTTAGGTGTTCTGAATGCTAGGTTCCCAGCTGATGGATATTTGGGAATTAATGCTTCCTGGAGGGAGTGTATTGTTGGGGGTGGGCTTATGGGCTTTATAGCCAGTTTCCCCATGCCAGTGTTTGACACACCCTCCTGTTGCTGTGGTCCACCTTCTGTTGGCCAGGGGGTGATGTCCACCCTCTGCTCATGCCATCGTTTTCCCCTGCCATCGTGGAGCTTCCCCTCGAACCTGTAAGCCAAAATAAATCTCTTTTTCCCAGAAGCTGCTCTTGGTTGGGTGATTTCTAACAGCAATGCAAACCGGACTGCAACAGTCTATTTTTATTCACTATCAGTAATGCATATCATAGGATTTATCAGTTATTTAGGAAAATAATCTAAAAACTAAAACTAAAAGAAAACTAAAATCATAATCAAAAAATAAAAATGAACAATTTAGGAGAAAAAAAATGACTAAAATAATTAAACACAGGAAAGCATAAATTAATATAGCACAATCTCACTGCTTTAGGATTACCATCCAGGATATTCACTACTATAGAGGCTTATGGTCAATGGCACGTCATAAAAAATGAACTATAAAGCATCAATTGTTTTGAAGTCAACTTTGTTATCTGTTAAAGTCTTTGACTGGGATTCACCCATACTCAAGATGCTTAAACAGATTTGTTACATCCATAGTGAAAATTTTATGTATCTGAAATTTTCCTAAATAGGGAAATAAATAAATAGAATATGAAAAATATTTAATCTTTTCTTGTTTTACTAGTACAACCTCAATCATGGTGGCTCATGCCTATAATCCTAGAACCTGGAGGTTGAGACAGGAGGATTGCTATAAGATGAAGGCTCACTTGGCCTACATAGTGACTTCTAGATCAACCTGGAGTACAAAGTGGAACTCTCAAAATTAAAACAAATACAACAACAATACAGAACAAAACACAGTGGGATAACTCAATACATATATACATTGTGTGATGATTAAATCAGGGTAGATGACATCTATCTCCTTAAACATTTTTGAAAAAAATTTGATTAATAAAGCATAATTATAATAAAGAGGGCATTATACAATACTCTAAAAGTCTGAACAATATGCTTATCAAATCAGATAAATTAACATTTCCATCTTTTTACTACTTTCATTTTGAGAGCTTCAAGCTATTCTCTTCTATTTGTTCCTAATAGTATATAATGCACAATGTGAACTCTAGCTCTTTACAATACCACTCATTATTTCAATCTAACACAACCTATGACTTCCTACCATCACTTTCCTTTCAAGCCTTTCTCAGCCTCTAGTATGTATTATTAAACATTCTGAAAGTCATCCTTATATCAGCAAGAACTTACATTTTTCTTTTTGTGTATAATCTATTTAACTTAATGCCATTGTTTTCATAGCTGTGTAACATTCTATTGTACATTTATAAATTTCCTTTATTCATTCATCTATTAACAGCTCCACATCTTAGAGTCTGTGAATTCCTTTGTCTGATATTTTGTAAAATAGTTTCTTCCTCTGTCAGTGGCCTCATCAGACTGTTTCTTCTTTCATTTACTGATCAGAACCATCTTAGCTGGAAATAATGATGTTCACCAGCTTTTGTTTCCTTTCCTATGCTCACGGAGGTCTTAGCCTCTAAAGGTGTTTCCTTGCTTAAGTCTAGCAAGCCTGTGGGGTGTGGCTTTCTGTTATTTTCTTGTAGTAATTTTGGAGTTTCAGGTTTTCCATTTGGGTCGTAGGTCTATTCTGACTTATTTTTGCACAGGGTGCTAGGGTTATAGGGTCAAGTTTCTATCTTCTGCATATGAACCTCCAGCATTCCTGGCACCTTTTATTTAAGGACAACTTGATTGGCATCTATTGAGCCACCTCTACATACCTCAGATAAATTCTACTTGATCATCCTTTTGAAATTGTATTAGATTTGATGAAAAGTTTTAGTTTGTTGAAAAGATTTACATCTATATTTACTAGAAATATTATCATTTTCTTTATTTGGGGGGCTTCCTGGGGTGGTTTAGGTATGGAGAAATTCTTGTTTTGTAGACAATTTGGAAGAATTCTCCCTTTTTTAAACAAATTTTTAACAAGTATTCTTAATGGCATTTTTGTAAACTTTTGACAGCATACAGCAATGACCCTATATCTAGGATTCTCTTTTCCAGGAAACTTTTTGATCCAGGCTCACTGCTAATTATAGTTCTGGTTAAGGTTTCTATATCTCTGTAGGTTTGTTGGTAGATCATAGGTGTCCATAAAATTATTAATTTATTCAAAGGTTTTGCAATTGATTGGGTGATATTTCTTTGTCCAGTACATGGTAATATTTGGCATTTCTATGCTATCAGTTGCAGCTACTTTTGTCACCAATATATTGATTTGAGTCTTGTTTGTTTCTTGCTCTACTCATAGTTTTGCTACTTTTATGTATTACTTTAAGAACAAAGTCTTCATTTACCCCGGGAATTTTAAAGGAAAGCATATATCCAATGAACTATGTCATGGAAATATGAACACAGATGACATTAATGTATTGTATTATTTAAAAAAATTGAGCTGGACAGATTGCTTAATGGTAAGGCACTTGCTTGCAAAGCCAAAAGACCCAGGTTCAATTTCCCTGTACCCATATAAAGCCAGATGCATAAGGTGGCACATGTGTCTGGGTTTGTTTGTAGTGGCTGGAGACCCTGGTATACCCATTCTCTCCTTTCTCTGCCCTCTCTCTCTCTGTTCCTGAAAATATATTTTTTAAAAAAGATAAAAATAGGCAAGTGTTAGAAAAGGGAAACATCTAATGCTTCCTAAGAGAAAAATATAGGAATAAGTTAATTGGCTGTATAAATGTGTATGCCTATATACTCATGATGCAAGTTTAAATTACCTACGGTTTCTGGAAAAACATGCTAATAAAGCAATATCTTCATGCCAATAAATAAACATGCTAATAAAACAATATCTACATGCTAATAAATATGCTCATAAGCCAATAACTACAAAGATAAAGCAAGGTTGCAATGGAGACAGACTGCTGTGTATTTTCGGTACAGTCTGAAATTTTTATAAAGTACATATTTGGCTAGTGTATAGTTCAAATATAATGGTTGAAAAATATAACTACCTTTATTAGATTTTCAAATTACTTGTGCATATGTTTGATTATGTAGATAAAATGACATATATCATAATTACTAATACATTGAAGCTATCAAATCTATTACTATCAATGCTGCATAATATACTATTCATTTTCATAGCATTACCTTACAATCACGAATTACTTGTGATTTTAAACATACCTGATATATTGATGTGAAAATATCTTCTTGAAATAGAGAATACTCGAATTAGAAAAAAATAGTTTTTAATACCTTAAGGGTCCTCATTTTTCTTAATATTCTCTGAGAGAAAATAAACCTTGTAAGTTCAAGATAATAATTTTTCTATGCCACAACAACATAAGCTTTCTCTTCAGTTGCCTTCACTTATCTTTGGATAAATGGATAAGTTGGCATGACTCTGTGCAGACACCGTAAAATTCAACACATTCAAAGGACGCTGCTTTGCAATGACCATGAGCAATATGACCCACATGCAGCCTGTTAACTCTGTAAAATTAGCAGAACTCTTAGGAGCAAGTTGTATTAAATATGGAAACATACCAGAAATATAAAGGCTTTAGGCCATCTACACACTGCAAGTGTATTTATTTAATATCATTCAATAAAACAGTTGTCTGAGTCACTAATTAATTAGCAACGGCAGTTAATTTTTCAGAATCTATTTTAAAATTTAATTAAGAGTTTGCCTTTGTTTTCAATATTACTATGCCTTTGGAAATAAAGTTATAGAAGGATCAGTCTCCCTAAAGACAATGAACGTGACTAATTAACTCTGCCATCATGCATATATACATATTAGACTTTTACTTAATTGAAAGTTTATCCATTATTTTGGGTGATTGTCTTATACATGTATCTTCTTATAAATAGCATGAAAATGCTGGCATTTATAGAGATAAATAAAATGTTTAAAATGCTGTATTATATAATTTCAAATTGTCGGAAATTTTTGGCATACAGTAAGAAAATTCTGAAGTATACATAGTCAAATTGTGGGTTTACATTTTGTACTAATTTGCATTCCATACTTCTGTTCTTCCTCATTCTCTTCTTCCTCCCCCTCCTTCTCCTCTTCCTCCACCCATCTTCTCTTAGGGGACTATAATTATTTCCCTGCTGCTGCTGCACAGATCACTGTACTATGATTTTATTTAACTTTTGTTTAACTTTCTGTACTTCAGGTAAAACTATCACTACCACTCTGTTTCCAAACTTATAAACAATGGGGTAATTTTCTGTTTCATGTACCCTATGTTTCAATTTTTGAATTTCCATTATTTGATTTTAATCATGTACACTTCTCTGTTAGCTTTTTCAATGTTTTTAATGCTTATGGCAATATTTAACTCCTAAGACTATTTTTAAAATGTTTTATTTATTTATTTATTTATTTACTTGAGAGAGAGACAGAGGAAGAGTCAGAGAGAAAGAGAGAGAATGGATGTGCCAGGGCCTCCAGCTACTGCAAACAAACCTCAGATGTGTGTGCCCCCTTGTGCACCTGGCTAGCATGGTTCTTGGGGAATTCAACTAGGGTCCTTAGGCTTCACAGGCAAATGCCTTTACCGCTAAGCCATTTCCCCAGCCCTAAATCCTAACACTCTTAAAGGGAATGCTTTGTTACATATTTTCAACATTTCAGCAATTATAGCTTTGATTACTATCAATCACTTAGGTAAGAATGTTTCTTTCTCATTTATACATGCACTGTGCTATTTTGTCTTTTAGGAGCTAGTCAGGTGTCTTAGACACTGTGATTTATGTTGTAGAGACTCTGAAATCTGTTAGATTCCTTTGCTTTAGGAATTGTTGACATTGCTCTTTCTGGACACTCCTTTGGCAAGACTTAAACTCTAAGCTGGCTCCTGAAAATAGCTGGGCATGCATGTAATCTCAGCACTGGAGAAGTTGAGATAGGAGAACACCTGGGGCTGGCTAGTTTATCTTCCTTGCTTTGGGTTCAGCAAGAGACCCTATCTCAAGAAACTGAAGAGGTGAGTGATAAATAAAGAGTCTTAATATCATACCCTGACCTCCACAAGCCTGCTCACACATGTGGATGCACCCATACCTTTATGATCATACATACGCACATGCATATCCCACATATACACACAAAAAAATCATGAGGCATTGTATCTTAATGATGAGTAGTTGAGGATCAAGTATTGGGCACTTTGCATAGTGTCCCAATTTTCTAGACCCCAGGCAAAAAGGATTAATTCAGAAGCTCAAAACAACAAAAACACATTTAATATCCTGTTGAAAAGAAAACAGATGTTTCTTTTAGAATCATAGCTATATTCATGCTAATTGAACTATACCTTAAACTTGAAATTCCATTGACATTCCAAACAAAAGTTATCAATGCTTAATGAATAAAAAGAACCTAAGTGTTAAAAGATTTATTTGACTATTATATGCATGTGTATAATGCATTTGGATTACATTACCCACTCTTGCCACTCTTCTACTATATCTCTCTCTCTCTGTTTTTTTTTTCCCAACAGTTCCACCTACTACTTGGATGTCTGTGTGGTGGCTGCCACGTGAGCACTGGTGTCGAGTTAGTTACTGGATCATGGACAGGTTCAGCCCTGAAGAAAATGTTTCCCCTTTCCCTGCCATTTTTTTTAAATTAATAACTGCCATTATTAATTCAGGGAGGGGAGGAACCTCATGAGCCCTCTCCCCATCAGTGATAGAGTATTGAGAGCCCAATCTTGTGCAGGTCTTGTGTGGTAACCAGGGCTGCTGTGAGCACATAAATCCAATGGGCGTGACATGGCCGCAAGGTCTTCTGACTTCTATATTCCTTCTACTTCCTCCTCCCTCTGTTTCCTGAGCTTTGGAGGGGACGACAGAGATGTCCCAGTTAGGTCTGAGCACTCACTAGTCACTTATTCTCAACAATGAGTACTTATGAGTCTCTGAAATAAATACTACTGATTGCAAAAGGAAGGTTCACTCCAAGGTGAGAGCAGCACTAATCTACAGGTGTAAATATAAATATTTAGAAGGCAGTTTAAAATGTCCAATTATCAAAACAACAGCACTAGCTTCCCTACTAGGGCCTATGATCTACTCAGCCAAAGGCTTTTGACCAAGTTTACAGTACTGGGTATGAATTCCCTCCCACGCAGCATACTTCAAATTCAGTCAGAAAGTGATTGTTATCCCCACAGTAGTCACACCATTATTGCACAAGTGGGCATCTCTTGTCTGGCCTGTCCATCATGTAGCACAGTTGGGTAAGAATATTGATGCCTTTTCTCCACCCACAGCCTTCATAGAACCTTTAGGAACTATGAAACTTAGCCAGCACTTTGAGCTTAGTAGCAGCTTTGTTTCTTTATGTCCTGCAACTGATGTGTGTGGTGTCCTCAGCAAAAGGGTCTTTACTTCATAGTGGGCATCCAAGAATAATAATACTACTACTAATAATAAGGTAATAGTCTACTGTTTTGGGAGCCTCAGGGGCCCCCGTGACTAACAACTCAAAAGGGAAGTACCCCACATATCCCATTTCTAGAAACAGCAGTATCCAAAGGGAGTAACTGTTCAAGCTCTTTTTAAATTATATACATATATATATATGTAACAGGTTTAACTTTTTTATCCCCTTGCCCCTGCTCTGGTTGTCCTGGGTGCCCTCCTCAGTTGGCTTATGGTATTCACTGTGGGGGCATGAGTCCTAACTCAGTCCCTGTGAGGTAGCAGGGGGACCATGGCTTGGGGTATTCATACCCACTCTGTTGTTCTTACAATCTTTCTGGATTTCTGCTTTGGCACATTTTGATTCATCACTGTGTCTGTCACCATCACCCTGGAGCTGGTTGTCAGGCCAGCAGTAAGACCAATATTCATATGGCCACTTCCTCTGCAATTTCTCCTAGGCCTTTGGCAGATGTGGTAGAAGTAGCATGTCTTGTGGTGGGAAGTCAGCTATCATGTCTTATCAAGATATCTTAATGCAAATTTGTTTTCTTGGTCATCTGTAAAATAAAACAAATTCTCCAAACAAGAGTGAGAAGCGCTTGGGTTAAATGGGGTTAAAGGTGGAGATCCTATTGCCTCTCTTTATCTCTCTCTCTCTTCCTCTCTCTCTCTCACTCACTCTCTCTCTCTCTCTTCCTTTCTCAAATAAACAAATAAAAATACTGAAAAATGTTTATACATTTTTGAAGTTATTTTGGTTATTTATAGCTATAATTTATTCAGTGGACAGAATCTATTTCTTTACCATTGCCCATTGATTTTCTTCTGCAAGTGATACTAAAATCACCATATACCTACATCCCTGTTTCTGTAAGCCTTATTCCTCCACACTGTGTTGCACATTACAGGACTTTCATTTCTTCTGGAGGTTCTGGGTTTTTTTGTTGTTGTTGTTTGTTTTACTATTAATCAAACATGTAGCTTTTAATTGCTCTTCAAGCTGCAAAGTATACATAATTCCCTGATAATACCCTACTTGGCTGAAAATTTCTTCCTACCCACATATTTCCTTCTACCCTGCCATTCACTTGCAGAGACAGCATGTTTTTATAGTTACTTCTGATTTTTTTTTTCATCTTGGATGAAAACACCTTGAGGGAAAGTTTGGTATATTTGTCATCAAAGAAACCATTTTGTTTAACCATGTAAGTGATTATAAACTTTACCTCTCAGCGTTCATATGCCTGTGAGAGGTAGGATAACAACATTACTTCATGTGCCTTATACTGGCATGTGTGTTTTAAGAATTCTTTCTCATCTTTGCCCTACATTTACTACCATGGGAAGCAAACCTGAATCTAGTTTTCTGTATGTATATCTATAATGTAATCAAAAACAATGTCCATTTGTCTTTCCTTATACCTCCTGACCTCTGCTAGAGTCAGAAATGAAAGAAAATATGATGGTCCCACCTTATAGTGGAAAATTCCATTTAAGGTTGAAAACTATCATAATTTTTATTGTATATTTAGAAAATAAAAACAAGGTTAAAAAGCTATTTCCAATTATTATTTATTTTATTTGTATACTTTAAAGAATTTACAGATATTCAGGTACCACCATATTTACTTAAATACTTTTGTTTTTATGAGGCATTTAATGATTCACAATTCAATTAGTTTATTTTGTATAGGAGGTTATTAAGCAGTCCTGCATGTCACCTGGAAAAACTAAGGAGCAAGCAGAAGAAAGTATGCTATAAGGGCAAGTTTAAAGGAAATTGTCAGCTAAAGTGATATGGAGAAATTAATTTGGAAATAGAAAAGTCTGATGAAAAACTACATATACGACATGACATTTTACAGAGCAAGCCCCTACCTCTAAAAAGCAGTGAAAAATACATGACATTTTGAGATCAAAATTTTAGCTTATGCAGTTGAGAATGGTGGTGACCAGAGCCTGCAGAGTAGGGAAGGAAGTTAAAGTGCTATGTCATACTTTCACAGGGCAAGATGTTCTTATGTGGTGCCACACAGGATATCTAAGGATGAAGAAGACGTGCTGTATATTTCAAAAGACAAAAAAAAACAAAAAACTTTGAATATTTCCACTTTGTCAGAGCCAGTTCAAGGAAAGCAAGGGGCCGTCTTTGATATCTGGTATTAGTTGGTGGCTTATTTTTCCATCTTACTGATTTTATGGAACATGTAGACTAATCTAGTCTTCTCATTTTATTTCCATCAATCAGTCTCTGGTCATGAAATGTAATTCACTCTCCAAAAGTCTTCCCATTTGATATGTTTTTCTTTCTTCTACATAAACTCTACTCTTTTCTGCTTGAAAAACAGAAAACTTACATTTGTTGTCATTGTTCAATGACACATTTATCCTATGAATTAGCAAATACTTGTTAACATAATTTTATATTCAATATACATGGATGGAAGAGTTAATAAGGAGCATGTGGAGACTTCAGAGATGGATGTATTCACTACCCGGGTGACTTTCTGTTATAGACGACCAAATTTTTCTAACTGTATGCACTGAATACAAACATTTTCATTTATATTATCCAAAAGGTCAAGAAGAAATTGAATATGAATATTCTCTTGTATATAAATTACATATTACATATCAATAAGATGAAAAAAATCCATTAATTAAACTTATTCAGCTGAAGTAAAATTCAAACTTGCTTTTTTGGCCATGATATAAGTCTTATGTGATTACCTGACACTCATGCCTGGTCCTCATCTATAACTGCCTTCTGATTTTGGAAGATAAAGCTGACTTCTATGTATGTCCAACCTGCAGCCCTCAGGCTGCATGTATCCCAGGGGAGCTGTGAATGTGGTTCAACACATTTGTAGATGACAATATCATGATCCAATGTCAAAAATATGGACAACCCTAGCAATACTTTTTAGTAAATGATGTCAAGGAGGTGACTTAATCCTCAAACTTTAAAAACAACATAGTGGTTAATAGATCTGGGTCTATCATTTCCTCTGGTCCACAGTACTTAAGCCACAGTCACCCTAATTCACAATCCTACCATAAATATTTCCCCCAGAAATCTCAAGTGGTACCTAAGCCTCATTCTAGGACACCATAAACCCTCATCTTCGAAATGGTAGTGCTATAGGAAAACATGGGAATTGCTTCTGCATCCCACGGTAGTGGAGCAGTCTTTCAGTCTCTGAGATCACACTGCCATGTCAAATTCCTATGAATGACCAGTGGCTTTCCAGAGCTGGGACTAGCTGAACACAAAGTGCCAACAAGTCTTTGACCATAGGATGTTTTAGCAGCTGGAGAAACACTGTCCCATTGAAGGAGCCTCTGGCATATCTTATGACTTTTTTTTAAATCTAAATGGGAAATTCTTTGTTACAGGGGACAAGCAGTCACAGTAGATGAAGTGCTGTCAGCAGCAAAGCCTCCGTCAGAGAGCAGAGTGGGACACTCTAGGTGTCCATGGCTCTGTCCTGTGATAGTGGCACCAGTGTCATCAACATTTAAAGTATATTTATCACCCAAGCATTTATTATCTACTTTATATTTTAAACACATGTATTTTAAAGTCTGACAGATCAGTGGATGAGTTAAGTATCAATCCCCCAAACCTATAAAATTATAATTATCCTATAAATGTCGAAGGAAATAAAGTTAAGGATAGGAAACAGTACTTGCAAATGGATCACAAAGTAGATCTTGAGTCATTTCACCTTAAAAGTTCGTGTGTGTGTGTGTGTGTGTGTGTGTGTATTAATTAGTTTGATTTAACCATTATGGAATGCATCCATACATCAAACCCTTATGCTGCACTCTGAATAAATATGTGGTTTTACTTATCACTTAGACATTAATCTTAAAAAAAAAAAGAAAAGAAGACATATAGCAATGAAATACAAAACGAAACACAATTCTTAAATGTTAGGCAAATATTCTGCTTTTATTGGAATTGCAATCCAAACCTATTCAGTTCAGCCAAAAGTTTGAAGCAGTTTTACTAATACAACTTGGCGGGGAGGGAATCAAAGGGTGGAAAACAGTAATCCGGACCCAAACGGCAATGGTACCATAAAATTCTACTTCCTAAAAGACAGACCAAATGACTGAACCTTCACTAGTCCCTTACAGGAAACACCTGAACCACAAGACACTGGAGAGGGTAGGATCAAGACTGACCTAAATCTCCTACATCTTCCCTCCCTCCCTCTCCCCCTCTCCCCTCTATCTCTCTTCTCTCTAACTATTGTGTATTAGTTATGTTTTTCCTCAATTTCTTAGTGGACACTGACCTGTAACCCCCACATCCAGCTTGGGCCTACAATCCACAATGAGCTTTTGATCAAAGAAACCTACAAGGTTTCCCAAAACAATGACAGACTTCTGTCAGAGTAATTGATGACCCACCAAAGGCCAGTGGTAAGACCCTATTGCTGAAGACTCCATACGCAGCTGACACGTAAAATGGAATGACATGGCTGGAAGCCAGGAGAGAGTCAGTCCCCAGACAGTCAGCGTGTCTAGTGCCAGAAGGCGCTACATAGGCGACTGGGGGAAGTGACCAAGATCTGTCCAAGCAACACATTGTTTAACCTAAGTAGCAACAATTAACCGGATGTGATACCCATACAAGTGCAATAGTGGTACACAGCCATGGTGAGGAATCAATTGCTCTTGATTTGGCTAACTGATCCACTCAGTGGTACTAGACCCTTAGCTGGAGCTGGGAAACAAGTCAGAACCATACCCAAACACAAGCTCACTCTACAATATCAAGCTACCATCAATCACGGGGTATAAGAGGGCCTACACCTATCAAACTGTCTATCAAAAAAGTAAGTGTTATCTCAATTTTCTGGGTGCTAACTCACTCTCCGTTGGAGAATCTGCTTCTCTTTTCCAGATAGATGCAGATCCTAAGAAGAGAGCTGCCCCAACATACCTCAGAAGGGGCCCAACTGAAACTAAGGACAACTGGTGAAATAAGCAAGGGTGATGTTTTAAATAAAGTCTTCTTATTTGTTAATGCCCAAAGGAAGAAGACAGGGGTATTTTGTGTCTATAAGCAAAATTATACTCCTACATTTCAATCTAAAGCACATGACCTCATACCCACTGATGAACACAACATAGATATAATGGGTAATCTCTGTTTGTCAATTTGACAGGATTTAGCATCACCATGGAAACAAAACTTTGGGCATGTCTGTGAGGGATTTTCTAGATTAGGTTACTTAAGATGGTAAGATATACACTGTGCCAAGGGTGCTATTCCATGGGCTGAGTGTCCAGGACGATATACAAAGGAAAAAGCTAACTGAACAGCAGCATTCTTCTCCCCCAGCTTTCTGCCTGTGGATATAATGTGACCAGCTGCTTCATGGTTCTGCCTCCGTGCCTGCCCTGCTGTGATGGACTGTATCCCATAAAACTGTACCAAAATAATGCCCTTTCCCAAATTGCTTTTGCCAGGTACTTCTGGCAGCAACAAGAGAAGTTACTAATACAATATATATATCCCCTTTTCTCAACAGAGGTTACAAGTATGCCCATAGCTAGTATTTGTCACCTATTCAAAATAAAGGATGGTCACCCTTTCCCAAATACAGAGCATGAAAAATGATATCCATTTATATATCCTATTTTCAGTTCTGTTCACTTGCCTGTATGTATTCCTCTATAGCAGATCTTGATATAGCTCATCATAATTCTTCAGTCATGACCAAAGAGCCATTTAAGCAAAGGGCTTAAATGAAATTAAAATTGTCTCCATCTCACTTCTGCTCCCCTGTGCATTTTCATCTATTGTTCTAGCTTCTCAGTTAGCAGTGGGTGCAGTCAGACACAATTACAATTGCAAATACTTTTTCCACAAAAGAAAAAATAAAGAACTATGTCTATAACATGTTACACAAAAAATCCCTGGCATACAATGTTCCCCTGACCTCTCTCAACCTCATGTGTTAAGTATATGTACCCTTGTAGTAATGAGCCCTAGGGGTGTAACATCTACTGATGTCTGGATAAATGTATATACTATGCTTATCAAACTGTCCAGTAAGCACTTCTCTTAATATTCATACCCTTACATTAATGCTACTCTCACTTTGGGTAGAGAATCTTCTCTTTTCAGATGGCAGTGACCTGGGGACGACTCAGAAGGTATCATAGTGCTGGAAAGAAGTGGCTGGAGTACTGAGTAACATCTTAATCACACCTTCCATGGCTCAGGATCTAATGCAGAAGAGGTGGCGGAAAGAGTGTAAGAGCCAAAGAAAGGATAGGACTCCTTACAATGTGCTCCCTCCAGACATAAATGGCCTGGATATCCATGACCTCATAGTGCCGGACACTACCTACCAAAGACCATCATAAGAGGAAGAAAAGATCATGACATCAAAATGAAAGAGAGACTGATTGAGATGGGGAGGGGATATAATGGAGAATGGAATTTCAAAGGGGAAAGGCGGGGGAGGGAAGGTATTACCATGGGATATTTTTTATAATCATGGAAAACGTTAATAAAAGTTGAGAAAAAAAGATTGTTATTTTGTAATTGATTCATGTACATTGCCAATAAAAATTAAGTTTCACTTGGAAAAATAATATATATGTACCCAGGGAAGAAACTAGATTGTAGAGGTAGACTGACTTGCTGGCCTAACCCTCAGCCTCACATGATCACCATGCCTGGGCTGGGAGGAGACTAGCTGGTTGTGGTTCCTGACCCTGTGTTCATCATGGGCAGAAGCTCCCAACAGGAAGTGGACCAGTGGGCAGTATTGAGCAAGCAATAATAACAAATCTGACCTACAGCAGAGAATTCAAAAATTGAGGAATTCATGCCTATTTGAACTTGGATTTTCCTTTGATTTAGATAATATAATGAGCTGATATTTATAGAAATTAAGTTGGAGAACTATTTGCAGAAAGTATTATAAGATGTTCTGGGAAAGCTCTGCAAGTCTGAGATCATAAAAATAATTCAACCTTGTTGATTTGTCTTGATTGTGCTTATAGTACCTTGGTCCAATGTTTTTTCCATTGTTTTTGAAAAAAATTCTTTGATGTGTTTTTCTGGTGCTCTTTTCAAAGAAACTTTTATTCAAGGTAATTAAACCCATAAAATAAAAACTGAAGAGAAATCAGTGAGGATGTGAGACAGTACCTCTGTGTTATATATTCACATCCTGATTCCCGTGTGCTCTCCACCAAGTTCTGTTGCAAATAATCCTAAAGACCACAGACATGCTAGCCATGGTATATATGTTTTTAATCCCAGCACTCAATAAAAATAAATAAATAAATAAATAAATAAATAAAAATCACCAGACACTTCGGCTGGAGTGATGGCACAGTGGTTAAGGCACTTGCCCATAAACCCTAAGGACCCATTCAAAGTGTATCTGGAGTTTATTTGTAGTGGCTAAAGGCTCTAGCATGCTTTTCTATCTGCCACTTTCTCTCTCTCTCTCAAGTAAATAGATATATTTTTTAAATTTTTTGAAAAAAACACAGGTACCCACATACATACATCTTAAATACCATTCTGACTTCATAATCTCTCATTTGTATAACATATTAAAACTTTGATAACAGAAGGCTCTTATTTCCTGCATAAATAAGCATTTTAAGGCATAGAAAGAACTGGAAAATATTTAATGTTCCCATTTTCTTCAGTGAAACAAACATTGTCAATCTTCATTATGACCTCAAAGAAACTTAAGCAAATATTTGAGTTTGAGTATAGTTTTTAAAAGTTAAATGATAGCAATCATATTCCATTAAAATATTTCTATTTATTGGGCTGGAGAGATGGCTTAGCAGTTAAGCACTTGCCTGTGAAGCCTAAGGACCCCGGTTCAAGGCTTGGTTCCCCAGGTCCCACGTTAGCCAGATGCAAAAGGGGGCACACACATCTGGAGTTCGTTTGCAGAGGCTGGAAGCCCTGGCGCGCCCATTCTCTCTCTCTCCCTCTATCTGTCTTTCTCTCTGTGTCTGTTGCTCTCAAATAAATAAATAAATAAATTTTTTAAAAAAGTAGTTGCTGAGGATCTCCTGTGCTCAGATTAAAAAAAAAATCTATTTATTTATTTGCACAGAAAGCAAGAAAGAGAAAGAGAAAGAGAGAGAATGTGAGAATTAATGGGTGGTCCAGGTCCTCCAGCTACTACGAATGAACCCCATATGTATGTACTACTTTGTGCATCTGGCTTTACGTAGGTACTGGGGAGTTGAACCTGGGTTGTTAGGCTTTGCAGGCAAGCACCCTGCTCACTGAACCAGCTCTCCAGCCCAATGTTCAGAATTTTACCTTTGCTCATGTATTCATAAGTAAAACATCTGCTGAGGGAAACATTAAAACTTTAATATCTAAAATTACTTTACGAAATACCACACTCTTAAAACTAAAGAAAAGAACACAGGATTGTCAATGCTAAATGTATTTGGACTTAAGACACATCCGTTTTGGGTTGGCATTGTATACTTTGTTCTTAAAACTTGGCATTGACCATTTGGTTGTGAATTATGTGACAGAATGTTATGATTTGAGAGCTATTTATAACCTATTTTTGGAAAATGCCCAGATAATTTTTATAATTTATTGTTTCAAACATTGTAGGCATGTACCAGTCCCATTTTTATTGTGCATAAAGGCAATGAAAAGCAAAGAAAATTTTAGACAAAGAAAATTGACAACACTGATTTCCACAGAAGTATTTCTCTTTGAAATAATGACTAGTGTAAACTTTTGTTATTGGAGTTTTAAAAGTTTTTTTTTTTTTTCATTTTATTCTATCTGTAAGCAGAAAGAGGCAGAGAGACAGAATGGGTACAAGGCCTCCAGCCACTGTAAATGAACTCCAGATGCATGCACCACTTTTTGCATGTGGCTTTCTGTGGGTACTATCAAGTGGAACTCAGGTTGTTAGTGTTTGCAGGCAAGTGGTTTACCAGCTGAGCCATCACTCTATCCCCTAGAGTAAACTTTCGGTAACACTGTTAGGCATGATATTGGTTGGATTGTGGGCAGCATTAACCCAAGGTTAGCTAAGCAAACTTTTAAACATTTTATAACTCTGAGGATACATTACTTAAAATGGAAAAGTCTTCAGAATCCATTTCTAAGATGAAAGAGCATAACTTTCTCTGAACATTCATATTCTACATGGCACTTAAGCACAATGAAGATAGAAAAAATTGTGATTCATAAGTCTTATGAACTGAGTGAATATCTAGCACTTATGTAAATGCAGGGTATGGGAGTGAACCCTTGAAATCCCAGAATTGGGAGATGGAGACGGGAAGATCCCTAAAGCTCACTAGCTAGCTAGCATAGCCTATTTAAGCATCTCCAGGCTAATGAGAGCCACTATCTTAAAATAGAATAGATGAAATATGTGACAATGACACTTGAACCACTCTGGCTTCCACACACACACATGGCCACATACACACACGTGTGCCCATGCAGATACAAAACCACATACACACATATGTGCCCACACACTCATGTGCATGCATGTGCACACACATACACACACGCACACACTAAAACAAACTGCCAGAAGTGATGACCCATTCTTAGTATCTACGAAGGATTTTCATTGCTTTATGATGTCAAAACCTGGATTGAGAAAATCAGTAGCGACTACATATGCTTTATTTCATGTCAAAAGTATCATGCTACCCACTCTGAGTTAAGATCAGAAGATGCATTATAGATTCTGGAGACTTGGATATAAGGCCTGTGCACAGGCAGCTTTAGGGGCTCCTCTCTGGTGTGATGACAAGTCTCTAAGGCCTTAAAATCACTTTAGTGTATTTCAATACTTTGTACTATCCTGTGATATAATTGGGGCAGGTGGTTTGGGAGTGCTATAAAGTAAATTACTGCTTCCTCTTTATGAAGTCAGGGCTCAAAATGTCACTGCTGAAACAAGGAATGAATGACACCTATTAGCACTACAGGTAGCACATGCTTGATGTAGGAGTTCTGGAAAAAGATTCTGTATGAAATATGTAACTATTTGGACTTCATTCATGTTGATACATAAGCAATCCAACTTTCTAGAGACTTCACTGAACAAGAGTTATTTTTCTTGAAAAGGAACAAATGAGTTAGGCTGCACGGGGGACTTCCTGTAGAGACACATTTTCGGGAAGCTTTCTAGTGTGGCCTCTCAGTATGCAGCTCTCATCCTAATGCTTATGATGGTAATGCTTACTGCAAGGTGGCTGTTAAACCTCCTTCCATTGCATTTGTCTTTAAGGGAAGTCAGCCAAAGGCAGGACTACTTCTGTGTGATCCTTAAATTAGAAACATCCTTGCAACAATCTTTCCACTAGATTTCATTAGTATTAACTGTCTAGGGTTGCATCAAATTTTACACAAACAGAAGCATAAGTCACCCAATTAAACCTGAATTTTAGTTAATTGTGACTAATCTTTACTACAAGTATGGGAAGTACAATATTTGGGACATGGAAATTATTCATTATTCACCTAAGATTCAAATTAAACTTGGCATCCTGCACTAAATCTGGCAATTGTAACTGGGTTACAGCTATGTTACTACAAGTAAAGTCATGACTATTGAGCCAATCGTGTTCCATCATTTAGGTTTGAACACACACCCTATTTGGAAAAAAAAAAATTAAGAAAACTTTGTAACAAAAGGACAAGAGCAAGAAATTGAAGGCCATCAAGAAATAGGATTCTAGATTTTGTTCTTTATTAGTTCTAGAAAGTGAAATGCAGTAGAGTGAGCTAAGAATCATGTACTCCATCCCTCTGTTCAGATGTATAGTGAAAAAGCAGATGCACGGATAATTCCAGCTCTCAAGAGACAGGCAGGAGGATCTTGAGGATGAGACCAGCCTGGGCTACTTGGCAATATCCCTCTTCAAGTACAGAAAAATACAGATTTATCAACACACAGCTGAACAATGACTAAAAGGGAAAAAAATGCAATCATCATTTTTAACTCACATTGAAAACAAATATTTTTATAAAATGAAAACTATATAAGCATAAAAATTACCTTTCTGTAGGAGCATTCTCTCTCAAAGTAAAATGTACAAGAATTATAAAGTGCTATAATAAATCATCTTAAAAACGTACAAAATGTTGATAGATGAAAATATAATCAACATGGAATGACAGAACCACATTTTTGTGACAAAGCTGGGCAATGGTTAATCATATTTGAAAGAATCTCTAAGTTAAGAAATTAAAGTTAGAAGCCAGGCATGGTGGGTGCAGGACAAATAATGAATGCCAGGGTCTAGGAGACAGGCGCTGGGCATACTCAATGCCTACCAAAGAAGAGATCCAGAGGTTTCTAAGAGCTCATCTCCGAAGTAGACTTAAAAGTCACCCACCATGGCTCAGGGAATTTTGCAGAAAAGGGACCAGAAAGATTCTATGATCCACAGGTTAAGACATCATGCCCAGAGGCATTCCCCCTCACACACACAAAAATAACTGACTGCTGCTCTGCCAACATATAAATCACAACCCCATGGGGAACACCTGCAACCCCGCTGAGGAGTGTTCCCAATGGAACAGGGGCAGGGATGAGGGAAAAGAGGGTACCAATACATGATATATCTATGCAAAATATGTTGATAATATTGATGATGATGATGATAATAATAAACATTTTAAAAAAGAAAGAAAAAGTTCAAACAAATTGCTAATGAAAAACCTGGCAGATAACAAGTCAATTTTATCTGTAAACCCAAGATAACAGAACATTTGTGCAGACGAACAGTCTAGTACTCTGATGGTGGAGGTAGTAGCTGGTGCAAAATGTCTAGAAAACAATTTAAATGTGTGTGGAAATACTAAAAGAATATCCTCCAAATAAGATTCAGAACATCAAAATTTATTCATGGTAAGCATTTGTAGGCAAATAATTCTTCAGGGATTTCATTTTTTTCTTAATTTGAAATAAGGAAAGGTTTATGTTAGCAATCGGACAGGAACATGGCCAAAGTACATTTTTATTTGAATGAAAATGTCCTTTTGAGCAATTCATATATGTCATGACAAATGTGTTTCCAGAGGAATTCTAAAGTAGGCAAAAATAAAAGTGTGGATTTTCAAGTTTATCTGTTTTATTGGATTATAGCTAGGACGTAAGGAAAAGAAGGAAGATAGAGCTCATGTCTAAGAGGGGCCATGAGCAGAGATCCTGGAAATGAGAAAACTCTGAATTTAAGAATAGGAAGTAAGGCAGAGCTCTTGCCCAAGGAGGCAAGGTGGAATTGAGAACATAAGGAAGCCCAGAACTTAAGCAAAAGAAGGAAGGCATAGCTTTTGCCCAAGGAGACAACAGGAGATATAAGTGTGTGTGTGTGTGTGTGTGTGTGTGTGTGTGTGTGTTTAAAATGTTTTTATCAACATATATACTATTGATGGAAATATTATAATAGATGGAAATAATATAATAAAGATGAAAAAAACTAGTGAAGAAAACTAAAATAAATTTATTATTCTCCTGAGTAGTACAATTAAAAGCTATTAATATCGAAATTAATTATTTAATGGCTATTTATCTCTACCATTGAATTATATTTAATTTAATACATATTGCTTTATCATATCTGTTTTTCCATATAATCAAATACATATTTTAGACTTCCGGTTAAGATGGCAGTGTAGGTACCACGTCAAAGCAGCCTAGGGGGGAAAAAGACCAACAAAACTCAGCAAAATACACACTTTTACTAAAAAGTGAGGTGTATAGGAAATTGAAGCAGCAGCAGAGAAGTAGAAGAGTTCCAGAGCATCCAGAGCCTGCATAGGCGGGAAAAGCGGCTCAGGCAGCTAGGCCAACCGCCATGGCTGTGGTGCACCAGAAAGCTGCCAGACTCGGCTCGAGCCGCAGGAAAAGCCAGGTGCAGGAGCTTTCCCTCACACCGCGCTCTCCGCAACTCGGGAAACATGAGGGGAGAGCAGCAGCGAGCAGCAGAGGAGCAGACCACAAGGTAGAAGAACACGTAGAACAGCGAGAGAACCAGAGCAGCTGCGGCTCCCTCCCCTCCCCCACCGCCTGAGCCCAGCTCCAGCGAACAGAGCAGCGGCCCGGGACCTGGCCACGCCAACTTGGTCTGACAGAGGGACCCAAGCAGGAGCAGAGTTCGGAAGCAACATCAGCGGCTCCAGCACCAGTAACAGCGGCCCCAGCAGCAGCAGACCCAGGAGTGGCAGCAGTGGAAGACTCGGCAGCAGCAGCTTCAGGGCGAGCAGTGGCAGTGGACACAGCAGCAGCAGCTTCAGCAGCAGTGGTGGCTCCAGCAGTGGCAGCTACAGCAGCAGCAGAGGCAGCAGCAGCGGCTCAGTTTGCCCCGAAGGAAAAGCAAGTGCCCAGCTCCAGAAATCAGAACAGCAGCCCGACGACCCAGGCAGCAACTTGACTGAGACCAAAATCATCCAAGGTAACTGGGATTGCACCAGGGAAGGGTCTCACTTGGTCACAAGCTGACTTGGATCCCTCAACAGACCAGAAATCTTAACCTCTTTGTTGATAGAGGATCTGGTCGTTATAATAACTATTCTTGCATACATACTCGGGGCTGTTTTTGATTGAATGTGTACAGTGTTTAGTTAAATTTTAGAATCTACCTGTATTTTATTCCACTCAGCCTGCTTGAATACTCCTATAGAAGGGAAACTCAACCCCTAAGAACATCTTTGTAGATACTCTGAGAGTCTTAATAGCCACACCTAACACCTTAAGGTCCTACCCTGAAAATATATTACATCAAATCAATTGATACAGCTAAGAATACACAGCTAGCTAGAAAATCCAAGCATTAACTTAATCCAAGATGCAAAAATATATACATTATAACACAAGAAACACTAAAAAGCAAGATGATATAAATCCACCTAAAAGTATTAATGCATCAGAAATGTCCTCCAGTGAGAAAGAGTTAGAGGAAATGCCTGAGAAAGAGTTCAAAACAATAATTATAAATATGTTCAAAGAGGTCAAAGAACACATGAAAACAATCAAAGAAGAAATCAAAGAGGAAATCAAAGAGGAAATCAAAGGAATCAAAGAAGAGGCAGAACACCAATATAATGAAATAAAGAAGGCAATACAAGATATAAATAGGGAAATAGAAATAATAAAGAAAAACCAGTCAGAATTACTAGCAATGAAGAACACAGTTAATGAAATAAAAAACTCTGTAGAAAATCTCACCAGTAGGATGGATGAGGGAGAGGACAGAATATCTAAGCTAGAAGACCAGGTGGCAGACCTAATGCAGTCCAACAAAGAGAAAGACAAACTTATAGAAAAGTATGAGTGGGAATTTCAATATATTTGGGACACTATGAAAAGATCCAATATAAGAATTCAGGGCATAGTAGAAGGAGAACTCCACTCCAGAGGCATAGTAGGCGTCTTCAACACAATCATAGAGGAAATTTCCCCCAAGTTGGGAAAGAGGTGCCAATACAGATACAGGAAGCCTTTAGAACCCCAGCCAGACAAAACCCAGAAAGAACCTCTCCTCGCCATATTATAATCAAACTTCCAAACACACACACCAAAGAAAAAATATTGAAAGCAGTTAGAGAGAAAAATCAAGTTACCTACAAAAGCAAGCCCATCAGGATTACAGCAGATTTTTCAACACAAACTTTTAAAGCCAGAAGGGCTTGGAGTGATATATTCCAAGTTCTAAAAGATAACAACTGTCAACCAAAGTTACTTTATCCTGCAAAGTTATCCATTCAAATAGATGGAGAAATAAAGACATTCCATGACAAAAGCAGGTTAAAGGAGTATTTGAAGACAAAACCAGCTCTACAGAAAATACTTGATAGAATCCTCCATGCTAAAGAAAAGGAAAAGCACACATATAAGGAACATAGAAAAAACAAGCAATACTCAAATACTAGTTAACAGAAGAGAGCACAGGTAGAACCAGAAACACACACACACACACACACAAAAAAATGGCAAACATAAATACACACCTTTCAATAATATCTCTTAATATCAACGGCCTCAATGCCCCAACGAAAAGACATAGATTTGCAGACTGGGTTAAAAAGCAGGATCCTACAATTTGTTGTCTCCAAGAAACTCACCTTTCTACAAAGGATAGACATTATCTTAGGGTGAAAGGTTTGAAGACGGTGTTTCAAGCAAATGGGCCTAGAAAACAAGCAGGGGTTGCTATCCTAATATCAGACAGGGTAGACTTTAGTCCTACATTAGTCAAGAAAGATAAGGAAGGTCACTTTATATTGATTAAGGACACACTCCAACAGGAGGACATTACAATCTTAAACATATATGCACCTAACATGGGGGCTCCCAAATTCGTCAAACAAACACTATTAGAACTAAGGTCACAGATAACACCAAACACAGTGGTGGTGGGTGACTTTAACACCCCACTCTCATCAATTGACAGGTCATCCAGGGAAAGAATAAACAGAGAGGCATCTGGACTAAATGAGGTCATAGAAGGAATGGACCTAACAGATATATACAGGACATTTCATCCAAAGGCTGCAGAATATACATTCTTTTCAGCAGCACATGGAACATTCTCTAAAATAGACCATATATTAGGACACAAAGCAAATCTTAACAAATTCAGGAAAATTGAAATAATTCCTTTCATCCTATGTGACCACAATGGAATCAAACTACAAATCAGTAGCAAGAAAGGCTATAGAGCATACACAAAATCATGGAAACTAAACAATACACTACTAAATGATGAGTGGGTCAATGAAGAAATCAAAAAGGAAATCAAAAAATTTATAGAGTCAAATGATAATGAGAACACAACATACCAAAATCTCTGGGACACAATGAAGGCAGTTCTAAGAGGTAAATTTATAGCCTTAAGTGCCTATATTAAGAAATTAGAAAGGTCGCAAGTAAACGACCTAATGCTTCGCCTTAAAGCCTTGGAAAAAGAAGAACAAGGCAACCCAAAAATCAGTAGACGGGAAGAAATAATAAAGATTAGGGCAGAAATTAATGAAATAGAAACAAAAAGAACAATCCAAAGAATTAATGAAACAAAGAGTTGGTTCTTTGAAAGGATAAACAAGATTGATAAACCCTTAGCAAATCTGACGAAAAGAAAGAGAGAAGAGACACAAATTAATAAAATCAGAGATGAACAAAGTAACATCACAACAGATTCCAGAGAAATTCAAAAAATTATAGGGACATACTATAAAAGCATATACTCCACAAAGTATGAAAATCTGAAAGAAATGGATGATTTCCTTGATCTATATGACCTACCTAAATTAAATCAAAATGAGATTAATCACTTAAATAGACCTATAACAAACATGGAGATCCAAACAGTTATCAATAATCTCTCAACTAAAAGAAAGCCCAGGCCCGGATGGATTCACTGCTGAATTTTACCAGACTTTTAAGGAAGAGCTAACACCATTGCTTCTTAAGCTTTTCCAGGAAGTGAAAAAGAAGGAATTCTACCAAACTCCTTCTATGAGGCCAGCATCACCCTGATACCAAAACCAGGCAAAGATAGAACAAAAAAAGAAAATTACAGACCAATCTCCCTCATGAACATAGATGCAAAAATTCTCAACAAAATATTGGCAAACAGAATACAAGAGTATATCAAAAAGATCACTCACCCTGACCAAGAAGGCTTTATCCCAGAGATGCAGGGATGGTTAAACATACACAAATCTATAAATGTAATACATTACATAAACAGGTTGAAGGACAAAAATCACATGATCATCTCATTAGACACAGAGAAAGCATTTGACAAAATCCAACATCCCTTCATGATAAAAGTCCTACAGAGACTGGGAATAGAAGGAACATATCTCAATATAATAAAGGCTATTTATGACAAGCCTACAGCCAACATATTACTAAATGGGGAAAAACTGGAAGCTTTTCCACAAAAATCAGGAACAAGACAAGGGTGTCCACTGTCCCCACTTCTATTTAATATAGTTTTGGAAGTCTTAGCCATAGCAATAAGGCAAGAGACACACATAAAAGGGATACAAATTGGAAAGGAAGAAATCAAGTTATCATTATTTGCAGATGACATGATTGTATACATAAAGGACCCTAAAGACTCTACTAGCAAGCTGTTAGAGCTGATCAAAACCTACAGCAATGTAGCAGGATACAAAATAAATACACAGAAATCAGTAGCCTTCATATATGCTAACAACAAACACACAGAGGATGAAATCAGAGAATCACTCCCATTCACAATTGCATCAAAAAAAATAAAATACCTTCGAATAAACCTAACCAAGGAAGTAAAGAATATATACAATGAGAACTTTAAAACACTCAAGCGAGAAATTGCAGAAGACACTAGAAAGTGGAGAAACATCCCTTGTTCCTGGATTGGAAGAATCAATATTGTGAAAATGGCAATCTTACCTAAAGCAATCTACACATTTAATGCAATCCCTATCAAAATTCCAAAGGCTTTCTTCATGGAAATAGAAAAAACAATCCAAAAATTCATTTGGAATCACAAAAAACCTCGAATATCTAAAATAATGCTGAGCAACAAAAAAGAGGCTGGTGTATTCACTATACCTGATTTTAACCTATACCACAGAGCCATAGTAACAAAAACAGCATGGTACTGACACAAAAACAGACATGTAGATCAGTGGAACAGAATAGAGGACCCAGATGTAAGCCCAAGTAGCTATCGCCACCTGATATTCGATAAAAATGCCAAAAATACTCATTGGAGAAGAGACAGCCTCTTCAGCAAATGGTGTTTTGAAAACTGGATATATATCTGCAGAAGGATGAAAATAGATTCTTCTCTCTCGCCATGCACAAGAATTAAGTCCAAATGGATTAAAGACCTTAACATCAGACCGGAAACTTTGAAACTGCTAGAGGAAAAAGTAGGGGAAACCCTTCAACATATTGGTCTTGGCAAAGACTTTCTGAATACAACCCCAATTGCTCAGGCAATAAAACCACAGATTAACCACTGGGACCTAATGAAATTACAAAGATTTTGCACCGCAAAGGACACAGTGAAAAAAGCAAAGAGGCAACCTAGAGAATGGGAAAAAATCTTCGCCAGCTATATATCTGATAGAGGATTAATATCTAGGATATACAAAGAACTCAAAAAGTTAAATAATAAGGAATCAAACAAGCCAATCAAAAAATGGGCTATGGAGCTAAATAGAGAGTTCTCAAAGGAAGATATACGAACGGCATATAAGCATCTAAAAAAATGTTCTACGTCACTAGTCATCAGGGAAATGCAGATTAAAACTACATTGAGATTCCATCTCACTCCTGTCAGATTGGCCACCATCATGAAAACAAATGATCATAAATGTTGGCGGGGATGTGGAAAAAAAGGAACCCTTCTGCACTGCTGGTGGGAATGCAATCTGGTCCAGCCATTGTGGAAAACAGTGTGGAGGTTCCTAAAACAGCTAGAGATTGATCTACCATATGACCCAGCTATAGCACTCCTAGGCATATATCCGAAGGACTCATCTCATTTCCTTAGAAGTACATGCTCAACCATGTTTATTGCTGCTCAATTTATAATAGCTGGGAAATGGAACCAGCCTAGATGTCCCTCAACAGATGAGTGGATAATGAAGTTGTGGCACATTTATACAGTGGAGTTCTACTCAGCGGTAAAGAAAAATGAAGTTATGAAATTTGCAGAAAAATGGATGGACCTGGAAAGTATTATACTAAGTCAGGTAACCCAGGCCCAGAAAGCCAAGCGCCACATGTTCTCTCTCATATGTGGATCCTAGCTGCAGATGACTGGGCTTCTGCATGAGAATGAAAATACTTGGTAGCAGAGGCCAGTAAGTTAAAAAGGAGACATAAAGGGTAGAGAAAGGAAGGGAGGAGGATACTTAATAGGTTGATATTGTATATATGTAATTACAATGATTGTAATGGGGAGGTAATATGATGGAGAATGGAATTTCAAATGGGAAAGTGTTGGGGTGGGGAGGGAGGGAATTATCATGGGATATATTTTATAATCATGGAAAATGTTAATAAAAATTTAAAAAAAATACATATTTTATAGACATTATGTGATGATTGAATATCATAGAAAATAACTGCAAGATAATTTAACAAATTATTAAATATAATAATGATATGAGACTATATATATATACACAAAAAAATAACAATTTTTTAAAATATTTTTTTAAATTTTATTTATTTATTTATTTGAGAGCGACAGACACAGAGAGAAAGACAGGTAGAGGGAGAGAGAGAGAATGGGCGAGCCAGGGCTTCCAGCCTCTGCAAACGAACTCCAGATGTGTGTGCCCCCTTGTGCATCTGGCTAACGTGGGACCTGGGGAACCGAGCCTCGAACCGGGGTGCTTAGTCTTCACAGGCAAGCGCTTAACCGCTAAGGCATCTCTCCAGCCCAAAAATAACAATTTTGATTGGAAAGGTGTAGAGGGAAACTTTTTCTCCTTGGGAGATGTGAACACTTCTCTATTCACACTCGATAGCTCACAGACATAAGACCAAAGCACAGGTGACCCAAAATCAGTTTTAGTGAGTGAACCAATTGTGTGTATTGGGATCACTTACAGAGCAGGATGAGGGGTTGCTTACGGATGCATGGATGACTCAAAGGCAGCTGCCCCACCAAAAAGCCCTCCCAGCATAGATGAGAACTCAGAAGCTGTGTCTGCTGCTCACTGAAAACCTGCAGGCATCTTGGCTGATCAGGCAATCTCTCTCCAAGCACTTCTTTTCCCTTTATATGGTTTTAGGGAGGGGCTTTGCAATCTTTTCCCCCAGATTTGTTGACTTCATATGTGCCCTGAGCTTCCTTCTTCCTCTAGGAGAGAATATTTTATTTGCCAATTACAATGGTCAAAGTCTGTCTTTCAACAGTTGTTTAACATTCCTATAACTTTGGGGAATGGTTCTGTGACCTTTTTTTGTTTTAACTCTTCCAGACTTCTTCCAAGTCCTTACAACCTACCTTTACTCTTTAGGGGGCAATATACCAACTTAGAGGCATTTTCTATGCAGCAACAACAACAAAATGTTTTCAGAAAAATGCATAATGATATTCTTGAAGAAGAGGTGCTATTGTTGTTTTGGGTTAGCAGTAAATATTTTCCTTTACCTTTTTATTTAGTGATCCTTTCTGAATATAAGTTAACTTTTCCTACATATATATGGCATTTTGACCATTTGTACCCTACATTACCCTCTGTTATGCTCCTCAGTCTTACTGTACTTGGCACCTCTTACCAGTGGCTATGCCACAGAAGACAATAATGTCCCTTCCCTGGGCAATGTGCTATTAGCTCTTCAGGAATGGGAGTGACCTCTTAAACTCCTCCCCTTACTATGATATAGCACTTTGATTGACCCACTTAAGTGAAGTCTTGTGCAGTTTACCACAGCTGCTAACCTCCAGCTCGTAATAGTTTTTCCATCTCATTTTCCACAATGTTCCCTGAGCCCTGTGTGGTAATGTATATGTCCCATGGAGGACCAAGCCCTCATCCATCAATCTTTTTTTTTTTTTTTTTTTGCTCTTGATCAGGCATGAACCTCTGCATTAACTGCCTCTATCCCCATAAAAAGAAAATACTTTTCTAACTGGGCCTAAGAGAAGAGCTGATCTGTAGACTTAAAAATAAAATAATTTAGGAGACAATTTGACAACATATTTGTTTAGCAATACAATAGCAAATCCTTCCTTAGAGCATTTAGTTTTCCTATCCATACTCTTTTGACCTGGTTTTCAGTACTAGCCATGAGTTCTCTCCTGCAGAGTGGGCCTCAGATATAATCTGAGATTGGTTGGTTTACACCCAAAAGAGTCATGCTATTATCACACTAGAAGGCATGTCATGCCTGGTGAGTATTGTAGACTATGGGATTCACCACGGGATGGGATTGTTGATGACTTTTCTCTGTCAGCAGCCTGCATAACACCTTTTGGCACTGTGAAAACCAGCCAGCAGGAAGGAAGCTTCTACCTCAGTTCCACCTTTATTTGCTTATGTACTACAAAAAATGGATGTTGTGTCTTCAACAATAAGTTCTTATCTTTCAGTTCTGTTAGACAAACAAGAGACATGGCAATAGCTTATACTGTTTGGGGGACCTAGAAGACTTCCAAGAGCTCATAGAAAGGTATGTCATGTCTGACTCTGATAATATTGTTTGATAACCCATTGCAATTAGGAGCAGCATCTGTGGAAGGTACCACCATTCATGCTATTATTTTTGTATGCTTTTTTTTTAAAATTAAGCTTACTAAGTACTATATTTCACTGTTGTTTGTTTCACATCTACTAAGTTTTCATTATGCCTCCCCTCATTCCTTCTTTTCTTCATTCTTCTACCATCATCCTTGTTTAATCATTTCCAATCCATCTATGCCCCTCCCCCTACATATCTGTTGTTTTTTCATGACTTACCTTCTATGATCTCTTTCTTTAAGGCCCTTTCTTCCGTCCCCTACTCTTTTAACCTTTGCTAACTTTCTGGTCTACATAGAGACCTGAAATTGCATTTACAGATCTCAGATTATAATCTATAATCCTGTGGTGGCTTGAATCACATGTTCTCCACAAACTCATGTGTTTTGCAGGTTGGGTCTCCAACTAGTGTCAATGGTAGGTGGAGCCTTGCAAGAGGAAATGTGCTGTTTGAGGCAGGCTTATGTCCAGCTTCCCCTTGATAGATTCCCAGGTCATTTTCTTGCTGCTAATTTTTACCTGGCAGAGATGACATCCAGCCTCTGCTCAAGCCAATCTTTCCCCTGCCATCAGAAAGATTCCCCTCAATACTGTAAGCCAAAATAAATCCTTTCTTCTTATTAGATTCTTTTAGCCAAGTGTTTTGTCACAACAATGAAAAGGCACTGCAACAGTAAATTTGTACCAGTTGAATGGGGTCATTGCTTCTAGAAACCTGTGTGGTTTTTACCTTTCAAAACATTTTCAGGAGGAATGTGAAAGTTTACAATAATTTTACAATAAATGTACTGGAGTGAGCAGAAGTATATGTCAGAGAAACAAATGAAAGTTCTAGCAGAAGACTTGTTGGGAGCTATGAACCAAACCTTGGCCATGTTAACAGAGACTGCCATATAGCAAGTTAAGTTTCTACTTCCTCATCTAATACTCATCTACCACAAACAAAGACTGCCATATAGCAAGTTAAGTTTCTACTCCCTCACCTAATATTCAACTATCAGAATATATGGCTAAACACTCCCCCATCCTGCTGGTAGCTGATGGAGAAACAAAGGCATAGCAGTTTAATCAGTAACTCTGTGATATTTTCCCTAACTATGTCCCCTTCCCCCTACAACTCCTTGCCCTGACCACGTCCCCTTCCCCCTACAACCCTATGTAAACCTACATGTAAGAATAAACTCTCGAGGCCATGACAAACACCTAGCATGGTCTCCTTCTTGTGTCTGTTTGCCTTCTTTCACCCAGGTTAGCTTTTCCTTGAGTCCTTGTTCAACTCCCCGCTGGCCGGGGCAAAGACTACATCTTGATTCAGCTGCAATTGTTTGAGAGACTGCTACCATTGACATTGAGTCAGTTGTTCTGCATTGGGAAAGCAGAAAGAATGCTGAATCTTTTGAAAATGGGTACATAAATGTTGAAAGAATGCATTGCTCTTCAAAGTTGACTTTATTCCCCTCTGGATTAAGAATTTGGTAGCCTTGTAGCACTGTAAGAGTATAACAAATGTAGGAAAGAGAAGATTACTGAATTTGTAAAGTGGTTTGCATTTTTTGATATTTTATTTTTATTCATTAATTTGAGAGGGGGGGGTAGAGTATGAGCATGGCAGGACTACAGCCACTAGAAATGAATCCAGATGCATGTGTATCTGGCTCACATGGGTCCTGGACTTTGCAGGCCAGTGCCTTAGCCACTAAGCCATCTCTCCTGCCTTGGTTTGCATTTTTTAAATAGCCACAGGCAATGTGAGGATGGGTTGTTGCAGTTTGTTTGGAGACCTAATAGAATCATGATTGCAGTAAAGACCCAAGGATTATTGAGATACCAGGACTATTAGATGGCTTCCAAGAGGACCTGCTGGGGTAGATGGAATTTTCCTGTGCTGTAAACAGCCCAGCTGGAGGATAAAGAAATGTGACTCCAAAGACCATGTAACTGCAGAAAGATGTTGGACTTGGAGATAGAGTATTTGATGTTTGCCCTGTTTGTATTAGATCTTGCATTGATCTAAATCAAGATCTTTCATCTTTTCTTGCTATGCACAATATAGTCTTTTGCAGTGTGAATGCTTATTCTGTGTCACTATGTTTTTGGTTTTACAGGCACACCATTAATAGACTTTGGACTATTGGCATATTATAACAATGTTGAGATTGATGAAAAAAGCTATGAGGACTTTTAAAGTTGGATTGAGTGCATTGCATTTTACATCATGGATGGTCATTAGTTTGTGGGGCCAGAGGTGCAATATAGTGGTTTGAATCAAATGTTCCCCATAAAATGATGTGTGATGAATGCTTGGTACCCAATTGATGGCAATTTGGGAGCAGGAGCCTTGATAAATGAGGTGTGCTTTGTGTGGTGGGCTATGGGTGTTACAACTAGCTCCTTCTTTCCAGAATTAGGCTCATTCTCATTCACTGTTTTTCATCTGCTGTGGCAGAGGTGATAAACAAACTCTGCTCATGTCATGCTTTTCTCTGTCATCATGACCCTTCTTCTAGAGACTGTAAACCAAAACAAATCCCTTCCCTCCCATTAGCTGTTTTGGGTTGAGTACTTTGTCCTAGAAATGAGAATGTAACTACAATAAATCTTTTGACATCAGGGCAATGCAAAGCAAAGCTACTTTGAAATTCTCCCTCATGCCCATCAGAATGACTGTCATAAAGAACACAAATGACAACAACTGCTAGTGAGGATGTGAGGAAAGGAGAACATTTATTCACCATTATTGTGAATATAAACTAATGTAGCCATTATGAAAGTCAGTGTGGAGCTTCCTCAGAACGATAAAGCTATAACTATTGGATGACCCAGCAATGCTATTCCTGGGATTCCACCTAAAGTGATAGAGATACTTGTACATCCATGTTCACTGCTGCTATACTCACGTAAGTAAGGAAATAGTCACCCTAATGTTCATCAACAAATGACTGGATAATGAAAATGCAGTGCAGATGCAAAATGGAATTATATTGAGCTGTGAAGAAAAAATAAATTATGAAATTTTCAGGAAAATGGATATAATTGGAAAAAATTATATTGAATGATGTAGCTCAGTTTCAAAATTACAAACACCACATATGTCCTCCTACATATGTGGATTCTAGCCTTGAAGCTCCAGACTCCTGTGATATAAACAATCTTCAGAGCTTGTTATCTTCCTCCTTCTCATCCATCAAAAAGCTGCCAGGGTCAGCCATCTGGCATGATGTGCTGCCTATTCCTTCCTGTGCTGAAAACCACAGTTGTAGCCATGGCAAAATGGTCATCTTTTGTATTTTTTTTTTTTTTTGCATTCAGTGGATTTAGAAACAAAAATGAAATGCTCATTAACTAAGATATGGTATATCTACACAATGGAATTCTATACAGCAGTAAGAAAAAAATAACACAATGAAATTTGAGGAAAAATGGTTGAACCTGGAACAGATCATTCTCAGAGAACTTACCCAATCAAACACACAAAAAAAATCGCTACAGTATCACTCATCTACAGCACCTAACCTGAATCTACCCAAGATACCTTACATACCCAGCAAGCATCTTATGGACTAGACAGTAGGATGGATGGGGAGGGAGGGAAGAGCATCGAAGGAGAGGGAAACACAAATCTAGACCCAAATGGCAATGATACAACAAAATTCTACTTCCTAAAAGGCTTCCCAAATGGCTGAACCTTCACCAGGCCCTTACAGGGAACACCTGAACCACAAGGCACTGGAGAAGGTAGGATCAAGACTAATCTAAATCTTCTACATCGTCCCTCCCTCTCCCTCCCCCCCCCCAACTCTTGTATATTAGTTATATTATTCCTCCTTCTCTTAGTGGGAACTGACCTGTAACTCCCAGTACCAGCATATGGCTATCATCCACAATGAGCTTTTGATCAGAGAGACCTACAATGTTTCCTAAAAGACAGGCAGATTTCTGTCAGAATACTTGATGACCCACCACATGTTAGTGGTAAGACCCTACTGATGAAGACACCTTAAGTGGTTAACATGTAAAATGGAACGGCATGGCTGGAAGTTGAAAGAGAGTCAGTCCCCAGACAGTCAGTGTGTCTAGTGCCAGAAGGTGCTACATGGGCAACTGGGGGAAAATGACTAATATCTGTCCAAGCAACTCATGGTCTAACCTACTTAGCAGAAAATAACCTGGTGTGATGCCCACACAAGTGCAATAGTGGCACACAGCTATGGTGGGGAACCAGCTGCTCTTGATTTGGCTAACTGATTCCCTCAGTGGTGTGGGATCCATAGCTGGAGCTGGGAAACAAGTCAGAACCATATCCAAACATAAGCCCACTCTCTAGTATCAAGCTACCATCAATCAGGGGCTACAAGAGGATCTACACCTATTAAATTATCTATAAAAAAATAAAGGTTATCTCATTTGTCCTGGTGCTAACCTACTCTCCATTGGAGAATCTGCTTTTCTTTTTCAGATAGATGCAGATCCTAAGGAGAGTGCCACCCCATCATTCCTCAAAAGGGCCCCTGCTGAAACTAAAAAAAAATTGGTGAAACAAGCAAGAGTGCTGTTTTCCTGATGAACCAGATACCAACACAAGTGGGAAGGAGATCAACACAGAGAAAAATCAACTCCTACCAAATCAGAGAGCCAGAGCCCCAGAGGCCCCCAATACCTCATCACTGAAGCAGATCAAAAATGAACCCAACATGGCTCAGGGAAATTTTGCAGAAGAGGGGGTGGAAAGAATGTTAGAGCCAAATGTTGGGTCATGATATGCAGAGACACTTATCTTAACCATAACTCTGGGCTAACTCCACAATGCATGACCCATATACCTCAACAAGGAGGGGCCAAGGGAAGAAGGTAGGTCACAGATGAGCCTAATAATGTTACCAAACTGATTGTATTTACTGAATACAAAAGTATTTAATAAAAAATGAGAGAAAAAATACTAGTCTTTGAATTATATCAAAATATAGGCTATGAACATTTACATGCATATATAATATCAGGTATGTTTTGACATTTCCCATGTTACAACAGTTATAAAGATGAGTAAAGGATCACTGTACTATTTGAAGATGCAGTTCTTTGAAAGTTTTTGAACATTTTTATGATAACAAAGCAAGATATACTAATCAATGGATAATATTCACACAGCACTCAGGACCAACTAAGTTTGTTTCATTCAGATTGGAAAACAGAGATGACTCATCACAATGCATATGGATAGAAGTATTACAGATGGGGTGCTGAAACAGAAACATATCAGTTTTCCAAATATTCACTTGTTCTAGTTCTCTTCTGAGATGTGGCACATGTCAGAGAGCCGTCTTGTGATAGTTGGAAAGTCAGTGTTTTGGAGGCGAATATTAAATGTTGGAATATCCAGTTAAATTTCACAGCATTAAGAAGTCCAAGCAGGCAGAAGGATGGTGGCTGAAGCTAGCACAACCCTTGCTAGGTGAAGAGCAATGGCAAGGAAGCAGCCATTAGGAAGCATCTTGGCCATGAGAACCACTGCTCTGGCCACTGGGACTCTCTCCACACTTCTTCTGACACACAGGAGAAAGAAAGCCAGTCCAGGTACTTTCAGACATCTTTGTCCTTACATAGAAGCCACAAAGAATAACAGCATGATGACAAATCCCCGCATCCTTAGTTTCACATAAGGATGCCAGCAAAGAGGACCCATATAACAGACCGTAATTGTTGGGATTTGAAGTTAACTTTTCACCCACTCTTTCACCAGCCTTACGAACATGGTACTTATCTCCAGTAACAGATACTTTGCAGTTATCATGTGTGCTGTTGCCAGATACTCTACTGTTATGTGTTACTTTTAGAGCTGACATGTCAACCTCCATATCAGTAGGCATCATTTTGCCACCTTTGCACACAGTACCATCAACTCTAACTCCTGTCTGTTATTTCCCAAGACAGGGTAAGTTCAGTACCCTTAAGTTTAAATCCCTTTGATAAGTAGCCTTTATAAATAATCCACAGATGTGATCTCTTTAAATTCCTTAATTATTTGCCTACTACTTAAACTTTTTTTCCTATAACCTTGACCATAAATGAGATGTACCTTTTCTAATTAAAAACAAAACCTCCCCTTTTAGCAAAATGCTTCTCCAGTTGGAGTTTACCCTCTGAAGTCTCTTAGTTACAAACTCTGTTTTCTGAGATCATGTTTATGTTGCCATTTCAGAATTCAGTCCTATGTAAACACTTGGAATCCATCTTCTTCCATAATGAGTACCGCATGGCTTGGACACAAAATATAGCCAAGTAATTTAGGTAGGTAAGGGAAGGTTGTTGCTCTAAGGAGGTAGGGAATGGAGCAGAAATAGCCTTGTGACAGTTTCCTCCATATTGTAGATATCCAATGGCTTGTGGAAACTCATGGCCAGCCTTCTCATTTTTCCTAACTCCAGAGGAATCAGAGCAATCCATAGACATGAGTTGGACTGAAATCAAACATTGACTCTATAGTTTATTTGGACAGGCATAGGAAAAGTCACTAGAAATAGAGGGCAGGGCTGCTTCCCTACATAGAAAGCCTCCTGGGAGATTAGACATTAAAACCACTACCAGAAAGCGATTACAAGATCCTAGCTACATTTTGTTACACCAATCACATTATACAATACTATGTGAATGAACTTTAAAATATTTTATTTATTTATTTGCAAGCACAGAGAAAGAGATACAGAGTGAGAGATAAAAGAGAGAAAGACAGAGAAAAAAGGAGAGAATGTTTGTACCAGGGCCTCTAGCCACTGCAAATGAACTACAAAATGCATGAGCCACTTTGTTCATCTGGCTTCACGTGGGTACTTAGGAATCAAACCTGCATCATTAATATTTGCAGGCAAGCACCTTAACCACTGAGCAACCTCTCCTGCCCTGTGAGTAAACTTTTAATTATGACACTGGTGTGTCTTTGCAAAAAAGTAAGTATAACATAAGATAATTACTTGGTTAAAAAACAAATGATTGTTAACAAAGTTAGTTTATACTCTGAGCTATAGCTATAATTTATTAATGAAGCCCTTGGGCACAAATTACAATTAGCTAGTAAATAGATTAATATGTTTATCAGGGTATTTTTTATCATTTACCCCCTACCTGTGAATGCATTAAACTTTGGGTGCAACTCAGACTCTCCTACTATCTAATGATACTTCTATGTTCCAGATGTCTGATCTCTGAATAATCATGAATCATACCTCCACTGGAGACTTCCTTACATGGTTAAATAACAATATTAACAGAAATATTTTGCTCCATGGATTGAGACAAATCTTGGATTAACTTACTTATATATGCAAAGCTTTTTTGTTTGTTTTCCTACTTGCAAGCACTGACCTAACATGATACCTATTCTGTACATAATTATTCTCAATAAACTGAGGGATATTTTATCTTCATTTTCTGGTTATCAGTTTCCCAAGACTGTGGGGACCAAGAGAAAAGCATATTCGAAGGTTGATATTTTCCTGTGGCAAAATTACTGCTCTAAAATTCAAGGTTTTGGACCTTGAATTAAGTGCTAGTGAATATCAAAAATTCTAAACAGGTAACAAGAGAATGTACAACTTTTAAATTTATAAAAGTCATTGTGTGTGTGTGTGTGTGTGTGTGTGTGTGTGTGTGTGTGTATAGTATGCATGCATATGGAGGCCAGAGGTTGATGTTGGGGTGTCTTCCTCAATCACTCACCAATTTATTTGATGAAGCAGTGTCTTTCAGTTGAACACAGAGCTTTCTTATTTGGCTACTCTAACCACCCAGCATGTTCTATGGATCCTCTGTCTCTGCCTCCCATGTGCTGGGATTTCAGGTGTGCTCATAACCAGCACATATGTGGATGTAGGGAATCCAGACTTCGGTCTTCATGCTTCAACAATGGGCAGTATCCAAGGCTGCTAGTCTTTATAGTCTGTCATATTCTATTTAAACCTACAGTTCACTTATGCAAGATTTCCCTTAAGAAATATATTAGCACTGTATATATTTAAGAAATATTACAAGATGAATTAATTTTATCTATTGGAATAAAATATGCATCCATTTTCATTTGCATACTTTCAATGTATATTAACATTGGCTTCCTCTAATCTTATGAAGTAAAAGTGACCTTTGTACTTCGGTCACCTAGAAAATATTTACTACTAATTCTTCAAACTTGAGTTCAAGGGCTGTAATATGGCTCAACAATTAAAGATGCTTGCAAAGCCTGCAGGCCTGGGTTAAATTCTCCAATACTCAAGTAAAGCCAGATGCACAAAGTGGCCACATACATCTAGAATTTGTAAGCAGTGACAAGAGGCCCTGGTGTGCCGATATTCTCTCTCTTTCTCTCTCCTTGCAAATAAATACACATATTTCAAATAACCCTTCAATTCAAATCTGATTTAGGAAGAAAAGCCTTTCTTGTTCTTCCTGTTACTCTTTCTCTCTTTGTCCTTCCTTACCTCTCAAGGTGGCTTTGAGGACTAGACTTTGAACTCTGGGAGGCAGATGAAGCCTGGCTTTCTGGGGTGGGTGAAGGGTGCAAACTAATAGCCCACTTGACAATGTGGGGCGAATCAAGCCAGGTCCTAGCTATAAATGGAAGAGCCAACTGCTAACTTAATGCTGGAGGCAGTACACAAGCAAAAGGATGACTTTTCTTCCTGTTCAGACATTAAAGTTCCAAGTTGATGATTGCATGTTGTCTACCTACATAAGAAACACATTTGAAAGTAACATCTAGGAAAATCTTTGTTTCTTTTAAGGACTAAGGTGTTTTCTTCTCATAAGTAAACCACATAACTAACAACATGTACCATTTTGCTTTGAATTCTAGGTCTTTTGGGCACAAATTTATGTCTCAGTTTTGCCCATCATTTGTTTGCTCTGCCTTTTCTGACTTGTATGTTCCTTGGTGCTGATATTTTATTTATGTTTTACCATTGCGCTGGTTTTGTTTTTATAAGCCATTTAAATCCTTTGTGGATCAACTGATGATATAAATAAGCTATTTCCTTCAAACTGTTCTCATGAATTGTCAGAAACAAAGTCTTATTCTATCGGATTTGAAAGTTTCAATATTTTCCTAGATGCCTTTGCAAGAAGTTGTATGAAATTTAATTAGATATAAGCTTAGGGTTTAGATGTTACTACATTTCATTGTATTAATTTCTAAAATGCAACCTCATAAAATCAAGGATATTTTAAGGGTTAGTAGGTCTACCACTTCCAAGGGATGACTTCTTACATTTTGTTTCCCATGTTCACACTTATGGCTTTTATCCCTGGGTATGATTTGGGATTTATTCATAATTATGTGTAACATTCTTTTTTTTTTTTTTTTGGTTTTTCGAGTGGGGGGTCTCATTCTCACTCTGGGTCAGGCTGACCTGGAATACACTAGGTAGTATCATGGTGGCCTTGAGCCCTCAGTGATCCTCCTATGTCTGCCTCCCCAGTACTGGTATTAAAGGCATGCACCACCACTCTCAGCAAGTGCAACATTCTTATCTGGTAATTTGAAGATCTGGATTCACTCTAAGGGAATAATTAAAAATAAGACAGCAAATGTACACTATTTTGAAGATATTAGTATTTGTCTATATGCATTTTAACCACTTTTATGGAACAATGTTATGAGGAATCAAAAACAATCTAGAAAAATTAATTCATATAGGTAGCAATGGAAAAGTATCATTAACATGCAAACAGCTCTTAAAATAATAAATATGGGGCTGGAGAGATGGCTTAGTGGTTAAGCTCTTACCTGTGAAGCCTAAGGACCCCAGTCCGAGGTGCAGTTCCCCAAGACCCACGTTAGCCAGATGCACAAGGGGGCACACGAGTCTGGAGTTCGTTTGCAGTGGCTGGAGACCCTGGCATGCCCATTCTCTCTCTCTCTCTCTCTCTAACTGCCTTTTTCTCTCTCTGTCACTCTCAAATAAATAAATAAACATACACAAAATATTTTTTAAAAAATAATAATCAATATGGGTGCTGGAGAAATGTCTTAGTGATTAAGGTGCTTGTCTGCAAAACTTAATGTATTAAGTTTGACTCCCCAGTACCCATGTAAAGCCAGATGCACAAAGTGGAGCATGCTTCAAGAGTACATTTGCATCTAGTGGAGTCCCTGATGCACCCATTCTCTCGGTCTCTTTACTCTCTCTCTGCTTGCAAATAAATAATTAAAATTTAAAAATCTATTAAAAAATAACCAAGGCCAGGCATGGTGGCACAGGCCTTTAATCCCAGAAGTCAAAAGGCAGAAGTTAGGTTCCAGGAGCTGCTGCTGAGATGCAGCATGAGGCAAGGCATGATGCCCTAATAGGATGAAAGAGCCTTTGGAAGATGGACCATGGTTTGCATGAAGACCTCAAGAAGTTTTGGATATACCAGGACTGTGCAAGGGCTACCATGGAGTGCACTGCTGGCTACTCTGCCCAGCTGGACTGGCAGAATTGGAAAATTTGGAGACTGTCAGTCTTAGACTTGAACTGCAGAAGTTTGATGCTTGTTTGATGGTGGTTGAGTTTGCATTGTTTTATACTCTCCTTGCTGTGCCTTATACCAGTTAAAAATGTTTACTCTGTGCCTTTATATGTTAGAAGTGTTTAACTTGTTTGATTTTACAGGTCTTAATATCTTAAATTGGTGAAGACTGTGGAGACCTTTGAAATTGAACTGAGTACAAGTTACAATGTGTAATGGTTATAAATGTATTGTGGGCCAGGGGCGGAATGTGGTGGTTTGAATAGAATAGATGGACCCCAATATATTCAGTTATTTGTTTGTAGTTTGCATCTGCTGGCTACCTGGCTGGAGGCAATGTCACTGGGTGGATCTTAAGTTGTGGCGGTGGGTTTCTGATTTCAATCTAAAGATATGCAAAGTGTGCCTAGCTGGAGTTCCTGAAGTGTGCTATGATTTTTGACCTTTAGGCTTGTATTTCTTTCTCTCCACTTGGACCTGTGAAGGCATGCCAGCTTCTTCTGCCATTATGGAACTTCCCCTGAATCTGTAAGCTTCAATAAAACCCTTCCTCCATAACTGTGCCTGATCTGAAAGATTATCTCAGCGAACCTGAATCTGTCTGCTACAATAAGTAATAGGTAATTTTATCTGAAGTTGATAAAAATACATTCTTCAGTTCCTCCATACTAATCAGTTATTAAATCTTAACAGATTTTTCCAGAAAAATATGTTTCTTATAATCCTTTCTCCTTACCCAAATCTCTGCATGTGTCTATTTTCCTGTTGTGGGTCTTTTGTGAATGTGTGAGTAAGCATGTACAATTATAGCTCTAGAAATTTTCTAAAAAGCATAAAATAATTCAATGGCAATTAGTTCCAAATGTAGCACTTAAATATAATAGGACCTTCAAGTTTATACACACACACACACACACACACACACACACACACACACACACACGGTTCCTAGATATTTCTTCATAAACATGTGTTACATTAAAATAATAATTAGTGGTGAGATGGCTTAGTGGTTAAGCACTTGCTTGTGATGCCTAAGGACCCTGGTTCAAGGCTCGATTCTCCAGTACCCATGTAAGCCAGATGCACAATGTGGTGCATGTATCTGGAGTTCATTTGCAGTAGCTGGAGGCCCTGGTGCATCTGTTCTCTTTTTCTCCTTCTCTTTCTCTTTCTCTTTCTCTTTCTGTTTCTCTTTCTCTCTCTGCCTCTTTATCTCTCTGTCAGGTACTCTCAAATAAATAAATAAAAATAAAACAATAATTTTAATGTTCAACTGTAAAATATGTTAAGAGAATAATAGAATTAGAAGGAATAATCTTCAAGCAATGCCCTTTGAATGTCAATCTAGGTTTTCAGATCTTTATTTATCCTTGTTTTCTTACTTGATTATATGACTACCAGCCTATTTGTTTGATCAGCTGATGTTTGTATGAGTGTACTTCTAAAGTTAAACTAGACTTCCGGCCAAGATGGCGACAGTCTAGCTGCCTTGCAAATCCCAGGGAAAGAAAGGCTAGACATTAAGGGATTTCTGTGACTTCTTATCAGTGGGAGGGCACACGGGGGGGGGGGGGGGATCAGCAAATCGTGGACTCTCTCGTGGGCAGGTAGACCACCCCTAACACCAAATAGCCTTCACGCTCTGGCCAGCCCCGCCACCTGCCACTGCAGCATGGATGACCCGCCGCAGCCCTGTTCCCACTGCCACAGCTCCACTCCTGCCACTGTGGCACTGCACCCACTACCAGGGACCCGTGTGCTCTTCCACCCCACTGTTGCGGACCCACACCCTGCCAACACTGCCGCACCTGCTTCCGTACCCAGATCACATGCACAGATCAGTCCCTGCATGCAGAAGCTTAAACCACTCTGCACACTTGCCCACACTACTGGTCAGCAAGCCCAGTCCCACAGCAATTGCCACACAAGCCCAGCGTGTATCTCACTTGCACCAGCTCAGGTGCCCTCTCCTACCTCTCTGACCTGCCTGCCATCCTACATTCTCCTGTGGTGGGAGAGTGCAGACTGATTCTGGGACCCAGGGTTCCCAGCCAGAGTTTGGGCTGCTTCAGGGCTTTGTAACTCAGACCCCTCCAAGCTCAAAAGCAGGCAACTTTGGTGCATTATGGCTCCAGAACTCAGGCAACTTTGGCTCCCCTGTCAGGCAGTAGATAGGCGGATTTGGCAAGTGGGAACCAAAGCCCAGGCTGCTGACAACTGCCCCAGGCTGCCACAGATTCCCATTGCACTAGAGCCCAGGCTGATCCACCCACCTACCTGCCCATACACTGTCATGGGCAGACAACAGCGCAAAAGAAATAACATGAAAAATCAAATGCAAGAAAAGCCAGTTAGACCAACCAGTCCTACAATGAATACATCTAACCAAAACATAGAAGAGTTATTAGGATCAGAACATCAAATTGAAGTTATGAGCAATGCAACCCTGACCAACCTACTGATAGAACTTGCAGGAAAGCAACAAAGGACCAATAATTGTGTGGATGCTACCATCACTAAGCTAGTATAAATTGATAAAAGATTGGAAGGAGTTCAAAGAGAGGTAATAGCTTTGAGGGAGAGTGAAAATAAGAGGACCTTACAAATCAGCTGGCCATACTAAATGAAGACATAAAGAAATGCAAGGATGAATTCTAAGAATCATCAAGAAAATCAGAAAATGATGTGAAAAGGGAGCTTGACAAAGACATGGAAATGATACATAGAAAAGTAGTAGAAAATGCAAACTTAATTGAACAAGCTGAAAACTCTCTAGAGGCCCACAAGAACAGAGTCAGCAAAGTGGAGGATAGAAACTCTGATCTGGAAGACAAGATGGAAGAAACAGTTCGAGAGTTCAAAAACATCAGTAAGTTTAAAAGTTCCTGCAAACAGTACATGAGGGAATTGTGGGATACACTTAAACGTCCTAATATCAGAATCATTGGAATACCAGAAGGAGAAGAGTTTCAGACCAAAGGCATGGAGAACTTATCTAACAAAATAATTGAAGAAAACTTCCCCAGTCTCTTAAAAGAAAGGCCCATCAAGATACAAGAAGCCAACAGAATTCCAAACAGACTAGAGCAAAGGAGAAACTCTCCAAGACATATTATCATTAAGACTCTAAACATTGACACCAAAGAGAAAATCCTAAAAGCAGCTAGGGAAAAACAGCGCACCACTTTCAAAGGAAACCCCATCAGAATTACTTCAGACTTCTCAACGGAAACCCTGAGAGCTAGAAGGGCCTGGAATGAAACTCTCCAAACTCTAAGAAACTATGACTTCCAACCCAAACTACTCTACCCGGCCAAAGTATCCCTCATAATAGATGGTGAAAGAAAAACTTTCCATGACAAAACTCAGCTTTACAATTATATGAACACAAAACCAAACATACAGAAAGTATTCCAGGAAATTCTCCACAGAGAAGAAACAAATAACCAAATAGAAATGCCTAAAAGAAGCAGATCACAACAACCAAACCCAGAGTAGACACAAAAAATTTCAAATTCCATGAAAATACCAACACACCTCTACCACCACAACATGGCAGGGATCAAATCAAATCTCACAGTCATTACCCTAAATATTAATGGCCTTAATTCACCCATCAAGAGACACAAGCTAATGGGGTGGATCAAAAAATTAGAGCCCTCAATCTCCTGCCTTCAATAAACCCACCTTACTACTAAAGGCAGAAACCTCCTTAGGGTGAAAGGGTGGAAAACAATATTCCAAGCAAATGGGAATAAGAAACAAGCAGGTGGGCTGGAGAGATGGCTTAGCAGTTAAGCGCTTGCCTGTGAAGCCTAAGGACCCTGGTTCGAGGCTTGGTTCCCCAGGTCCCATGTTAGCCAGATGCACAAGGGGGTGCATGCATCTGGAATTCGTTTGCAGAGGCTGGAAGCCCTGGCGAGCCCATTCTCTCTCTCTCCCTCTATCTGTCTTTCTCTCTGTGTCTGTCACTCTCAAATAAATAAATAAAATTAAAAAAAAAAAAGAAACAAGCAGGTGTAAGTATATTAATATCGGATAAAATTGACTTCAAACAAAAAATAATCAAAAAAGACAAAGAAGGCTACTTCCTGCTTATCAAGGGAACAATCCATCAAGAGGATATTACAATCATAAATCTGTATGCACCAAACACAGGGGTACCATAGTTCATAAAACAAAACCTACTTGACAATAAAACAGAAATAACCACCAACACCACCATAGCTGGGGATTTCAACACACCATTATCAGTAATAGATTATCCAAACAGAAACTCAACAAGGAAGTAAGAGAGCTCAACAAAACCATAGAACACATCGACCTGACGGACATCTACAGAACTTTCCATCCCAAATCCACAGACTACACATTCTTCTCAGCAGCCCATGGAACATTCTCTAAAATATACCATCTACCTGGTCACAAAGACTGCCTCCACATATTTAGGAAAATTGACATAATTCCCTGCATGATATCAGATCACAATGCTATATTGCTAGAAATCAACAACAAAAGACGCACCAAGAATCCCAATGGCACCTGGAAACTGAACATCACACTTTTAAACAATAAATGGATAGTGGATGGAATAAAAAATGAAATTGCAAAATTCCTGGAATTGAATGACAATGAGAACACATCCTACCAAAACTTATGGGACACAATGAAGGCAGTCCTCAGGGGAAAATTCATAGCACTCAATGCCTTCATAAAAAAGACAGAAAGATCCCAAATCAATAGCCTGACTGTCCACCTAAAGGCACTGGAAAAACAAGAAAATTCAACCCAAAGAGCTCCAGAAGGAAAGAAATAATTAAAATCAGAGCAGAAATTGATGAATTGGAAACCATTAAGGCAATTGACAAAACAAAGAGCTGGTTCTTTGAAAAAATAAACAAGATTGACAAACCTCTGGCCAATTTGATCAAGCTAAAGAAGGAGAGGCTCTAAATTAACAAAATTCAAAATGAAAAAGGAGAGATCACAACAGACATAATTGAAATTGGGAGAATCATCAGTACTTATTTCAAAAACTTCTACTCCACAAAACTGGAAAATGTGGAGGAAATGGATAAATTCCTGGATGCATATCATCTACCAAAACTAAAATCAAAGCAGATTAATCAACTGAATGAACCCATCACACTCATGGAGATTGAAAAAGTAATAAAAAACCTCCCCCAAAAGAAGAGTCTGGTACTAGATGGATTCCCAGCCGAAATCTATCAAACCTTCATGGAAGAACTCAAACCAATCTTCCTAAAACTGTGCTACACAATTGAAGAACAGGGAAAGCTTCCCAACTCTTTCTATGAAGCTAGTATCACCCTAATTCCAAAACCAGGTAGAAATGCCACAAGGAAAGAAAACTACCAGCCTATTTCCCTATGAAAATAGATGCAAAGATCCTCAAGAAAATACTTGCAAGCTGAATCCAACAACACATCAAAAGCATTACTGACCTTGACCAAGTGGGATTTATCCCAGGAATACAAGGGTGGTTCAACATATGGAAATCTGTCATTGTAATACACCACATAAACAAGCTTGAACATAAAAACCACATGATCATTTCAATAGGTGCAGAAAATGCCTTTGACAAGATACAACATCACTTCATGATTAACACATTGGAGAGAATCGGCATGGCTGTTTAACATCTTAACATAATAAAGGCAATATACAAAGCTCCAAAGGCCCAAATAATACTGAATGGAGAGAGACTGGAGGAATTCCTATTAAGATCAGGAACAAGACAGTTATATCCTCTCTCCCCTCTGCTTTTCAATATAGTTCTGGAAGTCCTAGCTCAAGCAATAAGACAGGAGAAGGAAATAAAAGGGATACAATTTGGAAAGGAAGAAGTTAAGTTAGCTCTATTCGCTGATGACATGATTGTATATGTAAGAGACCCGACAGACTCCATCTCAAAACTCCTGAAGGTGATTAACTCCTATAGCAAAATAGCAGGATACAAAATCAATGCAAAAAATCGGTAGCATTTCTGTATGCAAATGACAAAGATACAGAAAAAGCAATAAGGGACATAGTTCCATTTTCAATAGCAACAATAAATAAATAAATAAATAAATAAAATACCTTGGAATAAAGTTAACCATGAAGTAAAAAAATCTATACAATGAAAATATAAAAACTCTCAAAAAAGAAATTGAGGAGGACTTGAGAAGATGGAAAGACCTCCCATGCTCCTGGATAGGCAGAATTAACATTGTGAAGATGACAATCCTACCAAAGGCAATATATAGTTTTAACGCAATTCCAATTAAAATCACTACAGTGTTCTTCACAGAGATAGACAAAATGATCTCAAATTTCATATGGAAAAACAGAAGGCCTCGCATATCCAAACATATCTTGAGCAAATGAAATACCTCTGGTGGCATCACCATACCTGATCTAAAGCTATACTACAAAGCCATAGTAATAAAAACGGCATGGTACTGGTATAAAAACAGGAGGATAGACCAATGGAACAGACTTGAGGACCCGGATTTTGGGTCAAGCAACTATAGCTACTTGATATTCCATGAAGGCCCGAACAATATAGGCTGGAAAAAAGATAGCATCTTCAACAAATGGTGCTGGAAAAACTGGATAACCACATGCAGGAAACTAAAACTTGATCAACACATTTCACCATGAACTACTCACAAATAAAAATGGATCAAAGACCTCAACATAAGACCAGAAACTTGAATACTACTGGAAGAAAATTTAGGAAGTATTTTCCATGATATAGGAATGGAAAAAGACTTCCTGAACAAAACCCCAGTGGCTCATGTTCTTAAAAAGTCACCTAACCTATGGGATCATATGAAGCTGAAGAGTTTCTTTACAGACAAGCATATAATAAGCAAAGCCAATAGAATACCCACAGAATGGGAGAAAATATTTGTGCATTATCCAACTGATAGAGGCCTAATCTCTAGAATCTACAAAGAACTCAAAATTCTAAACAATAAGAAGACAACGCACTCACAAAATGGGGCACAGAGTTGAACTGGCAGTTCACAGAGGAAGATATACAAATGGCAAACACACAATTAAGAAAATGTTCATCCATCCCTAATCATTAGAGAAATGCAAATTAAAACAACAATGAGGTTCCACCTTACCCCAATAAGGATAGCAAATATCAAAAATCAAATGAAAATAAATGCTGCTGAGGCTGTGGAGAAGCCGGAACACTCATCCACTGTTGGTGGGAATGTAGGATGGTACAACCACTTTGGAAAGCAATATGGAGACTCCTGAAAAAGCTGACTATAGAGATACCAATAGACCCAGTTATTCCCTTACTGGGCATCTATCCTAAACCTTCAAACCACAGGCCAGAGAGGTTTGCTCAACAATGTTTGTAGTGGCTCAATTTGTAATAGCTAAAAGCTGGAATCAACCCAGATGTCCATAGTTAGAAGAATAGATAACTAAGATGTGGTATATCTACACAATGGGATTCTATACAGCAGTGAGAAAAAACAACACAAAGAAATTTGAGGAAAAAATAGGTAAACCTGGAACAGATCATTCTCAGTGAACTTACCCTATCACAGAAAAAAAAATTGCCACATAGTCTCACTCATCTACAGCACCTAACCTGAATCTACCCAAGACACCTTACACACCCAGCAAGTACCTCATGGACTAGACACTAGGATGAATGGGGAGTGGGGGAGGGCATCGAAGGGGTGGGAAACACTAATCTGTACCCAAATGGCAATGGCACCATAAAATTCTACTTCCTAAAAGGCAGACCAAATGCCTGAACCTTCACCAGGCCCTTACGGGAACCACCTGGACCACAAGACACTGGAGAGGGTAGGATCAAGTCTAACCTAAATTCTCTATATCTTCTCTCCCTCCCTCTCCTTCTCTCTCTCTCTCTCTGCTCTCTAACTCCTATATATTAGTTACCTTTTTTCCTCATTTTCTTAGGGGGTACTGACCTGTAACTCCAAGTAGCAGCATGTGGCTATCACCCACAATGAGCTTTTGATCAGAAAAACCTACAAGGTTTTCTAAAAGAATGACAGATTTCTGTCAGAATACTTGATGACCCACCAAAGGTAAGCAGTAAGACCCTATTGCTGAAGACACCATATGCAGCTGGCATGTAAAATGGAATGGCATGGCTGGAAGCCAGGAGAGAGTCAGTCCCCAGACAGTCAGAGCATCAAGTGCCAGAAGGTGCTACATGGGCAACTGGGGGAAATGACCAATATCTGTCCAAGTAACTCATGGTCCAACCTGTTTAGCAGTAAATAACCTGGTGTGATGCCCACACAAGTGCAATAGTGGCACACAGCCATGGTGGGGAACCAAGTTCTCTTGATTTGGCTAACTGATCCCGTCAGTAGTACGAGACACATAGCTGGAGCTGGGAAACAAGTCAGAGCCATATCCAAACAGAAGCCCACTCTCCAATATCAAGCTACCATCAATCATGGGCTACAAGAGGGCCTACACCTATTAAACTCTCTATAAAAAAAGTAAGGGCTATCTCATTTGCCCTGGTGCTAACTTACACTCCATTGGAGAATATGCTTCTCTTTTTCAGATAGATGCAGATCTTTAAGAGAGAGCCAACCCATCATACCTCAAAAGGGCCCCGACTAAAACTAAGGACAATTGGCAAAACAAGGGTGCTGTTTTCCTGATGAACTCCATACCAGCACAAGGAGGAAGGAGATCAACACAGAGAAAAATCAACTCCTACCAAATCAGAGAGCCAGAGCCCCAGAGGCCCCCCAACACCTCATCACTGAAGCAGACCAAAAATGAACCCAACATGGCTCAGGGAAATTTTGCGGAAGAGGGGGCGGAAAGAATGTCGGAGCCACATGTTGGGTCATGATACACAGAGACATTTATCATACCAATAACTGTGGGCTAACTCCACAATGCATGACCCATATACCTCAATAAGGAGGGGCCAATGTGGAGGGGGTGGGTTATGGATGAGCCTAATAATGGTACCAAACTGCCCGTACTTGCAGAATAGAAAAGTAATTTAAAAAAAAAGTAAAACTAACAGATTTAATCATTAAATTTTCTTAAGTAATATTACATTTTTCTTCAAAAATGGTATATCATTATTGCTTAAGAATTGAACCTTATAGTTAAACATAATAGTAATATAGGCATGAGTAGTGAATTGCTTTAATTGCTATAATACTAAACTTGAATATTATGTTATTAGTCAATATTTGTTTTATTTACAGAAAGATGTAAGAGAAGGCTCTTTCTCCCCTACTGAATATATTACAAAGGTATTTTCTGTATTAATTAATTGCCTTTGCAAAGTCCTTCTCCAATTATTTCACCTCAGGTGTCACATCCTGGGTGGGACACTTTGTGACTATCTTAGTCAGAGATCATTATTCTTGCCTCTTGGGCAGGGCACTCCCTTCACTGCTATTTCTCTGCTCTATTTTTGTGAGATGTATTGATTATATTGTCATTCTCTCCTTTGGTTATTATGAGTACAAGAAGAAAACGACATACTTCTTACAGCAAAACACAAGTTATCAAAAGATTTATTTCCTTAACTCCAAAGTCCATGAAAATGAAAGTCAGGAAATATTTCTTAAATCTGCTGTTTGAATGAATCTAAAGAAGCAAAAAGTGAGAAAATAAGTATAATTTCCCATGAAAGATATCAGCTATTTTCTGAACACTCTTCTCTTTTTACACAGCTATATGTAATATGCACATAAATATTGTCAAAAATTCTACATTGCATTAATTTGATACAAATACCATTATTAACTAAAATACATGTTTGATTTCAGTGCATGTCTTGAAGTGGGTGTCTGTAATACAAAATAAAAGAGGTGTAAGGTATAATCAGAGCACAGGGCACAAAGCATGCCTAGCAGGACCAAGCGTCGTCTTTCCTTCATTTGCTTTGTGCATTCTGTGTATTCAATTCTTCACTCCAGTCCCTTCAAGCTGCAGCTAACTCTGGAATATCCCCCAGATCTGCTTCATTTTTACCTTTCCCCTTGCAGCACAAGACCTCAGAAACCTTTCAGGATGCAAGGTGGGATTTTTAAAATGATGATTAATTCATACATAGAAGGGCTTTTGATACAGTTGTTTTTTTAGGTAATGTAAAACCCTGGGAGACCTTACCTAGACCTGACATTATCTTTTCATTGGTTTTAAGTAGCAACTAAGGTGGCTTTTACAGATGAGTCACCATATTCTTAATTAAGACAACTTGGTGGCAAAAATTTATGAATTATTTTGTTCCAGTGATAGCAACATGAGTTGAATTTGAAATCTCTATGGTTTTCATTCTCAGATACCTGAGTTCTAGAAAGAAAAGCCTAGACCATTTTGTCCATGTATGAATGCTTTTTAGCTCTTCTCCTCAAAAAGACTAGTGTCTAATAGATAGGTGCATTGGCTTTGTTGAGGCCAAATATGCGTTGGAATAGGATCAGGAAGGAAAACAGCTGAGAAAGGTCCTATACTTTGGACCAAAGAACTATCAATGTTAACACTAGCCCTTTCTGCATTCAGCAATGCCATCTTGTTGTGCACTTTTGGTAGATAGAACAAGGTAACCTTGAATGTATGTCTGTTCCCTGTCATTACATCAACATTAAAATCAAAGAAACCTGCAGATGGTTTCTGCTTACACATCCAATATATGCAAGTATCACACTTTGATTTAGAATGGTGGCTTGAGTTCCTCTTCCTGCAGAAATCCACAGTTGATGCCGCACACAGAAAATCAAGTCAGGGGACAATGTATTTTAGATGAACTCCTTATTAGAAGGGATAAGCACACTTGCAAAAAAGAAAAGAAGCAGATCTATGCTCTTTGTCACCTGAAATGTTCATGTAGAGAGAAAAGATAGGAGGCATTCTGAACAAATCAAACTGACCTTCTGCAGGGCCCTGATGTAGGAATAAAATATTTTTATATCCCTGCAACTAGGACAAGTCACTTTATGTTCATAACAAGCAACAGGCTCCTGGGACACAGAGGAAGGCCTTTCTCAAGAGTGAGATGAAGGACAAAGGTTGGCATTTGATCAGGTTATCATCACCGATAAAGAGTACATCATTTTGAGTGTTTATATCTTGGCTAAAGCATACCGCCACTCAGTGTTAGCTGTGTTTACCACCATGCAGTTAAATCATGCACTTTTAATTTTAACCTCCTGTCTCTTCTTCTGAATCTGTCAATTCACATTGCTAGCACCCGTGTACTAGTTCCAAAACTATGGAACTTTCTTTACTTTTTTAAGTAGCAGTGACCTGAAGCAAAGGTACTCCAACCTAAGCTTATTCACTTTTAAGGTCCCTTTTTGGAAACAATGTCAGTTCGTGTGCTTCCTAGAATTTACTAAGGACAAATGCTACATCCCACATCTTGTCTAGACTCCTCAGATGGCATGGAAGAGAGTCTTATTTTCTTATTTCATCAACTTGGCTGACACAAGTTCCTGCTACAGTTTAGTGGATATCATGTTTCTTACATGCTATAGTAGAATCATCCCATGCTTGCCTATGGTTTTATTGTGGTTAACTGTGATTTAACAACATAAATGGAGAGTTGCTGAAATTATTGACAAGTTTCAAATGAAGGACAATTTTGAGTGAGGTGGAGACTCATGATGTGTTGATTTTCCTGCCTGTATACATGAATGGCCCTTTTGCCCACCATATTCATGAAGTAAGCACACTAGTCATTTCACAGTCCTCTTTGTTCTCAGATGGATTATGTACTATGGCATTGCTTCTGGTCAGGTCTTATCCAGTAGCCTAGTGCCTAGCTTAGTACTTTCATCTTTTACCTCATTTCATCATGTGGCATTGTGTCATCTCACATCACTGATATGGGATTAGTCCAATACACTATGGTGTTTGGAAAGATGACATTTACATAACTTTTATCATTTGGTATTATAACTAATCTCTTATTGTGCCTAATTTGTAAATTAAAATTCATGCTTGAATAGGAGGAAAAACTGGGACATGCATATGTTGTACTTAAGATATTTCAACCTAATGACCTGTAAACATTTTTATGATAGGTGTGTTAGAGCAGGAAATGCATACTTACATAGAGCATTTTCAATTTACAGTTGATTTTCCAGGTTGGGACCCTGTCATAAGTTAAGAAACATCTGTGCCATTCTCAGTGCTATACTGGCTTAAGGCATGGACTGGGGATCTTGTAACATATCTCCAGCAGACATACAGTGAATGCTGCATTGTTTTGTAGTTTGAAAAATCATATTGACATATTCATTTGAAATAAAATATTTAAAATGTATAAGTTTTTGAGCTTTTTTGTTTCCTGTTTTTACCTGTCATATGTGCTTAGCTTCCTTTATAAACTGTCTTTTCCTTAGCTGAAGTATTGTTTTAATTCTACAGTCTGCATGTTTTAAGAAAATTCATTTCTTTGCATAGCATATATTTTTATACATTCTGAATGCAAACTGTCTATTATCTTAAACTTTTTCTACCACAAACAGAATTGTTTCCAGATAAATAAAGTTGTCCTTGGATAGTCCCTTCTTGTTCCTCTTTCTGAAAGCACGGTGTTCTCTTTCCAGACATGTTTTTTCCCCCCTTTGAAGATGTGGCATTTCTAGTCTATGCTCTTCTAGAAATGTGTCCACCCAGAAGTCTGTATGTGAAAGAGCTCTCGTTTGAAAGAATGTGTCCAGTGGAGTCACTGTTGATGTAGAGACCTTTCCTTTTCACTAGGGCTGCCAAACATGGGCAAAACCACAGAGCAGCATATCACCTTGAAATACCAGACAGATGATATTAGGAACAGTAACTCCTTTCATCTAACTTTAAAATCCATATCACACTAGGCTAATTCATTTTGAAAGCTACAAGCATTTTTATTAAATCACATGTAACTCACAAATGATAACATTTGCTTAAGACTGCACAGCTAGCTAGTAAGGGAACTGAATTCCCCCTTAAACTATATTAGCTCTTGAACATCAAGTTTCAATGAAATTATTCTGGTTATATCTAGTTTTAGTAATTTTCTTCTGCCTCTCTAGTTGTTTATCTTCAGTAGATATCCAATGAATAATTGATATTATTGCTATTTGATATGCTGTTTAGTAGGACACAAGTAAAGCATCTTTTGTGCATTTTCTTATCCAGTCTGTCTACTAACACTGCAGGTAAACAAACCTAAATCTAACTGAAGAACAACAAGCCATTCCATTTCGTTGTTGAATAATTTCACCATGTGTTATTACCAATATTAAACAACAATTCTAGTCTTATCCAGAAAGGATACCTTGTTCACAAAATATCTATTTATATCTGCAATAATAATAACATTATTTCACAGACCATGAACATTCATTAATCTCCCCTATTCTGTTTTTTGACAAGCTCTTTTGTTGACCTGTATTAATTAAAAAATATAATTTGATTTAGGCAATATTTAGTATTTTATGAAGTTGTGCTAGATAGAAATCTCATAATAATAAATGTTTGCATGGGCTGAAGAGATGACTTATTGGATAAAGCAGTTGTCTGCAAAGCCTAAGGACCCATGTTTGACTCTCCAGGTCCCATGTAAACCAGATGCACACGGTGATGCAATTGCATAAGGTTGTACATGTGCACAAGGTGGCATGAGTGTCTGGAGTTTGATTACAGTCCCTGGAGGCCCTAATATATTTTCTCTATCTCTCTCTAGCTCACTTGCTCTTACTCTCTTATATTTTAAAAAAAAAAAAAAATGCCAGTCTGTTGGGCTTTCCTCAAAAAAAAAAAAAGTTTCCTAACTGAAAATTTTAATTTCAGTCCATTTTTTGATATTATCCTTTAGTCATCTCTGGTTTTACATACAAAGAGCAGTCTAACTTGAATATTAACATATCATGCCGTGAAGTCGTACTGTTCCTGCCAGGCCTCCGTGTCTCACTCTATTCCTCTTGTTTGGGGTCTTTTTCTCTTTCCAGCTCAATTACTTGCCAGGTCTTTGCCAAATGCAGCTTCCTAATTATTAGCTGGACTCTTGCTATTTTCTAGAGTAAATGACTTAGTAGCATGAAGCTTAATGTATTCTGGAAATAGTTCTCAGTGAACTCCCAAGTTCAGAGCAATTTGTCCAGGTTCAGAAGGAAACACCAGCTTGACATCAGGAATGAGTAAAAAGAGGTTGCTGGCTTTGTGAGAGCTGCAGGTCAGCAAGTGATTCAGGAGGAATCAAAACAAAAGAAGCCAAGCGGGGCACTCTCCTTGGGGTCTGCCTGCTAAACAAGGGAGTGGCATTTGTTGCTGTGTCTCTGGGTATTCAATCAGACTGTACTGAAGATGACCTGTGCTTTTGCTTTAGCACTAGAGGTGCACATCAAAGGCCAAGGACGTAAGAAATGCTTCACCCTACAAACCACCATCATGGGTGTTACAGGAAGGGAATTTGAATTTTCAAATAAGTTCTGCCAATTATAAGTCTTTCATCTTTGATAATTCATTGATTTCTCTGACTTCCCTAGTTTACGAAAACAAGAATGGAGTACATTGTGTCACTATTATAGTATTTCCTAAGTAGTGACCCAAACTGAACACATGCATAGAGACATTAATGGGACCCACTGATGTGAAGATAACTCTAGAAACAATGCATCAAAGGGCAGGCAGGAAGACAGTTTGCTTAAAATATATACATACATATATATTTATTTTTACATAGGCTTTAGTCATGTCTCCTCCACCCTGGTCCTCATTACCCTGAGGGCCCTCCTCAGTATGGTTATTGGTGTTTACTGTGGGGTAAGCAGGGTCTCTGTTAAGCTGGCAGGAGGTGGGGGAAGACTGCACATCAGAATATCTCTACACACCCTGTGGCTCTTACTATCTTCCTTCCCCATCTTCTATAATAGTCCCTGAACCTTGGCGGTTGTGCTAGAAGTTTGGTTTTCATGTTAAGTTCTCTGTAGCCTCTGTATTTCTGTTAAGATGTGTTTTGGTTCTCTACCATATATGTTGCTGTTTCCCCCAGAGACAGCTTTCAGGCCAGCAGTGGGAGTAATACTGGTGTCACTGCTTCCTCTGAGGTGTCTCCTGGACCCTAGTAAATGTGGTACAGGTGGCACATCTTGTAGTGAGCAGTCGGCTATTTCCTGTCCAAATGATGAATCTTGGATTGCTCTAGTTCTCTGCCGTTTGTAAAACAAAACAAACTCTCTATCAAAGGGTGAGAGTAGATTTGATTAATGGTCTGTACATAGAAATTTAAGACAGTTTACTTTTAGAGTCATGTGCCATGCAGAGGGTCTTATATCTGCACAGGCATGTTCAGATTAGCCCTGGTAGCATTGCAGTTGTGGGCAAAGACAATAGGTAAGGATAACACTGTGAGCTCCACAGGAGAAGTATAATAATAAGTTTCCTGGGGCTGAAGAGATAGCTTAGTTGTTAAGGTGCTTGCTTGTAAAGCCTAAGGACCCAGATTCCATTCCCCAGTACCCAAGTAAGCCTTATACACAAGGTGGTACATGCATCTGCAGTTTGTTTACAATGGTTATTTTTCCCTCTGTCAAATAAATAAATAAATAAAATATTTTTTAAAAAGAATAAGTTTCCTAATGAAGTTCAACACTGACATCAACATAGCTCCACTTTCAAAGAAATCCCTGTTAGGTTTTCTTGACATGCACTGTAGAACCACCAGAGAGTTCTGGGATGTGGCACTCCCAGGACAAGGAAGTCAGAAGTGTCTGAGGAAGGGGCTTTCGAAAGGGAGGAGGGGTTCCTGGAGTAGTCAGCAGCTTTTGCTACACAGACTGAGGACTCATCTTGATCACAGTTGGAAAGCTTGCTCTTTCATTTCTGTTTTACTCAACACATTTCTTCACAAAGATAACAGAGGCCTCTAATCCAAGGAGAACTTGATGTCACTGACATTCATTTCAGCAGGAGGGGACCTACTGACATCAGTGATGGGCACCACACAGAAGTGAGGCAAGCATTAGTTTTTGTTGTCTTGGTTGTTTGCTCTCCACCCCTTTCTTATTTTCATTTATAAAAATTCAGTAGAATAGTAATTGCTCACTGAAGAATTTTGTTTTGCTCTGTTTTCTTTTATCTATACATTCTTTGGAATCTGATTTCTTTTGCTAATGATAAATAATTAAGTCTTGTTTCTAAATAGTATTGATGATCTTACATGTTTTATATCTAGAAACTTCCAAGAAATAGCCAAATGGCTGAAAAACCATACAATGGCCCCTAATTCATAGCAAATATTAAAACACATCTAATGAGGTTCCATGATTAAAGACATTTGCTTGCAAAGCCTGACATCCTGGGTTTCATTCCCCAGTACCCACAAAAAGCCAGACACACAAAGAGACACTGTACTTTGTTTGCAGAGGCAGGAGGCTCTGATGTGCCTATTTTATTTCTCTCTCAAATAAACATAAAATATTACAACTAAGTTGTATAATCATTTCATAGATGTTATTATATTTCTTTCCATGAGATATGTTAAAAATAAGTTACACTCATTTTGAAAGGTAGAAAAATCAACGACCACATGGTGGTTTGGATGAAACATCCTCTTCCATTGGCTCACATGCTTTGAGTGGTTATCTCCAGCTGGTGTCAGTTTTGGAGGGATGGATATGGGGCCTTTAGGAAGTGGAGCCTTGCTGGAGCAGATGAATCACTGAGAGCAGACCTTGAGGTTGATTAGTCTAGCCTGCTGGGTATTCCGAGCTTGCTGACTTCTACTACTGCATCCCAACTGATGTGACAAGATGTGAGGCCTGGCTGTCTGCTCTGCCCTGCTACCTCTGTCAAGACCAAACTTGTGCTCAAAACTGTGAGCCAAATGCGATCTTTTCCTTTGTGGGATGCTATAATCACAATGTTACTTTGACCTGTGTTAAAGTTTGTCTTTCTGATTGTCTTCCAACCTGCAATATGCAATGTTAAAACAAATAAAAAAATGATTTTAACTCATTATTGAATCAGTTACTATCGTTAGTTGCTTAGAATTTTGTTTGTCCTTTGTATTTCCATAATTATCTCTTAGTAAAAGGGAAAAAAACGCCTGTACTCTTACCTCTGTATCATTATAACTGTGTTGTACAGACTCCTACAGATGACTTCTAGCTATTACATTCTATAAACTATTCATAAGATATTTTTATTTTTTAAATTTAATTTAGTATTTATTTACTTATTTGGGAGAGAGAGAGAGAGAGAATAGGTACTCCAGGACTCCTGGCCACTGCAAATGAACTCCAGATATATGTACCACCTTGTGCATCTGGCTTACGTGGGTGCTAGGGAATCGAACCTGAGTCCTTTGGCTTTGCAGGCAAGTGCCTTAACCACTAAGCCATCTCTCTTGCCCTCATGAGATATTTTCATATAAGTGGTAGTGACTTTACAAAATCTTCCTACTCCAATTCATGACAACAACAAACAACTATTTTCAGCTCTAATTCATAAGTATCAAGAATTTTAGCTTTATGCCAGGTTGTAGTTACCTTCCATTGCTGGGACAAAGCACCAAACCAAAAGGAACTAATGGGAGGAATGCTTTCATTTTGGCTTATGGTCTCAAAGTGCAGCTTCGTGATGGCAGAGCAAAAGAAGACATGAGAAGAGAGAGGCTGGACATCACCTCTGCCTCAGCAGGTGGACAAGACATCAGGATAGTGAACCAACTTCTAGCAAGAGGGAGCTGGCTATAAAACTTCTATGCCTTCCCTCAATAAAACACATCCTAGAGCAAGGCTCCACCTTCAAAATTACCACCAAGTATTCAGAACACATGGATTTATTGGGGGTATCTGATCCCAGCAAACACATGCCATAATCCCTACAATGTTATATAGCTCAGGAAAGAACTGGTAAAGACTGACATAACACTATTCTTAACATGTCTCTATCCTAGCCTCAAAAACTATCCCAAGTAAACAAACAGTGAAAAGTTGAATTTGTAAAAAACTTGGATTAAGTATTCTGTGATGGTTTAAACATAAATGTTCTCCATAGACTCAAGGGTTTGTGTTTAAGCTTCCAACTTAATCCCAGATGGTATATCCTTTGAAAAGTGGAGCCCTACAAGAGGAGGTGTGTCATTGAGGGAAAACTTTGAGTCTTACCCACTGGGTATTCAGTGCTGGCTTGCTCTGTCTGCTTTTTCTCCATGGATAGCTGATGTGTGGAGATATGATTTCCCAGCTGCCAGATATTCCATGCTTTCCTCCTCCATCACAAGGAGACTTCCCCTCAAAACTATAAGCCTGAAATACACTCTTTCCTCCCACAAGCTGCTTGGGCTTGGGTATTTGTCCCAATAATGAGAATGCAGCAGCTACATACACCTTTTATTCATACCTTATTCAGGAATCTGGATTTCAAAAAGAAATGGCAAAAAATGGTAGGGTAAAAATAGAATAGCTGCCAGAAAAAGTCTAGCTAGCTGGTGGAAATGAAAAATGGTATTTGACTTTCTGTGACAGAAATAGAGCCTGCTAGTGCCCTTGATAAATTAAGGGAGCCACTGAAATTCATGTATCTGCTCATGGTAACTGGCTACGTCCCGGCCAGGCTAAAGTAAGGCTGGTGCAGAGCAGTGAGAACAGTCTCGAGAGAGTAAAGGCACGTGAAATTCCAGCTGAACTCGCCCTAATCTGGACAGAAAGGCATAGTTTAGCGTGAATGTGATTTGTAAGATGATGCATGGTAGCTTCTGCAAAAACTCTTATAAGAAGATAAATTACAATACAGAACATAAGAGAAGTAAGTTCAGCATAAGTGCTGAACTAGTGGAAGAAACTATGGGGTGAAAAGTGGTCCTGAGTATTTATTTTTTTCTTTTAGAAAATTTAAGGCAGAACCGAAAGACCAATAGTGAAACAGTACAACAAGTGATTAGGCTTGCATCTTGAGCATCTTGAGGTGAGCTCCCTGATCCACGCTGAGTTGCTGTTTTTGTACTCCTCATCACACTGAAAATTAGCTCAATCGTCAATAACCAACAACTTGTTCAAGTCCCAAAACAATAATTCATTCCTCCTTTCCATTATCCCCATGGCTAATTTCGAATCAGGTCTTATTCAGAATTATTATAAAAAATATGAATGAAGGGCTGGAGAGATGGCTTTGCAGTTAAGCACTTGCCTGTAAAGCCTAAGGACCCTGGTTCAAAGCTTAATTCCCCAGGACACATGTTAGCCAGATGCACAAGGGGGCACATGCGTCTGGAGTTCATTTGCAGTGGCTGGAGGCCCTGGCACACCCATTCTCTCTCTCTCTCTCTCTCTCTCTCTCTCTCTCTCTCTCTCTCTCTCTCTCTCTCCCTCTTCCTCTCTCTCTCTCCCTCTTCCTCTCTCTGTCTGTCATTCTCAAGTAAATAAATAGAAATAAACAAAATACCAAAAACAAATGCATGAAGTCCATAAACCTCAATGCTTCCACATTTCTTGAAATACAACTGTAAAACAAAATAAATGGCAGTACCCAAAACTACTTAAATACATGTTACAAAATCCCTGAATAATAGGAAAACCACATGTGGCGGTTTGAATGTGAATGTATACCCTCTTCCCGACCCCACCCAAAGTCTCAGATTTTAATTAACATTAAGCTTCTTATTTATGTCTGCAGCAGCCTGCTGGAGTAGGTGAATCTTAAGTCCAGTCCCAAAGTATGTTCAGAGCTAGTCTGAGCTCTGGCTGTTTGTGCTTACTGGCTGTTTAGAGGTGTTTTTTCTGCTATGCATCTACAGAAGTGTGTCAGCTTCTGTAATCAACCCTCTCCTCCTATGTGGTGCTTCTGGTTATTTGTTCCAGCCACAAGAAAATAACTGCAATACCATGTGAAATCAGAAAATTTAAAAAAAAAAAAAAAAGGAAACCGAAATTAAGAAAAAGCGAAAGAAAACAATGATTGTCAGAAACCAGGAGAGAAAGATGGTGTGCCCTGGGCTGTAAGTTGAGTGCTGTCCTCAGAGTGAGAAATCCAGTGTGATGTGGGCAACATCCTGAAGGTGGTCCTATGTCAGAGAATGCCACCAAATCATAAATTGTCCATCGGTATGAAAGCAAAAAAATAAAATAAAAAATAAAGACATTCTCTAAACAAGGAGAAAGACTGCACTGCAAGGTGGCCAAAGAGGAACCAAATATGATGTCAAGATTACTGTCCACAAGGACATCAGTAAATCCCTGAAGATGAAAGAGGAACCTAGGTAAAGACCAGGGAGCAAAGGAAGACAGGAAAAACATGGGAAAAGAAGAAAATGGATTAAGGCCAAGGAAGAACTAAAGTAAAGAGGAAGAAGAAGAAAAAAACATGAAGGAGAGAGAGAAAATGAGGACAGGCAACATATCATCAAGAAGAGGAAGCTGGTTGCTATCAGGCTTAAGTCTGGGATGACGTGTTTCATTGCCACCCTGAGAACACCAGCGGGCAAGATGAAGGAATTCAGGATTTTTATCGGAGGCATGTTGACTGAGAGCTTCCTGTCCCAATCATCTTGATTCAAGACTGTAAACAAGACTGAAAACACAACACAGGCTTGAGAGATGGCTTAGTGGTTAAGAGCGCCCCTTGTTCAAGCCCCCTGTGCATAAGGGCCTAAGGAGACCTAAGAGGCCCCTTGAGATGAATCAGCAGGGCTGACATAAACACCTGGGTGTGGACACATTCATATGTAACCCCAGTCCCACAGGGGAGCAGAGACAAGGGAACTGCTAGAGTCTGAAAAAGAGAGCAGGAGAGAGAAAAGAAAATAAAAGCAAGACTGGCTCAACAAAGAAGGGGCAGAAGCATATCAGAGTGAGGCATTTGATGTTCTACTCGGGACCTAGCAAGCTCACCCCATCAGGAGACTGTAGGGGACCCCACATGAACACAGACACTCACATATTCAGCACACACTGTGAATGCACACACACACACACACACACACACACACACACACACACACACACATATGCACAAGTAAAAAAAATTGTCACAACAAAGTCTAGCAGGGATAATATCAATGGTAAATTCTAGGGAGAAAGAAAGTAAAAACATCAACAAAAACTAATGTAAGCACTACAATAATCAGCTATTCCTAGATTTGTAAAAGAAAAAGTTGCAGAAACTAGGGATATAGATTACTGGTAGAGTGTTTACCTAACATGCAACTTGCATTCAGTCCCGATCACTACATTTTAAAAAAGCACAAATTATGGGCTGGAGAGATGGCTTAGCGGTTAAGCGCTTGCCTGTGAAGCCTAAGGACCCCAGTTCGAGGCTCGGTTCCCCAGGTCCCACGTTAGCCAGATGCACAAGGGGGCGCACGCGTCTGGAGTTCGTTTGCAGAGGCTGGAAGCTCTGGCGCACCCATTCTCTCTCTCTCCCTCTATCTGTCTTTCTCTCTGTGTCTGTCGCTCTCATATAAATAATTTTAAAAAAATTTAAAAAAATAAAGATAAAATAAAATTTAAAAAAAAAATAAAAATTAAAAAAAAGCACAAATTATAGTTTTATAATGTAAACATTAGATCAAATCAATGAGTATAATGTGGAATGGAGCATTAAGGGTGATACTTGTTGTATTCACCACAGAGTTGATACATTTACATGAGTATAAATTCATTTGAAAATGTTGTGTAGTACTATAGAGACTAATGAGATAGCTCAGGTCATCCTTGCTTCTCAAGCACGGGGACCCAGGTTTGATGCTCAGGACCCATGTAAATGCAGGGTGTGGTGGTGTTTGTAACCCCAATTCTGGGGAGGACACTGGAAGATCCCTTGAGTTTGTTGGCCAACAAGTCCAACTTGGTGAACTCCAAGCCAATGAGAAATCCTGTTTCAAAAAGACATGATTAGTTTACCTGAGAATGAGCTTATCCTCTGATCTTCATATGCATACACACACACAAATACCACATGTATGCCCAAGTGTGCATGTATACACAGAGTGACACACACACACACACACGAAGCATGCATGTATGTGCAGGTGCATGTGAAGGCAAGAACAGGTTGTCACATGTGTTCCTGAATTACTCTCCACTTTTTTTTTTTTTTTGAGACAAAGTCTCTCACTGAACCTAGAGTTCATGGATTCTGTTAGATCATCCAGCCAGCAATCCCCAGGAATCCTCTTGGCTTTACTTCCCCAGGCTGAGGTTACAGGAATGTGTGCCACTCTCAGCTTTTCATGTGGGTGCTGGGAGTCCAAACTCGGGTCCTCATAATTGTGTGGTGAACACTATGGACCGACCTATCTTCCCAGCCTCTCCTTTTCTTCTTGGTAACTTGTAATGATTATACAAATTGAAGGTTTTTATTGTGACATCACATGAACATAAGGTAGGATTGATGTCGCCCACACTCCCTTCTAACCTCAGTCTCCCCTCTTTCCCAACTCCCCCAGGCCCTTTTCCAGCTCCTGATGAGCCCTCCTTCAGGACATTTTTCACCCTATCTTTCTTCCACTTATCCATTGATTGTTACCTAGAGTGCTTTTAAATATTGGCTCTTATATTTAGTCCCGTCATGAAAATGGTCATATAGATAAAAAATGAGATCTAGAGATGTTACAGGCTTGATATAAAGTGCTTTCTCCAAAGTCTCACATACTGAAGTCTCAGTCCCCCATGTAAGAATTCACAGTGGATTTACAATGTGGTGACATCATTAAGAGGTGACAGAAACAGTAAGAAGTGGGGTCTATAGGCCCATGGGGGCCGTCCTTTGAAGCCTGGATTGTTCATCTCTTTCTGTTTCTCCCCTGCTTCCTGCTGCAATCATGACAGCAGCTTTTCCTGTTACAGTGCTCCTCTGTGTTGTGTCTATGGCCATGTGTCCGGAAGCCATGACATCAACACACTGTGGCCTGAAAAATCTAAACAGTGAGCCCAAATCCATCTTCCCTCCTGAAAACTGTTTCACAGGTGTTTTGACATGGTGAAAAAAAACCTAATAGGAGAGAAATAAGAAAGAAAGAAAATATTATTTCATAAAAATTAAATTACAGGGCTGGAGAGAGGGCTTAGCGGTTAAGCGCTTGCCTGTGAAGCCTAAGGACCCCGGTTCGAGGCTCGTTCCCATGTTAGCCAGATACACAAGGGGGCACACGCGTCTGGAGTTCGTTTGCAGAGGCTGGAAGCCCTGGCGCGCCCATTCTCTCTCTCCCTCTATCTGTCTTTCTCTCTGTGTCTGTCGCTCTCAAATAAATAAATAAAATTTAAAAAAAAAATTAAATTACAGAGTGCATTTGAGACACTAGCTGAAATGGTAATCTGGCAGCAGTCACTGAGAAGGCTAGTAAACCAACTAAGAATGACTGAAAATGAAATAAAAATATATGCAGGTAGTGTTCTTTCTGTATTTGATGTCAGGCGAATTCCAATGGCACTTGTTCTTTCTTGGGCAGATCCAGCAGGTGTCAGAAACTTAAAATAGAAGATGAAAATGCAATAACTGAGCCATAAAAATTCAAATAAATATGTACAAGATTTTTTAAAAAGCCCCATTTCACCTGAAGTCTTTCTGAAGATAGACAAAGTAACCGATTCTACCACCTTCATCCTACAAAGCATTGGCCGAGATGACTTCATAGTATAATTCCATCAAAGCTTCAAAGACCATAGATATCTGAGGCCCTATCTATACTCCCATAGGGTTCTGAGTGATTTAGATTTCCTAATTCATTTTACTAAGTAAACATAACATTGGAAATTGCATTTTAAAATATATGGGAACATATTTGTAAATAGTAAGGGAACATCTTAGATAAAATACTTAATAAGCTGCATCTTACACATGCTGCTATATACGATCCAATGGAAAATATACCCCCCGCAACACACACAGCTAAATAAATCAGAAAAGATAAAGCAGAGGCAGAATATATATATACATACATATATATATATATATATATATATATATATATATATATATATATATACACACACACACACACATACACATATATACATACATATAGGATAAAATATATTTATTTGTAGATGATATGATGGTAAACTTTGGAAATCCAAGAGAATCATTTGTAGAACCCACAATTAAATGCTAATAGCATAATAATGCAAAGTAATGAAGCAATTCACTAAGGACTATACATTAACATATAAAAATCAATAGTTTTTTTCAACCAACACAATTACCAGCTAGAGGATAAAATATTAGAGAATGCCCATTTCTGAGAACCAAAATTTCAACACTTTAAAAATTATGTAACAGTAGTAAACAAAACCTTTATGGGAAAGACTGTTAAACACTTCTGAAAGGCTTTATAATGTGAAATGTCATCTGCTCTTCAACAGCATGGCCCAGCCCCATAATCATGCCAATTCTCATGTGACAGGGTCTTCTATGAAATCAATGTAATCATCATTAATACCCTAGTAAATTTTCAAATAAAGCTAGACTTGTTGATACTAGTATACATGTGATAAAATAAATATACATGTGTATTCAGGAAAATATCACAAAATGCAAGCGACATCACATACTATTAGACTATTAGAATTCCAGGCCTGTTGCAGTCAGGTTCACATTGCTGGTAAAAATCACCTAACCAAGAGCAACTTTTGGCCCCAAAAAAGGTTCATTTTGGCTTACAGACTTGAGGGGAAGTTCCATGTTGACAGCGAAAGCAATGGCATGAGCAGAGGGTAGACATCACCCGCTGTACAACATAAGGTAGGCAATAGCAACAGGAGAGTGTGCCAAACACTGGCAAGGGGAAACTGGCTATAACACCCATACACCCGTCCCCAACAATACACTCCCTCCAGGAGGCATTAGTTCCCATATCTCCATCAGCTGGAAACCTAGCATTCAGAACACCTAAGTTTATGGGGGACATCTGAATTAAGCCACCACAAGGCCCTTTTTAAAAGTTTTAAATATAAACCGCCTTGTAGGGAAGAAGATAGAATGCAGACCAAAATGTTGATTCAAATACAGATAGAAAGTTAATATGCAATAAAGGTAGCGCCTCAACTCACTGGAACAAAATGGACTTAAATTGACTGTGTGACAAACTGATAGTCATATGTGAAAAGGCAAAATTAGACCCTACTTCATTTAGTACACATGAATTAACTCCAAGTTAATGAAGAGGAATTAATATAAATATTAAAAGAAAATAGTTTAACCTCTTTATAGGTAAATTGTGTATTAACACATGTGGTCATCTCTGTAAGCAAATAGGGCAAATTTCAACACTAGCTATTAATATTACCTTTCATAAAAAAAGAGATGACATAAGCAAATACACATTTCTGATACAAAAAATTAATATAGAAATTACAAAACTGATGAGACTGGTTACTTAACATGAAGATGTCCAGTTTCAAACATTTTTCTGCAAAAAAATCCATAATTTGTTTTCCTTTATAGATGATTAGAATTTCATTGTGTATATTATTATTCCATTTTACATACATTTTTACATTTATTTTATTTTTTTGTATTCATATGGATGAGGCAGAGAGACAGAGATAGAGATAGAGAGTAAAAATGAGCATGGGTGCATCAAGGCCTCCTACCACTGGAACCAAACTCCAGATGTATGTGCCACATTGTGTATCTGATTTTACATGGGTACTGGGGAATTCAACCTATGCCATTCAGGTTTGCAAGCAAGTGCCTTTAATCAGCAAGCTATCTTTCCAGTCCTATTTATTTATTTATTTAGGAGAAGGAGAAAGAGGGAGAGAGAGGAGGAGAGGGCATAGCAGGGCCTCCAGTTGCTGCAAATGAACTCCAGATGCACGTATCACTTTCTGCATTGGCTTACAGGGGTCCTGGGATATCGATCCTAGGTCCTTTGTCTTTACAGACAAGCACCTAAACTACTAAGCAATCTCTCTAGCTCTCTGATTTTATTTTAAATGGACCAAAAGAAAAAGATAAGAGACCCAAATTGATAAAATTAGAGATCAAGGTGTAACCATTGTATCAGATACCAATGAAATTTTAAAAAAATCACTATGACACACTTTAAGGACCTATTCTCCACTATAATGGAAAATCTGAAAGAAACAGATGAATTTCTAAATATGTATATATATTGCACCAAAATTAAAGCAAGATAAGATAAACCATTTAAGCAGACCTATACCAAGAAATGAAATCAAAGCAATTATAATAAGTCTTCCAACTAAAAAGATGGTTCAGGCTCAGATTGACTGTTGAATTCTGCCAGATCTTCACAGAACTAATACCAATGGTTATCAAACTATTCATAAAATAGGAAAATCAGGAATACTACCCTATTCCTTTTATGAAGCCAACATTGTCCTCATATAAAAACCAGAGAAAGACACAACTAAAACCAAAATTACAGACCAATCTCCCTCATGAACATTGATGTACATTTCCTCAACAAAATACTGGCAAACAGAATATAGGAACACATCAAAATATCATTCACCCTTATCAAGTGGGTTTTATCCCAGAGATGCAGAGATATGCAAATTGATAAATGTAATATACCATATAAATGGACTGAAGGGCACAAATCCCATGATCATCTCAACAGATGAAAAAAAAGCTTTTGACAAAATCCAACATCCCTTCATGGTAAAAAAAAAAAAAAATTAAATTAAAACAAGAATAGAAGGAACATACCTAGACACAATAGAGGTCATCTATACCAAACATGATAATAAATGAGGAAAAACATACAGGTGGCCCCTTTTATTTAATATAATGCTTGAAATTTTAGCAGTAAGACAAGAGACACAAATAAAAGGGATACAAATTGGAAAGGAAAAAGTCAAAACATCATCATTTGCAAATGACAAGATTCTATATGCAAGGAACCCTAAAGATTCTACCAGAAAACTGTTAGAGGTGATAAACACTCTCAGCAAAGCAGGATACAAAATTAACACCCAGAAATCAGTAGCCTTCCTAGGTACCAATAACAAACAAGCCAAGGATGAAATTATGGAAACATTCCAATTCACAATTTTATATAAACAAACAAACAAACTCCCTAGGAATAAATCTAACCAAGGATCTCTACAACGAAAACTTTGAAACACTCAAGAAAGAAATTGAAGATGACACTAGCAAAGAGATGTTCATGGGTTAGAAAATTGAATATTGTGAAAATGTCTATCTTACTAAAAGCAGCCTACAGGCTTAATGCAATCCTCATCAATATACCAATGGAATTTACTGAAATAGAAAAAACAAATCCTAAAATTTATGTGAAGCACACACACATACACACACACACACACACACACAAAATCCCCAAATAGCAATAACACTTTTGAGTTAGAGAGAGCATCCACATGGTAGATCTAGAGTGTAAGGGAAATATAAGCATGGTAGATTTGAAAACCAGAGGAAAACCATACATGTAATCAAGATGAGAAGTTACCCCAAACTATAAAGCACAGGCAAGCAGAAAAAGTCTCCCAGACCAAGAAACAGTAGTATTATGCTCTATCCTCTCCCTGCACCAAGCCAGGCTCAGTGAGGGGGAGCCAGATTCACAGGTGTCCCTGTAGCCTTAGCGGAGAAGAGAAAGAATAAAGAGAGACCCCCCCCCCACACACACACACAGACACCAGGGCTAACAAGAAAACAGAGAGAGAGAGGGAGAGAGAGAAAGAGAGAGAGAGAGAGAGAGAGAGAGTAAGGGTCTGGAAGGCCACAGTCTTTATAGCATCAGATTCAAGTATGCCAGGGGAACACTTGTTTGGTTTGTAGATTTGGAGGGGGCACTCCAGAGCCAGTCCACCTGGACAGTTCTATTTAGATAGCCTGCTAGACTGTAGGCAGCAGGAGTGATGTAGATCAATCTCAATCAGACATGAATTCCATTTCTGCCAAGAGTTGAATTATTGTGTCATGTCATGGTGGCATGTGGGGGTGGCATATCCTGGCTTTTTCTTGGCCTCGATTCTACCTGAAACTACCTAAAAGAACTACTGGCACAAAAACAGACATATAGAAAAATGAAAAAGAATAGAGAAGCCAGATGTAAACTCAGGCAGCTATAGTCATCTGATTATTGACCACATATGCAAAAAATATTCACTGGAGAAAAGACATCCTCTTTAACAAATGGTGCTGATAAAGCTGTATGTTTATATAGAGAAAGATGATATTGGATCATTATCTCTCTCCATGCACAAGACTCAAGTCTAAGTGGATTAAAGACCTTAATGCCAGATTTGAGACTCTTAAACTGCTAGGATGAAAATTAGGAGAAACACTTCAACATGTAAGCATAGGCAAGGAATTTCTGAATGAAGCCTCAGTCACTCAGGGAGTCAGACAACTAATAACCACTGCAACCTCATGAGATGAGTATCTTTTGTACAGGAAAGGACACTGTGAACAGGGCATGAAAAGAGGCATTCTACAAAATGGGAGAAAATCTTTGCCAGCTACACATCTGACAGAAGATTAATGTCTAGGATGTCCAAAGACTTAAATAATAATAAAACATACAGTCCAATAAAAAATGGGCTATAGGGCTGGTATATTTACATGATGGAATTTTATTCAGCAGCAAAGAAAAGAAATGAAATGAAATTTGTAGGGAAATGTATGGATTTGGACAAGATTATACTAACTGAGGTAACCCAGGCTCAGAAAGTCAAATGCCACATGTTCTTTCTCATATGTGGATCCTGCCTTCAAATGTTTATATTTTTATGTGACTTTGAGTAAAGGTTAGTAGTAGAGGCTAGAAAGGGGATATGAGGGATGGAGGAGAGGCGAGGTCTTAAGGGGGAAGGTATAATAGATGTGTGAGTTAAGGAGCAGAATCCTGGGCATGAAATAGTCTAATGGCCAGGGATGAGAGATGGCTTAGCAGTTAAAGTGTTTTCCTGTGAAACCTAAGGACCCATGTTTGATCTCTCTCCAAACCCCATGTAAGCCAGATACACAAAGGTGAGACAAGCACAAAGTCACACATGCCCAATAGGTGGCACAAGCATCTGAAGTTCAATTTCAGTGGTTGAGGCCCTGGTGCACTAATTCTCTGTCTGGTTCTCATTGTCTCTAAAAACAACTTTAAGATATTATATAAAAGGCATATGGAAACTGACTTCTTTGCTAGCTAATAATATATATTCCTTAAAAAAGAAATTTTGTGCAGAAATATCCATGGAGGTGGATATTTCTGTGCCCAGAGCTATCGAGTGTTATTAGAAAATTTTCAGTGCTAGGGATGGGGAATCTTCAATGAGTTGTTGCCTGGGGGATGATGCTCATGCCCCCAAAACATTAAAGGCTAATGCCAAGGCTCTTGATTACCCACCAGAATTAGATGATAAGACCCTATTGCTGAAGACTCCTCATGGTTGGGCTGAAGGTTAATGTGAAATGCAGTGGGGGATGAGATGTTAGGATGCTAGATCCTATGCATCCTGTTGTGGGAGAAAATTCATCAATGATCTTAATCAGCCATAGAACCTATAAGCTGTATGATGGCCAGTCAGGCCAAATGTACCAAACTGGTGCAATGATGGTACAACTGTTACGGGGGGGGAACCAACTGCTCTCTGATTTTACTTCAGGCTTGCTCCACAGAAGGGAATTCATGCCTGGTTCTGAAAATCTAATCAAAAGCCTATAGCTGGGGAGGTCATAAGCCCTAGGGAGGACACTACTCCTATTATCTACCTGAGTGGATGTATCATGCCCACCAAACCACCCTTTAAATACTTATGTTTATATCCATATGTTAATATTAATCTCACTTTTGGTTAATGACACTTTTCAAATGATTATGGCCACTAGGGTGACTCAAATCTCAACAAAGTGCTAACAAGTGACAGCAGAGTTTTCAGTACTAAGTGTGACATCTCTACACCCTCCAAGGCTCAAGGTCCTTTACAGGAGAGGTGATTTGGGAGGAGAGGTATATTGTCTATATTTATAAAAGTTCTCAGTAAAAAGTCTAATTTATCTGGGTGTGGTGGCGCACGCCTTTAATCCTAGCACTCGGGAGGCAGAGGTAGGAGGATTGCCATGAGTTCAAGGCCAACCTGAGATGACAGAGTGAATTCCAGGTCAGCCTGGACCAGAGTGAGACCCTACCTTGAAAAACCAAAAAACAAAAAAATGTCTAATTTTTTAAAAATTATTTATTTATTTATTTGAGAGTGACAGACACAGAGAGAAAGACAGATAGAGGGAGAGAGAGAATGGGCGGGCCAGGGCTTCCAGACTCTGCAAACGAACTCCAGACGCTTGCGCTGCCTTGTGCATCTGGCTAACGTGGGACCTGGGGAACCGAGCCTCGAACCGGGGACCTTAGGCTTCACAGGCAAGCGCTTAACGGCTAAGCCATCTCTCCAGCCCAAAAGTCTAATATTTTTATGTTTGACAATTTTATAGATGTATATATTTTGAATCATATTCAACCCCCCCCCCATTACATTCTTTTCCCTCTCCCATCGAGCCTCTTCTTTTCAAGTGGCTCCACTTCTACTTTAATGTTTTAGTTTGTTTTTATGACCCACTGAGTTGAATTAGGGTTGTATGCATGAGCACAGGTATTTCCTTAAGTTGTTTTTGTCAAGAATTTTGTCCCAGCAATGCGAATAGGTACTAATGCAGGTGACCTTACATCAGGTTTATGAAATTTCACCATCCCATGGAAAGCATTCTTTGGAACTCCAAAAGGAATAATTCTAGAGTCTCATTGATGTAGCCCTCAGTGTTCACTGCCTACAAGGTAATGACCACAACTTCTCCAGAGGGATCTTGAGACTCAGCTGTGGAAACAGGGCCTTTTGAGATTTCTTCCTCTTCTGAATATGCCAAATTATCCATCTCAAGGAGCATACTGGGGCTGGATAGTTGGCTTAGTGGTTAAGGCACTTGCCTGGAAAGCCTAAGGACCCCAGGACCCACATAAGCTTGATTCACAACATGGCACATGCATCTGGAGTTCATTTGCAATGGCTAGAGGCTCTGGTGCACCCATTCTTTCTTTCTATCTCCCTCTTTTTTTCTGTCTCTTAAATAAATAAATAAACAAATAAAATATTTTAATAAAGAACATACTGTTTCCCTACATAAAAGAAATATATGAATATATGGCATAAGACCCCTGATAGATGTGTGAAAATGGAGATAGTATAGAACTCTGTATTTATTTTTTCCTTAATCCATATATCAGAATAAACCTTATTTAATAAATTAGGCATGATATGAGATTAACAGTTTCAAGCAGAATGATTATAGCAACATTCTATAATAAAAGACAGTTAATTGGGTCTCCTAGAATATCTTGATATACTGCACCCATCCTTACAGTGATGCTATGAGGCAAAACTCTGATTTCAGAATCACAGAAAGGGAAGTGAGTAATGTCAGCACTGTGCTTTAGTTTAGGACTAGAGTTGAGATTCTAAAGATTTATCAGAAGGAAGATTGTCTTTTCCAAGGGATCCTGACTCATAACACCTCAATGCTTGGTGGCATGTACTCAACACGCAAATTCCAATGAAAGGATGATCCCCAGCCTAAGGCAAGAGGATGGCATGAGATTATTGCATTACCTACTCAGAAGCACATGCAGTCTAAAATTTATGATTTCTTTATTTTTGGAAATGTTCATTTAATATATAGACTGCAGTTAAGAGTGGAATCATGGGAAAAGAAAAGATGGTTCAGGGTCTATTGTAGCTGCTGAGGCATATACCTGCTATGCCTTCACTCTTTATCATTCTTTTTGTGCCTTCCTAGTGATTCCAATTGCTACAAAATACTCTTATAAATAATGTTTTTATAATGCGCTCTCCCTGATGATATTGGCATCTTTGTCTTCTAACATATATGTATTTGGTCTTTTGAGGTTGGGTCTCTCTCTCTCTCTAGCTCAGGCTGAGGTGGAATTCACTATGCAGCTCAGAGTAGCCTTGAACTTGCAGCAGTCCTCTTACATCTGCCTCCTGATTGCTGGGATTCAAGGTGTGTGCCACCACAGCCAGCTTTCTCATAACATTTCAAACATTTTTTTAAATATTTATTTATTACTTATTTATTTAATAGAAACAGGGAGGGAGAGAGAGACAATGGATGTTCCAGGGCATTTATCCACTGAAAACGAACTCCAGATACAATCACCACCATGTCCATCTGGCTTACATGGGATCTGGAGAATCAAAGCCAGGTCCCTAGGCTTCGCAGGCATGTGCCTTAACCACTAAGCAATCTCTCCAGCCCCATTTTAAACATTTTTTCCCTAAGTGGATAAACTGAATCTAATCTGTTAGGAAGCACAAAATATGTCCAAATCATGATACTTTTAAAAACCTATCCAATATTCCTCACATGTCTGGAAGTTGAAACAAACAAGTATATTAAGAAAAAAATAATTAATCCTTCTCATAACTCATCATCATACTTGTCAACCCCCCAGGCTTTATCCTTATTTACAATGCCCTGTAGGATCTTGCTTCTTTTATCTCTGGTTCCTCATAGCACTGTTCCCTTCCTTTAGGATGCACTGGCTGCCAGTAGTTACATTGCTCTGTACTTTATTTCTATCCATCACCCTCTATTGGCTTACCCTTCTATCTTCTTTTGTTGTGATCAAGAGCTGCACACCCTCTCGCTGAGCAACACTTCTTCAGAGTGCAGAGTCCATGGGAGTGTATCTCTCTTGTTCCTTGTTCTCTCTCACTCTGGTGTGCTGCCTGGCACATTCAAAGAACTAAAGGGATATTTCCTGTTAAGAATTCATGACTTTACCTGGTAAAAATCAAGACACTTTTAAAGAATTCACTTTGTGGTGCATACATAGGTTCTTTAAATTCTTCTGCTCTTTGGCTTTTGTGTGACTGCCTCTAATTCTTCCCATACCAGACTTAGTGGAATATTTTCATCTGTCTATGTCTCTCTCTCTCTGTTTTTTTTTTTTTCTTCAAGGTAGGATTTCACTCCAGCTCAGGCTGACCTGGAATTCACTCTGTATTCTCAGGGTGGCCTCAAACTCATAGCGATCCTCCTACCTCTGCCTCCCACATGCTGGGATTAAAGGTTTGCACCACCAAGCCCAGTTTTGGATATGTCTTCTTGAAACCAGTTCCATGAAGGAGTTTAGCTGTCATGATGTGGCACTTACAAGCCATGAAGATATTTTATTTTTTTCTAGGAGATGAGAAGCCTGTTAAAGTAGAAGAAGGCCAAAGAGTTTAGAATGATGATGAAATAGCTATAACATATGAGAACTCTGTAGAAGACAGAGTCTGGTGCAGTTTTACAGAGCTTGTTATGATTGTTCTCCAGATCCAGAAAGAATCACTTCTTGTGTGCATCCTTTCTGATTGGAAAGTCATACATCAAGCCTGGTTTCGTGGAAAAGGAAACAAACTAGTGAAAGTTGTGTCTGTCAATTTTATTGGATTGTGAAGTACCCATGCAATGTGTCTGAGAGGACATTTCTAGAGCAAATGTACTGAGAGAGGAAGACCTAGCCTGAATGTAAGCATTTCCACCCCATATATTGGGGACTCCAAGTGGAAGAAGAGCAATAGATGATAGGCAGGCAGTGCAGGCATTCTCTGTATATATATTGGACACCATGTGTTGAAATTGCTCTGCTCCAGTCTACCCTCCATGACATGATGAACTTGTACTTCAGAATCCATGAGTCCACCCATGGTCACAGTGATGACAAAGCTGACAGAAAATTGGTATCAAAGAATCAGAGTCATTGCTGTCACATAATATGAGTCTGTGGTTAGTAAGTATTCAAAAACCATTTTAATAGTTTATATGTATGTATTTACTTGTTTGACAGAGAAAGAGGGAGAGAGAGAGAGAGAGAAAAAGAGAGAGAGAGAGAGAGAGAGAGAGAGAGAGAAAGAGGTTGAGAATGGGCATGCCAGGGCCTCCAGCCACTGCAAGCAAACTCCAGATGCATGCATGTGCCCCTTGTGCATCTGGCTTATGTGGGGCCTGGGGAATTAACCTGGGTCTCTTGGCTTTGTAGGCAAACACTTTAACCGCTGAGCCATCCCTCCAGCCCCCAAAACCATTTTTGAGAGGAATTTGGAAGAGTTTAGAGATTCTGGCTAAAAAATTCCTAGCTAGAATGCTAGAGGCAGAAGGTGATGGGTGTTTATGGTGAAATCTTAGAAAATCCACATGCTGACAGGATTGCAGCCAGGGCTGGCCATCCTCATGAGGCTTCAGGTGGAGCAAGAATTCTACTGGGTGGGTGAGGACTTCTGGTCAAGATATCATCTGTTTAATGACACCTCACCTTGCTGGGAAGTCAAGATCCTTGGGGTTCTTTGAAGTTTTTAGGGGTTTGCAGATCCTATTAGGCCTCCAATGGGAAGGCACAGAGGAGCAAAGTAGGGAATCTGCTGATTTCCAACAGTCACCCATTTCCCTCAAGCAGCCTTTGGTGCTTTTGACCCAGCTGCCATCTCAGTCACACACCAGCAGGTTCCACCTGCACTAACTGCATGCTAAGTGGACCCAGGTCAGCAGGCTAGCATTCCCCCTCTCTAGGCTGTCCCACTACCTGGGACCTCCACAAGTGACTGCCTTCCCACCCGCTGCTCCTCTGTGTGCAGACCCAGACCAGCAGGCTAGTGTTCCCCTTCTCTCCCTTCTTTGGTCTTCCCCACCACCAGGGAACTCCATGTGTGACCACCATTCCACCTGCTGCCTTCCATGCATGGATCCAGACCAGCAGACTAGCATTCCCTTTCCCTCCATTCTTCAGTTTTCCCACCACTAGAGACCTTCATGCAAGACCACCATCCAACCTGTCGCCCTACCATGTGCAGACCAGGTCTTAATGAACTTCCTGTAGACTACTCAGACCCAAGCCAGCAGGCTATTGCTCACCCCTCCCTCCCCCTTCCCACCACCCCACTTGCTGCCCCATCCCCTCACCCCTCAGCATTGTTGAACCACCATGCATTCACATCCTCCCTCCCTCCAGCCCACTTGCAACAACAGTCTGCTTTTTCCCATTCTCTCCGAGCCCTGTCCCCTCAGTTTGTGAGTCCAAAAGTTTCAATAAGCTCAAAAATTTTTGTGAAGAGAACATGAGGGGAATGTGGGATATCCTCAAACATCCCAACATTTGGATCATGGAATTACCAGAAGGGGAAGAAATTTAGACTAAAGGCATGGAGAATTTATTCAACAAAATTACCGAAGTAAAAAATGTCCCACCAAGTTACAAGAAGTTAACAGAACTCCAAACAGACTTAACCAAAGGTGAAATTCTCTAAGACATATTGTCATTAAGACTCTAAACATCAATAACAAAGAGAAAGTCCTAAAAGCAGCTAGGGAGAAACAACACATTACATATAAAGGTAACCCCATCAGAATTACTTCAGATTTCTCAATGGAAACCCTGAAAGCCAGAAGGGCCTGGAATGAAACACTGCAAAGTCTAAGAACTTATACCTTCCAACCCAAGCCAGTCTATTCAGCAAAAGTATCCCCCATAATAGACAGTGAAAGAAAAACTTTCCATGATAAAAGTCAGCTTTACAACTAACTATATGAACACAAAGCCAAACCTACACAGAGTACTTCAGGGAATTCTCCACACAGATGAGTCAAATAACCAACCCCAAGTGACTACAAGTAGCAGATCATGATAACCAAACTCAGAAAAGGCACAAAAATGCTACAAAATCCAAGAAATCCCCAGACCACGTAAACTACCACAATATGGCAGTGATTAAATCAAACCTCACAGTTATTACCCTAAACATTAATGGCCTTAATTAACCCATCAAGAGATATAAGCTAACAGGGTGGATCAGAAAATTAAACCCCTCAGTCTGCTGCCTTCAAGAAACCCACCTCACCACTAAACAGACACCTCCTTAGGGTGAAAGGCTGATAAATGATATTCCAATCAAACCAAAATAAGAAACAAGCAGGTTTTGCTGTACTAATATCAGAAAAAAATAGACTTTAAACCAAAAACAATCAAAAAAGACAAAGACCTCTACTTCTTACTTATCAAGGGAATGATCCAACAAGAAGATATCACAATCATTGATCTTTATGCACCAAACACAGGTGCACCACAATTCATTAAACAAAAGCTACTTGACAACAAAACAGAAATAACCACAAACACGATCATAGTTGGGGACTTCAATACTCCACTATCAGCAATAAATAGAACATCCAAACAGGAAATTAACAGGGAAGTGAGAGGGCTAAACAACACCATAGGTCAATTAGACCTAATGGACATCTACAGAAAATTCTACCCCAAATCCATAGATCACACATTCTTCTCAGAAGCTCACGGAACCTTCACTAAAATAAATCATATACTGGGCCATAAAGCCTGCCTTCATATATTTAGGAAGATCAAAATAATTTCCTGTATGATATCAGTTCACAATGCCATATTGCTAAAAATTAACAACAAAAGATGTACCAGGAATTCCACCAGCTCCTGGAGACTGAACAGTACACTATTAAACAATAAATGCACAGTGGATGAAATAAAAAATGAAATTGCAAAATTTCTTAAATTGGATGACAATGAGAACACATCATACCAAAACTTATGGGACACAATGAAGGCAGTTCTTAGAGGAAAATTCATAACACTAAATGCCTTCATAACAAATACAGAGAGATCCCAAACCAATAACCTAACCATCCTTCTAAAGGCATTGGAAAAACAAAAAGAATCCCAACTCAAAAAGCTCCAGATATTAAAAAAAAAAAATACTTAAGATGAGAGCAGAAATTAATGAATTGGGAACTAAGACAACAATTAAGCAAATTTATGAAACAAAAACTGGTCCTTTGGAAAAATAAGATTGATATACCCCAAGGCAATCAGATCAAGTGAAAGAAAATTTGAAATGAAAAAGGAGAGATCACAGGAGACATAAGTGAAATTGAGAAAATCATCAGGATTTATTTCATAAGCCTTGACTCCACAAAACTGGATAATATGGAGGAAATGGATGAATTTCTGGACACATACCACCTCCCAAATCTAAACTCAGGTGGACGAATTTCAAAACAAAACAACAAAAAAACATGTAACACCCATCTTGACTGAAACCTCCCCAAAAAGAAGAGTCCAGGACCAGATGGTTTCTCAGCTGAATTCTGTCAAACCTTCATGACAGAGCTGAAACCAATTTTTCTCAAACAGTGTCACACAATTGGAGAACAGGGAAAGCTCCCCAACTCCTTTTATGAAGCTAGTATCACCCTAATACCAAAACCAGGCAGCGATACCACAAGAAAAGTATAGGCCTATTTTGCTTATGAACATGGACACAAAAGTACTGAACAAAATCTTCACAAACCAAGTTCAACAACACATCAAAAGCATTACCCACCCTGACCAAGTAGGCTTCATCTCAGGAATGCAGGGGAGGTTCAACATATGGGAATCTGTCAATGTAATACACCACATAAATAAGCTTAAACACAAAAACAACATGATCATCTCAATAAATGCAGGAAAGGCCTTTGGAAAAATACATCACTTCATGATCAAAACATTGGAGAGAACAGGCATGGACAGTCTACATCTCAACATAATAAAGGCTATACGTAAAGATCCTAAAGCCCAAATAATACTTAATGGGGAGAGACTGACGGAATTCCCACTGAGATCAGGAACAAGACAGGGGTGTCCACTCTCACCTCTGCTCTTCAGCATAGTACTGGAAGTCCTAGCTCAATCAAGGATAATAAACAACAACAACAAAAAGGTATACAAACTGGAAAGGAAGAAGTTAAGTTAGCCCTATTCACAGATGACATGGTTCTATATATACATAAATGATCTGAAAACCTCCATCTCAAGACTCTTAAAAGGCGATTAACTTCTTCAGCAAAGAGGCAGGATACAAAGTCAATGCACAAAATTAGTTATCTTTCTATATGCAAAAGACAAATATAGAGAAAGAAATTAGTGACATTGTCCCATTTTCAATATAGCAACAAAAATACCTTGGAATAACGTTAACCAAGGATGTCAAAGACCTATACAATGAAAACATAAAAACACTCAAAAAAAAAATTGAGGAGAACTTGAGAAAATAGAAAGACTGCCTTTACTCCTGTATAGGCAGAATTAACATTATGAAAATGGAAATCTCACCCCAAACAATATACAGATTTAATGCAATACCAATAAAAATCCCAACATTTTTCTTCACAGAGATAGAAAAAATTATCTCAAAATTCATATGGAATGACAGAAACAAAATAAATACCTCTGGAGCATCACCATACTTGATCTAAAGCTGTATTAAAACGCCATATCAACAAAAACACCATGGTACTAGCATAAAAACAGGATTATAGAACAATGGAACAGAATAAAGGACCAAGATAGCAATGGTGGGTCTAAAATGCCAGGGAATGTGTGACGTGGTTAGTATACCTGTAAACAATGTGTAAAGCTATAAGAGTGAGCCTGAGAATGCAATGGAGACCCCATGGAGTTAGAGATACCAGGAATATGGAAAATAAGGTGAAGACAGCTGCAGGCAGCCATGAGAAATAACCCAACAGAGAAACCATGTGTGCTGGAGTTAGGGTGAAACTTTTGTCACTTGGTGATGCAGGATTTTGGAGTTCAGGAAGGTATTATTAACCCCAACTTTTGGGTCCTTGTCTACTTTAACAAGGAATTGAAAAGACAGACTGAGAGGGATAAAAATATGTTATTCATTTTTTAGGGAGAAATTATAGTAAGGAGGCTAGCTGAATGACTCAAGCTAAAGCTGGGGAGGTAGAGGGGAGATGGAGGGAATCACCCTCACAGAGGTGCACACATCCACTTGTGGGAGCATATAAATCTGTAGGTTCCCTTCACAGAAAAGAGCAGAGAGGGTTAGAAAATAGTAAAGGACTCAAGACATCAGAGATCATACATGTAACAGAGTGATGGAATACCAAAGGCTGGAACAGGAAATTTAGATGCCTGGAAAATGAGTTGTCAAGAGAGTTTGGGCACATGAGGCAGAGACAGAGTTTAGAGGAAAATCATACATATAACAAAGTAAAAAAAAAAAAAAGCCATTTAGAAGCAGAATACATGTGAGGAACTAACAACAACAAACACACATACCTAGACAGGTAACAAAAGCCCTCCCCTTATCAGCCAGGCTTGGAGGGGGAGATACTCACACACTATTATAAAAGATGAAAGAATCATTCAGTCACCAAAATGGAGGAGAGGAAAAGGAGTTAGCATGACAAGCCCCTTACAGTTAATTAGGATGGCCTTTTGTTGTAGGATTCAGGTATGGAAGAAGGAGACCTGATTGGGTCTTGGATTCAGGAGGCTGTCTCAGAGAGGACAGCTACCAGGTAGGCTAGAATGGGGAAGACGAAGGGCACCTTGCAGCCCCCATGAATGAAACTGGATCAGGTGCTGAATTCTAGTTCTGCCAAGGCAGGTGGGGTGACATCTTTATGATCTCTTTCAGCCCCTGTCCCTAACTATCTCTAAAAAGGTATCTTCACTGGGAGGTCACAGCATGATGCCATAGGCCTTGGATGGGTATCAAAGGTCTATATGACTGAATGTTCATCTTGCTGGATTTTGTTCTTGCTCTAGTCCTACCCTTAATAATCTGTTCCTTCATTTTGGTTGAAAGCTACAGAGTATTTTAAAATTCATTTTTAAATATTAAAGAAATTGGACATGTTTATCTGAAACCAATACAAAAACTAAATGACATAATCATGATGACTTACAACAGCACAAAATGAGTGATTTTGGAACCAGGTAGGACTGAAACCTGGTCAGTGTGGCATTTGGTCTAGAGCACAGGTGATAGATTTTCAACAAGGCTGATCTATCTGACTGATAGTGGTTGAATTTTCATCTACTGCCAGAGAATGATTCCACAGAGTGTGTTATGTGGGCTAGGAAATAGTAAAGGATTATGTGGATAGGATTAAAAGTAAATTGACATAGCAATCTTCCCTTGCAACACAAATATGCCCCCACCAATAGCTCTGCTATTGCTTTCCTCTTCCAGAGAACACAAACACCTCATGGCTTTCTAGCTATGCTCAATCATCTTGTTATATCTTAGCAGAAACATAGCATTAAAATGAATAAATTACTCACTAAAATGGCAACGTAATAAACAGAAATGAGACTGATTACCAGTGAACTTTTGATGTTTTCAAATGAATCAAGGTATTCCTACAAAACTACTATGGAATTAAAGTTCAAATCTTGAATTTTAACTTTTTGTGTGATTTATAAACATTTGTTCCACAATTAGTGCCCAGATATAGTAATGATGGTTCTAAACTCATGAGGGGAATTCTCAGGTATAAAGTAGGAAATATAACTGGAAATGTAGGCAAGCATTAAATACCGTGGCCATGTTGTAGCAAAGCTCTGCTTCATGAATTATGTATTGTGTGTAAGTAACACCCAAAAGAGTGCAAGGTTATTACCAACACAAACAACTTCCATTCTGACACCTAAGAAAACATTAGTCCCTGGCTAAAAGCCAAAGCCTGAACAGCAAATAACAGGATATAAAACATGAGATAGGACGTAGGGAGGAAAGAAGGCTTGGCATTAATAGTAATGTCATGACCAGCCTGGGTTCCATGATGCTAGTTTATATGAATTATATGAAGTAGATGATTATATGAATTAAACATTTTTCATATGTTAATTTTAGGTGTTTGGCTACAGTAAAATTTGTGAAGTCTGTAGGAACTAATTATAATTTGAGGATTTACTTGATGAAATAACTATTGTTGAAGGACAGACGCAATGAATTTATCAATAGTATGAACAATGCTGAGTTATTTTCCTTTAGCTACTCATTCTCACATTCTTCACATTTGTGGTGGTTTGATTCAGGTGTCCCCCATAAACTTAGGTATTCTGAATGCTAGGTTCCCAGCTGATGGAGATTTGGGAATTAAAGCCTCCTGGAGGGAAGGGAGTGTATTGTTGAGGGCGGGCTTATGGGTGTTACAGCCAGTTTCCCAATGCCAGTGTTTGGCATACTCTGCTGTTGCTTTGGTACACCTTATGTTGGCCAGGGGGTGATGTCTACCCTCTGTTCATGTTGTCATTTTGCCTGACATCATGGAGATTCCTCTAAAGCCTGTAAGCCAAAATAAACCTCTTTCTCCCACAAGCTGCCCTAGGTTGGGTGACTTCTACCAGCAAAGTGAACCTGACTACAACAACATTCTTTTATGAATTTGGTACCAATGGCTATTCTTATTTAGTATCAATATCACCACCTTTGTTATAAATGCTCTATGTATTTATTAATTGAATTAAGTATAGTTATATATGACTTTGAACAAGTCCATTCTCTATTTGATAAATGGAAGAGTTTAGTTGTAAAAACACTAATAATATACTTCACTTGCAAGCTATCCACAGAATCTGACAAATGATGAAAATATTTTACAACAAATGCCTCTGGAAAAAAAAGCTGATTTCTACATTTTCAAAGAAAATTGAAACCATGTATATGTTTCAGACACTAGCCACTAAATGTCATTGTGTAGAAGAAGGGGATCTCTTATTCTTTCCACACGAGAGGCTCCATGGACTTTATAATTTGCAATGTAAAAGGGTTTTCCAAATAAAGGTGTTCAAAATAAACTAAATAAAATAAAATGTATTTAAGGAAGAGATTTTATGAAGTTATGTAGATAACTTGATTTTAGCAATGTTTTATCTAAAAGCAAAATTAGCAGTGCCAATGATCATGTCACTAGCCTGAACACAACTGTGTTTCTGAAAGAAACTAGTCGGCACAAATCAACTTCACTCACTCTTTGAAAAAGAATATTGTTTCTAATTTAACACTTTAGGGATTCACTTTTCTGAACCCAAAGTCTTGGGTACCTTATTGACAGGTATGAATGAAATATGGGCTCAAAAGTACCCAGAAATGAATATGGAAACTTACACTCCTTGTATTTCCCTTTTAATAAAGGGAATTTACTTTGCATAAAATTTAGTTGCCTTATTAGGTGAACTCTGAATGGTTGTGTATATTGTATGTGGAATATTAACATGAGTAAAATGATCAGTTCAGGAGCCATAGAGAGAAACCAGATTTCTTTCTGTCCTTCCTTCTGATCAAACAAAGGCTCTAAAAGCCAGAAAACTTATGGCTGAACTCTAGCAAGGCTCGGTTACTAGGAAGTTCTGATGAGCATAGAAAGCAATAAGACAAGAAAGAGTTGTTTTTAGTGCTTCTAGGGAGCTTTTGGCCATGGAAGCAGCAATAATGAGCAAATATGGGTTTCTGTGTCAATTTGAAGCAGCAGAGCTCTATTCATGGCTGTGGCAAATAGCCCAAGTAACTGCAGAGGAACAGTGATCTCGGGGTTTGGCTCTGGCCCACGCAGTACTGGAACACTAGTGGCTACAGGTGGAAACATGCTCCCCAGAGAAATGCACAAGGATACAGAAAGATCCCAAGAACATTCATGCGAAACTCTGTAATGTTAAAAAGGATTCTATAGTATTTTATGCTTAAGTAATTACAAAAGAAAGCTTGCATGAATGATATGCGAACATAAAGTCAACGAGTAGGTTTTATGAATGTGGGACTCAGATTGAACACTGAGCATATTTTGTACCCTAGTAGAGGACTGGGTTCATTCCACTGTTAAATACAAAACCAGGCACAATTTTCTGGGAAAGCTACTTTGTAAGAACAGGAGCACAGGATGCACCAGAATTTAAAAAAAAAAAAAAAAAAAATCCTCGGGAATGGCCAAGCCAATACTATTTGCTTCTAAGTTAACCAAATACTGTTGTGATAATCATGTGTAACAACTTGCAAGCCAATTGGTCATAGGGCTAGACAAACTCTCACACTGTTCCTCTGTAAATGAGAATGCTACTGTGAATGCTGTGGTCAGGATGGACAAACTGTGTGCCTACAGGGTTTTGTTTAAGTCTTCTGGATATTGACTTTGCATAAGTGAAGAGTGATAAAATGCTGATGCATTGGACAAACTATGTTTTAGGTATTTTTAAACAAGAGAATGAAATAATCCACACGAATTATGAGTATTTGCTTACAAATGGCCTTGGGTGGCTTCACACATTCTTCCATGCTCCACAGATGGCCATAGGTGATTTTGCTCCAGCTCTTAGGTCACTATCAAGTTAATCTTTATAAAATTGTTATTTTACATCAATCAGTAATTTATTATGACTCAACCTCAAACAAAGAAGTTGATTTTTTTCATTAGATTCAAGATTTTAAACAAATTCAAGGGGCATGAAAGTTATTTGTCAAGAAGACCTTGCTGATATTTTTGTGAAAATACAAATTCTGTAAGCTTTCCACAGACATCTTCCTTTCCCCTAAGAATGCTCTGAGTTTATAATATTATTGTCACATCACATGGTAGGCAATCATTTCACTGATTTATAAACCATCTGTGATATTAAATCATTAAATTGCAGAATTCCTGATAGAATATCAGTGGAAAAATCATCCTTCTTATATTACCACTGGCTCTCTAGCATGCACCTCAACCTTAAATGATTTGGGCATACAGTGCAGGTTAAGGTCTGGCCAAGGGCAGGTAATAGTCCCTGAGGGTAGATGCCAATGTACAGGAACCAAAGTCACCATCAAGGTAATCAATTAAGACCACACCTTATATAACTTTTCTTCCACACTTGAAATGCTTGGTTTTGTGAAATAAAAATGTAAAGAAACTCTTCATTTCCCCTAAATTCTACTCTTTCTTTTATCTGGCTTTGAAAGAGCACTTTACCATAGATGATGTTAGATTGTGCAGGTCTTAGGAACTGATAATGCTTGAAATTCATGCAGACTAATCAGAAATACCGAGAAAGGTTACTTGTCTAGTCAAACATGTCATTGGAGATCAAGATACAGATAAATGTGTTCATTACAGTCCAGTCTAAATGGTGAGCATGAATCTAACTGGTAGATAAATCTGTACTTGGACAGTCCATTAAAAAGGGCATTAGCAATTTTAAATGCATCATTGGCCTTTTTATTACCCTTACCTATTGCCTAGAAAACTCAATAAGCAGGAAGAAAAATATCAGAGTTAATACACATTTCTATTTTGCAATGTATGTGTATTGATTTAGTTTTAAAGCAATTAATAAATTTTTAAGTGTCAAGGTCAGCAGTATAGAATTTGTGTTATGTCTCCATGTCTCCAGGTTTAAATACTATATAACTTTGGTACTAAACATGTTTTATGGAGTTTAATTTCTTGTTCTTATTAATTCACTTTTTCAATGATTTAAAAATATGTAATTAATCCTATGTAAAAGAGAAAAGGATAGCCCCAAAGTTAATTATTTGAACTAATTAATTATGTGAATGATCATAAGGAAGTTATATATTGAGCATTTTGAAAGTTAGATATTTAAAAGGTTATTATTTTATGATAATCACATGGATTTCTATCTTTTCTAGCTCTCAGTTAGGGTCTAGGCAGGCAAATTAAACAATATTAATACTTAAAATTTAAGAAAAATATTTAAATTGAGTGTTTAGATGACAGAAAAAAATAAGACTTCAAAGAGAGGGTAGTGCTTAAATATAGAGGCTGATAGGGCAGGAGAGGTACTGACTCTAAGACAAAGGAGCAATATAAGGAGCTCATGGGGAGCATAGGAGCCACACATTACGGTTAATACTTCGTTAAGTCATCCCAGGACTGTCTAGAAATTTCTGGGACTACAGACCATACTGTAGTTCATGAGAAATGGGCCCAGATAGAGAAGAGGAGGGGAAGAGAGATGACGGGAAGGGAGCTGTGGGGAAAGAAAAGGATGGGAATGGAAATGAGGGAGAAAAGTGTAGAAGAAATGAGGAGAGGAGATTATGGAGAAGAGAGAAGAGGAGAGGAGAGGGGAGGGGAGGGGAGGGGAGGGGAGGGGAGAAGAGAAGAGAAGAGAAGAGAAGAGAAGAGAAGAGAAGAGAAGAGAAGAGAAGAGAAGAGAAGAGAAGAGAAGAGAAGAGAAGAGAAGAGAAGAGAAGAGAAGAGAAGAGAAGAGAAGAGAAGAGAAGAGAAAGAGGAGGATTAGGGAAAGTGTTGTTATGTCCTGGCAAATGTGCAACCATCCCTTCTGCTGCATAGAAAGTAGTGCCAATGTTCTCTGTAGCTTCCTGTATGGATCTATCTGGACAATGTGGAAATCAATATAGTCCCATTCCTGCATGACATTTGTCTCTTTAATAAAGCAATATCAACACTAAGGCATCCCCACCAGCTTAGTCATAAGTGATACCCTGTGGTTTGGCATTTTCCTACCCAAGCCTTCCTTCTTCCTCTACTTAAAAGGAGTTATATATGCTTTACCATCTGCAAGCACCTCATTTCTTGCACCTGCCTTTTTTTTTTCTTTTTGTTTCACAGCACTGCTCCAATAAATCTAGTTTGACTTTGTTTGGTAGATCACTAAAAAAGCTTTTACCTCTGGCAGTGCAATGGCTAACATAACTAATCCATACTGAAGTTCTGATAATTAGTTGAAGAACTCCAATGCATTTAAAAGCTTAGCCAAAGCTGGTGTCTTGTGCTGTAGTCAGCATCCTGGTTGAGGAAATCAAAGATTATAAATCATATAAAGACTTTGAGATGGAATCCCCTGAGCATGTTGACTGATGATCTCCATAAGGACATAAGAGTTCCCAGATTTCCCAAGTCATTTTCTTTCAAGTTAACACACATCCTACCCTTTCTCCCAACTGACAGATAGTTACTGGGAAATAGTAGTATGATCTTGCTAAGAGATTGGTGAGTTAATAATGTGAACAAACAAGCACCTAACATGTTTTGTTGGGAACCAGAAGAATAATTGAAGATGCCTTCTAAGGGTGAGATGTACATGAGAATCCACGTGGGGCAAACTTTTTTAAGATGTAGGGATCATAATCTGACAAGTATCCCCATAGGACAGAATATAGATAGTAGATGGCTCTTAGAAAACTGAAGTAGAGAGTAATGCTGAATTGAAGCTACCTGAGTAACTATGGAAGATAGCAGAGGAAGGAATAAATTGTCTGAGGGAAATGAGAAAGTGGAGGCAAATATCTTACATAAGGCCAAGATAATAAGCAGAAAATACCTCTTTCATCATCACCATCAGGAATGTGCAGTGGTGAGAAAACTATAGGTATGATCGGTTTCTCCTCTACAGGCCAGGTATGGTGGCGTCCATGACATGCATGTGAACCTCTTATTTATCTTCAAACAAATATTCTTCTGAGAATCTGTCTGTGTTCTATTGAGATTAGCAGAGTGGTGGTGCATACAACTACTTCCCCATTCTGAGCCTCTCCTCCCGAAGAGAAGCCAGCCCAAATTTTAGGAAAATTGCTCTAGAAAAAGTATATGTGAAAGTAGATTTGTATAGTTTCTTCAAATTTCCTGTTGTAAGAGCATAATCACCAGCCTCTGCTGCTACTCTCCTATAACCCCATCGCCTCCACCTCTAGATGTTATGTGACTGCTTCCAGCTGATGGCAAGGATGCAAAAACAGGCCCATTCCCACAATTCAGAATTCCTAGAAAGAGAGCTGCTGGGAGAAAATGTCCAACAAACTTGCGTGCGAGCAGGGGACACCGCTATATGAAAGCAAGCATCCTGACAGGGTGTACACACTGAGGAGAATGGCCAGTGGAATGGGGGCAGGGAGGAGGGAAATGATGTTACTAACACATGATGTGTCCTTACAACTTTTCTACTTAATAAAACAAAACAAAACAAAGCAAATCAAAGCAAAACAAAACAAAACAAAGCAAGACAAAACAAAACAAAACAAAACAAAGCAAAACAAAAAGTGAGAAAGAACTTTGCCTCCATATCTCTATCATGGCCAAAGCTGCCTTGCATTGTAATACCATTTCTGGCCAGCTTTCCTTCTTCCTTCCTTTTTCTCCTCTCTTGCTTTCTCTTTCTGCTCAGCTCTCCTTCCTGCTTCCTATTTCTGCTCAGCTCTACTTTCTGCTTCCTGTTTTTGCTCAGCTCCCTTTCCTGCTTCCTCTTTCTGGTGTCCAACATTTGCCAAGGTCCTTCACTCCACCGGCTTTGTCATATGCTCTTCCAATTTCCTGAATTTCCTGCCATTTTTTCCTTTCTCCCTTCACTTACTTCTTAGTCAACATTTTGCTTTCCACAAAGGAAGCTTGTCTGGTGGACGTGTGTTGATCTCCATAAAGCTCACAGGTTTCAGTGTCTTGCTTCAGAAGACTTACTTCGAATATTTTATTTTGTACATTTTTGTGATTCTCACTTAATGTACTTGTGGTTTGAATGTAAATGTTCTCCAGAGCATCCAATGATTGTGATTAAGCCTTCTATTTAATCCAAAGCAAGTGGAGCTTTCGGGAGGTGGAACCTTACTGGAGGAAGTGTGCCACTAGAGATGTGCCTTGGGATGGTGAGTTCAGCTCTTCTGGGCATTGAAAGCTGGCTTACTTACACACCTTATCTCTCTTCACTGATGTATACAAATGTGAGGCATGCTTTCCCCGCCCTGATGCAACTTCCACTTGTAAGTGTGAGCCTGAAATAAACCCTCTCCTTTCATAAGCTGATTCTGGCCAGGTGTTCTGTCCCAGCAACAAGAAAGTCACTGCTACTGAAAATTGGTACTAAGAAGTGGAGTGTTTGCTGCAATGAACCTGACTGTGAAATTTTGGGTCTTTTAGAACTGCTTTGTGGAAGGATTATGGAAGGATTTGGTAGTTTGGACAACGGATGACTTGTCATGCTTTAAGCAGAGTTTGATGGGCCATGCTAGTAGGTGTGTGAAAGATCTAAATGCAAAGATAAAAGTGAACTGTAAAGGCTGCTTATGAGGGTTCAGAGGGGAAAGGAAAGATTTTGTTAGAACTGGGCTACTAATGAAAAGGCCGGTGGCATTCTGCTCAGGTCTTGAGAGGTTGAGCATAGTTGAATTTACAAATAATGGACTAGTGTCTTCAGTGGAAAAAGTGTAGAAGAGAAAGATGCTGTGGGAGACAAAGCAACCTACCTCAGCATAACTAAATCATGAAGTACTGAGAGGAGAAAACAAAGTAATCTTTATTTCATGACTACAGACATGAAGTAAAATGGCACCTGCACACTTAAATACAAGATAAGTGTTAGAATCCACATGAGAGAATTGTAGACCACCATGCTTTTGTAGCCAATTAGAAGTCCTTTTTATTAAGTTAGCCACTGTAAGGGGGCTCACGCCAGAGCATGTTCTCAGCCAAGAAGCACAGTGGTACAGCACTTTTAAAGCCAAAAGACCATAAAATAATGACATTAGTGTCAGATGTAGGTCTGCACAACATTGGAACTAAGTTGTTTCAGTTACCTTGGATTTAACTTATTTACATATCTCAGTCATGTTTGGGGACATGGGAAGTCTCAAAAGTGTTACCAATACAGATGTAGGCTTCTGGAAAGTTAGAGAGTTTGCAACTAAAAGGCAAACTGACAGACAAAAGTATAAGTTATTTTATTTCCCCAATAAATGGAGTCAGGGCTTAGCTAGGAGAGTATGGCATTATTTTAACTATTGCATTCCAGGATAGGATGGCTGCACCATAGCTGTTACATAACCATTTGTAACCCTTCCCCTCTCTTCCTTATTAGCTGAGCATTTATTTTTCTTTTCAATTTTTTTTTATTAACATCTTCCATGATTATAAAAAATCCCTCCCCCCAATTTCCCCTTTGAAATGCCAATCAGTATCTCTTTTATTTTGATGTCATGAATTTTTCCTCCTATTATGATGGTCTTGTGTAGGGAGTGTCAGGCACTATGAGGTCATAAATATCCAGGCCGTTTTGTATCTGGGGGGGAGCACATTGTAAGGAGTCCTACCCTTACTTTGGCTCTTACATTCTTTCTGCCACCTCTTCTGCAATAGACCTTGAGCCTTGGAAGGTGTGATAGAGATATTGTAGTACTGAGCACTCTGGTCACTTCTTTCCAGCACCATTATGCCTTCTGAGTCATCCCAAGGTCACTGCCATCTGAAAAGAGAAGATTCTCTACCAAAAGTGAAAATAGCAATAAATTAAGGCTATGAACATTCAGAGAAGTGCTGACTGGGTAGTTTGGTGAATTAGCTGAGTAATTTGAGGAAGCAAAATCTTCACAGTTTTCCAAGTGAGTTCCCCTTCCTAAAGTCTGGGTTTGTCCACCTAGTTCAAATTTCTAACACCTTGAAACCATCAAGCCTTTACCTTTTTATAACCTACCTGCATGGGCTTAGTCATTGTTGCAGTCCGATTCGCATTGCTGGTAGGAATCACCAAACCAAGAGCAGCTTCTGGGAAAAAGAGGTTTATTTTGGCTTACACACTCAAAGGGAAGCTCCATGATGGCAGGGGAAAATGATGGCATGAGCAGAGGGTGGACATCACCCTCTGGCCAACATAAGGTGGACCACAGCAACAGGAGGGTGTGCCAAACATTGGCATAGGGAAACTGGCTATAAAGCCCCTAAGCCTGCCCCCAAAAATACACTCTTTCCAGGAGGTATTAATTCCCAAATATCCATCAGCTGGGAACCTAGCATTCAGAACACCTAAGTTTATGGGGGACACCTGAATCAAACCACCACAGTCATGTAGACTTCTGGAGTGGAAATTACAATCAGAGTATACCTCTTTGTGTGTGTGTGTTTATATATATATATATATATATATATATATTAAATAATAATTATATATATAATATATATATATATATTTATATATTTTATATATTTTTTTATTTATATATTTACATATATATATATAAAATTTTTCCCATCTCATGTATATATATGAGCATGTATATGTGTGTGTGTATGAAAGTAAACAATTTATTTGATTTTGTTTATTACCCTTGTTCATCTTATTGTCAAATTTGTCTTTATTAGTTATTTTAAAAACAGACTTAATGTGTTTACTTTTTCTCATCATACGACTGAAAACCTTAGTTATTATTTTTGTTTTGTTGATGTATACCTGTCTTCTGTCTACTTATCACAGGCTCAGTTAGTTTTGGGGTTAATCTCCTCACTCAAGGAACAATGCAACATCCTATTGCTTTTAGAATTCATGCTAATATAGTAAGAGAAGTTGAAATTGAGGCTACCAGTCTCTTCTTTTTCTGAACCATCCTTCTAACTAGCTAGTAAATGGGCCATTTATCTCTTGAGTTTTCTGCCAATCCATCAGTCAGAATGAATAGTCTCTGAAGGCCTTTAGTTATTGCTCTATCAGGAGTGGTATTATTTGGGAGAAATGTGCAACCCTGTCCATCTAATATAGTGCAGACATATGCAACACTGTCTACCTCATGTTGAGTGGGATTTGATCTTCCAAAACATATGGATGGTAGTGATTAATGATTCTTTGTTGATTATAGCAGCTATAATTAATCTAATCTACATTCTTCTTGATAGCGACTCACCAGAATTTGGATGAGTCAAATCTTACAGCATTTGGTTTCTGGCTTTAAATTCATTGTATACTTCTCTAGGGACTCTTATGGAGTTGATATAGTCATGGGAATCAAAGGATCTAGCAATAGACCTTTTAGTCTGATTTTTTTGTCCTAGCTTGGGAATTGAAAGATAGGGTGAGGGTTGTGGCCAAATGAATAAGCACCCAGATCCCATGCAGTCAGATGACGGGTCTACACAACAGTTTCTCTGTCCATAATGCACCATACATCTGCCCAGGGGACTTGAGTGCAGAGCAGTCAATTCCTCACTGAGCATGAGAATCCATATTCCTGTCATGTGAAACATGAGGAGTAATTCATCAGACTTAGAGAAAAATAAGGGAGTTTAGGCAGTCTGGATATATGGTTAGGAACAGGAGCAACTGACTTCAACAAGTAGCATTCCCTTATTTTGAAACAGGGCCTGCATGCGTGTAATAGGGCTATGTCACACTTATAGGGCCATCATGCTTTGGTGGGGTCTGTGTTCTAGCCAAGGGGAAAGGGTATTACTTGAGCCTGGGAATGTGAGGCTGCACAAGGCTAATAATCACTCTTGTTTAAAGCATGTGCTGTAAACTTATTCTATTCCACCCATGTATTCGGCTACCCCTAGTCAGTTTCTATTTTAAAGTCTGTTTCAATTTTTTAAAACATTTTATTGAAAAGTTCCATTATAATAGACAATAAACCCTACATTGCCCCATGCCTACTTTCCCCTACACAAATCCATCCTCCATCATATAGCCTTCCTATCTCAACTGGTCTCTCTTTTATTTTGTCGCCATTCTCTTTTCCTCCTGTTATGAAGATTTTGTAAAGATAGTGCCAGACACTGCAAGATCATGGATAACTAGGCCAATTTCTGTCTGGAAGATTGCATTGTAAGCAGTCCTACCCTTCCTTTGGCTCTTACATGATTTCTGCCACCTCTTCAACAACTTGTGCCTTAGAAATTGTGACAGAGATGTCTCAGTGTTGGACACTCCACTGTCATTTCTTTTTAGTACTATGGAGACTTTTGAGTCATTCTAGTGGTCACCACCATCTGTAAAAGGAAACTTCTCTAACCAAATGTGAGAGTAGCATGTTCTTACACTTATTGGAGTATTCTAATAAAATCATGCCAAGTCTTTGTTATTAAAATGAACCTTTAGAGTGCTTTGTTTCACTGGGTTTTCTGGATTGAACCCAGAGTATTTCTCACTGAGAAAGGCTGAGACTGTTGTTGAATTTCAAAGGCTTTTGTAATATTCTGTAATCTTAAAGAAAATTCTCTGATACATGCATAATTAGCTCCCTAAAGTACTGCAACCCGGCCAAGTTATCGGGATTATTATTGTCCCATCTGGGATCTGTAACAGGAAGTTTTTCATCTGCAGCAGGAACTTCCTGTCTAGGAGGATGTTGCATTTCCCAGATATCTGAAGCTGCTCTTTTAACCACTCCCGATTCCTTTCTTATAAAGGTAACATTGATAACAGACTTCATTTTAGCCCAAGGGTAAATACTGGAGACAAAAGCTTGGTTCATGGAGGGTGTGGTGGTACATGCCTTTAATCCCAGCACTAGGGTGGCAGCGGTAGGATGATTGCTGTGAATTCAAGGGTACCCTGAGACTACTACATAGTGAATTCCAGGTCAGCCTGAGCCAGAGGGAAACTCTACCAAGAAAAACCAAAAACAACAACAAAAACCTTGGTTCAGCTGCTCTGTGAGACCAAAAGGGTCTTCCTGAAGAGACTTCATGTTTTCTCTACAGAGTTTTTTACTTCAGTACTGATGAGTGAGGAATTGAAAAACCCAGTAACTGCAGTCAGAACCCAAGAGTGGTAGCATTTTGGGAGCCTGCAGTTTGGGTGGGGGGAGGGAGGAATGATGGAAATTTTCTATCTATGTCCTTTGTGCATAGTTCTAGAATCTTACAGAGGCTGGAGTGTGGGCAAGAATAAGACTGACATCTACCCTTCTAGCCACAGAGATCCTCCATCTTGTTGGCCTGCTAGCTGACCTTTGGTCTTCAGGTCTACCATTTTGTGGGCTTCCATTCTCCCCTTCCCCTTCCTCTCTCTGTGGTCCATTTTGTGAGATAGTAAGAGGCTGTAGGCAGCATAGAGGGTCCCAAGGCATTTGTCCTTATTTGTGTCCTTTTCATTAACATTTAGGAGAAACATAAGGAGTAGCCTCCTTTAGACAACAAAGAACAAAACTCACTTCCAGAGAGGGAAGCCTTGTTATTAACATAAAGACCCAAAGTTTCACATACTTTTCATCAGAACGAAATTTTGCCCAAAAGCAGAAAAACTTCGAATGTGCTCCCTTGTCCAGATATAGCAGCAGTATTTAATCACTTTCTCTCCCCCCCCCTTCTCTCTCTCTCTCTGTGTGTGTGTGTGTTTATTTTTGTTGTTCCTTAGTCAAGAATTCTCCTCCCATGACCTTAGCACTCATCCCAATGACTGCCTGATGGGATATTGAAGAGGATTTCCCTCTTTCTGCTTCTTAGAATTTTGATCTGTGACACCTGTGATTGATATTTTCCCTTAGACTTAGTTCCTCAAAGAGAATTATTGAACACCAGTCCTCCTTGGACTTACTCAGTCCCCCACAGGAGACTCTCTTAATTCACTTTGTAGATCTCTGGCTATTTCCCTTGTGGGAGGATGGTATCATGGATTGGGACTCTAGATTTGCTTTGTATCTACAACAAATATCACACACACACACACACACACACACACACACACACACACACACTAAAAATGCTCCAACTGCCAAAGCATTACTGGACCAAATTTGTCTACCTTGGCTTGTCTAGTTTGACTACCTGGCTGCTTCAGCCAAGATATCCATTTTCTCCCAGAGGTCTCTCTGAACACCCCTGCATCAGTTTCACACCTCCCAAAATTGTTTTGGGTCTTTTATGAAGTGCTGGGGAGAAGAAAATGGTCCTTCAGAGTAGGCTGTCTGTAGATGGGAAGAGACACATCTCCCAGTAGCAGAAGAGACAAAGGTGTCTCTCTTTATTTATAGAAATCCCAAATGAGCCCCCAAGCTTGTGGGAAATTAAGCACACCACCTGGTAACAGCAACATCACAAAACTCCAATAGCCAAAACTAACTTGACTTTATTTCATGTCTGTGGAGATGGGCTGTCCAAGCCTAAGTAAGATAGAATGGCCATACTCTTGAATACAAGTAAGCAATTTTATACATCTAACATAAACCCCTTCCCATTCTTTACACATTGGCTGAATGATTTGATGAGGCAAAATCTTCCTGATCTTCTAAGCAAAGGTTCCCTTCCATCACATTGGTTTGTCCACCTAGTTTCAAGCCCTAACTCCTTGAAACCATCAAGCCCTTGTCCCTTGCTATCCTGCCCCATGGGCTTAGTCCTATAGACCTCTTGAAGGGAAACTGCAAACAGAGTAAACCCCTTGAGCCTAGTTACATTGTTTGGAGATAGACCATTTATTTGATTTTATTTCCCACAATGGGAAAGCTATAAAGTTGGACAAAGAGAGAAATGGAGACAAGTTTGAAGTTCCCAGGCATAGAAACCGATTTTAGATCACTTAAGCTGTAATTGTTAGATAACCATCATTAAAAATGGGCCAGATGTTCTGCATTGGAAGAATGGAAAAGATGCTCTGAGTTGTATAATAATTTAATCCATTGAAGGTTCAAGCTAGTAAGAATGTAAATTATTTTCAAAAGAGGAATCTAAAAGAAGAATGCTAAAGAGTATCTTCTTCCTCACGGTCCAGCTTTATTTCCACCTTGATTAAAATTTTGATTATAAAATATACCTGATACTGACATATATATATTTATTTATTTATCTATTCATTTATTGGAAGGAGAGAGAAGTAGATAGAGAGAGAGACAATGGGCATACCAGGGCTTCCAGCCACTGTAGACGAACTCCAGAAACATTTGCCACCTTGTGCATCTGGCTGACATGGGTCCTGGGGATTCAAACCTGGTTTCTTAGTCTTTGCAGGCAAATACCTTAATCACTAAGCCATGTCTCCAGCCCTCTCAAGATGGACTTTTGAATGGTGTTTGGACAAATAACTACTATGAGAACTTTGGAAGTTCAACTTAGTGATTTTTGTGCTATGAGAGATCATGAGTCTCTGGGGGCTGGCCACGGACAGAATGTGGTGTCATGAATGTAAAATTTCCCCCATTGCCTCAAATGTTTATGATTAAGTTCTCAATCTGCAGGTAGTAGAGCTTTAGGGAGGTGGAAACTTACTGGAGTTGGTGTATCACTGGTGGTGGGCCTTGAGGATAGCTAGTACAGCCTGATTTGATGTTGAGATCTGGCTCACTCAGGTGACTTGTTTTCTCTGCAGCTGTATGAAGATGTGAGCCAGTTGCCATGCCTTCTCCACCATGATGTGACTACCCCTCCTAACTGTAAAACTGAGATTAACTGTCCCTCCCATAAGCTACCTCTGGTTGAGCATTTTGTTTCAGATAAAAGAGGATAACTGCTATAAAACTTCAATTTCTGAGAGGATAGCCAGCTCATATGTCTTATTGTGTGTTTATACCACAGAATTCCTTCTTGCAGCTTCCCCTAAATGCATCATTGATGACTGTTGTAATCAGCTTCACATTACTGGGATGAACTTCCAATCCAGACATAGTTTATGGGAGGAATAGGATTTATTTCTGGTTTACAGATCCAGGGGAAGTTCCAGAGCTGGCTCTTTTATGTAGATCCATGCAGAGAGAAAAAGCAAACACCATCAGCACCAACAAAAGAAAGCATGCTCCAGGAATGCCAGGCAGAGCTCACACACTCTGCATATCTGGAATTCCAGATCTGCCTCCACGCCTTAAGGCTGAGCCCTAGGATCCACTTACTGTGACACCAAGTTACTAGCTTGAATAAAACTCCTGAGTTTTCAAAATGGGAAATTAATAAACTCTTGATAAATTACTATTAACTTAAATAAATTGCATGAGTTTCGATTTTCATTGTATCTACTGGATACCCAATAACATTTCCAAATGAATATTGGATGAAAATATGGTGAAATAATAATACCATCTAAAATTATTTATGTGTTAGAGCAAGGAAGGTTTTACAAGATGCTTCACATCCAAATTCTCTGAAATTTAAGATTTTCTACTTTCCTCTCTGAAGATTATGTACATTTAAATTCTTCTTATGATCTTATGATAATTTCCTTCATTTTCCTTAATTCTTCCCAATCAACACCAGCTCTTTGATGCATGATTTTGTGTTGGGTTTCTAGACACACTTCTATTAGCAAAAGACATTTGCACTTATTAACTTCAGCTCAATGTAAGTTGGAATTATCACCAGGAAAGAAGGAAAATATCTGAAAGGCTTTGTTTTGTTTAAAACTCTTATAAAACTTTTTAATTTTATTTTTCTTGGGCACACTGGACATTGTTATAGAAATATGGGGGAACATTTGTGTCTGTTATCATAATCCTGTTTTATTTTCTTCTCTATATAACAATATCCAATGATACCAAGGTTTGCTCTGTATGGTAAGTAAACAGAATTTTAGAAAGTCATGTTTCAATGTTTGATATGCTGGGAAATGGCACCGTGTACAGTCTTATTGCAAAAAAAGACCCTGTACCTAATTTCTCATGGACCATTTTGCTGTTGTTGTATTTCATAGCCATGTTAACCACAATCATCACCCAAGAATGCTTTAACCCTCTCTCTCTCCTTTCCTATCTTAAGATACTATCTCATTAGTTTAGCTTAGAGGAACAAAGGTTTGGTACTTACTTATTTTATTTTCTATATTTTTACCTTACTATTACCTAATAATATCAAAATACCAATATTTAACTTCATATACTTTTTCTTTCAACTTCTATGAACACATGCATACACAAACATTTTTCCGAAGTGATGATTTTACTAGTCTTTTTGTTTCAAAGTATCCTAACCATGTGCTCTTATCTCATATTGAAGGTCACTGTTAAGATCTACTTGATAAATTCCAGAGTAAATTAAAATAGTGACCCATTAGTACTTTGCTATCACACAATTTTATTTTGTCTTGGATAATCTGGAAATTAAGGCTAGTTCAGTTCTGTGTCTTTAGAGATGGGATTCAGTCTATGAAGTGTTTTCAAGTTAAGCTCTTGGCTTGGCTCATGGTTTATGTTTTGCTTATCATGATGTGAAAATATAGTTTAATATTTTATCCCAGACCTTCCATGCTTGCTCAATACCCTTTATTGTAATCATAAATCTTGAAAGGAAACTTTTTTCCTTGCATTGCAAAACACAGTTTTAATTATATTTCATTAAAAATACCACTTTCTCATTTTTATATCTCTCAGCTTGAATATGTTCATCACTGACTCTTTAAAACTGATTGAAATTATTGTCTGGAAAAATTATTTCATTTTGATTACTAGAAAGCACCTTTTAAATTATTAAAATTTTCAGGCAAATGTAAAACCTATAATTGGGCATTTAAAAACAGAGCAACATTTCACAGTTGTTAAGACACCTTGGAACTAAGCAATGTTGTTATTTTTGCTCTAAATTATAGTACAGAGTCAAGGCTGAAAGAATTCTAGACTTGAACACTCACAAAAGGATTTCAACATGCGTAATTACAATGTGGTCTAAATGGTGGATCCACATTTACACACACTAATTCAACTGGCATATACTCAACTATTAAAGAGATAAAACATCCTAAATGTATCCAGGCAAAGGAGATATTGCAACAGAATAATTCAATCTAACTCTTTTCTTCCATTAGTTAAGTTAGCAACCAGAACATCTCCTCCTTGGGGAATAGTCTAAGAATTACATATTATATTAATTTTCAATACCTGTTATATTGAATGAGGACAGGAGACAGATAGCTTTGTTTAGGCAGTTTCAGTTAGGGACAGAGGCTCAAAGAGAACCGTGAAATGAAACCCCGCATGCCACCTCACCGTGAAACAAGAACAAAACTCTTGACAAAGATGAAACTCATCTCCAGGCATGGTGGCACATGCCTTTAATCCCAGCACTTGGGAGGCTGAGGTAGAAGGATCCTGGTGAATAATAGGCCATCCTGAGACTACAGTCAATTTCACTTCAGCCTAGGCTAGAAAAAGACCCTACCTTGAAAAACACAAATGGAACTCATCTGATCAAGATCTATCTACAGTGCCCCACTAATGCCCGTAGTGTACTATGCTACCCGTGTGGGCTGACCCAAATGTACTGACCCGCAGGTTCATCCTTCAAATCTACTAGCCAGTCAGTTCTTCCCCTTACATGCCTGAATCTGATTCTGTAAAGGCTGCAGCCTTCCAGCCCCTCCCTCTCTTCTCTTAGGCCAGAATCTTAGGTGTGTGTGATTCTCTCTGGGTCTTCCCCTGTGCTACTCAGATACACATTGACTGAGTCTGGCCTCTACCCTCACCCAGCCTGGCTAGGTAGGGCTGAGGAAGCATTGCATTGTTTCTTGATCTAAACTTTTCCATTCGTCTCTGCTTTATAGTTTGGGGTAACTTCTCATTTTAATGACATATATGATTTTTCTCTGATCTCTGAATCTACCCACATGAGTGCTCTCACCAACTCTAGACTTGCTACCTGTCTACTTACCCTAAACTCAGGATAGCAATGAGTGTAACCCTCTTCTTCACTCACTTCTCTAAATTTTGGTTCTTTCTTTGATATCTACTGTCTCATTTTTTTTCCTGGAGCTTCACCATTTTTCCTCTTCAGTTTCTCTTAAGCTCACGTGCTTATACCTTTACCTTAATTTCTCTTTAAGACTCAGTCTAATTCCCTTCCAAATACTTGTGGCTCTACTCTTGTTTACTCTCAATTTCTCTTCTGCTTTATTATTATTATTATTATTATTATTATTATTATTTTCAGGAAAGCACACAGCAGATGCCATGTGTGTTTTCTGAGTCTTTGTGCATATCCATCAAAGTTCTACTTTCGATGTACTTACAACTCTGTTCCAATCCTTTTCTAAAGCCATAAAATTGTTTTAAATGAACCTTATAAACTATACATACAGTATTTCCACAATGAAAGCATGCTTCCTACTTTCCATGTGTTTAACCTCCCTTTTCAGATCCCACTCTCCCTTAAATAAACCCCATAATTTGTAATTTCTCCCCAAATAAACTTAATAATTCATAAGTTATCCTACTTGAGTATGTCTTTATTAATTCTTTATTAAAGGTAGACCAGAACCCAAAACTTAGAGTTCAGAAATCCTGTGGCATCCATCCTGAGCCCCCAAATCCTACAACAATGCCTTATGTCATGCAGAGAAAGCTTTGTAGTTAAGAACCAATGATGCTGCACTCTAGTCATGCCATTTTTTAGAGGGAATTGTGAACAGAGCAAGCTTAGTTGAGAACATTTGTTTGACTTATACATGTACATATTTAAGAATTAGAAAGACATTAAATATATAAAATATGTAGGAAATCTTTCAATACTATAATCCATCTAGATGTTTTTACTTTTTTATTCAAGGAATTTAAAGTACAGTAGATAGTAGGGACTGGGTATATTTATTTATCCAAAAGTAGGTATTATTCCCAGTCTCTGTAGGAATTTTATCATGAATGGATGTTGGATTTTGTCAAACGCTTTCTCTGCATCGAATGAGATGGTCATATGATTTCCTCCTTCAGTCCATTTATATAATGTATTACATTTATTAATTTGTGTATGTTGACCCATCCCTGCATCTCTGGGATAAAGCCTACTTGCTCAGGGTGAATGATCTTTCTGATATATTCTTGTATTCTGTTTGCCAATATTTTGTTGAGAATTTTTGTATCAATGTTCATGAGGGAGATTGGTCTGTAATTTTCTTTTTTTGTTCTATCTTTGCCTGGTTTTGGTATCAGGGTGATGCTGGCTTCATAGAAGGAGTTTGGTAGAATTTCTTCTTTTTCTATTTAATGGAAAAGCTTAAGAAGCAATGGTGTTAGCTCTTCCTTGAAGGTCTGGTAAAATCCAGCAGTGAAACCATCTGGGCCTGGGCTTTTTTTAGTTGGGAGATTTTTGATAACTGTTCAGATCTCCATGCTTGTTATAGGTCTATTTAAGTGATTAATCTCATCTTGACGTAATTTAGGTAGGTCATATAAATCAAGGAAATCATCCATTTCTTTCAGATTTTCATACTTTGTGGAGTAAATGCTTTTATACTATGTCCTTATGATTTTTTAAATTTCTCTGGCATCTGTTGTGATGTTAACTTTTTCATCTCTAATTTTATTAATTTGTGTCTCTTCTCTCTTTCTTCTGGTCAGATTTGCTAAGGGTTTATCAATCTTACTTATCCTTTCAAAGAACCAACTCTTTGTTGCATTGATTCTTTGGATTGTTTTTTATAGTTTCTATTTCATTAATTTCTGCCCTAATCTTTATTATTTCTTCCCTTCTGCTGATTTTGGGTTTGCCTTGTTCTTCTTTTTCCAAGGATTTAAGGTGAATCATTAGGTAATTTACTTGTGACCTTTGTAATTTCTTAATATAGGCACTTAAGGCTATAAATTTACCTCTTAGAACTGCCTTCATTGTGTCCCAGAGATTTTGGTATGTTGTGTCCTCATTATCATTTGACTCTATAAATTTTTGATTTCTTCATTGACCCATTCATAATTTAGTAATGTGTTGTTTAATTTCCACGATTTTGTGCATGCTCTATGGCCTTTCTTACTATTGATTTGTAGTTTGATTCCATTGTGGTCACATAGGATGCAAGGAATTATTTCAATTTTCCTGAATTTGTTAAGATTTGCTTTGTGTCCTAATATATGGTCTATTTTAGAGAATGTTCCATGTGCTGCTGAAAAGAATGTATATTCTGCAGCCTTTGGATGAAATGTCCTGTATATATCTGTTAGGTCCATTCCTTCTATGACCTCATTTAGTCCAGATGCCTCTCTGTTTATTTTTTCCCAGGATGACCTGTCAATTGATGAGAGTGGGGTGTTGAAGTCACTCACTACCACTGTGTTTGGTGTTATCTGTGACCTTAGTTCTAATAGTGTTTGTTTGATGAATTTGGGGGCCTTTATGTTAGGTGCATATATGTTTAGGATTGTAATGTCCTCCTCTTGGAGGGTACCTTTAATCAATATAAAGTGACCTTCCTTATGTTTCTTAAGTAATGTTAACTAATTAACTAATTAACTAATGACTGAAGTCTACCATGTCTGATATTAGGATAGCAACCCTGCTTGTTTTCTAGGTCCATTTGCTTGAAACACCGTTTTCTAACCTTTCACCCTAAGATAGAGTCCATCTTTTGTAGAAAGGTGGGTTTCTTGGAGGCAACAAATTGAAGGATCCTGCTTTTTAACCTAGTCTGCAAACCTATGCCTTTTGGTTGGGGCATTGAGGCCATTGATATTAAGAGATATTATTGAAAGGTGTGTATTCATTTTTGCCATTGTTTGTAATTCTTGTGGTTTGACCTTTGCTCTTAGGTGTTGAGTATTGTTTGTTTTTCCTGGATCTTTATGTGTGTGCTTTTCTTTTTCTTCAGCATAGAGGATTCTTTCAAGTATTTTCTGTAGAGCTGGTTTTGTCTTCAAATACTCCTTTAGCTTGCTTTTGTTGTGGAATGTCCTTATTTCTCTGTCTATTTGAATTGATAGTTTTGCAGGATAAAGTAACTTTGGTTGACAGTTGTTAGCTTTCAGGACTTGGAATACATCACTCCATGCCCTTCTGGCTTTTAAGGTTTGTGCTAAGTAATCCTGATGTGCTTGCTTTTGTAGGTAACTTGATTTTTCTGTGATTGCTTTCAATATTTTTTCTTTGTTTTATGTGTTTGGTAGTTTGATTATAACATGGCGAGGAGATATTCTTTCCAGGTTTTGTCTGACTGCTGTTCTAAAGGCTTCCTGTATCTGCATTGGCACCTCTTTCCCAATTTGGGGGAAGTTTTCTTTTATGATTTTGTTGAAGATGCCTACCATGCCTTTGGAGTGAAATTCTTCTCCTTCTACTATGCCCTGAATTCTTATGTTTGATCTTTTCATAGTGTCCTGAGTATTTTGAAATTCCCACTCATAGTTTTCTATTAATTTGTCTTTCTATTTGTTGGACTGTATTAGATCTGCCACGTGGTCTTCTAGCTTACATATTCTGTCCTCTCCTTCCATTCTACTGGTGAGATTTTCTACAGAGTTTTGTTTTTTTAATTTCATTAACTGTGTTCTTCATTGCTAGTAATTCTGACTACTTTTTCTTTATTATTTCTATTTCTTTATTTATGTCTAATATTGACCTCTTTACTTCATTAAATTGTTGTCCTGTGTTTTCTTTGATCCCTTTGATTTCCTCTTTCATTGCTTTGATTTCTTCTTTGACTTTCTTGAACATATTTATAATCATTCTTTTGAAATCTTTCTCAGGCATTTCCTCTAACTCATTCTCAGTGGAGGTCATTTCTGATGTATTACTACTTTTTGGTGGATTCATATTGTCTTGATTTTTGGTGTTTCTTGTGTTATAATGTATATATTTTTGTATCCTGTATTATTTAATGATTGGATGTTCTACTTAGCTGGCTATTATTAGATGTATCAGACAATCTGATATTATTTAACTTCAGGTTAGGAGATTAAGGCATTAGTTGTGTCTCTCAAGACTCTCAGAGTATCTACAAAAGTGACCCTAGGAGTTGGGTTTGCTTGCTATGAGAGTATTCAAGTAGGCTGAGTGGAACAAAATACAGGCAGATTCTAAAATTTAACTAAAGAATTTAACTAAAGAATTTAACTAAAGAATCAGTGAAAATCAGCTCAGAGTATTTATCCAAAAGTAGGTATTATGACAACCAGATCCTCTAACTGTCCCTTAGGGTGTGTGGTGCCCCACCCACACCCTTAATCCTGACAACAAGAAGGTTAAAATTTCTGATCTGTTCAGGGTTCCAAGTCAGCTTGTGACCAGGTGAGACCCTTCCCTGCTGTAATCCCAGTTACCTCCGCTCCTGCTTGGTTCCCACTGTCGGTTCAAGTTGGCTTGGCTGGGTCCCTGGACTGCTGATCTGTTTGCTGGAGTTGGGTACTGGCAGTGGGGGAGGGTAGGCTGTTGATGCTGCTCTAGTTCTCTCACTAATCCCCTTGTTCTTCTACCTTGTGATCTGCTCCTCCATTGTTCTCTGCCGCTCTCCCTTCAAGTTTTTTGAGTTTGTGGAGAACTCTGGTCTGAGTGGAAAATCCCCTAACCTGGCTTTTCCTGCAGCTCAAGCCGAGCCTGGCGGCTTTCTGGTGTACTGCTGCCACTGCTGCTGCTGCCAGCATGGTCCACGAACCTGCTGGGGCCCCCTCTGCTGGCCCGTGTGGGCTCTGGATGCTCTGGATCTCTCCTACTTCTCCACTACCATTTCAATTTCCTATACACCTCACTTTTTAGTAAAAGTGTGTCTTTTGCTGAGTGTTTTTTCTGTCTTCTTACCCCCCCCCCCCAGGCTGCTTTGGTGTGGCACCTATGCCACCATCTTAACCAGAAATCCCCAATTTTATCTTATATTAAGAATGGAGGTGTTTGCAACTTGCAAACTGTATGAAGAAAATGTCTTCTTTTTATTAGAAAATCTTATTGAATAAGCTAAATAGTGTGGAGGAATAAATTAAAATGTGCTTTCCTCATTTCTTCTCCACAGGATATTTTATTGAGTTGTGAACTAGAAGAACCAGCTAATAGTTAATAACATTTTTACGTGAGCTAATTTATAATCTTATTTAAAATAGCATGCATAGGGCTGGAGAGATGGCTCAGCAATTAACGTACTTACCCACAGAGACTAATGTACTAGTGTCCATTTTCTGGTACCCACATAAAGTCAGGTTCTGGATGCCCTGGAGCGTCCATTCTCTCTGTCTCTCTTCTTTATCTCTCTCTGCTTATAAAGAAATAAAAACGTTTTTTTTTTCAAAATAAAAATAAATTATATGAGTAAAAGTAGAAATGGAGGGCTGGAGAGATGGCTTAGCGGTTAAGTGCTTGCCTGTGAAGCCTAAGGACCCCAGATTGAGGCTCAATTCTCCAGGACCCACGTTAGCCAGATGCTCAAGGGGGCACACGTGTCTGGAGTTCATTTGCAGTGGCTGGAAGCCCTGGTGTGCCCATTCTCTCTCTGTCTCTCTTTCTCTATCTGCCTCTTTCTCTCTCTGGCACTCTCAAATAAATAAATAAAAATGAACAAAAAAAATTTTAAAAAAGTAGAAATGGATTGTGGGATGCATGGCACAGAGTAACAAAATTCATGAAACAAAGAAATTATGTAATGTAGTCACACAGAGACAGCAATTGTTCAATGACCTGAGAGAGTTTCTCCATAGATGATAACAATATGTTAGATAAAATAAATCCTTATTGCAATGTCATTTTATGCAATATGAGAAGATACATGAGCTATTCTGTAGAAACATAAGTTCTGTAATTTTTAAGTTATAATCAGCTCAGTCATTTCAGAACATGCAGACTATCTTATAGCCTAATGAAGTGAATTCCAAATACTAGCTCCTAAGTTTGGAAGAGTATGAACTTCTAGTGCATTTAGATTTAATTCTTAGCTCTGCCAAATTGTGTGATCTTGGCAAAAATACTTTATCCCCTTGTACTTTCTTTGCTTTATTTACTGAATAGGGCTAATATTATCCACTTCATGAATTGTTATCAGAATTAAGTAAAATGATATTTGAAAAGGTCCATTACCTAGATCTTGCTAACCACTGCCATTATGTGTAAAATAATTATTAGGACTTTGAAATTCAATGTTTATAATGAACTTGGTTTGTAAAATGAAAGGATTCATCTTAAATTCATAGCTAACTGGAGGGATAATTAAGTGAGGCACTTGTCTGCAAAGCCTAATGATCTGGGTCTGGGTTTGACTCCCCAGTACCCATGTAAAGCCAGATGTACAAAGTGGCAGCTACATCTGGAGGTCTTTAACAGTGTCTAGAGGCACTGGCATTCTCATAGCCTTTCTCTTTCTGCCCCTTTCATGTTCTTGCAAATAAATAAATAAAAATTAATAAATAATTACATGACATCAAAAGAAGAGAGACACTGATTGAGCAGGGGAGGGGATATGATGGAGAGTGGAGTTTCAAAGGGGAAATTGGGGGAAGGGAGGATATTACCATGGGATATTGTTTACAATCATGAAAATTGTCAATAAAATAAGTAAATTAGTAAAAAGGACATGTTGTGGTAGTACTACCAAAAATAAGATTGTGGCTATTTCTTCTGGCTAAATTTTATTGAGGGACACTTTGCTTTATTGGCGAGTGTGCATTTGTCGTGGTCTCTCAAGGCTGCTGGCAAACCAAAGCTCTGCCCCTGTGCCTGAGGCAGACATTGCTTGAATGGGATGAAGTGTTTTAAGCATGCTTATTCTCAGGCAAGTTGGGGCTATTAGTAAATGTCATATAGAGGTGAATGTATATGTGTCCACTTCGTAATAGGATATTTCAGCTCAAGAGCCAAGATTAGAGGGTATCAGATAATCACAGCTAAATGTCAATTACAAATTTGTGGCTTAGGAGGTCATAAAGTGAGAAGAGAAGTGGTATAGAGACCCACTTTGCTCACTATTTAAGAACATGGAAAATAGAATGCATAGTTACTAGAATCTGAGCAAAGGGGAGGAAATGGGAGAGCACAGAACACAAGACCCTGCCATTGAGTATGGACACCTGACCAAAACACTGGAGTTGAGGTAATAACTTGTGTGATTGGATACAAATGCCTCTCCTACACTATCTCTGATTACATGACTTGGTGCTGCCATTCACAGGCCACAGTTCTACCTCAAGAGACTTTTTAACTATTTGAAACAGGCCTCCACAATTGAGGAAGAGTAATTTTCATTACTATTGATGTCCTGTAGATGCTAAAATCACATCTATAACACACATATTAGAATAGTAACACCTAGGTTAGTGTTTGAGTCATTGGGTACTATAGCATAAATAGTGTCATGAAAAAATAACCTTCATCCCTGCCCTTTGCTAATCCTAAAACCACTCACTTGTGTAGCAAATTCATTTTTTTCTACTTATCAGAGGGGGAAAAGATCTGGATTCTTTACTTCTGTCATAAGGCATAAAACATTTACTACTTGAACAATCAAGGTATTATTAGAACTGTACATGTAACTTTTCATTTAACTATGTATATACATATAGATAGATACATAAATTATGTATATTAAACTCAATAAAAATTTTAAAATGTATGAAATCTCAGAATGTTGTTTTGTTTTAAATTGGGCTTTTTATGCATATATGAAAATGAAATTCTTAACATGCTTTCCTTCAAATATCCTAGAAAATACTTTCCATAAGTTATTCATGTGGTATTTCCTAACTATCAGTGTCGAAAACCTATATTACTATTAGTAGCAAAATCCAGAATCAAACCTTTTCCATCAATCCCAGGCCTCTGGAACTCAATAAAAAAAGCAAAGCAGATATACTCCAAACTTAATGTTGCATTTTGGTAAGTTCACTGTGTATTATTTAATTATATAATTCTATTGTATATAATAGCATACACATATTGCATAAGACTAAAAACAATAAAATTCCTGCCTATAGTACCTATTGTGTTCACTGATACTCAGAGGCAACAGCTGAGTCATTACCAAGGCAAGATGATCATGGGATGAGTACTAACTGATATTAAATTCTACAAAGTTATGTTTCTCATTATCTGCTATTGTGAAAAGCATAGTATGGATGGTCAAAAGAGAATCCAAGTTACAGAAAGACAATGCTGTAGGTGCAGCAACATCCTGTTAAAATCTTAACTGTCAAGCCAGTGGCAATGAAATAGATTTACAGATTTCTTTCTCAGTGTTTATTTTGCTTCCAAAATTCTGATCTTCACTGTCAGCAGAAAAACTTACCTTGAGGGTTTGCTATCATTCCATAGTGTACATCAAGGATATTATATGTGGCTTTTGGTTTCCAGTCATGTAACGCTTCTCACTTTTCTGGCTCACAGACAGTGTTGTCAGTCTCCAGGAGCCCAAAGCCATAACTTACTATTGAGGGGAAAGTAAGTAATATCTGTTCCAATTTAGAGGTCATTTGATAATGTATAGAAATATTACATGTAACAAGTAAAAATGCTGGGTTATCAATGAAACTTTCATTATAATATGATGTTACAAGTATAGTTCTGTCTCCTAGATTCTCCTAGGAAGGACTGTGATACATTACTAAGACAATTGTTTGTGGCAAGCTGGTGTGTTTTGAAGGGATTAACACTTGCAAGAATCAATTGAGGGCTGAGGTGATGGCATAGTCAATAAGGTGCTTGCCTACAAAGCCTAAGGATCCAGGCTCAATTTCGCAACACCCACATCAAGCCAGATGCACAAGGTGACCTTTGTGATGGGAGTTCATTTGTAAAGGCTGGAGACCATGGCGAACCCATTCTCTCTTGCTGTCTGCATATCTTTCTCTCTCTCTTTCAAATAAATAAGTAAATACAATTTTAAGGAAAGAATCAATTGAATGCAAGGCTGTAAGATGCACAGTAATAACCTGTGCTCAGTGGTAATAAGCAACCTTAACCAGGGAGGCCAGAGTCATGTGTCTGAACTTGGGTACTATTGAGGTATTTTGCCAAATTTCAAGATGCCTTCACACAGTAATCACGAAAATATATTAGCAAAAGCATCTTCTCCAAGATTGATGGTACAACTAAACCAGAAAATAGCTAATGCCTTCATAGAAGAACCACAGTATGAAGAAAACATTTTATGCTAAGTGCATGGTAACCATTGTCAATTTCTGGCCCACTGTGAATTCTTTATGATAATTACATATTAAGAAAATAGGAATTTACAGTAATAGATCAACATGCAAGAAATGTTCTAACTAGCAAGTTGCAAATGTGGCCATTTGAAACTTTCTTTGGCCCATAGTTTTGTGCCATCATCACATATGAGAAGATGTAAATAGCAGTTAGAAAAACATGTGTTAGGAAAAAATAGCAATGTATGGTGATCATAGTTTGAGACTGGAACTCAAGTGAAATTTTCTGAATATAAGTAGTCCATTTTTTTGTAGTTGTAAACCTTCTGAAGCCAGTAAAGTCCTTTACAATATATAGTATGTGTCATATTGCAAACTTGTCTATTGGTTTTCATAATCTTTAAGGAGTTACATTTTTTTTCTGTTTATTCAGAGCATACTAACATAAGAATATGACACTTAGGATACTCTAATCTTGTCAAAGTACTGTGAATAAGTGACAGTGGTGTGTTCAGCACTATGTGAGACATTCCTATCACACCCATCAAGGCTAAGGGATCATTGTGAAAGAGATGGCAAAAAGAAAGTATGAGCCAAAGAAAGAGTGGAGGGCTTTGCAATGCTGTCTTTCAGACACAAAGTGGCCATAATATTCATGACCTCACAGAAGCTGACACTACCTACAAGATACCTGATAGCTAATGACATTAAAGTAGAAGAGAGACTCATTGCAAAGAAAGGACTCAGTGCATGGGGTGGGGGTTTGGGCGGAGCAAAAGGAATGGTGGTGGGAGGTGGTTATGATCGTGTTATATTGTCTACATATACTGAGGCTGTTAATAAAAAGTTAAAAAATAAAAATATGATACTATATGTAGTCAAAAAGACTCTTAATTATAATTTAGCTATTATAGTATCTAACTGGCATGATTTTTATAACTCCAGCACTCAAGAGTCGGAGGCAGGAAGATCATGTATTAAAGGTTAACTTGGACATCATATTGAGCCTGGTACAATCTTTGTCAATCCAGAAACTCTGTCGAAACAAAAACAAAAATGCAAATAAAAATCCAATAAATATAGCTTTCAAGAAATCCAAACTAATTTGGTCACAGGTCAATTGCTCTTGAGCACAGAACCCTTGTGTGATGCTACAAATTGAAAGCAGACCTGGTACCTGCCAAGCCACTGCTCTACTGAGCTACATCGAGCCCTGGAAAGTATAACTTTAAAATGAAACAAAACAAGTCTGGCGAGATGGCTTAGCAGTTAAGTGCTTGCCTGTGAAGCCTAAGGACACCGGTTCAAGGCTTGATTCCCCAGGACCCATGTTAGCCAGATGCACAAGGGGGCGCACGCATCTGGAAATCATCTGCAGTGGCTAGAAGCCCTGATGCGCCCATTCTCTCTCTCTCTCTCTCTCTCTCTCTCTCTCTCTCTCTCTCTCTCTGCCTCTTTCTCTGTCACTCTCAAATAAATAAATAAAAATAAACCAAAAAAAAAATTTAAAACATTGTTCAATTTAAACTTCTCTCAACACTCTCAGACTCTATGCCAACATCTACACTGGAAGATGTCCCAGGCTCTTTACTGCATACCCTGCCCATGGCTGAGCTTCACCACTGCTAGCGTCATCAATATTCAAAAACACAACAGCTCAGGGGTAGTTCCCCCTGAGTGTTGAAATCTGAAGCAAAAGATGTATATTTAGTTTAAACTTTTCTGCTACAATCAGCCATCCTTATAAGTATCTGTTATGTTTTACAGATTGTGAGGAACCTTATTCAAATCTAGTCCATTAAAATATAATAATTAACATCGGGCTGGAGAGATGGCTTAGCGGTTAAGCACTTGCCTGTGAAACCTAAGGACCCCGGTTCGAGGCTCGATTCCCCAGGACCCTAGCTAGATGCACAAGGAGGTGCACGTGTCTGGAGTTCGTTTGCAGTGGCTGGAGGCCTTGGCGCACCCATTCTCTCTCTCTCTTCCCCCCTTTCTCTGTCACTTAAAATAAATAAATAAATAATGAACAAAATTTTTAAAAAAACATGAATAACAGTTAAATATTTCTGTGAGCTTTGATTTAAACATTGAACTTCCTATAAACATCATGAAAGTAATGAAATGAAATCGCTCTTTAAAGAGTTGTGGCTCCAAGGCATTTCTCATTGTCTGCTTAAGCCTTATGATTTTACTATATAATGTTCTTCAAAGTCATTCATTGAAATGATGAGTTGACCCCAAAGCATACCAACATGAATAAATTCTAGGAAAATATGATTTATATAAATATGAATAGAAATATATACTAAGAAACCAATAGTTTTGAAACATTTATTTCTTATTTCTTAGTTGGTATGTTTGTATGTTGTGTGTGCGTATGTTCATGTGCTTGTGTGCATTTCCATGTGTGTAAATGTATATTCCATAGCTTGTATGTGGAGGTCAAAGGACAACTTTCAGAGCAGCCCTTCCACCTCATTTGAAACGGGGTCTATTGGGTTATGCATTGCGCCATTTGAGCTCCTAGGAAAATCTCTTGTTCCCACATCTCCTCTTGTAGTATGCTGAATAGGAAGACAAAGCTTAACAAAGCCTCTGACTTTTATGAGGGGTCTGGGGATCTGAACTCAGGAAATCAGAGTAGCACGGCAAGCACTTTATTCACAGAGCCATCATTCTAGTCCACAAATAATTTTCATATGTCATGCTCAGTGATGGTAAAGGTTTGGCAGTAATGAATACCAAATTCTAATGCACATTGATGATTTACTGCCAACTTCTTTTGGGTAGGCTTTCCTTTCCCTTCCTTTTCCAGCTAAAGCAGAAGGATTCGGAGAGGCATTCAAAAAGTAAATGTGGTGGCTTGATTCAGGTGTCCCCCATAAACTTAAGTGATCTGAATGCCAGGTCTCCAGCTGATGGTAATGTGGGAATTAAAGCCTCCTTTAATTAAGCAGTTTATTATTAGAGGCAGGCTTATGGGTATTATAGCTATCTTCGTCTTGCCAGTGTTTGGCACACTCTCCTGTTGCTATTGTATACCAGATGTTGGCCAGGAGGTGATGTCTACCCTTTGCTCATGCCTTCATTTCCCCCTGCCATCATGGAGCTTCCTTTTGAGTCTGCAAGCCAAAATAAACCTTTTCCCTTTCTCAAGCTGCTGTAGGTTGGGCATATTTTGCCAACAATGTGAACCTGACTGCAACAAAAAGTAAGATCTATCCCAATGTATGGGTAAGAACCTCTCTAACAGAGAGCCATGTAGGAAGGATGAATTCACACCCCAGTTTGGAGATGACCTCTACAGGCGAGTCCTAGCATTAGCCATATATACCATTTTGGTGACTTGCAAATTATTTAAAAAGAAAATAAGGGTTGTTAAAGAAGCATTTCTCCTTTTTTTGGGTGAGATTGTAAAGTGGCCCTGGAGATGCCTTAGATGAAATATTATAATCTGGTCAAGTAAAGCCATGAGCTTTTAAGGTGGAACAAGGGGATTAGGATGTGGCTTTCAGTGTAGAGGAGTTTCTGGTGAGAATCCTGAAACATTGGAGATTTACAGCTGGGAAGGGAGGAAGACCCTAATTGTGCTGAAATTCTTGCTTTTCTCCTGGCAAGAATCTTAAGTCAGACTCCTGGGTGAGAGGTAGCATGTACCCAGAATTTTCCACGTCTTTCTATCCCAAAGACAAATGGTTATTAGCTACAGATAATGACATTTTATTCTCTTATATATATATTTGTTCTTTGTATTCTGTAAATAGCAGCACTGTATTTACATTTCATTGTACACCAGAATTCACTGGCTTGTGTCAGTATGTCTGTAGTAATTGCTTGCATAAACCCCTCACGACAAAGTTACACAACTTCTATTTAGTATAATATTTAGCTAATGCCTGTGCAATGCTCTTGTTTGATTCATCCTATAGCCATTGTTTCTATGCTCTCATTCCTCAGTAAACTTTCATGGCCATTTCATTGGGCTCTTTCTCAATCCTGAGTATGAGATAAAAGCCAAGGAAAAATTCTTCAGTGTGGGATTCTTTAATTCTTCTTTTTTCATACTGGATTATCTCAGTTATTATCTTATTCAGATTCTACAAAGGAAAATATTGGCAGTTTGAGGATGGTGCTGTGATTTATCTAGTATATGTGTAGATTTTTTTTTTTTTGATGAAATGACCTACAACAGAAGACAATAGTTTTAATGATTTAGTGGTCTTAATTCTTAAAAAAAATACAGAGACACTAATGGTACCTAAGATTTAATGTATCATTCTCATTATGTTGAGATATATAATTCCACTAACAAAGATAACCCACTCACCTTCCATCTATTTTATTTATTTGCAATTGCTACTGAGCCATGTTTCCAGCTCCTCGACCTCTCTATATAGGAAAATAATAGATCCTGGATTAGACTTTATGATAAAAAGAAATATATGACAGGGAAATAACATTTTAAAAAGCTCAAAAGGATGTACAGGCATTTCAGGAATATGATGCTTGGGAGATGGGACAGTCCTATGATTTTCTTGACTTTGTCAGATTTTACTCAACTCTGACATGATAGATAATGATAGGGACAGTACATTTCAGTCACCTGAAGGTGACTGAAATACCTGCCAAAAATTCAGTCCTATGTAATAAAACAGCATCTTAAGATACTCAATATATGAAGATGATCACAATAGTCAATATTAAGTAAAGACCCAGGACATGAAATGTAAAATGAGACCACAAATGCAAGAAGGAGAAGCAAACAAATGACACAACTGATTAATATGTCAGAAGTGGTCAGAGAGGTATTTAAAATAGTCATTATAGATGCATTCAAAGACCAAAGTAATATCAGAACACAATGGAAAGAGAAATATAAGCTATAAATGAATAGGAGTTCAGATCCCAGAAAAAAAAATCACAATACTTTTAACTATTTGGTGGGCAAAAACATAGATTTTATCCTTTAGGCAAAAGATTCAGTGAACATAAAGTTACAGAAATAATAAAAATATATCTATATTAAAAAACAGGAGAAAAATATAAAAATATATGACCAGTGCTTCCATTACCTCAGGAAAAGAATGTTACAGCATTACGTAAGAAAAGGAAGGACAATGGGCCAAGACAAAATATATGAGAGTACATTAGCTGAAAATGCACCAAATTCCGGTTTAGCCATAAAAATTGCAGAGCTAAGAAGCTTGAAAACTGCCAAATAATATAAACAGAAAAAAAAATACCAAAGCTCATCACAATTATACTTCTGGGACCATTAACATAGAGAAAATTGATAGAAAGATGGAAGGGGAAGGAAACATATCACATAGAGGTAACCTGAAATTTAAAATTATATTTGAATTCTCACTGGAAAAATATTCAAGACATAAGAATCCAAAATCACACATATTTTATATATTTTAAGTAAGCAATAAAGCCATTAGTCTAGATATGAAAGCAATAAATGTCCTTCAAAGTTAAAGGGAATCTGAGATGATTGTATGTTAATTGGTTAAACTATCATAGTCATATAACACACACACATATACCACATAGCATGCTCATAACATGTTATATAGGTATTGTACCTATATTGTACACATTAAAGGTTACTAAATTTAGCCATATTTAGTGCTGCATTCCTGTAGTGCAAGCATTTAGGAGACTGAGGCAAGACTATGAGATCAAAACTAGCCTAGGCTATAAAGTTGGACTTTGCCTTCAAAAACTGTATTAATCTTAGAAATAATTTAATCAGTAAACAAAAGTTAAGTATATATATTTTAATATAATGGAAAGGTGAATCATTTTTAAGATAATTATTCAGACCAAAGGAAAATGATTCCAATTAGAATTCATATCTACATTAGAGAAGAACAAAAGCCAGTATCTATTATCCTTCTGTGGGCTTCAGCACCTGAGGAGAGTGACAGAAACTGGTACATGACCACACAAGCTTGAATAGTTATTGAAAATGTAAAACATACAGCAACCTCCCATGGTACAGCTTACTTTATAATTTTTACCCCCGGCACTCATTAATAACCTATGTTCTCATTGCTTTAAACCTTTTCACACTCCTTGTTTTCTATGACTAGGAGTCTAGAAATCGCAGTCTGTTTTCCCTATTAGTTTCTATTTGTGAGGGTTGCTGGGGGGTGTGGAATACTAATAGAAGAAGAAGGTACCATCTTGTGACCTCTTCATTTCTATTTCTTGTCAGTACCTGTCAACTCGTGTCAGTAACTGAGCAGTTCTTCCTTAGGTAGTTGATTTCAGTTGGCAGTCTTTTTCCACCATGTAGTTCTAGCCTTTCTGTCTTTAGGGACCTCTGTCACCAACCAGTCAACATTTCCTTCTCAAAAGTCTGAGTACCAGTCCCACAGGAACCCTCCTCCAAGCTAATTGAAAACTCTTCCCTTCTTTTCTCTCAGTCATAATGCATGTAGCCCTTTTCTCCTTGTTTCCATAACGATAGTTTATCATTCTTCTTTTCCTACTTCCTTTCTTAATTCCTAGAAATATTTTTATATCAAAAAATTTACTATTTAAAGAATTTTTTTCTAATGTTAAGATGAGTGGTTGGCTTTGTGCTTTGTGCTTTGTGATGAGATCCCAATTTCATATTTGTCTAACTACTGCCCTTTGAATTCTACACTGATGGTATGTTAGCTGTTAATTTTTGGAACAAGTTGACTCTTATCCAGTGGTATAGCCTCCTATGGGTTGTTTATAATCCTGTAGCCACTAGACCATACTCCTGTAAGAACACCAAATTAAACTCATTGGCTCACCAAGCTAGAATATATGAAATAGTTTATTTGGACTGTCATTGATAGGGTAATATGCATTTATTAACATGTCCTCAAGGAAAAGTCATGCAACATCTATACTACCAAATTAGAATCATATGATTATAGAGGTCATATTATAGTAAAGGTAGCTGCATATCCATATTGATCTCAACACAATATATGACAGCCATGTTAGAGAATCAGCATAGATGTCCATCAATGACCAATGGATAAAGAGATAAAGAAAATGTAGTATTAGCTATATAGAATAATAAAATTATTCCCTTGGCAGTAAAATTGGTTAGAATTGGAGATTGTGATAAATCCAGTTACATTCATAAAGATAAAAGTATCATATGTGTTCTCTCATATTCAGAATTTACAGGGAGGAAATGAAGTTAAACAGGGCCTACTGAATGGAGAATGGGTTTAAAGGGAGCAGGAGGGCGGTGACAGAGGTACTAAATACAATCAAAATACATTGTATGGATGAGAAAAATGCCATAGTAGAATCAATTACTTTGTAAGGTTAAGAGATGCTAATACAAATAAAAACAGACATTTCTGCATTGTAGCCTTGTAGTCAACGAAGAGTAAAAATGCATGATGTGACAGAGGAGCCTGGGCATCAAGCTAGCTTTTGTTCGACAGTATCCCTGAGGCTGAAGTCAGCACAAGAGAAGCTCTCCAGAGAACTCGTGCCCTGGAAACTAAAGCTACAGCACTGGTCAGACTCACCTGGAGCTTCACATTAGAACTCTGCTATGCTGTGAAGAAATTCATCAAAAGAAAACTTCATGCCTCAACACTAAGAACAGCCTGTATACCCACATGATAATTTCAAGAATGTGGTAAGTACATTGATAGTAACTTGGGAAACAGCTACTCTTTCAATGTTGATCCCAAATCTTAGAAAGTGAAACGTTGCACGAAAGATTAATTAGGGTTTAATATTCATATTAAAAATATGCTTTCTCTTAAAAGGAAACATATTTTGGAAGATTGTGCAGTTTTTCTCTAAGAGAGTTTCCCATTTCATTGAATATTCAATTTAATTAAAATTGATATGCAGAAAAAGCTTCAGTAAGTTTTTTTTAACCTAACACAGTAATCCTGACTGCCCTCTTTGTTTGCATGTGGATAGAATATTTTTTAACATATCATTATATGCTAATAAAAATATGTCCATTTCTATAATAAAATGAATAAATTAAATCATATCAACAATGATAACACAACCATAGAAGATATTTTGTAGGCATTGCAAGAGGTATAAAGGTCTGTATAAATCTCTACCTCCAAACAATTTACACAAAAGTAAAAGAGATTTTAAATCTATCTCAATAAAGCCGAGCGTGTTGGTGCACACCTTTAATCCCAGCACTTGGGAGGCAGAGGTAGGAGGTTTGCGGTGAGTTAGAGGCCACCCTGAGACTACATAGTGAATTCTAGGTCAGCCTGGGCTAGAGTGAGAGAGACCCTACCTTGCAAAAACAAAAAGCAAAAGCAAAACAAACAACAACAAAAAGGAACAGGATAGCCACGAGATGATTTTATAGGGACAAGATGGATAAAAATGAAAACGACATGATATTTGATGCATGAATGGTGAGTTTATTTGTATTTCCATATGAAGTAGTTACTGCAGATGGATGGAATTCTAGATGGAGTGTATGCAAGGAAGAAGGTGAGGACTTCTGAATGTCATATTTTCTGGGTTTCATTGGAGAAGATTCTACAGATGTGGCTCTTTAATCCATTTGGCACTTTTAATATGAATATATTCATGGAAATACATCATTCCCATTGTGACATAAGTGAACTCACATATACTTTGTGAACTGAACATAAGAAAAAAAATCAACCATTTGTCAGTTGGTACCATATTAAAAGCTAAATAGGATTATAGAAAAATATGAGATTTGTTTTTCATATTTCTGAAGCATCTAGGGGTATGACTGTACCTAGGAGCTCAAGTGGTGCTATTGTTTATGCCCTTCTTTTTATCTCACAGGTATGCCATTGATTCTAAAAGTTCTGTGAGTGAAGAGAGCTGTTAGTATTGTATCTAACCCACTGGGGAAGAAACTGAGGCTCAAAAAGCCTACAGATATGTGAGTATACCTGAGTTCTTCAAGTTCTAGAGTGAACAAAATTATTTCTAACAGTTATAGATGGTAAGTTGGAAGATGCCAAAAAAAAAAAAATGCTCCAGGAAGATTATTTGATATATTTTGATTTAGAAATAAAAGTTTCATTGATGGTTAGCACGGCGGTGGCCATGGCTAGTCTCTGGCTGCGGCCCGTGACGCTGATTTGGGTTCAGTTCTTTCCCTTTGAGAAGAACGTGGAGTCCACAAGGTACTGGGTCTGGGGGAGGTGGGGACACCGTACATGCTCATGTCCTCCCTGCCCCCTCGCCGCAGGACCTTCCTTCAGGCGGGGAACAGCGAGAAGGTCAGCCACACCAACCTCAGCTGCGCGCCTTGGAGCAGGGTAAGGCTGGGAGAGCTCCGCCTTATCCAAGATGGCATTGGCAAGGGGTCTGCAGAACTTGATTGTTTCCCCTTTATTGTTCTTCATTGCTTAACCTTTTTGAATTTGGCTTCATCACTCAAGTATATTCTAATTATATTTTACCAAACTAAAACACAAAGTTTTTTTTTTTTTTAATTTTTTTTGTTCATTTTTTATTTATTTATTTGAGAGTGACAGACACAGGGAGAAAGACAGATAGAGGGAGAGAGAGAGAATGGGCGCGCCAGGGCTTCCAGCCTCTGCAAACGAACTCCAGACGAATGCGCCCCCTTGTGCATCTGGCTAACGTGGGACCTGGAGAACCGAGCCTCGAACCGGGGTCCTTAGGCTTCACAGGCGAGCGCTTAACCGCTAAGCCATCTCTCCAGCCCTAAAACACAAAGTTTTATTAATGAAGTGATTATCTGTTCATTTAAATATTTAAATTTTGGCAAATTGTCAAATAAAAATATCTTATTTTGTATTTGACTTTACTTATCCCATTAAAAAAAAAAAAAAAAAAAAAAAAAAAACATTTAAAACCGGTTCAAAATTTTCTGTGCTCTTGGGCTTAAAGAACAGTGGATATGTTTTCGCCTACTTTAATTTCCTCATCATAACAGACAAATAGCTGTTAAAAGCCATCAAAGGTAAGTTTTTTATCTTCACTGTCACAGGTGTGGAGATTTTAGCTCCTTTGGTCAATAAGCTGCCTCTTTTGAACTACCCAGAACTATTGCTCTTAAGACTTTGAGGGTTCTTCATTCTAACTAGATCTCATTCTCTTTTCTAAAGTTATCTGACAGGTGCGGAACTCTCCTAATAAGTTTGAGTCTTTGGGAAGAATAAAAACCCAGTGAAACAGTTTGGTAGCTGCGTTTAGTTATTGTTCAAGCTGCTCTTGGTTCTTCCTTTGGACTTGAGTAGGTATACATGACACTTCATTACCAATTCATCACCTGTTATTCTCAATTTCAGCAAACAAGTATTTATTTACCCAGTGTAACAGAACCTTGGTGGAAGCGTTTTGTTTTGTAATGAATCTGAGATATAAAGTTAGATACGTTTACTTATAAAGAAGGACTATCGGATTTTGGGCACATTTTTCAAAAACTCCAGACACATGCGCCCCTTGTGCATCTGGCTAACGTGGGTTCTGGGGAATAGAGCCTCGAACCGGGGTCCTTAGGCTTCACAAGCAAGCGCTTAACCGCTAAGCCATCTCTCCATCCCTAAAATTCCTATTCTTATATCATTTCCATAAGTAGCCCTTTCCTTTTAGAACTGACATTATTAGTAGACTCAAATGTCATTTCATCAAGTCTTCATCTAGTTATTCCAAAATCATTACTCCATTCTTTATTATTATTTTAATTTAAAAATTCATTGCACATGGCACTGTTTCATGAGGACATTTTCATAGAGTATATATTTCATGTTAAGCATATATCCCACTACCCCCTCCCTTTTCTACCTCTCATCTCTCTTGTTAGTCCCCTGTGTTCAACTAGACAGTTTCACTTTTACTTTCATGTCACATTCCTATAATTTTATGTATGTATGTGAAATCTAAGAGCTACATATAAAACACAATATTAATTTAATATAATTATTTCCATTTGTATTCATGTTTGTCCAAATAATAAAACTACCTTCCATTTTAAGGTTGAGAAAATTACATTGTGCATATATATATCAATTTTATCATATTTTTATTTTATTTATTTATTTTTGAGTTTATATATACATATATATATATACATATATATATATATATATATCATATTTTTAATCTGCTCCTCTTATGTTCTATTTTTGGACTAGATTGGCTTCATAACTTACCCATTATGCCTATTGTTGCAATAAACATTGATGTACAATACCTTTGTCATAATTTGAATTCCAGTCCTTTGAGAAAATACTCAGGAGTGGTTTAACTAAGCCTCATGGTAAATCTATTCATGAGTTTCATTGAGAAACCTCAATTCTGATTTTTAGACTAGATGGACTTGTATACATTCCCACAAGTGTGAAAGGGTTCTATTAAGTCCACGTCTTCACCAAGTTTTGTTCCCTCAATGATTTTATTCTAAATGGGGGTAGAAGAGAATCTCAGTGTAGTTTTAACTTTCACTGCTCTGATGATGCCTACTGAAGTCAAAGACTTTATTGCGGTTATTTGTATGTAAGTTCCACTTCTGATAACTTCCTGTTCATTTCATGAGGCCATTTATTAATTTGATCCACTCATGCATGATTTTTGTACAAGGGGAGAAAGGAATCTAATTTCATTCTTCTGCATATACATATAAAGTTTCTTCATTTAGTATAATATGAGCTATGGGTTTCTTCATAGATAGCCTTTATTATGTTGAGATACATTCCTTCAATTGCTCATTACTTCATGGCTTTTAACCTGAAAGGATGTCAAAAGCTTTTGCTGTATCTATTGAGATGATTATGTTAAGTCCTTGAATTCATTCAAGTATTATATTTATTGCTTTGTGTACATTGAACCATCCTGAATCTCTGGGAAAAAGCTGCCTGGTGGATTTTTCCTTTAATTAGTATGAAATATCCTTCTTTATCTCTTCTGACTAATTTTGGTTTAAATTAAATTTTGCCAGATATTAGAACAATAGCACTAGCTTGTTCCCTAGTTCTATTTGCTTGGAAATGTTTTTTTTCATCATTTCACTCTAAGCTTGTATCTGTTGTTATATTTCATGAGGACAACAAATTGATGGGTCATGATTTCTAACACAATCTGAAAATTGCTGTTGTTTAGTGACAAATTGAGACCAATAATATTAAGTGTTATCACTGAAAAGTTTGTATTCTAGTCATCATAGATTTGGTAGCATCTGGTGTTTTCCCACTCCTCACTGATGAAATGTTCTGTTATGTTGTATTCTTTCTTCTAGCATCACAGGTGTGTTTATGAATTCTTTGGTCTGAAAGATTCCTTCAATTATCTTTTGTAGAGCTGTTTTTATGTCCTAAATTTCTTTAGTGTACTTTTTTATCACAGAAAGTTCTCTTTCTCCTTCAATTATGACAGGTAGTTTTACTGGGTTTAATAGTCTAGATAAGCAGTTGTCTTTCAGAATTTAAAATACTTCATTCTAAAAAAAATCATAAAACAAAAAAACAAAAATAAAATATGTCATTCTAAACCCTCTCAAATGAAACTTTCTTTGAGAAATCCACTCTTATTCTCATGGTTTGACTTTGTATGCAGTTTGGTGTTTCTCACTTAAAGCTTCAATATACTTTCTTTGTTCCACATATTTAGTATTTTGGCTATGATATGATATGAGGATTTTCTTCTGTGGCATTATCTCTTTGGTGTTATTAATATCTCTTGAACTTGGATAGGTATATTATTCACTAAATTTAGTACATATTATGATACAATTGTACTGAAATATTTTCTATATTTTTAGCATGGAATTAAGTGTACTTCTGATATTTAACAGCTTATCTAATGAAAAACTAATGAGTGAGGGGAATGAAAAGCTGTAGAAGACATAAGCCACTCATTCTAAATATATTAATTTAGACATCTTGGTTTCATTTCCTTGATTAACTTAAACTGTGGTGAATGCATACGATTATTACTCCCCAGAACATTTCATTCAACAAAATCTCAAATCTGTTACTACACAGATATTGAGAAGTTGTTACTGTTAGAAAGAGAAAGCAGCAGTCTGAACACTTACCTGACTATCATACATAGTTTAGATACTATTGACCTGGCAGATGGCACCAAATATAACTTGTACCTTCTTCTATCAATGTACTGATGATGTTTAACACTGTGTATGTTGGTGGGAGAGCGACAGTGCTACAACAGGATGGGAAAATTAGTATATAGTTAAGTAATCTGTTTTACCATCAGTGTTTTCTTTTTGTTGTTGTTGTTGATGTTGTTAAATGACATATACCAGTTGGCAGTATAAGTAAGACTAAAATTACAAGCAGTATTCATTTGGAAAAAAAATATTCTTCCCTGTCTTTCTTACAGTGTGATAAAAATCCCAGCTGGTCAGAAGCAGTTTACCCTGTGTAAGCACAAACACTGTGATACTTCAGCATCAGGGATACTGAAGGATGAAACTGTAGACAACATAGAACATTCACTCTGATGGTGCTGTTGTTCTCCACTGGAAGCTCTTCATGGCCCTTGAGGCAGACCACCTTTCCCTTAATAAAAGGAGACAGCTAACATGGCAAAAAGAATGACAACTTGAGTAGTCTAGAGGTGAAATATCATGATTTACCACTTAGAGAGTAGATATTTGTCTTTGGATAAAAACAGCCACTTCTTAGTCATTCAAAAGGCTACTTCAAGACCTTTGCAGATAGAGGATTTGAAAATATCCAATATAAGGGATATGTTTTAAGACTCTGTCTTCTATTACTCTGGATTTTTTTATGAACATATTAAAGATTTAATACTTTTATTTTCTGTGTCTCATTTCCCCACTCTTGGTTTATCCACTATAGAACACTCACAGGTACTAAATAACTTTTGTGTGAATGAATAAGTTCATGAATAATATCCAGAGTGTCAATGAAGAGCTGCAGAGTTCTAGCACCTGTCAAGGAATCTGAAGGAAGCATGAGTAAATAAACAAATGGAGTGACCACAGGAACTAAGGTTAGGTTATTCACCCACTTTTATTCTTTCAAATTGATTTAATTTAGACTTTCCTCTGGAGCTGGAGGTTTTCCATTTCAACAAACTTCAGTGTTCATGGCATCCATGTAAATATGTGCATGTATGTGATATGAAATTAGAAATAGAAATATTTGACTATGGGAAGAAGGCTAGTTAGAAAGATAAAAAGGAAGGGAGGGCAAAGAGGATAATGAGAAAGCTATAATAATATATGCATAAGAAAATTTCTCAAAGAATGCATTATTTTATACATTGACTAAATTTTTGTTGTTGTTGTTGTTTGAGGTAGGGTCTTACTCTAGTCCAGGCTGAGCTGGAATTCACTATGTGGTCTCAGGGTGGCCTGAAACACACAGTGATCCTCCTCTCTCTGCTTTCCAAGTTCTAGGATTAAAGGCATGTGCCACCATGACTGGCACTGACTAAAATTTTAATAAAATTGACAACACGTATGTAATTAGAAATCACTGTTAAATGAAAGAAAGTCAGGAACAAAAAGACAAGTGCTGCATGTATGTTATCAATTATATGTTGAATCTAAAAATGTTGAAATCATATGAGTTGAGACTTTATGGTGATTACCAGAGGCCGGGGCTTGTATGTACATGGATAAACATTGGTGTATGAATGTTAAAGTACAGTTAGATAGAAGGAAGAAGCTTGGATGTACTACTACATGTTTGAGGAATTAGGTATGTGTACTTTGAAGTAAATATCACATCACATATCAAAATATCACATGGTACCTCTTTAATATTTACAATTTCCACATTTTTAGGTATCTATTTGAAATAAAGTTGGAGGCTAGAGAGGTGACATAACAATTAACGCACTTGCTTATGAAGCCTACAGACCCAAGTTTGACTCCACAGAACCTATATAAGCCAAATGCACATGGTGTAATATGCTTCTGGAGTTTGTTAGCAGTGGCTAGGGGCCCTGCCATGCCCATTCCTTTCTCTCTCTCTCATAAATAAATAAATACTTTAAAAAAGAAATAAAGTAGAATATGTTGAAATAACATTTAATTCTTTCTCAGTAGGTCAGCATTTAAGTTTAAGGACAAACAGTAAGCTACTACCTCTTGATCTATTGCAAAACATGTATCTTTGTAGATATATTCAAAACTTGTGTTTCCACTAAATTCCATAAAAAATTTTGAGAAAGTTGTTATTGTAAGAATATTCAACAGGGAAATTAAAGTTTTGAAAAGAAACAAAATTCATCTAACAATAAACCCTGCAACCTACAGCATAATTGCATTTGAAACAGGGAGCGCAGTGCTGTTGTAGAGGCACACATGTTACAGGGACTGGTGGGTATCATTTTTCAGAATTGTACAGGGCAGTTTGCTTCAGCATGGTATTCTACCACAGGGTGTTGTATATGGCTGCCAAGATCATGTGGAGGTCGTATAATACCCAGCCCTGCTTTGGATTTCCCAAAAGGCAAGCAAAATCACTACCATAAAGCTGATAAATTGTGTGGCACTGTATTGAAAAAAAAAAAAAGTTCTTTCTATTTTGCAATAGTTTGAAGAAGAGCACCCATGCTAGGTTTTATTTGTATTCTTTTTACTGTTTCAGTATTATTTTCCAAAGACCACAGTAGTGTGAGGACTTCATTTCATAAAATTGGTAACATAAACATTTTAGTTCATGTCTTTAAAAAGTTCTACTGCAAGCTTATTGAACTTTAAATAATTGTACCTTTAAGGCCAAAGGTAACTTATTTTTCTAGTTTAGCAGAAAATTGACCCCAAATCTTGTCTCTTTTCTGCACTGCAGACCAATAAAAATTTTGACTGTCTTTTATATCATACATAATGGACAAACTACTAACAAAAGTAAAGTGGGTGTAGCACATTCCTAGCTGTCAATGCATTCCAAATTTTGAGAGTCCTTGTGAGTAATCAATTTAATCACACAATCCTAGTCCTATGGATCTCTTAATAGTGATATTTGTGAATGAATAAAGATGTTTCCCTCTTTTTCTAATGAGTCTGTATGTTTCTCTTATATATATATTTTTTTCAGGACTGTCAAAATCTCATGATACCCAAGAGCAATTTTGTTTCTGAATATGGTTCATAGCAGAAGACATATGAGAATGACTAATATGTACATTCCAGTGAGAAAGGCATGAATTTCAATAACCTAACATCTTTATTCTTAATATTCATTTCTAAGTACAGAAGGACCATCTAACATCAAACTAGCTACAATGGGAGACCATACATAGAGAGAGTAGTATCATATTATACACAAGAAACATTCTTCCTATGCAGACACAAAGCAGAGTAAGAAAGTTTATATTCTGAAAATGTTTTTCCAAAGAAATTAGTGAAGCCATTGAGAGTAGAAGTGATAAGAAGAGTTTTCCATAAAATGGACACCACTTTGGGACAAATTATGCTATATGACTTTGAGCCAGTTAAGAAGAGTATATTTATTTATTTATTTTTACTTTTAATTTTTATTTTTTAGGGAAAGAGACAGACAGAGAGGAGAGAGAATTGGCACGCCAGGGCCTCAGACACTGAAATTGAACTCCAGATGCTTGGGCCACCTAGTGGGCATGTACAACATTGTGTTTGCCTCACCTTTGTGCATCTGGCTTATGTTGGCTTTGGAGAGTTGAACATGGGTCCTTAGGCTTTGCAGGCAAGTGCTTTAGCTATAAGCCATCTCTTCAGCCCAAGAAGCAGAGTTTTATATGAATGAATAATAAAAACAGAAATTATCTCAGAGAAGTTCTTTTTCCCCCCAGTTCTTAAAATGTTTATATATCCAGTGTATATTTGGATACTGGTTGTCATATAACATGAAGAGTTACTATTAAATGAACCTTTGAAAAAAATGAAGATTTCATCTAGATTTTAAGCAGCTTATTCATTCTGTCAAATATAGAATTCATTATCTTTCCCATTTCTTTTGTAGCACAATTATTTCTCAGTGACTCAAATTCAAAACTCCACTAAAATCTGTGGCCTGCATAGCATTAGTCAACACAGGAACATACCAATATCATTACTACCACAGGGAACCTTCTAAGTTGCTCAAGTCGATGGTAGCATGATTTAAGTTCAGAAATAGAAGTATATTTATAAAAAGCAACTTTCTTAAGTGCAGTTTTTGAAGCCTATGATCTAAATGAGATTTTCTTTTTTACTCTATAAGGCTCTAGAATGAAGTGCAAAATGATAAAGTATAGTCTGGCATTACCCAAAGTGAAGTCCATCACTCCATAGATAAAAGAAAATAAACTTTAGATACTATAGAGAAATAGGAGCAAACAGAAAGACTATTGGGTCATGAAGTCAACATAAGAGAATATTTCAGGATGACAATGTGTGTTCAGTTATTACTTAGAATTGCTATAAAAGAGAAATGAAAAAAATGTCTATTAAATTTAGATTCACAGACATTATCATCGACCTGAGTGAGATTTATTTTGGAAAGAGAAGGAAATATAAATCTAGAGTATATTATGTGTTCCTAAATTTCCATTCTCTTCTCTTACAAAAATATAAACCTACAATTTTTACCTGTCTAAAAAAGTATAACAAAAAAGTTCCCAACTGCCATTGTGGTTAAATGCTATATGTTGACCCATCACTAATGAAACATAAATTGTGAGTCATATCTTTCATATTCCCTTGCCTAGTGACAGTAATATGGCCATGATAGTAAGCTACCCTTGATCATACAGCAGGGGTTCATACTTTATGTATGGAATGCATACTTGAGCTACATGTGACAGGAAAACGAGCTTTGTTGTTTTATCAGGATGTTCTCATACCAGCTTCCATTTTTATGTAAGAAAGAAAACTGACTTTTTTCAAGGATTCATTAACTTTGTATCTCTCTTATAGTAACCATGTTTAATCTTTACTAGCACAGAGAAAAATCATGTAATGAGAGTGAGTTTAAACAATGGAGATAGCATTTTTGTTTTGTTTTGTTTTTCGAGGTAGGGTTTCACTCTGGTCCAGGCTGACCTGGAATTAACTCTGTACTCTCAGGGTGGCCTTGAACCCATGGCGATCCTCCTACCTCTGCCTCCCGAGTGCTGGGATTAAAGGCGTGTGCCACCATGCCTGGCTTGGAGATATATTTTTAAAATGCCCTCCAATGTTGGCTAAGAAGCAGAATCAAAAATCACTGAAAGTGCCCGGCATGGTGGCACATGCCTTAAATCAGCACTCGGGAGGCAAAAGTAGGAGGATCACTGTGAGTGCAAGGCCAGCCCGAGACTCCATAGTGAATTCCAGGTCAGCCTGAGCTAGAGTGAAACCCTACCTCAAAAAACAAAACAAACAAACAAACAAAAATCACTGAAAGATTCTACCAAAGCAGAGATCCAGATGCTCCTAAGAGTTCATCACTGAAGTAGATTTAAAATGTACCCAACATGGATCAGGGAATTTTGCAAAAGAGGGGATGTAAGGACTGTTAGAGCTACAAGTTGGGACATTATGCACAGCCATTGCCATTTCCCCACAACTGACTGCTGTTCCCACAATGCATGACACACAATCCCCATCATGTTGATCTGTATCCCCACAGATGAGGGTATCTTTGGAAAAGGGGCAGGGAGGAGGAAAAGGATGGTACCAACATGTGTTGTTTACATACTTAGTATGTCCATATCTAATAAAATAAATTTTTAAAACATCAACAAAAGAGCTTAAGGAAAATGGCAAAACAAAGTAAGGGAATAGAAAGGGGAGGGATTAATAAGGTGGTATCCTATATATGTAAGTAGAAGAACAGATTAATGGGGGTGAAAAGGCCTAAGTGAGGTCAGGGGAAGATATTGAGTAAAGGAAAGGTAGAAGAAGGGCTAATCAAAATTTAAGAGGATATAAATAAGTCAATCAAAACCTACTTTTCTGAGCAATTGAACACACAGAATCAATATATTGTTATTAGAAATTTCTCACTGTCAGGGATGGGATACCTTCCAGTGAGTTGTTCAGGTAGGTCCCTGATACCCTCAAAACATCACAGGCCATTGCCAAGGCCCTTGATTTCCTACTAGGAATATATGGTAAGACCCTATTGCTGAAAACTCCACATACTTGGGCTGCAAGGTCACTGAGAAATCCTGCTGGAGCTGAGTTGAAAACCTCCTCCATGTACATCAGCTGACAGAAAGCTGGAAAATGCAGTTCAATGGGAGAGAGAGAAATCACCAGTGAAGATACTCAGCAGTGGACACTGCAAGCCTTATATTTGGCCAGTCAGGCCAAATAAGCCAATGGGTACAATAGTGGCACGTCTGTTATGGGAGGAAAATCACCCTCTAATTTGACTGGAGGCTAGTTCTATGGGAGGGAATACATCCCTGATACTAAAAACCTACAAAAGGGGTGGTCATGAGCCCTAGGAGTGCAACATCATGCTGATGTTTGGCTAAATGTATACACCATGCTCACTAAACTGCCCAGTACGCATTTCTCTTAATGTTCATACACATATATTAATGATACTCTCACTTTTGGTTAGAGAACCTTCTTTTTTCAGGTGGCAGTGACCTTGGGATGACTCAGAAGGCACCATGGTGCTGGAAAGAAGTGACAGAGGAGTGCTCAGCCTGAAATATTTTTATCACACCTTCCAATAGTCAGGTTCTGTTGCAGAAAAAGTGGTGGAAAGAATGTAAGGGCCAAAGGAAGGATAGGACACCTTACAATGTGCTCCTCCAGACACACAATGGCCTGGATATCCATGACCTCACAATGCCTGACACTACCTACTCAAGACCATAATAATGGGAGGAAAAGATCATAACATGAAAATAAAAGAGAGACTGATTGAGAGGGTGAGGGGATATGATGAAGAGTGGCTTTTCAAAGGGGAAAGTGTGGGAGGAGGAAATTAACATGGGATATTGTTTACAATCATGGAAGTTGTTAATAAAAAGTTTAAAAAAGTCCCAAATAAATAAATAGATCATTTTGGGAGCTGGAGAGATGACTCATTGGCTAGGCACTTGCCAACAAAGCCTAAGAACCCAGGTTTGATTTCCCAGTACCCATGCAAAGCCAGATGCACAAGGTTGTACATGTGTCTGGAGTTTGTTTGCAGTCACCCATTCTGTCACCCTGTCTGCATCTTTCATTCTCTCTCTCTCACTCTCTGACAACTAAAATATTTTTTAAAAAGTTAGAATTTGACTGTTTCCAAAAGTCAATGAGAAGAAGCCAGATGACAGATTTTCATACAATAAATGGAAATAGAGTGTATCAGTCAGGTTGACTAAAGGAACAGACCTAATAGAATGACTATATATTATAAAGGCATTTATTGGACTGGATATGAGCTGGAAGTACAAGAATGGCTGTCTGCCAGCTGGGGAGTCTGACAACATTGAAGCTACTCATTCCATTAACTAGGCTGGATGCTTTAGCATTCTCACTCTGCTACTCAAGACCTGGAGGTTCCCAGGAGAGCTGCTGGTTGATCTTCAGGCCACACTGGATGGTTGATGAAGCTGGGGTCATGTCCATGAAGAACAGCAGCAACGGGATACATGCACTCCCAGCAAGAAGCATGGAGCAGCCTAGCAAAAGGCCCTGCAATTTCTTGGAGTTTCATTATGTACAGCCTACCACCAGAAGGACCACCCACTCTGAAGCAAGCTCTCTCACCTCATCGATTCTTCCTGTAAATGCTTCATAGACCTATCCAAGAGGCATGTCTCTTTTTATTCCAAATTGTTTCATGTTGACAACAGAGCTTAATCATCATATGCTGTAATTTATGATTACCACTTTTAATTCATATTAGATTTATTGAATATTTAGGAATAAAGATTTTTTTCTCTAAAACAGAAAAAAAGATATTGTTTACAGATAATTTTGTATTATTATGCTGCAGTTTCTGTGCAATTTATTTTATATCCTCTATAAAGTGATTATTATGTGTATGAATGCACACATGTGCCAATTATGAGGGTACCTTAGAGGAAAAGGAAGCGTAGAATTAACAACTTAGTTTTATTTGAAGTTATTGATTACAAGTATAAAAATGAGCCTATTACATTTGACTATCCACAGTAGTGTTTGCTGAGGTATAGGCACAGGGAAACTGGATATGTGGGTCATATAGAACTACGTGGACTTATGGGAAGGAAAGACAACAAAGAGAGATCATGGCATTGTTAATTCTTCAGATGGTCTAGTAGGCTCAAGCTCAGCGATGATGGCTCTCTTACTCTCAGAGTTAGACCTAAAATGCCTGCTTAATCCTAGCATAGATAAAATGCAGGTCTCCAAGTGGTTGGTCAAGAGTTTGATAGGCTCCAACCCTTGTTTTCTGCTTTCTCTTTTGTCTACATAGGATGCATGTATGGTACCATTATTTTTTACTATTTTGAGCAACTCATGGTAATTATATAAACACAATTACAACTCAATGTCTATTTTTGAGTGAGCAAATGGCTGTAAAACTGTTTCAGTTTTTTTTTTTTTTCTTCTTGCAACTAGAATTGAAGGCAACATACCATAAATTAGAGTTGTAAGGGAAACACGGGCAGGATTAGGTAGATAGTGGAAGCTTCCTACATCCCCATGTCACATGTGTTCCTGATACTCCTAGTTAGACTGTGTCATTGAGCTAATTCCAGGGGGTAAATCTCCTATGCTCCAGTCAATGTCCTTACTTCAGGCCGTTAGCTGCGGCATCCTTTCCATAGTTCACAGTTAGAATCAGGATTCCATGTGTCACGATCAGTTCAAGTTTACCTTGTAGTCCTCTGTCAACTTGGATTTAAATATCAGCACCAGTTGTGCTTGGGGAGTAATACATTCCTGGGGATATCCATCACCTATTGCAACCAGTCTCTGGTGTAACTCAGCTGCATATATTTATGTTGTCCTGGTAACTGACACCAAAGAAACACATTCTTGATGAAGGCTGTATGTGCCATTCATAAAACCTTTTATTTTCTACTGTTATATCTTTCTCCACAAAGGGAGCAAATTTTCTCACCACTACCTGGATTTTGAAACTTGTGTCTTAGGATTTTAAGGGAAAGTTCTTTTTATACAAAATAAAGTAGGAATATATGTAAGTACATGGTAAAATGTCATGCTTAAATTAAATATACAGAAAACACTATAAATATCAAAGAGTATAAATACTTGACAGAATAATAAAATTAATTATTAAGCTTTTATAACTACTAGGTGCTTTTTTAGGTCTTTCAAATGCAGGCTCTTGAACTCGTTTCCTCCAGAGATTCCAGAAGGAAAAGAAATAAGTAAAACAATTCAATCTGTAACAAAACACCTCCCATCACAGAAAAACAGAGCAGCAGATGGTCTCATGCTCAGTTCTATTACATTAAAAAAAGAACTAATTAAAGTTTTCCTCACGTTATTACAAGAAATGAAAGAGGAATTTTTCCAAACATATTTTCTAATGTGGGAACAACCTTGATACCAAAACTCTGAACATACACAATCAGAAACAGAAAAGTAAAGACCAACATCCTCAATTAATGTTAAAGCCAGCAGTATGCTAACAAACTGAATCTAATAATAGAATACTGTTCACTAAAGGAGAAACATGGGCAAGAGGGCAAGATCGCTTTTTCTTTTTCTTTTTCTATAGGCAGCCAGTCAGGGAGGGACAGAGCCCAGGGCAAAGGGGAGATACCACCAGGCCTGCCCCAGGAGAACCAACCCCCCTGTTTGATCACTCTGGCTCAAGATGGTAACAAGCACTTCCTCAGCAAGAGTGCCCCTAGTTCTTTCTCATTCTAGCTCACCTGAGTGGCCTGACCCCTCCTGAGTCAGCACCTCAAGTCCATCAATCAATCAATCAGGTCCCTCTCCCTCAGACACCTGAGCCTGATGACAAGGGTCATCCTAATTGAATGTCTGCCACACATGAAAGGGCCTGTTATGAGCCTCCTTAGTCTCTTGGATCTGCTGGTCACATTCTCCAGACACCCAAGTCTGATCCCCTCTGTGGTAAGCCCTTCCCCTTCACTGGCTGGGAAGGGGAAAGAGTCTCTTAAGTTGTGACACCTTGCTGTCTTGGTTTTAGGTGCATTCTTACTTCGTAATTTTTCTCTCAACCTGGGGTCTTTTCTGAATCTTTTGGCCTTAGACCCCACGCTCTGCCTTCCATATCTTTTACACAGGCTTCTTCCCTGGCAATTTCCCTTCATAGATCTCTGTACTTCCTGGATCTCTCTTTCCAGCCTGGCAAAGAATTCCCTTCTGGGCTGACGCTTTCTAGCCTTTCCCTGAATACCAATTTTCCCCAAATAAACCTTGTAATTCATAATTTACCTTTCTTGGAGTCCATTTCCTCAACTCATTGTTATAAAGGACAAGAACCTAAAAGTTGTGTTTCACAGACCAAGGGGGACCTCCCATTCTCCAAAATCTCATGACAATAGGACTCATAGGGGACATGGTCACATGATTTAACAAAGAAAATATATAAGTGGGTTATACCAAATCAGCAGAATTAAGTACCAATGCTAGTGTAATCATCTTAATAGATGAGAAAAACATTTGCTAAAAGTTAAAAATAATGGCAAGTTACTGGCAATTTATTTGGCATTGTTAACCCCTGAATTTTGGTTTTGCACTGCAATCCCCACAGATAATGCACAACATTTTTAAAATAAAGTGCTTCTTTTATACATGTATTTTAGGACAAGTTATACCAGGAACAAATCAATACAAACACATCAGGGGATGAAAAATCTATTATTATATCTAAATTCCATCTTATTCCACCTGTTTGCCAGTTTCTAAATAAAATTCTGAACTTTAACGAAAATTTTATCATTTAAAAGTAAAAATGATAACCAAACTATGCTTAGAAAGAACACAACACAATAAAGATCATTTATACTAAGCCAACAGCTAGCACATTGGTGAGGAAAAGCTGATTACTTTCTAAGATGTGGAAGAAGGCAAGAATGTTTCCTGTCACCAGATTAATTAATCAGGCAAAGAAAAGTGAAATAGAGAATCTAAATTGGAAAAGAAACAATCAACTTGTCACTATAGAGCTACTAATTAATTACAGTTAAAGTGAAAAAAATCAATGGTTACTAAATGCCAATATGAATTATCTGAAACAGAAATCAAGAACCCAATCTCATTCATGACAGCTAAATACCTGAAATATCTAGCAGTAAATTTAACCAAAGTGGGAAGCATAAAGCATTCATGAAAAACTTGAAGTGCATATATATAGAGATTTACATCTACTTACTGATTAGAAGAATCAATACTTAAAATGTCCATACTAAACATAGAAATCTATATATTCAACACAATTCCTAAACAAATTTCCAATAACATTCTTAACTATGAAAACATTCTTAAAACTTGTATGGAATGACAGAAAACTTGAATAGCCAAAATAATCTTAAGTAAAGGTACACAGGAGAGACCATACCATTGCATTTCAAATATACTACAAAGCTATGTCAATCAACACATCATGGCATTTGCCTTAAAATCAGCCATACATAGCAATAGAACACAACAGTCTAGAAATAAATCTATGCATCTATAACAAACTTATTTATTAGTGCTACTAATATATGCACTGGTGAGGGTACACTTTGTTTAAGGAGATTGTTCTCCATTACATCAGATCTTCCTATGGATAGAACCCCCAAAATTTCAAAAATTAACAATTATTATGATAATAGTAGTAGTGTAATGATCCATTGAAGATGGCAATACTTCTTAGTGGACACTTCTTCAAGGAAGACACACCACAAACAGCCAATAGGTAACTCAAAACATTTTCAAGAATTCCCATCAGGGAAATGTAAATCAAATCCAGAGAATCACACACACAATGCAGCTAAGAATGGCCCTTATCCAAACAGATTAAGGTGACGAGTGATGACAAGGATATGGAGAACAGGTTACCTCTGTTCTTGTTGATGAGAATATAAATTAATACCTTTATAATGTGAGCACAGGGGCTCCTCAAAGCACTACAACTACGGCATTACCCAACAATCCCTCTACAGGAAGTAGAATCAGCATCCGGAAGAGTTATGTACACTTGCATGCTCACTGCAGCACTGTTCACAATAGTCAAGGATGGAAGCAGCCCATGGCCATCAGTAGATGAATGTAAAAGGAATGAAACTTTCCATGTGACCACATAGATGGAATGAGTATATCCATTACTTTTTTTGCTGGGGCAAACACCTGACTGGAAGCAGCTTAGGGAAGGAAAGCTTTGTGGTGGTTTGAGAAATGTCCCCCACAGGCTCATGTATTTTGAACACTTCTTGCAAGCTGGTGGATATTTGGGAAGGTTTGTGGGACCTCTGGGAGGTGGAATCTTGCTGGATCAGGTGTATTACCGAGAGTGAATCCTGAGGTTTATCAGGTCAGCCCAGAAGGTATGGTGTTTAGAGACAGCTCCACTCATCTCACTTCTACCCAGATGATGTGACAAAAGGTGATGTCCTGCTATCTGTTTTCCCATGCTTTCCCTGCCAGGAAAAAACTTCCCCTTGAAACTGTAAGCTGAAACAAACCACTTCTTCCCATAAGCTGCTTTTGGTCAGATGCTTTGTGTTAGCCATGAAAAGGTAATACTATAGGAAATTGTTACTAAAAAGATGGTCATTGCTGAAATAGACTTGACCATGTGACTTCTAGTCCTCTGTACCTTATTTGCATCAGGAATATGGAAAGATTTGGAACTTTGGGCTAAAGAAGAAGAACTTAATGTGCCTCTGTTGTGATAGTATGAAAGACCTAAATACAGAGAGTTGCCTGGCTACAGACAGCATAGGTGGAGAAACAGAGCTACTCAAGCTGTTTGGAGCATTTCTTCATAATTCCCAGATGCTGGGCATGAAGCTGAAGGATCTGATGTTTGCCCTGCTCATTTCCCCTTTTTTCTTGGGTCAGCGTTTTCTCTGGCAATACAATTTTTACTTTGTGCCATTATGTGTTGGGGATATGTCTCTTGTGTTTTGATTTTTATAAGTTCAGAGTAAAGAGAAAGCCTTGAGTCTCAAATGAGATTTTTGGACTTTTGAATAGTTCTGGGACTGGCAAATACAATAAGAATTTTATACCTAGAAATAATGAATTTTGCATCATGAGATGGCTAGTTGATTATGGAGGTCATTGGTAGAATGTGGTGGCTTGAATGTGAAATGTACCTACAGCCTCATATGTACTGAATACTTGTGCCCCAGATGGTGTCAAGTTGGGAAGGGTTTATAGCCTTTGGATAGTGAAACCTTACTGAAGGAGGCATGTTGTTGAGGGCAGATCTTGAGATTTATTAAGTGTGTAAGTTTGAAACAGATGTTCCCCATAGTCTCATGTTTTAAATGTTTGGTTCTCCAGCTGGTGGCAAATTGGGAGGTAAAACCTTCCTGGAAGAGGTATGATAATGTGGGTAGGATTTGGGATGTTGTAGCCAGTTCTCCCTGCAAATAGGAGCTCAGGTCTCTTTCTTGCTGCTTCCTTCCAGCTGTTGTAGCAAGAAATGCTGTCCAGCCTCTACTCTACCATCCTTTCCCCGAACCATGTGGAAAATTCTCCTCAAGATTGTAAGCCAAAATAAATCCTTTCTTCCCATTAGCTGCATTTGGTTTGGTGTTTTGTCCCAGCAATGCAAAGGTAACTTCAACATTAGGTCAGCCCATTAGTGTTCAGAGCCAGCTCATGGACTACTTCCACCCAGATGATGTGATAAGATGCAATGCCCTGCTCTCTGTTCTTGCCACGCTTTCCTGACCATGATGAAACTTCCCCTTGAAACTCTAAGCTGAAATAAATACTGTCCTCCCATAAGCTGTTTCTGGTTGGGTGTTCTTTTGTAATGAGAAGAAACTGCTACAAGGTTACTTTGCTTTAAAGTTCCAGTGAGAAGAGTTCATCATGGTGAAATAACACATTTCAGGAAGTGCCACATTGTCATATGAGCAAGGGGCAAGTAAAATGAGATAACCACTGACTGCTCAGCTATCTTCCTCTTCTTTATACAGTTCAGGAACCCAACCCGTGCAGTGGTGCCACACCCACTTAGGTAGGTACCCACATAAAGCCAGATGCACAAAGAGGCACATGTATCTGGAGTTTGTATGCAGCAGATTAGTGGCCCAGTGTGCCCATATTCATTCATTCTTCTCCCTCTCTCTCTCTCTCGCTCTCTCTCTCCATATATATATATATATATATATATATATATATATATATATATATATAATCTTTGCAAATAAACAAATAAAATTCTTAAAAATATCAATTTATGATTATCAAATAATTTTTAAAGTTGTCTTAGACTAATTATTTTATGCTAATAAAAATAAATAAAATTAAATAAAAAACTAATGCTGACATAGATTTCCATTTGTCAATTACGGAAATGTTGGAATCAAGTACAAAGTTGGGCAAACATAGGTGCACTTGTTCTGAAAATCTGTGAAATGTATGTATTCTGATAGGATGAATATATTTATTTATTTATTATTTTTATTTTTATTTTTGGTTTTCCGAGGTAGGGTCTCACTCTAGCCCAGGCTGACCTGGAATTCACTATGTCGTCTCAGGGTGGCCTCAAACTCACAGTGATCTTCCTACCTCTGCCTCCCGAATGCTGGGATTAAAGGCATGCACCACCATGCCCGGCTTGAATATATTTATATATATATAATATATACATATATATGTATGTACCTATCATCTCCATACAGATGTACATACATTACATACATATATGTTCACATACATGTAGATTGAGAAGTATAAGTTAGGTACATGAGCAATTTTAATGTAATTTTGTGTCTAGTGATTAAATGTAGGGAGCCAATGCAGACGCCATTCTCGCCAGTCTTGAGGTAAATACTTCCTCATTTAGGCAGCAACCTCCCTTGAGGTTGTGCATGCGCTTGATGCACCTTGTCCTGAGCCTATCCCGTGGCTCCTGTGGGTGGGTGAGCCTATGGCAGCCAATCAGCAGGCATCCCATAGTATTCTGCCCTATAAAAGCAGCTACACTCCTGGGCCCCTCGCCCCTCGCCATCAACTTTCCTGTTAACCAAGAGGCTCTCCAATAAAGTGTGATCGAGAAGGATCCTTGTTTGCTGGTCGTGCTTTTCCTGTGGGACAGGGGCTCGCCGCAAAGTGGTACCGAAACCCGGGAACACCGGGTGTTTTGTGGTCACCGGGCGAGGGGCCGAAGAGGATCCAGAACTTGACACACGGAGAGGAAGACGTCGGAGAGGAAGACGTCGGTAAGTCATCCCCAGTCATAATGTTTTTTCACTTAGATCCCTACCTGATCCTTGTTATTTTCATTCCTGTGTGGTTTATTGTCCTTGCCATTTGCTGTGAGTGCAACATGGGCAACTCAGAGGACAGAATTGGTAAGGGTACACTGCCGTTTTGGCGGCTGATTCACTCTTGCTTAAGTAAAGAAAACCACATGGAACTTATTAGAAGGGGACGGGAAGTTCTCGCAAGGCATCAGGATAGCCTTTCTGAGTCAGATTCAAATGGGGAGTCAAAAACTAGGCCTAGAAAAAAGAAAAAAAAAAAAAAGAAGGGATTAAACAAAGAAAAAAGTTTACAAGATGAGCTCAGAGAAACAGGTAAAATCTATAATTGCCACCCCCCCCAGGGGGAAAAAGGAGCCTTTAACAGGCTCTATCCTCCCATTGAGGAGCTTACACATGCAAATGTACTTGACACAGATAAGGAGGCTAGCTCCGATTCCACAGAGGAGGAAGAAGAAGAATTATTTAAAGGGGAAGAGGAAAGACTAAAGGAGGCCACCGCATGTTATAAAAGGGAGCAGACAAAGGGGCCTAAAGGCCAAGGGTGTAGTCCTTTACAGTCAATAGAGCCTTCCGCACCCCCACCCTATAACTCCCCTGGGGACACATGCCGCTTCATTAAAACCTCCCCTGGGGACACATGCCGCTTCATTAAAACAAAAACCTGGTTGCGGCTGGCCTCCGCTAGGAGGGGCTTCTATTATGGCTTCAAGAGAAAAAAAAAAAAAGGAAAAAACTCCTTGGGAGCCTAGGAGATCCTAAGGCTTCAGCTATAGAATTCCATAGATTATATCATGTTCCTGCAAACACCTTGAGAAAAAAATTTTCTATTTCCAGAAATGAAGCACGAGACATTGTAAAATCTTGTCAGTCTTGTGTCACCTTTTTGCCCTCCCCACATGTGGGCGTTAACCCTCGAGGCCTACGTCCTGGAGACCTTTGGCAAATGGATGTGACACATCTTCCAGAGTTTGGAAGATTAAAATACCTACATGTCTCAGTGGACACGTGCTCAGGTATTATTTTTGCCTCACCATTGGTAGGTGAGGTCTCTCATGTAAAAACTCACTGCCTAGAGGCCTGGGCTGCTTGGGGAAAGCCGCACCGCCTAAAAACTGATAATGGCCCAGCGTACTCATCTGGTGGCTTTCGAGCCTTCTGTGCCCAAATACAGGTTGCACATACCACTGGCCTTCCTTACAACCCACAAGGTCAAGGTATAGTAGAAAGAGCCAATAAAAGTCTAAAAGCTCTTTTATTTAAACAAAAAGGGGGTATAACGGAAAATACAACTCCCAAGGGAAGAAAAGTACCCCAAATAAATAAAATTTAAAACTGAAATGCATCGATTCACATTTCTTTCTTTTAAATAATGTAAATCTGTCATCTCCCTTTTCACCATAGTGTCTCATAATAAAAATGTCAGTGCAAGCTAAGCTGACACCTTAATATTAATAGCCATAGTAAATTTATGATTGTAACCTTTAACAATTTTGTCAAAACATTAAAATATCATATATATATATATATATATATATATATATATGCCAAACTGCAATTTTATTTTATATGTTGTAAGTTTACAGTTACATTTACATGTCTAAAAATATATGTGAAAAGTACTTTGAATATATATTAATTAAGGTTGAGCTCCTTCATCAATAGAATGAATATTTTTTCTTTGGCCTGCAAAAGGTCATATTCTTTTATAACACTGGAGCTACTTTCAATGTGTTATCATGACTTTTAAGGCTATGTTTCGAGAATTCAGTTAACTTTCCCTGCCTTGGCTGTGTTACTTCTGAAACATCATCTTTTTTCATCATAGCTCTTTTCTTCCATGATCTATGTTGGAAAATTTGTCCTCACTTAGTTCTTTTGAATGTCTATCTTGCATTTATAAAATAAGTACAGTGTTCCTATTCTCATAGTATTCAGGATTGTTCTATAGTTTCATTTGTGTTTGACGTGAATCCTAAAAAGTTATAGAATGGTCCAATAAAAAATTTTGTCATGCTACATACGTATTACTCCCTTTTACTTCCTGCTGTCATGCTTAAATATTTTCTATTGCATGTTTTATAGCATATTATCTAAAATTCATCTAAATATTCATAGTTTTCAATTCCTGCCAAATCTAGAAAAGGTAATCCTAACATTGAGAGGTAGTTTGAAGGAGAATGATCATGAATTTGAGGCCAAGCAGTACTACATATGTAACTGAAGTCAGTCTGAATACACAGAAAAACACTGTTCCACAAAACAAGTTCACAAAGCTTTCCAAAATCTGTCTCTAATACTAAGGCTGAAGAACCAGTGACTCTTAGGTCTGGTAGCTGGATTGATGAAGTCGTATTTGGTAGACAAATGTAAAATGTTCATATTTTTCTAAGCCGGTCATGGTGGTGCATGCCTTTAATCCCAGTATTCAGGAGGCAGAAGTAGGAGGACCGTTGAGTTAGAAGTCAGTCTGGAACTACAGTGTGAGTTCCAGGTCAGCATGGGCTAGATTGACACACTACCTCAAAAATACACACACACACACACACACACACACACACACACAAATGTTCACATTTTTCATTCCTATACTCAAAAGAGTCAGAGTGACCTGGGTCATTACTCAAATAAAAGTAGTTTGTTGAAAAGTTGAGTAATTTTTGGTTTCCAGTATCTCTTTATTGAAAATTTTTTGTTTATTTTTATTTATTTATTTGAGAGCAACAAAGAGAGAGAGAAAGAGGCAAATAGATAGATAATGGGTGTGCCAGGGTCTCCAGCCACTGCAAACAAACTCCAGATGCATGCGCTACCTTGTGCATCTGGCTTATGTGAGTCCTGGGGAATCGAGCCTCAAACTGGGGTCCTTAGGCTTCACAGGCAAGTGCTTAACTGCTAAGCTATCTCTCCCGCCCTGTTTCCAGTATCTCTTAACATCAGGGAGATAAAGCAGAATAGCTATGCTGGCTACTGCCTCTGTACTGTATAACCGTGTGCAGAGACCTGTAAGCATGAAGCTTTGAAAAGAAATGCTATCATGGTCATAATTCACGCTTATTATTTGCATAAGTATTTGTTTACTTAATAGAAAGAAAAAAGTATCTTTCTTTAGTTATTTTCTTTTCAGGTGCTTATATGCGGTATGTGCGTGGTAGTGTGTTTTAGTGTCATGTGGGTGTGGCATGTGGACACGTGAGTGCCGATGTGCATCACATAGACTAAGAAGAAAACAGTGGGTGTCTTCCTTCCATCTCTCCTCTGCATACTTCTTTAATATGATGTCTCTCACTGAAGCTGGAGCTGAAATCCAGTCTAGCTGACCTGTGAGACCCACCAACTTTTCCCATCTCCACTTCCCATAAGGTGGGGGTTACAGGTGTGTGTGGCTACAACCAACCATTTCTGAAGGTGTTGAAAAATCTAATTCAGAGAGAATCAGGCCCTTTCAAGTCTTCAGGCTTCTGAGGCAAGCACTCTTGCCCATTGGGCCATCCCCTTCTTTGTGTGATTACTTTCAGCTTATACATTGTGGTAACTTAAATTTGAATTGAGTCAGTGGTATTCTGACATTCTTTCACAAAAAGATGTTAACATAAATGTATACATTGAACCATGCAAAATTATTTGTAGTCTAACTATTGCCTACTATTTCAAAAACTCAATGACTTTGTTAAATACGTTTTTAGAATTTATTTGCAAGCAGAGAGATATAGAGCTAACAGAAACAAACAGAGAAAATGGGCTCACCAGGGTCTCAAGCTATAGCAAACAAACTCCAGATGCATGTGCCTCTTTGTGCATCTAGCTTTACATGGGTACTGGGGATTTGATCTCAGGCCATAGTCTTTGCTGGCAAATGCCTTAAACACTGAGACATCTCTCCAAGACAACTTTGTTATATTTTATAGTTATTCCTTAGTACTGTCTTTGAAATAAGTTGTTGATTCTTTTCAATCTAAAGATCATGGAATGACAAGTAGCTAGCTAAGCATTGAATAGTGAATTTTTTGGAGAACCATAACCACAATTTACTCATCAATTCTCACCACAACCTTATGGTGCTAGTGTGGCAGACAATTTGAAAACATAAATAAAGGAAAATAATTTCTGAATAAAATTTTGTTTCATTGAACGAAATAAGGAAATGCAATCTTTGATTTTTTATGTTAAATTACAGACATGTATAACATATACTAATCATAGTCATTTTGTAAAACTTGCAAGATTTTATAGAATCAAAGTAAATATATTGAAAATAATTCTCTAATGTTCCTGAGGGGAGAAAACAGAACATGTATGTTGCATTTATTTTCTTATTACTGAGACAAAACACCCAACCAGAATCACCTTATGGGAAGAAAGCATTCATTTCAGGCTTAAAATTTTGAAGGAAAGCTTCATCACAGTGGTGAATGCACAGCATGACCAGGAAGTTGCTACATATCTGTGTGGAAATAGAATAAGTACTGGGCTCGTACCTGGGCTAATAAACTTTAAGAACCACTCCCAGTGACACACCTCCTCCAGCAAGGCTCTATCTCCCAAAGGTTCTACCAGCCACAGATTGAGATGAGGCTTAATCACAGACTCAAGAGGCTATTGAGGGCACTTCAAGTTACCACATTTTGCACCTGACCCCCATATATTCATGACCATCTTATGATTCAAAGTGTATTCAGACAATTTTAAAAGAACCAATAGTCATTATCAACACCAAAATCTTATCTTGAGATCCAAAGCAATCTCATAACTGTGAGCCCTATAAGATCAAAACACAAGCTAAAAACTGCCAACACAAAATGGCATATTGTAAACATTCCCAATGTAAAAGGAAGGCATAGGAAAAATTATGGACCTATGTATGATAGAAAACCAGTATGGAAAACATAAAATCCTGAAGCTCCATTTCTACATGCAATAAAATCTCCAAATTCTGCCCCTACAGCCTTGTTCCATATGAATTATATCAAGTAGCTTCACTTGGTGACCACCCCATAGTCATGGCACATCCAAAATCCTGGGTTCTCCACTGTAACCTTGGGTTCATCTTCAGAGTCAGTAATGTGGCCTTATTATGAACTCTTCATGCAGGAATATGAACCCTGGCCAACACTGTACAGTGGCCATCTCCAAAAACCATTTTGCAAATCCCATGACCCTATCTTTCCTGTATTTGCCAAACTTCCAAAATGACATTGAGAGGCAGGAAAACTAATTCTGAATACTTGCTTCAGAACCCCTCCTTTCAAGAGTCAGCCCACCTCCTGTAGTCTTAATGTTGAAGAGCTGGCCAATTTCAATGGTGGTAATTGCAGCTGAAACTTGTAATATCTGAGCCAGGAATATGAACTTGCCCACATTCCCTCTGCCATATACCAGCTTATTACTTTTTAAAAAAAATTTGGTTTTATTTTTATTTATTTGAGAGCGACAGACAGAGAGAGAAAGAGGCAGATAGAGAAAGAGAATGGGCTCCCCAGGGCCTCCAGCACTGCAAACAAACTCCAGATGTGTGCGCCCTCTTGTGTATCTGGCTAAAGTGGGTCCTGGGAATCAAGCCTCAAACCCGGGTCCTTAGGCTTCACAGGCAAGCGCTTAACCACTAAACCATTTCTCCAGCCCCAGCTTATTACTTTTAAATTAAACTCTTCAAATTTTCAAAGCAGAGGCAGAATGAAGCTTCTAACCCAGTTCCTGGCAAAAGTCCTCTTTCCCTTTGAAACTCCATTAGGCAAGACTTCACAGGCCACAGATTTATGTCATTCAAACTCTTACTAGATCCACCCATCAAGCTCTGCTTACAGCACTGCAAGGCTTCTATAGTCCAGAATTCCAAATCCTTTTGTATTGCTCTGACAGTGCAGCTCCAAAAGGCAAAAACCTCAGAGGGTACAGCTTGTCATAGCAACAACACACTGTTGGTACCAATTTTCTGTTGCAGTGATCTTCTTGTTCCTAGAACAAAAAATCCAACCAGATGAAGCAGATGGGAGAAAAGGGTTTATTTCAGGGTTACTGTTTAAAGGGGAAGATTAATCATGGAAGAAAGAGCATGACACTATCAGGCATGTGTCAGAAATGTGAATAGAAGAAGTCTATTAACTAGGCTTAAAACTCAAACTCCTATGACATTTCTCCTTAAGCAAGGTTTCACCTCTCAAAGGCTCTACCAGCTAGGGAGTGAGTGTGAGACAAAGTCACAAACATATGAGGTTATGGAAGACATTCAAACTACAACAATGTGTTTAATATTGTCTGTATTCTCTAGAATGGGGACTGAACAACTATTCGTCTGTTGTACTTTCCTACTTTTTACTTGAGTAGGTTTTCTAAAAAAAGAAAGACCCTACATCTAAGAAAGAAATCTGTGTATCACAAGGTTGAATGCTAGAAATTCAGTATATCTCTTTCTCTTTTTCCCTTTAACAAATTATATAAATTTGTAATAACTTCAATGTGTTTGTTCTATAACTACAATATTTTCTAACTAATTACTGTTTTTATTACTTCTCTAAATATAAGAAACTTCAAATTTCATCATTTCTATGGATTATATACTAAAATTATAGATAACCCCAAACCAAACAATAAAGTCACAAAAATACAAAGGAATAAAGTATAAACCAAGACAATTCAAACTTACCATTCCTTCTAAGTCGGAAACAATTAATTTTTGTATAATTGATAGTATTGTGTAGCAGATAGTATTTCACAGTAAAGAAAACGAAATGAAGTCTGATTAATTCTTCTAAGTGAAATTAACTCTGGGCAACATTTGGGAAAAATTAACAGGTAGATTTGTTTTTGAAAATAAGCATTACTTTCTCAGTACTATTTATTTTCAGCTGATATATTTGTCATGATAATTTCATTGTATGTACATATATATATTCATACATATATAGCAAGAATTATACATATGTGCATGAGTATAAAGAAGATATCCAAAAGATCATAAATACATCTATACTTTTACAAATAAAATATCTAATATAGCCCAAACATGACACAAACAGGTTACTTAGGGTGGAAAGACTAAAAGTGAGGTCCAAAGAAGAGATTGAGTAAAGAAAGGATGGGGAGGGTTGATAAAAATCTAAGAGGGTATGAATAAGTCATTTTGAAACCTTTTTTTGGACAATGGTGCATCCAGAAGCCATAGATTGTTGCTAGATAATTTTCAGTGTCAGGGATTGTATACCTTTAAGTATGTTGCTGACCAAGGAAGTCCCTGATGATCCCCAAAACATCACAGGCCATCTCTGATGCTCTTGGTTTCCCACCAGAAATAGATGGTAAGACATTTATGCTGAAGAATCCAGATGCTCGGGCTGCAAGGTCACTGAGAAATCTTGCTTTAGCTGGGCTGAAAACCTCCTCTGTGTAGACCAGCTGATATAAATCTGGAAAAAGCCATGCTGCATTCAGCTCTAAGGGAGAGCAAGAATTCACCAGTGGAGATAAACAACAGTGGACACTGCAAACCATCATTTGGGCCAGCCAGGCCAAATGAGCCAATGGGTGCAATAGTGGCATGTCTGTTGTGGGGGAAACCAAGCTCTCACTAATTGGACTAGAGGCCCATTCCACAGGAGGGAATGCATGCCTGATACTGAAAACCTACAATGAGGGAAGTTATGGGTCCTAGGGTTACAGCACGTGCTGGTGTCTAACTAAATGCATATATTATTCTCATCAAACTGCCTGGTAAGCACTTTTCTTAATGTTCGTACCTACGTGTTAATGCTACTCTTTCTTTTGATAAGATAAGCTGCTGTTTTCAGATGGTAGTTCCTCTGGGATGACTCAAAAGGCACCATAGTGCTGAGAAGTGACAGAGGAGTGCTCAGCACTGAAACATCTCTATCACACCATCTAAGGCTCAGGATCCATTGTGGAAGAGGTGGCAAGAAAAATGTAAGAGCCAAAGGAAGGACAGGACTCCTTAAAATGCACTCTTCCAGACACAAAATGGCCTGCATATCCATGACCTCACAGTTCCTAGCATGACTTACACAAGGCCAGTATAATAGGGGGTAAAGATGAAGACATCTAAATAAAAGAGACTGATTGAGAGGAGAAAAGGACATGGTGGAGAGTTGAGAACTGGAAGGTGGGGGGGAACTATTATGGTTTATTACCTGTAATTATGGAAGTTGTCAGTAATAAAATGATTAAAAAACATTAATTTCTTTTCATAATAAAATATAAAACTTTAAACATTGTGTGTTAATATATGGTAATATTTTGTAATTGTTGTTCTTTACTTGTTAGAAAACATACATATTGAAAATGAACTAAGTGGCCCTTTTCTCTATCATATAACTTTCTTCAAACTAATAAAACAAAATTAAAGCAGTACATAAAACAAGTAATGCTTCCAAAGGCACTTAATACATTTAAATATTTGAAGACAGTAAAAATCATAACAGCAGAGTAAACATTTTTAATTCTATAATTTAGAGAAATTATCTTGAAATAAATTTCATCTGAATCTCAGCACTCTAAGAAGAAAATATTTGTATACTCACAGATTGCTTTGAAAATAAATTATTAAATTAATTCTCATTGAATTAAAAATTCTCTTCTTGACGAAATTTTAACGTGTCTGAAATCTTTTGTTCAACTAGGTGCGATTTTTTTTTTTTTTAATGAGAGCAATGTGACAGGAAGAGGTAATAGTGCTTGGTGAAATTATATCTGCTGATGCCAGGCACTGGCTATGATATTTTCAGTACCCAACATTTTTTATTCTCCCAGTGGGAAACATTGGAGAGTCAAAGGAAGCACTTCTACAGTTACAAGGGGAGTGGAAAAAAGTCCTTACAAGTGTGAAGTCCTTTCTTTGAGTAGTGAGTGCTTCTGGATGATGTGTATGGATTACACATTCATGTATATTTGATGATATAACCTTGAGTTCCTCTGGCATGTTTCAAGTAGTCAGTGCACCTTAAAAGTTAAAAATGAAAGGAAGAAGGAGTAAATCAGGGCTGAACAAATACAGAAACAATGTGTGGGGGAAAAACAGGTAAGGGGAGAATTGGAGAAAGGAAGAGAGAAAAAGCTGTTTATCACTGACTCTAAAAAGTAACACCTAAGATATTAATAAAAGAAAGAAAAAATTGAAAACAGTCTTACTAGGTAACTCATTTTGCATCAAGAAATCAGGTGTGATATTTTTGAGAAATGTATTAGGAAGACTAAAGGGTGGATGGAAACAGAAGCTTAGACATGAAAGACACTTGTACCATGTTTACTATTAGCCTCTATCCAAATTTGTCAAAAAAAAAACCTTCTTCTATAATTACACAAGCCTGGGAGAAACAGTAAGACACTTCCTCAAAAGAATTTTTGACTTAATAGTTTTTTCAAAATCATGACAATACTGTTCTGAGTACAATGGACAAAGTAAACTGCTTTTCTTAAAAGTTCAATGTGACTAAAATTATATTTTCTACTTATTTTCCTTATTAACTCTTACAAGTACTTTTATATCACAGAAATGAACTTTAACAACAGCCAAAATTTCATTTTATATAAAATATAAATGAAAAGTGTTAAATGTATAATCATATAGGATAACTTTTGTGATCGAAAATACTTTCTATTGAGTTTTTCTCTGAAGTCATAGTTACAGCTATTGCAATTCAGTGAGTTTTATTCATTAGTGCTTCATTTGCAGTTATAATGACACTCAGATTTCATGATAGGCTTTTAAAATAGCAGACAAATATGAACTTGCATCATTTTCCAAGAAGATGAAATACTTCTCCATTAAGTAAAACCTGGTGTCATTTCCGTAGCTTTCATGCCCTGTAACCTCCCTGCATATCCAACAGTTTCCCTCCATTTCTCAGCAGCAAATCATTAGCTGAGAAACAGAGTGAGACCTCATTATCACTCACACTAAACTATTTTCACAAAATGTATAAGAATAAGTTTGCTAGTCTACCTTTAAGCATCATCCAATAATCAATACCAAAAATTCTATTTGTCAAGATCAATGACAAAGCCTATGTTGTGACTTGGTCTTTTGCATTTTATGTCCTGCTTATAGGTTTATTCACTGGTCCACAAAGCTCACTAATTAGAAGGTTCTGTCATTATTCAAATTTGGCCTGTCTTTTTATAACTTTAACCTACAAACAATCTTACCACTTCAGAGCTATTTCAATATATAAATATAAATGTAAGCAATTATTTGTTTATAGAAAAATCTCATTTTCTTTGACCTAATATAGTACATTAGGAGAGGATACACTTATTATACTTAAGGGAAGACAAGCTACTTTGAGAGGGAGTTACCATCTTCTAAGGTCCTATACTACAGAGCCATAGTAACAAAAACAGTGTGGTACTGGCACAAAACAGACATGTAGATCAGTGGAACAGAATAGAGGACCCAGATGTAAGCCCAAGTAGCGATAGCCACCTGATATTCGATAAAAATGCCAAAAATACTCATTGGAGAAGAGACAGCCTCTTCAGCAAATGGTGTTTTGAAAACTGGATATATATCTGCAGAAGGATGAAAATAGATTCTTCTCTCTCGCCATGCACAAGAATTAAGTCCAAATGGATTAAAGACCTTAACATCAGACCTGAAACTCTGAAACTGCTAGAGGAAAAAGTAGGGGAAACTCTTCAACATATTGGTCTTGGCAAAGACTTTCTGATTACAACCCCAATTGCTCAGGCAATAAAAGCACAGATTAATCACTGGGACCTCATGAAATTACAAAGATTTTGCACCACAAAGGACACAGTGAAAAAAGCAAACAGGCAACCTACAGAATGGGAAAAAATCTTTGCCAGCTATATATCTGATAGAAGATTAATATCTAGGATATAGAAAGAACTCAAAAAGTTAAATAATAAGGAATCAAACAAGCCAATCAAAAAATGGGCTATGGAGCTAAATAGAGCATTCTCAAAGGAAGAAATACGAATGGCATATAAGCATCTAAAAAAATGTTCTACGTCACTAGTCATCAGGGAAATGCAGATTAAAACTACATTGAGATTCCATCTCACTCCTGTCAGATTGCCATGAGTTCAAGGCCACCCTGAGACTACATAGTGAATTTCAGGTCACCTAGGCTAAAGAGAGACCCTACTGGAAAAAAAATAAAAGAAAAATGAAATGAACATAAAAAGGGGATCAAGAGAGCAGAAGGACATATCTTAAGGAGATATAGAAGAGGGTGACAGAGTATCTCTAACATGAAAACAGAAGGGTGATATTGGGAGGAAGAAGTGGAACAGAGGAAAGTGTCTGTGGATGGAAGGAGGATTCAAGGTACAAATAAGAGCAAAGTGAAATAAGAAAGAATTGTGGAGGGGAAAGAGAAACCCTTCTCCACTGTTGGCAGGAATGTAAACCGATACAGCTACTGTGGAATTCACTGTTAAGGTTTCTGAGACAAGCTAAGAATATATTAGCCATTTGATCCAACTATAGCACTCCTTGGCATACACCCTAGAGACACTACACATACTATAGAGATATGTGTGCATCCATATTTATTGCTGCTCTATTCCTTATAGCTAGGAAAGGAAGCCAGCCTAGATGCCCATCACCTGAAGGATAGATAATGAAGACGTGTCACAGGTACACAATGGAGCGTTATTTAGCTGTAAGGAAAAATGAAATTTGCAGGGAAATGGATTATACGAAGTAAGGTAACCCAAACTCAGAAAGTCAAATGTTGACTGTTATCTCTTATTTGTGGATACAATGGTAGCATGTCTGTTATAGGGGAAACCAAGTTCTCTGATAAAACTTGAGGCCTACCCTACTGGAGAGATTGCTTACCTGTTACAGAAAACTCAATCAAAAGCCTCTGGCTGGGCCGGGGGGGGGGGGGAGGGTATCATAAGTCCTAGAGGGGAAACTACTACTGTTTCTGGCTAAATGAGTGTATTATGTCCCTAAACTTTTCCAAATACTTATGTTTATGCCCATATATTTTATGACACTTTGATTTTGGTTAAAGTTGATTCTCTTTTCAGATGATGGTGACCACTGAGGTAACAAAAACTCACCAAAGTGCTGAGGAAAAAAATGACAGTGGAATGTTCAACACTAAGTGAGACATCTCTATCATACCCTTCAAGGCTCAGGGTCCTTGCAGAAGTGGTGACAGAAATAATGTAAAATCCAGGTAGGGAAGGAGTGCTTTGAAATGTCTTCCAGACACAAATTGGCTAAGACTATGTTGCAGCACATCTTAAGAAGTAGTTCAAATTCATGCAAGTACAAAGAGAATTTTGTAAGGCGTAAAACCTGGTAGTATCAAACCTCTTTGTAGGATAGGTAATGAGAAATCGAATAAGGACTGGCTATAAATATAAATTGTTTATATTGGCCTTATTTTTCTTGAAGCAGCACCTCCTTATATAGCTCTGGTTGGTTGGTAACTCACCATAAAGCCAAGGCTGAACTCAAAATTTAGATATATTCGTCAGCTTCCTGAGGGTTGATATTACAGGCATGTATTACAACGTTGGATTTGTATTGACATTTTTTTCATAATTGTAATGGTTGGTAATTACTTAAAGAACAATAACAACATAAGGGAGCAAAAGAAAACTTTATGCCTGTGTGTCCTGACATTTTATATCTCAACATAACCTCATCTTCAAATGTTTGGGTCACATCCATAGCTATCCTAAGCTGTAGGTTTAACATATGTTGAATCTATTAACTTCACTGTGATGAAATCATGCATATTAAATCTTCACAAAATTGCATTGTGCCTACATAGCCCACTGAGAAACAGGTTAGTACCACTTTTTTTACATGATAAAATCAAAACAACAAGAACACATATGTGTACATATAAATGTATACAGTTCTGTATGACAATGGATTAGATACATGTAAGGAAGGTGAAGCAACAAGTTTTTAACAATTGGTTAACTCAGAGATGAAACTCAGAGTTACTCACCTTGACATGCTTGTGTTTGTTGTAAAAATAAGTAATAATGTTTAAGTAAAAAAATGGAAATGACTGTGACATGCTGGTGATCGTTTTTATAAATTTGAACATTGAGTTTGGCAAGGCAGTAGGAAGAAGGCCATCACTAGAAAGTGTTTTAGATGCCTACAAAAGGAATGATTAGAACAGACTGAAGTAAAAAGAGGAGATGATGAGAAATTGCAAAGAGAGAGAAAAGAGAAGGGGAGAGAAAGAGAAAAAATATATAGTTTACTCTTTTCAGAGGTTTGCAAGAGAAGATAGTAAAAGCAGAGGAGGCTTGAAGAGCGAAAATTGTTATTTATTAAAATAAGAGAGTGTTTTGTATTCTCATAGGAATACCCTGGCAAGGTGGCTTCCTTTCTGATGAAAAGAAGATGAGGAGAGTTATTCTAAGGCAGTTTCTAGGTTGAGGTTTGGGTCCAGCACACAGGAAGATGTGCTCAGGATGGAGGGAAGGAATCAAAGCCACGACACAGATGAATTAGTCCGCCTGGAAGTTGCTTCTAGAAGCAGATAAGGGAATAGGTCAAGAATTTGAGTTTTGAGGACAGACAAGGAAACAGGAATCTGGAAAAGAGATGAAGACGGCTTGGGGGCAATGAAGAATTGCTGAGTAGAGTTCAACTTGGCAAGTTTGGAAGTGATATAATGAGAGACACTGGAAGCAACGTGGGTTTGCTGACTTAGCTATGGCCATCAGTGTAGATCTAAGCTGAACGATAGTTTAAGTTATGCAAGGCCAATACAGGATAACTAAAATGCAGGCATTTACGCTTAATTACAGACTTGAGAAACCATATTTATATTGTCTTATTATTGATAGCTGCCCTTGTTTTTCATTTCAGTGATCAGTATACAGCAGAAATTATGAGTAGTGCCTCTCTCTAGCACAATAGTTTCAAAGTGTCTGTGAGTTTCTTCTGTCCAGAAATTCCATGTGTGGTTTTGAAATTGTCTCATCATACTTTTTGAGTGTTCGTCAAATACAAATGTCTTGGGGCTGGAGAGATGTATTGGCTAAGGTGCTTGCTTGCAAAGTCAAAGGTCCCAGATTTGATTCACCAGTACCCATGTAAAGCCAGATGTACAAGGTGGCACATGCATCTGGAGTTTGTTTGCAGTGGCTGGAGGCCCTGATGTGCCAATTCTCTCTCTGTTCTCTATTTACTTCTCTCTCCATCTCTCTCAAACAAATTAAAATAAAATATGTAAAAAATTATAACAGTCTCTAAATCCCTATGACCTGTCTGGATATTGAGTATAAAAACTCATGTTTTTTCCTTATATCCCTTAATACAGTTTTATGTTATAGTTATTTTTTGCAAGCTTTTGTAGGTCAGTATGATAGAATCAAGCAGCTTATTTCATCCTCACCATATGGGGTTTGCATTAATTAATGTAACATTTAATCAAAGCAATATTTTGGGATCCACTGAGGCATAAGTAAAAACAAAACCAAATAAATAGTCTATAAAAAAAAAAAAAGCTGAACAGGGCATGTTGGCACATGCCTCTACCAGAAGTCAGGAGGCAGAGGTAGGAGGGTTACAGTGACTTCAAGGCCACCCTGTGACTACATAGTGAATTATAGGTCAGGCTGGACTAGAGTGAGACCCTACCTCAAAAACAAACAAACAAACAAACAAACAAACAAAAAATAGTTATTGTGGTTTGATTCAGGTGTCCCCCATAAACTTAGATGCTCTGAATGCTAGGTTCCCAGCTAATGGAGATTTGAAAATTAACACCTCCTGGAAGTGGTGTATTGTTGGGGGTGGGCTTATGGGTGTTATAGCCAGTTTCCCCATGCCAGTGTTTAGCATACTTTCCTGTTGCTATTGTCTACCTTATGTTGGCCAGGAAGTGATGTCCTCTCTCTGCTCATGCCATCATTTTCCCTGCCATCATGGAGCTTCTCCCTTGAGCCTGTAAGCCAAAATAAATCTCTTTTTAACCCACAAGCTTCTCCTTGTTGGGTGAGTTCTACCAGCAATGTGGACCTGACTGTAACAGTAAAGTGGTACCAAGGAGTGGTGTCATTTGCTGCTAGACACCTATGTGCCTTTGGCCTTTTGGAGCTGATTTACAAGAGGAATGTGGAAATATTTGAAACCTTGGCATAAGCGATGCTGTGCAGTTACAGGTCAGTGCCCATGAAGAGAGGGAAGAAAAAGAGAAGTAATATAAAAGAGTTAGAGAGAGAGAGAGAGAGAGAGGCATTAGAAGATTAAGGTCAGTCTTCATTATGCCCTCTCCAGGGCCTGTGACTCAGGTATTCTCCCAGTACCAGCAGGTGGCTATCATCCACATTGGGCTTTTGATCAGAGAGACCTACAAGGTTTCCTAAAAGAAAGAGAGATTTCTGTCAGCACTTGATGACCCACCAAAGGTTAGTGGTAAGACCCTATTTCTGAAGACGCCATATGTTGTTGACACATAACATGGAGTGACATGTCTGGAAGCTGGAAGAGAGTCAGACCCCAGACAGTCAGTGAATCTAGTGCCAGAAGGTACTACATTGACAACTGGGGGAAAATGACCAATATCTATCCAAGCAACTCATGGTCTAACCTACTTAGCAGCGAATAACTTGTCGTGATGCTCACACAAGTACATTAGTAGTGCACAGCCATGGTGGGGAACAAACTGCTCTCAATTTGGTCAGCTGATCTGCTCAGTGGAATGGAACCTATAGCTGGAGCTGGGAAACAAGTCAGAACCAGATCCAAAAATGAGCCTTCTCTCCACTATCAAGCTACCACCAATCGTGGGCTATAAAAGGGCCTACACCTATCAAATTCTCTCTAAAAAAAAAAAAAAAACCACAAGGGTTTGACCAGGCATAGATTAGTACAGTAGTGATCCTTGACCATGGGAGGATTTGATCTAAGTTCTCTACCAGATACCTGATCATACTGAGTGTATTAGACAGTCAGATATAATTACAGGTAGATACATAAATAATAGAGAGATATATAGATAGAATATAGATAGATGGACAGGTAAATGATTTAGATAGATAGATAGATAGATAGATAGATAGATAGATAGATAGATGATAGATAGATAGATAGATAGGTGATAGGTAGATAGATAGATGATTGAGAGGTGATAGATAGATGATAGTATATGTTGCATTTTCCTATATATAACTATAACAAAGTTCAATTTATACTTTAGATACATTGAGATAAGCAGTAATTATCAAGTAGAATAATTGTGACATTATGCTGTAAGAAACCTTATATAAAATGTGTTCTCTCCCTCTCATTCTCTCAAATTTTCCATTTAAAGTTATTGTACTACATTCCAGAATTCAGGTATTTATTTTTCTTCCTTTTCCTTAAAACTTCTTATCCAGAGAAAATGAATCTTATTCCCTGAGAGTTTGTTATTCACTATGTTATTTTTGTTTCTGTATTTGTGATAGAGTCTCACTCTCCCCTAGCCTGGCCTGGTACTTGCTATATAGCTCAGGCTATCCTGGAAACTGCAGTGACCCACCTGCTTCTGACAGCTGGGATCACAGATGGATGCTACTTTGCCTAGCTAATCTTCTCAGAGCACCTTTATGTTTCCATTTGCCACTCCTTAACCAAGTCCGTGTCAATTTCAAAGAGGTGCATGAAACAAATGAGACATTTAATAGCAAGGTGCACTTTAAAAAAATCCTAGTGTTATTTTTAACCTTAATAAGAAACTTTATAATTTAAGGAAAGTAAACACTGATTTGAATTCTATTATTTTAAAGTCTCTAGCAAGGCCTACACATTATTAAGTAATTAGCTCTTAAGAGGTACTGTGTTGAATAGGTCTTACTTTTGTTTCAGCTGCTTAGACAATATTAGGATCTTTTTCAATTTCCTGTTAAAAACCCCCTGAGGTTCTTCTTTTCTTAAGAACACTCTTTCTCATTAACAGAATGGCACATTGGAAACAAAGTATTTGTCAGCTTGAAGTACTAAACACCAGGGTGATTACCGATCAGCGGAGTGATTCTATTACTTTTGTCTCTTAGACCGTTGTTTTGTATCATTAATTTTTTAGTGCTGATGCAGTCTGGCAATGTTCTAAAGTACAACCCTTTCCAATGAATCTCATAAATCTTATAGCCACTGTGGTCAGAAAGCAAAGGACTTTTACAATTTCAGTTATTTCTGGTCCAAAGACAAGTCCTTTCACAGGATCTATTTTCCTTGCTACAGTCATGGACTGCAGATATTCTGGAACAATATTGGAGTACCAATGATAGCCTCTAGGAAAGTCTTTGCAAACATGGCTTCTTATGGAGCTTGTGGAAATATTGATTTGTTCCAACTGAAATTCACACATAAAATGAGGATTTGGCTAATAATGTTTATCTAATTTGAATCACAAGCCAAAATACCTTGGTGCATTCTGAAACTATTCCAAAGAGAGAAGTAAAATATTTCATTTATTTAGGAGAAAGAGGGAGAGTGCATGCGAGAGAGAGTGAGAGCGACCGAGAGAGAGAGAATGGGCATGCCAGGGCCTGTAGCCACTTCAAATGAACTCCAGATGCATGTGCCACCTTGGGCATCTGGCTTATGTGGCAACTGGGGAATCAATCCTGGGTCCTAAGTTTTTGCAGGCTAGCACCTTAACCAATAAGTCATCTCTCCGGCCCAGAAATGTTTTATGTTTAACGAAAAACAAAAAACTATGACTTTCTAGTAAACCTTTTCTTGAACAAGCTTAACAATTCTGACTCAAGTTAGAACAACTCAGTTTTGTTCTCTGGGGACTGATTGTTTTTTTAAGAAGGCAAAATGCTTACCACATTGATATTCTATACTGGGGATCCTTGATTGAAGATGTTTGATGATAATTTGAGGATTCATTATAGGAATCAGAATGTTAAGGCACTCCAAATATGATGCTCAAAGATTTATTCACTTTTCATCAACAGCACAAGCTTCTACATATGATAACCAGTAGCATTTAAACTATACTGAAAAAGTGGCTCCAGGAAGATCTACAAACAAATGGTTAATCATAGTTAGTAATATTTTTGGCTTTTTAGGTGCTGTTTTCTAATTATAGGGGATGAGAGCTACCAGAAGTTTTATTTCCACAAAGACATATGCACCAACCCATTTTCAGAACTAGAAAATACTTAGGTAAATTTTATATAAGCTCATGATATCAAGGAAGATTTTAAAATATTTTAAAAGCAGACAGCAAGCCAAGAATTTACTAGGTGACCTTTTCAAAAATCAATAGCAAATATGACACAATTGAACCCAATCATCTTTAGGTTTTCTTTCACTTAATCCCGGCTTGAGTGGAAGAGTTTCAATCAACGTGTTTCAATGAAGAATCTTTGACAACTACTTTGGTAAAAATAGACTGAAGGTGCTGGAGAAATGGCTGAACTGATCTAGCTGTGGCCCTTGGTGTAAGTCTAAGCCAAAAGATAGTTTTAGTTATGCAAAGACAATACAGGACAAACTAAAATGCAGGCATTTACACTTACAGAGTTGAGAAGCCACATTTCTATTGTCTTATTGTTGATAACTGCCCTGATTTTCATTTCAGTAATCTATACACAGCAGAAATTATGAGTAGTGCCTCTCTCTAGCACAATAGTTTCCAAGTGTCTGTTTCTTCTGTCCAGAAATTCCATGTGTTATTTTGAGATTGTCACTTCATACTTTCTGAGTTTTGTACAAATACAAATGTCTTGGGGCTTGAGAGATGGGTTGGCAGTTAATGTGCTTGCGTGCAAAGCCTAAGGACTCAGGTTCAATTCTCCAGAACCCATGTCATCCAGCTACACATGATGCTGCAAGAATATGGAGTTCATTTGCATTGGGTAGAGGCCCTAGCACACCCATTTTGTCTGTCTATATCCTTCAGGGTCTCTCTCCCTCATAAATAAATATTTAATTTTTTAAATAACCTGAAATTCCTAGCACAGTATAGATTATGAAAAATCTTATAGTTTTTAAAGTGTCATTGTGCTACAAAGATTTGGCACATTTTGTTTTAAATTATGTATTGAGGGCTGGAGAGATGACTTAGCAGTTAAGTTGCTTGCCTGTGAAACCTAGGGACCCATGCTTGATCTCTTTTGAGATCCCACATAAGCCAGATTCACAAAGGTGAGGCAAGTGCAAGGTCGCATATGCTCACTAGGTGGCGCAAGCATCTGGTGTTTTATTGTGGTGGCTGAGGCCCTGGCAAGCCAATTCTCTCTCACTCTCTCTCTCATCCTGACTCTGTCTCTAAATGATAAATTATGATATATATTAGCTCTTGATTGTGAATTCTTGCAAGTTATTATATTTTGGAGGGGTCCATCATTCTCATACATTTTTTGGTATGAAAACAGTGGTGATGTCACATATATGGTGTAGTGTCTACTCATGCTGAAAATGGGTAAACAGTTCTAGGGACTTCAAAATACAAATCTATTCAACAATTATTTTAAATAGGTCACATATTATAACAAAGGAAAGGTGGAGGGAGGGCTAATCAAAATCTAAGAGGATAAAAATAAGTCATATGGAAACCTACTTTTTGGACAATAGAACACACAGAAGCCATAGATTGTTACTAGAAAATTTTCACTGCCAGGGATAGGATACCTTCCAGTGAGCTGATGGCTGGGGAGGTCCCTGATGCCCCCCCAAACATTAGAGGCCCTTGCTGAGGCCCTTGGTTTCCCACTAGGAATAGATGTTAAGACCCTATTGCTGAAGTCACCACATATTTGGGCTGCAAGGTCACTGAGAGAAATCCTGCTGGAGCTGAGCTGAACACCTCCTCCATGTAGAACAGCTGACAGAAAGCTGGAAAAAGTCATGCTGCACACAATTCAATGGGAGAGAGATAAATCACCAGTAAAGATACTCAACAATGGATACTGCAAGCCTTATATTTGGCCAGCCAGGCCAAATGAGCCAACATGTGCAATAGTGGCATGTCTGTTATGGTGGAAACCAACTGCCCTCTAATTGGACTGGAGGCCTGCTCTATGGGAGGGAATACATCCCTGATACTAAAATCCTACAACAGGGGTAGTCATGAGCCCTAGGAGTGTAATGTCTGCTGCAGTCTGGCTAAAAGTATATATTATGCTCACCAAACTGCACAGTAAGCACTTCTCTTAACCTTCATACCCATATATTAATGCTACTCTCACTTTTGGCTAGAGAACTTTCTCTTTTCAGATAGCAGTGACCTTAGGATGACTCATGAGGTACCATGGTACTGAGAAGAAATGACAGAGGAGTGCTCAGCACTGAAATATCTCAATCACACCTTCCATGTCTCAGGGTCTATTGTGGAAGAGGTGGTGGAAAGAATGTAAGAGGCAAAGGAAGGGTAGGACTCCTTACAATGTGCTCCTCCAGACACAAAATGGCCTGGTTATCCATGACCTCACAGCACCTGACACTACCTACACAAGACCATTATAATAGGAAGAAAAGATGATGACATCAAAATAAAAGATGACTGATTGAGAGGGGGTAGGAATATGATGGAGAGTGGAGTTTCAAAGGGGAAAGTGGGGGGGGAATTACAAAGGGATATTGTTTATAATTATGGAAGTTGTCAATAAAAAGATATTAAAAATGAAACAATGACAAATGCTGGTGAGACTGCCAAAAAACGGAATGATTTATGACTGCTTGCTGGAATGTAAGTTAGTCTATCCATGAAAAACAGCATGGCTACTGTCTCAAAAATCACAAACTTGAACTAGCACATGACCAAGCAGTCCTGTGACTGAGCAGTATGCAAAGGGAATGAAGGAGTATCTCAAGTACTTTCATGTTCCCTATGGGAATTGTTCACATGGCCAAAAGTGGAAACATCACATGTCCATAAACATGAATGATCAAAGAAAACATAGTACATATACACATTTAAATAACATTCAGTCAGTAATAAAAGTGAATAAAATTACATCATGTTTTCCAACATGGATGTAAATTGAGATAGATAATTAGACAAAGCAAAACAAATTAGGCTCAAAAGAACAAGTATTACATAATGGCACTCATGTGGAACTTAAGATGGCCAATCTCATAAGGGATGAGAGTGTAGTGGTGGTGGCCAAAGGTTGTGGAGCTGGACTAAAGATAGGAGAAAGGTTCATCAATGGTTACTAAATGATAGGAGTTAATAGTTCTGTAGTACTATTGTATTGTATGTTGACTATAGATAATAAAATACACTATAAATTTATTTTAAAACCTAGAAAACATGATCTTATTGTTCTCCCACAAATAAGTGATACCTGATTGAGTAGATAGATCTGTACAAACTAATTTTAGCATTACTCAATGTATACATGCAGAAAACTTTACATATTACCCCACTAATATATATAATTGTATGATTTGGGGGAAGGTCCACTAAACAAATGAAGCTAAAATAAGAAAATGAAATTTGATCTTTAAGTAATTTTCCCATATTAAAAAAAAAAACAGCTACTGAAGTTAAAGTGAACCTTTGCAGATCTCAAGTATATTCATTTTCTACAAATTACCTATTTTTCCCTTAAAGCGTATTAACATGAAAAAATAAGAAAGACCTTTTCTGTAATTTCTGATAACTTCTAGTAAGATTAGGTTTTAGAATCGCTAACTTAAATGCTTCTCTTTACATAGATTTTTCTAAGGCATAAATAATATATTTGAGACAGGCAGGGAGGTGCATGCCTTTAATCCCAGCATTTGGGAGGCAGAGGTAGGAGGATTGCTGTGAGTTTGAGGCCACCCTGACACTATATAGTTAATTTCAGTTCAGCCTGGACCAGAGTGAGAGCCTATCTCAAAAAAACAGAAAACAAACAAAAAATAATATTTTTGTCTTACAAATGCATTCAACTTTATAACATTTTAAATTTAAAGTAAGAAACAGAAATATCATTTTTGACAAAATTTTTTATAGCCTACTGGAGTAGGAGGCTAAATCATATATACATTTTAAAGTCTGTTACCCTTTGCCTTTTACAACCAATTTATCATATGTTTCAATATATGTTTATTAAACAGCTGGATTTTCTTGTCTGCTGTATTCAAGATGTATTTATGCTGGAAATGTGTACAGTAATTTGAGTTGTACATAAAAGTGTTACATGAGGGCTGGAGAGGTGGCTTAGCGGTTAAGCGCTTGCCTGTGAAGCCTAAGGACCCTGGTTCGAGGCTCTGTTCCCCAGGTCCCACGTTAGCCAGATGCACAAGGGGGCGCACGCGTCTGGAGTTCGTTTGCAGAGGCTGGAAGCCCTGGCACGCCCATTCTCTCTCTCTCCCTCTATCTGTCTTTCTCTCTGTGTCTGTCGCTCTCAAAATAAATAAATAAATAAAATTAAAAAAAAAAGTGTTACATGAAAGATAGACTAGGGGAATGAAGGGAAAGAGCAGGGGGGTAGGAAGAAGGTGAGGAGGAGCAAAATGTCAAATATATGATACTCTGGTATGAAATGTGTTGCAGGACCCATTCATTATATTCAACAAACATAAAGTGGTAAAAACTATTTTATTTATTTATTTTTATTTTATCTTATTTATTTATTTATTTATTTATTTATTTATTTATTTATTTATTTTGGTTTTTTTGAGGTAGCGTCTCACTGTAGCCCTGGAATTCACTGGAATTCACTCTGTAGTCTCAGGGTGGCCTTGAACTCACAGTGTTCCTCCTACCTCTGCCTCCTGAATGCTGGGATTAAAGGTGTGCACCACCACGCCCGGCAAAAAGTTATTTTTAAAAAAAAAAAATTAGCCAAGGTACTTCTTTGCTTAAAATCTTCCTTTTATGTTTAGTATAAAATTCAGATTCTTCATAATCATCCAAAATCCCACACAGCCCGTTCTTGCACATCTATTTAATATTATCTTCATATTGCAGATTCTTTCATTCTTCCTGCCTTGCTGGCATTTCATCTGTTCCTAGAACATGAATCTTCTTTCAATGTCAGTATCTGTGAACTTGCTTTTCCTTCCGTGTGGAGCCCTGTTATTCAGACTTCTTCACATTTAGTTTCCATTCCCAAGCTTTTCATCCCATCATTAGCTCTGTTTACCTGGGTTATTCACATCTTTACACTGGAATCCTCCATAGTTGTCTGTGAAGCTCATTGCCTGGGATGATGCCTGGAATCTGGTTGTTACTCAATTGAGTGCTGTCTGATTGAGCTAATAAAGATTTTAATAAAATTTCTCAGAAGGTATTAGGAAGCTCTTCAAATTGAACTAGAAACAGCTCATTGACTAAACAGCTTAAATTTATTATGAAATTCTTAATTATGAAACAAAGCTTATGAAGACATCCACTTTGATGGGGAGTCTGAAGCAGCACGCTGTGGTAGGGCCTGAGGGGACAGTCAGAGGCCATGCTCAGTACTCAAGTAACACGTATGCCATTTTTTAAGTTTCCCTGCAAAACCATTCAAGGAAACTATTTTTGCATTTTCTGTCAGTTGCATTTTCCAATTTAACTCACTTTTAAAAGTCATTTTAGTTATCAATAAGAGATACTTTTTTTTCTTTTTTCTTTCTTCTTTTTTTTTTTTGTTTTACGAGGTAGGGTCTCACTCTGGCCCAGGCTGACCTGGAATTCACTATGTAGTTTCAGGGTAGACTCAAACTCACGGTGATCCTCCTACCTCTGCCTTCCCAGTGCTGGGATTAAAGGCATGCACCACCACGCCCAGCAAGAGATACGTTTAAATCATCACATTATAATGAACACATCCTATAAGTGAAATAATTTATGTTACTAAAACAAAAGTTAATTTAAAAAAATTCACATTTCCTTTTATTATAAACATACTTGAAATATATACTATCAAGTATGGGAGTTATAAGCAGTTAACCATGAATTATAGTGTTATAATTCCATTGATGGATTCTCAAGGCACAAACCATGAATCATACCTTATAGATTTTAATATGAATCTGTTTCTACAGTTAGAGGTCTTTCACTTGAAAACTTAGAAGACAAGTTGTGAATTAATAGTCATAAAATGTGTTGTCCTATGAACCTTATATTGAATTGATAAAAGAAATATGATTCAGCCCAGTGAGAAACAAAGGTGTATTTCCTGTTTAGTGAAAGTGTATACTTAAATCACCTTTTGAGAATTAGAAAAGAATCATGTAATTATCTTCTAGCAATATTAACTGCTTTCTGGGAAAATATGTTTAGTCAAATGAGTACAACTTGAATCACATAAAATATTGGTGGCTGAAATTCTCCAGAAGTGAGATGCTAACCAAGATGGGGAGACAACCTGCTTTACTGACTTACCCACCATGTTGCTGTCATAATCAGATGTTTCTGAACAAGACTCAGTGAGCTCTTGGTAGAATTCGCTGAAAAATGATCTGGCCCCAGCTGGTTATTTTCCATATGAAAAAACAGAGTCTGAAATATGCCAAGTGGAAAGTGGAAACACATCGACTTACAGTCAGACTGCCTACCTTAAAGGTAAGTCATGGCACTTACTAGTTGTGTGAACTTTGTCAAGTTAATTAAACTACCTAAAATTGTTTCCTTTTTAATACTTATTTTATTTATTTATTTGAGAGAGAGAGTGTATGGCAGATAAGAGAGAATGGGTGTTCCAGGGCCTCCAGCTGCTACAGATGAACTCCCAGATACATGTACCACCTTGTGCATCTGGCTTTACATTGGTCCTGGAGAATCAAACCTGGGTCCTTTGGCTTTGCAGGCAAGCACCTTAACCAGTAAGCTATCTATCCAGCCCGAAAATTGTTTCTTCATTTGCAAAAAGAGGAATAATATTCACTTTGAAAACTATTTTGAAAATAAATAAAATGATGTGTCTTAAAGCAAATCAAATAGCTTAGTATCAATCCAGAAGTAACTGCTGAGGCAGGGTAGAGCAGGACATGAGTCAAATCACTACTCAGTTGTCTGGGTTCACTTCTGGTTTTGATGGTGGCTATCCATATAATAATATTAAATCTTTATTTTCTATTTTGTTGATTGGCTTAGTTTGTTCCTGTTCCCTTTCTCTCAATTTTCTTCCTTTAGAGAAAAAAAAATTCAGAAGATATGGTGGAACACACCTTTAATCCCAGCACTCAGGAGGCAGATTGCTGTGAGTTTGAGGCCACTCTGAGACTACATAGTGAATTCCAGGTCAGCCTGGGCCAAAGCAAGTCCATACCTCAAAAAAGAAAAAAATCAACTAAAGTTGTTCTACAAAAAAGTTGACATCTTGCTATTGAACACTAAGCAACTATAAATTCATAGAGGATGTAAAGAAAAACAGGATCCTTTCACATGACTGGTGGATGCTGAAATTGTCTTCACGTGGCTAGGACCAAACACCAGACAAAAAGCATCTGCTGGAAGTTTTGTTATATCAAAGAAAGGATGGTAGAGCAGAGGCTGGGCATAAGTCTTGCCTCAGCATTTGACAGAAAGCAGCAAGAGTGAGCTGAGCTCTGGTAAGGGTGAGCTGGCTATAACCCCTCCGCAACATACCTCTTCCTGCAAGGACCTACCTGGAAATTGTCACCCTTTAAGGACCAAGCATTCAAAACACATGGGTTATATGGTAGCCATCTGACCTAATCCAGCACAGTAGGAAAATAAATGAGTATAGCCATTGTGCAAAGTGCCTCAAAAATTTAAATCACATCTACCAAAAATTCTAGACATTTTACTACTAGGTATATTACAAAGACAATTAAACTAACATGTTGAGGAAACTTTCGCATTGCCATTATTATTGTACAATATTCATTACACTCTAGGGGCACAACCTAAATGATGACTGAAGACAGAAAGCATGATGCAAACACAATGGAATACTATTTATCTATAAAAAAATGAATGAAACCCTAACACTTGTGACAATGTTCATAGAGCATGAGATCATTGTATTAAAAGAAAAGGCATAGACATTGAAGAATGTACAGAAGGTGATCTTTCAGAAGTTGAGTATGTTGGTTATCAGAAGCCAGGATAATAGTTTTCCAGAAAGGTTGATCCCTGGATACTCATGATTTTAATGTGAAAAGGCCCACAAGTTTCCTGTGTTTGAACACCTGGCCCAGGTTATTATGCTTGCTGTTTGCTGATTTTTTTTTTCTTCTTTCTTTTTTAATGTATGTGGGATCTTTGGGCCTATGACCTTGCAAAAATGTGTCATTTAATCAAGTACTGAATGTGATAACTGCTTCTGTTCCCAACCATAGCTCTCTACCTCCTGATCTGAAAGCAACCAGTGGCTAGTTCCCACTACCATCATTCCAGTCTCAGCATCTGGCAGGCTTTTTGTGCCATGATGGACTGTTAAGTTTCTTCTGTTAAGCATTTTGTCGCAGTGATAGGTAAAGTAATTAATACAAATACTAAGTTTAAATTAGATGGGAAAAGTACGTTATGTTGTTTTTGTTGTTCAGTAGGATAATAGCTATAATTTACTGCATTAAAAATTACATAATAGGTTTTTGCATGGAGTCACCACGAAAAAAATGGTAACTGTTTGAGAAGACAGAAATCTTTAACCTGGGTCTGGAGAGATTACCCAGTAGCTAAGGTGCTTGCCCGCAAAGCCTAATGACTTGTGTTTGATTCCCAGATAAGCAAGTGGCACATACAACAGGAGCTCATTTGCAGTGGATAAAGGCCCTGGCTCTTGCTCTCTCTCTCTCTGTCTTGTCTCAGTCTCTGCTTAGGAATAAAATAAAATGAATATTTTTAAAAGAAATATTTATCCTTATTTAAATATTAGACAATACATACACAAATTGAAACATCACATAGTTCCCAATGAATATGTATAATTTTTAGTTATAATTTTTTTTAAAAAAGCCTACAAGCGCTCTTTTGTTCCTTCTACCAATGAAGCACAGATAAGAGGGGTTATATTTGAAGCCATGAATGAGTTTTTATCAAACACTGCATCTGTTGGCACCTTGAATTTAGAATCTCCAAATCCCCAAACTTCACAACTATACATACGTTTCTGGTATCTACAATTTAAACTATGATAGTATAGAAATAGCTAGATTAAGTATACTTTAAAAAAAAAAAACAAGATACCTTACATACCCAGCAAGCATCTCATGGACTAGACACTGAGATGGATGGGGAGGGAGGGGAGGGCATCGAAGGGGTGGGAAACACTAATCTAGATTCAAATGGAAATGGTACCATAAAATTCCACTTCCTAAAAGACAGACCAAATGGCTGAACCTTCACCAGACCCTTACAGAAAACACCTGAACCACAAGACACTGGAGAGGGTAGGATCAAGTCTAACCTAAACCTTCTACATCTTCCCTCCTTCCCTCTCCCCCTCCCTCCCCTCTCGCTCTCCTCTGTAACTCTTGTATATTAGTTATGGTTTTCCTCATTTTCCTAGTGGGCACTGACCTGTAACTCGCAGTACCAGCATGGGACTATCATGCACAATGAGCTTTTGATCAGAGAAACCTACAAGGTTTTCTAAAAGAATGACAGATTTCTGTCAGAGTACTTGATGACTCACCAAAGGTAAGCAGTGAGACCCTATTGCTGAAGACTCCATATGCAGCTGACACATAAAATGGAATGGCATGGCTGGAAGCCAGGAGAGAGTCAGTCCCCAGACAGTCAGCACATCTAGTGCCAGAAGGTGCTACATGGGCAACTGGGAGAAATGACCAATATCTGTCCAAGCAACTCATGGTCTAACCTACTTACCAACAAATAAATGGTTGTGATGCCCACACAAGTGCAATAGTGGCACACAGCCATGGTGGGGAACCAACTGCTCTTGATTTGACTAACTGATCCCCTCAGTGGTACATGACCCATAGCTGGAGCTGGGAAACAAGTCAGAACCATATCCAAACATAAGCCTACTCTCCAATATCAAGCTACCATCAGTCATGGGGTACAAGAGGGCCTACACCTATTAAACTCTCTATTTAAAAAGTAAGGGTTATCTCATTTATTCTGGTGCTAACTTACTCTCCATTGGAGAATATGCTTCTCTTTTTCAGATAGATGCAGATCCTAAGGAGAGAGCCACTGCATCATACCTCATAAGGGCCCTGACTGAAACCAAGGAAAATTGGCCAAACAAGCAAGGGTGCTGTTTTCCTGATGAACTGAAAACCAGCACAAGGCAGAAGGAGACCTACACAGAGAAAAATGAACTCCTACCAAATCAGAGAGCCAGAGCCTCAGAGGCCCCCAACACCTCATCACTGAAGCAGACCAAAAATGAACCCAACATGGCTCAGGGAAATTTTGCGGAAGAGGGGGTGGAAAGAATGTCAGAGCCACATGCTGGGTTAGGATATGCAGAGACATTTATCTTACCCATAACTGTCGGCTAACTCTACAATGCATGACCCATATACCTCAACAAGGAGGGGCCAATAGGGAGGGGAAAGGTCATGGATGAGCCTAGTAATGGTACCAAACTGCCTGTATTTGCTGAATAGAAAACTAATAAAAAATAAAAAAAATAAACAATTATTATATTTAATTCATATCTTATATTATACTACTGTAGAATTAATCCAACAAAAATTATTTTTTCATGGAAACATAATAATTATCCACACTCATGAGTGCACACATAAACAATCAGCATTCCAATAAGCATCTGCAATTTTCTAATTAGTTCTTTTTCCTTATCTAATAGTTTTTTCAGGAAGTTTTAACTGAATATTTCTAATAAAATATTTATAAACCTTAGAAACTAATTATGCTATTGAATTTTGCATTTTTCTTTTAAAATTTTAAATTAGTTTACAGTATATAAATTTCCTTCTTGTATAGTTTTTATTAACCCTCCCTCCATGTCCCTGCTCTCTTCTCTCTTTATACATATCCAGTCACAATATTCTTCCTTCTACCTTCATGTCACATGCATTCTTTTACTATCTATGCTGTTCTCCTTATGGTTCTCTTTCTGTGTTCCTGGCTTCTGCACACACTGACTCTCACATAAGTACACACATAGAAAAGTTAGAAGCTAAGATCTACATAGAGAGAGGACATGCAGAATTTTTCTGAGCATGGATTACTTTGACATATTTTCCAATTCTGTCCATTTTCATGAAGATTTCTTAACATATTTTCTAGTTCTGTCCATTTTCCTGAAAATTTCATTTTTCTTTGTGGCTGAATAAAATTCCATTGTGCAAGTATACCACATTTTCATCATGTACTGATCAGTGTATATTCATCTAGACTGCATCCACATTAGCTAATGTAAATAGAGCAGCAATAAAGATGGATGTTCAAGTACCTTCTTGGTCAGAGAAAATTTTGACTATTATATTGAAGCCTCCAAAAGCAGTGAGGGACTGGAGCTGCACTTCAGGGGTGTAATGTTTACCAAGCGTGTGTGAAGTCCAGGGCTTGGTTTTTAGCACAAAAAAGAAGAAAAAATCCTTAATATTTTATAATAGATAATCATTACAAAAACAAAGTATGGATCAACTTGCTAAGATTCATATTAATAAATAATTGGTATGTTAGTATACTAGAACTCAAATACTTTTATAATATCAAATATTAAAATAATCACTCATTTCTTGTTAGATGGCAGTGTGACATGTTTAAATTTTAGATTATTTGTTTTCTTTTTCAATATAGAGTTGCATCCTAGCCTAGCTGACCCAGAATTCACTATGTAGTCTCAGAGTGGCCTTGAACTCAGAGCAATCTTCCTAACTCTGCCTCCTGAGGGCTGGGATTAAAGGTATATGCCACCATACCACACAAGTTTTAGAATTTTCAACTCAGTAAATGTTAAATTTTTTTAAAAATAAAAACCACAGCTTATATAAATATTACAACTGATAGATACAGTAAAGTTAACCTTAAAGTAACAGTATAAAGAAGCTGACATGTGATCAATTCTTTCAGTCATATGGTTGCTAGATTCCTTTCTGTATCAGAACATCATGCTATTAGATTATTGCTCAACATTTTTCTATCATAATACATACACATATAACATTCACTGAGCCAACCCTTTAACTTCATACATATTCATACCATTTACCCATAAAACATAGCATTATCAGTAAGCAAACACTGACCAGAATGCCTTAACTGTGGTTTATATTTCTGTCTAAACCATGTGAAAGTAAAAATCCAATTCTTTTTATAGAAAGACATGTCTTATTCCTGTGTTATGGACATAAATATAAGAACAATGAATCTGTCACCAACAGAGAGAGAGAGAGAGGGAGAAATAGCAACAAAACAAATCCTTCAAAAATCATTAGAAATAAGGTTGATGCTCTCTATAGATACAACCTCACTTTAATGTAGAAACATAAATTTGTCAGTCAATCCTTTTTAAATTGCTTAATTATCAAGTAATGGTCAGCTTGGTGAGTAAAAACAAATCTTCAAGGGATTTAAATGCAAAATAAGCAAAATGGCTTCATAACGATCAAAAATAAATTGAAGGTAATGATTCAAAGGAGATTTTCCTAAATCAGATTATAATTTATAGATACAAAAATGAATCATACTTTGTTACAATGTGGCATTTAAGTTATGTATTTGTATACTTCATATTGTCAATACAATAAAACTGTTTCCTTTGTTTAAAGTGATCTTTTCTTTTTCTCTTTATATATTTCATAGAAATTCTTAACAAAATTTCTATATTAAAGTGAGATTATGTCTCCACAGAGTTTCAGAAATAAGACATGTACAGTCTTGTTTCTAATGACTTTGGAGTGGTTTGAGTCTTTTTTTGTTTTTGTTTTTGTTTTTGTTTTTCAAGGTAGGGTCTCACTCTGGCTCAGACTGACCTGGAATTCACTATGGAGTCTCAGGGTGGCCTTGAACTCATGGCAATTCTCCTACCTCTGCCTCCTGAGTGCTGGGATTAAAGGCGTGCACCACCACACCCAGCTTTGGTTTGGGTCTTTGGTTACAGTTCCATTCTTTCTCTTTTTGTATTATTTTTCCTGCTATGAATCTGTTAATTTAGTTAAAAAAAATCATTGACTTTGGAATATTTATTGCTGTAAATCTTCTCAAAATTATGGTGACTGGAGATGAGGGTTTATACTACTAAAGCCACGAAATCTTTATGAGCCATTGTGTTGACTTTGTGCTCAGAAAACATGTGAATACACATAGAAAATTTTATGGAATCTTCTAGAAATGTGCTGTATACAAAATCAACCTGTAAGCATGAATTGTATTTCTTAATATAAGGAAAATTGTAATTTAGGATTAATAAGCATGTTTTTGCAGTGATAAAACAATGTAAATAAGGATAAAGATAAGAACGTACATACGTCCCTTATATGAAAATTACAAAATACTGCTAAGCAATAGTTAAAATGTGAACATAGGGATATTTCTAAAGTGTGCCTCAAAAGGACCAGTAGGATTAAAATGTCAATTTTTAAAAAATTTATATTTTGTCTCAAAGGAATCCTACTTGAAATCCAGACCAAAATTTTAATAAAACTGACGAGTTTATTCTAAAATATATGCAGAAATGCAAGAGTAATCGAATTACTTTAAACAATAATAGTAACCACAACAAAAATGTTAGAAGAATTATAATAGGTGATTTACTATTTACCATAAAGCTCTTTATATTGTGTATGCAATATTGAAATAATGGCAAACATCAATGTAACAAAGTAAAAAGATCATTGATTTCCAACAAGCAAACATGAAAAGACAGCTTGAGAGAGCAGGGATAGTTCTTGTAAACAATGGTGGTGTGCCATCACTTATCCACATATGAGTTCAAATGGATCTATATTGTGCACAATATATAGAATAAATACTTGAAAATGTTCAAACTATAGTTTCTAAAAAAAAAATGTGTGACAAAATCTTTACGGTAATTTAATTTGAAAAAAAGTACTCTAGTAAAATTGATAAAAATAAGGTATAAGAGAGAATTGATAAACTGAATGAAACCTAAAATCACTACTTGTTTCTCTGTGATGAAAATGAAAAAACAACAATATGGCTTTGAAGATATGGGAACACTGTCATCTGATACAAGATGTGTTCACAGTTTAAAAGATGAGGGATTTTTGTTAAAATGGGCAAAGCTACTTCAAGTGGATGATCAAGAAAAAATATGGTGTAGAGAGATGGCTTAGTGGTTAAGGTTCTTGCCTGTGAAGCTGAAGGATCCAGGTTTGATTTGCCAATTGCCACATAAACCAGATGCACAAGTTGGCATCTGCCTCTAGAGTTTGTTTGCAGTATCTAGAGGCCCTGGTGCACCCATCCTTCCTCTCTTTTTCTCTCCTTTTATCTATATCTCAAAAAAAAAATTAAAGTACTAGAGGGAAGGCTTAGTGGTTAAGGCACTTATTTGTGAAGCCTAAGGACCCAGGTTTGATTCCCCAGAACCCATGTAAGCCAGAAGCCCATGGTGGTATATATACCTGGAGTTCATTTGCAGTGGCTAGATGCCCTGGTGTGCTCATTCTTTCTCTTTCTCTCTCATAAATATGTAAATTAAGTAATTTTTAAAAATTAAAAAAACATATTTATCAGCATTAGCAATTAGGAAAATGCAAACTAAATTGCAGTGTGACAATCCTACATACCTTCTAATGTCTAAAATGTTTATCAGGATAATTATAGACTGGAATACTTATGCACTTCTGGATATTTAAGATAATGCCATATTTGGGGGGAAAAGTTTGCCATTTTCTTTAAAGATAAGAAATCACATAACATTGTTCATATCTTTTACTTCTAAACAGTTACACAAGAGGTATGAACATGTAAGTCTATACTCAGACTGGAAACAAGCTAAGTATTCATGAACTTGTGAGTGGATAGATACATCTTGGGATAGTAATACTACTTGGTAATTAAACATTTAACTATTGACAGGTTATCATGAATAAATTACAAAAAATTCTACTGAATGAAACAAGACAAAAATGACAGTATATTATACACATGTAAGATTCTGAAAATACGGATCAATCAGCAGAAGCAGAAAATAGAATAGTGTTTACCTTAGTATGTAGACAGTAGAAGGTGAGATAAATTTTAGAAGAAAAGGATTCCACACAGGCATGATAAAACTTCTAGGATGGTTTATATGTGAATTTTATTTATTCAGATGAGTATTATAGACACACGTGTCAAAACAACAAATTACATACTTTATGCATCATTTGCTGTATGTGCTTTTTGTACCTCTATAAAGGAATTGAAATGGAAATGTATTCAAAGGCAGAATGAAATAAAATTCCAGAAAGTAAGTAAAATTTAGGATAAAAGTGATGTTATATACCTAAATAATATTCTGTTGTATACTAAGAGGTACCAGTGTGTCCAATCTTACCAATCTTTTCTCATCTTACTTAACATGAAAAATCTATACTCTGAATTATCATTTCATAGTCATAGCAATGATTCTTGTATAGAACTGGAATTTTTATGTTCATTTTTACCATTGGTATTTTTCAATCCTTCTAGATGTCTTGAATATTCATGTATGTTACCTTTGGATCCATCTGAAAATCGTTGAAGAAGGTTATCATAAACCAATGATGCTATTTTTTCATAATACAAAAACAACTGATTCTATCATATTTTGAGACATGTTATTCTACCATATTTATCTCATTCAGGATTGCTTGAGTTTATTAGTGTCTTTCTTGAAGTATGGAACCCAGAAGTCAATATGCTGATCTGGCTTTAACTTGATCAACACAGCCATTGAGACTATAATCTCTTTTGTTTGAGCTGACACAGAAGAATAAGATTGGATTACTTTTTTTCAGCAACATTGTCTTGTTGTCATTTTCTGTTCAACTTGAAGCTAAAGAAAACTTCATGTTTTCCTTTTTTTTCAGCAGAACTGCTATAAATCCTGTGTTCCACTTTTTATTTCTATAAAACCAAATGTTTGAACCCAAGTGTAGGAATTTATATTTGCTCATGTGAAATTACATCTTGTTTTATGCTTCTTGTTTCTGCCTACTGAGATCATTTTTGAATCCAATCTTTCTGTCTACTATATTTATAGTTCCTCTTAGCTCTAGGTAATTCATAAATCTCATACATAACATTTTATTTCACGTCTCTCCCTCAGCCTCTTATTCCCCTCAGCGACTAATTTACCTTTCACCTTCACTTCACAATTATAGCTGAACCATGTTATTTACTATCCAATGGAACTTTTTAAAAAAAAATCATATCTTCTGTTCTGTAGAATTGGAAATTATGGCAATGCCCATGCTCTACCCAACAACAGCAAAAGAAATACAATTTATAGTGGTCAATTTGAACCTACTATTTCTAGGTCTACAGTAAATAGTTCATGAAATGTGTCATTTCTTTCTCTGAGCTAATCCAAATTCTCCAAAATAGTTGTACACCAAAGCAACTTTAAAATGCGCACCAAGGAGAGGGAAGATGGCTCAGCAGGGAAATAATTTGGTGCTTATATTAACATTCTTTAGAGGGGCAGAACTGATAGAATGAATATGTATTATAAAATAGATTTACTAGATTGGTTTACAGGATATGTTGGACAGTCCAACAATAGCTGTTTGCAGGCTGAAGAGTTTGAAAACCCAGGTGGTACTCAATAGTCTCAGTTGTGCACTAAAGGCCTGGAAGATTCCTGTAGTAATAATGGTCTTCTGTCCACATTAAAGGCTGATAAAGCTGGGTTCCAATGTCAATGAAGGATGATAGCAACAGGATAGATAGATGCATGCACCAGCGAGTAGAATGGACAGCTAGCAAAGGCACTGCATTCTCCTCAGCTTCTTCACATTTTATCTACCACCAGAAAGGCTGCCAACTCAGGGAGAAGCACTTCCTCTCTCCACCATTCCTTCCTGAAAATCGTCTCACTATCTCTTATTGGACTCCTAATCAAGTTGACAATAGAGTTTAACATGCTCATTTGAAATCAAACTACATCTTCTCATGTCATGCTTAATTTACAACTGAAGACAATAACAAGGTCAAAATTCCACCTAACATGACATAATAGTTCTGTATACAATCAGAAACACACTATTCTTTCCCCACAAAGTCCCCCGAGGAATGCTTAGTCTCTAGTGTCTAATGTAACATGAAATACAGATTTAAAAACACTTAAATATTGATACTATCTCAATAAATTTTACACTGCATTGTAAAGAAATAGAGGAAAGAGAAGCACAAGTATCTTCAAAAGATGTGTACATATACACAGACATTCTTAACAAAGCAGGAAAGAAACACTAATGACAATTACAGTCCTTGGTTCTTAACTGGTCACTTGGCTTTAGCGGTTATTTTTCTATAATCTACCTTTTTCTACTGCCCGTTCTGTACTTCCCCAACTTTCAACCAGCAGGTCTCAGCTGGTCTTGGTTCATTACCTGGAGAGATGACCCACGCTTTCATCCCTGAAGGGTCTGGGCCATTTATCATACTGCCAAGGTTGTGTTGGTTTAGTTTCCCACCGACTTTGGTCACAGGGCTTTGCAACACCAAGCAGTGTGCTAATGTATCTCTCACATTCCAGACACGTTCTTCCTTTCCTCCACTGTGGAGGAGCAGTCCAATTTCATCCAGATAATGTGGATTAATTATCGCTGCTGTCACTGAACCTCCTTTGTTAGACTATTAACTCAAAGACATCAGGAGCCCAAAATGACTAGGGAGAAGTAGTTGTCTCCAGTTCAAAGGAATATATTTTCTTGTCTCATGGCAGAAACACCCACCTCCTCTGGGACCAAGAATTCTAAGCTAGAAGAGCCAAAGGCTGTGGGAGCAAGAAGCAAAAATCTGGGTAATGGATGACTTGTGGCTGTGGTCTGTGGTACCGTTCCCATTACCACACCTTTAATTCCTGGCTATAGGAGAAACAGTGCCATATATTGGACACTGCTTCTGAGCATATATAGACTTTAGGAGAACCCTGCCCTAGCTATTATCAACTACTTGCTATGATATTTCTTTTTATCTTAGTGAAGAGCACATATTCTGAACTCTCCTATTTTGGAGGATGAGGTTTTAAAAAGCAAATCAACTCCAGTATTTCAGTTTCCCTGATCACTTTATTCCCTTCATTAAAATTAAGTGAAGGGATATTAGACAGCTCCAACTCTTTCACGGTAGGCCATCTTTTGGCCCATACCTTCACCAACCAATCAAATAGTCTTGGTGCCCCTTTCTTGCTGGGTAACTATATTATTAAAAGTAGAATCTCAGTGGACCTCTATCAACAAACTCAGCCAGAACGAGTTATATGTACCTTTCCCATCATTCTATACCTTTAACATCCACCCCTACAACCCAGACTTGCTTGAATGAGTTAGAAAACTCATGAAGTTCTTTAGGAGTATATTTCATTTTTTTCCTGTGTCACAGTTTTTACTGTGAAGATCCTTGTTTGTCCCGTGGGTAATGTAGGATTGGTTCCTTCAGGGAAAGATCTAGAGGGCAATACTTCAGAGGCTGGGGAGTCAAGATACATCTGCTTCTAAGGGTGGAGGGCGGACATCTTTCTCAGGCAATAGACCCAGCAGAAGCTGAGAGTTTGATGCCCTCAGCTTCATCTGGGTCTTCCCACACACCTCTGTTTCAAGTCACAGAATCTTACTCCTTTTTAATCTGTGAACTCACTTTAACGGTTGCTCTTCATCCAGGCTGAGACTGGAGAACTGGCTTATAATGCAACCCATTGTACAATGGGGGCTTGGGGTTGGCTTTCTCTTTTGGATGTCCACATAAGTTTTTCACACACTGGCTACTGTTTCCTTTGCTTGACAATGCCTGGCTTGAGGAGTGTTTTGGACTTTATTTTTTTTTCCAGATTTTAGAATGTGACATATGTGCATCTATATATGAACATGTATGTATTTATAAATATGTTTATTTTTATATATGATTGAAAATTATAAAATCATTGTATATAATGATATTTTTCTGAAATAAGACTAGCTTCTAAGTATAAAATTTTATTATTAGTAGTAGTAGTTATGTACATAGTGTGTATACAGCCATGTTAATATCATTGTTAGCTTCTTCCCTGTCCTCCCCCTTCTGCAGGGTCACTACTTGTTGGGTATGTGGATCATGCACTGTGGGGTTAGCAATCAGTTATGGGTAAGAGGCAATGTCTCTGTGCATAATATCCCAAGACGTGGCTCTAACAATCTTTCCACCCCCTCTTCTGTGAATTTCCCTGAGCTATGTTGGGTTTGTTTTAGGTCTGCTTCAGTGATGAGGTCTTGGGAGCCTCTATGTCTCTGGATATCTGGTTTGGTAGGAGTTGATTGTTTTCTGTCTATCTCCTTCACCCTGTGCTGGTACCAGGTTCACCAAGAAAGCATCACTCTTGCTTATTTCCCCCATTGCTGTATGGTTTCAGCTGGGGTCCTGGTGAGGTGTGATGGGCTGACTCTCTCCTCAGGATCTGCATCCATCTGAAAAAGAGAAGCAAATTTTTATATAAAGTTTATATGCATAGGATGAAAGTAATTTTATACATTATTTTAATTTTAATTTTTTTGTCTGTTACATATAACTTGGGGTCAAATGAAGAATTTTCACTTGCAACATCATATCAGTGTTCAGCATGTTTCAGATTTTGAAGGTTCTTATATTTTTGTATTAGAGATGCCCAATCTGAGTATATTTTTGTGGAATTCATTACATAATTAAGATTTTACTCCTTTCTTTTCTTTTTTTCTGTTTCTTTATTTCTTATTTTTATTTTTGGTAAGATAGGGTCTCACTCTAGTTCAGGTTGACCTGAAATTTACTATGTAGTCTCAGGGTGGCAAACCTCCAACCTTGGCCTCCTGAGTTCTGGGATTAAAGGTATGCATCACCATATCTGGCCCTTTAGTCTTTTCTTTTTAAATATAAAGTAACAAATACTGAGCATTCATCATATGTAACTATATAACTATTTTCAGTGAACATTAGGTTGTTGTTATCTGTATGATGAAAGTCCCATGTGGTTATGTCCTATTGTGCATCTGTTCCCACAGAGGCATCAGCCATCATGGGAGCATTAACACCATGGACACTGGCAAACCTTACAAACATACCCTCCCTTCTACCTACCTAATTACTAATGATGTGTGAGTACACCAAGTATTAGGGGCATATAAATAGAAAGTATCCAGTGCTACTGTGTCTCACTATGCCTCCATTCTTTAAGCATGTTAAACCATTTAGCTATCACAATCCTCTGATTTAAGCACTATTTTTATCCTCACTTTACAGGTGAATAATTAAAGATACAAACAGGTTAAATGATTCTCTAAAAACCACATAATTATTAAATTATAAACTGACCTAGTTTAAAAAAAACTCAGTCCCATTATTGCCATCTTTTAACATTATACAAAGACAATTAACACACGTAAATTAAATTTAATATTTTACATATTTATGGGGCTGGGCAAAAGTTTTCCCCCCTTTGGCTATTTCAAAGTATTCTCCAGATTCCACTGCATATTCCTAGAAGATTGTTATTTCCTTCTGCTGCATATTCTTAGAAGGAAAAAGCACAGTAAGCAAAGCACCTTTTGAGAAATACATTTTGTTTCCAAAATCACAATGCTGTACAATGTAAGATTTTCATGTATTATCATACCATTTCATGTTATTACTATTTTTGTTGTCTAATGAATGCTTTAAATTCAAATTTTCATTGTTTGAGTATTTTGTTAAATGTCCAAGTACATTATTTGGATATTTTTCCATTTCCATTTTTATTTCTTTCTAGGAACATTCAAATTATGTGGTCAGATTTTGTTTGTGTATGAGTGAGAGAATAACTGTGTCAGTAGGGTATGGCTTCCTTGGTTTAATACATTTGAACACTGTTCCCTAAAGTCTTTGTGGGATTATAATTCAATATTCCTTTCAATGTGTTTTATCAATATTAAAACAGAATTATTAATTCCTTTTGTAAATAAATGTTACTTGTATAAAGTCATATTTTGGATGATAGCTCCATGCTGGTACTGGGAGTCACAGGTCAGGGCCCAATAAGAAAATGAGGAAGAATATAACAAATATACAAGAGTTAGGGAGGAGAGAGAGGGAAAGGGAGGGAGGGAAGATGTAGAAGATTTAGGTTAGATTGATCCTACCCTCTCCAGTGTCTTGTGGTTCAGGTGTTTAATATAAGGGTCTGGTGAGTGTTCAACCATTTCGTCTGCCTTTTAGGAAGTAGAATTTTATGGTATCATTGCCATTTGGGTCTAAATTACTGCTTCCCACCCCTTCTATGACCTCCCCTCCCTCCCCATCCATCCTAGTGTCTAGTCCATGAGATGCTTGCTGGGTATGTAAGGTATCTTGGGTAGATTCACGTTAGGTGCTGTAGATGAGTGAGACTATTTGGCGATTTTTTTTTTCTGTGACTGGGTAAGTTCACTGAGGATGATCTGTTCCAGGTTCACCCATTTTTCCTCAAATTTCTTTGTGTCATTTTTTTCTTAATGCTGTGTAGAATTCCATTGTGTAGATATTCCACATCTTAGTAATCCATTCTTCTAGTGATGGACATCTGGATTGATTCTAGCTCTTAGCTATCACGAATTGGGCTGCTACAAACTGGCCTGTGGTTTGAAGGTTTTAGGGTAGATGCCCAGTAAGGGAATAACTGGGTCTGTTGGTAACTCTATAGTCAGCTTTTTCAGGAGTTTCCATATTGCTTTCCAAGGTGGTTGTACCATCTTCCCACCAACAGTGGATGAGTGTTCCTACTCCTCCAGGATTTATTTTCGTTTGATTTTTTGCTGTTTGCTATCCTTATTGGGGTAAGGTGGAATATCATTGTTGTTTTAATTTGCCTTTCTCTGATCATTAGGGATGATGAACATTTTATTAAGTGTGTTTGCAATTTGTGTTTCTTCCTCTGTGAACTGCCTGTTCAGCTCTTTGAGGTTTCCTTAAAGAATTACAGATTTCTGTCAGAGTACTTGATGACCCACCAAAGGTTAGTGGTAAGACCCTATTGCTGAAGACACCATATGCAACTGACACGTAAAATGGAAAGGCATGGCTGGAAGCCAGGAGAGAGTCAGTCCCCAGACAGTCAGCATGTCTAGTGCCAGAAAGTGCTACATGGGTGAGTGGGGGAAATAACCAATATCTGTCCAAGCAACTCATGGTCTAACCTCCTTAGCAACAAATAACCGGTTGTGATGCCCACACAAGTGCAGTAGTGGTACACAGCCATGGTGGGAAACCAATTGCTCTTGATTTGGCTAACTGATCCCCTCAGTGGTAAGAGACCCATAGCTGGAGCTGGGAAACAAGTCAGAACCATATCCAAACATAAGCCCACTCTCCAATATCAAGCTACCATCAATCATGGGCTACAAGAGGGCCTACACCTATTAAACTATCTATTAAAAAAAGTAAGGTTACCTCATTTGTCCTGGAAATAACTTATTCTCCATTGGAGAATCTGCTTCTCTTCTTCAGATAGATGCAGATCCTAAGGAGAGAGCCACCCCATCATACCTTAAAAGGGCCCCGGCTGAAACTAAGGAAAATTAGCGAAACAAGCAACGGTGCTCTTTTCCTGATGAACCAGATGCCAGCACAAAAGAGAAGAAGACCAACACAGAGAAAAATCAACTCCTACCAAATCAGAGAGCCAGAGCCTCAGAGGCCCCCAATACCTCATCACTGAAGCAGACCAAAAATGAACCCAACATGGCCCAGGGATATTTTGCATAAGAGGGGGCGGAAAGAATGTCAGAGCCACATGTTGGGTCAGAATATGCAGAGACATTTATCACACCAATAACTGTGGGCTGACTCCACAAGGAATGAACCATATACCTCAACAGTGAGGGGTCAATGAGGAAGGGGTAGGTCATGGATGAACCTAATAATGGTACCAAACTGCCTGTATTTGCTGAATAGAAAACTAATAAAAATAAATAAATAAAGTCATGTTTTAATTAAAAATTAACTTGTAAGTAATGATTATTATTTTCATATATATTTGAAAATTATTAACTGATTAATTTAGAATAGTTCTTTTTATTGTGTATTTTATTTTTTGTGTGTTTTATAGCATCTCATAAATATTAAAATATAGTCTAAAACTTAGAAATGAGTCAATCATGAAGTTGAGTATTGGACCTATAATTCTTTATTCAACTAACTTTTTAAAAGTTTTTTTTAGTTTATTATTATTATTATTATTATTATTATTATTTTTTTTTTTTGGTTTTTCGAGGTAGGGTCTCACTCTGGTCCAGGCTGACCTGGAATTAACTCTGTCATCTCAGGGTGACCTTGAACTCATGGCAATCCTCCTACCTCTGCCTCCCGAGTGCTGGGATTAAAGGCATGCGCCACCACGCCCGGCTAGTTTATTATTTTTTATTTTTTGGTTTTTCAGGGCAGGTTTCATTCTAGCCCAGGCTGACCCGGAATTCACTATGTAGTCTCAGGCTAACTTCAGTTCATAGTGATCATCCTACCTCTGCCTTCTGAGTGCTGGAATTAAAGGCATGTGCCATCATGTCTGGCTTTAACTTACTTTTTATTATGTGACAAACTAATAAACATTATACTAACCACTATTTAATTTTGTAGCAAGATAATTCCTGAATTATTTAGTGGCCATTTGACATAATGCCTGACACATAGTAAATACAAAAGAATTTATTTATCTGCTTACTTTAAGAAATTATTTAGTTTTTAATATTTTATTTATTTGAGAGAGAGAGAGAGAGAGAGAGAGCATGCATGGGCATGCCAGGGCTTCTAGCTCCTGCAAATGAACTACAGACACATGTGTCACTTTGAGCATTTGGCTTTACATGAGTACTGGGGAATGGAACTTTGCCATCTGGCCTAGCAAACAAGCACCTTCAAGTGGCTATCCATCTCTCTAGTTTAGAATTTATTTCTTATTCCTTGCTTTGAAATAGCCTTTAAAAGTAATAAAATGCTAATTTAATATAAGTCAAAATGCAGGTGAAATACATCTTCCATCACAATGGATGGATGAAATCTTCCTTACATGATGATAGTCAATGATTAAATTGCTTGCTCATGATAGTAACATGCATTAAATATCCAAATTATATGCATATGTTGTCTATGTACTCTTATCTCTCATATCTATAAATTTACAGTGTATGAAGTAATTTCTCTTTTCTCCTTTTACAAATTGGCAGAATGAGGCTTAGAATAGTTAATGGACTATTCTCTTGATGGTAGAGGTGGGTGCAAAATAGGCTTGTCTAATGCTTTGGTCACTTTCTATTGCATTGTGCTAAATATTTCTATGTATATTTGTATGTATGCATTCATTTATCTATTTATCCATCGTCTATTAGAGGTAGTTTTTTGGAATAAAGACTAGGCAAGTCCAATAATTGTTTCTGGGTCCAATACTGTCATGTGAAATGTTTTCCTTAGGGAGTTGTGAATACACATCTATTCACCCCAGGTAGGGCTCAGCCAACAGACAAAACATGGTTTGGTGAACAAGTGAATTTGTTGGAGTTACTAACAGCAGGCTGCGGGGATGCTAACAAGAGCAGTGAGGGACTCTAAGGTAGCTGTGTCATGAAAAGCCCATGCCATCATCTCAGGTGCTCACTGCATGAGTTACAGGATGCTTGCCAGGGCAGATGGGGGAAATTTCCCTGGACTTATTGACCTTCTGACTCCTTCTCCCCTTCAGGATGGAATCTTTCAATTCAGAGAATATTGCAACACAACACTGGTCAGAGATACCCCTCGGCAGTCACCTGATGTCCCTATAACCTTGGGGAGTGGTCATGTGACCTTTGAATTTTCAGTTACCCAAGCTTATTGACAAAATCCATCACTTCTCCCTTAGGTTTCTTCCAGCCATGCGAAACGTAAGTGATATAGAAACTTGGTACTGAGCATGGAGCTGTTGCTGTGATGAAACTTCCCATGTGGTTCTTAGGCCTTTGTAATGGGTCTTCCACAAGAATGTGGAAAAGTTGGTTAACTGCGAGTTAGAGAAGCCCTAGAGTGCTGCAACCATAGCTTCAAAGATAACTCTGGTGGGCATTCAGAAGACAAGAATTGTTGAAAGAAATGAGGTTGTACCCATGGTGCTCAGGAGGCTTCAGAAGGAAATAGTAATCCATTAGGATCTGGGTAAGAGACCAGTCACGTTATATTGTGGCAACAAATCTGTCTACATTCTGTTCACGTCCTGAACACTCAGCTAAGGCTGAATTTAGAGCTAATGGATGGATCTGTCTAGCAGGAGAAATTGTATGTGAGAGAATGTGAATCAGGCAATAGTATGATTACTGGTCACTGTATTTGCCTAGCTTTACAATAAAAACAAACAAACAAAAAAAGAATAGGGGAGTAGGAACATCATGAAATTTGTTGAGAAAAGAATGATAAGCTTCAAGTTGAAGACAAAGCTGGTACAGTCAAAGTTATAATTGTTAGAAATGTTAGGACCATTAATGAGAAAGCACTGGATTTTGTTCTGGGACAATAGGAAAGGTGTTTTGTTGTTTGTTTTTGTAGATGTTTAATTGTTGTTTTTTTTTTTTCAAATTAGTTAATTAATTTAAGAAAGCAAGACTGAAAGAGGCACAGAGAGAGAATGGGCACACCAGGGCCTCCAGCCACTGCCAACTAATTCCAGACACATGCACCACCTTATACATCTGGCTTGTGTGGGTCCTGGGGAATTGAACTAAGATCCTTTGGCTTTGCATGCAAATGCCTTAAGTGCTAAGCCATTTCTCCAGCCCCTATTTGTTTGTTTTTAAGGCTGACACCACACATCCAAAGCTACAGAGTATAGCAATGCAAATTCATTTCAAAAGAGAATGTCTGAAGAGATAGAGCCTTCAAGGTAACTTGCTGTAAAAGGCTACCAAGGAAATTATTTTCCCAGGTACTTGTGAAAAAAAACATAGAAATCACTATATCTATCATTCCAAAAGAAGAGGTTGCATCCCAAGCTGGCAGAGGAACTTGGCCTCACTTCTATCATGCCAGCTTTGCAATCGTGCAATATAGGAGACGCAATGGAAGCTTTCACCAAGCCACTGAAAGCCACTGTAGACAGGCTTTGTGTCGTCAGTTGTGAATCGCTGTCTGGAGTTCCTCAGGATGACACGCTTTTAAGCTGTGAAGGAGAAGCCCAAGGTGCAATAAATATTGGAGATGATAGAAATGTTGAACATTTACTTGAGGATAGCTCAAGAACTGAGTAAAACTAGCCTAAGAGAGAGGTCACATGGGGCTCCTGCAGTAGAGCTTGAGGCGCAGGTCAACGCAAGCCCACCGATGCCTCAGTGGCCAGACGGAGATCTAAACATTGTGACATTTGCCCTGCTGGGTTTTGGTTTCAGTTTGGTCTTACTTAATTTGTATAATTGTGTGTTGGAAGTATGTAATATTATTTTATAGAGACTCACAGTTAAGAGATTACTTGAGTCTCAGAAGAGACGGGTTTCATTCATTCATTCATTAATTCTTGTGTGTGTACATGTGTGTGCACGTCTGCATGCTTTCACATATGTGACTGAGGGTGCTGTTGTACAGGCACCCTCATGAAGGCCTTTGGTATCCTCTTGAGGAATGACATCTTCCTCTTTCGTGAGGACTCTCATTGGCCTTCAGCCCACCATTTACACAAGATTGGCTGGCCAGTGAACCCCAGAGAGATCTTCCTAGTTCTGCTTTACCAGTGCTTGGATTACAGGCACGTGTCACTACACCTGACATTTCTGTGGGAATTCTGAGGACCAAACTCAGGGCCTCAAGTTTGATAGGCATCATTTTACAAAGTGAACTTTCTCCTCAATCAGAAGACTTTAGACTGTACAACAATATTTGAACATTTAGGACTATGTAGATTTTTTACTTGGCCTGGATACATATTGTCAGGTATAACCCTCCTCCCATAGGCTTATGTGCTTGGACACTTGGACGTAGCTAGCAGCACTATTTTGGAAGGTAGAGAACCTTAGAAGGTCTCAGTGATGAAAGTGGATCACTTGCTGGATGTGGACTTTGAGGTTTGTAGTATATCCACCAGCCCTGTCAGATCCAAATTCATGAAACAATCAGCTAGTATAAGCTCCTGACACCACAGCCCCTGTCACCAAGTAATCTCCACAATGATAGAACTTATCACCCCAAACTGTCAGCCCAAATCAACCTCCTCTCTCTTAAAGCTCTTAAAATGCTTCTTGTCGTGTTTTTCCTTGTCAATTATTTTGCCAATTACTATAAGTATAGTAACTATTCTTATAGAGACATGGCACTAAGAGAGAGGGACAGACAGAAAAGAGAGAGAATGAGAGAGAGAGAGAGAGAGAGAGAAGAGAGAACGAGAGATTCCTATATTGGATATTTATTTACTTTACTCTAGGAGAATATGCCTTAACCATTATTGCTATGCCAACATATTACTATAGTGCAAATCATTTTAAATTCACCTGTTTAGAACATAGCAAAGTAAGTAGTCAGTAATGAGAAAATGTCTCATGACTTTAATGGATAAATATTATCTAAATTGGCCCAGTACTTATTCAAGCTTGTTCAATAATTAGGCACTTGGTACTAGCTTAAAGCTAGATAATTTGTCATCTCAACTTATTATAACTTTAATTTTTCCAATTACCTTTAATGGAATTTTAGGCTGTTATATTACCTGTTAGTTCAGAACTTGAAATATCAATGTTCTTTCAAAATGTTAAATTTGCTTTATCTGAAGGGAAATATTATAGTATGAAAAGAACATAGGGCTTGGTATCTAAAGGCCGTGGATCACATCCTAAATCTGACATTTACTCAATGTGCTCGGCAAATGATTTCATTTTTATGAGCTAGTGTGCTCTATGCTGAAATTGTGACAAATATTATTTCTACAAAAATAATGCACACGAAAACACTTTAGGAGACACAAATACTAGGTAGTGAAAAAAATAACCAGCATAATGATTATTCTTTACTAAAAAAAATATACCTGATATTTAGCTGCAATGTTATTTAAATGAGACCAGAAAGGATTTGCTGGAAACATGCTATTTAATGTAACTTTAGTTTGTATGTCGACATGCAGGCAATTTGAACTCGGTAGGATAATTGGCAACTTTGAGATTTATCTGTGAATGTCCACCAGCTACCAAACTCTCAACAGAATTAAGTCTGCTCTCAAAGAAATAAAGCAAATTGGAGAAACCAGTGTTTTAACACTACATTTATTCTCAAAGTGATTTAAGATATTTTCACATTATACATTTTAAGTCCCTTGATTCTTTCCTGATGTTTCACTTTAAGCTATTTTCAAACTTCTATAAATATTTATTTTGTCATACTCTGCATCATAATTATTAGCCACAGCATTTCCTTAACCTTGTTGGATGAGGGAGGTCATGTGTGTATATGGATGGACATTTATCATACCTTTCACTCCATTACACAGTGACATTCAGCAGTATAGATGAGGGACAGAGAGAACCTAAGTCCATAGTTGACCTTCTGTGGGGAAAGATTTTAACCCAATGGCAGTGCTATGAGCTCCTTAGCAAAGGAAAATAGATATGGGAAGAATCAAAATTTTTGCCTTTTTAAGATTTGTCTTGCTATAGTTTGTGCGCGCGCATGTGTGTGTGTGTGTGTGTGTGTGTGTGTGTGTGTGTGTGTATACATGGGTGTGTGTGCATACACACATATGTGTTCATGCCTGTGTTAAAATCAATTACTGAGTACATGGGTCTTGATGAAAGAGCAGCACCTAGCAATGGAGAGATTGCTTAGTGGTTAAGGTGTTTGCCTGTGAAGACTAAGGACTCAGGATAAATTTCTAGAACTACTTAAGCCACATGCACACTTGTCTAGAGTTTGTTTGCAGAGGCTAAGGCCCTCTTGGACCAATTCATTCTCTCTCACACATGCACACATTAAAAAGTAAAAAAAAAAAAATTAAAAAGCAGCATTTTGAGAGATAAAGTATGTGGAACATGGGCTGCAGGTGTGGCTCAACAGTTGAGCAGGGGTAGAAATCTTGCCTTTAATGTGTGAAGTTCTGGGTTTGAAAACATATTACTTTGTGTCTAAAATACTTTGCAAGGAAATTATTCAACAATCCTTTAATGAATCTATGGTAGACCAAGGGCAGGGAAACCAACTTCACAGTTACCTCTTCCACAGTTATATGAAAATTGTACAAACAATTTTGTTTTGATTGGAGAGTTCTGAACTCTTCAGATAATTTAATTTTCAGTTGGTATTCCTGAGACAGATCTGGCTTTCTGATATAATTTGACAGACAGATGTGGAAACAACTTTGTAAAAAAGAAAGAAGTTTCACAATATTCACACCCAAGCTACAACATTAGCATGTGCCTATTCCTGTAACATTTTATATCATAGACACAAATACATACCATGATTTCCTCTTGCTAGTATGTCTGAATATTGTGCTCTCACTTTTTCTCAAACCCCTTATTCCCACAATTTATTACCACTAGTTTTCTGTTTTAATTTTATTTTGTGTGTCTATGTGTGTGTATGTATGAGAGAGAGAGAGATGCATATGTGCATGAACATGCCATGGCCCATGTGTAAAGGTGAGAGGAAAAGTTTAGGGCGTTTCTCTTCAACTTCCACCTTTTTATTGCATAATTTTTTGTTTATTTTTATTTATTTATTTGAGAAAGATAGACACAGAGAGAAAGAAAGAGGAAGATAGATAGAGAATGGGCGTGCCAGGGCCTCCAGTCACTGCGAACAAACTCCAGATGCATGTGTCACCTTGTACATCTGGCTTATGTGGGTCCTGGGGAATTGAGTTCCAAACCAAAGTCCTTAGGCTTCACAGGAAAGTGCTTAACCACTAGGCCATCTCCCCAGCCCTATTGTATAATTTTAATTTGGTTCTTGACATTTTCATAAATATATGTTACATTTTGATACTATGCACCCCACATTAGCCTCCTTTAACACTTCAGTCTCACTGTAATCTCTCTTCTCCTCATCTCTTACAAAAGAGTATGGAAAGTTATGACTCCCCCTTACAGGAACTTTTAACTGTCCTTAGCTCATGAGGAATAAGAAAACCTCCTAAGCCCCTGCATAACCATAATAGCATATTGACTGGCCATAATGTGCACTCCTTTTGCAGGTAATCACATCTGATGTGAGCTTATGAGTAAGGCAGTAATAAAAACAAACAAACAACAACAAAAATCCTTCCCAGCCAAAAAGTCTAGATCCAGCTGGGTTCACTTCAGAATTCTGTCAGAATGTAAAAAAGTACTTAAACCAATGCTATCTTATTTCATAAGACAGGAAAGGAATAAACACTCCCCAAGTCCTTCTGCAAAGCCAGCATACACTGGTAGCAAAGGCAGATAGACACAGCACTGAAAGAAAAACTGTAGACCCTAATGAACATAGCTGCACCACATCTCAAGAAAATCTTTCTAATGGCACAGGGGCCACCTTGTTGTTCTGGGCGTTACTGGTGAGCTTCCAGCTTCTCCTGGCTGTGCCTCTCACTGCTGAAGGCATGTTGGGATGACAGACACATGTGCCACGTGGCTTTACGTGGGTGTTGAGGAGGATGAAGCTCAGGGGGCAGACTTGCAAGGCAGCACACTTTTCTTCCTAGCCATCTCCCCAGACCTAGTTTGTTAATTTTATTTTAGTACAAACTAACACATATTATGCTACCACATTGGTGCAACACATTTAACTGTGTTTAAGTTATCCATTTTTAAACTAAATCTAAGACATTACATTTTACCCAATTATAAAAAGAACACTGAAAGACTACTTCTAATTGAGACTAAAATGAAAACATCGGTAAGCTAACCATTTCTAAAAGCAAGAAAAAGTCTAAACAATGGAAGCCAACACTTTGAGGCTTTAATATTTTTGAAATATTTTATGAATATAGTACATACTTCAGAATATTTGGGAAAGGTCACTAAAAAACAATGAGAAAAATTAAAATTAACCTCAAATTCAAACATTCAAAAAAAAAAAAAACCCTACTGTTAATTCAGGTTGAACATCTTTAATTCAAAAATCCCAAATCCAAAATTGTTCCATGCTTTCCTATGCCACAAATGGAAAATTTCACACCACAAAGCTTTCTTTTGGTCACAAAATTATTAAGTTATGCATATGATCATATACAACTTGGTAAAGTTTCTATTCATCACAAAAGCATTTCATTTTTGATTAGAGTTCCTACCTCGGGATATTATATTTGTTTATTCAAATATTCCAACATATGCAAACAATTAATCAGAAGTCCGTCTGGTCTCATACAGTTTAGATAAAGTGAATTTGCACATGCACACACTGGTACAGAGAGGGTGAGAGCTCTCTGGGTGTTCCATGTCACTCAAAGGTCTCTCAAAGTACTTACATGAATATGGGCCACAAGACAACGTCTGGATGATGGACTAGGTGGTAAATAACACAACTTGACAGATTTGCTTTCTTTCTCAGTCATCACGAACTTGAAGATGATGTGTATCAGCAAGTGTAGATCTGACTTAAGGAAGGACTCATTGACCTGAATAGGTATTTATGAGGATACAGAATATAAGATTTTAGTTTCTATCATGACCAATCTTTTCCTGCCAATCATCATTTCACACAAATGATTGCTTTTCAAATTAATATATTGCATTTTGGGTTTTCTTGCTCCACAACAATAGTAATATATATATTCAGTACTTACACAATATATATATGTGTATATATATATATATATATGATAAATATACATATAAACACTACATATAGTGTATATATATAGTATGTATACATATGTATATATGTATATAGTGTAACATAACCTATGTCAGTAAGAACTTTTAATAATTTAAATGATCATAAAGTATAATTCATTCAAATGTGTTGATTTATCCATCTATCACTTACTTTGCTCCAGGTATCCAAGCATATAAATACAACATTCCATTTATTTCACAAAAAATGGATTAAATGGATGCATTTCCAGTGCCACATCATTTATATGTTGACAGATTCCATAATCAATCCCCAGAAAATACAAAGTTCATGCTCAATGTTTCACTGTTATGCATAGTAAAAATGTTCTTAAATGTCATGCAAGGATTACAAAATTGTGTTCCACAGGTACAACATATGTCCTTTTTTACAGTAAGAAAACTGTGCTAAGATTTCTACTCAAAATTTACTTGATAACATTTTTTATTTTTATAACTTTTTTGTTATGCTGTAGTTGATGGACAGAAATATCACAATTAGTGTGCCAAACAGCATTTTTATGCAGAAAATTATTAGATAATTCATTAATTAAGATTATTCATATGTATCCTTTTTTTCATCCAAAGGAAACTATGAAACAAAGGAGTATGGGTGGTTGATGGTCAGGCTATATGGTAGGAATAAAACACCTTTTTTGATTCCATGTTGTATATTTTAGTTATATATGTCAGTACCTATATTTTACACAGCATTTGTGTATGTTCTACTTTTACCCAAAATTCAAAGAAATAAGAAGATTTTAGAAGTCCTATTTCTGTTTACTTTGTAGCAGTGACTTTTAAAAATCATTTACCTATATAAAACTGATAAACTAAGGAATGAAAATTATTACACATAAAAAGTGACATAGAGAAGGTTGATGTACAAGTGAATTGTAGTTATCAAACTGTCTTGCTGATTATCTCCCCACTGTGTTTCAGTATTAATAACCTGGTTTAGGAAAAGGCTGTCTTTCCTCAGAAACAAAACACAAAAGGCCAAAGCTTTTAACCTAAAATGGTTTCACTAACTTTAAAAGAATATGTGGTTATTCTATCACTAAAGAAAACTCATGATTTTTAAGGCATCTTACTTTCTTAGAAAGGTTTCCTTTGATTTACTTTATTGAAAAAAAGTTAGAGATTTACCAGTTTCCACAGAATATGGCTGGTATTTTTTTTTATAAAGGAACATGGACTCAAAATAGGTATGGGAAATACTGCTTTGTAGTTTTAGAATAAAGAATTCCATAAATGCATTTTCCTTTCAGAGGCTCCTGGAGAAGGTTGTCATTCTGCTCAGTGCAAGTACTATGCCATGAAGTCCAGAGCTAAAGCTAGAAAAGCATTAGCCTGTTAAACATGCACTGGGAGTTTTGTATACTTTAGTGAAACTTTCTGCTGCTTTTATCAACTCAATTACTGAAGTTTTGCAATTTAGTTGTTATTTGACATTGCATCCTTATAACATCTCTGTGATATTTAATTCAATTTGATTTAAAAGCACTAAAAGGAGATAGGGTAAATTCATGTCTGGAGAGGAATCAGAAAGTATTCAAGCAGGGCAACTCTAAAAGCCTGGCTAAAAATTTAGAAAATCAGATATTAAGTTGGCTAAGTTTGGGTAAGGCTCTTATTGCTGGGGCAAAACAACCAGGGGGAAGCAGCTTGTGGAAGGAAAGATTTTGTTTGAGGCTTACAGTTTTTTTTTTGGGGGGGGGTTCTTTTTTTTATTATTAGTTTTCTATTCAGCAAATACTGGCAGTTTGGTACCATTATTATTATTAGGCTCATCCATGACCTACCCTCTCCCCATTCACCCCTTCTTGTTGAGGTATATGGGTCGTGCATTGTGGAGTTATCCCACAGTTATTGGTAAGATAAATGTCTCTGCATATCATGACCCAACATTCTTTCCGCCCCCTCTTCCGCAAAATTTCCCTGAGCCATGTTGGGTTCATTTTTGGTCTGCTTCAGTGATGAGCTGTTGGGGGCCTCTGAGGCTCTGGCTCTCTGATTTGGTAGGAGTTGATTTTTCTCTGTGTTGGTCCCCTTGTGCTGGTATCTGGTTCATCAGGAAAACAGCACCCTTGCTTGTTTGGCCAATTTTCCTTAGTTTCAGTTGGGGCCCTTTTGAGGTATGATGGGGTGGCTCTCTCCTTAGGATCTGCATCTATCTGAAAAAGAGAAGCAGATTCTCCAAGGGAGAGTAAGTCAGCACCAGGACCAATGAGATAGCCCTTACTTTTATTTTAATATTTGAAGGGAAGTTCATCATGGGCTGTGAGCATACAGTGAGCTAGATTAATCAAATTCAAGGCCTGTCTCTGTGTCACACCTTCTTCTTTAAGGCTCCACCTCCTAAAAGTTCCCAGGCTTCATTACAAACAGTTTGGGCTATGGAAGCTATTTTACATTTAAACAATAATATGCTGATAATGTAGCCAAGAGATGAGAAAAAAAAAAAAAAACAGAATGGAGGAATTAAGGCAACATGAATATTTTTCCAGATATACAAAAACTGAGAAAGTTCATCAAAGTTAGGCCTGCCCTACCAAAAAAAAAAAAAAAAGTGATTTCTTCAAATTTAAGCACAAATGTTGGATAAAATAAAATGTTCCAAAATATTGTTACTATTTTCAGAGAACTGGTCCCATGGGTAACAGAGTTCTTTCTCCTAAAACAATATAGAATTTGAGTGTAAGGAAAGCAGAAAGGCTCCTCACCGGATAGGAGGGGCCCGGGCTGGGAGTCTGTAGGGTAGGCTTTGTCTTTATTGGGTTTTATAGAGAGTGAGGACCCTCCCTTCCCTCTAGTTAACTGGTCTTTTTTTTTTTTTTAATTTTTAGTTGCCCCATCACCCTCATTGGAAGCAAAGCCAGGAAGAAATTAGTGCAGTCCAGGGAAGGCAATTAAGAAAGATAAACAAATTAGTGACAAATGACACAGAAAACAAAGTAATGGTAAGCCCTCGCCTGTTAGTAATTCAGTTATCTGTGAATGGAGTAAGTTGAACACCACATGGATCATGGGATGAAACAAGAAACAAACAAGTTCTCACTGGTAAATTCTGTAAGAGAGCTAAGTAAGAACAGCTTCGAATGAAAGAGCAATTTATGTCCATGAAGGTAGATTTACCAGTCAGGATGGGGCACAAGCCATGCATGAAAGAAGAAAAACAACGTCTCTGGGATGGCTTCTGTTCAGGAGCGCAGCCAGACCTCGTTCCTTCCACCATCTGACCAGAAGCCCTTCCAGTTGTCACAGTTTCTCTAAGGCAACAAAAAGCCACCTACCAGGTGCCTAGAAAAGCCAAGAACTCAGCTGCCAGCAAGGACGCCCCACCACCAGCCGGAGGCTACCGCAAAGATTAGCCTCAACCACATTCAGATGCTTGAGTCAGAGAACCCTGCAGTTATCCCCAGGCCCTGGCACAGGTCTGAAATACCTACAGCTGATTTGTGCTCCATGCTAGAGCCGTAGTGGAAGTCAGCAACTCAGGCTAGCACATGGTAGGACCCATGTCAGATAGATTCACAAGGTGGCACATGCATCTAGGGTTCATTTGCAGTGGCTGATAGCCCTGGAATACCCAGTCTCTCTCTTTCTCTCCCTCTCTCTCTCTCAAGTAAGTAAAAATTTTAAAGAAAGACATAATAATTAATAAGTATTTTCAAACCCATGCTCACCTTCCACTGCCAGTGCTAATAGTGGGATTGACATACAAAAGCTCCTTGAAATTCATGCATGTGTGGGGGTGTGAAAGGTTCTGAGACCCAGACGGGAAGTGCTATGCTAGACATCCTTACTACTTTCACCTAATCTTTAGTTAGAGTGAAAACTGATTGCACAAATTACATTACAAGAGACATAATTCAAAAGTTAACGAGTGTCTTGTAATGAGTGATAATTGATTTGTTCTTTATCAATTCAGTTTTGTCAACAAACATTGCAACAGTTGTGAAAGAAGCAAAACACACAACTGGCACTTTTAATAAACTAAATGAGAATTTTCTTTGTTCTATTACACAATTCAAGTTGTTCTCATATGCCAGTAGAGGACATTGTCCAGTGTTTTCATAGAAGACACAGAAGAAATACAAGGCTCTTCTTCAAAAGAAAGAAAATGGGATGTTCCCCTCCATAAACACAACAGACGAGATTTGAATGAATCAGAGTACATGTGGCATGTAATAGATCTGAATTTCTCACAATTTTTACCTTTACCCTGTGAGCTCAGAAGTAGCAATTTTCTTTCATAAGCTTCCAAGCAACACTACTGCTGTAATAAAAGGGGCTGAGAATGAGAAAATGACAAAGCCTGTTGCTTAATGCCCTGGTAAAAAACAGAATTGTTTCTTTCATTGCATACTAGTTGTATTCATATTAGTTTGGTATATTAAAATAAATGTCCCTTCTGAAGGCAGTCAAAGGTAGTTGCTGTTAAAGAATTTGGGGAAAAAAAGTCTCTGTTTTATTTTGAAAAATAAATAAACCATGGATGTGGTTGGCATTCAAAGCTGACCCAGGCAAGAGTTCAGAGTTCAGAAACATTCTCATGTGAATGTTTGCAAGAAGTACTCCTTGTAGGCAAGAGACGCAAGAGCTCAGAAACAATCATGTGACTGTCTCCATGAAGTCTTTCTAGCTGTGTCTGCTGTCCACAGTTCCTTGCCCTTTGCATCACTTTTTGTTATCATTTACATTATCTTCCCGAGTGTGCTCACAAGGGGTGGTAGAGGGATTGATGCTTGGCTCTGAAGGCCTGGCATCCTCTAAAGCAACCCTTCAGTTTGCAAATGGATAGTAGGAACTGCTATAGGCAGTGGAGGAAGTGAATGTGCCATTCTAGGCTCTGAAAATTCTAGGCTCTGAAAAATTTTACTCAAAGAAGTGAGAGGAAACACAGATTTAGCCCATGGGCCACAGCTTGAGGCCCCTGCTTTAAAGCATCACTCACCCTCTTCTTTTCATGTGAGGAATTTAAGCAAGTGCAGATTACTTGGTTGAGGTACCTCATTTAAGATGTTAGCAAGTACATTTATAGGTCATAAATCACCAGCCCTTTGTTAAGCATGCTTAGCACTTTGTGGCTCAATGTTCACAAAAATCCTGCTCCTATTTGAATCTGAACTCAGAACTATGAAACATTCCAGTTCACAAAATTAGGCTGATTTGGATTTTGTTTAGTTCAACCCTGCATGAACAGCATAAATCCAACTAATGGAGATGACTTTGCTAAACTAGTTAAAGTTGTAAAGAATTTTTCTCCTGTCTTCTAGGCTTACTAAAGGTGGAACATAGAAAATGAAATTTCATAGATTCGACCCCACTCTGAAGTGTATCCTGTAGTAAGCAAATCCCCACAGTCACAAACACCATTCTAGTTCTAGTATTGCCATTTAGAAATTTACTGCATTTCACAGTCCAATGGCTCAGTAAAAGCAATTTTTATTTTTACCTCCTATATCAACTTGTGTGAAAATCGTTCCACGTCAGCAAGGCAGTAGGAGGCAAACATTAAAATACCTTTTGCTTTACCCTTGGAAAATCAGGCTTTAAAACACTGTCTATTCCAAAATGTTGGAAGGTGAAGAACCAGTGGGAGGTGACCTATTGAGCAAGTCCCTGTGTGACAATGAATGAATGTGAAAATTGATTAAATATTCAGAATAGCAAATTAATGTAAATTATTCATAGAAATCCATCTCTTTTGCTTGCTCAAATATTTTTATTTATTTCTGTATCTCTTTTCTCCCTTAGTCCTTTAAACTTCCCATTTCCCACTACCATCTCTGACAAAATGTTTTACATTAGCAATTGATCTATATGTACAGGGAATTTCCTGGCCTAAAAGCTGTTGGAGGAAATTGAAAATCCATTAAGGGCTAGAAAGAAGAGTTTGATTTCAAAACTTGTGCATAAATCAATTTATCCTGTTCACATTTTATCTATTGTTCCCCTTTTGTTTTCCTCCAGTTCAGCCTCCATCATCAAAAACTTTCAATCATTCCTATTTTCATATGTAGGCATGCTTTCACATCTTTCATGACCATCAGAAATTCTTACCATAATTATGCAATCTAAGAATATTTCTCAAGAACCTTTATCCTAAGCACTTTATTTTAAAAGAAATGCGTGAAGCCGGGTGTGGTGGCGCATGCCTTTAATCCCAGCACTCGGGAGGCAGAGGCAGGAAGATTGCTGTGAGTTCGAGGCCACCCTGAGACTCCATAGTGAATTCCAGGTCAGCCTGGGCTAGAGTGAGACCCTCCCTCGAAAAACAAAACAAAACAAAATGTGTGTGTGTGTGTGTGCGTGTGTGTATTACACATGCACCATGAACATGTGTAGGCAAGTGTGTGGAGGTGGGTGGGGAGAGGCCAGAGGTCAATGTGAGGGACTTCCTCAGTCACTCTCCATCTTCTTCTTCAGACAAAGTCCCTCACTAAACCTAGAGCTCCAGGGATTCCCCCTCTGCCTCCCCAGCTTTGGGGTTGAAGACCCCACATAACCAGCGTGTTGCATGTTCTGGTATCTGCACGTAGGTGCTTGGGCTGGCACTGTAAGCATTTTACCCCCTGAGCCACAGCCTCAACCCCGTAGTACGTCTTACTGAGTGTTTCGTCAGACTGAACGATTTAGCCACCATTATGCACCAATTCCAAGACTATCCTTCCTTCAAGCCCAAACAAAAATCTCAAATTCTGAATTATCTAGCCATTTTTACCTACTTTGTCACTTCTATATATTCTCATTTCAAAGTTCTCTAACTCCTGTTTAGAATCAAAATTCTAAGAATGATCTACTATTCCCCAAAAGATCTGCCTTTCCATCACTATCTTTCCATTACCTACCCTCTTTCTTCTCTTGTTTCTGTTTCCATCATGTTGCTCCTTCCTCCTTAGACATGCATCTGTCTGAAGACCTTTTATTTTTATTTCCTTATCATCTAGAATGTACTTGATATGTACTTGATATGATATGTAGGGCCAATTCAACAACATCAACCTCTTCAGATTTCTATTAGTAACACGCCATCAAGTCCTCTTATACCCCCATCTTCTTTATTGTTTCTATTCTGCATTGTCTTCCCTTTAGTGAATTCATGTACTTTGCTTACCATGTGCTCTCCTATGTGACAGTGGGCATTTCCACCAGCTCCATTCAGTGCTGTACAGAATGCTACATTATTATGTCTAGAAGTGTACCTAGGAAAACTTGAAATCTCCATAAAATTGTTGAATAAATGAGTATCAGAAACTTGAAATTTGACAGTTCATGTTTTATCTGGTTTCTCTGCCCCTTAACTTCCCCTGATCTGAGCAAGGTAGATGGTTAGTGTATGATCGTCAGGTTTTGTCTTTATTTCAAAAACATATAACATAATTCTGAGCATGCAGATGGATTACTGAGCTTGACACACTGGGGTAAAAATGGGTTAATCTAAGAACTTATCTATGCAAGTTTTAGGCAAACTTGTAATTTTTAATTAATATTGGAATTAGATCTCCTTTTGCTAATATATATTTATTTAACACTAAATCATATTAATCTGGACATATCAGTTATTTTTCTTTTTAGTCCAGGACACCAGTCCATGTCACTTATATTTGGGATAAGGCATCCCATCTCATTTGAAATTCTCAGGAAAAATTCTAGAGATTCTAAATCCTACCAACATGACAATCAAGATTCACAAACACCTTGGATAGCCTAAAATACAGGATGGTGAATGAATGTAAGCAGGCCAGTAGAAAAATGAGCTTCCTACACTCTTTAGCAAAACTCTATGTGAGTATATTAGTCCAATATAAATTAACTTCTTGCAATATTAAGTGCAATACCTTCTTATCAGTTACAGAGTGTTGTTTTACACTATCCAAATGTATTCAAAACTACTTTTTGCTTATGTCCTTATCTGTTCTCCAAGAACTTCCTTAAATTACTAATGGTGGCCTTGATCGAGTGGTTAGAAGAATCTCTGGTTTAAAGTATACACTGTAGCTAGTGCTGTAATAAATCAGTTTAAATTAGCACACTAGTGACTAACAAGCAGCCTCCAGAAATTAGAAATATCTAAGTTTGCACTCATCAGCTTCCTGCTGAGAATGTTGAATTGCCTACATTTTCACCATGAAGACTATTTTATCATTTAGCTGCACTGGGTATGAGGGACAACAGCCTACATTACCTGAGCTAAAGCAGCCAACCGATGCACTTGGCCATTTGCCAAGAGGATCTTTCAGAATATCTGCTCTGAAGAGTGGTACTGTAGGTTTGATATGATTTTATTTTTCTTAAAAAGAAAGTTTTCAATGTACAAGCTAAACATAATGGCACTACACGTATTTAGCTAACAATTCAAATTATTATGCGAAAGGATTAGATTTGATACTGAAAGGAAGGACCTCATGAAGGTACACAAAGCTTCTCCCATATACTCACATACTCACATGTCCAGACTTAACCACCATTCCCACCGCTATCAACTGTAACAGACATCCAAATTTCTCCTATGTGAACACCCTCTTTTGTCTTTTCTCTATTAAATAGTACTCCCTATCTCATCTCTTTCCAATTTCTTCATCTCAGTTTTGTTGCTGCTCCATCTTTCAACAATTCCATACTTTTATTTTTTACGTGTGTGCTTGTGCATGAATGTGTGCATGTGTTTGAGTGTGTGCAAGTACATGTGTATGCTGATGTGGAGGATAGAGGACAACCTCATGCATCATTCCCAGGAGCTCCATCCACTTCCATTGGCAGAAGTGTTTTCACTGGCCTGCAGCTCATCCATTGGGATAAAATAGCTGGCCAGTGAGCCCCAGCATTGATATTGCCATCATGATGATCAAACTCAGGTCTCCATGCTTTCCAGCCCAATCCCACTGTGATCCAACCACATAGTCATTTATTTTATATGTGTGGAGAGCTCTGCTACACATAAGCAACAATGAAGACTGATGACAACAGAAAATACTTTCACACTTAGGTCGACCCTCAGATTCATCAACTTTGTGACTAGTCTTTAAGTAGCTAGTCTCCTTTTAGCTATTTCAGATTCCCTTCTTCCATATCTCCTGTGGACTCTTTCCATCCTGGAGGCCTTTTCCTTTTAGATTCTTGCTACTCCCTTAATCATCTTCATGCCATAGCTATGTTAGCTAAAGCTCTATTCCTCACCTATTTCTCATCTCTCCTTATCCTTTTATTCATTCTTCAACCCACTGAGTCTTTCTTCTACCATTTTACATTGTCTAGAAATGAAACACTGACCTCTATGGACCAGTGGACAATTCAAAACCCTGACTCCATTTCAGATAATTTCTCTTACATTTCCCACAGCTTTTCTATTTCTTCTCTGCCTTCTGGACCTCTATTTCTCTTCTTATAAATATTTATTTATTTGAGAGAGAGGCAGATAAAGAAATGGAGAAAGAATGGGCACACCAGGGCCTCTAGCTACCACAAATAAACTCCGGACACATGTACCACCTTGTGCAACTGGCTCATGTGGGCACTGGGGAATCAAACCTGTACCAGAGCCTCAGCGACTGCCATGGAACTCCAGTTGCCTGTGCCACCTAGTAGGCATGTTTGACTTTGTGCCTGCCTCATCTTTGTGCATCTGGCTTCTGTAGGATCCGGACAGTCAAGCATGGGTGCTTAGACATTGCAGGTAAGTGTCTTAACCACTAAGCCACTTGTCCAGCTCCCTCTCTCTTTTTTTTTTTTTAAATTTAATTTATTAGTTTTCATTTCAGTGAATACAGGCAGTTTGGTACCATTATTTAGGCTCATCTGTGATCTACTCCCTCCCATTAGACCCTCCTTGTTAATGAAAATGGGTCGTGCATTGTGGAGTTAGCCCCCAGTTATTAGTATGATAAATGTCTCTGCAAATCATGACCCAACATGTAACTCTGACATTCTTTCCGCCCCCTCTTCCACAAGATTTCCCTGAGCCATGTTGGGTTCATTTTTGGTCTGCTTCAGTGCTGAGGTTTTGGGGGCCTCTGAGGCTTTGGCTCTCTGATTTGGTAGGAGTTGATTTTTCTCTGCGTTGATCTCCTTCCTCTCTGTCTTTTTACAACATGTTTCTGTGTTAATCTCATGAAATCATCCCAACCCTAAATTAACTCCTTTAAAGTATGCTTTCACTCATGTTACTCCCTGCAATGCTTTGGAAAGCTGTACATTCCTAACCTAATTCCACAGTGTATCACCTTCCTATGTGCACAATAATTTATTTCTGCTAGTCTTCACTTTTATTGCAATGTCTGCGTGCTGCTGAGTCATGACAGTGAAGAGCCTTATGTCTGCTTTTTTCAGAAAAATTATAAATACTTTAATGCAGATGCCTGATTGAATCTGTCATTATTCTCCTGTAACATCTTAAACATAAATAGTATTCAACATGTTATATTAAAATATTGTACAGAGTCCTATTTGTTTAGTCTATATTTTTCAAAGGCAAGGCTTTACATAAAACTACCTGTAAAAACAGTAATGGCATCACATGCCCTTGCTATTTTCAGGCTGTGAAACTAACTTCCCATAGAAAGTTTTCTTCCTCTACAATCAGGAGCTCTTCGGCATAACTTAATTGAAATAAAAAGTGTAAAATCTGTGAAGTCACTCACAAACTTTTCTACATGTACAGGTTGTTAGAAACCTATTTGCCAGCAAAGAAAATGGAAAGAATTTCTCATCTTTCCCCATGTATTTAAAAAGACAGGAAAGGAGTTTGTGGCCAAATATTAATAAATGGCTATGGTTTTCTATCTTAGGGCACACACTGAATGGGTCAGAACACTGCGAAAACCACCACACATTACAGGTAATTTACTCAGGATCAGGGTGCATTCCACTATATGCAACCCTGTGAGCAAACAATTCACTTCTGTTTTGACAGAGAAACTCCCTAGAAAAATCTCATGTTAGAAATAGTTCATAATTTGGAGTTGGAATACTTGTGATCAAATTCTTATACCTTCTTTTAGCACTATATCTCCAAACTATTTAAATGACGTTTCTGAAATTCAAGTGTATTATGATAATAGAACTATTTTTTTCTAACAGAGTATATGTTGGAATTAAATGAGATAATGCTGAGTGCAATTATTTGAAAATATAACACTATGCAACTCATGATCATCATTTGTGACTGAGAATTTATTTCTTTGGATAACTGTTCTATTTACCATCTAAGTCCTCCTACTTCTCAGTCTAATTAAGATTTCTGAAACATAATTATACAATGATCAAGATGATTATGTTATCTTCTATGTTTCTTTTCTGATACGTTTTCCAACAGATAGCTCACTGATATTTAATTTTTTCTGTTTGGAATATACTATCTGGTTCATCTGACATATTTATTTTTGAATACAGTTGTTTATATCATCTGCCATTTTATACCTCATCACTAGAAAATTACTTTGGGGATTATTCTTACAAATTTACTAATGATACTTCCTCAGTTTATTCTCTATACACATCCATAGAGGAAAATAAGCATTCAGTGATGCCCTGTACTTTACAACTTTCTTTATTTCAATGGCTCTGGGCCTATCAGCATTACATGCCTATTTTGTTAGGTTAGATTTAGATTTAGGCCTCAGATTTGAGCAGGTAACAGTTTGTTGTTAGAATTCTGACTTTGGGCTGGAGAGATGGCTTAGCAGTTAAGCGCTTGCCTGTGAAGCCTAAAGACCCCGGTTTGAGGCTCAATTCCCAGGACCCATGTTAGCCAGATGCACAAGGGTGTGCATGCATCTGGAGTTCATTTGCAGTGGCTGGAGGCCCTGGCATGCCCATTCTCTCTCTCTCTCTCTCTCTGCCGCTCTCAAATAAATAAATAAAAATAAAAAATAAAATAAACAAAACATTAAAAAGAAAGAATTTGGACTTTTATGGCTGTAGGACTCAGAATATTATAGCCTCAATTTGACTACATTTTTGGTTGTCAATGACCTTTTCATGTAAAATGAATATGTCATTTAAATAATATCATCCTAAATTATATCATTTAATTATTTTGTTTTCCAAGATACTAATACCACTTATATATTATAACTACTGCAGCCTGAATATGAACTATATATTCAAGTACTTGGAATTCCTTTTAGAAACATTTTTTTGAAATTACCATTTATTCAAATGATGTCTAAAACCTATGTTATATACAAAGTACAAAATGTATTTCCTGTGACTCAAGCAAAGGCATAATTTTAAGTAAATATGACTGTGTATATTAATATCAGAGTTAGTAAGTATAATCTACATCAAAACTGTTGCTTTTCTTCCCATTATATATACCTACAATTACAGAGTATGAGATCAGCCCAAATTCTTTTTGACAACTGACCATGGAAAATGCACTGGCACTGTGATTGATGTATCATTATATGTTGAGGGACTTGAAGTCTGTTCTTGATTAGAACAAAAAAGTAGTTTTGCTATTATAGATTTAGGAATATAAATTTAATATTTCATACTATTGAATTTTGGATTCTTGGTGATAATATTGTGTTAGTTGATGCTGCTGTGGGGTTAATAAGCGGTGTGTTTTCTAGTACCTCATTTCCTCTAACTTTCATGCAGCATTGGGGTGCTACCACTTCCTGGAATCCACCATACACCCCTGATATTGCTGTGGTGTCTGTTTGATGTATCTATACTGTACTTGCATTTTATAACCATTCTGGGGGGTTTGTATTTCTTCATTGCTATATAAGACATCTAAGGGTAAGGCCCTTCTCATTCATCTTCAAATATGTTGTGCCATAAGATTTGAAAACCATCACATACAGAACAAAACAAAAGATTAAATGGATAAATTAATCAATAATCCACAGTCTACCATGCAAAGTAAATGCAGAATTATTGATATTCATTTATGCTCATTCTTTTTACATCCTTACTCATTACACTTTTACATTTATCACAATTCTAAGTGAGAGTATCACTGTGATATTTCATAGATATTAGAAAACATATTTGAATGTTTATTGGGGACTTCTTAATCACAATTTGTTTCTGGTGGTGTGCTCATACATCTTCTAAAGCCAGCTCTCTAACAGAATAAAGAAAAAATAAAAACAAAGTGACTTCATTTGTACCATGTGTTGACTGCTTGGCATACTGGTTTCAGCATGGTGAGTTTTAAGACCCTCACATATGTGTCTGACACACAGTAGGGAGAGACTAAGGACTAGTGACCCCCAGTCTCAGGGGCATTTTCACTTTCAGCTAGCTTTGCTACAGGTTTTCAGCTCTTGTTGCAAAGACTGACTTCCAAACAGGTAGCAAATCAAGGACATCGGAGTGGGAGGCTGCCAAGCTCTTCAAAAATATCATGCTGAAATAATCGTTCAGGTTACCAGTAAACCACAAGGGAAATTGCACTTTCTTTTTAAACACAAATATGAAAAATATGAGATGAGTACCTATGGGATGTATTCTGATTTCCTTAAATAAGGGCTGTATTACAGGCAATCAATTTTAAGTGGAAAATAGACCAGCAGGTCTAAATTTCCTTATTGTTTTATGTTAACTACTTCCTTCCTTTTGCAAATTAATTTAAACTTAGGTTATCTCTGCTCATAAAACTTCAGAACTTTAAACATTTGAGGTAAACCACATGCTTATATATTGATGCATTTTAGGTATCTTGGTTTCTATACCAAGTTATTAGATTCACGGAAAGACCAACACAGCAATTTTTCAAACATCTTACCAACTGTGCATTTACAGAAGTAAAGTAATGAGAGTTATTTAAATCTATAGCCTGACTTCTGGTGATTTGTTGCATTCTTTTTAAAATTTGGGCTAAATGAACAAATTCTAAAACATTAGTGATCAAATTCTAAGATTACTTTACATCATAACTGTGGTTAATGTACGCAGGACAAAAGAGTCCAGGTGCACATTTGTGGGTTTCTTTAGTACTGTCAAAAATGATTGAAGCTGTTCCTTGAAACCTTGAAATGTTTTTAAAAAATGCTATTGAAATTAATCACATGGGTGGTGATGTGTTTCTAACAATATTAAGTTACCTAAACAGTGTGACAAACAAAGTCATTCTTACAGAAGTCAAAATTAAAGTTTTTTTTTTTAAGGAGTAAAATAATTCATGGAAGTGTGAGTGTATATGAAAAAATCAAAAGTGACAGCATTACTAATAAAAATGATAAAACAAGCAAGCATCTTTGCATATGTGTCTCCACCTGAGGTGTTTTTTTTTTTTTTTTTTTTGAGATAGGGTCTCACTCTAGCCCAGGCTGACCTGGAATTCACTATGGAGTCTCAGGGTGGCCTCGAACTCATGGCAATCCTCCTACCTCTACCTCCCAAATGCTGGGATTAAAGGTGTGCATCACCACGCCTGGCCACCTGAGGCATTTTTAAGCAGTGCAGACTTATCATTCGCAGTTGTGGAGTCTGGGAAAATCAAATTAAGGATCCAGTAGAGGTGAGGAGGGTTCACTTTTGGCATCTCAATTGGCTCCTTCTAGCCATGTCTTCACATGGTAGACAAGACCAACAAGATCTTTCAGGCTACTTTTACGAAGGCAACAAGCTCTTCTAGAGTACTTACACGAAGGCACGAGCACCATTCACTATGCACAGAGCACATATGACCTTGTTGCCTTTAAAGGACTCACATACTACAACATTCAGACTATAGGAACTTGTGATATCACAAATCTCTAAATCCAAATGCAGACTGTTACTGCATTCAAATTATATGTAAATTTAAAAGTGAAACTAAAGCCATATGTTTCTGAATTAACCCAAATTACATTGTACAAAAAGAGATGTTGTAAATACCAGGAAAAAAGAATTCATGACCAGAAGATCCTGGGTCAGGTGTCACAGCAATGCCCACTTCTGTGGTCTGAGGAAGAATCAGCAGGGTCATACTCCTTGTAATCTAAACATATAGCTATTAAATTTCATTGAGGCAGAAATCACAGTAGCATATCTGTATATGCTTATACGACCACATGTATGTAGATAGTGTAAGTGAAAGTTTCACAGAAATGCTTTTATTGCTCATGAAAAATACTGACCCCATATTTATTTTGCTTGGTCTAGGTGTTGCTAGTTTATATCAGCTGAACTACTAAAGGTGTGACCTTCATTTACCTCACTATTGGGGCAAAATTATTTCTTCATAATATTGCTGTTCCATGTGATTCGTTGGTAGCATGTGGGAAACTTCTGAATTTCTTGCTTATTGTGAATCTGGGTTCTTAGTAAAAATTTAGAATTTAGTTCATGTTACAAGAAAGTATCAAAATGACATAAAACTGGTTTAAAACATTTTAAGTAACATAAATATGAAGAAAATATGAAAAATATTAGATAACACAAATTTTCTTTACAAAATGTATACTTACTTTTTTTTTCAAGGTAGGGACTTGCTGTAGCCCAGGCTGACCTAGAGTTCACTAGGTAGTCTCAGACTGGCCTCAAATTTACCAAGATCCTCCTACCTTAGACTCCTGAGAGTAAAGAAAGGCATACACCACAGTGCTCTGCTGACGTTTTCTCTTAAAAATATTTATTTATTTTCATGGGTATGCCAGGGTCTCTTGCACTGCATATAAATTCCAGACACATGTGCATTTTTTATGTCTGTCTGTACATGAGTGTTAAGCAATTGAACGCAAGTTGGTAAGCTTTGCAAAGAAGTGCCTTTGAGCCGACTCCATAGCCCTCCCTGATATTAATATTTTTCATTGCATTTTAAACATTTGAAGCACAGAGAAGTTAATAACTAGCCAAAACAGTGAGTTGAGTCATAATTTGACCATATAAGTCTAAATGCTAGAGTTCAGAGATCAGAAAGGTATGGTCTGTGGGTGATGGTCAGTCTTCTATCTGTTTTGTAAGCCAAAGTTGTGTGGGGACACATACACATTAATGGTTCCCATAATGGTTGTGTTTGTTTTATTGCAACAACTGTGACAGCCTACATGGCTATTAAAGCTTATGAGAGCCAGTATCTGGCTTTCACATAGAAAGATTACTTTCCTGTCTTCTAGACTTCTAATTTTATACCTGAAATCTTCATTTTATTTTCCTATATATTTTCTTCTTTTTCCTATGTATATAAATGGTAAGCAATTTGGTTAAAATTGATGCAATTAAATCCTGTCGTAACCACTGACTTAAAGAAAAATAAACAAATGTAAATTGTCATCATATATTGGGGTACTCTCTCGTAAATCTTCTAATAAAAATTATAGTTTTATATAAGTGAATTAATTTTATAAATATTCTGAACAAATGTAAGGACTATTTCAAGTTTAAAAAGGTAAAATTATGGCTAATATATTTCATATCATAACTGATAGAACTCTAAAGACTCAAATAGGATGAGACAGCTCTGGCTTTATTAAAGTAACATAGTGCAGACATATTTTATTAAATAAGCTATTAAATCAATTACTAGGTATAATTTTGGAGATTACATTAGTTACATAGGAAATAACATACTAACATTATCACAAAGCGTGAAGCCCTATGCTCATTTGTACAAAGGTATATATTAAAAATTGTCACAGCATTTTTCAGAGTTATTTGCAGCATAAATTAGAGGAAAAAATAGAATACAATATGATGTGGAGAAGCACTTCACAGAGAAACTGCCCTTCACCTTGCTCTAGTGGTAGATAGTGGGATTCTTGGGAAATTCACCATAATCTAAGCATCTGTTCTTCATTTGCACAAACAATTGGATAGGCTCTGTGTTCTTGCCTTGTAAATCAGCACACTTTACAAGCAACCCCTGAAGAAATATAACTTTTGGATTTGGATAGATCACACTCTGGTAGCTTTAGTAGTTTGGGAACTTGTTGTGACACCCCTATCTCTTGAAGAAGGTCTCCCCACATTACAGACCACTATGCTGTCTATGAACATTAGACCCAGGAAATGACTTAATCATTTTCTCAAGAGGTTATGCAAATATTCCAGTCAAGCATATTGAAAAGATGGATCATAAGTAGATCTCTCTTGATATAGTTTCATATAAACTCTCATACATATGAAAAAGAAAGGAATTGACAGTTTATTATTATGGTTCCTTTAATTGACTGATCAAGCAATGAAGTTTTAAAAGATTAATTGCTGTTTAAGTATTTGGAATAATAGAGTCTACGAAGGTCCTATTACACACTAATAAGTATATATTAATGCACTTCCCCTATGATTGGAGTGACGGTGATATAACAGACAAAGAGAGACTCATTGCTCTTCCATTTGGCCAGCCTCTTTCCAAATTGTTATATCTCTGTTCAACACTTGAAGACAAATAGTAAAATAAGATGACCAAAGAGTGCTCACAACAAGAAGCCATTCTTATGGAGGAAGAGTAATTCTATTGAAAGGAGGTCCATTTTCCTTCTAACAAACCGAATTTTAAATCACTTTATCACTTAACTGAAATGCTTCTCATTAAAACACTGTGATTTTTATATTCAGTGTCTACATTTTCCATGCACCCTTCATTTTCTAATACTACACACTCTTATACAATTTTACTAATTCCCAAAATCACTGCCCAGTGTCAAAATCTGCTTGTCAGTCATTGTTCTGCTTGGTTTTAATATACCTTAAAGAAGCTGAGTTTCACTTCCCCATTTCAATGACACTTTATGTTCATATGCTGACTATTGAAGTATTATTTCATTGTTCAGCCTTATGTTTCCAACAGACAATAGCATTAATCATTTCATGTCACCACTTGGATTGACTCCAAGCTCCTCAAGAGAGGCTTGGAGATGGAAGTGACCTGTATTCTCTATCAAGTGGGTACATTTCAAAAAGTAGAAATAACCAATTCTGTTAAAAGTTACCTCAAATTACAGCAATGAATAAACAACAAATGCAGAATCACCCTTCATCTTTCCTTTTCAGCAAGATACTTGGTCAAGAATCTGGTTGCCACAAAATAAGAACTACTTGTTCTGATAAATAAATACAAGTTTTCCTCCTTTAACATGCAGTTTTCCTTGCAATTTGCAAACAGTAATGTCAGATTCATGATCTTTGTATCTGCTAGCACCTTTATTCAGTTATGATAGTATCATGTGCTTCTATGTCTTTAAGGAAGAAGTGATGAATTACATGTATTCTCTTTTTCTCTGCTGGATGTCAGAACAGCCTTCACAGAACACATGGCAGCCAGGCAAAAAATTTGAAAGATGAATTTCAGTCGACTACAAATTTTACTAGAAGGTGTTGTGACTCAGGAAATAGATGTTTTCTCAAGTAACCTAATCAGCACACTTATAGTTCATCCCAAAGCAACATCAGAGAGAACTTGCTGAGTGCTGTGTGTTAGCCCCCAAGGCTAAGCTGATCAGTACCACCTAGCTTCTATTGTTAGAATAGGTGGGTGTTTAATAGGCTGTACATAAAAAAGAAATACAATTTGAAAAAGAATCATGACTTCTTGCTGCAGACTGGCAAAGCCAGGAACAACCAGTCAGAGGGAAAACAGAGAGAGCCTTGGCAGGTGGGCATGGAGTCAGCGAAGTGACAAACACACACAAGGTTGATGTATCTGAGTGTATTTTACTGAAGTTGAGCATCAGGTTATATACAATTCTGACTGCATAAGCTTAGTCTTTGTTTATTCATGTGGTACAATTTCTATGAACAGCCTGCTTCAAGCATCAAGTATTTTTAACAAAAGTTCTAACAGGGTGACATCATAACTCTAATATATTTTCTTCCTTGAACTATGCCATAAAAATGTAGGTGTATCAAAGCCTGCCTTCTCATAATTGGATCCCAGTTGTTTCCTAATGTTTTTCTGTTTGTGCTTTCGTAAGCAAGCACCAAGGTGGCCTTGACCTAGCAAGTCTGTCCACAAAAGTTAAAGATTACCAAGAAATGCTTGTCACCATTGTTTACTAGCATATCCCCATTCCTATACCCTCCTGCATAAGGTAATGGTTCATCAATTGGTTCTGGTCCTCGGAATTCTAACTATGGCTTGAAACAACAGCGGGGTCTCTGGAGGAAGTGTCACACCATCAGTGGACTCAATTTTTGGAAACTTGTTCCATATCTAATTTTTACTAAATTGGGAAAGAACATCATGCTGCTGTCATGTGTCAGGAACAGAACAGTAGTGATGAAGAAAACAGCTATTAGAGAGCAGCAAAAGGCACTGCAAGCCTGGAGAATGCACGTCCTTCCAGGAGACTTTCTTCCTTGAAGCTTTCGCCTCGGCCTGGTGAACAAGTCATGCAGACTCCACTGGAATTGACGTGGCAACTTCTTTTGAAAAAAAAAATCATAACATTTCAAAAGCCAATTTTATATATGATTTTCCTGTTCTAAGGATCTCTGTTAATGAGCTTTTCAATGTTCTCCAAACATCAACGTATGTTCCTATTGGCCTGGAAGCTCTTTGAAACATTTATTTGTAGTCAAAGCCATCAAACAAACATTAAATAATGTTATGAAGAATATTGCAATTAATGTGTCATTATATCTTTATTCTCAGTAGCAATTTATTTTCAATAAAATATATGTGTCCATATATATGCACATTTATTTTTATAATTACTTATTTTTTTGGTAGTTCTCAGTATCAAATCTAGGGCCTCACTCATGCTATTTAAATCTCCCATGCTTATTATTATATATATTATGATTTAAAAAAAATATATATATATATATCCTAATGTTTACAATAGCCAACCTTGAGGAGTGAGGTTTAGGACTATTCCAGACCACATGCAATATATTAAGCAGACATAGACTTTTCTGAACCTAACATGCTTAATCTGTAAACACAGTTTATTTTACATTATTGCTAAATTCTGACCCATCCTCATAAAACCTAAATGTTTCTGAAACTGATTTTTAGTTTATGAGGTTTTGCATAGCCTCAAGACTAGCATTATGTCTATCAGAGTTGCATTTGAGGAACTAGAAATTTTAAATGAGGGTAAAATATGATACACCTATATGAAAATTCTACTAAGGGAATTATTTGAAATACTACTGTAAAAATTTATAGAAATATAAATAAAACTAGAATATGGAATGAAAATATATACGCTCTCTCTAAAGAATTAGTGCTGCCCAAAGAAGGTTGACCTGCAGAATCAGGAAGGAACGCGTCTTATCTAGAAAACCTGTGAAATTTAAATAAAAATTCAGATAAGGCTTATAGAATTATAATAAATGTAGAGCCTATCATCCACAGAAGATTAAAAGACCGAGCAAAGTCATGACAATTTTAGATAATAGTTAATGAAGAGTCTTTGCTATCTGTTAGGTGTAAGGCAGTACATGAAAAACCACATTCATTTCCTGAAAATAAATTATGATACAGAAACCACTGTAACTATTATTTAATTTTTAGTCTCATGCTGATCCCAGTAAGTCTCAGGTTTCTGTTTCCTGTGGGAATGTAGTTATAGACGTGTGTGGCCACACTCATCTGTCCATGTGGTTCCTGGGTATCAAACAGAAGGGTCTCTCAGGCATCCTCAGGCCTTCATGCTCACACAGGAAGTGTGAGCCATCTCTTTAGCCTAGACCTATACTTACAAAGAAAGTTTGTATATTAGACTTTTGGATGGATGTATCAGTGGAAAATCAAAATTTATGTAACTGTTACTTGCATTAAAGGTTTTTGTTTATTTAATCTATGAAATATTTCAAAGATATAGCCAAGGTATAGCACAGCAAGCACTCTGTATCCACAATTCATATAGCATACATGATTTGGCAATTTACAGCACTGATTTTTAAAAAATCCTCCCCTCTCAAAATGGTACCACAAAATTCTACATCCTAAATAACAGACAAAATGGTTGAACATTCATCAGACCCTTAGAGGGAACACCTGACTCACAAGGCCCTGGAGAAGGTATGATGGAGACTGACCTTAATCTCCTTCTGTTTCAGTTTCTCTGTCTGTCTCTATCTCTTTTACCCTCTTCTCTCTACCTCTTTTACCTTACTTGTCTTCTTAATTCTTTTGTTCCTTGGGTGCTGACCTATAACTCCCAGTACTAGCATGTGGCTATCATCCACAATAAGCTCTTGCTCTGAGATACCTACAAGGTTTCCCAAAAGAAGACAGAATTCTATCAGAGCACTTGATGAACCACCAAAGGTTAGTAGTAAGACCCTACCTAGAGCAAGAGATTTGATTTTGGACAGTTATTATTATTATTTTTTTGTATAATGAAAATTCAGAAGTACATTTACTTTCAAAATCTATAGAACACACCTAAGGAAATTTCCTGACACAGATCAACAATGTAAAATGTGAAGTCTATGAAACATAAGTGGAAACAGAAGTTGTGCAGTAGAAACTGAAGAAAAATAGCACCATAATGCAAGGTGGAATCTGGGATTAGATTCAAAACAGAATAAAAGGCTTTAGTAGAAAAGCTGGTGAAAAAAAGTCAACATTGAAAGTATAGTTAGTAATATTATTATATTTCATCTTAGATTTGACAACTATGTCACAGTAAAATCACAGTAAAATTGAAAGAAATCATGCAAAGAGCAAATGGGAAATTCATTCATTTTAGCTCTTCCATGGATCTAAAATTACCTCAAAATTAAAAGTCAAAGAATGAATAATACCAAAATGTTCACATATAGTTAACATCAGATGTGTTCATAAGGTCAAATGCTTGCCATATTAATTATATTTGAGGTTAATTGAAAGCCTGGTCAAATAAATACTTTGCTCAAGGTTACAGAGCATATTAGCTATAGAAGAAAAATGACAAAAGATCAAAGGCCTCTTTCTGAAAAATTAAAGATTTTTTCTTGAAATAAAAAGAACTGGAGGGACTATTCCTGCATATGTGGCAATCCATTAGAAAATCGCATTGCACACATCTTTGCTAGTAGTGTCTAAGTAGCTTCCCAAAGGAATATGGAAGTCATAGTCAACCAGTGTTCCATTAAAACCTAGACTAGTTAATTTCAAGACTTTAAAAACTGTTGTTAAGTTTTACATTTATCTGCTACATGACATAGAAGATTTATGGATAATTTCAGAGGAAATGGCCCTTAGAATTGAGTGAATGAATTCATGCTGAAATGCTTGATTAAAGGGATAACTAGGACTAAATAGTCAGTAGCTAACTTCTCAGAAAGATGTGGAAAGGTCTGTAAAGAATTCAAAGTGCATTAAGATAACCAAATTCTTAGGAAACAGAAAAATATTTTATTTAAATAATTCTACCTCTATGCCATAATTTTTATTCATTTTTTCATATTTGTAGTTTATATTTTCTCATAGACGTACTGTCTAGTTACTGTATTTTAGGAAAAAAAAACTCACAAAATTCAAATTTTGTGACTTTTTTTCAATAGAGAATATTAAACTCAAGCCCAATTGATTTATCAAGTGATAGGCATGGGTTCTCAGAGCTTAATTTGTAAACAGAAATGACTGAATTTTTTGCTTACCAGATATCTTTTCTATAACTTAGGTATAAAAAGTTAATCAAAAGGTGAATGTACTTCTGTTTTAGAGAAAAGCAACACTTTTAGGCTATGAATACTATGCTCTCAGATGCCATTCCAAAATTATATGATATTTTAGAATATTGGTCACCTTTTAAGTTTGTATTAGGAGACTTCTGTAATTTGTAGCATAATCTGACTGATTTAAATTTTTTTAAAAAAATTGGTTATGCTGTGAAATTATCTTTTATCTTTTGTTCACTTTCCCTTGCCATGTACTTCAAGATACACTGGGTCTAGTAGCTTTACATGATGTCATCAGTGGTCCAGGACATAGTACTGACACAACGTTGATACACAAATGCCCATGAAGCAAAGCTTAAGTTATTACTATATTTTCTAAAGGAAAAAAAAAACATGGTAGTATCATACAAAGAACTTTATTTTATATTTTACATTAACTTTGAAATACTTTTATAATCCCATTAGATTCCTTTTCTTAGGTACTGTTTTATTTATTTATTTTTGTCACACAAGGGATCAAATGCAGGCCTCACATATGCTATTTAATGCCCTACCTCCAAGCTAAAGCCACAGTCCCCTAATTTGTTTTACTTGCTGAATTGGGCTTATTACTTTTATCATGGCATATTTCTAATACTATTAACTTTAGAAAGGGAAATTTTCCATGCTATTGTTGACTCATTATCTTTATTTTTTACTCTGTATCTGACCTATTTATTGAGAAGAGATGAAGGCCAATTACTATGTTAATAGTATTGTATATTCAAATGCCTATACTGACCAGGCCAACTACATAGAAAAATGGACACATGTGTGAGGGTGGTGGCTTATCATTTCAAGGAGCTGGTTTACAAAGCCTGATGTCTTGGGCTTCATTCCCAAGTACCCATGTAAAGCCAGATTCATTAAGTGGCATTTGACTCTGGAGTTCATTTGCAGCTTCTGCTGGATGACCTGGTGTGCCCATATGTCCCTGTTACTTTCTTTCCTCCTTTCTTTCTTTTCCTCTTTCTTTCTTTCTTTCTTTCTTTCTTTCTTTCTTTCTTTCTTTCTTTCTTTCTTTCTTTCTCCTTTTCTTTTTTTTTCTCTTTTTGTTTTTTTCAAGGTAGGGTCTTTCTATAGCCCAGGCTGACCTGGATTCACTATGTAGTCTCAGGGTGGCCTTGAATTCACAATGATCCTCCTACCTCTGTCTCCTGAGTGCTGGGATTAAAGGTGTGGGCCCTCATGCCTGGCTTTGTCTCTGTCAGTTTCAAATAGATGGAGAAAAGAAGATAGGGAGAAAAATGGGCCCAGAAAGGTTCCTCCCAGTGTTCTCACTTCTAAGAAGGGTAGCACTAGTTGTACGGAGGTAGCTGAGGGTGTCATGGGAATGACCTTCCCAGGATGGCAGATGTCTCACTTCGTGAAGCCATGCCACAGGTCAGCATTTTAATGGAAATCTGATTTTTCAATACTGATCATGTTTCTTTTAAGCTGTTCAGGACAAACAAGCCTAAAGGATAATTGTCACCAATCTCAACCTGATAACAAGTACATTTCATTAATCCCAACACTCAGGAGGCAGAGGTTGGAGGATCACCATAAATTTGAAACCACCCTGAAACTAATAGTAAATCCCTGGATAGCCTGGGATAGAGCAAAACCTTATCTCAAAAAAAACCCCACAAAATAATAATAATAAATGATTAAAAAAAAAAGAAAATGAACTTAAATCTGTGGCTAATTGTGGTTTGAATTTAAAATGCCCCTATAAATTTATGTGTCTGAATACTTAAACCCAGCTCATAGTGCTGTTCTAGAAGGTTGTGGAACCTTTAGAAGGTAGAACTTTGACGGAGGAATTGTGTCACTGGGTGTGGGCCTCGAGGTGTTTTACAACCAAGCCCTGTTTGCTGTGTCACTATTTGCCCCTTGCTGATGTGACCACAGCTGTCACCTTACATCATACTTTCCTTGCTATGATAGACTTCCCCTTAAAACTGTGGTAAATAAACCTTCCTCTTCCTTATGCTGCTTGTTGTTAGGTATTTTGTCCCAACAAGAAAGTAACTGACACACTAATGTATGACAAAGAAAACATTTCTGAAAAACTAGGAGATAGATAAACCATATTGCAATATTTTTCAACTAAGTTTGGAGATCTTATAAAATTTTCCATGCATGTGAAAAAAATATAGATTCTGAAGAATAGGTTTGTAAAGGTTAGCTAAGCATAATTTTTTTACTGTATAGATTTTCAGGTTCATTGTATGCCAACATTAGCATTTTTCCCTTGAATTCTAAGGCAGTAGAATTAAGATATCATTCAAAAAATGATTTGCTTTGCTTTACATAAGCATAGTTGCTGTCAACAGCACATAGACAGTTTGTTATAGATGCTGTCATCTTGTAAGATTGAATGGCTTAGGTTAATTTATTATAGTAATGAATAACACAAGAATGGGGTCTTATGGAATCCTCTTTGGGAGTATTACAATGCTGAATTGTTTAATAAATCCTTAGTTACTGATAAACCTGAGAGCAAGAACATTATATGTAGTAAAGACATTGACTAATTTCTGGAGGCTTCTACCTCTTGCAGTAAATTGTTTCATACTGTCAATCAACAAGTATATTTTTAATTTATGAGATAATATATTCCATAATATCGACTTAATGATGGCCATTATGGTAGTCTTTGAAGACAAACTTAATTCACATCTGTCCATCCTATAAAGCATAATTATTTTGAATAATGTATCACATTTATAGAACAGACCTAGGAATATTTAGCTCTTTATTTGCTTAGACATTTGTGTTACAGTCCTTGACAAATAAAACCAATAAGAGAGGTGGGATGGAAATAAGTATAAATGGACAGACAGACTGATGATAGGCAGAATTTATTATGAGGGATTGACTTCTGTGATTATGGAATCTAAGAAGACTTACGACCTGCCAGTTGTGATTTGGAATCCAAGCTTGGAGTGTATCTCCTCTCTAACCCTGGGTCAGGGAAGACAAGAGTGTAAGGCCAAAGCACCAAGAGCATGGCACATATTTTTTTTTCTATCCATAGCCTTGAACAACAGAGCCCATCTATACTAGTGAGCATGATCTCACTCTCCCCTCAAGCACATCCCCAGATAAAACTTCACCAGATGTATGAGCATCTCTTAGAATACTCACAGTCATGCAAATTAGCCACTAAAACAGACATCCAATACTGTGACTTAATACAATCTGTTCATAATAGTCATGGAATAATTAAGTGTTTAGGAAATGATTTAGCTATTTAATTTAGCCTTTCTTGCTTTCCAAGGTAAAAATGTTACCCAATAGCCAAATATTATTCTATAAAATATTTTGTACTTAAAAATTCATATAAATGTATTTTTCTACATTTGAAGCCTGAATGAAGTTCCAAATAAAGTTTTGAATATAAAACATAGATAGACACTAACCTCCAAGTAAGGAATAACACCCATCTCTGCTTATTGAAAACGAATATTAGGAAATAATTATTAATAATTTAAGGAGCCACACCAAACCAGCCTAGCAAGGGATTTAAGTAAAACCCCAGCAAAATATACTCTTCTCCTGCAAAGTGAAGGTGTATAGGTTTTTACTAGCCACAACAGAGAAGTAGGAGAGATCAAGATCCACCAGACAGGAGGAAAATGGCCAAAATCTCACTGAGACACTTGTGGCCCAGCCATGATCCTCATGATCTGTGCATGTCTACCCCAGGGTCAAGCTGCAGGGACAGAGACCAAACAAGGGGATTTTCGAACCTCATCAGCCTCCTTGAAAGTCAAGAAATCTGAAGGGGAAACAATGGAGATCAGCTAAGGAGCTTCTGAAAGGGATACAGGTGGGACCAACTGAGCAGTTCTAGTACAACTCCAGGCTTCCTGCTCACCCACATCCCCCAACCACCAGAACCATGAACCAAAGTCCCCTGCTGCAGAGCATCCAGCACAGCTGATCAGAACACAAGGTCCACAGCACAACACAGAGGGATCAAGGTTCTTTCAACAAAATTATAGAAGAAAAATTTCTGCAAATTGGGAAAGAAATACCAGTGTAGATACTGGAAGATTTTAGAACACCATATAGATAAAACCTGAAAAGAACTTCTCCTTGCCATGCTATAATTAAATTACTACACACAAACAAAAGAAAATACATGGAAAGCAGTTAGGGAGAAGAAGCAAGTCACCTACAAAGGCAAGCCCAGTAGAATAACAGCAGATTATTCAACACAAACATTAAAGCCAGAAGGGCTTGGAATGATATATTTCAAGTTCTAAAAGGTAACAACTGTCAGCCAAGATTGCTTTATCCTGCAAAGCTATCTATCCAAATTGATGGAAAAATAACGACATTCTACAACAAAAGCTGGTGAAAGGAATTTATGACAACTAAACCAGCTCTATAGAAAATACTTGAAGGAATTTTTCACACTGAAGAAAAAGAAAAACACATACATAAGGAAACAGGAAGAAATAAATTATACTCAAATAACAGTTAAAACAAGAGAGTACTGGGAATTCAGGAAACACTAGAAAACAAGGCAAATGTTAAGAATAAGTACATACTTTTCAATAATAGCTCTTAATATCAATGGTCTCAATGCACCAACCAAAAAACACAGGCTTTCAGACTGGATGAAAAGCCAGGATTCTGGCACTTGTTGCCTTCAGGAAATTCACCTCTCAATAAAAGATGGACACTGTCTTAAGGTGAAAGGTATTTCAAGAAAACTAGCCTAGGAAGCAATCAGGAGTTGCTATTATAATCCCTGACTGGACAGACATCAAACCAACATTAGTGAGAAAAGATAAAGAACACTTTATACTGATTAAAGAACACTACAGTGGGAGGACATTACAATCCTAAACATATGTGCACCTAACATGGTTTCCCCCAATATCATCAAACACTATTAGACTTAAGGTCACAGATAATACCAAACACAATTTTAGTGATTGAATTCAATACTGCACTGTCATTAATTGACAGGTCATCCTGGCAAAAGATAAACAGAGAGACATCTGGTTTAAATGAGGTCATGGATCAAATGGACCTTACAGATATCTATAGAACATTCTATCCAAATGCTATAGAACATACATTTTTTTTTTTCAAGCAGCACATGGAACATCCTCCAAAATAGACCCTATATTAGGACAGAAAGCAAATCTTAACAAATACAGGAAAATTGAAATAATCCCTTGTACTCTATCTGAACACAATGGGATTAAACTACAAATCAATAACAAGAAAAACTCCAGAGCATACAGAAATTCATGGAGACTAAACAGTACACTATTGAATGATGAATGGGTCATTGAAGAACTCAAAAAGGAAATAACTGTATAGAATCAAATAATGATGAGACTACAACATACCAAAACTTTTGGGCCATAATGAAGGCAGTCCTAAGAGGGAAATTTATACCTATAAATGTCTATATTAATAAACTAGAGAATTCGCAAGAAACAATTCACTGCTTCACATTAAGTCCTTGGAACAAGAAGAATAAGCAAGCCAAAAGTCAGTAGATGGGAAGATATAATAAATATTAGGGCAGAAATTAAAGAAACTTAAAAAGTAATCCAAACGATCAATGAAACACAGAATTCAATTCATTCTTTGAAAGGATAAACAAGATTGGTAACCCTTTAGCAAATCTGACTAGAAGAAAGAGTGAAGAGACAAAAATTAATAAATTAGAGGTGAAAATTATATCACTACAACAGATACCATAGCAATTCAGAAAATCAAGAGGACATACTTTAAATATATCTGCCTCTAAGTTTGAAAATCTGAAACAAATGGATGATTTCCTCGGTTCATATGACCTACCAAAATTAAATCAAGAGGAGATCAACTATTGAAATATACCTATAACAAGTACATATATCCAAACAGTTATAAAAAATCTCCCAACTAAAAAAAGTCCAGGGCCATATGGATTCACTGGTGAATTTTACCAGACCTTCATGAAAGAACTAACACCACTGTTTCTCAAACTTTTCCATAGAATGGAAAAGGAAGGAATTCTACTGCACTACTTCTTTGAAGCCAGCATCACCCTAATACCAAAGCCAGAAAAGACAGAACAGAAAAAGAAAACTACAGACCAATCTCCCTCATGAACATAGATGCAAAAATTCTGAACAAGGACTGGAGAGATGGCTTAGATGCTTGCCTGTGAAGCCTAAGGACCTGGGTTTGAGGCTCCATTCCCCAGGACCCACGTTAGCCAGATGCACAAGGGGGCGCACACATCTGGAGTTCGTTTGCAGGGGCTGGAGGCCCTGGCGCGCCCATTCTCTCCCTCTCTCTCTCTCTCTCTCTCTCTCTCTCTCTCTCTCTCTCTCTCCCTTTCTCTCTCCGTCTGTCACTCTCAAATAAATAAATAAAAATAAACAATTTTTTTAAAAAATCTGAACAAAATATTGGCAAGCAGAATAAAAGATTATTCATCCTGACTAGAGATGCAGGGATGGTTCAACATACACAAATCAATAAACATAATATTCTATAGAAATGGACTGAAGAACAAAAATCATATGATCATCTCAGTATACACGGAAAATGCATTCAACAAAATCCAACATCCCTTCATGGTAAAAGTATTCCAGAAACTTGGAATAGAGGGAACATATCTCAACATAATAAAAGCTATTTATGACAAACCTACAGCCAATACTAAATACTAAATGGGGAAAAACTTGAAGCTTTTTCACTAAATTCAGTAAAAAGACAAAGGTGTCCACTGTCCCTACTTTTATTTAATGTAGTACTGGAAGTCTTAGCTATAGCAATAAGGCAAGACACTCATAAATGGGATACAACTTGTAAATGAAGGGATCAAATTATCATTTATTTGCAGATTATTTTATTCTATACATAAAGGACTCTAAAGAGTCTACCAGAAAACTGATGGAGCTGATAACCACTTTTAGCAATGTAGAAGGATACAAAATAAATACACAGAAATCAGTAGCTTTCCTATACACTAATAACAAACATGTGGAGGATGAAATCAGTGAATATCTCCCATTCAAAATTGCCTCCAAAAAAACATACCTTGGAATAAACCTAACAAACGAAGTAAAGGATCTCTACAATGAGAACTTCCAAACACTCAAGTGAGAAATTACAGAAGAAACTAGGAAATGGAAAGGCATCCCAAGTTCTTGCATTGGAAGAATCAATATTATTAAAATGCCAGTCTTACCCAAAGCAATCTATACATGCAATGCAATCTCCATTACAATTCTAATGGCATTCTTCACAGAAATAGAAAAACAAATCTAAAATTCATGTGGAAGCACAAAAAAACCTCAAATAGCCAAACAATTTTGAGCAACAAAAGTAAGGCTGGTAGTATCACTATACCCAATTTTAAGCTATATTACAAAGCCATAACAAAAAGAGCATGGTACTGGCACAAAGACTGACATGTAGATCAGTGAAAAACAATAGAGGACCCAGATGTTAATCCAGGCAGCTACAGCCATCTGATTTTTAACAAAAATGCCAAAAGTACTTACTGGAGAAAAGACAGCCTCTTCAACAAGTGTTGCTGGGAAAACTGGATATCTATATTTAGAAGGTTGGAAATAAATCCTTGTCTTTCTCAATGCACAAGAGTCAAGTCTAAATGGATCAGGGACTTTAATATCATACCTGAAATTCTGAAATTTCTACAGGAAAAGGTCGGGGAAGCCCTTATGTATGCATAGGCAATGACTTTCTGAATATAACCCCAATTGCTCAGGAAATAAACTGCTTTCAACCACTGGCATCTTGGGAAATCACAAAGCTTTTATGCAGCAAAGAACACTGTGAATATAGCAGAGAAACAACCTACAGAATGGGAGAAATCTTTGCCAGCTACACATCTGACAGAGGATTTATATCCAGAATATACAAAGAACTCAAAAACTAGAACAATAAGAAATCATACAACCCAATTAAAAAATAGGCTATTGAACTAAATAGTGAGTTCTAAAAGAAAGAAATGTAATTGACATATAAACATCTAAAAAAGTGTTCTATGCCCTTAGCCATCAGGGAAATGCAAATTAAACTACTTTGAGATTCTATCTCATTCCTGTCAGAATGGCTACCTTCAGGAAAACAAATAACAAAAAGTGTTAGTGAGGAGGCAGAAAAAGGAAAACCCTTCTACAATATTGGGGGGAATATAATTTGGTTCAGCCATTGTGGAAACCAGTGTGGAGGCTCTTGAGACAGCTAAAAATAGATTTACAATATGATCCAGCTATAGCACTCCTAGGCATATATCCTAATGACTCTTTTCACTGCATTAGAGATACTTGCACAACCATGCTCATTGCTACTCTATTCACAATAGCTAGGAAATGTAACCAGCCTAGATGTCCCTTCACACATGAATAGATAATAAAAATGTGGTTCATTTACAGAATGGAGTTCTATTCATTGGTAAAGAAAAATGAAATTGCAGACAAATTGTTGGATGTGGAAAGGATGATACTAAATGAGATAACCTAGGCCCAGAAAACTAAATATCGCATGTTCTTTCTCATATGTGTATCCTAGCTACAAATGTTTAGATTTGTGTGTGAAATGGGACCAAAAATTGGTAGCAGAGGCCAGTAAGCTAGAAAAAAAGGCTATAAGGGAGAGAGGAGAAGGAAGGAATTTAGGGAATGGTATTGTATACATGTAAGTAGAAGAACAGATTACAGGGTGTGGAAAGGCCTAAGCGAGGCCACAGGAAGAGATTAAGAGAAGAGTGAGGAGGAGGTCAATCAAAATTCAAGACATTCTGAATAAGACATATGAAAGCCTACTTTTTTGGATAATGGCACATCTAGAACCCATAGATTTCTACTAGAAAATTTTCAGTGCCAGGGATCAGATACCTTCCATTGAGTTGCTGGCCAGGATGGTCAATGTTGCCTCGAAAACATTGCATTATAGGCTATTGCCATGGCCCTTGTTTTCCCTTGAGAAACAGATGGTAAAACACTACTGCTGAAGACTTCATTAGCCTAAGTGGCAAAGTCACTAAGAAATCAAGCTGGTGCTGGGCAGAAAACCTTCTCCCTGTAGACCAGCCAACTGAAAGCTGGAAAAAGCTGCACTGCATGCAGCCCTATGGGAGACAGAAGTCATCAGTACTGATAACAGCAGACACTGGAAACCTCAAGTTTGTCCAGACAGACCAGATGACTGAAAGAGTGCAATAGTGGCATGTCTTCTCTAGAGGAAACCAGTTGCTCTATAATTGAACCTCAGGCCCGCTCTATGGGAGGGAATACATGTCTGGTACTGAAAACTAATCAAAAGTCTATGACAGGGGGGGTCATCAGCCTTAGGGGTATAAAGCCTGCTCTTGTCTGGATAAATGTATATATTATCCTCACAAAACTTCCCTGAAAGCACAACATTAATGTTCACATTCATATTTTAATGCTAATCTTACTTCTGATTAGAGAAGCTTCTCTTTTCAGATGGTGATGGCCACTGGGATGACGCAAAAGGCAACATAGTGCTACAAAAAAGGGACGGAAGAGAGTCCAGCACTGAAACATCTCTATCCCACCCTCCAAGGCTCAGGGTCCATTACAGAACAGGTGGCAGAACGAATGTAAGAGCCAAGGGAAGGGTAGGACTCAGTACAATGCAAATGTCCAGACAGAAATTGGCCTTGATATTCATGACCTCACAGTGCCTAGCAATACCTTCAAAAGACCATCATGATAGGAGAAAAAGACGATGCCATCAAAATTAGAGAGACTAATGGTGGCAGGGAGGGGATATGATGGAGCGCAGAGTTGTGAAGGGGAAAGTGAGGGAGTGGAGGGAAATATCATGGTTTATTGCTTATAGGTGTAGAAATTGTCAATAATTTAAGTCCACATCTGATATTTGGGACATGTTTCTGTTATTTTTTAAGGAAATATACTATGAGAAAACATGAATGTTCTGCTTCTATTTACTTTGATAGTGTATTTATACTGTTTTATTTCTTATTCTGAGTAAGTAAGGAGTCATGGAATGTGTCTCTGCTAGTGCTTATTAATACCAGAATATACCGCTTGTCCTCCAAACTTGGAGTTTTCCTTTCTTTTTACTCATAATATTGGATAACTATGTGTTTTTGAATAAATATGGTCATTAACATGTAAATATTCACCTACCACACTAATAAGCTTTACAAATAGCAAGCTTATTTTACATAAAAATGGATATATGAGTTAAAGCCATGCTTGGAAACCTGGAACATTGCCATTCTCTTTACTTTTGAATTTAATCTAATTTAATCATTAATTTCAAATTAGTGTATTGTCTTAAGGTCAATTAGTTATTTTGAAAATAAAATGTGTCAAAACTACAAAACAATTACAGTTCAGATCAAGCATTTTCAAAGAGGTGCTATTTCTAATTATATATATATATTGAAATCAGAGGAATACTTGATATAAATTTTGTCTGAGCTTTACAAAAATAAAAAGGAATATTTTAATGCCAAGCATAGCAGCACATACCTTTAATCCCATGACTCAGATGGATGAAGTAAGAGAATGGCTGTGAGTGAGACCCTGCTTCAAAAACCAAAAATATATTTTTTTGTTGCAATTGAAAATGGGACTATGTCCCTTATTTCTTTCTCTGTATCTTTGTCATTTGAATATAGAAATGCTACTGATTTTTGTGCATTGATTTTCTATCCTGCTACTTTGCTATAGGAGTTAATCACCTTCAGGAGTTTTGGGATGGAGTCTCTTGGGTCTCTTACATATACAATCATGTCATCAGCGAATAGAGCTAACTTAACTTTTTCCTTTGCACATTGTATCCCTTTTATTTCCTTCTCCTTCTCCAGTCTTAATGCTTGAGCTAGGACTTCCATTAATATATTGAAAAGCAGAGGTGAGAGAGGACACGAAGGTGCTACATGGGCAACTGGGGGAAATAACCAATATCTCTCCAAGCAACTCATGGTCTAACCTACTTAGCAACAAATAACAGGTTGTGATGCCCACACAAGTGCAATAGTGGCACACAGCCATGGTGGGGAACCAACTGCTCTTGATTTGGCTAACTGATACCCTCAGTGGTAGGGGACCCACAGCTGGAGTTGGGAAACAAGTCAGAATCATATCCAAACATAAACCCTTTCTCCAATATCAAGCTACCATCAATCATGGGGTACAAGAGGGCCTACACCTATTAAACTCTCTATAAAATTGTATTGGAGACTTGCAAGATTCCCGGAAAAAAATGTGCATATATTCAAAGGGAATATGATTACAAACTATTCAATCACTGTACTTAACAATGACTAACTTATAAAATGCAAAGAGACATTTGGTGTCATGCATCAATCCATCCATGGCTCAAAAGGTAACACAGTCACAAAAATGTACACAAACTTCAACAGGGAAAGCAAACAAGACAATCTGACAATTTTCTTTACAGCCAAATGAAGGTAACATCTGTGATACTGGCCATGATAAAAGCAAGTTTTCCATCCATGAAGCTGACAGTAGCCTTATCTTTCAAAAGCAGTGGCTCCATTGATGAAATTATGAAGATGAAGACTATTTCAGTGAGAGGAGATATACTGGAATCTTGCAAGCCTCCAATACAAAGATGCCAAATTCCCTAACCTCGATTATCAGAGAATATGAGACAGCTCTAAAAAAGGGAAAAGAGACTGACCTTAAGCCTGTCACCAAATGAACAAAATTCTAGTATAAATTTTGCTGATATGTGGGACACCTACTTGTGCCACACCAGAAGACAAGGAGGGCAAAGTTGACAGAAGGATATCTGTGAAATATCTCCTGCATAACCCAATTACTTAATTGTATATGGAATTTTTGTAGACATTACACCACCTCCCTAAGCAAATCATCAAAAATACATTATGGACAACCTTTGGAAAAGAGAATGGAATCACACCTACAATAATAAAACAAAATTCAAAGGAATTGTTTCATGATTGAGATTGCAACATAAAGAACAATACTCTACTGATTTTCAAGTTATTTCAAAGCTACAGAAGAAACTAAGGGTATATAGTGCATTAAATTTGGAAAAAAGGGAGAAACTTTTGTGTTAGATAAGGACAAATAAGTATCTGGCTTATTATAGAATACAGAGCTCTGCAATGGCCCTGAAATACATGTGATTTATCAGAATGCATGACGTTTCTGAAATGAAATCTTTTACCAGTCTGTGGAAATTTAAATTTTCAAGATGAGAAGGCTGGAACAGTGAAGGTATCTGTTATTATTTCAAATTGGAAACTCATTTAGCATTAAGCATTGGAACTTGTGAAAATGTTGTCTCATCTATTAGGTGAACATAGAAATATAATAAATGCATACACATGGTCACAATAACATCACTAACAATAGGAAAAAGGTGAAAGTAACCCAGATGCTCCTCAATAGATGGATGAATAATGAAATGTGGTAAACACATATAGAAGAATATCCTTCAGTCTTGAAAATGAATGTTAATTCTGATGCATCAATATGACCAAACATTAAGGACACTTGTTGCATGAAATAACCCAAACCCAAGGAATCGTAAATAATGTATTAGTCACTGATTTAAATAATCTAATATAGTCAAGATTCATAGAAACAAACAGTTGGATAATAGTGGCTGGGAGCTGGGATGTGGAAATGAAAGTTGTTTAATGGTTATAAAATTTTTATTTTGCAAGATGGAAATGCCTGCACAACCATCTGAATATATTTAACCCTATGAGCAATATAATTCTAATGATTTACATGGTCAACTGTTGGACAGGTACATTTATGAATATTTTAAAAAGCCGGGCGTGGTGGCACATGCCTTTAGTCCCAACACTCCAGCACTCCGGAGGCAAAGGTAGGAGGGTCACTGAGAGTTCAAGGCCACCCTGAGACTACATAGTGAATTCCAGGTCAGCCTGAGCTAGAGTGAGACCCTACCTCAAAAAAAAAAAAAAAAAAAATTACAAAACACAGTGAGGATTGTGTTACAGTGTATTCCTCAGAAGCATGAGGACCTTGAGTTCAATCACCAGCCTATGTTAAAAAAAAAAAAAAAAAAGCGGGATGCAGTGGCATACTCTTATAATCCTAAAGCTGGGGAGGTGGATCTGTGGGATTGATGGCCAGCCAGTCTGATCTAGTTGGGCAAGATCCAGGGCAATAAGAGGCCTTGTCTCAAAAAAAAAAAAAAAAAAAAAAAAAAAAAAAAAAAAAAAAAAAAAAAAAAGAAAGAAAGAAAGAAAGGAAAAGAAAATTGGCTGTCACCTGGCCTCAACATATATGTGTAGGTGGACCTGCACACACATACACACATGTATACCTACTGTTGCAACTGCCTTCTTGTTGCTGGGACAAAACATACAATCAGAAGCAATTTATGTGGAAGGGTTTATTTCAGGGTTACAGTTTTGAGGGGAAGCTTTATCATGATGAAGGAAGCTGGCTCACTTCATCATACCTCCCGCTGCAGAGCTGGCTCTGACAGTAGGGAAGGACGACTCAACCTCAAGGTCTGTCAGTAGGAAAACTCCTCTCAAATGCTTCCCCAGCTGGGGACGAAACAAGGGAGCTTAAGGAAAAACACCTAAGGCTATGGGGACATTTACATTCAAACCACCACACATACATATACAAATAGAGAACCCCACAGTGAGCAATCATTCCTACCACAAAAATGGAACACATACTGTTTCTATTATGTGTATGTGATGCAACATAAATGATATAATTAGAATTTTTCTTCTCTCTAATTTGAACAAGGTTAAGATTTTTAAGTGGAACACCAAGGATAAAGTAGATGCATCTTTTTTTAAACACATGCCTTTTTAAAGACAATTCATGATATATCACTTAAGAGAGAAAAATTGGGACACATGGTTATATCTTGTAACCAGAGAAAAATTAACAGTAGTTCTTTGTGGATTTAAAAATGAAGCTAAAGTTAAAAAGAAAATTATACTCTGAACATTAGCCACCATGAACCTGTTAAACATTGTATTGTGGGGGCTGGTGAGATTTCCCAGTGGTTAGGTGTGCTTCTTGTGGAAGCATGAGGACATGAGGGTGCCCAAGCCTGCCCAACTTCAAATCTCTGTATCCCACATAAAACAACTGGGCATGGCCATGTGCCTGTAACCCGTGTCCCTTAGAGGAGCAGAGACCTGGGAATTAATGGAGCCTCACACACTCTGGAAAAAGTAGAGAGACTCCAATTCAAAGATAAGACTAGGCAATGGAGTGAGAAATCCCATGTTCTACACTGTTTACCAAATATGAATGAACCCCAACCACAATAGATGAATGGGTCACTTCAAGGTCACATACATGTACATACACAATACACACACCCCACATCTCTCTCTCTCTCTCTCTCTCTCTCTCTCTCTCTCTCTCTCACACACACACACACACACACACACACACACACACACACACACACACAAACCACAAATGAAAAAACTATAAGACAGAAAGAAAGAAAGGAAGGAAGGAAGGAAGAAATTGCAACAGGAGAGAGCCAGATAATCAAAAACTAAAACCCAACTTTTGGGTTTTCCTTTCTACTTTTCTTTCCTGTTTGATTGTTAGAGCACTTAGAGAACTTTCCCTTGCTAAGAAGAAAATAATACACACTGAGTATTTATACAGAAGAGGTTTATTTTGACCTATGGTTCCAGTCACATGTCAAGGGACTAGATCCCACAGAGAATCCAAGATTTTAGCATCCAAAATGGTGCAGTGCAGCTGCTGGTGAGAGACATGACCTTGCGGGGCAGATTTAGCCAAATCAGATTTTATACAAGGCCCATTTTGGACAATGTATGGACTCATTAATCCATTAAGCATACCAATGATTTGATCCATTCACAGGTGCCATCTGGTCGAGCCTCTTAATATAGTGTAGTAAGGATAAAATTTCAACACCAGCTCAGCAAAGACAAATCATACTCAAAACATAGAGTTGATACAGTGTTCAATGCCAAAATATTTATTGTTGTTGCATGAATAGTGATAAACCAAAGATAGATTTGCTGCACAATGGCACTCACTGCTCTCAATTTGTTTTTGTATACAAAATAATGGTCCATAGCATCCCAGTTTCTAAATATATATGTTCTTAATATGTACCACCATAGTGTTGTTAACATCAAGTATAACACAATCATTCCATGAAGTCAACATTTAAAATATTATTTATTTGCACCTCTCTCTCTCTCCCTCTCTCTCTCTGTAACACTGGGTTTCTTATCACTGCAAATACTCTTTTGGCTTCATGTGGGTGGCTAGGGAGTTGAACTCAAGGCTGGCAGGCTTTGCAATAAAGTGCCTTTAACCACTGGGACATTTACTCAGCCCCAAACTCAACATTTTTTAAACATATTTTCATTTTATTTATTTATTTATTAGAGATGGAGAGAGAGAGTGAGAATGGGTGTGCCAGGGCCACTAGCCACTGCAAAAAAACTCCAGATGCATGCATATATATGTCATGTCTGTATCTACTTATCTATTACTACTACTACTATCTTGTGAATTCCAAACATCTCTTTGATAAAGTTTATTTTATTTATTTGAGAGAGAGATAGACAGGGAGAGAATGGGTGCACCAGGGCCTTCAGGCCAACAAACAAGCTCCAGATGTGTGTGCCATCTTGTGTATCAGCCTTATGTGAGTCCTGGGGAATTAAACTTCAGTCAGCTTTGCAAGCAAGTGCCTTAACTACTAAGCCATCTCACAGCCCTGATAAAGTTTTATAATAATTTAGTAACAGCATCTTAAATAACTTGTCCCACAATCCTACTTCCATGCTGTTTTGTGAACCCCAGAGTTAAATTAAGTTTGCTTACATGAACATGGGTAGGAGGTTACTAAGCACATCAGTATCTCCTCACTGATGGAAGAGGGGTCACAAGACATCACTCCCTCCCACAATAGCTATTGACAATTAATGGTTGTTGGTGGAGGGAGAGTCATGCTCTTCAGTAATGTAGCCACTGGTAACTTGCCTATAATACTTTTGAAAATGTTTATTGATAATTTCATACATGTTCATAATATATTTTGATCATAAGTCTCTACCAGTACCTTATTTTATCCCCCTTCTCCTTTCTCCCTTCCATTGAACCATTCTTATTTCCAGTTAGTCCCTCTTCTACTTTGATGCATTTTTTTCCCCTTCTCCACTACACCTGACAGAATGTGAATGGGCCCAGTACTGCACAGGCCTTGTTCAGGTAATGACTGGAAATAGTCATAAATGTAATGGTCACCTAAAGTCCAGAAAACAACATTCCGAAGCATTCCTCTCCATCCTCTGGCCCCTACATTCTTTCTGCCCCCTCCTCTGCAATGTTCCCTGAGCCGTGGATGGGATGGTAAACATCTCTCATTTAGTGCGGAATACGCAGCTGTCACTTCCAAGTATCTTGATGAGTGTTGAGGGTCCCAAATAGTAACTACCATCTCAGAAAGACACATCTCTGACCCAATATCACAGAAGCACTAATATCTGGGCAGAAAGAAGCTATTTAGAGGGCAACTTCATGGTCATAACATATCTTTGTAGTCAAACAGTAGTACCCTACCTTTATCCCAGGGCATATGACTGTCCAGTGGAATTTTGACTAGACTTTAAGTAGCAGGCAGAAATTCCATCCATTGGAGCAGACCTCAAATCCAACCAGAGAGCAACTGATTCCTCCCACAACAGTCATGCCACTATTGTACTACTACGTACATTTTGGCTGCTGGTAGTTGTATAGCTCACAAGGTTCACTGCTGGTTAAGACTCTAGATAACTTCTCTCCCTCAGCAGGCTATTTACTGTTTTTCAATACCAGGACAGCTAACCAGGACAAAGAAGCTTTCTAGGTCAGTTCTGGCTTGATTTCTCAGTTGCATTGCAATAAAGTATTTTTAGTTCACTATCATAAAAACACAATGACACTTCAATGAAGAAATAATAGAGAAATTATCAGCCCTTTCTTCTGTTATTTTTTTTCTTTTTGTTAGAGCTAGGAGTTCCATAACAAGACCTACAACCAAGTATATTGCTAGCTTTGCCCTGCAATTAGAGTATATCCATCCTGTGTTCTACTCCTTCATATAAAACACAGTCCAGGGGTTTGTGAGGTTGAGTAGCATTGTCTTGAAATGAACAGACCCTGTAATCATCAACACAAGATTTAATTAAGATAAGTACAATATATTTTCTGCAATTCATAATCTAATTTCCTAACAAATATTTTCAGTTTTATTGACAATGCTAAGTAAATCAGAACACTCATTTATAAGGAAGTTTTATTACATTTGCTACCAAATGTAACAAACAATAATAGGATTCTCTGTATCAATTGATGTAAAAGATGAATCTTACCAAACTAAGTTAGAACTTCAAATACTTACTATCTTATTCTAACACTAAGAATGAAAAAATGTAAAGGAATTCAAAACATAAGAAAATATTAATTGTCAAAATTGTCAGTGTATAATGCATATATGTAATATAGATAGATAAATAGATAGATAGATAGATAGATAGATAGATGCTGTTATAAAGTCTGAGTCATGAGAATAAAGTGATTTAGATTATAAATGAAATACTTATACAATTTTATTTTAAAATATTTTGTATTTATTTATTTTACAGAACAACAGGGAGACAGACAAAGAGAGAATGGGTGCACCAGGGCCTCTAGTCACTACAAACAAACTTTACACATGTGCCCCACCCTGTACATCTGCCTTATGCCGGTACTGGGCAATCCAATGTGGGTCCTTGAGCTTCATAGGCAAGTGCCTTAACTGCCAAGCCATCTCTCCAGCCCAAACAGTATCATTTTTATACCTAACACTAACATAAAATACTAAAGAAGATAAAGGCCCTATAGTAATTACTTTTTTCATTGCTTTGACTAAATGCCTGACAAGAAGCAGTTTAAGGGATGAAGGATTTATTTTTACTCACAATTCCAGTGGATAAAATCTATCACAGCAGGAAAGAGACAGTGGCAGGAACAGGAAACAACTGGTCACATTGTGTCCAACTTTGGAAGCAGAGAGTGATGAATGCTGGTGCGCAGCTAGCTTTCTCCTTTATATTCAGGTGGGATCCAGCCCAAATGTCACTCACATTAGGGTGAGCCTTTCCACTTCAATTAATCTGATTTTGCAGGTCCCTCACAGACATGCACAGAGATTAGTCTCCCACATGGTTCCAGCTAACCTGATGAGGGAGATTAACCATCACAGGTCACTTTTTATCATAACAAAATCCTCATTTATCAGAACATACTAATCTTTCTAAGTTTATTAGTGTGACTGTGTTTATGATAATGTTTTGAAATGAACAGTTGACAAAGCAAAAATATAGAGGTAGTTTGATTTATAACAGGATTCTGTAAGGCAAGAAAGCAGTCTTATATGAATAACATATTTATTTATTTGAGAGCGACAGAGAGAGAAAGAAGGAGAGAGAGAGAGAGAGGGAGAGAATGGACATGCCAGGGCCTCCAGCCACTGCGAACGAACTCCAGACACATGTGTCCCCTTGTGCATCTGGCTAATGTGGGTCCTGGGGAATCCAGCCTCGAACTTAGCCTTCACAGGCAAGAACTTAACCGCTAAGCCATTTTCCAGCCCAGAATAATATTTTTATATGCTTTCCAATATTGTCTCAAATGTAATTTAAAATTCATGACAAAGAGCTAGGGAGATTAACTCAGTAAGAAGTTAAAGGTGTTTTCTTATAAGCCTAAAATCCAAAGTTCTGTCCTCCTCAGCATCCATATGAAGCTGGACTCAAAGTGGTACATGTGTCTATAATCCCAACATTTGGATAGCAGTGAGAGGTGGAGCTCCCCAAACAGTATCAAAATGATGAGAGGCCTTGTCTCAAAGGAAGGAGGTAGGAAATGAGAAACATGCCAAGGTTGCCTCTGACTTCCACATTTGTGGCCACACACATCATACACACTCACACACACACACAGCAAATAAGTTTAAATGTTTTTAATTATTAAAAAAAGCCTACAAAAACATTAACTTTACACTAACATAGGTAGCTTGTGCAATCAATTGCAAAGATCCATTAAAGTTACATGACTCATTCTATAAGATTGTGTTCCATGGCAAAACTGAGACTGTGACCCACAATCTCTAATTATTTTCTTAGTTCATAAAGCTCTCTCTCTCTTTCTTTTTCATTCTTCTTTTCTTCTTAAGGCAGGGTGTTACTATGTAGCCCATGCTGGGTCTATTTACTCAAGTTGAATGTTAGGACCAAAGGAAGAATGGTATTCCTGACTGCACACCATAAAAGGACTTTGGGAGAAGACATTAGGTCAAGATGACTCTATGAGCTCACTGAATCTAAGCTATTAAGAAAATAGAAAGTAGTCAAGAGCTTCCAGCTAAGATGGAGTGCAGAAACTATTCACATGGCTAAAAAGCCTAAAAGGAAAGAGTAATCAAAGAGAACTAGATGCTGGGTTCTGGGATGGCTGTTCCGATATATACATATATATAGTCATTTGTTTGTTTGTTTTGTTTTGTTTTTAAGGAATTAATCAAATAAGCTATTCTCCATGTTATGGCCTTCCTCTCTGAAGGAACAGAAGACACAACCCTTCAGTGATAGAGGCCATGTGAACTGGAAGGAAGCACTGGATGGTCAGTTTGAGGCTTTGGTCTGTGGAGGCAGACCTTTTCTTTTATTGCACAAAGACATATCCAGAAGCTAAATGAATGCATCATTCACCAGTAGTTCACATGGGAATTGTTTTACTGGATCTTATTTTTTCCTACAGTGAGCAAAGGTGCAACAACAGGATTCTTTGGTTCAAATGTCCTTCATCTTGTTTCTTCTGATATGACCTTTGTGAACTATCTGCATATAATGCGTATTAAGGAATGTTATACATTCACTGTTTGGAAATACTTATACCCCTCACCCCCAAGTTTCACCTATGAACTTAAAAGTAACACCTGGGTTTATTATACTTTTCCTTTACATTAATTGAATTTCTAACCATATTAAACATCAAGACCAGGTAAAAATGCTGCTCCATCTTAATTGATTTTCCAATGTGAAAGTCAAGAGGCACTCTTTGCCTCTTCACATTCTATAAACATCTACCCATGGTTGAAATATCAAACCCAAGCAGGCTTTTACCCTTCATTCAATGTTTTACTTACAAGAGATAACAACTTTATGGAAATCAGCCTGGAATATTATCATACAATTTTAATTTAGGAACAGATAACCACTATTTCACTGTAAGGCATTTTATAGATTTATAGAGTCATAAACCTGATGGCATTTTAGGGACATTCACAATGGTGAGAAATGAGAAACATTAGTGTAATTATAACAAATAGAAATGTTATCTTTCCTGGAAATCATTCTACACTTTAGAGGTTTTTTCTTTCACTCAGTAAGTTCACTGAAAGGGAGGGCACTAAGGGTAAGCTACACATAGCTACCAAGTAGTCCTTAATTGTGAGATGAGCTCAAAAATTTTAAGCCATCTGACAATCAGATGGTAACATGGCAACTTCTACTTACTCAAAGATGATTCCTAAAACCTTCACATGAGCTAATAAGTTCATTTGATTAAAGATATGATAAAAAGATGTAGTAATACCTTTCACATTCAAATATCTTTTTCTCTTTCCTATATAAATATTGATTGTGAAATTCAGTACGATTTGCTCAACTAAGGACCATTGAATACCAAGGAATAAATTGGTATAAATATACCCACTCCTTAAAGACACACATTGGAACAATGATGAGTCAGTCAGTGGTATAACCTCCGTGAAAAATAAGAGATTATTATTGCTGTTAATTACTGCTACAACTATTGTTATAGTTTATAACTGAAAGTTTTGCACTGGAGCGATTACTTAGTGGTTAAAGCATTTTGCTGCAAAACCTAAGGACCCAGGATTGATTCCCTAGTACCCAAGTAAGCCAGATGCACAAGGGCACATGCATCTGGATGTTGTTTTCATTTGCAGTGGCTGAAGACCTGGCATCCCCATTCTCTCTCCCTCTCCTCCCCCTCTCTAGATGTTGCACCTTGATTAATTAGCAAAAAATTAATACAGACACAGCCAATATCTGATAATCTTTTGCAAAGTATTCACTTAAAATTACTTTAAGTTGTGTTTTTTTGTTTTTTTTTTAATGACACCCTGCTACGTCCACGGCGACCTCGCCTCTGTAGCAAGCAGAAATGCTTCTGCACTGGAAGAGAGCTGAGGACAGAGGGCCAACACTCCTCGGAGGGATGCCCCCGGTGACCCCTTGGCAGTCAGTTACTGTAAAGGTTCCTGCTGCCCATGAAGTCACAACGACCTAATTGCTGGCGCCAATGCTGTTTCTTTCCTGCTTTCTTCTAGCTGTTTGTCTAAGAACAGCTAATTCAACACTTATTAGTAATCATACACACAATCAGAGTACAAGAAACAATCTAAGCATTGAATGTGCCCCTCCTATGATTAGGGCAATGGAGAGAATGTATAACTCTACTAGGAATAAAAAATTAACTCTAGAACAGGTTTTAGATGGTGTAAAGTAAAAACAGCTTATGATGTTTGAGAACGATACTGAGCCTGAGAATATGAAAGTAGAAATGTTGATCGGTAGTGTTCATAAGAAACATGACAGTTCTGCAGAAAAGGAGTTACAAAACTTAGGCATTCCCACCAGGAAACTTCCTGGGGGATATGTTCAGTACTTGATCAAGGGCAGATGGTGGACTCCTAGAGCTGGAATCTACTTAGTTCCACTCCCCTATGAGGGAGGATATGATGAATTCGGTAATAGATGGGTGAATTATGAAGAAAAAAGGAGGCTATGGCATTCTCTTCCATTTATGAAATGCTTAACAAGGAAGCGTAAGCCTTGGTGTTTATACAGTCCTTGGGGTATAAGAAATAAGTAACCTGTTATTCACCTTACACCTAGTTTCTGTTGTGGTCAATGATACAAGGCATCCTTCTTAAAAAATGGGTACAGTTCCTGCCTGATCAACATTACATGTATGCTTACAATAGAACAATACTTAAGATTGTTTAGATTAATGATTTCTGAAATCACTTGTTGGCTTGCTAAGTTTCCCTGTGTAATCTGTATAAAATCTTCATGAAACCTTCAGTAAATTGCAGCAGCATATTCAACTTGAGTGTGTCTGTCTGTCATTTCCTCGCCGAATCCCGAGTTCTCCTTGAGCCTTTGCCCTTGTTCTCCCTCGGTCCTGATCTCCCTGAGAGTCAGTCCGCAGCAACACCCTTCCACTTACTCTCTGGAATCCAGCAAGAGAAAAAGTCTCAACATTGACTAGGCTTAGATAAGGAACTGAGGTATTTCTTCATCTTAAAGCACTCTATGCCTTGGCTTACATACATTCACTGTAGACTATTATTATTCTTCTCTTCCTCTGATGATAATCCTATCTTACTCCTGAATCAATAACCAACCTTTCATTTAACTACTGTTCTAAGCCTCCATATTTGGATTTTATTCCAATGTTCAAGCTCCATTATTAAGATTAGTGGCAATTTTCATTTGCATAGATACTCAGAAATTCTTGACATAAATATTGTCTTTATCTAAAAGTTTGATTCTGGCCTGACTGATTCCACAATGAGCTCTTTTGGCTCACATTACCTTTTATGTAAGTACTGGTTAGCCTTCCTTCTGGCTCCCTTATTTATGAACATCTTTAGAAAATTCATATTTCTGTGGCCTAAATACACATTTTATACAATGACTTCCAAATCTCTCAGTAAGATTTTTCTCTTGAATTGCTGACTCATTTACCCATCCACCTAAAAGAAATACTTCCTTTTACATTTGATATTCACATCAAACTCAACACTCTCCTAAAACTGAATTTATTTTTAGACCAAGCTGTCTCATACTCTAATATTTTCTTAACACCACTAATAGCCCCTTCTACTTTAAGTTGTTAAAATACAGTTGATTCTGAATCCTTTCCTCTTGCCCTCTAAGTGGTGGAAAACTGATGCATCATTTACTTAATAATCCTTGAAATGTGCACTTCTGTAAGGTAACAAGAATGACATGTGGGGTTGTATCAGTATTCTCAAACTTCTTCTGTTTTACATAGACCTTCAGATTATTTGTAACTTAATATGATTAGTTAAGCTTGGTACTGAGTCAGATTTTTTATTCTTATGTCTGACTTGGCAGTATAAACGTTTGTACTAACCCAATAAATCTTAAAACATGTGAATCATTTTTACATTCATTTTTACATTCATGAACCTCATTTTTCCCTCTTCTCCACTAATCCTGTACTTCTGCTTCAGTGGGCTTCTGGGCTTGCTAGAGTACATTATTGTTTTAGTCTGTCTCTCTGGAACATTATTCTCCTCCTCACTTACTTTTGCCCCTTGTTTTCTTGCAAACAGTTTCTTACCTATTTTGCTCATTAATCTGCAATTTCACTTAATTTTCAATTTAGCATTGTGAAGACTTTTTGACTCATGTTTATATGTTAAAAAAAACATCATTTTTTGTACATCCCTGTCGTCCTGACTACAATTTGCCTATAATTCATGAAACCATGACAAAAAGAATATCAGGCTTATCCCCCTTTCTATCCCATAGCTTCACACAACTTGTTAAGTAACTGGTTCAAAAATACATATTTAATACATCTGGCAATGTGGACAATGTGAAAACATATCAAAATGTTGGTTTAAAATGTCTCACAACAGCTGGATGTATCTCAGAAATTCATATATTTTATATATTTTATTTATAGAAGTATAAATAGACATAGAGGAGAAGTTTAAAAACATATCTTTATTTTGAAACAGATTTTCATGTATCTGAGGTTTGCCTTAAACTCATTACATAGTCAAAGACAACTTCGAACTTTTAATCCTCCTACCTTTACCTCCTCAGTGCTGGGATTACAAGAGTATGCCACCACCCACAATTTATGCAGTCCTGGGGATCAAACCCAGAAGCAGTAGGCAAGCACTTTACCTACTGTGCTACATCCACAGCCCTGTGAACATCATTCTCTTTCCTTCTCTTTTAATTTCACTGTATCTGAGAGCAAATCTCTTTTTACTACCCAGTCAAGTGACAACAGGAAAGTCACATAATCATTTAAATTTCTGAATATAAAAGGAAAGTGAAAATAAAGTTATTTAACAGCTCTATGAATTGTTTAAACTTCTAAAATCATAAAATAAATGTGAGATATTCAGTTTAACTGCAACTTAATTAAAATTGAACAGATGCCATCTTTCTTAAAAAAACATTGATTATTCTTTGAGCTTTTCTTTTTTTCAATAAAAGTATAATTGAATACATATAAACCATCAATATCTAATGAAATTTCACCTTTGTAAATTCTGTTTTACACTTAGTAGTTTTATTTTGATAGTATTCCTGAGGTATGTTATCAAATTTAATAATTTGCATGTGTATTTCATTCAATTAATGTCTGCTAAAAGAACGTCAAATAAATTCTCATGAGTACACAAAATAGCTAGAAGGTATATACAAAATGGAAAATATTATAATAATAGTTTTTTCTACTCTCTAAAAGACATGTTACATCCACTGTATGAAAGCCTTCATGTATTATAAATTCCATACTGCATTACTAAAGTTACTTATCAGCATGTATACCCTATCAGATTACCTAAATTATTATAGGATGGACATCAGTCAATACTCCTGGAAAAAAATACAATGCCTGCAGGGCTTTATGATTACAGAAACAAGATAAAAGCCTTATGACTCACAGAAAGCAATCAAATGCATTTTGTAGCCACAAGCATCATATTTACTCAGAGGACTGTGACTATAAAAGCAAATCTGTCTTACTGGAAGGCAGGACAAAGGCTGTCAGAGAATCAGAGAGCAGGGTAGTAAATGGCTTTGAATTTTTTACTTTTTCTTTTTTTTTCTTTTTCTTTCTTTCTTTCTTTTTTTTTTTTTTTTTTTTGCCTGCTTCATTTCAAAAGCTTGTGGCTATAGATGTTTGACCTTTTACAAAAAGAACAGTTTCCTGCAGATCGTAGTGTTTCACTGCATGCTGATGGTGGTTGTGGTCTCGATGCAGTCATCATGATTGGTAAATATGTTCATCACCAGGGCATTCTTCTGCATCGAGAGCACTTTTCATCCAGTGACATTTGCTGGTTTTCTCTAAGAAAAGGCAGAATGAGTCTATTTTCTCCCAAGCATTTTTCCCTCTAGTGTCTCTTGACCAAGCAGAGCAAGGAAAATTGTGTAATTGTCTAAAATGACTCCATATCATTGAGTGGTAGAAGGAAAATAAAGTTGGATTGAACAAGAAGGAATATTACTGAGAACATCTGGAGTCAAGTGATTATCATCCTTGCCTTTTGTAATGGGAAACATGAAACAAGGCTTCAGTGCTATTGATATTTACTGAATTTTCTAGACCTAAACCCCTTGTGTAGAGTATGTATGTGTGGAAGCCTCATTCTCTGGTGTTAGGACGTCAGACCACAGGGTCTCAAGCTCTACTGAAACAATAATGGAGGAAGATCTACAGACAGTTGTTAAGTTAAGAAGCCATGTGTTATATACTGTTGTTGGCACTAACATTCTAAATGACAAAACTCTCTTATATTTATAGATGTTTTATAAAGTATAACCCATGTTTATCTTCCATAGTGATACAATATTGGGAAATTCTGAGTGCCTGTTAGTTATTAGACTCTGTTTTGCTTGTGAAGTAGAATTATTATTATTTTTATTATTATTGGTTTTGCAAGATCAGGTCTCTCTCTAGACCAGGCTGACCTGTATGTAATTTCAGGGTGGCCTTGAACTCAAGGTGATCTTCTTACCTCTGCCTCCCAAGTGCTGGGATTAAAAGCATGTGCTATCATGCCTAGCTTGTTTTCATTTTATATTTGAGAAAATTGTGGCTAATATAAAGTAAACAATTTCCAGGCCACACAAAACAGTAAAAATAAAGAAAAAACAAAGATATAATCTACAAGTGTAGCAGCATCTAGAAACCTAATGTAGCATACTTGAATTGTATTGAATCACTGTTAAAAAAAAAAAAAGGAGGTATTACTTAGAAAATAAGTGCATTTACAACTTGAGATCTTCTGATTAGAGCCTCAGGAAACTTTGAGTCTACAATTACACCTGAAAAGTAGGAATACCTTACTATGCTACCTGTCCAATGCTCTGCATCCGTTGTTCAAATCTCTCAGAAATAAAATCTTCTTTCCGGAAGGGAGGAGAGAATATCTGGAAACTCAGGAGGTCAAGGGTGGGAGAGTTGAAACTTTAAAAGGTTGCAAGACCACCCCTCAATATTACAGGAGAAGTTAACAAACGTTGAGGGGCACACTCTGGCCAGTCTTACACGGCAAGTTTTTCTGAATTGAAGCATTTCTTCCTTAGGGAGGAGAGCATCAGGAGATCAGCAAGTCTAAGAGGAAGTTTGCAAGGCCCCTCTCTGAGTATACCTAAAAACGTTACACAAGTGCTTGTGAAGAGACTCTCTGATGAGCTCAGTCAGCTGTATGTCATGCACTGTGCTCAAAAAGTTTGACTTCTGAGAGTCATCACCTATATGTGACGGCCTTTTCAGGGATACAGCAGCTGCCTTTAGGCCATCCATGCTTCTGCGAGCAACCCCTCACTCTGCTCTGTAAGTAATCCCAATAAACTCATTGGTTCACCAAAAATGTTTTTGAATCAATCATAATTTAGTGTGTCATCTGAGGCCTATCTGGGGCGAATAGATGTGTGTTCACATCTCCCCAGGAGGAAAAAAGTTTCTGACAGCAACATTATTACATTAAATTTTCACAACTGTATATAGGAGTACAGATATAAATTATGAATTTCTACAATGAGAAACTGATAATTGGGGATATTTTCTTCTCCATCTTCCTCAAAATCAATTGCCTGGATTCTGCCTTGTTCAGCACTCTTGAGTCTGACCCAAAGGACTTCCACGGGTGACATTCCTTGGTTAGAAGGAGAGAGAGGAAGGTCTGGGCAGAAGCAGAAATCAGGACACCCATTCACCTGTGGCTCTCTCTTCCTCTGTGAACACGGCTCAAATCCATGATCCTACAGGGCAGGTCCAGAGGTGTCAGTGAGTCACAGAGCTAGTCCAGATGTGTTAGTGATCCCACAGACTTGGTCCACATGTCTCAGTTATCCACAGAGCAGGCTCCAATATGACAGCCATTTCACACAGCAAGTTTGGCTGTTCATATGTAAAGGCAACACCTTTCCTTTGCCCTTCTTTCTCTGTCAAAAGTTAAAAAAAAAAAAAAAAAGCTTCATGCTGTTGTTAGCTCTGGCTCATTTCCCCTTGTTATTGCCTTGACTCTGCACATCTTTGTTATGGTCTCTTCAAGTTTACCTTTTAGCACAATCCAACTGTTGACTACTAAGATCTTGAAGGAAATTAAAGTTTCCACAAGGCGCTTAAAGGACACCTTTTTTAAAAAAAAAAAGTTTTTATTTATTTCTTGTATGTGTGTGAGAAAAACAGACACAGAATATATGGATGTTCCAGAGAAACGAATTCCAGGTGCATGTGCCACTTTGTGTTTCTGGATCTTTGTGGGAGCTGGGGAATCACACACAAGCTGGCAGGCTCTGCTAGCAAGTGTTTTTACCTACTGAGCCATCTTCCCAATGCCATGAAGGACATTTTTCATATCTCTGGCATTTTAGGATTGATGGAGCCCAAGATCTCCATGATTCTGCCTTACAAGATAATACAGAGAATGAGTTGTTTCTGAATCCCAAAAGACATTTTCCATCATCCCTCTAAAGGCCTGTTCTTCATTTGGAAAAGCTGTCATGGAGGGAACCTGATTAGATACTGCTGGAAGCAATTTGGCTCCAAAGAATGGATCTAGGCACCAATCTGGCAGTAAGTACATCAAGCTCATTGTCAGAAAGTAGCAGTTGTTAAAAGCATTGAGTGTCAGGTCCTTCTCTTGTCTTCCATGAAATCACAAAGCCAGGACCTGTGTACACATACTGCTTGACATCAGACCAAGATTCTACTCTATTAATTCACCATGCACCTTACTACAAAGTTTGGTTTGCTCTTTTATCTCTTCAAGAATTACATGTTAAACTCTTACTATGAGCTACAGTGTGCTAAATAGGAAACACTTTAGACTAGTAGGAAAATAGTCTCCTCACAAAAAAATAATATAACATAGACAATAATAAGTTCCAGAATCCAATAAGGAGCATTAGCAGCTAGGGTTGAAGGCTGCAGGGTTCCATAGAAGGGCAAATGGTGAATCCACCTTCACCGCTGCTCTTCTAGCATCACCCAGCTGGATCATTAGGTCATATGATTTTTGTCCTTACTGCTTAGTATTCAAGATCCAAACCCTAAATTCCCAAATACAGGGTGTTTTCATAGCTGAAAGGCAGCACAACAATCAGCATCCATAACATGCTGGACTGCTCAATAGCCACTCAACTTCTCTGCATTCCAAAATGATGAGGACACGTAGGTCATCATAGTAGATAAATAACCATGGCTTTTTATGTCTAACCTGACATGTCAATTGTTTAGATTACATGTTATGCGGTCAACAAATACCCAAGCTGGTCTATAACAGAAAATAAACATCCTGACTCTTTCTTCTCTTGACTACATGTTTCTGAATACATAGCTTAAAATGTTTTAATTCCACTTCAATCCATTGTCCTCCAGATGTGGAATTTATGACTTGGACATCATCAGACAGATATAATAAAATAAGAGATATTTTATAGTCAAGGTGGTTTGACTATCAATCAATATGCTTTCCTTTCTCAGTTTTCTTCCCTTTCCTTCCTCTCCCTGTTAGGCATCTTAGTAGGCTTCAGGTGAGATTCAACACTGGATGTTAAGATTAGTGTTTGAAAGTAAAATTAATAAACTTAGAATACTGCCTACAAGGCAGTCTATTGGGGCAAAAAAACAAGTGAAATCTGATTGTCATGACAGAGTAAACACAATGAGTTACTTAAAATTCTGTTGATAACTTGATCATATTAGGAAGCCCTTTTGGCAGGTCTCTAAGGGTGTTTACAAGAAGAGTTGATGGAAGGAAGAACTTCCTCCAGAATGAACGACCCTTCCAGCGGTGGACAATATGTAAAGAAATCCCAAGAAAGCAGTGTCTTATTCCTGGCTGCCTGTGCTACTTGCTGGCACATGCATCCTAAACATCAGAACCCAGCTTCATCAGCCTTCCAGCATGGACTGATGGCTAGTGGCTTTCTGGAATCTGCCAGACCTTCAGTGACAGACTGGAACTTCTGAGGACCCAGCCTTGGGAACTGAGCAGCTACTGGGTTCTCTGACTCTCCAGCCTGCAGTCATCTATTGTTGGACTGCCCAGACAGTAAGCTAATATAATAAACACTTATACATATCCATTCTTGTACACTCTCATTCTCATACATATTCATTCTATCAGTTCTACCCCTCTAGAGTACTCTGACTCATAAACAAGATTAACAATTTGAGTTGGTGGATGATAACATGCTACACATGGTGCCCTGAAATCATTGCATCATCATTAATTGGTATTTTCACTAGGATTTCATGAAATTAATCTGGTTAAGAAACAAAGGGATAGAGCTGTAATCTCAGAGTCATGTGGCTCACAGCTCCTTAAATTATGGGTCACAATCTCATGTGGGTTTATATAACTGAATATTGGGAAATCCCCAAAATTTGCAACAGTAAAAAGTTTCTAAGTGTACAACAAAAATTTAATTTAATTCAAAATCAAATTTATAATGAATTGGAAGTACTTCCAGCAACATTCACCTGAGATCTGAACACACATGTGTAATTTTCACAGCACTATGCCACGAACACCTCCTGAAACATGTTGGCTTGGATTTGACACTATTGCAAGTTATGAATTTTATTATTTTCCTGTATATGCAAAGCTACTGCTCTTATAAGATCATAATGTGAAGACAATATGGAAAAAAATATGCTGTTTTTCTACTGTTATGCCTCAGTATTTATCAAATTGTCATATATTTGGATTAGGTTGCATTGGAGTATTTGGTTCTCAGAACTGCTGTTTGAGTTGCTAAGAGAATTTTCAACTATTTCTGAGATGGTCTTAAACCTTCTGCTATTTGTCGTACGTATTTATGTGAATCAATGTTCTTGGAATTGATGATGATAGAATCAAAACATTAGTCATCCCTGAAAGACATGGGAGATGCTGCACATCCTATGCTACTCTGCTAAGATTTAAGTCTTTACATAAAAACAAAGGCATCCATTTCAGAGTATGCAAATTTGCGTTTCTATAAATGGCAACAAGATTATTTTACATTTTTCTTACCAAAAGATTATTTTAATATACTGCACTGATAGATAATTTATAGGTATCATTAAATACTTGGATACAGAAATTTCTGCATACTTTATACTATGGAAGGGATAGAAATTAATTGAAAAAAATGATAACAATAAACTCTAAGATGACTTTAAATTCTTTTTTAAGCAAAAGATTATTGGTATTTTTATTTGCCAAAAGAGTATTTTACATTTTTATAATTATTATCATATGAAAGTGTTTCAGATTAAAGAAATCTGAAGAAAAATAGCAACTGTATGTAGTATATACTCCTGGGTTGCTAAAAGGAGACTTTATGGTAAGTTGTGCAAATTTTTAGAATAAATTTGGGAATCATTAATATAGTAGATGATAGTTTCTTAATTGTACTGATGGAGAAAGCATATCTTCTGTAAATTATTATATTTTATGGAAAATAATAGACAAAAATTACTAGATTGTAAATTCTCTAGACATTCAGTAAGCAAGAAGTAAAATGCAATTGTGTCTGTTTCAGTAAAGGTACCTTTGGCTACAAATAATAATTCAATTTAGATGTCTTCAGTGTAGGAAATTATTGTCTCTATCATGGCCAGAGGCCTGGAGACATATATATATATATATGTATATATATATATATATATATATATATATATATATATATACACATATTCATATCTGTTCAGTTGGCCAATTTTAATTTTTTCTTAAGCTTGTCCTCTTATAAAATAACTGACAGAGAAAATATTATTGAAATTTGTTAATTTCTTTCTTTCCTAGCTATGAGGCTTGAGTCCAAGCCATTATATCCCCAGAACGCTCTTTTAGTTTCTAGAAAGAAAATTGAGCGTGGAGAAAAGGACATATGAATGACTGTTGGGTCATGAACCAACATCATTACCATTTGGCTATGCATTTTATTTTTCTTTTAGAACCTGGTATATTACTGGTATTTGCTGTGTTTTCCCTATTTTCCCAAATGAAGGCCAAATGTATAAAATAAGAATTTGACCAACAATACTGTGACTGCTTCCATGGCTTCCGTTATTACTTAATCTGAGAATGCTGTGTTACTTTCTACTAGCAATACCACTACTAGATTTAAATTTTTTTGGAGTATTTTTGCTACACCTTGCATACATCACTTAATTTAATTCCCAAAAACCTTCTACCCTCTAGGTACTATTCATCAAATTTATAAAACAAACGCAGGAATGGCTCTAGAAGAAAATGGAACTGTTTTAGTTTAGTTTCCCAAGTTTTATTTTTAGGCCCTCTGTCACTAAACCATAATTTTGCAAAAGAGTTATAAAAATTTTCAACAAACATTTATGGAAAATTATTACATACTGATGACTTTGATTTCTCCTACAAGTAAAAAAAAAATCTTTAAATATTCTTTTCCCAGTTTTGGTTCCTATTCTGTTGATTACCTGATATTGAAGACCCAATTTGAGGGGCCCTTTCACTCTCAATAGTATTGTAGAGACAATATCTGCTCTGTGAAAGCTTTTATCAATCCAGTCATATCAAAATAGTTCAACATGAATCAATCAGTTTCGCTATCTCAGGAATTCAAACCTAGAAAGACATAGATACTGAAAAATCTGAGTGATAACCCAAGCAACATGTTAGAAAGGTTAGCAGATTGTTGCTACATAATTCTCTGCAGATTCCCCAATACTTGCCTTTCAGAATTGGAAGATTTAAATCTTTTCTAGAGGAGGAAGAAGTTTGCTTTAACATCTGCTTGTAAAGTGTCTTCTTCCATGTAGGAAGCTCATTCTTTCCCTGAGCCTGTTCAGATCTGCTGTGCTGCGTGCCACCCCCACTGCTGGAGCCTGGGCTATCACTACTCATTTCAAACCAATATTTTACTTTTGCTATTACCCAAACAAATATTTTATTCAATGATAAATAAAGCCAAGTCATCTCTTCAATGCACAGTATGAAAACAGAATTGTTTTCCAAACAATTTAAAACACACATAAGCTACATATATTACAATGCTTCTCCTAATTTCCATAGATTTCAGTGAAATACCCATCCCTACTGATAAGAGAAGGCCTTAGCTTAGGTATCTTAAAAATAATTTCTTAATTGCCTGATTTCAGCTTCTTTTGTTGATCTTATTAAATAACAGCCTCCTCTGCTCCCTGGACACTGTGCCAACACACGCCCACTCTCTCTCCTTTGTTCCTGGGATCTGAGTAGGCAGATCAACTCCCCAAAACACATTTTTAGCTTTGTTATCTGTAATAATCATGTTCAGCATGTAAAACATCATCTTAGAGTTATATTGTTATCATTTTTTCCAATAAGTTCCATTGCTTGTATAATACAAAACTGTGCAGAAATTTCTATATCCAAGTATCTAATGATGATCTATAAATCAGTGCAGCACATTAAATAAAATCCCTTTCTCACTACTAAGGTTCCAGTAGAAGTGGAGATACAGACGTCTCTATTTCAATGCTTTGAGCTAGTTGCTACATTAAAAAAAATACCTGTAGTTATTTTCTCTATCATCAGTTAAGTGACTGATAGAATGTTTTATGTAGTAGTAGCCTTGAACAAATAATCCATTTACCCTCCCACAATTATTCAGTAGTGCTTTAAGGGACAATATGTATGACAGTGAGTTCTAGCCAGTCAGTGCAGTGATTACAAAACCATGTTACAAAAGAAAAAAAAAAAAAACTGGACTGGAAAGATGACTCAGTGGTCAAATGTGCTTGCTTGCAAATTCTGCTGGACCAACATCAAGCCACGTGAAAAAGCAGTGCAAATATCTGGCATTCATTTTTAGTAGCAAGGGACCATGGTGTGTTCATACACACATACGCATACAAATAAATTTTAAAAGTTTAACTTAATACTCCATCATATTTAATTCTAGGTCTTCAACTCATTTTTGTCTCAACACAGACAGGCTCTACATGCCCTGCAATGAACTCTCCATTTTCTTCCTACTTGCTTTCTCTGGGAGCCATGTGTACTGCTGCCATGAGGAGCAGAAGAGATGCTGCTTCAGGTTGACTTTTTTTCTGACTGAGTGCCTATTTTGCTCTAGCACACTGTCTATATGATTTATCATTTGTGGTTAAATCCACACAACCCTGGCTGCTAAGAATTCCAACATCTGAAGGTATCAGGAACACTTTGGGAAACAGTACCTTCTTCTTGCTTCCTACTATAGGGAGGCTCAAGCTGTCTTCATTGATATGGAGGCCAAACTGAGCTTGAATTGGAGTGACTTCATGTATTAGGATTCCAGGCACAATACATAGCTAATATGATGACTTTTTAAAAAATTTTTTTGTTTATTTTTTATTTATTTATTTGAGAGCAACAGACAGAGAGAGAAAGAGGCAGATAGAGAGAGAGAGAGAGAGAATGAGCACGCCAGGGCCTCCAGCCACTGCAAACGAACTCCAGACGCGTGCGCCCTCTTGTGCATCTGGCTAACGTGGGTCCTGGGGAACCGAGCCTCAAACCGGGGTCCTTAGGCTTCACAGGCAAGCACTTAACCGCTAAGCCATCTCTCCATCCCTAATATGATGACTTTTAGTAGCCTTTGGTCAATGTATTTTTTACTTAATTACTGTAAGACACACATACAGTTAGCATTAAAGTATTATAGTGAGAATGTTTTAATGCAAACTTTCTTGTGTCCCAAACTGTCACAACACCTGTGATCTGACTTTCTCTCTGGAATCAACACAGGGTCTGAGGAAAGCAAGATCCAAGTACTGTATAACTGGAATGTGTAGCACATCATCTTTTTCCCCCTGTGATAGTGCCATTGACAAAGTCTCTCCCATAGTCTCTTCCTCTGACTTCAGGGCATTGAGGACCTCAGTATGGTCCGTGGGTCAACAAAGCCCAAATTAGAGAAGTATCAACATCTAGTTTGTACATAAATTCTCTTTCCTAAGCTTCCAGGGACAAATAAAATATCACTTCCCTTTACCTTGTAGAATCATGTCTCTTTGCTTCCTCTTTCATTTTTTCATGCTTTAAAAAGGAGAGATAGTGATGTTTCTCTTACTATTCTTAGAACAGTATAGTGATTTCATGTTCTGACTGTGCTATCTTTGACACTGCTCAAGAGAAATATATTCATTAAGATATAATTCTATAGCAATCCCTTTTCCAGTTGTTAATCTTTCACTGTTTATCACCATACTACTACATGAGGCAACAGACTCCTTAGTGTCCTTGTAAGATTACCATAGTCCCTCAGTACCCTTGTGGGATTACAAGAGACTCCTCAGTGCCCATGCCAGTGCTCACTGGCAGTGGAAGAGGGGCATCACTTAACATACTTGCTGGTAGATATGACTAGGAGAAGCTTCCTGTAGGAGGCAGTGATTCCTGATTGGAGTCTGAAGGGATGAACAGGAATTATGGAATGAAAAAGTAGAAAGACACAGATGTCAGAACAAGCCAAAGAACTCAGTAAGTCAGCATTGGCTATTCAAGGAATATAAAGAAGTTGACTGTCAGTGTTGAGAATATCAGTATTTTCCAAGCAAGTACTGATGCTTGAACCACACATGTAGTATGAGGCATGCAGTAACAGTGGATGAATAGAACAGAAAGCTACCTTTAAGTACTATAGAGCTTCAATTAGGTCTTAATCAGATGTGTATCTAGGATATATTTTAGGAACAAGAAAAATAAACCATCCTTGCAAATTGAGGATACACACTTGGATCAGCCAAAGCTTTTATCTTAAATTAAGTCATATGCACTTAGATTTAAGTCACAAGCTATGCTAATTTGTAGACTCCTGAATAGCATTATACTTTCTCAAATTTCTAAAACATTCTTTCTAGGCCCACAGTCATCTGTAAGGAGCACCATGTGTCTCCTTAGCCACAGGCTGTATGAAGTGTTCATAGAGATGTTTTGGGATGTTATGAAAATATAAACCGGGAGGTCAGATATCAATAAGCCTTAAGCCAAAGTCATATGAGGCAATTGAATTAGGGACAAAATGGTTGGTGGAATCATAAGAGGCAGCTTTGATACTATAAAAGAACATTTTGATCAAGAAATAACCACCAGCTGGGCATGGTGGCACACGACTTTAATCCCAACACTTGGGAGGCAGAAGTAGGAGGATCACCGAGAGTTCGAGGCCACACTGAGACTACATAGTTAATTCCAGGTCAGTCTGGACCAGAGTGAGACCCTACCTCGAAAAAAAAAGAACAGAAATTACCACCAAAATTCCACTGTCTAGAAAACAGTAGATTTTTTTTTCCTACTCCTAAAATATTATTTAACATGTTTTGTTTCACATATCCTTTGGGTTTGGGCAATTTGCTAAAAATTCTGGGCCTTGGTAGGTAAACAGAAAGAAAAATAAAGGTAAAGACAGACTACCCAAAGTAACATTCAATTCCAGAAAATTGTCAAAATGTGAAAATTTTGAAAAAACTTGAAAAAAAATGAAAAAAAATGGTCAAAGTGTTCCTTGAAGCACTAAGGAAATGCACTATCGTACTCTTTTTAAAAAATATTTTATTTTTATTTATTTGACAGAGGGAAAGAGTGAGAGACAGAGAGAGGGAGAGGAAAGGAGAGAGAGAGAGAGAGAGAGAGAGAGAGAGGGAGATAGAGAGAGAGACAATGGATGCTCCAGGGCCTCTTGCCACTGCAAATAAACTCGATATGCATGTTCCGCCTTGTGCATCTGACTTACATGGTTAATAGAGAATTGAACCAAAGTCCTTTAGCTTTGTAGGAAAGTGCCTTAGCTGTTAAGCCATCTCCCTAGCTCCTAATTATTACTCTTAAATATAGGGACGATATTGGTCTCTGTGCAGTGACCCAGGCTAGAATTATAAACCCCAACTAAGTACTTAGAGCTGGAAAGCAGGCATATCACGCCATGCTCTTTCATTTATCCAGTGACTATATAGAAGTTAATGTTATGTGTCCATTGGATCAGAGAACCCTGGCATTGGACTAAATTGGGTCAAATTGCATCAAATGTGATTCTGTAACTGTGTGAGAATGAGATTCATGTATGGCATTTTGAATGTAATGCCTCCAACCCATGGACTCATATATTTAAATACTTAATACCAGTACCTGGGGCTGGTGATTCTATTTAAGAAAGTTATGGAACCTTGAGGAGGTGGAGATTTGATTAAGGATTTGTGTCATTGGAGGCAAACTTGAGGTATTATAGTATAGCTTCAGTTGCTGTTCTGATCCTACTTCTTCTACTGATGGGACTTTCCTGCCCCTGTCAGGCTTTCCTTCCCATTATGGACTCTACCTTCTGCAAGTATAAACTGGGGGAAAAAAAAACCTCAAATTTTCTTTCATTAATTTGCTTCTGCTTGGGTATTTTGTCACAGAAACAAGAAAGTGACACATACAGAAAATTGGTACTGAGAAGTGTGGCTGTTGCTGTGATAAACCTGAATGTGCAGTTTTCAGCCCTTTGGAACTGGTTTGCAGAAGGGATTTGGAAGGATTTGGAACTTTGGACTAGAAAATCCTTATAAAGCTATAAACAGAACTTAGGAACAAGTCTGTTTGGACTGCAGAAGACCAAAGCAGTGAGAAAATTATGGACCATAAAGGCTCAACGTGTAAGATTCCATAGAGGATAAAAGACAATATTGAGAACTGGGATAAAGGTAGCTTGTTATGGTATTATGACAAAGAAACTGGCTGAAACTTGCCCATACCTGAAAATATTAGTAAAGATGAATTTAGAAGTAATAGACTACTGCACTTGGCAGAGTCAGTTTCAAGGCAGAATGACATTGAATCTATGATATGGATATTTCTAGTTGCTCACTCAAATATATAATAAAAAAAGAGAAAAATACAGAGGAAGAAAAGATAAAAATGTCAAGTCTGATGCAGAAAGAAATGTGAACATATGTAAAGTCTTGAGAACATAAGCTGGAGGCTTGGCTATAATTGGATTGCCACCGTTAAAGAGATGCTGACCCCTCTGTGCCTGAGACAAGAGAAAGATATTCTGAGAGCAAGAGTCAATCCATTAAAGGCTCAAGATAGGAAACAAGTGAATTATTTTGAAAGGAAAGGGCTTGAACAAAGAATGCTGAAAGAGTATCTGCTCCCCAAGGTCAAAACAGAGGCTTCTACACTTGGGTTCCATAAGCACCAGACTTCATCTTATTCTGACAGTAGAAATTGGCAGCTGCCCCTGCGGTATTAGTTTTAGAAGAAGGAAAGTTCCACACATGAAGAATCACAGAGATATACCAAGGCTAAGTAATGTGAGGTAGGGTCAGAGTCCCTGCAAACAGGTCTTGTGAGGCCACTATGTGAAGATGTGAAGGTGAGTGCAAATTGTAATGGAGATTCCAGGATGAAAGAGATGCCAGGACCATGAGAGATCTGCCTAAACAACCACCAATATCAATAACAACACAAAGTTGAAGACTCAGGACATATATAGCCCAGTAGAGATGTTATAGGCACCTTAGTTGGAAGGGGTAGAGTTCCTCAAATCTTTTATTGCCCATCAGGAGTCACAGATACCAGATACAGAGCTGCAGAACTTGCTGTTTGCCCTATGGGTTTTTGGTATTGCTTTGATCCAACCTTTCCTTGCTCTCCTATTACCCCTTTTGGAATAGGTATGTTTACTATGTGCCTTTACATGTAGAAAGTATGTAACTTGTGCTTTGATTTTACATGAATCACAGTTAAGAGACTGCTTTGAAAATTTTATTTTTATTCTATTTGTTTTAATTTTTATATTTTATTTTTACTTAGATTTGAGAGAAGAGAGAGAAAGAGAAAGGGCAAGCCAGGGCCACCTGCTGCTGCAAATGAAATCCAAAAATGTGTATGTGGCTTGCATAGGTCCTGGGGAATCAAACCTGGGTCATTTAGCTTTGCCGGTTAGCACCTTAACCACTAAGCATCCCTCCAGCCCTGCTTTGAACCTTTTAAACAGTGCAGAGGCTGTTTTTTTTAAAAAAAAAATCGATGGTGACTATTGCAGTCTGGTTCACATTGCTGGTATAAATCACCCAACCAAGAATATCTTGTGGGAAAAAGAGGCTTATTTTTACTTATAGGCTCTAGGGAAAGCTCCACAATGGCAGGGAAAATGATGGCATGAGCAGAGGGTGGACGGACATCATCCTCTGGCCAACACAAGATGGACAATAGAAACAGGAGAGTGTGCCAAACACTGGCAAGGGGAAACTGGCTATAATAACCATAAGCCTATCCCCAATAATACTCTGCCTCCAGGAGGCTTCAATTTCCAATTGCCATCAGTTGGGGAACCTAGCATCCAGAACACCTAAGTTTATGGGGTTTACCTGACTCAAACCACCACAGGGACTTTTAAAAGTTGGATTGAATACAGTTTGTATCAAGATATGGCCATGAGTCTATGGAGGTTAGAGGTTGAATGTGAAGCCATGATCTAAGGAAGTCAGGTGCAGAATGTGGTGGTCTATGTTTAGCAGAAACTCTTGTCAGAAAAAAAAAAAATGTAATGTATACTCTTAATTAGTTTGTTAGCATTTGGAAAATTATATATACTTCTCTGCAGTACAATTACCTACTAATACACACACACACACACACACACACACACTTAAAAATATTAGGAATATGTTTTTTTTTAAAGGCTTATTAGAAACCTGATGCATGTCATAGCTCTGTGAAATACTGTGGAATTCAACAGTATGAGGGCCATTATTTGAAAGTTCTATAAAGGGCAAGCAAAATATATTACCCAGTAGTTAAAATTTATAACAAAAATTCTTGACAAATGAAGATAAACTATTATATATTATATATCAAATTAGTCAAGAAAATAATAATTTGGGCTTTGAGGCTGTATTTCCTTCAAGGTGAGTTTTACTATATGAATTAGTTAGATTATATTTGGCAATGTCAACAAATAAAATATTACCTATCTTGCACTGGGGAAACATAATTAATCTTAAAAATAAATACATATTTTATTTAGTTCTGCTCTTAAATCACTTTCTTATTCTACCTATTTGAAATTTGTCTCAAACAGATCACACTTCAACCTCTAGTGAAGACCACAAATATTTGAATAGAAAAATATTAAGCCTGCAATTTGAACAATATGGTTAATATGAGTATTTAATTTTTAAATCTAACATGTAACTGGGGCAAAGGTGAAAAATTTTTTGATTAATGGGCCAAAGAACCTGAAAGAGAACACAAACTCTGTCTGCTTCAGAGAAAAAAGCAACATTATGCCCACCTAAGCAAGCCCCTCTGCATGCATGGGCTGACAGTAAAGTAGCAGCTTTGCTTGTCCGCAGTGCTGAAAAGTCCACCTGGTTTTCGTCTGCTGTGTGCTCCATCCTCTTTGCTCCCTGATTTTAACTCTAAAGCTGCAACTGCACTTCACGGGGCAGGATAAATCACATTAGTCTATGGGATTAATAATAGTTTATAATTTCACTGTTTGGGTTCCATTTTGAGCTAACAATTACTTTCATAGACAAAATGACTCAACTTAAAAGAAATATTTATTTATTTTCAAGCAGAGAGAGAAGAGAAACAGAGAGAATGGGTGGGCTAGGGCCCCAGCCGCTGTGCACGAACTCTAGATGCATGCGCCACTTTATGCATCGGGCTTTATGTAGGTACTAGGGAATCAAACTCAGGTTGTTATGCTTTGTAGACAATCACCTTAACTGCTTAGCCATCTCTCCAGCATGAAATGACTCAACTTTCACAAAATATTTTGAACTCAGTGTATACAGTCAAGTTAGTACCATTGTTAGCCTCCTCCCTGTCCTCTTCCCTCCGCAAGGACTCTCCTGATTAGGGAATATGGGTCATGCATTGTGGGGTTAGCCATCAGTTATGGGTATGTGTGGCTCTGACATTCTTTCCACCTCCTTCCTCCTCAAATTTCCAAGAGCCATGTTGAGTTCATTTTAGGTCTGCTTCAGTGATGAGGTCTGGGGAGCCTCTGTCTCTGGATATCTGGTTTGGTAGGTTTTGAGTGTTGTCTGTGTCTATCTCCTTTATCATTGTGCTGGTACCAGGTTCACCAAGAAAGAAGCACTCTTTCCCCAATTACTCTTGGTTTCAGCTGGGGCCCTTTTGGGGTGTGATAGGCTGGTTCTGTCCTTACGATCTGCATCTATCCAAAAAAGAGAAGCAAATTCTAAAATGGAGAGTAAAGTTAATACCAGATAAATGGGATAACCATTGGCTTTTTAGAGAGAATTTAATAAGGGTAAGCCTTCTTGTAGCCCATGATTGGTGTGAGCTTGATAATGGAGAGTGGGCTCATTTTAGGATATGACTCTGACTTGTTTCCCAGCTCCTGCTATGGGTTCCATTCCACTGAGCAGATCAGTTAGCTAAATCAAGAGCAGTTGGTTTCCAACCATGGCTGTGTGCCACTATTGTACTTGGCTGAGCATCACATCAGGTTGCTTGCTGCTGAGTAGCTCTATAGTCAACACACCCAGTTATTCCCTTACTGGGCATGTAATCTAAAACTTGACTGTATACACTGAGTTCCAAACTAATTTAAAAACGTGTTTGGGGCTGCAGGAATGGCTTAGGAGTTAATGTGTTTGCCTTCAAAGCCAAAGGACCCAGGTTCGATTCCTCAGGACCTATGTTAACCAGATGAATAAGGGGGCACATGCGTCTGGAGTTTGTTTGCAATGGCTGGAGACCTGGCTGTGCCCATTCTCCCTCTCTCTCTTGCTCTTTCTCTGTCAAATAAGTAAATAAACACCATTTAAAAGTTTGTGCCACTTTCTCCCACTTGAAATTTTACATCATTTTTCTCTAGAAAATACTCTGTCAACTGTCTTCCCATTGAAGTATTTAAAGTTCTTTTATATAATTGCATATCTAAAATTTACTGTACTTAATGTTAGTATGTAACATGGATCAAAATAATTGGGTATAGAATTTATGATATTGTTATTTTCAAATAACAAAGGAAGTCTTAAATAGTAAAATTATGAACTTATGTGTATACTAAAAATAATATGACAAGTATAACAGATAAAATTAAATAATATATAGTAACTAGTTCACATATGCCAGAAAAATATACCACAAGTTGCTCAGACAGATATTGGCCTTTTCCCCAGTCACTCATGTAGCACCTTCTAGCACTAGACACGCTGACTTCATGGGGACTTACTCTCTTCCAGTTTCCAGCCATGTGACTTCATGTTACTTGCCAACAGCATATAGTGTCTTCAACAGCAGGGTCTTACCATTAATCCTTGGTGGGTCATCAAGTACTCTGACAGAAATCGGTCTTCTTTTGGGAAACCTTATAGTTCTCTGTGATCAAGATCTCATTGTGGATGATGGCCACATGCTGGTATTGGGAGTTACAGGTCAGTGCCCAAGAATGAAAGGAAGAAAAAGATAAGTAATATAAAAGAGATAGAGAAGACAGAGAAGAGGGAGATAGAGAGAGAGAAACAGAAATAAGAGAAGGTTAAGGTCAATCTTTGTGATACCCTCTTCAGAGCCTTGTGACTCAGGTCTTCCCTCTAAGAGCCTGGTGAGGGTTCAACCATTTAGTCAGTCTTTTAGCATCTGGCTAACGTGGGTTCTGGGGAATCAAACCTGGGTCCTTTGGCTTTGCAGGAAAATGCCTTAACTGCTAAGCCAGTCCTCCAACCCGAGTCAATCTTTTAGGATGCAGAATTTTATAGTACCATTGCTGTTTGGATCCAGTTTTGTGTCCCTCATCCCTCCCTTTCCCCTCCTCACCCACCTTATTGTCTGGTCTTCAAAATGCTTGTTAGGTATGTGGGTATCTCAGGTAGATTCAAGTTAGGAGCTGTTGATGAGTGAGACTATGCAGTGAGTATCATTCTGTGATTGGGTGAGTTCACTGAGAATGATCTATTCCAGGTTTGACCATTTTTCTTCAAATTTCAATGTGTTTTTTTTTCCTTATTGATGTGTAGAATTCCATTGTGTAGATAGATATACCACATCTTAGTTATCCATTTGTCTAATGATGGACATATGAGTTGATTCCAGCTCTTAGCTATTATGAATTGAGCAGCTATAAACATGGTTGAACAAATCACTCTGAACTGAGGCATAGAGCTTTTAGGTTACATGTCCAGTAAGGTAATAACTGGGTGTGTAAAGAGTTACCAGCCCCAAACTTTTAATAAAGAATGTCTGTGAAGCTTGACAAGCATGATGGGACAAACTTTCCACACTTGATGGTGTAATTTTAAGAACACATTGACCTGTTAACAGAACAATATGGAAATTCAAGTTGCAATAAAGTGGTTACATATTTCATCCTTTTGGTCAACTATTTTCCCAGGTCACCCATCCATACAATTGAGAAATTTCAGTAACACTGTGGTTATTAGCAAAGGGAACCTCTACAATTTGGTTGTGACTGTGTGAGGTGAGAGAAAAATTGATCATGGCATTGAGATTTCATTGGTTACAGAAAGATTTGTTTGATTAGCCTCTCTTAGTTCTAGGTGATTACTAGGAATAGACTCACTTAATTTCTGCCAGGATTTAAAGTCAACATGCATGAGCACTCTGCTTAATATCTATACAAATAAGCAGTAACTCACTTAAGTAATAACAGAGGGATCCTGAACTATATGCAGTCCTTATCTAATTGGGCCAACAGAATGACTACAACATGTTCAAGATGATATGAACAGAAATGTTTCCAGATAGAGAAATTTACTAAGATCCATAATCTCTGTCACAATATCCTTCCTGTCAATTGAAATCTTATTTTATAAAGTTACAGATGAGAGGAAAATCAAAGGAAATATAGGGCTGGGGCTGAGTGTGGTTCAATGGTAGAGAATCCTTGCTGAGCATGTGCAAGGTTGTGGATAGAATCCCACAGTGGAGGAAAAACACATTATATTACATCAAAAGGAAGAACTTAAAGATTTTTTTTTTCATTTTAAAAACAGTTACTATAAAGGACTCATGGGGTTTTACTTTCCCACAATGATGACCGAAGAAGAAAAACTAACATCTTGATGGCTTTTTGATTTTATAAAAAAACAAAAGTTGACTAGGTTTTAAATAAGATAGACATTTGGGTTATAGATTTCAATGTCATAAGTAGGTCAAACCTTGAAGTCAAGTAAGAATCTGGATGACACCTTTCCATAGGAGGTAGCAAGAGTTTCTAGATCCTTGGGAGAGCTTAAAAAGCAAAACACTGCTTCTTTCAAAGTGTATTACCAGAAACATATATTGAACAGGGGAAAGAAAAAATTAATAATGGCAATGAAAATTGATGTTAATATACATTTCACACAGGAGAAAAATAGTCTACATCCATAGAAATGTTTCTTATTCCTATGCTAAAGAGTTTCTCATATGATATTACTTAAATAAACATTATGGTATAGTGTAGTGATTCTCTCTCAAAATATTTATATTTATTTACATCTTAGAATCCTCTTTTCAATATGTATACTTGAATGTTCATGGAAAAAATCTAAATTTTTATTATGTAGCAAGGTAGAAGGTTTATACGTTGTACTGTTTTACAAAAGAAATGGAGAAAAAACTAAAATGTATTTAGAGAAATTTATTCCAATAAGTCTACTTAATAAACAGCCTATGGCAATTTTATCTCATGGGAATATTTATATATATGTACATATGTGTATGTATATATATATATATATATATATATACACACACACACATATATATATACATATATATATAAATATGTATGTGTATATATATACATATTTCACTTATTCCCATTTTTGTAGCCTTCAATGTGCCTGTTGTAAGACTTTCTCTCCTTATTTCATCAATTAGTGCTGGTAGGTGCAAAATATATTCATTCACACCTTGGGGTCTTAGGCTGAGGTAATTGAATTCATGAGTTGGGCTTGTCCCACATTTTTCTCTCCATATAACCTTTCTTCTGGGTACTTTGGCTTCCTCACTGAAGGTTGGTCTAAGGGTAGACTTATGTAGCACCTGTGCCTATCCAGTATGAGTTTAAAAAGAGGCCAGGATAGAAAAAAAAAGTTTCTCATATGAATGAGTTTTGGAAGGTCCATGTGTCATGTCTGCATCTTTGTTGGTCAAACATATGACTTAAAGCAAGTAAATTAGAATGCAGTTTATAAATCTATTTTGTGTGATTTAATTGGAGCATAATCATTACACATTCTACTGGGCTTTACAAAGATATTATAGTATAAGCATGCAATGTACTCTGGCCATATTTCTTCCCATACCCTTCTTCCCTCGCCTTCCCTCCATTCCACTCTCAGTAGACCTCTCACTCCTTAGAGACCTTCACTTTATTCTCATTTCTATAACCACAAATGATTTTATTCCTCTATGGAAAAATCTAATATAAAAAATGTGAGGGCTGACAAGATGGCTTAGCAGTTAAAATGCTTGCCAGTAAAGCAAAGGACCAAGGTTTGACTTTCCAATGCCACATAAGGCATATACACAAGGTGATGCATGCGTATGGAGGTTGTTTGCAGTGGCTAGAGGCCCTGGAGTGCCCATTCTATTCTCTCTTTCTCTATCTGCCTCTTTGTCTGTCTCTTAAATAAATAAATAAAATATTTTAAAAATAGGAGAAAATGTGTGATCATTGCCTAAATCTGATATAATTGGCTTGATATGATAGTCTTGTTTCATCTATTTTGCTGCACACAAGATTTCATTTTTCTTGATGGCATCTGACTAAAATTTTATTGTGTGCATATTGCACATTTTCCTTGTCCATTCCTCATTCATGGACACATGGGGTGATTCTATAACTCAACTATTGTAACTAATGTGGAAACATAACTACTAATTAATATTATCCTGAAGGAGAAATTTTTAATCTAAGACTTTGAACAAAAGCAGATAAATATAAGTAATAAAGAAGCATCCAAGGGCTAGAGAGATGGCTAAGTGGTTACGTGCTTGCCTGTGAAGCCTAAGGACCCTGGTTCAAGGCTCAGTTCCCCAGGACCAACATTAGCCAGATGCACAAGGGATCACATGCATCTGTAGTTCGTTTGCAGTGGCTGGAGGCCCTGTTGTGCGCTCTCGCTCTCTCTCTCTCTCTCTCTCTCTCTCTTTGCCTCTTTCTCTCTGTCTGTCACTCTCAAATAAATAAAAATGAACAAAAAAAAATTTTTAAATCATCCAAATAAATTAAAGTTGTAGAGAAAAATTAAGAACAACTAAAATTGCTCTCAATTGTGGTTCAGTTTTTGGTAATTAGTTGACACTTGCATTGTAAAATATTCCATGATGGTGCCTGCGTGTGAGATCTTGGGGTGCAGGTGGAAACAGTAGATGACTTCCTGAGGCTTAATGACACAGATTCTTAAATATCTACCACCTTTACCCATCTAAATAGTCTCACCCCAATAAAGAGATTTAAACTACTTACAGAAATAGATTAGTGCTGAAAGTTGTTCTATGTCTGAAAATATATAGGAAAAGATGTTGTATACTTAAATCAAAGGATCAGTTTTTTATTTTTTTATTTGTGGGAATTGGTAAAAGAGTTTATAGATTTTCAAAGAAAAAGAAGCAGAAGTCATTAATCATGTCAGGTATTCATAAAATTAGACACAAAACAACAGAGAAAAATTAACAAGTAAGGAAAATGAGCTATTTTTTTTTTCAAATAATGATAGATTAAGCAAAGCTCTGGGAATTCCACTGAGGGGAGAATATTGAGCAAAGAGAAGCATGTGTGCATGACATAAATGATTACTGACTCAAAGGAGATTTATTTATTTGAGAGAGAGAAAGGGAGATAAGGAGAGAAAGGGAGAGAGAGAAAGAGAAATAATGGGTTGCCAGGACCTCTAGCCACTGTAAATGAACTCCAGACACATGTACCACCTTGTGCACCTGGCTTATGTGGGTACTGGGGAATCTAACCTAAGACCTTAGGCTTCTCAGGCAATTTCTTCAGCCCAAAAGAGATTTTTATAATTAACATATTATCCAGATCATTTTAAATTGTTTTATTTTAATAAAAGAAAAATATTAAAACTGGAGCTGGGGAGTTGGCTCAGTGGCTAAAGGCACTTGCTTTCAAAAAGCCTGCCAGCCTGTGTTCAATTTCCCAGTACCCATATGAAACCAGGTGCATAACATGGCACATATATCTGAAATTAGTTTGCAGCAGGAAGGAACCCTTGTATGTCACTTTTTTCTCTTTCTCCTGGCAAATAAATCAACAAAAATATTTTATTTTATTCATGTAGCTGCAAGCAGATACAGAGAAAAAGTGAGAGAGAGAGAGAGAAAGAGAGAGAGAGAGAGAGTGTGTGTGTGTAAGAGAGAGAAAGCGAGAGAGAGAGAGGGAGAGAAAGGGAGAATGGCCACACCAGTACATATAGCCAGTGCAAATGAGCTCCAGATGCATGAGCCACTTTGTGCATCTGTCTTCTTATGGATATAAGCTTGCAGGGAAGTACCTTAACTGCTGAGCCATCTCTCAATCCCCCCAAGTATTAAAAAAATGTTAAAAGTAATAGTAATCATAATAAGGAAATTATGGTTTACTTAAAAGCTATAGCAGATGTACAATCCAAGAGCTGTGGCTCAAAATTCAAAATTTTTCAAGGGCTTAAACTCAATTAAATGCTAAATATCTTAATAAATGATTGTTAAGGTAAGGAGTGCATGTTTAACTTTTTCTAAAGTATAACCAACATTGTAAACTTCTAAGAAAACAATTGTCACTAATAATAAAGGATTAGACAAGTCAAAATAAGCTGGAATATGGCTCAGGTAGCTAAATGCTGAGTTTGATCCCGAAAACCCATATATAAAAAATCCAGAAGCAATGGCACACACTTGTAATTCTAGAACAGAGGAAGTGAGGGACAGGTGAATTTCTGGAATATATTGGCCAGGTGAGCTCCAGGCCAGTGAGAGACTCTGTATCAAAAAAAAGGGGCTGTGTTCCTGAGAAATGATACTCAAGGATTGTCCTCTGGCCTCCACACACACTTGTACAGACATGTACATGCACCTGCACACACAAATATGTATGCACACATATACATCAATGCACACAAATTAAAAGTAAAAAGAAGCTAGAGGCAAGTGTCTGTGACAATCAGAGACAAAAATATCTTCTATTGAGTGTGGTGGCACATACCTTAATCCTAGCACTCTGGAGGCATAGGGAGGAGAAACAATGTGACCTGGAGGCCAGCCTGGGATTACATAGTGAATTTGAGGTCAGCTTGGGCTATAATAAGACCTTACATAATAAATATTAGTCCATTATGCTTAGGTGGTTTATCTGATAAATACAAGTATAAGCTTATATGAAAAATATCCTACTGTGCTCCGTCATTTTAATACAATAGAGCACCCATGATAAACTTACAGACAGTGTAAGGGCACTGTGTTGTACATATGTTATGACTTTCCTGATCCTGACTCTGTCCACCTTTCCACTTTAATGCTGACAAGTAGGTATTGTGAATAAACCTTGACAGAGCCAGCCTCAGCAAGGCAGCCTAGACAGACATTTGTCTATGGCTCTTCTGCCACTGTGGAAAGTCTGTTCTGACGCAAGCACAAGGATGGAAGTGTAATGGAGATATCTGCCCATAGGTTGTATCTTAAATTGGGAGCTTGTAGAAACCAGTAACTAAATACTTCTCTCTTTCCTCTCTTACAAGGTGATTCCAATGGGAACTTATATAATGCCTGGGAAAGGGGCCAGAAAGAATGATTGCTCATGGTGTCAGACTAGCTCAATTAAAAAAAAAATCCCTTTATTTTTCTTCGAGTTATAAACATTCAAGTGACACACTTATATGCCTTGGAATCACAAATGAGTTTTAGATTTTACTGTTGAAGGAGTATTTGATAATTGTTTTTGGAATGTTTAGAACATTTTATTAAAACCAAAATTGCTTGAACTAAACAAAATAGCCAACAGTGAATACAATAGTATAGTTAACATCACTCATCACAGGTAATAATAAAGATATTAAAAATTTACAAGTAGAATTATGGAAAAATTCTTAAACGGATGTAATTACTCTCTGCTGAGCATGGAACTGATACAATATTCAAGTGCACTGAGCAAATGTCCCCCATTCTGCACTCATTTGCCCACTCCAATATATTCTATAGGATATCTGAGCTCAAAGACAGCAAGAGGTCTCAAGTCCAATGGCTTTAATCCCAGCATTTAGGGAGCAGAGGTAGGAGAATAACCATGAGTTCGAAGCCACCCTGAGACTACATAGTGAATTCCAGATCAGCCTGGGCTAGAGCAAGACCCTACCTTGATAAAACAAACAACAACAACAACAACAACAAATATTATGGAGTTATAAAACAGAATTAACTTTCTTCATATGATTAACTGTGTTTAACATAAAAATAAAACTAAGTGGTATCATCATTGAGGGAAATAAAAACTCATTATCCAAACAGCTGACTAGTACAAATAAACGGGTTGAACAACTTGACTCCTGCCTTCAGTAAGTACCTAGTAGGGGGATGTTTCATGATCCATGGTAGTTAGATGTTTATTAAAAAAAGTAACAACAAATAAAAAAGTAACTATTCTAAAAGTGACTCTACATATTTATACTTCAAAAGTCAGTATGAGAGGTATGTAGGTGCTCTTATGCCTTTGGGATTTTAAGTCTTGTTTTAAGATTTTAGCTATTTTTATTTTTGTGTGGGAAAAGCTTTATCACATCTCATATACGTGTTCTTGCAAGGTATACTACTGTTTTGAGTTGTTGAAAATGCGTATTTTACACTCATTTTAATGAACATATTACTATGTCTAGTAATTTACAGCAAGTGATTTTTTTTTTTCTGTTTCAAGGTAGGGTCTCACTCTAGCCAAGGCTGACCTGGAATTTGCTCTGTAGTCTCAGGGTGGCCTTGAACCCAAGGTGATCCTCCTACCTCTGCCTCCTGAGTGCTGGAAGTAAAGCCATGTGCCACCACACAGGGCCAGGCACTGATTTTTTTTTTTAATTTAATTTATTAGTTTTCATTTCAGTGAATACAGGCAGTTTGGTACCATTATTTAGGCTCATCTGTGATCTACCCCCTCCCATTAGACCCTCCTTGTTAATGAAAATGGGTCGTGCATTGTGGAGTTAGCCCCCAGTTATTAGTATGATAAATGTCTCTGCAAGTCATGACCCAACATGTAACTCTGACATTCTTTCCGCCCCCTCTTCCGCAAGATTTCCCTGAGCCATGTTGGGTTCATTTTTGGTCTGCTTCAGTGCTGAGGTGTTGGGGGCCTCTGAGGCTTTGGCTCTCTGATTTGGTAGGAGTTGATTTTTCTCTGCGTTGATCTCCTTCCCCTTTGTGCTGGTATCCAGTTCACAGGAAAACATCACCCTTGCTTATTTCACCAGTTGTCCTTAGTTTCAGTTGGGCCCCTTTTGAGGTATGTTGGGGCAGCTCTCTTCTTAGGATCTGCATCTATCTGGAAAAGAGAAGCAGATTCTCCAACGGAGAGTAAGTTAGCACCCGGAAAATTGAGATAACACTTACTTTTTTGATAGACAGTTTGATAGGTGTAGGCCCTCTTATACCCCGTGATTGATGGTAGCTTGATATTGTAGAGTGGGCTTGTGTTTGGGTATGGTTCTGACTTGTTTCCCAGCACCAGCTAAGGGTCTAGTACCACTGAGTGGATCAGTTAGCCAAATCAAGAGCAGTTGGTTCCTCACCATGGCTGTGTACCACTATTGCACTTGTATGGGCATCACATCCGGTTATTTGTTGCTAATTAGGTTAAACAATGTGTTGCTTGGACAGATCTTGGTCATTTCCCCCAGTCGCCTATGTAGCACCTTCTGGCACTAGACACGCTGACTATCTGGGGACTGACTCTCTCCTGGCTTCCAGCCATGTCATTCCATTTTACGTGTCAGCTGTGTATGGAGTCTTCAGCAATAGGGTCTTATCACTGGCCTTTGGTGGGCCATCAAGTACTCTGACAGAAGTCTGTCATTGTTTTGGGAAACCTTGTAGGTTTCTCTGATCAAAAGCTCATTGTGGATGGTAGGCCCAAGCTGGAAGTGGGGGTTACAGGTCAGTGTCCACTAAGAAATTGAGGAAAAAGATAACTACTATACAAGAGTTAGAGAGGAGAGAGAATTTACAGGGATGGAATTGAAAACAAAATTATACTACGTATGGTAACCCAAGACCCAAAACACAAAAATTACATGTTTTCTCTAATATATGTAGATCCCAACTTTTAATGTTTATATGCATTAAGGGGATACAAGGATGAGTATATGGCATAATTCAAAATAGGAGACCATGAGAGGAAAACAAAAAAGTGATGAGAAGAAGAGTGGACAAAAGGAAACATAGCAGGGAAGCAGAAAGGATGCTATGTTGGTGGGGAGGAAACAAGGTGTTGGAGGATGTGAAGAGGGGAGAAGAGAAACAAAACCAAATGTATTTGAAAATATCATAATGAAAACCAATTCTTTGAATGCTAATGAAAATTAATTAATTATTAATTAAAATGTAACTCTGATGTCATAATAACCCTCTCTTCCTAAGTGAACTGCTTCTCTTGGCTGGAAATTATAATTTTTCATATTCTTTGATATAAGTGTTTATAAAATATGTAGATTGCTTTGGTGGGGTTTTTCTTTCTCTTTTTCTCTCAATTCTGTTTGGTACATTCAATTTGAAGTTAATTTGAGAAGTTCAAAGTAAGTGTTTTTTTTAATATTTATTTTTGTTTGGTTTCTCAAGGTAGGGTCTCATTCTAGCCCAGACTGATCTGAAATTATTTTATGACAACATTTTCTCCTCTCTTGAATTTTATTTCAACTTTTGCCACTCATATATATAATAATTTTCTCTCATTCTGTCCTTTTCCTTATCCACTCTTAATTGTTTTTAATTTTTAAGGTTTATTTTGGAGACAGAGAGACAGAGGGAAGAGAAAAAAACTGGTATGCTAGGGCCAGCCACTGCAACCGAACTCTAGATGCCTGCACCACATAGTGGGCATGTGCAACCTTGCACTTGCCTCACCTTTGTGTGTCCGGCTTACGTGGGATCTGGAGATTGGAACATGTGTCCTTAGGCTTCACAAGCAAGTGCCTTAACCACTAAGCCACCTCTCCAGCCCCATCCTTCATTTTTGTTTTGAAGTGTATTTATTTATTTATTACTTATTTTTGTGTGTCTGTTTGCAAGTGGATATCAGAGCTGTTGTCTGGGTTTCACCACTTTTGAAGGACAGGGTTTCTTGCCAGTATAAATGAGTCCAGCCCAGTAGCTGCTTTATGTGGGTGTTGGGGAGTTGAATTTGGGCCAGCAGATTTAGCAAATAAGTGCCTTTAAACACTGAGCCATGTCCCTATCCCATCACTTCTAAATTTTTGACAGAGTTCATTGGTATACTTAAGCTTTTGGTTTAAAGTGGTAATAATGATAACAATGGTGCCAAAACTACATGAAAATATCATCAGTACCCATCCTCCAGAATAGCACTCACCATTTCTTCTACTTTGTGTCTCTTCAAGATGTCCTCATAGTTTTTCGTTAGGCAACATAACTTTGATTCTAGAGTATCTCTAGGTTGTGTTAAGTGAAAAAAATTCCTGGAACACTTTATATATTACCACTTTTGTTTATACAGTAACTTGTAATTATTTTCAAAGACCTCAATTTTTGTACTGCATACTTTTCCTTATGTGAATAGCAAACTAAACAATTACACAGAATATTTTAGAAATTATAGAATTTTAAATTGCAATATATCTTGTTTCAGCTGTTAACTTTAATTTCAAAGAATTTAGTTCAATTTTGAGTATATTTTTTCTAAAAGTAATTTTGTTATTAATTTATCTCAATACTATATAATTGGTGACATTATGTTCTTAATATAGAGACACTAAATGTCTACCCATTTTTTTGGACATAATTTACTTTCTGCTGTGCTCAAAAAAACATCTACAGATATATTTTCCTCTGGTTACTAGCACCTTGGGAAATATTAATCTCAGAGTAATTGAGAAACACTGGCTTGACTGTTAATTTTAAATGGCACATTAGTAACTGTCATTTAAATTGATAGAGCTATAGTTGAGAATAGTAAAAAGTTAACTTCCTTATCATTGAGCACTTACTGATTATTAAATTACTCATCTAATGTAACTTTGAGCTTGTAGTTTCTTATTATAAGAAACTAAAACAGAAAGATAAGTGATTTATTTAGATGGTTATATTTGTTGTTTATAGAGTAAGTCTTTGTCTTTTGTGTTACATGCTAGCATTTAAATTTGCAGACTAAACTTCTTTCTCATAAAATCTTTAAATTATAAAATCAATTGTCCTGAACTTGATAGCTAGAAAATTACATATCCTAGGAAATTCAAGAAGGAAAATCTAATTCACTATATTGCTCAGTTTATATGTTACATTGGCTCAGTGTTTTTATGTAAAATCAATTACTTGAGTACTTGTAGTTTTGTGGGGAGTGGTTCATTATCACTACTGTGATAATGTAATCATGTTACACAAAATTATAAGTGTGTTTATGCTTGTATGTTTCAAAAGAAAGTGCATAATATTGACAAACAAGTTTTAATGAACTGAAAAAAAGTTCATTCAGGCTTTCTTACACAGTAGTAAATTTTAAAATGAAGAAATAACCATTTGTTTCCAATTACAATCTAATGGAAGCATTTATATTTTTAATTTATAAAATAATATAATTTGTTGAAAAAATTAATAGGTACAAAAAGTCAATGTTAATCTTCATATACTTTCATATAGACACAAGAAATTCTAGGTTTACAGATATCAAGCAAAAAGCCATAGCAAGGTAGATTGAATACACACCCACCAAAAAATTTGGAGTGCACGGTAATGGTATTCAGAAACTAAAATTCTTTAAGTATTTTGTAGGCCATGACTTCAAGTATACTCCTCAACAATTTTTGTGATGCAAAATAACACCAATTTTTGTCCAGTTTTATAAAACTAAATTGATACATTTTATATTACTTCATTTTATCCTGTGGAAAAATGGCCTTCCTTTTAGGGGAAACATCTGTAATGATTGTGAAAGGATATCATTGTGACTTCAGGAATTCAATAGATTTCCCAGGGCAATAACTTTTAAAATTATTAGTGATTAGAGATTATTAATTATTTGTAAGACTGGAATATTTATTTTCATAGTAATGGAAATAAGGGCATATGATAATTATTGCATTATTTTCTCAATGCAAAGTGAGTTTTATATCTGAAGCATTTTATCTTAAAGATACAGCTTACCAGAAGTTCTCTGCATAAAAGTCTGCTTCATTTGACTTAATTATTGTTTCTTTGCTCTTCTGTCTTGTATTCATACTGATGTTTACTTTGTGACTTGAATGTAAATATGAGGAATTATATGTGTAATTTAAATAATTTCTGAAATATAATGTTCTCTCAGAACCTTCTTTGATCAGAACAGAAAGTCTTTTCTTTACAATGCTTAGTAAAAAAATATCTGTCAATTGTAAACTTGTTTATCACCTTCATATATTTTCCAATTTTTAGTATGATACACACAGTTCAATAAGCAGTTGACAATTACATATCAAATGTAAGTCACAGTCTAGGCAATGCATAGGAAATGAAGACACTAATCACTACTTTCCTCAGAACAAGTCCCATATCTTCCAGATAGAGTCAATCTATTCATTTCACTTTGTCCTCCTTCCATCTTTCCCTCCTGCCCTCTATTTCTCTTTCTCTCTATCTTTCCCTGTCTCCCCACCTTCCTTTCCTTCCATTATTTCTTTGATATAATATAAGCTTAATATGAACATTGAAGCTGTTTATATTGATAGTTTCAGTGTGTGTTGAGGGAAATATTATCAGACCTATCCTATAAATGAGTAAATACAAACTAAAAAAAAAATTAACTTTTAAGATCTTCAAAGAATTGATAGCATTTTTATCACTTTGCCATACCACAATTAAAGGGCCATTCAATAATATGTTTAACTAATCAATGTTTATGTGTGAAATAAAAAAAATCAGACTATACCTCTGTTTTCTTAAATGTACAATTGATAATATTTATATATTTTGAAAGTTTAGATGATTCAAGTTACAGTATTCTAAGAATTGTAGATGCTACATTTTTTTGTAAAGAAGAGTAAGCATTTGACCTCAAAGTAGTGTTTAAAATTAAATAGATAGATAGATAGATAGATAGATAGATAGATAGATAGATAGATAGATGAGCATAATAGAAGTTAGGTATGAGTTCTTACACTTGGTATGAATCTTCCATTTATTTCTGATAATGAAGAGAAACAGTTGGTTTTCTAGCAAAGATTGATGTTCTTTTTACATTAAACATTAAACATCTCTTCATCCCAAATAGGACACTGACAACTGACTAATGGATAGATTCCAATCAAGTCTAACTCAGAAAACTAATTGGTTTATTGGGTTGCTTACAGGAGTATGGGTGACTCAAAGGCATCACCAAAAGAGTCCCATGGAAGCTGCACCTCTGGAGCTTACCACAGGACTTGCAGCCACCTCTGTGATCAGAGGGTCTCTTTCAAAGCAGTTTTTCCTCCTTAGTATCTCTGGGAGGTGTCTTGTGAATCCTGTATCTGGAACAGCCTGTGAACTGTGAGGTGCGCACATCCTGAGTCTTATTTACTTTTTGAGCCTTAATAAACTTTGGAACTTCTAGAATCTTAAGGAAACTGGGACCCTAATTTTGAAGTTAGAACTTCCTAAGAAAGCCTCCCTTCGCCATGAGATGTTTCAATGTGGAGGAAATATACAATGCATAGTATTATTTATTCTGCTGAGTCATTTTTCTAGACTGTAACTGTAATTCCTGTACTTCTTTGTAGTACATGGAGTTATGTGACTCATTTTCACCAGTGTAATATGAGAAATGGCATGTATCACCTCTAAAGTAAAAATGTACTAAAAGAAAAATGTGTTCTCTCCTCTACTTCCCTGTAGGCTGCCTGGAAGAAAGTTACTGTTATACACAGAAAACTTTCACACAGCCTCATGTAGGTACACACATTTCACTGTTTTAACATGAGGAAGATACATATTTTTATTGTGAGTAGAAACTGACATTTTAAGATATGTTAGTTGTAAGTCTGGGATGGGGTTTCCCAGCACAAGTTAATGCACTAAGACCTCATCATCACCCACAGGAATATATAAAGTTAATGCACTAAAACCTCATCATCACCCACAGGAATATATATATATACATTATAACATATATATATATATATATATATATATATATATATATATATATATACACACACATATATATATGTATGTATGTACATATATATACATATACATATACATACATACATACACATACATACACACACATACATACATACATATATATATATGTGTGTGTGTATATGGTGTGTGTGTGTGACTTGTTATCTTCTTCATTTATATTGATTCTTATTGCTTAGAGCTGAGTTTTAGGAATAAGTAAGAATTATTTACACAGGAGAAGAAAGGGTTTGAAGAGTATCAAAAAGTCAAAATCATAAGAGAAACATTAGAAATTAGGTAGAATAATTCCAATGAGTCAGTAGAAAAAAATCAGAGTTTTAACTGGCAGGCCCACATCGCACTTACTGATTTAACACTCATAGGAAGACAATTTACAAATTTAAAATCAGATTGTGAGAAAGAATCTAGGCTACACTGTCAAAACACTAGCAGATATTACACATTACTTTTTTCTAGCACACCAGTGTAAGATTGAAATCCAATAAAAGAAAACAAATGTATAAATTCAGGGCTGAGGTGCGAGTGGAATACTTCCAAGACTCTGCTGGGTGTTTGGGAAATTGTGCACCTGAACCAACACATTCAAATTCCGGAGATGTTCTCACAGTACTAAGAGTGGGAATTTAATTTCTTCCCATAAAGGAAAGCAGGGGAAATGTCAGGAAATGCTGTTGATCTCCATCTTCCAAAGCCTCTTTCTGGAAAGGCAGACAGGTTCATAGGGGCCAATTTGGGTATTGCAGTAGAGCCTTCATCCCATATATACGTGTAAACTTCAGCAAACTTTTGAACCCAGAGAAAAGATTTGAGTTATCATAGCTTTTAGCTGAGAAAAGACTCTTTCCCAGCAGACACAAGGGCATTTGACTATGAGCTGTATGATAATGTAAATGCGTTCTGATGCTGTCTGTGTCATACCTTATATTTAACATTTTTGAAAGATTTCCTATGTCAACTCCATTGAGTATGACTTTTTTCTTCTCTGATTCAAGGTGAAACCCAATGACATACTGCTAGGAAGAAGGATAGACTTCAAGGATTTTAAATAATTTGTAAAATTTCATTTTGAAATAATCCTATTTCCAAAATATTTTAAGCAGAAGTTTTATCATAAAGTTTATTTGTTTTCTCATAGAATGAGAGTAATAATTTGAGTGCTCTAAAACAACAGTTTCTGAGCAAAAGTCCATGCAATCTGTATGTCTTAACTAAGAAGTTTCACCCTTTCCTTAGTGACTGCTCCGAAGCTCCAGTGGCACGTTCTGGAGAAGCGGCAGACCTGAGCTAGGAGAAGGAAGAGCCTTGGCGATACTGTATCCCTCAGAATTTATCTTCACAGATGCCTTATTCCTAAGGCTTTTTTGCATCTTTTTATGTAATATGTGTGCATAGTGTATGCACATGTGTTTACAGACGTCCATGCTCTGTGCACGTGCATGCCAGGTTGGAGGAGAAGGTGGGTGACCCCTCTACCTACCACTCATCAGCTTCTGTCCTTGGGCCAACATGTCTCACTGAACCCAGAACTGCTGTTGGTTTAGACAAACTTGCAGACCAGTGATCCCCAGTGATTCTCTAGTCTGTGCTCACATAGGACCGGGATTTACAGGCATGTGTGTGGCCACACCCAGCTTCTTGCCTGTGTGCTGGGAAATCAAACTTGGTGCCAAATCAGGCTATTTCAGGCCCTCGTGCTTTCATAGAGTGCCTCACCTTCTGAACAATCTCACCAGCTGCCATCTCTCTTACTTTCTATAAATTTAAAAGCACATTAGGGGGCTGGAGAGATGGCTTAATCATCACAGTGCTTGACTGCAAAGCCAGAGAACCCAGGTTTGATTCCCCATAAGTCAGATGCACAAAATGATGCATTTGTCTGGAGTTAGTTTGCAGTACCTTGATGCCCTGACATGCCCATTCTTTCTCTGCTTCTTTCTCTCTCTCAAATAAATAAAGAAAAATATTAAAAAATAAAAGCATAATAAATTTTCAATGAAACAATAGTAGAAACCAAATATGTACAAGTGTGAGATAAAACTTCTTTTTTAATTAATTTTTAAAGTTTATTTATTTATTTCTTCCTAGCTTTTTATTGACAACTGCCATGATTGCAAACAATATCCCATGGAAATTCCCTCCCTCCCTCCACTTTCCCCTTTGAAACTCCACTCTCCATCATATCCCCATCATATCTCCTCCCCACTCTATCAGTCTCTCTTTTATTTTGATGTCATCATCTTTTCCTCCTATTATGATGGTCTTAGTGGGTAGTGTCAGGCACTGTGAGGTCATGGATATCCTTTGGCTCTTACATCCTTTCTTCCACCTCTTCTGCAATGGACCCTGAGCCTTGGAAATTGTGGTAGAGATATTGCAGTGCTGAGCACCCCTCTGTCACTTCTTCTCAGCACCATGGTGCCTTCTGAGTCATCCCAAGGTTATTGCCATCTGAAAAGAGAAATTTCTTTAACCAAAAGTGAGAATAGCATAAATATATGGGTACAAACATTAAGAGAATGGCTTAATAGGCAGTTTGATAAGCATAGTATATACATTTAGCCAGACAGCAGCAGACATACCCCTAGGGCTCATGATTACCCTGTTGTAGGTTTTCAGTATCAGGGATATATTCTCTCCCATGGAGCAAGCCTCCAGGCAAATTAGAGGGCAGTTGTTTTCCCCCTTAACAGATATGCCACTATTGCACCAGTTGGCTAATTTGGCCTGGTTGGTCAAATATAAGGCTTGCAGTGTCCATAGTTGAATATTTTCACTGGTGATTTCACTCTCTCCCATTGAATTTCACGTAGTGTGGCTTTTTCTAGCTTTCTGTCTGCTGGCCTATAGGGAGGAGGTTTGCAGTTCAGTTTCAGCAGGATTTCTCAGTGACCTTGAAGTCATGTATGTGGAGTCTTCAGCAATAGGGTCCTACCATCTATTCCTGGTGGGAAACCAAGGCCCTAGGTAATGGCCTGTAATATTTTGGGGACATCAGGGACCTCCTTGGCCAACAACTAACTGGGAGTTATCCCATCCCTGGCACTGAAATTTTTTTAGTAACAATCAATGGCTACTGAGTGTTCCATTGTCAAAAAAAGTAGGCTTCCATATGATTTATTTATATCCTTTTAGATTTTTGATTGGCCCTCCCTTCAACTTTCTTTTTCTCAATCTCTTCCCCTGACCTCACTTAGGCCTTTTCACCCCTATTAATCTGTTCTTCCACTTACATATATACAATACCATCTTTTTAAGTTCCCCCTCCCTCCCTCTCTATTTCCTTTACTTTTGCATCTCTGGAATGTATTTTAGGAGAGGCTCACATACGTTTTGTTTGTTTTATATTAGCACAAGGTATTAACTTTCATTGTGGAATGTGTATCCATTAGTTGTTTCTGTTGATCTCCTTTGTACCTCATCTCTCTCATCCCACAGTCCTGCCTTGCATCTTTCCAGCCCCCACTAGTCCTGTTAACACCTCACCTTCCTTAGTAACTCACTTTACTGTCATGGCCCTCATTCTAGTTCTAATCTATTCCCACACTCACATCAGCATATATTCACATACATAAAAATTAAAAGTTGGGGGCTAGAGAGATGGCTTAGCAGTTAAGATACATGCCTGAGAAGCATAAGGATTCTGGTTTGATTCTCTAGCTCCCACATAAGCTATGTGCATGGTGGCACATGCATCTGGAGTTCATTTGCAGCGGCTAGAGTCTCTGGTGCAGCCATTTTCTCTCTCTCTCTCTCTCTCTCTCTCTAATAAATAAATAAATAAAAATAAAATCTTAAATTTAAAAGTTTGGACCCTCAAATGAGAGAGAACATGTAGTATTTATCTTTCTGAATCTGACTTACTTCACTTATTATAATGATTTTCAGACAGATTAAATCCTCTACACTCATGGAAGGGCTCATCAGAAGTCATCAAGCTCATTTTGTACATCAGGGATCTAAAGCCTACAGAACAGAGGGGATTTAGTCAAGGTCAAAAGTAAATTCATCACAGAAAATTTTAAACACATTTAAATTTATTGGAACAGAGACTATTGGTTTTAGGTTATTGCAGCTTCAGTGTTAAGCAGATTAACCCCATTAATGGTGGGCCAATGGAAAAGATGCCTGAGGGTGAAATTCCCCTAGGAAAGACAGGAGATGATTTAAAGGAAGAATTTTAAAGAAGTAACCTGCTCTTCCAAGTCAAGTTTTTGCCCCACTGGATTTACAATTTGGCTTTGCCTTTGCTCACCTGGTACTACTTTTGATAGCATGAGAAAAAAAAAAAAAAAAGTGGGTCACAAAGTGAACACCATCCCAGAAACTGCTGCTGATATGTGGCACATAAAACTCAGAGAAGTCCTTGTCTTGGAGGCCAAATAATGATTGTATGGATCTGTGAAGATGGACTGTGCTTTATAGTATAGATCATTCAAAGACGTTTGGATATACCAGGACTGTACCACTGCTGCCTTGAAACACTGCTGGCTTGAGATAAAACCTTTTCCAGGGCTACTCAGCAGCCGAAGGGGCAGAAATAGAAACTCCAGAGACTGTTACCAATGGCTGTGGAAGTTGGATTTGAAGTACAGATGTTTGATGTTTACTTATTGATTGTTATTTTCACTAGTCCACTCCTTCTTTTTTATGTCTTTTTGCATTGGAAATGTTTACTTTGTGCTATTATGTGTTCAAGGTCTATAATGTGTTTTGATTTTTACATGACTCACAGTTAAGAGACAGTCTTAAATCTCAGATGAAACTTGGGACTTCTGGACAGTGTTAAATCTGATAGAAAGACCATGGGAACCTTTGAAGTTTGACTGAATGTGATTTGTAGTATGAGGTGGTCATGAGTCTACAAGGGCTAGGGTCAGAATGTGGTGGTTGGAATGTATGGCACTAGAGGCATAGGCATTTTTGACTAAACTTCCTACATAAATCCCTGCCAAGGTCTAGCCTCAGCAGGGTTATAGAATTCGAAGGGGTTGTGTGGAGTTGGCATTGTGAGAAAATAATTTGGACCAGTAGTTCAGGTGAAGCATGCTGGCCGCAGAACAAAATTTTGCTTCTTTATTTACACTTTACAACACATTATTTATTTTAAAGCAAGACATATCAACTTATTCATGTAGCTTCTATTCTCTAAGAAATCTTGTACAATATTCCTCTTTTCCCTTGGTTTCGACTGCTTCTGTTTAGCTCATGAACCTCTTGCTCCATAGACATTCTGAAAACATCTTAAACAAGAAAGTCAGATTGCAAGCTGGTTAATATCTTACCCAGGCTCATAGAAACTGGACAAGGTAGCCCTTGCAGTTATATGGTGATAGACATTTTTAACTTCAGAAAGGGCTGTCTTAGCCACTTTCCACATAATATTATCGCACGGCCTGAGTAATAGTACGTTTCTCTATTTCTAATCCAGTACTGATTTAATTGTCTCTCTATGTCCTTTCTTTGTTGCTCCATTTTACAGTTTTGTCCTGACCTTGAAAGTCTCTTCATAAAAGGAAGATTTTGACATTTAACTCTTTTTCCATCTTTCCAGACCATCCTTACTCCATTATTGTATGCCCCTGGATATGGTAAAGTTTCATCTATTCAACCAGTGTCTTCCATTGATGTCTTTCTTTTAGGAGCCCATCAAACTCTATTGTTAATTCTGAAAGTTATGCATTCTGTTTAACTTCTTTGTGTGGGCCCAACCTGGTTACTTGAAAGATGTTTACTTTTACTCCCTAGCATTTCAGGTTCTTTTTCTAGTAAGTCATCTGAAGGTTCAGGAAATGTGCCCATTAATTCCCGTAATCATAAGTAATGTTTCTTGGGAACAATTGGTACGACATATAACAGCATTGTGAGGAACATATATCATTAGGTGAAGTATACATTTGTGGTGTTCAAACTAGCCATAGTTTCAGGATCCATAATCTGATTACCTGTTTAAATATTACAGACTCAGAAATTTCTGTAGAAACATTGTTTTCCTGTTTAATCATTGTTAACTGTATATATACATCTGAATTGGATTCCTTATTAGTACTAAGAAGAGGAAAACGAAAGCAAAAATAAGTACTAATAAACTTATATTAACTCCAAAACTTCCAAGGAAAAGATAGCAATAGCTCAAACTGTCAGAAAACAGGCACTCCAGGAGGTCGCTGAAGACTTCCTGGCCCTGCAAAGAACATCTCGGATGCCGCAGCCCTGCTGAACGGTGTCCCATCAGCGTCACACTCCAGAGCTGACTGTTGTTGCCATTTGGCCACCAACAAATCCTGAGAAGGATTATCCTAGCTTAGCAGGCATGTCACTTGGTGTATATCTTCGGTCCAGCCCTAGTAGGTATGTGAAGAGCAGTTTGGGCTCTGATGGTGTGTGCTTGCTGGTACTTGCTGTTTGGTGGTGACTCTCACTGGGACTGTGGAAGAGAGCAAGCTTCATCTGTCATTGATGGTGTTCTCCTACAATTTGTAACCCTGAAATAAACCTTTCTTGTCTGTAAGTTGCTTCTAGTCTGGTATTTGTCCAGCAATGTGAAACTAACTACAACAAATGAGTGGAATCCTATGATCTTTCTTTCATGTCTGGCTTCTTTACATTAGCATATATTTTTAAGATATATCCACATTGTTTCATGTGTCAAGTTCCATTTCTTTTTTCAATGTTTTATTCCTTTTTGTTTGTTTGTTTTTGATTTTTGAGATAAGGTCTCACTCTGATCCAGGCTGTCCTAGAATTAACTATGTAGTCTCAGGGTGGCCTCAAACTCACAGCAATCCTCCTACTTCTGCCTCCCGAGTGCTGGGATTAAAGGTGTGCACCACCACACCGAGCTTTCATTCCTTTTTAACTTTATTTATTTATTATTTATTTAATTGAGAGAGAGAGAGAGAAAAAAAACAGGAGATAGACCTAGAGAAAGAGAAAGAGAAAGAGAAAGAGAAAGAGAAAGAGAAAGAGAAAGAGAAAGAGAAAGAGAAAGAGAAAGAGAAAGAAAGAGAATGGGTATGCTAGGGCCATTGGCCACTGCAAATAAACCAGAAACATGCACCACCTTGTACATCTGGCTTAGGGGCATTGAAACTGGATTCTTTGGATTTGCAGGCAAGCGCCTTAACCACTAAGCCATCTCTTCAGCCCAGTTTCATTTCGTTTTAATGGCCAGAAATGTTCTATTCCACACATATTGTTGAATCCACATTCATCTTCCCATGGTCATATGGGATATTTCCAGGTTTATCTATTATGAAGAATTCTGCTATAAATTTTCATTTACAAGTCTTATAGAGACCCATCAGCTCATCAGGGTTAATCTCCAGTGTGACAGCTCCCCATAGTGTGGGACATTTACAGGAGCCCACAAACTGTTTACAACTCTAACAAAGGAGAGCTTCAGCTTCTGTGCATTCTTCCTGTCACATATTATTGCCTCCTGATTGCTGTATTCTAAATAATCTAATAATGTGAAATGATAAATTGTTTTGTTTTTAAATTGCATGTCCCTGGATATGACTAATTAGTATTTTTCCATTTGCTTATTGGACATTTACATGTGTTCATTGGAAAAATGTCTACTTAAAAATCTTTCTCTGGGCTGGAGAGATGGCTTAGCGGTTAAGCACTTGCCTGTGAAGCCTAAGGACCCCAGTTCGAGGCTCGGTTCCCCAGGACCCACGTTAGCCAGATGCACAAGGGGGCGCACGCGTCTGGAGTTCGTTTGCAGAGGCTGGAAGCCCTGGCGCGCCCATTCTCTCTCTCTCCCTCTATCTGTCTTTCTCTCTGTGTCTGTCGCTCTCAAATAAATAAATAAATAAATAATTTTTAAAAAATTTAAAAAAAAATCTTTCTCTGTTTTAAAATTGAATGTTTTGTTTTGTTTTGTTTTGGAATGGAAGTTGGGACTTTGTCTTGCTAGTTAATCCTGATTGGCTTGGTACCCTCTATGTATCCCAGGCTGGCCTTAAACTTATGCAATTCTTTTGTCTCAGCCTTCTGAATGGTGGGGTTGAATGCATGTGACAACCCCCTGGTTCTTGTTTTTTTTTATTATTATTATTGAGTTATAAAAGATATTTATATTGGTTTGGTCTAAGTCTTGTACAGGGTGTATAATTTGAAGTATTTGTATAGATTTTTTTAGTGCCATGCGTTGAACATCTATTTCCCTGCTGTCTTAGCATCCTCAATCATAATAAAAAAAAAAGTAAGGGTATTTTCTCCACTCTACATTATATTCTTTTTAAAAATAATTTTTATTTATTTATTTATTTGAAACAGAGAGAAAGGAAAGGAGGCAAGTAGAGAGGAAGAGAATGAGTGCACCAGGTCTTCCAGGCTCTGCAAACTAATTCCAGATGTATGCACCTTGCATATCTGGCTTACATGGGTCCTGTGGAATTGAACCTGGGTCCTTAGGCTTTGCAGGCAAGTGCCTTAACCACTAAGCCATCTCTCCACCCCTGAATTATATTCTTTAGACATTTACTTTTATGTCACTGCTGTCTTGTTTGGATTACGGAATTTTATGAGATTTGAAATCAGGAAATGCATCTTTATTTTTTAAGCATTTATTTTTCAGTTATTCAGGTTCTTTTATATTTCCAAACAAATTTTTGGAGCCACATGTCATTGTGAATGCATGTAATCCTAACACTTAAAAGAGGAACCAGGTGATTGTGAATTGGAGACCAGCTTGGACTACATAGTGAAACATACACTCAATATACAGCTGTTTAAATTTTTTGTTTCTCTTCTCTCAAAATCATATAGTATGGATATTTTTTTCTGAATAGCTGTCTTTAACCTGTGTGTTATCTGTCATTTTATCCCCTAGCTTGTTTTTTTAATATTTTATTTATTTATTTTAGAAAAAGAAAGGAGAGAGAGAATGGGTGCACCAAGGCCTCCAGCCACTGCAAACAAACGCCAGACACATGCACCACCTTAAGCATACAGCTTATGTGGCTACTGGGGAATTGAACCTGGGTCCATAGGCTTCACAGACAAATGCTTTAACCACAATGCCATCTCTCCAGCCTCAGCTTTGTTTTATTTTATTTTTAAATAGCCTAGTTTTATTTTAAACTTGACAAGTGATTGTCTTTTAAATTTACCTCATCATCTTGATTGTCACTTGACTTATTTGCTTATTTATTTATTTATTTTGGTTTTCTGAGGTAGGGTCTCACTGTAGCCCAGGCTGACCTAGAATTCACTCTGTAGTCTCAGGGTGGCCTCGAACTCACAGCGATCCTCCTACCTGTGCCTCCCGAGTGCTGGGATTAAAGGCATGCACCACTACGCCCAGTTTACTTGACTCATTTTTGTGTTCTCAGTAAGCCTATTTCAAAACAGTTTGTGCAGTCTAATAGATACATATTTTAATTAAATTTTTAAAGCATATTTTATGTTCTATTTGTGACACTCATGCTCTCTGAAGTCTGCTGAAAGATCTAATCTGTGTTCCTCTGATGATCCTCACCCATGGAGGAAGTTTCCTTTTGTTGTTGGGAAGTTCTGTGATCTCAAGTGTATTAGTTTCCATTAGTGGAAGGACCAAAGACCCTTTAGAATGACTTTTATAGGATTTCAAGCTTAGAGTGGTATCGGGTTCAACTGCCACTGGCCCAAGCCTAGAATGTGCATTGCAGTGTGAGCCACAGCGTTTGCTCTCAGCCCAGGCATTGTGAGTGCTTCGTGTTCAGGGCTTCCTGCTCCAGAGCTGCTGCTTTGCTTGTTCCAGCAGGAGAGTGGAGTACCCTTTAGTTCTGCCAGCCCAGAAATATCTGCAAAGTATGTTTCATCCAGGAAGCAGCTGTTTTATACTAAGTCTTTTCATATTGTCGATTTGCTGGATAGCAAAAACAGATATTTTTGTCAGGTAGAAAAAAGTGTATTTTAATCTATTTTAAAATTAATTTTATGATCTCAGTGTAAGATAAATATATTCATTCCTATAATAGTGTCCAGACATCATAAAGATTATCTGAGTTGCAATATAAAATCTATTCAGTAAATGACTGCTGTTAGTAGTTTCAATATTGAGAATATACATGTAATTCACTTAATATACTTTAAATATTTATTTATTTATTTATTTAACAGAGAAATATTGAGAGAGACAGAGAAAGAGAGAGAGAGAGAATGGGTGCTCCAGGTCCTCCAGCCACTGCAAACGAACTCCAGACACATGTGCCCCTTGTATATCTGGCTAACATGGGCCCTGGGGAAATGAACCTGGGTTCTTTGGCTTTGCGGGGAAATGCCTTAACCGCTAAGCCATTCCTCCAGCCCACATGTAATATATTTAAAATTCAGAGCGTCTCTGATGAAATCCAGTGTTTCCAAAAGTTTGTGTTATCTTAGCTGATCAAGTACTGTATGGATACTTACTTTGTATCTTGCTAGAGTGCATTATTGGATTTTATTGCACATAAAAACTAAGAATTACTAAAAGCATTTCAATATTATAAACTAAAATTAATTTAATTTAGTTAGAAATTAATAATATCAATTAACTTGTTTTAATAAAATAGTTAAATGGGAAAATATCAGAAAAAGGTTAGTCTAACACAAAACACAAATTAATTCACTCTATTTTTCTTGGGTCACAAATTGTAATACAGTGCAAGTTACGAGATACACAAAATTAATTTTTCTTGAGCTGTGAATGCCTGCAGGTATCACTCTAAAGCCATGGCCAGGGCCTCATTTTATTCCTGGGATAAAAATTTCTATTAAGAAATGAAAAGTAGATGTTTGTGCCAGGGTATATGGAAAATATTTTATACATGGGACATAATTTAATACTCAGATCCATTCTATGTACTATTTTATCACTTAGTTTTCTGATTAGGAAATTTTAGAATAGAGAGGAATATTTCTGAGGTCATTATTTTAGGGGCAGAAATGACTTTAATCCTAATTCCCTCAGACTTTGGAGTTCATGCTATTAGACAGTGCTTTTCTTACTCTCTGGCACCAAATTAGCTGTAATCATCATAGTATATATTACATATTCCCAGAAGTCCAACTGGAAAGAAATATTATTCTAGCTTGAGTAGAAGAGGGAGGGAGGTACTGGGTGGGTGCACTTGAACTTGGTCGAGGAGTTTGAGTTGGATTGGAGCTGAGACAATTCTACACAGAGGCGATGGCTTTACGTGGGCACTGACACCAAAGAACATGACTGCCTATTCAGAAGGGGAACAGTGGTGAGAAGACTCAGTGGATAAAATGCTTACTACACAAGTGTGAGCAGCTGAGTTTGGATCCCTGGAACTCATGTAAGAGTGGGAGGTGGGCTGCTGCAACCCCAGCCTAACTGTGGACAGAAGGAAAGCAGAGCTAGAAGAATCTTGTGGAAGCTTGATGTAGGTAGTGACTGTAGTAGTGAACAAGTACCAACCCTGCCTCCAACAAGGTAGAAGGTGAGGCCCAACATCCAGAGTTGTACACACACACACACACACACACACACACACACACACACACACGATAGTATACCATGCCTGGCAGTTAATTGAATGCTATAAGGCCCACCTAAGACAGCAGAATTTATGAAAGCTATCAGTCCTTTTGGCAAGAGTGCAAATGAGACATGGTTTGGAATTTTTGTGAGATAAGTGTAATAGCTAAAAGATGGAAAGCAAAGATTTTATATCCAAGTATAGTGCTTAAAAGATTATTGAAATGATATGATCAGGAAAGGAAGAGGTTAGATCTGGGGAAATAGAATTTTCAGATTATAAAGTATTATAATTTTGAAGCTCATAGCTTATCCCAGGTTACTAAAACTAAAATAGTCCTCCTCATGTATAATCACCATATAAGTCAAGGTAATTGGATAGTGTTCCACATTGGATGGTGTTCCATTCTTACTTCCTTGTTGGCATTTTTGTCTTTAAATAATTATACATATATAATTTGAATATATGCAATAGTCTTTGGTTATTTTGTAAGAGTTGCAAATTTTATTACTTAAAATGCCCTATGTTGTCCAGATGCTCTAAATAAAATATTTTAACCACACTATGAATAAGTTTGCAGAAACAAGAGGCTAACTGAAGGGTGGTGTGGGCACACAGCATCCCAAAGCCTTTACAAGGTATGAAAAGCATTCAATGTGGATAATATCCACAGAACAACATTCTGCCACCATCACACCCACTACTATGCTTAAGAATTCCTTCATAGTTGAACATATTGTATGTGTCTAAAATTTTTATTCTTGTTTTATCCACCAATAAATTATAAATTTTAATTGGAAGCCAAAAATTGTAAAAATTGGTACTTTGTGTTGGGTAATGCTTGCTTAGGACTCAGTAGTATAATGTTTCAGCTATATGTTCAACATTTCATGGACATGCTGACTATTGCAATTGCATGATAAAGCAGAGGATAATGAAGGGAGGTATCTGCTCATCAAATTTCATACATGATCACTTCAAAATGAAATTAAAAGATGTAAGATTTGGCCTTCAAATATATGCCTTGAAGAACAAAAACATATAAATTTGGAAACTCATCAAAATCATCTGATTGTCTCCAAATATGGTGGACAAACCACATATATATCCGAGAGTGACAATGTCACTTCTGGTTTCCTCTTTGCTGTCTTCTCGCTTTCATCTTTACTGTCACAGGAGGGATGGAAAACATTCCCAAGATACAGACTGAATTTAAACCATACAGAAAAATAAGGATCACCCAGAAGATCATTACCAACTTTCTTGTTTTGGGGGATTATAATTATAATTATGTTTACATTACATTAGGGAGTTCTAGGTTAACAAAATAATATCTGTTTTTAACAGTGAAGTAATGTTTAATTGCTTTACATAACAGCCCACACATTACATCTTAAAATGACCACATACATTTTAATGGCATATGATACTATAAGTATAAATTAAAAACATTTTTGTATGATTTTTATTATAAATACATGATTTCCTTTGAGTATCATAAATTTATGCTTAGCATATTTCTAATGTAATTATTGTTTCCAAATCTTTTTCTAGCTTACTATTTCCATTTTATGAAACATTTAATATTTCCTGTCCTACTGTTCCATGCTGAAGCATACAAATTGACCAAATATCACTATAGCACATTGGGAAATTGTAAAATTCAAGTCCTCCCAAACAGCCTTTCAAGTTACTACTGCCATCAGTCACATTAGAGTGGTAACTCTGTTCCTTTAAATGACTGGATGATGCTCCTGGGATTTTAAATATATCAATTCTCTTGGCCACTGACCACCAACGGAGCAGAGCTGAATCTGTCAGAACAGGGGACTTTCTAGTGAAACTATGCAGAAACAGATGTATAATCCTTCCTTAATATTTCCCATCCTCTTTCTTGTTTTTTAACTTGTTTTCTTTTTTTGAGGTAGGGTTTCACTCTGTCAGAACAGGGGACTTTTTAGTGAAACTATGCAGAAACAGATGTATAATCCTTCCTTAATATTTCCCATCCTCTTTCTTGTTTTTTAACTTGTTTTCTTTTTTTGAGGTAGGGTTTCACTCTGTCAGAACAGGGGACTTTCTAGTGAAACTATGCAGAAACAGATGTATAATCCTTCCTTAATATTTCCCATCCTCTTTCTTGTTTTTTAACTTGTTTTCTTTTTTTGAGGTAGGGTTTCACTCTGTCAGAACAGGGGACTTTCTAGTGAAACTATGCAGAAACAGATGTATAATCCTTCCTTAATATTTCCCATCCTCTTTCTTGTTTTTTAACTTGTTTTCTTTTTTTGAGGTAGGGTTTCACTCTAGCCCAGAATGACCTGGAATTCACTATCTAATCTCAGGGTGGCTTCGAATGAATTCACAGAGATCCTCCTACCTCTGCCTCCTTAGTGCTGGGATTAAAGGCATATGCCCCCACGTCTCTTTGTGTTTTGATTTGTGTGTGTGTGTGGAGAAAGAGAGAGAGAGAGAGAGAGAGAGAGAGAGAGAGAGAGAGAGAGAGGAGGGGAAGTGAGAGAGATGAGTGGTATGTGAGGTGTGGTGTATGCACATGTTTGCAGAGAACTGAGGAAAATGTCAAATGCTTTCTTGTCACTCACCCATGTATTTCCACTAGATAGGGTCTCTCCCTTAATTTGGAGCTGCTGTTAGTCAGGACACCCCAGCAATTCTCAAGTGTCCAACCTACACCCTGCTACCATGCCCAGCTTTTTACAAGGGTTCTGAGAGTCTAACATGGTGGTCTTTAGCCAGAGAGCTTGTGCTTTAGGGACAAGTGCTCTTAACTGCTGAGCCATCTCCTCAGCCGCTGTAATTGTAATTTAATGAAGAAAAAACTTAAACATTCTTCAATAAATAAAGTCTCAACCTAGTTTTTCCATGCTATTTGGATAAAAGAAACTAATTTCAAAATTGTTGGTCTCTTAAAATTAATTGTGACAAAAATATTTTAAACTTTGAAGATAAATATCATAATCACTTTACTGAAGCATAATTAATTAACATAAAATAGCACATACTGATTTGTTCAGAGGGAATATAAGAAACATCATGACAGTGAACTTATAGGAATAACCCTTACTGGCAAAAGGTTCCTCACATCCTTTTGTCTTGAGGATTTTGTTTTCCTTGTTGTGATAGTTAATGATCATTGTCAACTACACTGAATTCAGAACCACGCCATGCGCAGTGCCCGATGAGGCTTCTCCAGAGAAGTTCAACAGAGCTGGGAAGACATGCTGAATGTGGGTGCTGAGCTAGGGTCCTGCACTGATTAAAAAGGGAAAAAAAAGAGAATGCAAGCAGAGAATAACATATCTTTTTCTCCTCTTCTCTCCTTGCCTTTCCTCACCTCTTCTCTCTTCTCCTTTCTCTTCTCTCTTCTACCTTCTCTCTTGTCTCTTGTCTCTCCTCTCTCTCTCTCTCTCTCTCTCTCTCTCTCTCTCTCTCTTTATCCTGACTTTAGATACAAAGTGATCAGCTTCCTCCATCTTCTATAGCCAATACCTGAAATAAATCTCTCTTTCCCTATATTGTGTTTATTGGGGTTTTTGTCTCAGAAAGTAGAAAAGAAACTAATAAGTCTGTTTATTTTGTTTGATTATGTTTCTTTAGTTTTTCTGTAGTAAGAACACATAAGTTTTAGATTATTTAAGATACTAACAAGAAAAATCAAACACTAATCCTTCAGACATATTGAGGTACTGCCAGCAAGTCTTCTTTGATTCACATTCACTTTTTGACTGATCTTCCACCACTTGAATCTAAATCCTCCCTTTTATAAAATAAAAAAAAGTCATATTGTGGGTAAATAGAAATCTGAGAGGGGCTTGGGGCCGAGAAATACAAAAAGGGAAGGATTACGTAAAGGTATTATAGTGCATATATGAATATACCATAATGAAATCTACTGCATTGTATGCTAACTTATAAAATTAATAATTTTGAAAAGTAGGCTTGTTTTTGGAACTCCTCAGAGATGCTAAAAAAAAGTACAAGAACTTGTCTTTGAACTGAGAGCCTGAGAAGTCATCTCATTAAGAAAATTCACACGTGCTGTAAGAAGTTACTTTAAGCTGTGACTCAGAGGCTAAGCAGAGTACTGGGGTCACCTCTCACTCAGTGACAGCCTCCTTGCCTAGCTTAGAGAGGCTGTGATAGTACATGGAGACCCTAATGCCTTTGTGTTAAAAATGATGTTTGAGATGGAAGCTAGCGTTCATATAGTATAGGCATTTGGTTGTTATGGCAGAGGGAAAAGACTAATAAAGTCTTGTGGAGGTTTGAATTAGGTGTCCCCCACAAATGCACGTGCTTAGAATGCTTAGTTTCCAACTGATGGCAATTGGGGAGGTGGAGCTTCGTTGCAGTAGTTGTGTCACTGGACCTTGAGGTTTATTAGCCAAAAGAAGCAACTTCCCATTCTCCCTGGCCCCCCAAAATAGACCTGCGGCTATGGGGAAACATTTACATCCCAACTGCCACAAAACAGCTCTTTAATGCAGTTATAAACTACTAGAAGGTACTCTCTTCTAGATTTAAAATTATGAGCAGGTCTGTTTCTATGATTTATAGAAAGAGAGGGGAAAATGTTTCTCTTGTTATTCATTTTATTTTAATTTTATTGCAGATGTCCTTCCTGTTTTTCTTAAACGTCTGCTAAAACCATGACAAAATTAATCTGAAAGTAGATTTGCTTGAGAATATATGTGTGATGGTTTATTCTGTTGTCAACTTGATAGCATTTTTATCACCATGCAAACAAATCTCTGGGCATGTCACTGAGGGATTTTTAATCACCATGGAAACAAATCTATGGACTGTCAATGAGGGATTTTTTTTTTTTTTAGATTAGGTTAATTGAGGTGGGAAAACACATCATAAATGTAGGTGTTACCATTTCCTGGGTGTTGGGGGTCCTGGACAATATAACACACAGAAAGCAAAATGAACACCAGCCTTGCTCTCTGCTTCTGGATTAAGGATACCATGTGGTTTAACTGCCTGTTATCATCATGCTTTGCTGGCCATAATAGACTGTCACTTTGAACTGTGAATGAAAGGAACCCTTCTTCATTAAGTTGCTTTTCTCAGGCATTTTGTTGCAACAATAAGAAAGGTAACTAATACTACACGATTTCATAAGTTAAAACCTAAGATTTTTAACTCCAAAGGAATAGCATCTCTGTTAACTCACATCTGCTATGGATGACATTTAGAAGAAGTTTTGGACTTCAGACTTCAGAGCTGATCCTGTAACTATGAAGGCTTCAGCGGCAGCTGGGATAGGATGAACATGCTTTTCATATGAGAGGAATATGAACCCAATAGACCAATTTTTGTTGGTCTAATTGATGGTGTATATTGATTTTCAACTTGACAGGTCTTGGAATCAACTAGAAAAATATCTTCTGTGCAGGTCTATGATGCATTACCTACTTAGGTTAGTCTCTGGGTTTACCTGTGAAATATTATCTTTTTTAACTTTATTTTAATTTTATTTATTTGGAGACAAAGAGGCAGACAGGGAGAGAGAGAATGGGCACACCAAGGCCTCCAGCCACTGCAAATGAACTCCAGACTCGAGTGACTCCTTGTGCACCTGGCTGATGTGGGTCCTAGAGAGTCAAACTGGAATCCTTTGGCTTTTCAGGCAAATGCCTTAGCCACTAAGCCATCTCTCCAGCCCTGAAAGATTATGAGGTGGGAAAACCCACCTTAACTATGAGTGGCAGCATTCCACAGCCTGGGGCCCCAGACTGAATAAAAAGAAGGAAATGAGCTGAGCAGCCACTCATCACTTCCTGCTTCCTCACACGACTAAGCTGCAGCTGTCTCAGGCTACTGCAATGACGCTTTCCCAGCCATGATGAAGTGAAACCTCAACCCAAAAGGCAGAAGAAAAAAAAAAGTCTCCTTCATTGAGCTGCTTCCTGTCAGCTATTGGATCATATCAACAAGTCAAGTCAACCACGCGCCCTCTAACCCAACTATGAGGGAGAGCTACAGTCACAAGGAATGCATCTTCATCATAGTCAGAATGTGATGAACTGTTTATATGGAAAACCCACACTGAGAATATCAGGGATGGAGACATAATTTCCAGTTTTAAAAAACCCTAATCTACAATTCGAAGAGCCTGTTTTGTTTATCTCTAGAATACATTTAACCTTCAGAGTGATCTCTTTACATCCGCCATAACAAACAGGTGACAATCTGCTCATCAGAGAATATGATGCAAAAATAATGGCATATGCTGTTATTCAAAGTAAATGTAAAAATAAAATTAAGTATACAACTCATCTTAAGTGAAAAGAAAATAAGGATTTAGGAAAATTATTCCAACCAGGCACAACGAGCCATCTATTAAGTGGCTGGTATTTATTTATAGTTATCCAAAATGAAAGGTATCAGCATACATCAATGCCAATCATAAATTGCTTCTAACAAAACACAATCTCTGTTTTTTTTTTTTAACTAGGGTTAACAGAACTGGCAAATTAAAAGAAGAAAACTAAAAAAAAATATTTCACACAAATGAAATTTTATGGAAATGTGAAATTCCATAGCTTAGATTTGAATATTACTTATAAATTTATCTCAGTGATAAAAGTTACTCTTTATAGTTTAACATGCATAATAAAACAAGAAACCATTATGGATGTACTTGTACCACTAAGGAGAAATATACAATACAACATGATATTTTAATCAATTATCATGATGATTCCACTTTTATTTAAGTACTTATATTCTTTTTTTTTTTAATTTTTTTTTTTCTTTGAGAGTGACAGACACAGAGAGAAGGACAGATAGAGGGAGAGAGAGAGAATGGGCGCGCCAGGGCTTCCAGCCTCTGCAAACGAACTCCAGACGCGTGCGCCCCCTTGTGCATCTGGCTAACGTGGGACCTGGGGAACTGAGCCTCGAACCAGGGTCCTTAGGCTTCACAGGCAAGCGTTTAACCGCTAAGCCATCTCTCCAGCCCAGTACTTATATTCTTACCTTACCTGAAAAGCAAATAAAACATATATGCTCATTTTATATATATATTAGAAAAAAGAAACTATCTTTTTGTTATAGATATAACAGCATTTTATTGTACTGTTTAGTTTGAGCTAATTACCCACAAATTAAACTGAAAGATGTTTTGCTGAGAAGATTTTATAAGATAAATAACAATGTGACTCACATGTACTCATGGACTTTTGTCATCAGTATAGTTTGTAAATTTAATAAGTAATTAAATGTGCAAACAATAGAAGATATTGAGACTCAACATTGCTCCAGCCCTTTGCTAAACTAGACAGGATGACTCCAAATTCACTCTAGTCCCAGACTGACCTCAAAGTCACAATGATCTGCCTACCTTTGCCTCCCAAGTGCTGGGATTAAAGCGTGAGCCACCATGCCCAGCTCATTCCAGATGTTTTTCCTCTGCTGTTATTCTACAATTTAAAAGTTGATTGTCTAAATTATGGACAGTGATATATAGATATATGTCATATATTAATAATTTGCATATCCTGTAGTAGATTTAAGTCCGAATGGACTATATTAAGTTTGCCTTATAGCATTATTCCAGAGAATTCAGTTTTAAGAAAGACTTTAATATTTTTAGTTAAAGCATTGTGTTTTTAATAAAAAGGAGATTCATATTCATGTGTGAAATTATTCCAGTTTCTCACTAATTTTTGATAAAACAACTCAAAGTGCAGAAAAATAGAGCCCTCTGCCCTTTTCTTTCTTACTGCTGTCAGGACAGGACTGAAGAGACAACACTGTTTCAGGATCCCCCAGGTACCTAGACAGGAGCTCTGCTTTGCAGAGGTCACAAGCAATTCAGGGATATAAAGAGGCATTCTGTGGGAGACGGGGCAGTGAGTCTACATGGGTGTGGCTCTCTGTTCATGTGCTTTTGTTGCTATATATTAATGGCAAAAATATCTCACCAGAGCTAACTATGATTTATTTCTATTCAAGGTGAGATGAAGGGCAAAGGTGAGAGAATAGAGATTGTGATTGTGAGGCAGAGAGAGATGAAGGCAGGGAGAGAATGGCATGTTCTCTTTCCTCCCATAAAAATGGGGAATGTGTCCCTAAGTGGCTTTCTATCTACCCACTCTACTCTTTCTCACAGATGCTGTAAATAATAGCAGCCTGCACAATTCTTTCTTCCTTTTGCAGCTCTACATAAATAACTTTGACAGGGCATACTCAAATACCTGCCTCCCTCCTGACAGGTTTTCCAGGATCGCTTTCATTAGTGTTTCATTAGTGTCCTCTTAAAGGTGAATGTTTTCTTACTTAATATATGAATGGGAGATAATGTTTTCTTGTATCATACCTCACAGAAATACTGCATTTATACAAACACAAAATTGTATGTTATGGGACTCTCTTTTAGATAAGCATCAAAAGAATGATAATTTTCCAATTGTATATACATTTAATATTTGATAGAAGATAGTAGTGCCTTTATTTTAGAGCCTGGATATTATATACAAATGAAACACAATTGATTTCATTTTCCCATTATTATTATTATTATTACATTGGAAATATATTGATGACACTGTAAGAATCCCTTTTGTGTTAATTTTATCACTCAAAATTTCTTATTAACTTGATCAAAAGCATGTAGACAAAGTAAGTATAGAGAGACAGTGACACTGGTGGTACAGATTTGATTGTAGATGATTTGGGATTTTTTCAAGATAAGCTATGTAAATGAAGTGTTTGCAAATCTCTGATTTTTCAGAAAGCACTAAGGAGGCTATAACTTGCAGTGGGCATTTTGATAGTAGCCATTGCTCATATTAGTTGTGCTCTATAGTCCAATTGACCCCACATTTGTCCAATCCACTCTTGGGGTAGGCTAAGTACAGACACATAGAAGACAAAAGCTCTGGAAAGGAAAAGAAAAGAAAGGAGAAGCTAGATCACATGTATGAAGTGATACACAGGATTTCCATATAACCTTTTCTTCTTTTGGTCATTTGGCTATTACAAATTGTGTTGCAGTACATAAAATTCATTTTGTGTTTACTGAAATGTTTAATTCCCTTTTAGGATATATTTCATAATACTGTGCCTTAATTTCACTTCATATGTTCCTCAGTTTCATCAGATAAATGTTATTACACCTATTTTGATATTGGATAAGGAAAGCAAATCTAATACAGGCTAAGTGATTGTCTCAAATGAAACAATGAGCATTAAAATTAGGTCCCCATTCAGTGTAGAGACAAAAGCCATCATACACCCTTCTGACTTCATTTATTTCGTTTGGACAGTACAATGGGTAGAATCCAAGGCTCCATGACTGCTAGGCAAACACTCTACCTTTGAGCTGTTTCACTATCCATAATGCTCTTCACTTCAATTCTCTGGGTTTGTACAAGCATATTTTCAGTAGTCGGGTTACGCTTGTTTGTGGCTTCCACATCAATACCTCTATTTACGTTAGGCTATATAATTCCATGAAAAGAAGTTTTGCCTATGCATTTGTTACTTTTCCATTCTGTTAACTTGAGTATTACTCACGCTTGTTTCTGTGACCAACTATCCGGCAAGAAGCAGCTGAAGAAAGGAAAAGTTTGTTTCAGCTCACAGTTCCAGAGAGTACAGTCCATCGTGGCAAGAAAGGCAGAGCAGCTGGAGCCCAAAGTGGCTTCTCAGAGACAGAGAGAGACAGGAAACAGAGCCAGGGCCTGCCTACAGTCACACACTTCCTCCATCCAGCAAAGGACCACCTCCTAAAGGTTCCACAAACTTCGCACCACCACCTGGGGACCAAGAGCTCAAACACATGAGCTCTTGCGTTTATGGGAGCCAAAATGCAAACCACAATTTATGAACTGTTCCAACTTGTAACAAAATATACACTAGAAATGCTCATGATGTTTCAAATGTATCTCATGTAACTGTATAAAATAAAAGAAAATATCACTGTTCTAAGACATTCGCTGTTCATTCACACTATGTCAAATATAAACTAAGTTTGAAGAGTGTAAAATCATGGATTGTGCCCAGCCTCCCTTCTTGGCTTGTCTTCCCTGCTGTTGTATTTAACAGCTATGAGATAACCGACAGGTTGCTTTCAAATGCCAAGCTCGAGATTCTCAGTCTGTCAAGAAAGTATGTGACACTACTCACATTTCCGAACTGTTTTGTGAATTAAATCACACAATTGAAGTAAAGCCTTTAGACCAAAACCCTGAAGTATGGAAACTCTTCACGAAGTGTTAACATAAGAAATCATGGCAAAGCAATGAAATAAGTCTGTAAGGGCACTGAGCCTAAGAAATGGCAAAGCCTGGCTAGATCAAAAGGTGTCTAGCAGCCTGCCAGGCTGAGTGATTACACGTTGCAGCTCGGTGAACCAGTCACCATTTCAAAGTCTTGGGTTTGGTCAAAAGCATATCAAGAAAAACACAAACAATTATGAATTTATTTTCTTGTCCTTAAAGCATTCATTTTCAAAATGTCTGGAATAAAATCTTGGTGGAAACTAAAGACCTTTCAAGTTCTGGAGAGATATTTCCTATGTCGCTGTAGGAGTACTTTGAATAATTTCTGTCCCCATTCCTATGGTGATAGATGGTAGAAATAAATAAATGATGAAAGTTTAGGTCGTTTTTTTAAGGCACATGTAGAATCATTGTCTATTCATGGAAGCCTTCAGAATACTTGAGAGCAGTAGAAAGTTTGTAATAAATGTTCACACTGAGTGGAACACTCCGGGTGTGTTAGTTAGCCCCTAATGAGTCCATGGTAGCTGTGATTTGAGAAATGCAGTGGGGGAAGTAAAGCTCATATGTTTTTTCTCTCTCCACTAAGTGAAGATATGTGCTAGAGTATAGCATTGTTAAAAGCCTCATTCATTTCTCCCTGACTGTCAGACTTACTCGTTACCATCTTCCTGGAATCATATCAATAGGAAACTAATGGATAATGGAAGGCTGGGGCACATCTGAATGCTGAGTCTAATGTTTACAGGCTTGGAGCAATACTAACAAATGTGTTTTAAGCCAATTTTTGTATCCACAAACTGAGAGTTCAGTAAGGTCTGAAAAATGTGAAAGGTGAAATATTAGGCAAAAGAAACTGGTATCTATGAAAAATGTTTGTCTTTCTGGTGGTACATAGGTACATAGGCAGCAACAGATACCTGAATCTCTTGTACTTTCCTGAAGAAAAGATCCAGACACTTGATGATAAAGAATCCCGCTGTTCCTTGTCTTCCCTGCCTGTGATGCAGAGGAGAGTGAACAACAGCCAATCCAGTGTGGGCAATCTTCTCACCTAGACACCTCATTGAAAGTTTAACTGTAGAAAATGTGCACTAAGACAAAATGTTTAAGAGAAGTTCCTATTTTATGATGCAAGAAATTCAAATAATGGAAAACTCTCAACATCTTTGTAATAGTGGTACAATGATGTTAATCATGTTTTAATTTGGTGCTTCCTAATAGAAACCTGGTGTATTAAGTCACCCACAGTTCATTCATTGTGACCTTATGAAACTAATTATGCTAAATATGAAGCAAATAATAAACTTTGAGCTCTTTCCACTAATGTTTAAGGGAAAGATTAACACTAGGAAGAAGAGATGGCTTAGTAGTTAAAGCACTTGCCTGCAAAGCCTAAGGACCCAGGTCTTATTCGCCAAGACCCATGTAAGCCAGATGCACAAAGAAGCACAAGTGACTGGCATTCATTTGCAGTGGCCAGAGGCCCTGACTCTCTTATTCTCTCTCTCTCTCTCTGCCTCTCTGTTTTCAAATAAATAAATTAATATTCAAAAATAAAAGATTAACCCAAAACATATGGATTATTACTGTGTACACAAATCTAGCTGCCATCTAAGCCTGTTTGTTGTATATTACTAAGATCACAGTGCTCAGACCTCTGTGCTAGACACTTGTTTTATAAAACAAATATTTCGGGCTGGAGAGATGGCTTAGTGGTTAAGTGCTTGCCTGTGAAGCCTAAGGACCCTGGTTCAAGGCTCCATTCCCCAGGACCCACATTAGCCAGATGCACAAGGGGGTGCATGCGTCTGGAGTTCATTTGCAGTGGCTGGAGATCCTGGCACGGGCACACCCATTCTCTCTCTTTCTCTCTATCTGCCTCTTTCTCTGTTTGTCACTCTCAAATAAATAAAATATACAAAAAAAAAACTTTAAAAATAAATAAAACAAATATTCCAAAATAAATTGAATTTTAGATCCTGATGTCAAAAATGTCTGTGAAAAAAAAATCATTTTCTAGTTCTTCCTTTTCATAGCAAGAAGCAGGTGCCCCACTTTCACGTGGACATTTCCTGAGTAATGAGATTTTGTGTTAGGGATAGGTGCCTGAAAGCTTAGTTCTTCACTCTTTGCATGGGTTCCTCAACCCCACATATAAATATAGGTTACATATAAACAGTTCTAGAAGAGTTTGGCTTTAATTTGTTTTATTCAAATTCAATGAAAGGAAACTTTTAAATACAAAAGCTTTTCTACAAGGTTAAATCAGTGATTAAGTCTGGCACCTATTCACTATTGTTTACTCTGAATTTATGCATGTTTGAGTCATGAGTATTCTAAGCATGACATGACTGTATGCTCAACACCACTGTCCTAATGAGCCTCTAAAAGCTCATTACCCACCTCCTAGAGCAAGCTGAGGAAGGTAGTCATCTTCAGGACTACATGCCTATGGGGTAAGGACCTCATGTGTGAAGAAAGCAGTGCAAATCATGTCTGGATCTCTATTCCTAAACTTATTGTGCAACTCTGATGCTCATTTCTGTAGCATTAAAATGGAGATAATGATGCCCGTTCCACATGGGGTGATTAAATGAGGCAAAACCTTGAAAGTGTAGAGCCTCTCCATTTTCATACAGATATGAATTCAAAAAATCTCATAATTGGCAGCCATGACCATTAAGATCACACATCTTTGATTATCTCATGGCACAGTTTTACTCCCTGATTTCATTAACCATTGATCTGATGCCTAGCTGGGAATAAAAAGAAAAAGAAATATGTGCTAGATTCCTGAGAGCTAGCCGGTGAGGAAGTGCTGACTGAATTGTAGGTTTTATATGAAAATCACATTTATGATTTAAACTTTCAGTGAATGTAATAGTAGTAGTATTTTGAATTAGCCATTGATAATTTTTAACAATTAGGAAAATGTCAACAGAATTCACACTAATCACTCCTCTGATGCTATTTATTACACAGTCCTTGGTCAGAGGAGTTATAAAAACTGAGGGAAGTCTTACAAAGTGAATAAAATCTCATTCTTGGAGAAGTGTTTGTTTTTATGCTTAAGCAAGATTAGATAGCTGTCTTTTTAATGCCTTGTGGATATTTATGCTGAAATTTTCTCTGTATTATCTGTAATAAACTATCTTCCAACTTTCCATCGACTTGCCTTATGTTAGATTATATTTGATAACAAGAAGAAAACTATAGCATTTTCATTTTTCTTATATTTGAAGCCTGACTTCTTATCTCCCTACTTTATGTTCTTTTAAATTCACCAAAAAAATTATATCGGGTAAAATAAATATATTTAAGCATATCAAAAGCATTTAAGGAACAAAACATCCACCTAAACACTCATGTTAATTGCTCTCAATATATAAAGATTGATATCGCTCCACAATTGTCGATCTGCCTCTGCCCTTCCTTTCATCTCAGTGAATGTGTTCAAAGTAGTTCTACAGCCAGAATGCTAACCAGTAGGAAAGACCACAGCACACCAGTGTGGCGGTCAGACACTGATAATATCCTCCTCCATTGTTCTTCTCTTTGTTTGTTCCCGAGGCAGGGTTTCTCACTGGAGCTGAGGGTTCGTGGATTCTGAGAGCACAGCTACCCAGCTTGTCCTGGAGATGCCCTCTCCCCACCTCCCGTGTGCTGGCATCACAGGTGGGCTACCACGTTGTTGGTCATCTGAACTCAGATCCTAGCACCAGTGTAGCAAGTGCAATACCAACTGAGCCATCACCCCAGTCCCAGGATCAAGATTTTTATACTTCATTAATTCTTGCAGGAAAGAAAAATATATAGTCTAAGATAAGACGCCTTAAGTCAGACAGAATATCAATTATTGGCATAAGGAAATATTTTTTTGTTCATTTTTTACTTATTTATTTGAGAGCGACAAACATAGAGAGAAAGACAGATAGAGGGAGAGAGAGAGAATGGGCGCGCCAGGGCTTCCAGCCTCTGCAAACGAACTCCAGATGCGTGCGCCCCCTTGTGCATCTGGGTAACGTGGGACCTGGGGAACCGAGCCTCGAACCGGGGTCCTTAGGCTTCATAGGCAAGCGCTTAACCAATAAGCTATCTCTCCAGCCCATAAGGAAATTTTTTTTTTTAATTCAAGCCTGGGCTGAGAGATAGTTCAGTGTTAAAGTGCACTTCTTTATTTTTTTTCCGTTTTGAAAATATTTTATTTATTAGCAAGAGAGGAGAGAGAGAGAGAGAAAGAGAGACGAAGAGGCAGAGAGAATGTGCACGTCAGGCCCTCCAGCCACTGCAAACTAACTCTAGATGCATGTACCACCTTATACATCTAGCTTACATGGGTACTGGTGAATTGAACCTAGGTCCTTAGGCTTCACAGACAAGCCCATTAGCCACTAAGCCAACCCTACAGCCCTAAAGTGCACTTCTTGTGTAAACACAAGAGACTAAGGGGGTTTGCAGCTTCCTGAGTTTGAATCCCCAGAATAGCTGGACCAACACCAGTCCCACAGATGGGGGCAGAGACCAGGGAGTCTCCCAGGCTCTTGAAAATTAGCAAGCTTTGCTGGCAGTAAAAGACTCCAGCCCAAAATAAGAACAGAACAATGGAGCCAGACACTAGACATACTATTCCAACCACCACAAGTGAGTACCTGCTCCCCCCACTAGGCTCTATAGGGCATATGCCTAAACTACATACACCACGCTACACAGACACACACAAGCAAGCGCAAGAAATATAGCCTTTATATTATTAGCATGTATCCATTATGCAAAATAACAGGTTTATTCTAATATTTTATTCATGTGTATCATGTTCTCTGATTATATTCACCCTTATCATCTCTCCTTTCCTCTACTTTTCTGCTATTCCCTTCCTCTTTCCAAATAATTCTCCTTCTACTCTCTACATTTGAGAGAAACAAGTCCAACATTTGTCTTTCTCAATCTGGCTTATTTAGTTTCAGAATAGCATCTTTAGTTTTAACCACTTTCCTGAAAATGCCATAATTTCATCTCTCTTTATGGCTGAATAAAACTCCACTGTGCATATAGACTACAGTGTTCTTTTTTATAAGTTATTTTTATCTATTTATTTGCAGTGAGAGGAAGAGAAGAGAAAGACAGACATAGAGAAATAATGGGCACACCAGGATCTCCAGCCACTGCTTATGAACTCCACATGCATGCATCACTTTGTGCATCTGGGTATATGCATGCACTGTGGAATCAACCTTGGGTCATTAGGTTTTACAGGCAAACACCTTAACCTCTGAACTGTCTCTCCAGCCTGCATATTTCTTTTTGAGAGGAAAAAAAAAAAGATTTTTTTCCTAGCTTTTAATTTTTGTTTACTTTTTTACTATTTTTATATATGTATATAATATATTTTGATCCTCATCCCCTCCATATATATTTTATTGTTACTTTATCCATTCATCCAACAGTGTCTGTACTTACTTAGGTTCCTACCACCTGTCTGTACAGATGCTATTCCTTTCCTCCCTACAACCTTGCATTCTCACCAGTATTTGTTGCATGGTTTCTTTTTATTTTCATTTCTTTTTTTCTGGGGGAGTTGATTTTCAAAATAAGGTCTCACTCTAGCCCAGGCTGACCTGGAATTCACTCTGTAGTCTTAGTGTGGTCTTGAACACACAGTGATCCTCCTTCTTCTGCCTCCTCAGTGCTGGGATTAAAGCAGGGCACCACCATGCCCAGCTTGTTGCTTGATTTTTTTTATGATAGCCATGGCTTGTGTGAAATGGAATCTCAATGTAGTTTATATAATGATGATTTTCATTTCACTGAAAGCAAAAGATACTGAACATGTTTAATGTATTTACTGGATAAACAAAATAACTTCTATTAGAAGCTAGGATAGTTTTAAGAGAGAGAGAGAGAAACTGGAGCTGGAAGTGCATGCATTTAATCCCAGCATGTGGGAAGCTGAGGATAATATTAATATTAATCTGGCTACATAGAAAGACCCTCTTTCAAAAAGCAAGAAAGAGAGAGATGGAAAGACAGAAATAAATACAAAGACAGAATCAGAGAGAGAGGGAGGGAGGGAGAGAGAGAGAGACTAAGAAAGCAACTCCAATATCCAATTTTTCTTTCTTTTTTTTTTTAAGGTAGGGTCTCAATCTAGCTCAGGCTGACCTGGCATTCACTATGTAGTATCAGGGTGGCCTTGAACTCACAGAGATCCTCCTACCTCTGCCTCCTGAGTGCTGGGATTAAAGGCATACACCACCATGCCCAGTTCAGTATCCACTTTTTCTTGGAACTAAAATTTCTCTTTCATCCCAAGTACCTCATGTTATAGTACCAATGTCCAGGCTTTTGTTTTGTTTAGGGTGTTGTCTTATTCTTGGAAAATGAAGAGAGTCAATGTTCAAGACTATATGGTTGTAGGAACATGATACCACAAGCTCATATGTTCAGAAAATGCCACTTTTCTTCTTTTCATGACGCTATGTCATATTTCAAGTCTATGGCCTTCTGCAGAAGTCCAAATAGTATTTATGCTCACTGATGTTTTCTCTCTATACACCTTCTCAATTTCCTTCCATTTATAAGCACTATTCTGCTCAAAATAGCAATATCAAAAACTATAACTGAACATTAGTCTTTATTATAGAAGGAAAATATCAGGAGAAGGAATACAAATATTTTCCTGTCAGCCAAGCACAGGGCTATGGAATGGGAGGCCCAGAGTCAGATGAAAGGAAGCAACCTTGTTCCCAAAGCACAGAATTCACACGCTTCTCTTCTTTCCATTGAGGAAAATGACTCTTGTAAGCCCAAGTAATATTTGGAAATAGTGTAAAGAACTCTACATATAATATTTTAAGAACTAAATCTCTTAAGATGTATGTGATGCTTACCATAAAATGCTGTACCATAAATATTAATTTGCACATTCATTCAATAAATGAATGGTTTGCTATAAGAATGTTAGGCAAATGTATTCTAATTTAAAAATAATCATTTCTTAGCTTTCTTAAAGTCATAGACCTTCTAATATGGCCCTGAGTAATCCCCACTTCCTGGATTCATAGCCTTGTATAGCCGTTTGTCCTTCTGGGTGGCTTGTATCTCGTGGCTTGCCTGTGATTGACACAATGCAGCAAATATTACACAATACCACCAACTCATAGTTGGGTTATAGGATGATTCTGCCATGTGTGTTGAACACTCCCTTCAGTCATTTGCCCTGGGACAATCCTTAACATGAGACAGTGCTATGGAGAACTCAGAAACTTATATTTGTAGTCACCACATGTGAAGCTAGAAAATTAGTTTTCTCTAAAGCTGAACCTTCAAAACATAAATAAGCAAATTATGAGTCTCATATCACTTATGGCTTCAATACTGTTCTAAGAGACACCTGAGATGGAAGCACCCAGCTAAGCAAGGTACAGATTCCTGACCTACAGACATGATGAAATATTGCTTTTTGTTCAAGCTTCTCTACTTTGCAGTGATGTGGAAAATTGATGTCTCATACACCATGGCTTTATATAGCTTTTCCAACAATGCTACATTGTTTGTTAGACTTCTAAATGCTTTGTTAAGTGAGACCAATGGTAAGACCCATGAGATTTAATAAGACAAAATTATAGAAAATATTTAAGCAGGACTTTCTACCCATGATGTCTCCTTAGTGACATGAACTTTTCCAAGTCTATGAATTTTGCCTATCTCTTTAGTATTAGTATTTTCTTTTCATTTTGTATAAACAAATGATTCATTGTTAGAGAGATATTATAGTTCCATGCCAACAAGGAATAATTGCTCTTTTAAGTCTTTATGCATCAAGTGAAAATTCTGCATTGATTTCACTTAGCATATGCTAGAAAGAAAATGACTTTATGACAAGAAATTAGATGGTATTGTCACACTTTGGTAGCAAACAACTTGTCCCCCATTGCATGAAGTAAGCATTCCTAGAATAGCTATTATTTGCAGAAAGAAGCTAAACAAATTTTTAATACAAATGTAGACAGATTTCCTTCAGGAAAGAAAACTGATGAAGCTAATATCTCAAATGTCTTTCCATTTGTATGGAAAATATTCTTTATCAAAATCTTTATGTTTTACCTTCATCAAAGATGGAATGATTGTGAACAAATCCAAACAGTCCTAGAGCAAGGTACAGATGTTACCAAATTGAACATTAAAATGATTTATCTCCCATTTCAAACTGTTCACCAAGTAGGAATAAAAAAATTATGTTTATGACCATAAAATTAGTGATGTACCAAGTCTATATTGGTAGATATACTTTTGTCATCACTGATCATATATCATTTAAGTTTAATATTTCTTTATTATTTCAATTCTTTGAAATTGTGCTGATTGGAAGTGATGACTACAAACATTTCCTTGCTTATTACTTACTTGTTATAATCACTCTCTAGAATCATGAGTGTCTATAGACTATAGTTAAATCAAGATGATTCTGCAGATTGTATTTGGTATTTAATAAACTACAACCATTGTATCCATGTTACTTCCTACTCTGAACAGCAATCCCTATGAAACAGTAGGACCTGCTCATTCTTCTAGCCCAGTGGTTTGCCATACATTCTTAGTTTTTCATATTTTACTCATTAGTTAGCAAGTTTACTATATCCCTAACAAAACCTTTACATCATGTCAATGTAGCTTTGTAACAGAACTTGAGTAATGAATAAACAAATGAAATTAAAGAATGATTAAGGGAGAAATTTGCTGCTAAGCCTTTAGTTGAGGAACTTTACCAAATTATTGTTGTTTCATAAGGTAAAACATAAAGCGAATATTTTCAAAGTTTTAATAATGCTTGTCTAAAATTATGGGATAGTTAGTAATGAAGACAGTTTAAAATAAAGTTCATTGTCTAGGTATGTTTCTCTTAGTAGCTGCAACAGAAATGAATAGAAAAGCCAAGTCTTCAGTATGCAATAAAGGAATTAGTGTGAGCCTATAACTTGGGTAGATTTTTTTAACCTAAAGCTATGCTAAAGCTCCAAATGATTTCTTAATAAATTTAGTAATGTAAATTTAAACTTGTTTAATAATATGTCAAGCTGTATTGGATTAAATTAGCCCCTTTCTGCCATGGAAACATTATTTTTATTTTTCATGAACTTATAAAATCATACCATATTAGTTCAATAATATTTAATTTATATGTGGTATTTCACAAGGAAAATAACTTAAATAAGTTTCAATATGCCATAATTTTCTTCTTCTAATGGTTACTCAGTGGAAGGTGGAAGTTTAGTTCTAAGTGATCATAATATAAAGAAATACAGTGATAGCAGCATTTTAGGTTCACATGAAAAAACTGGAAGCTAGAAGAGATCACATCTTGCTATCTAAAGTTCAATATCTTATATAAAATATGCATTAACTATTCTCTCAGTGTTTTACAGAAGTTAAGATTTCTAATTTTTCTGATCAGTGGTCCACCAACAAAATATCAATGAAAATCTACATTAAATAGACCCAAGTAGATCCTGGAGTAATAAACATGAACCTTCCTAAGGCCCAGAGGTGCTGTCAATCACATGCCTAATTTTTGTAGACAATATGAAGCCATTTCAGGCCCTATACAGAAAAACAAGAAGTCCAGTATCATCACACTTTTGTGCTATGTAGGTAAACTTTCTACAATACTTAGGGACATGCAGTTTCACAAAGCAAAGGTAGAATGTTCTGATGACTTGCAAAGCAAGGAAAACCCACGGAACTACTGTCAATAGTGCCTTGGATTAACACACAAGGCTATTGTTTTAAAAGGGACTTTATAATGTTTTGGATACTGTAATCTCACTGATTATAGCTGCTTTCCTGTTTTCAGTTATCTATTCATTCAACTAATCACCTCTAAAGTGCAGGTGACAGGTAGCTGAATTGTGTATTTTTAGGCACAAGGAGGGTTTATAAATGTATCACGTATGTTACCTCATCTTGCCTGATGCTACATGGCTTAGGAGCCGTTTGTATCCGTAGTCTATGAACAGTCCTCTGTATTAATATACTAGGACTGCTTGAACACAATAGCACAGGCTGATTGGCTTAAAAAAACAGAAATTTATCCTTTTATGTTCTTAGAGGTTAGAAGTGTAAGGTCAAGGTATTGGCAAGTTCAGTATTTTTAGTTATTTTTCTTGTCATGAAAACATCTTCCTTCTAATTTTTTCCCTTATAGGATCACTCCTTGGTGTGAGCACGTACCTGTCTTATGCCTGTGTGACAACCTCTTCTGATAAAGTTGTCAGAAGTACTGGGTGAGTGAAAACAGAAAGAAAAAAATTCAACTTGTCATTTCAGAGGCTCTATCTCCAAATAAAAATTGCATTCCTAGGTAACAGAGTTTCAGGATAGGAATTTTGGAGGCGACATATGGGGTAAGTCCGACCTTAACACTCATCTTGATCTCCTGTAGGCACTAAGGACAGTGATTACCTCGTGTTCCATGCTTCAGGGCAAGGCTTTTCTTCCCCCCTCTGGAAACAAATGGAGTTACTTTATTAAATGTTTGTGTTACAAGAATGAAACTGCTCTCTAACAGAACACATTCTTAAGAAATATCTCTTGGGAGCAAATAGAGGAAAGAGTACATTTGTGTCAGAAATACTGCTGACATGGGTATTATCACTGAGAGGAATGACAAAAGTAGCCAAGTCACAGCAGTTCTCTACACAGGTTTGTATCATTTCATATATCCATGTCAATATATTACAAATATCAGGATGGTAAGAACTATAGAGTTAATGATACTGTAGCATTTATAAACCATCAACACAAAACAATTCCTCTAAAAGAGCCTATTTTCTATTTTATTTTTGAAAGCGAGTAAAGGAGAGGGGAAAAGGCAGAAAGAGAGAGAGGGAGAATGGGCACTCCAGGACCTTCAGCCCGCTGTAAACCAACTCCAGATGAGTGAGCCCCTTGAGGTACATGTGTGACATTGCGTGCTTGTGCCACTGCATCTGGTTATCTGGGACCTGGAGATCTGAGCATGAGTTCCTAGTTTTCACAGGCAAGGGCCTTAACCTCTAAGCCATCTCTCCAGCCCATGAATTGCTTTCAATAATTCTTATTTTTTCAAAGCACTGTTCTTTTTTAAGCTGCAGTTAGAGATTTCCCACATATCCCATACAACCACACAGGTGTAGCCTCTGCCATCACTTCAACCTCCAACAAACCACTTCATTTACTGCAATTAAGGAATACAGAAAAAAAAATTAGCAGTTTATTTGAACAAAAAGCATTTATGAAGGGCAGTAAGCAGAGCCAGGACAGCTTCTGAGACCTCAACCCCATCTTGTAAGCAAACAGTGCATATGGAAAGAAAGAAGTCACTAGTATAACTTTACTTGTTATTGCCTGTCATTTGCCTTCATGTTGACATGGTGTGACAAGGAGATTGCTTTATCTCCTGTGATTGGCTCGTAGGCACCTGCTGTGACTGCCGGCTCCCTGTGTTAAGAGTGTGCACCACGTCTGAGCTGCAGAGATTTTGATGTATGAAATTATGTCCAGTTAGTCAAGCAGAAATGAAAACTAGGGGGGAATCCACTATTATATTTGAAGGTATTCTTACCCATTTATCAGAAATGGACATATCTAGTTGTCAGAATGTCAGTGAAGACAGGGAAAATTGTCCAGCCTACCAATCAACTTATTATAAAAATATCTATAAAATAGATAAAAGAATATATCATTTTCTCATGATAGCATGGAACAGTTACCAAGATAGTTCTTACTGGGGCCATTGAATACATCATAACAAACTTAGAATAGGAATTAATATCTACCCTCAGACAACAATGGAATTACTTAGAAAGTAGAAAAAATTCTAGAGAAATCCTTAAAAATTTAAAAGTTAGACAACAAACTTAAAGGACATATGTGACAAGGAAGACATCTCAAAAATTAAAATGTATTTGAATTAAATAAAAATGAACATATGATGCCTCAAAATTTGTGGTGCAGTGAAAGCAATGTTCAAAGAAATATCTATAGTGTTGAGTGCAGAAGTCAGGATAGGGCACATTCCTAAAATCCATCATGTGAGCTTCCACTTAGCAATCTAGGAGAAGAAGACAATTTGAAATCCGAAGAGAATGCCAAAATAAATAATGACAATTATAACAGAATAAATTAAACTGAGAAAGGTAAAATCAATGAAAACAAATACTGGTTGCTTGAAATAAAACCAATAAAACTGACACAGCTTTAGTCTGGCTAGCCAACCACACAAATGTGAGGACACAAAGAATTAATATCAGATGAAAGCAGAATGCCACAAGAGATGCTATGGATATTAAGTGGTTAAAAATGAACACTATGCAAAACCCTGAGCCCACAGATTTGCTAATACATATGAGATGGGATAATTGTTTCTGTATAAATGCATGTATGTGTATGTGTGTGTGTGTTCATGCGAGAGGGTTGCAATGAATGTGTACAGGTTTTTGTTCATGCATGTGAAGAACAGAGGACAACATTGGATTCTGTTACTTCAGAAGCTGGTCACCATTTTGGGGACAGGGTGTCTCACTGGCCTCTGACCCGCCAAGTAGGCTAGTCTGTCAGGCCAGCAATTACCAGGAACCCTACTGTCTCTGTTTCCCCAACGCTGGGGTTACAAGTAGGCTGCACCACACCTATTTTTTTTTTATTTTTAAATTCTATTTATGTAATTATTGTGCATATGTTTGGTGTGCATTCATGTTAAGTGTGTGTGTGTGTGTGTGTGTTTATACTTGTGTAAAGGCCAGATGAGACACGGTCTTTCATTGGTCTGGAGCTCACTGATTTGATTAGTTGGTCTGCTGGCTGCAAAGATCTTCCTTTCCCCACCTCCTCAGTACTGGATTACAGAATGTGTTACCATACCAGATGTTCATATGGATACTGAGGACTGAATTCAAGTCCTTGTGCCAGTGAGTCAAGTGCCTTAACGTCTGTGCCATCTCCCCAGCTGAGCCATTTCTCCAGGTCTGGAAAAACTCTCTGAATGATATAACCTATAAAAACTAATGTAGGGCTAAGGAGCTGTTTCAGTTGATAAAGTGCTTGCTATACAAGCAAGAACCTGGTTTTGGATCCCCAGATCCAACATGTTGAGTGGACATGGTATCCAGTCAATAATCCTGACACTCAGGAAGCAGAGGCAGGGGTTCCTTAGAGCAAGCCGCCTAGCTATACTTGCCAAATTGGTAGTTTCAAGCGAGAGACCCTGCATGAAAAGTAAGGTGGAGAGCGACTGAGGAAGACACCCAGTAACAACCTCTGACTTCCACATTCTCATGCACACATGCATGAATGCACATACATACACATGACCCAAAAGAGAAAAATAAAGCCTCATGTGAGAATGTAAACAGACAATCAAATAGGCCTTAACTGTCGAGCAAATTTCCTCAATAATTAAGAACTTCCCAAACAGAAAACACTAGACTCAAATAGGTATCCTTGTGAACTCTACCAAAGATGTAAGGAAGGAATTATCATTATTCTCTACAATCTGTTTGATGAAATAGCAATGCAAATAGTCTCTCTTTAGATGAGGCCATAATTACCCTATCCCAATATCAAAATCAAAGGTATTTCAAGAAAAAGAAGCCAGTTTCTTTCTTGATATAGGCGCAAAAATTTGCAAGAAAATATCATCAATATCATCAAATTCATTCTAAGCATGTATGAAAAGAATTATAAATCAAAACCAAGTACAATTGTTCCAGGTACGCAAGTCTGATTTGACACTGAAAAATGAGCTAATATAATTCATGTGAACATGCTAAAGGGTAATAATGTGAGCATTTAAAAAATATTTTTAGAATTCAGAGGCAGAGGTAGAAGGATCCCTGGGAGTTTGGGGGCAGCTTGGAAATATAGACTGAGTTCTAGGCCAGCCTGAGCTAGTGAGAACCTTGAACCACACCCACAAAAGGAATTATTTATTTATTTGAGAGAGACACAGAGAGAGAGAGAGACAGAGAATGAGTACATTAGATCTTCTTGCCATTGTAAACAAACTCCAGACACATGTGCCATTTTGTTTGTTTGGCTTTATATGGGTACTAGGGGTATTGAATCTGGCCCATCAGGCTTTGCAAGCAAGCACCTTTAACCGCTGAGCAATCTCCCTAGCCTTATGATCATATTAATAGATCCAGTTAAAACATTAAAAAAAAAAAGAACACCAACACAACTCACTCATGATAACACCCTCTCAATAAACTAGGAATGGAGGAAACTTTCACAGCATCATAGAGAATATCAACAACAGTTCACAGATGACATCATAAATAGTGGTGAGAATTTGAAACTTTTCCATAGCAAACATAAATAAGAAAATATCCTTTCACAGTACTAAATGTCAAAATTGTCCTGGAAGTCCTACATATTTCAGTGAAAAAATAATCAGGAAAATAACAAATTGTGAAAGAGGCATGCAACTGTTAATTTTTATGGTTAAGCAAATTTTGTATGTAGAAAATCTGAAAAAAAATCAATAAAAATCCCACTGGAAGTAAGAAGTGATTACAGTAGGATATGAGGTTAATATGCAGAATCCAATTATTTTCCATAACTTAGAAATGAACAAATTAATTTGAAATTAAAACCAAAATATAATTTACATTAGTTATCACAAATATGAGATACTTAGATATAAATCTAGCAAAATATGTTTAAATAAAACAATATAAGGAAAGCTATAACATTTTGATAAAGAAATTTTAAAATGATCTAATGAGGAGATAATTTATGTTTATGGATAGAAAGCTTTAATATTCTTATAATATCAGCTTTCTCCAACTTCATCTACCAATTCAACACAATCCTAATTAAAACATTAGCAAGCTCCTTTGCAAAGTCTAATTCCATACTTTATATATTGATGCAAACACCCAAAATAACAGACATATATTGAATAAGAACTGCCTTGGAGAAATGTACTGCTCAGTGTGAGTATGTACTCCAGCCTTTGCAGAGTGTGGAATTAGTCAAGAACCGACAAATAATGGCCCAGGAAAATGAGTCCAGAAGCGAATGCATATAAACAAAGCTAACTGGTCCTTGACAAGGAGCAAACTGATACAATAGGGAAAAAGGTGTTTTCACCATATATGCTGGAGTAACTTGGCATTGGTGTGCAAAATCTAGGCACTTTTTCCTTCTTGGGAGATCCTTCCTTAAAATGAATTACTGATGTAAAAAGGAATCAAAAAAGGAACAAAGCTTGTAGTCGGTCACTTGGAAGTACATCCAACATGGCCTTGCACTTGGGGAAAGCTTAAAGATAACCTGTGAAAGAAGAAATTAATAAGTAAACTTTAGCATAATTTTAAAAATTCTGTTTTGTTAAAGACACTGTCAGGAGAAAGAAAAGGCATGCCATAGAATGAGAGAAAGTGTTTACAGATACATATCTGATAAAAGACATAATGAAAATGTTCAAAGGATCCTGAAAGCTCAAGAAGACAACAAATTTAAAAATTTAACGTCTAGCTGCCAGGTTCATGTATTTTTTTGCACTTTCATTGGTTTTTGCTTCATATATTTGTCCCTCTGTTGCTGACCACATACACTAAAGAACTTTATGGTTTCTAGACTTGAATCCATGCATTATGCTGATCTTCACCCAGAATAACTCTCTTTGATTTGAGGTTGTGTTTGCCTTCTAAGGTAGACCCTGGAGCCAGGCTTTCAGACATCACTCAAGCAGAACTCCTGCTAGACTCTCTCATTCAGGTGAACCATCCAAACTGAACACAGCCAGTCGTTTCTAGTTTGTTTATTTTTTCCCATCATTGTGCATGATTTCCACCTGCAGAAATGGAGAGACAATTTGCTTGTTCTCATGTCAGATGTCAAGCCTGCTGACCTTCAAGGAAAACTGAACTTGGCAATGACAAACACTGCCCAGATTACACAAGTCTGTGGTCTTATCCAAAATATGTGCTCCTCAGACAGAAATCTAGATGGAAGTAAAATGAGAACATTTTTTTTTTCACTTTAAATATACAGTGTTTTGACATTTTATTTTTTTAACTTTTTTAAAGTTAAGCAACATTTTTTATTAGATATGAACATATTTTGTATGTAAACAGCATATGTTGTTACCATCCTTTCCCTCCTCCATACTCCTTTCCATAAGAGGCCTTCCTCATTAGGGATGCAGGTCAACCCCATGGGGATTGCAGGTCATGCATTATGAGGAGGGGAAGGCAATGTCTCTGGGCAAAATGTCCCAACTTGTGACTCTAACAATCTTTCCGCCCCCTCTTCCATATAATTCCCTGAGCTATGCTGGAGCATTTTAAGTCTACTTTAGTGATGGGCACTTAGGATCCTCTGGATCTCTGGTTTGGTCAGTGTTGAGTGTCCTCAGTATCTTTCTCCATCACCCTTGTGCTGATAACAGATTCACTAAGAAAGCAATGCTCTTGCTCATTTCTCCAATTCCTCTGTGGTTTTAGCTGGGGTGGGGTGCACTGGGTCATTTATCTCCTCAGGTCCAGCTCCATTCCAGGCTGCTGCACCTGCCCACACACTGTCTGTGCAAGGAACTCAGACTGAGGAGGTGAGAGACCACTTTATTTTTATTAATACTAACATGATATGTGTTCATATACTCATTAATATTTGTCAATATTTTCTGGACAATTATAATGGGTTTCTTCAGGACAATGTATTATTGCACCATTATTGCCATTAAAGTAACTGTTCATATAACACACACACACACACACACACACACACACACACATATATATATATATATATATATCATATTTTTACTATTTATTTCTATTTTTAATTTTCATTATTTATCTGGCTTCTTTGATTTTCTTTTTCCATATTTATGTATTTGGTGTGTGTGCATGTGTGTTTGTTTACATTTGGGCACAGGAACAAATGCACATATGTGTGTGTGTATGTGCATGCATGTATGTTTACACATGTGGATGCCAGAAGGCGATGTTGGGTATCCTCCTTTTTGTCCTAAGCTTTATTTAATGAGGTAGAGTCTCTCACTTGAACCCAGAGCTTTCTAGCAGAACTAGCTAGTCGGCTTGCTACGGGGATAACCCGCCTCTTTCTTTTTATGGCTTGTGTTGGGATGACAAGTCAGCTGCACACCTAGCAAGCATTTACATAGGGACTGAGAATCCAACTCTTGTCTTTGATCTGTGACTTTGTGATGGATAATGGGTGAATTTTTAAGTGAGTATTGTTTGAAACACTTCGTTATGATGTGTAGGTTATGCGTACATATTGTATTTGTGCTATGCAATGTTAACATTATGAAACTTGAACTCACATGAGAGATTAGTTTTTGCTCTGTAGACATGAGATCAGCCACTTGAATGGACACTTGTATTCATCCAAATGCCTTCCATTTCAGTAGTGAAATATTTACTTTTTGTGCTCTGAAGAGTGAAAGCAAATATGGACAACTGAATCAGTTATCACAGACATGTGACTCCAATCACAGATTACCCTGACTTAGTTATCTAAGATCACATCTTCTCCTTTGGAGCATCTTAAGTAAAATTACTGACTAGCTAATGGGCCTATCCAGTGTTTTTGACAATACGTTTTGGAATATAATGAATGATGTAGTAGAAATGCTTTTCTTCCTTTTACTACCTGAGAGATGATGTGCACTAGCTACCCTAGTCCTCATGTTCCACTTAGACTACTGAAGTCTTTACATAATCTGTCCTGTGATGCAGCTTCTCATTGGGACCAAACTTGCTGTCTGTTCCTCTTCCATGGGTTCTAATCTTTTGATCTTGCAACTTTGGCCTTGAAAACTTATCTTTATATCGAAGTACAATTTCCACATAATTTAACATGATGAAAATCGAGCTATAAAATTACAAATTTATGGGTGGAAAACAAAAACAGTAGAAAACTGTAGGAAATAGTATGTTACAGGAACATACAACCTGCAGCCCATGGATGGCTCTGGCCACATTTGCCTGAGGATGGGTATGATGTATGCAACCAGATATACAAATGTAAACTTAAAACATTCTGAGAAACTTTGCAGTATTTTTTAACCCCATTGCTCTGTTCTTGAGAGTAGATCTTGAAGATGATGTCATATCTCAGTGTCCAAAGGTTGGACATGCCTGAAAGAAAGAAGGCAGACTTAACAAGAATAAGAAAGAGGAGGAAATATGAAATGTTGGCTCTGGAAATATAGATAAAAGGATAGTTTCAGGCATTGGGCCACAAGTATATTTGCCTATATATTAGTTTACATAAAGTGGCATATGGGTCCAGAGTTCATTTGCTAAAGGCCTCACCTAATCTCTCTCTCTCTCTCAAATAAACAAACAAAACTTTAAAAAAAAATCCTAGAAATTTGATTTTTAGAAAAATTAAACACATCCCTAACACAACCCAGTCAACAAAAACATACCCAGATGTGATTCAGGTATATAAAATATTTGACAGTAAATCTATCACTGACTTAGCTACCATCTTAAAGTCTATAATTGAAATTGTATAGTACATGTGAGCAGATAAATAATCATAGCAAAGCAAGAAATACAGAAAACATTAGAGACAATAGCACAGTCAGAAGAAGTACAAATTCCAGTGGGGAATTCCTACAAGAAGATAATAACAGATTAGAAGTAAGTCAGAAAAAAATAGAGATAGCTCCATTGAAGCTTAAAGTATAAAAGAAAAAGATGAGAAATTATAAACCAAGAAAAAAACACTGAAGATGGGCTGGAGAGATGGCTTAGTGGTTAAGCGCTTGCCTGTGAAGCCTAAGGACCCCGGTTCGAGGCTCAATTCCCCAGGACCCACATTAGCCAGATGCAGAAGGGGGCGCAAGCATCTGGAGTTCGTTTGCAGTGGCTGGAAGCCCTGGCGCGCCCATTCTCTCTCTCTCCCTCTATCTGTCTTTCTCTCTATGTCTGTCGCTCTCAAATAAATAAAATAAAATAAATGACACACACACACACACACACACAAAAAAAAAAAAACACTGAAGAGCTGTTGGGCAAATGTCATTTAAATCTGAGGGAAGAGTAGACAGAATGAGGCACACAGCAGCAAAAGTTCAAACTAGAGCTGGTGCAAGAATTCTCCAATAATGCTAGTTAACAAACTAACATTCTTAATATATTCAGAAACACTGTGCAGGTGATTACACACACACATAACTAAGTGTATCATATTTTCACTACCTTTGAAGGCAAAAACCTAAGTGAGTCTAGAATAAAGACGCATCCCAAGCACAGGTAGAGAACTGAGTGCGCAACTGACTTTGATTACGAACATCAGGAGACAATGGGGTAAAATCTCCAAGTGACTGAAAGAGAAACACCTTTCTACCCATGCCCAAGAACAACAGCTTTTAAATGCAGGAGAAATAAACATTCTTAAGCAAAAAGAAATAATTCTTCAATGAAAGTATGCTTTTCAAGAAATGTTAAAAATTTCTTTAGGCAAAATGCAGACACCAGATAGAAGACTAATCCACACAAAACAGGTGCAGAGTTACAATAAATGAAAGAAAGTTACTATCTTATTTTTAACTATTATTTAAAGCTATTTAAACCAGAAATGGTAGTAACACATGTTTATAACCGTTGTTAAAAAGTGTATCAATAGAGATTAGGAACCAGGTAGCTTTCTTTTTGCAGTTAGGGATGCAGGCCCAAAGGAACACAGATGCTGGCCTGTCCTACTAGCTTAATACAGTAGATGCAGCCTTAAAACCCCTCTGTGCCCAGCTTTAGCCTGAAGAGGCTAGACTAAGTCACTGTCCACCTCCTCAGTAATTCCAGGGTCTTAACTCTTCAGTGGGGAAAGAGTGTTGTAAGTAGGCTTAAAAGTCATTGAAGGAAGGATACCACATCCTGTTTCCCTGGTAACATTAGGAAGGGAAGAGACAGGTCTTCCAGACAAGAGGAACAAAGTGCTCTGGTCCTGGGAGCCTGTCAATATTTCAATCATCTATCAACTTCAGCCACAAAGTAATAATATTTATACTGGATTATAATCAATAAAGCAAATATCCATGAGAACACAGTGATATAAATAAATCTTCAAATAGATAATTAAATTGGAGAAAGATATAGCTCTTCCTTATAGAATTCCAGGGTTTATATCTTGAATGAATAAAGGAAATAAGAAACTATGATAGAAATTTATAGGCAAGACCCAACTAGGAATGCTAAACCTGAGCCAAATTTAAGGAGAAAAAAACAGATGTTTGGAGTCTCAAGTACCTCTTTTATGAGTTATTAATTACTGAAGGATATCTAGTAATTTTATAGTTGAGAATCCCAGATGATAACATTTTATGCAAGTGACAAATGTTCTTATTACCACTTAAACATGAAGGCCACAGTGGTAGCACAGGCCTTTAATCCCAGAATTTGGGCTTCCCAAGGGGAGAACTGTTAAGAATAATACCTGTTCTTTATATATCATTCCGTCTGTTGTATTTTGTTATAATAGCACAAGCAGACTGATGATCTCTATTCTTGAAATTTACCTAATGTAAGTTGTGAGGATAAACAGAATACACTTCCCATATTTAAGTTAGTTTTCATAAATAAAATGTTTCGACATGTTTGTAAATACTCATGAGTTCAAAGTGGGTAGTAAAATTTGTTTGTAAAGAAACATTAAGCGCTGGGTATGGTGGTGCACGGCTTTAATCCCAGCACTTGAGAGGCAGAGGCAGGTGAATCACCGTGAGTTTGAGGCCACCCTGAGACTACATAGTGAGTTTCAGGTCAGCCTGGACTATAGTGAGACCCTACCTCAAAAAACCAAAAAAAAAAAAAAAAAAAAAAAAAAGGGAAACATTAAGCTACATGATAATATCATTCTGCTTGAGAAATTAAAATTTTCAAATGGAGTTAAATATAAACCAGGAAAATGAGTGAACAATAATTATTGAAGACAAATATCTTTGTGACTAAATTTAAAAGGGGTTCTGAGGTCATAAAAGTGTGTAATAATTAATTGAGCAATTTTATTTTTTAATTACTAACATGCTACAATATACTCAAGATATAAGCAGAGACATACTGAAAATTGTAAATTCAAAGATTAGAAAACCTTTCAATTTGCCAGCTTTGAGTGACTGAGAATAAACCTGCTTTTAAGTAAATTGTTTTTCAATGCATAGAAAACCCAGTCCTTAGCAATAGTATCAAATCTTTGCAGGCTCATTTACAAATATACTGACAAGAAAATCTGTTCCATTGCAAAATAGTTGTTACATTAACAAACAATAATTCTATTTTTTTTAGTTAAAAAGAAAATAAACACCTTTGATAGACTAAGCAAAAAGACAACAAGATCTGTTCATTATCACTAATTTTGTTTAAAGAAAATGTAATTCTTCCTAGGAGAAGGTCAATAATCCAAGTGTTTAAGCAAGAGACAAAGAATTGATTGCTTTAATTTTTTTGTTTGATTCATTAATCAAATTGAGACTCATTTATGTGTTAACTACTCAAGCATCCCAGAAATCAATAAATATCTTAGTATACCTTAGAAATCGCATCTCTCTGTGGTATTATACATAAGCATTTCATTAGAATGAGTTTGTGAAAACAGCTGACAGTTTGGCAATAACTTGAGTCAACAATGCTACCAGTGAGTTAAAATGTATTAAAAGAGAGCAGTCTCTTATTCTTGCAGACGAATACTCTCACATTTGACACTCTGCTCGCATCTTCTTGTTTGATCCCGTCCTTACAACCCAGCAATCATCAAGATTCTTTAATGTGAAAATTGAAATGGGCTGAAGAGATTATTCTAAAAGCAGCTAACACAGGATTGTGCCCTGCAGTGCTATGTGATACAATTTGGAGAGAGCTGTATTGCCACTTAAATTATGGACATATGGAATGGAATCAAAGCAGGCAAGAGGGTGCTGTAGAAGAGCTGCCAAGAGGTCTCACGGGAAAGTGTTTCATCGTCACCTGTGCTTCGTGGAGATAAAATCTAACCCAGGAGCAAATGATTCATTCTGTTGATGAGTACAGGAAGGAGGACGAGCTTCTGGAAAGAAGCTACAAAAAGCACAGGTTGGAAGTTTAAAGTGATGAGTTGCTAATTTGGAGACTTTCATCCCTCCTAAATTTTATTAATGATGACACCACTGTGAGAAATGTGTTTGTACAAGTTGTTGGTGACTGAATACAGAATGCTAGACACTCAATTACCCTTTCTGTTATAAGGGGCTAATTATCACATGGCCTTCCACAAGGAGGCGTCTGCCCTAGCCATTTTTAACAACACTCCCACATCTGTACATGGCCAAAAAGGCAGGAAAGGACACAAGCTGCCAGAAACAGCCAAGTGTCTTCAGCAGCAGTTTCATTTAAAGCAACTGTTAGCAAAAACATCAACACCTAAATCAGGCGTGAGGGGTGGCGCACGTCTTTAATCCCAGCACTCGGGAGGCAGAGGTAGGAGGATCACAGTGAGTTCGAGGCCACCCTGAGATTCCATAGTGAATTCCAGGTCAGCCTGGGCTAGAGTGAGACCCTACTTTGAAAAACAAAATAAATAAATAAATAAATAAATAAATAAATAAATAAATAAATAAATAAATAAAAAATCAACACCTAAGCTCAGTAGTCTCTCACTTGATCATATGATTTGGTCCTTTGAACACTCTATTAAATATCAATCTAATAATTATTTTCTGTTGGAGGGGAGGTTGTGAATATTAAGTCTGAATATAAAAGACAATTAAAAGCATGTATATGACATGTGTGGTTAGGAAAGAACTAAAATGTGCATTTTTAGAAAACATGATGAAGACACATCATAGAACCACCCTTTCCTAAAATTAGAACAGGTAAAAGCAAAGATTTTAGTAATGAACAAACAATTTCTCACCAACAAACTGGAAATGGTGAAGATTATACACAAACTTCTGATGCATGTTCCAGGAGTTTATAAAGTTAGGATACCTGAAAGAATATTGTATAACAGCCTTACACATCAAAGACCCAAAACATGGAAAGAAAGGGTAATCTGGAAATATAAGAACATCAACATATTAGTGAAAATATACTCTATTAACTAGACAAAAGGACAATAAAAGAAACATAAAGATAGTAAAATAAGAGCAGTAACATAATAAATGAAATCAGAAATTAATGAAGCAGAAAGAATAACTTACCAGTGGTAAAAGAATTAAGAGTCATTGTAAACAATACATATCAATAACTTAGTGAGAAAGCTGACAAGGAGAAAATAGAACACAAATAAGCAGGGTTAAGACTCAAAGAGTATACCTGTCTATCAAGTGCTTCATTTTACTGTTATTCAAACTTATGATGGGCAGTTTCATGCTGGTAACTTTCGAGACCAAAATGAAAAAGATCATTTTCTGAAAACATTCATAATATGAGCTGAAGAAAAAAGTAGAATTCCTGGACAGTACATAGAAGTGCAAATGTGTTGTGGCATTTCCCTCAAATAGGATAGGAGCTCCTGCAGAGGCCCTCAGCAGTGAGTCCTCAACCCTGCACATACATGAAAGCTGCTTCTCAATGAGACCAAGGTGGGATTGTCACGCTCTGGCTTAACATCTTCAGAACTGTGTCTCCAAAGGTAACACAAAAGCAGAAGCTGGAAGCTAGTCTTGCTTTGATTCTCAGAGTAGACTCAGAACATCCTAAATGAAATATTATAAAATATTTTTATATACTTGAGGCCTCTATACTGTGTATACTGAAGGAAGGGCTGCACCAGGACCTGCATATTTTATTCTAGAAATGCAGTCATTGTAGACCATCAAAACGTCATTCATCTAATTAAGACAACTTACCAATTATAAGAGACAATGTCTCAGAAATATTGGTTAAAATTAAACTAATGATTTTAAAAATAAAAATATTCACTGAGGACTAGCTAAGGAAGATGCTTTAACCTGGCAAATGGTGAAAGGCAGAAACTGCACCAAACACTGAAATCCATGGTAAGGGTGGAGAATCTACCATTGTACTCAAGACATTCTTACATTTGAATTTTATGGTGAAGTTAGATTACTTGTGTAATCTGCTTTTAAAATGATTTGAAATAAGACTAGAAATAACAGAGATATTCTACATTAACATCAGTTCATTATATTTCCATGATGTGGTGGTTTGGATGTGAATGTCCCCCATAGACTCAAGCTTTAGTGTTTAGGCTTCCTGCTTAGTCCCTAGCAGGTGGAGCCCTGCTGGAGAAGGTGTGTCACCAAGGGTGGACCTTGAGTCCAGCCCCACTGTGTGTTCAGTGCCACTTACTCTTTCTGCTGCAGATGCGTGATTGAGTATGCCAGCTTCCTCAGCCATGATGAAGCTTCCCCTGGTAACTATAACTCTGCAATAAATCCATCTTCTCGCATCAGTGTTTTTTTGGTCAGGTGTTTTATCCAAGCAGTGAAAAAAAGATAAAAGAAAAACATGGTACCAAGAAGTGGCATCATTACTGCTATGAAGCAGGTTATTTAGTGTTTGATTTGGTATGTGAAACTTGAGAAACATTGCAGTGCTGAAGCAGAGCTCAATGAGCGTTTGAAAAGCCTAACAGACAGCAGTGTGGACTGTGAAAGCTTGGCTTATGATATTTTTGAGGTAAAAGAAAGAACTTTGTTGGAACTGGGCTATTGTTTATTATGCTGGCTGTGTTCTGCCCATATCCTGAGAATGCGAGCAAAGCTGAACTTAGATGAGCTAAAGGTGAGCTTAGTGGAATGAAGTATGGAACAGAAGCATATGAAGGTTGTAAAGTTTGGCACAGAAATGGATATAAGCAACTGATTTTAGGCCACTTAAACTACAATTGTTAAGGAGACTACCACCACTAATGATGGGCCGACTGTTCTGCTCTGGGGAAATGGGAAAGATACCCTGAGGGTAAAACAATCTGCTGAAAGTTTAAGATAGTAAGAATTCAAATTCTTTTGACCTGAAGGAAGAATGCCTAAGAATAATCCTGTTCCTTAAGATCAAGCTTTATTCCTCACTGGATAGATAAATTTGGCTGTGTTACCCACTTGGTACTGGTTTTGGATGTATGAGAAATGCAGGAAACAGGGTCATGAAATCCATCTGGATGGAAGATGTGGCAATGTGAAGCAGGATTAAAAGCTCTACATGGAGGCCCCATGAGGGACCATTGTGAGAGCTGTGAAGATGAATCAAGAATTGCAGTAGAATGGAGACCCCAAGCTTCTGGAAATGCACGACTATGGGCTGGGTACCAAGGAAGGCTGCTCACTCTGCCTGGGTAGAGCTGATTGTAAAGCAAGCAATGCAGTGGGAAGTAGAAAGTTGCTAAAGCCTTTTGGATCCCAAAGTCCTAGATGTCAGACATGGAGCCACAGAGCTTGACGTTTGCCCTTCTGGGTCTTGATCTTGCATTGGTCCACTTTTTCCTTGATAGACCTTCTTTTTTAAAGTAAATTTTTTTTGTTATTTTTGTTTATTTATTTGAGAGACACAGAGAGGGACAGAAAGAGGCAGATAGAGAGAGGGAGAGAGAATGGGCACGCCAGGGCCTCCAGCCACTGCAAACAAACTCCAGAAGCATGTGCCCCCTTGTACATCTGGCTAACATGGGTCCTGGGGAGTCGAGCCTCGAACCAGGGTCCTTAAGCTTCACAGGCAAGCGCTTAACCGCTAAGCCATCTCTCCAGCCCTAGACCTTCTTTTTGTAAGGGACATTTTTGCTCTGACTCTGTGTTGCAAGTTTATAATCTGTGTTTTTATCTTACAGGGATCATAATTAAGAGACAGTCTTGAATTTTGAGTGGTGTTGGGCTTGATAAATACTATGGGGACTTCTTAAGGTTAGACTAATGCATTTTGCATTAAGATCATCATTAATCTAGAGGAATATGGAGGAATGTGGCAGTTTGAATGTAAATGTCCCCCATAGCCTCAAGTGTTAGAGTTTAAGCCTCCTACTTAGTCCTCAGCAGGAGAGCCTTGCTGAAAGAGATGTTTCATTATTGCTGAACATAAGTCCAGCCTTATTGTGTACTCAGAGCAAGATTGTTCTTGCTGCTCTCTCTGCTGCAGATATGTGGTGAAGAAAGCAAGCTTTACCTACCATAATGAAGCTTTCCCTTGAAATTATTAGCCTGAAATAAACCCTTTCCTCTTAAAAGCTTCTCTGGTCTAGTATTTTGTTCCAGAAACAAGAAGGTAACTACTATGCATGGTTATTGGACTAGGGTATTATTCTATTGCTTGTAAATATGTGCTAATAATTTTGAGACATACCTTATATTGTTTAAAACAACTAGCAACAAATAATTTAATTTTAAAGTAGCTATATTAAATATGCATACATTTGAAAAATCATAATATTGGAAAGAGTTGAACCTGAATATATTAATTAATATTTTCTGCAACCTTATGTGTTAATCCCTAGAGGAGAGAAGAAATTAAAGGAATATAAAATACAAAAAATACAGAGACATAAGAAAATTGCCAACCTTGAATGCATAGCACTGATGAAGGCTGGCACCCATGCAGTCCCCAAAGCTTGTGCAGTCACAGAGTTAGGACTTAAGTACTTCTTATCACCTATCATGTCATTAGGGAAGCCATTTAATCATTTGGTAGTAAATTGCTTATAATATGAAAGTCATTTAGATTTATACAAGCTAATTTTCTGGATTTTTGCAAGATAAGACTTCTAGTTTTGTTCTGAATACAGAGGTCTACATGGATCTTTTAGAAGAAATGGAAAAATAGGCCCATATGTATGCATGTGTGCATATATGCATGTGTGCATACTCAGACCAGAATATGTTGGCATTGCAATAACTGTATGCTTTTTCCCAAAGTATACTTAAGTTAAAATAGATACACTACATATTTTTTTTTATTTTCAACACAAAGACAGTGATACTTATTTATTTTGTAATATTCATTATTTCTTGCCTTACTAAGGATATCCTTCAAACAAAAAAAAAATGCCAATATTCTTAAATTTTCTGTAATGTTCTTTCTTTCCTGGCTCATTCCATCTTTGCTCCTTATTTTTAGTAGTGAAAGCATCATAACTAATGTATAAGTTCCTCTTTCTTGGTCTGAAGTAATTTTGGTTCTAATAAAGTATTTATCCTGCAGATTGAAGGTTTCCATTTTCTAGTCTAGAGAATCTAACTTTTTAATAGGAACATAGAAACATAATGAACCCTAGTCTCCAGGGTTCCTTTTCTATTCTGAAAACACAATGTTATAATTTAATCTCCCTGCAATCCTTTCAATGCATAAATCATTGGATTTCCCTTTTCCATATATAAGAGCTAAGTTACCAGGTGAATGTCTCAGGTCCTATGAATCCTACATGAGGGAGGAAGTAATGATGAATGTCAAGTCTTGCAGGTTAAAAAAAAAAAAAAAAAAAAAAAAAAAACCTTCTTGGCTTTTCTATCAAAGTTCCCCTGATCCAGTCACAGCAGTGACCGGTCAGTGCTCAGCAGCAGGAAGTAGGTAGAAACAGACTCATCCAAGCTCCATAGCCACTGATTTGTGGATATAAAACAGGCTGTTTAGGAGAAATCAGACCAAGATGAAGGATGGTTTTTACCCATTTCTCTGTTGCTTCTTCATTACCAGTTACCTGCTGCTGTCTTACTACATATGAAAGACTATGATTCAAACTCCTCCCCATCTGACATCCAGACTAGACACTGAAGGCTCAAGATGGAAATTCACTAATTTCTTTCCCTATTTCCATTTCCATTTCTTAAAATATATTGGCTCGCTCGCTCTCTGTCCATATATATGCATGTGTGTGTGTACATATATTGTACTCTGATCCTTCCTCTCCATTACAGTCAGCTTCACATTGCTTGGAGAGAGCACCTGACCAAAAGCAGATGGTGGGATAAAAGAGTTTATTTTGGATTACAGGTTCAAGGGGAAATTCCATGATGGGAGGGGAAAACATGACAGGAACAGAGGATGGGCAGCACCACCTGCCCAACATCAGGTGAACAATAGCAGCAGGAGAGTCTGTCAAACACTGGTAAGGGAAAGGTGGCTATAACACCCATAAGCCTGCCCCCAACAATGCACCTACTACAGAAGGATCAAATTCTCAAACTTCTATAAACCAGGGAACAAGCATTTAGAAGACATGAATTTATGGAGGACACCTCAATCAAACCATCTCACCCTCTCACTATCCTTCTTGTTCCCTTCCCTAATCACTCCTCCAATGATTCCTCTTTTATTTCCAACTAGTCCCTCCTTTATTTTGGTGTCCTTTTTTGCTCTCTTCCATTGTCCATGAAAACATCACCAGATGGGCCTAATATCACATAGATCTTGTTCAAGGAATAACAGCTACTGTGAAGTCAAGGATTGAAGTGTCATTTTGTGCCTGAAAGACAATATTCTCCATCTTTGGAGAATCTTTGGAAGTTCTTTCTGACACTTGTACCACAATGGTATCCAAGCCTTGGAAGGAATAGTAGAGATGTTTCTCTTACTGCTGAATATTCAATTCTTAATTTTTGCCAACACTCTGATGAGTTTTGAATCTACCCAGTAGTCACTGCAATATGAAAGGACAGGCTTCTCTAACCAAAAGTGAGAGAAGCATTAATATATGGGCATCAACATCAATATTGAATGGGTAATTTGTTGAGCACAATGTATCTATTTAGCCAAACAACAGTAGCTTCTTTCCTGGGACGTATGACCTTCCCAGCCATGGAACTTTGACTACTTCATAATAACTAACAAAGTAAAAAACTCATGGACCACAATTGATTCAGTCTTTCATTTTATTGTTTTCAATGGTTTAAAATGATAGAAATATAATTCCCTAACCCATTCGTCACTGTTTATGTCAATTAATATTTATTCTCCACTAAATAAGCAATTGAAAACAGAAATATTATGGCTAAGATGATGGGTCAGCAGGTAGGATTGCTTGCTGTGTAAGCATGAGGGCCCGAGAGGGGCCTGACACTGAGTTTGATTTCCCAGCACGGACATAAGGAACTGGCCAAACTAACCCCAATGCTTTAGAAAAATCACTGGGGTTTGCTGACTAGGGAAAAGAAAAAGAAAAGTAGCAAAAACGTTAGCTCTAGATTAAGTCTCAAGGAAACATGCAAAGGAGATGCAGAAGGTACCAGTGTTCCCCTCTGGCCTCCACACATATGCACACAAGCAACAGCATCTGCGTACACACACGAATACACCACATGCACATCCCATCACACACCAAACCACACATAGTTCACATAGATGCACAAAAACACACTGAAAAAGAACCACAAATGTCCATATATACAGACTTGCTCTAGATTTTCTTTTCTGTTTTATCCACAAAAACAAACAGCTTCTGATTTTTCTGATGGGAATAGAGAGATCATGCTTGTTTGCTAATTACTCAGGATGAATACATAATCCTCCTTCCTGTATAGCTATCTACATCAAGAGGACAATACTCTGAGGAAGTAAATACTAGCGAATTCTCTAATACTGGGTTCACTTTACCTTGAAGTTCATTGTTATCTTCCACAGTACTTTCTTATTCCTCAGAAAATTTCAGGGCTTTCCTCCATGATCCAAAATGAAAAATAATTTAGTCTTAATTATCTAAAATGCAATATAACTGAGAATGTCAACCTAATATAAAATACTACATAAATAATTCAAAAGATGTCAAATATGCAGGCTTATCATTATTTATATAATTCTACATTTCTGTCAAGATTTAGTTCCATGACAAAGATACTTCCCTGCTCATCTTAAGTTGATGTAATGTAAGAATTAGGGGCCATCAAAATGTTATGCAGGGCAGGGCCTGGTGAAATGATCCCTACAAAGAATAGAAAAGTGACTTATTATAAGAAACTGCCTGTTAAGGGAAACTTTTCACTAGGGGAGGTGCAAACATCTTTTCCCCAAATAGGCCACAGATGATAGACCACAGAATGATTATACCAAACCCAGTTTGGGTGAAAAAATGAATTTATAGGAGTCATTTACAGTGCAGGGTAAGGGGTTACTTATAGGAGTAAGAGCTGACTTAATGGCTCATCACTGAGAATCCCACTGGAGCACTGGTGATGACTCTCAGAAGCTGTTGTCCCTGGAGATCACTGTACCTCCTCAGACAGTACAGCTGGTCTGAGAGTCTCAAGCACCCTGCATCACTTGTAGACAGCTTAACTGGAGAGTCTTAAGCACACTGCATTACTTGCAGGCAGCTCAATCAGCAAGACCCTTTTGAAGCTGTCCTTTACCTTTACCCTTTATGTAGGCTTAGAGCAAGGTCTTGAGATCTTTACCCTTTCTGCCCCACCCCCCAAATAATGTTTTGCTTTCTAATTAGCACAACTTTGGGAGTTATTGTGTGTTTTGGGTAGGTCCCCCAGACTCAACTTTTTTTTTTTTTGACACAAGGTCTCACTCTAGCCCAGGCTAACCTGGAATACACTATGTAGTCTTAGGCTGTCCTCGAACTCACAGCAATCCTCCTACCTCAGCCCCCCAAGTACTGGGATTAAAGGGGTGAACCACCACAGTTGGGTGAAACTTGACTTCTTGAATCAGAGCCTCCTTACTCTCTTCAGGAAAGACTATTTCAATTTATCAGAATCAGTTACACAACACTGCCCAAATAAAATGGCAGGAAATTGGAAGACACCCTGGTAACATACCCGACTAGCAATGACAAGTCTCTCACTCTTGTTTTCTATACCATCTGATTAAGACAAAGACCAGAAATATTGGGCTTGAGAGATTGCTTAGAGGTTAAGGCACATTCCTGAAAAGCCAAAGGACCCAGGTTTGATTCCCCAGGACACATGTGAACCAGATGCATAAGGTGACATATGCATTTGGGGTTTGTTTACAGTGGCTGGATGCCCTGGCACACCAATTTCTAGTCCCCTTATATCTACATCTCTCCATACCTCTCAAATAAATGAATAAAAATTATTTTTTAAATGACTAGAAAGATAGACATTAATGCATACTTTTAACAAACCAAATTTCAACCAAATGGATCAAGTTAGTGGAGCATAATTTTCAAACAGAATCCAAGGTATGTGGTGGAACACAAAACATAGTATTTAATGTGCAGCATCAGTACTACAAGTACATTATAGAAAGAAGTTATTTTACATACTGAGAGTCAATTCATCTTCTGCATGTCATCTTGGAAACACCCCCACGTCTGGTCTACAAGGCATGCTGTGATTTTGTCCCAATCCCATTTGTTCAATTTTATTGTCTGCTCTCTATGCCTATTTATGACTTAAAGGCAGGCAACCCGCATTCCTTTATAAGATATACTCACTAAACTTCAAAATACATGCTATTTTTAAACCTTTGATTATCACTTTTCTCTTTTCCTTTCCATACCCTGCTAGTTCGTTGCAGCTAAGGGAAAAAAAAAAAATAAAACTTTCCTTATTTCCATGCTAGTCTTCTCTTCCTTAGATTACTCATTTGAAGAGTGACTTTTAGATAATCTTAGTCTTCCTCATTGTAATTTGAGCACACTGTCATGAATACAAGAATGCAGAAAATAATTGAAAAACTGTAATAAAAGTAATTCAGGAGATGTCACCACTGATTTCCTTCGCATGTGCCTCATGGGATATGTACTTTTTCATTGTAGGAAAATGAGGCTATTTAATTTCCAAATTTTCTCTAAGATATACAGCAACTTATTCAAACCAAAAATTTAACAGGCTTAAAGGGATTTATAACTTAAATCACATAGAGCCTAAACAGTCCCAATATGCATCTGCGTCTCCCATTCTAAATGCTCTCTGTCTCTCTTTCTCTTTCTCTCCTAGACCTACTTAGAGTTTGAAAATTCCTTCCTTAAGTTCACTCCTTTTGTGAGACTATTCCTGTGGGATCTATATCCTTACAGGTACCCAGCGGCATTGTGGAATTATTACCTAATTGTATTCTTAGACATTATACTAAAAATTAAGTCTTAGACATTATTATTATTGAGAACTTATGAACATAATATAAGTTGGTCATTTTCCCATCAGGCTACACATTCATGTTCCATCTTCCCCATTCCCATTCCACTAAGGGCCCTCTTTGGTTGGGGTTATCAGACTTCACTGTGGAGTCATGAAGGCAGCAGTCAGATTACACCTTCCCACTGTGTGGATCTTATATTCTTTCTTTTGCCTATTCCACAACATTTCCTGAGCCTCTTCAGTGTCTACCACCATATCCCTGGTGGAAGTTCTCAGGCTTTTCTTTTTAAAGCTTTTTTTTAAAATTTATTTATTTGAGAGCGATAGAGAGACAGAGAGAAAGACAGATAGAGGGAGAGAGAGGGAATGGGTGCGCCAGGGCTTCCAGCCTCTGCAAACGAACTCCAGATGCGTGCGCCCCCTTGTGCATCTGGCTAACATGGGACCTGGGGAACCGAGCCTCGAACCAGGGTCCTTAGGCTTCACAGGCAAGCGCTTAACCGCTAAGCCATCTCTCCAGCCCTCAGGCTTTTCTGAGAATAAAACTCATATTTAATCCACCACTTCCTCTATAATGTCTCCTGAGCCTTGGCAGATATAATAGATAAGTTTTATCATGGTTGGGAGTTGAATTTGTTTCCTTATCATGCTGGAATTCTAGGTGTCCCTAGTATTCACTACTATCTGTAAAAAGAAAAGTCAAGCGTCAGAGCAACGTTGACTAAAGGAGATAAATATAGACATTTAGAAGAATTTTGATGGGCATGATCTCTCATTTTATCCAAAGACCAGTGGAAGCTTCCCTCTAGGGTCCCTGACATTCCAGGATATCGGGTTCTTCCAACTTGGTACCAGTTGTAAATTGTCTCCCACTGAGCAGGCCTCAAACCCAGTCAGTGAGCAGCTGATTATCCCTATAGCCTTTGTGCCCATATTTCTCCATGTTACCTGGCTGGTTGATGCTCTTGGTGAACTTTATCCACCAGCAGCTTGTGTAGCATTTCCAGCACTATAAGAACCAGTCATCAGGGAGCTGGCTTCCATCTCAGTTCCAGCATTTCAATATCCTGCCACTACAACCTATGGCGTCTTCAGCAATAGGGAATACTTAAACCTGTTCATTCCATGCATTCTTACCTAAACTATTTCAAATTTCTGGTATGTGGAAGTAGAAAAATAAGGGCCATTTCCTATGTTATTGTGAAAGTTCTTCTTTGTTGTTGTTGTTTTAGTGTTCTTAGTAGTTCCAAATTTAAATTAAGATCTTTGATCTTCTTTGCATTTATTTTTGGGCAGATTGAGAAATACATATCTAGTTCCATCCTTTTGCTGGTGTATATCTACCTTAATTAGCATCGTTTGTTGAGTTGACTTTCTTTCTTCCAGTACATTTTTAATGACTTTGTAGAAAATTAGTTGGCCATAACTATCTGGTATGTGTTTCTGAGTGCTCTATTCTATTTCATTGATCTATATGTCTGTGTTTATGTGTTTATGTTAGTACCATGCTGTCTTTGTCAGGATGGCTTGGTAATTTAACTTTAGGTCAGGAATTGTGGTATCTCCAACAGAATTCTATCTGCTTCAGATTACTTAGTTATACATGGTCATGTGTGATTCCATATGAATTGTTGGGTTTTTTTTTTTTCTAGTTCTAAGTAGAATTGCATTGAAACATTGATGGTAATTGCTTTGAATCCATGTACTAGTTTTGATAATATAACCATTTTTAAAATATTAATTCTGCCAGCCCAAGGGCATGGAAGGGCAGCCTGTCATCTGCTATTTTCTTTATTTTTTAAAAATTTTAGTATCTTAAAATTTTCTTTGTAGCAGCTTTTCACACCTTTGTTGAGGTTTATTCCCATGTTCTCTATTTGGGCGGGGGGGAGCTATAGTGAACTTCCTTGTTGGAATAAATGGAAGCTACTAAAAATCACTATGCTAATGTTGTATCCTTTAATGTTGCTGAGGGTGCTTATTAAAGCTATATGGAGACTCCTGAAAAAGCTGACTATAGAAATACCAACAGACCCAATTATACCATTACTGGGTATCTACCCTAAAACCTTCAAACCAAAAGCCAGAGAGATTTGCTCAACCATGTTTGTAGCGGCTCAATTCGTAATAGCTAAAAGCTAGAATCAACCCAGATGTCCATCATTAGAAGAATGGATAACAAAGATGTGGTATATCTACACAATGGAATTCTATACAGCAGTAAGAAAAAATGACATAAAGAAATTTGAGGAGGGCTGGAGAGATGGCTTAGCGGTTAAGCGCTTGCCTGTGAAGCCTAAGGACCCCAGTTCGAGGCTCGGTTCCCCAGGTCCCACGTTAGCCAGATGCACAAGGGGGCGCATGCATCTGGAGTTCGTTTGCAGAGGCTGGAAGCCCTGGCGCGCCCATTCTCTCTCTCTCCCTCTATCTGTCTTTCTCTCTGTGTCTGTCACTCTCAAATAAATAAATAATTAAAAAAAAAAAGCTAAAAAAAAAAAAAAAGAAATTTGAGGAAAAATGGTTGAACCTGGAACAGATCATTCTCAGTGAACTTACCCAATCACAGAAAAAAAAAATCGACACATAGTCTCACTCATCTACAACACCTAACCTGAATCTACCCAAGATACCTTACATACCCAGCAAGCACCTCATGGACTAGACAATAAGATGGATGGGAGGGCTGGGAGGGCATCGAAGGGTGGAAAACAGTAATCTGGACCCAAACGGCAATGGTACCATAAAATTCTACTTCCTAAAAGACAGACCAAATGGCTGAACCTTCACTAGTCCCTTACAGGAAACACCTGAACCACAAGACACTGGAGAGGGTAGGATCAAGACTGACCTAAATCTCCTACATCTTCCCTCCCTCCCTCTCCCCCTCTCCCCTGTATCTCTCTCCTCTCTAACTTTTGTATATTAGTTATGTTCTTCCTCAATTTCTTAGTGGACACTGACCTGTAACCCCCACTTCCAGCTTGGGCCTACCATCCACAATGAGCTTTTGATCAGAGAAACCTACAAGGTTTCCCAAAACAATGACAGACTTCTGTCAGAGTACTTGATGACCCACCAAAGGTCGGTGGTAAGACCCTATTGCTGAAGACTCCATACGCAGCTGACACATAAAATGGAATGACATGGCTGGAAGCCAGGAGAGAGTCAGTCCCCAGACAGTCAGCGTGTCTAGTGCCAGAAGGTGCTACATAGGCGACTGGGGGAAATGACCAAGATCTGTCCAAGCAATGCATTGTTTAACCTAATTAGCAACAAATAACCAGATGTGATGCCCACACAAGTGCAATAGTGGTACACAGCCATGGTGAGGAACCAATTGCTCTTGATTTGGCTAACTGATCCACTCAGTGGTACTAGACCCATAGCTGGAGCTGGGAAACAAGTCAGAACCATACCCAAACACAAGCCCACTCTACAATATCAAGCTATCATCAATCATGGGGTACAAAAGGGCCTACACTTATTAAACTCTCTATCAAAAGTAAGTGTTATCTCAATTTTCTGGGTGCTAACTTACTCTTCATTGGAGAATCTGCTTCTCTTTTCCAGATAGATGCAGATCCTAAGAAGAGAGCTGCCCCAACATACCTCAAAAGGGGCCCAATTGAAACTAAGGACAACTGGCGAAACAAGCAAGGGTGATGTTTTCCTGTGAATCGGATACCAGCACAAAGGGGAAGGAGACCAACACAGAGAAAAATCAACTCCTACCAAATCAGAGAGCCAGAACCTCAGAGGCCCCCAACACTTCAGCACTGAAGCAGACCAAAATGAACCCAACATGGCTCAGGGAAATTTTGCAGAAGAGGGGGCAAAAAGAATGTCAGAGTCACATGTTGGGTCATGATATGCAGAGACATTTATCATACCAATAACTGGGGGCTAACTCCACAATGCACGACCCATTTTCATAAACAAGGAGGGTCCAAAGGGAGGGGGTAGATCACAGATGAGCCTAAACAATGGTACCAAACTGCCTGTATTTACTGAAAAGAAAACTAATAAAATAAATTTACAAAAAAGCTAGGAGTTTGTTTTTAATTTTTTTTTGTTTATTTTCATTTATTTATTTGAGGGCGACAGATATAGAGAGAAAGAGGCAGATAGAGAAAGAGAATGGGCACACCAGGGCCTCTAGCCACTGCAAACGAACTCCAGACTCATGTGCTCCCTTGTGCATCTGGCTAACGTGGGTCCTGGGGAATTGAGCATCGAACTGTGGTCCTCAGGCTTCACAGGCAAGTGCTAACTGCTAAGCCATCTCTCAAGCCCAAAGCAGAGTTTTTTTGTTTTTTTTTTTTTTGGTACAGTATGGAGTATCTCTTAGGCAAAGAATTGATTTCATGAATTCCTTTCTAATTTTGTTCAATTTATATTTTTCTGCATTGCCTTACTGCTCTACATATGATTTTGAACAATACTGGAGATACTGGGCACTCTTGTCATGTTCTAGATTTTAGTGGAAATGCCTCCAGCTTTTCCTTATTTAGTATAATACTGGCTGTTGGTTTATCATATGCAGCCTTTATTATTTTGAAGTATGTTCCATCTATTCCTAGTTTCTCTAGGATTCTCATCATGAAGGCATGTTCAACTTATTCAAATATTGAGATGATCATGTGATTTCTGTTATCAAGTTTATTTACATGGTAAATAACATTTACTGGCTTACATATGCTAAACCAATCTGGCATCCCTGTGATGAACAAAAAAACTTGGTCATGATGTATAACCCTCTTAATGTGTTTTTGAATTTAGATTGTAAGTATCTCATTGAGAATTTTTACATGTATGTTCATCAAGGAAATTGGCCTGTAGTTTTCTTTTACTGTTGCTGTTATGCCTTTGTCCAGTTTGTGTATCAGGATAAATACTGGCTTCAAAAAATTAGCTTTATAATGTGCCTTCCTTTACCGGAGCAGTTTGATAAGAGTTGGTCTTAGATTGTCCTGAAAAGATTTGTTTAGCATGTGTTTGTTATATACACATATATGCAGATGCACACACCTTATATTGCAGTCAGGTTCACATTGCTGGCAAAATACACCTGACCAAGAACAGCTTGTGAGGGAAAAAAAAAAGGCTTATTTTGGTTTACAGACTAGAGAGAAATCTCCATGATGGCAGGGAAAATGATAGAATGAGCAGAAGGTAGATATCACCTCTTGGGCAAAAGGAGATGGACAACAGCAACAGGAGAGTGTGACAAACACTGGCAAGAGGAAAGTGGCTATACTACCCATAAGCCTTCCCCCAACAATACACTGCTTCTAAGAGGCATTAATTCCCAAATCTCTATCAGCTGAGAAACTAGCATTCAGAACACCTAAGTTTATGGGGAACACCTGAATAAAAACACCACATTCCACTCCTGGCCCCCGTGAACTGATAATAATACATGATATAAAATACAATGCATTCAGTCCAACTTTGAAATTCCCAATAATAAATTATATATATGGTTTATTTGAGAGAGAAAGGAGAGAGAGAGGGAGACAGATAGAGAATAGAGAATGGGTGCTCAGGGCCTCCAGCCAATGCAAAAAAAACTCCAGACACATGTACCCTATTGAGCATCTGGCTTGCATGGGTCCTAGGGAGTTGAACCTGGGTACTTTGAATTTACAGGAAAATGACTTAATGGCTAAGCCATCTCTCCATCTCAAGTTCCCATATATTTTTTATCAGTGCAATAATTTTCAGACAGTCCCATAGTCTGAGCTCTATTAACTGAGCCATAATACCAAAAAATCTTCCATGAAAACCATGATATCACAGAATAAACATTCACACTGCAAAAAAAAATGGCATTGAGTATAGCAAAAAATATTCAAAGAAATATTCCAAATCCAACAACTCTAGCCAGTGACAATTCTCTGAAGTTCAAATTCACCCTCTAGCTAGGCTACTCACAGCCCTGGAAAATTTCATCTGGGGCTAGCAGCTCTCTTTAGCAGCTGTTACATGGTCCCAGCATCTCTATTGGGTCTTCATTACAACCCACAGTCTATCCTCACAGCTCCATCAGATCTCCATGCAGGCATCCAGCAAACCTGCTGCCCATGACCATTTCCAAAACACAAGACCATGTCTCAAATTCAATGACCCTCTCTTTTCTGCATTTCTTACACTCCATAATACCAGGTAGGCTGCCACTTTGTTAATCCAGGGGGGAATAAAGAGGATTTTGGAGAACAGGACACTCCTTGAGCATTCAGGCCCCTTCAAAAGACTCTATATTCTTTCTGCTGTCCCAGTGCAGATAAGATGGCCCAATCTCAATGGCTGTTAATATTTCAAACAAGTACAGGTGAACAGGCAGCAGTTTGGGCCCAAAGATATCATTTTTTTGTGCCATATTCCTCTGCTCACTCCAGTCCATTTCTACTCAATGCAACCCTGCACAAGTTCTCAGGGCATAACAGCAAGCTTCTCACACAAACTGCTTCTGGCCCCATCTAGGCAAAGGTCTTTCTCATCCTCATAAGCCAAACCTATATAGTCCTTATTTATAGTCTATAGTACTTACTGCATTCAGGTCTTTTAACTCTGACCAGAATAGTCCAACAAGCTGTACTTACAGCAGTACAAGACATCTCTTAGGCCAAGTTTTCAAATCCTTCCATATCCTTCTTGCAAAGCAGTTCCAAAAGGCCAAATGCCACACAGTCAGGTTTCTAGCATCAACGACACCACTTCTGGCTACCAACATTACTGTTCCAGTCAGGTTCACATTCCTAAAAGAAATCACCCAACCAACATCAGCTTGTGGGATGAAAAGGTTTATTTTGCCTTACAAACTCAAGGGTAAGCTCCATGATAGCAGGGGAAAACAATAGCATGTGCACAAGGTGGACATTGCCCCCTGGCCAACATAAGGTGGACAACAACAGGAGAGTGTGGCAAACACTGGAAAGGGGAAAGTGTATATAATACCAATAAGCCTGCCCCCAACAATATACTACCTCCAGGAGGCAACACCTAAGTTTATGGGGGACAGCTAAATTAGACCACCATACCCTGTGTGTACTTTTACAGAGATGTTTATTTCCTTAAAGTAAGATCTCTTTCCTTGAACACAGAATTGTTGTTTTCAGTGTGACTGGTTGAACAGCATGTTCCAGTGATTCTCCACCCACCATAGGGAAAGGTTTATAGATGTGCAAGGCCGCCATCAGCTGTTGCATGGGTGCTGGAGAATCATTTTCAAGATAAATCAGAACTACACAAGCTCTAATGCTTGCATAGCAAGCACGCTTATCTGGACCATCTCCTCTTCCCAATGCATAAAAGTTTTATAGAATTTAGCACTGAATCCATCTGGCCCCATGCCTCGGTCTGTGGAGAAAATTTTAATCACTGTTTCAATAACATTACTTGTTATGGATGTGTTAAAGTTATTTATATCTTCTGTCATTAATGTAGTAGATAGGTCTTATTCATTTAAAAATTTATCAGTTTTATCTGGGTTTTTCAGCTTATCCTTCTGTAATTTTATTTATTTGTGTCTTTTTGTTTTATTAGTTTGGCTAGAGAGCTGTTAATTATGTTAACATCTTCAAAGAACCAAGTTTGTTGGTTTGGTTCTGTGTACTCTTCTTGCTCTATTTTATTAATTTCTGTATTGCTTATTTCTTGCAATCTACTGACCTTGGGAATGGCTTTTTATTATTTTTATAGGTTTTAAGTTGCACCCTTATGTTTGAGATCTCTGAATTTTTGAAGTGAGCACTTATAGGTATAAGCTTTCCTCTTAGAACTTAGAACTGGTAGGTTGTGTTTTTATTTTCATTAATATAAATGGTTCATTCAATAAAGTACTATATAATTGTTGTGTAGCAACTTTTTCCTAATGGAAACATTCCCAACTGGGGACCCGTAGGAAGGAAGTTTCAGCATGTCAGGAAATCAGCAAGTCTGGGAAAAAGTTACAAGACCCATCTGAAGGGAAAACAACTGCTTGGAGATGGGACTTTCTGACTGAGCTGCCTGAGAGTCACGTCATGTGCTTGAGTGTGTCTGATCAGCTGAGCTACCTGACGGTTGTGCAGTGAGCTCCAGAGATACAGCTTCTGTGAGTGCTCACCCATACTGGGCAGGCTTTCTAGTGATGCAGCTGCCTTTGAGTCATTCACGCTGCTGTAAGCAACCCCTCACCTGGCTCTGGAAGTAACCCTAATAAACCATGCATTTAAAAAATATTTTTATGTATTTTTATTTGAGAGAGACAGACAGACACAGAGTATATAGTGTTTTGACAATAATATGATGTGGGGCTTTTTGTTTTTGGTTTAATCTATTTGGTGGTCTACATACTTCATATACTGGGACTGGCATCTCTTAATTTGGAATGGTTTGCTATAATTTTATTTAAATTATTTTGTATGGGCTGGGTAGATGGCTAAAGGTTAAGACACTTGCTTTCCAAGCATGACCACCTAGGTTCAATTCCCCAGTAGCCCTGTAAATCCAGACGCACAAAGTGGCACATGTATATGGAGTTCATTTGTAGTTGTGAAGCCCTATTATGGCCATTTTCTCTTTCTCTCTCTCGCTCTCTCTTCTCTCTCTCTTTCTTTAACACACATAAATAAAGTATTTTTTTCCCTATGGCAATGGTCTGAAGTTGTCTTTTCTTGCATGCCCAAAACTCAGACATGTGATCTTTTCAAGGTCTCACACATTTCTCTCATGTTCTGTTCCATTTGACCTATTGTATAGATCAGGGTCTTCATGAACCTTTTTGTTTGGCTTGCTATATTTTGATTTTCTGTATGACTCATATCTCTTTATTGGGTTGCATTTTCATATTCTGTTTAGAATTTCATTTTCCATCTGGATGTTTATTTGTGCCATATTTGACCTTATTCAGGATTTCATTCACGAGTCAGTATCTTCTTTGAGTTCCCTTTTTAAGTAATCATTATGTTTATAATCATTATTTTGAGCTCTTTGTCAAGATTTTCTTCCAGACTCCAGTCATGAGTGTCCTCTGCCATTGCCTTGGTATTTCTTGGGGAAGACATATTGGCTTGGATTTTCAGGATACATTGAGATTTGCCTATCTGGATATAGTATATTGGCCAGGTCTTACTGACACACTTGTGCAGAGTGAGAGTACTTGGAACTATCTGTGATATCTCTTTGTGTCACTTTTCTTTGCTCTGCTTTGTGGTGCTAGAGGTTCTGTTTTGCAGGTACTTGGTACTGCTTGAAGGTGAAGTGGGTGAAGTGGTCTCAGTTCAGCCTCTGCTGAGATTAAACCTGCACGTAGGACTCAACCTAAATGAAAGGTCTTGGGTGGCCCCTGCTTTATGAAGAAAGGGGGGTTGTTAGAGGAACTTTGGGGCTAAGTTTTATTGGACTTACTGAAGTTTTCATTTCCAACTTCATTTCAGTTTGGGTGTTCTTCAGTATTTCGATCTCTTTATTAGATTGTATTTTCAGACCCTGAATTATGATCCATATTGTGATGGTTTCAATTAGGTGTTACCCATAAACTCAAGTGTTCTGAATGATTGATCCCCAGCTGATGGCAAGTTGAAACTGGAGCCTTACTGGAGGAGGTGTGCTGTTGGAGATGGGCTTAAAGGTGTTATAGCCCACTCCTCTTTGCTGGAGTTTGGCTCACTTTCCTGCTGCTATTATCCACCTGTTGTTGGAAAGTTTTATGGTAGAGTCTTTCTGGTCAATTATGCATAGGATCATGCCATCTGCAAATAGGGCTAATTTGACTTCTTCTTTTCTAACATGTATCCTTTTTATACCTTTCTCCTGCCTTATTGCTTGGGATAGGATTTCTAGTACTATCCTGAAGAGCAGTGGTGAGAGAGTGGACACCCTTGTCTTGTTACCAATTTTAATGGTAACTCCTTGAGTTTTACCCATAATTTGGGCTTTATGTGCTTTGTTATTATATTGAGATATAGGCTGAATGTCTAATCTCTGAGGCATTTTAATCATGAAGTGATGCCATATTTTGTCAAAGACCTCTACATCTATTGGTGATGCAATGATCATGTGGTTCTTATGTTTAAGTTTATTTATGTGTTGTCTTATGTTAATCAATTTAAATATGTTGAACCATCTCTGGGTCCCTGGCATGGACCCTGCTTCATCAAGGTGGATAATGCTATCGATATATTGTTGAATTTGGTTGGCAAGAATTTTGTTCAGGATTTTTGCATCATTTTTGCATCATTGTTTAATAGTCATTCAGTCTCCAGGAGCTGGTGCTATTTTGGTTGCTTCTCTTGTTAATTTCTAGCTTAGAAGCATTATGGTCCCATATGATGCAAGAAGTTATGTCAATGTTCCTGAATTCATGGAAGAATTCATTATGGCACTCAAGCACAAGGTCCTTGCAGCCACACACCAGCATCAGGGGAGGTGGGAGCTGGGGAATCAGGAGAAAAGCATATATTTTATTCAGCTCTTTGTTTTGTATCCTTTTGTACTCTCTGGAAGAGTTTGCTCCTGTCTTCTGTGAATTCGTTGTCTGGAGGTTCATCTAAGTTGACCTACTAAGGGAAGGTTACTATGGGAGTGATGATTTTTAGACAAAACATAGTTCCCTGTTGCTCAGTCAATTTTGAAAGATCATTTTTCTGTATGTAGCACATGTGATTGGAAGTTATTTACTTACTGGACATGAAGTATATTTTCCATGATTCTCTAGCTTTTGGAATTGCTAATAAATGATCTGAAGTTATTCTTATAGTCTTTTTTTTTTTGCATGTATATTGGTGTTTTCCCCTTATACTTCATTATGTTGTTTCCTTACTTTGTATTTTTAACTTATTGACTATGATGGATTATGGAGAGGTTCTCTGGTCATGTGTGTTTGGGTTCAAAATGCCTCTTGTGTTTGCATGTTGATTTCTTTCTCCAGGTTTAGAACATTTTCTGCTATAAATGAATTAAATAATCTGCCTATTCCTTTTGGCTTAGTAATAGTTCCTTCTTTGACCCTGAGGATTCTAAAGTTTTGTCTTGACATATTCCTAGATTGTGCTTTCTTTATATATGAATATTCGTATTGTGTCAGTTTCATCCATCAATCCTGAATGTCATGCTTCTGCATGAACTTATTTGTTGTTAATGTTCTCTGCTGTAATTTTTATTGGAGATATTCCAAAGTTCCTATTTTGTTCTCTTTCATTGTTTAAATTTCTCTATTGAATTTATCCTCCATGTTTCAGACTTTCTGCTTCAATTTGTTAACAGATCCTTCCACTTTGGAGACTGTCTTGTCAAAATCGTGAATAGATTTCCTTAATTCATTCATCTGCTTATTCAACTCTAAATGGTCATCCATCCTTTATAAAAGCAGGATTACGGGGCTGGAGGAATGGCTTAGCAATTAAGGTACTTGCTTGCAAAGCCAAAAGTCCCAGGTTTGATTCCCCAGGACCCATGTGAGCCAGCTGCACAATGTGGAACATGTGTCTGGGAGCTCATTTGCAGCTGCCTGAGGCCCTAGAACACCCATTCTCTCCCTCTCCTCTCTCTCTCTCTCTCATAAATAAATAAAAATATTTTCTTAAAAAAGCAGGATTTCTTAATTCTTTCTGGCATTTCCCCTATCTCAGTAAATTTTTCTTCCATTATAGGGGATTCAAGAAGTTGGAATGGGTCCGTGTGGATTTTCTCATAGTCTTTGTGTTTCTTTGTGGTGCTTTGGTCACTTGTTGGAATGGATGTGTCTTTCAGGTTTACCATCTCCTTTGGTCTTCAGTTCCTGTGGTTTGTTGCATTATCTGTGCTGCCTTATAAAGACCACCTTATTCAAACTGTTTCCTTTAACTCTTTAAGGTGTAGTCACAGTTCAATCTTCTTTTTGCCTATATATAGAAACCCTTGATAGTATTCTTTGTGCTCCTGTTACTTTTCAGTGCCATGCTAGGCTACTGGTTGGATAAGGGGTGGTTCATAGAGTAAAGGAAAGATCTAGTGAAATAAGGAATGATAAGAGGTAGTCAGAATATTTTGTAATATTTTCAATGAGAGAATATAGAGAAAAGTTTTGCTAGGCCTATAAGATTGATGGACAGTTGTGGAATTATACTTTGGTGAAGTGCAAATTAAAACACAGTGGGTTAACAGTTATTTTACAGAGCTGCAAATAGTTAGGTAAAACAACCAATCAGGAAGACAAATTAAACCCCTAAAATTTTAGAGCATAAAGGTACCACACACATCCAAAAATAAACAGTCAAGAAGAAAATATCACAAAAGCACACAAACCTACCACAGACAAACATACCACAAACCAACTATCAAAAACACACCACTAAAAGCCAAGGAAAGAAAACCACACTCATTTTCTCCCTCAGAAGTGCCCAAAGAATATTATTTTTCTAGTCCACTCTCCTCTTCAAATTTTGTCAACACTGACTTGAGCTTTCAAGAAGCTAGATGTCACTGTGAGGCAGGATAGTAATGTACTTAATGCATTTAAATTTATTTAAGTAGGACATGTTCAGGAATGCTTCTGTCCTTTATCCAAATTCCTTAAAAAAATATGATATAAATGAAGAATCAAAATGAAGAACCCAAAATGATTTAAGAGGGCAGAGTTAAATGTAAACATGTCTTATTCCTAATTACAACATTCTGGCTGAATATTAGCATATCTTTAAATTCCTGCTCTTTTTTTCTTTATGTTAATTATCATTACATACAAGATATTTCATATGGATACATCATGTGTTGGTACCCTCTTTTACCATGTTCCTGCCCCCATTCCATTAGAGATGTTTCTCATTGGGGTTGCAGGTATTCCCCATGGGGTTGTTGTTTATGCTTTGTGGGAGCAGTAGTCAGTTATTCTGGGGGGGGAGGGGAGGGAATGCCTCTGGGCATGATGTCTCAACATGTGGCTCTCACAGTCTTTCCACCCCTTCTGCAAAATTCCTTGAGCAGTGTTGGGTGAGTTTCAAGTCTGCTTCAGTGATGAGCTCCTAGGAGCCTCTGGATCTCTACTTTGGTAGGTGTTGAGTATTCTTTTATCTTACTAAATTTTGTGATTTTTTTTCTTCAGATCCATTTCTGAACATTTACCTTCCCTATTTACCTTCCCTATAAAATTCCCTCTCCTAATAGAGTACATTTTCTTATAAGCAATCATTCACTGTGACCCACAACTATTGACATAGTATTTATTGCAAGCCATGTAGATGTTACAAAGCACTAACAATTCTTATTTTAAAATCCAAAGACACAGTTTTATTTGTCTTCTTAACATAATAAAGATAATCTCAGAAGAGTGAAACTAAACAACTTTTCTTCTTGTTGTTCCTACTATACATTTTATACTAAGAACAGATTATCACAGGATTATTGAAAGCATCTCCAAAGTGCAGTGCTGCTTACAAGTGAAAAAGCTATGGTGTAAGGGTGAGTGTGTGTATGTATGTGGATATATGAGTGCAGACGAATGGGTAAAAAGATGAAAGATAGCTAGATGATAGATAGCTAGATAATAGAGATAATGAATGAATGTCACTTCAATGTGCACTACTTTATAAACACAATGTGATGACACTAATTTAACAAGAATTTGTAGCTGCCAGTGCATTCCCTTACTATTTATTATCTTGATGTTTATGTACTTTGCTCTGACCCCTTTCCCAACACATCACTGTGTTTTGTAGAACCAGGATGGGGTTTTCAAACACTTTATAAACACATTCTCTTTGTCTTATAGACCTAGGGTGGATTTTTCAGATACAAAGTTTGTATTAACAAATTAGTCTTTGGCCTCTGATTTATCCAGACTGAAGATGATAACACAGTTTGTAATTTTAACTAGCTTTGTAATTTACACAGGTAGTAGAATATTGGCTACAAAGGAATTTATTGTAGTAAGAATGTTTAGTTGCTTTTATTTTCTAAAGGCATTGTTTTTGCTACTTAAAGGATTCTTTATCCACATTTATTTTCTTTAATTTTTTTATTACATAGAACTTTTGTATGTACATATCATATGTGGATACCATCATTTCCCTCCTCTCTGCTCACATTCCACTGAGGACCCTCCTCTCTGGGAAGGCTGGTGTTCCCCCAGAGGTTGTGAGTTACGAGATGTGAGAGCAGCAGTCAGTCATTTTAGTGTGTATGCCAGGGGTTGGGGCCAGTGGCAGTGCCTCTTCCACTTTATGGCCCTTACAATCTTTCCATCCCCTCTTCTGCATAACAGTCTTTCTGCCCTCTCTTCTGTAAAATTCTCTGAGCACTGGTGGGTGTGTTTTAAGTCCACTTTAGTGCTGTGCTTTCAGAATGTTCTGGATTTCTGCTTTGGTGTGTTCTGAGTATCCTCAGTGTCTGCCTCTATCACCCCGGATCTAGTCTCTTGCTCACCAATTCCTCTGTGGTTTCACCTGGGTCCTGGCTGATGTGTGAAGGGTGGATTATCTCCTTGGTTCTCACTGCCTGCTGAAACAGATTTTCCAGTGGAGACTGAGGTCAAACAGGTTTGCATGTTAGATTTCCAAATAGAGGCTGCATGGAGCAGCATGCTGTGCATGCAGTTCTGTCTCTGAGAGAAGATGATCAGAGGTTGGTGATGGACATTCACAATCCCAGGTGACTTGTGTTTATCATTTTCTCTTAACCCTGGTTTGAATATTCTCTCTTGTTTTGCCTCCTACATACTTCCTGCAGTATATCAAATATATTGTGCTTACACTGTTTTAACAACCATCCTTTTCACCACTTTTTACAATTATTCAGTTCACTTGACTTCTGCTTACCTCATCATTTTCCTACCTATTGTCCAACAGAGAATACTTAATTTGTGCTGTAAAATTGCCACTGTATTGTATTTGGCTGCCAAATACATCTAAACAGTCCCTACATGATCAGGAGTTTAGTAGGTAAAGTAACACAATGCTGAGTACTGAGGACAAATCCAATTTAACTTCTACATTTCCACCCAGAAGTCTTTTTTTCTTTTTTCCCTAGCAATGGTCAGCTTCTGATCCCATGGCTTTCACTGACGACATGGGCTCCCAGTTGGAAATATACACTGGGACTCCATGGATCCTAGCAGGGAAAGCATGGCAAAATCAGGCACAGGGTTGTCACATCTCTACAACTTGATGGAGGAAGTAGAGACAGTGAATGAATGAGCTGACACTGGCAAGTGGGGATAGACTAAGACATCCCAAGGCCCACAGGCCTCCAGTGACACACCTCCTCTGGCAAGGCTCCACCTCCAGGAGGCTCCACCAGATGGGGATTAAGTATGAGGTTTAATCACAAACATATGCAGCCATGCAGAACATTTCACATTGAAATCACCCAGGGCTTCTTTTCTTCCTGTAACATTGGCTGTTCATTTTCAAAGTACTTTTGACTGTTCTTTCTTCTATCTCAACATTGGAGTGCTTCAGGACAGAGTTCTTGTTTGTCTCTCATTACCTTCATTCCCTTAATGATCTTCCTGGCTTCTCTGTACATCTTCACCAGATGTACTAAAAGAAAACAAAATGCTGACATGTTTCCACAGTTTTCTTTCATTTTCTTTTTGTTCTCTTCCTATTTATTTTTTATAGACCAAGGTAGCAAAAAAAAAAAACAAAAAAACAAGAAAATGAAATAACATTGCTGCTGTGATTGCAGAATTACTCACAGCAATCTTGGAAGAAACATGCCCATTGGGAGAAACAACAGAATTCAACAAATATCTTGTGTAGTGCCCATTATGTGAATGACACAGTGCTAAGAAGCCAAATGGGAACCAGTTCTGTTCTCAAAATGCTTACAGCGGTACACACAGAATGTCAGGGCACAAATAACCATCACTATAAAGGAAGAAAAATAACCTCGAGCTCCTTTTCATTAACCATAAACTTCTTCCCTCTCTCTTTTGTCCTGAGAAAAAGCAAAATAAAATAAAAATAGACCACAGAGTGTCTTTCCCTTAGCATCACACCTTTCATGCTTTTAAGTTTAAAACCTTGAAGGAATTTCTTACACTTACCCTACTTACCTTTTAATCTTAGTATCTGTGTTAGATCACCTTATTTTCACTGAATTTATCATCATTAGGTTGATTAAGGACTGACATCCTTGGGCCCTGTATCTTTCTCTGCAGCTTCCATCTTCTTCAATGTCCCCATTTAATGTACCAACCCCCCCCCTTCTGTCCTAGTCATTTTAGTTCTCCTTTGTTCAGTTTCATCCCAACTACTGCATAAAAGAATCTTGACCTAATATTAAACTGAGGTGAAGATTTTATAACACAAAGCACTGTAAGAATCAGTAATATAAAGTCATTCTTTGAAACCAGCAATGGTTTCCACTTCTGGTACAGAGCCAGGCGGTGGCAAATTCAAGCCCTGTCAACCCGGTGGTGTTCTTTGATGTCAGCACTGGTGACCAGGAAGTTGGCCGCATGAAGATCTAGCTGTTTGCAGATATTGTGACCAAGAGGGCCAAGAACTTTAAGCAGTTTTGTGCTAGAGAATTCAGAAAATATGGTGTTCCAATAGGATACAAAGGGAGTGCCTTCCACGGGGTCATAAAATACTTCATGATTCAAGGTGGAGATTTTGTTAACGGAGATGGTACTGGAGTCACCAGTATTTACCAGGGACCATTTCCAGATGAAAAATTTAAACTTAGACACTCAGCTCCAGGCACTTTCCATGGCAAATAATGGGCCCAGTACAAATGCCTGTCAGTTCTTTTTCGCCTGCTCCAAGTGTGACTAGCTAGATGGGAAGCATGTACTGTTTGGAAAAATCATGGATGGACTTCTAGTGATGAGAAAGGTTGAGAATGTCGCCACAGGCCCCAACAACAAGCCCAAGCTACCTGTGGTGATCTCACAGTGTGGAGACATAATTCAGACCAAAACTGTATTGGGTCTCCTTTGCTTTGGATGGCATTCTTGACCAGTTGGACTGTGTTTGCATCTGCCTGCTTTCTCCACAGCTGATAAAGGGATCCTGGGAGTATCACAGTCTCAGCAAGATCATGTTTAAATTTTGAACTGTAAGTAAAGGCCTTCATGTTAAAAAAAAAAAAAAATTAGCAATGTTGGGTGTCATGGTACACAACTCTAATCCCAGCACTTGGGAAGTGGAGGGAGGTAGGAGGATCACTGTGGTTTGAGGCTAGCCTGGGACTACAGAGTGACTTCCAGGTCAGTCTGGGCTACAACAAGACCTTACTTTGAAAAAAAAAAAGAAAGAAAGAAATCATGAAAGCTAGTGGGCATTTATGTTGTACAAAATCAAGTGTAAATAAAATGGGCATTTTTTTTTTGTAATCTAAAACTATTTTCTACTAAATCCAAAGCAGTTGGTTAAATTATAAGTTCTACATTACAAAAATAATGTTAACCAATTGAAATATGATCCTATGAAAGTAAATCATTGGTGGCTCTATAAAGCAAGTCATACAATGATGAGGCATACTTGGTATATGTCACAGGGGTAGAAGAAAACACAGTTATTGATTTTAAGCATTTTAGACTTGTGTCAGGTACTGTGGTAGTTTGAATGTATGTATGAGCAGAGAACAAAAAAGATCTTGCTTCAAATGAGGAGGGGGGAGGGGGCAAATGCCAGACCAAGCCAGAGATATTCCTCTGACCTCCACACATGTGCCATGGCATGTGCACACACATACACAAACACATACACACACACACACACAAATAAATTCATTTTCAAGAACTAAAGTAGCTACATAAAAGACATTAGTTCAAGTAGAAGTTAAATGGTAATAAATCTCAAATATTATGAAAAGAATTCTTGCTTTGGATACGGGCTTAAATTATATTAAAAGCCTCTTGCAATGTATAAATATTTTGATTAATGAAATCATTAGATGTATTTCATTAGTTTAAGCTTTCAACTTTGGACATTTTTAAATTGATGTTGCCTTACCAATACCTTAGATTTTGGAAAGTGGTGATGAGAGCTACTTGTGCTGTAAAAGATTAATAAGTTTTAAATCTTGGTAGTTGGCATGATAAATAAGAATACCGAATGAAGAAAATATAAGCTTTAGGCAATCAATGCATTTTAGAAAAAAAATTTAAAAACACAGAAAACACTATAAAGCACTTTTCTTTATATTTTTGCATAAAATATTTCCATGAAATTTAAAGTTAAAATGTGTCATTTATATTTTTAGAGATGATAGATAAAATATAAATTTGTTTGCCAAAAGAGGGGCTACATCCATCAATACTTATTAGCAATGTTTATCCCATTTAACCTATGCTGACCCCATTCTCCGTTGGAGAATCTGTTTTTCTTTTTCAGAAGGTATTGAGACCCAAGGAGATAAGACACACCTTGCACTTCAACCAAGGCCCAGCTGAAACCACAGAGGAACTGGAAAGATGAGCAAGAAAGCTGCTTTCATGGTGAGCCTGACAATCAGCACCAGAACGAAGGAGACAGATGCAGACACATACCAAAGTAGAAATCCAGAAGCTAGTGAAAGCTCATCACTAAAGTAGTCTGAGTTTTGCAGAAGAGGGGTGAAAAGATTATAAAAGCCATAGGTTAAGACAGCATACCCAGAGGCTACACTGCCCTCCCCAATGACTGGCTGTTGCTCTTACAATCATAACCCAAAACCCCATGGGGAATACCAGTTTATCAGACAGCTTTAGGCCACTGAGATGAACTTCCACACCAGGCATAGTTATGTAAGGAAGGGATTTATTGACGCTTATAGATCCAGGGGAAATTCTATAATGGAAGAAGTTGGCCTGTTTTACACAGGTCCAAGAAGAGAGAAAAAGCCACAAGCCAAATCCCAAAAGCCACACCACAAACAAGCACACTCCAGGAACTCCAGGCACTCTGCATACCGTTAGACTGGAATTGTAAATCCACCACCACATCTCAGGGCTGGAACCTAAGATCTACCCAGTGACACCTCCTCCATCCAGGTGGCTGCAGATCCAAACTACAAACTAATAAAATGCCAAATATATTGGGGGCCATATATTCAAACTACCACAACCAGAAACACCACTAAAGAGGGCCCTCAGCAGATGAGGGCAAGTAGGAAGGAAATGATGGTTCTAACACATGATGTGTCAGTACAAAATATACACATAATAAAATATGTTGAAAAATAAAAAAGAAGCAAGTTTGAAGATGATTAGAACTAAAAAATTTCATTGTTGTATCCATGCATTAAGTTTCCTTTTAAAGATGGGACACAACAATGGCACAAAATTGTCTCACAATTTTGGAATAGAGCTCCTTTATGAACTGTTATACATATATATATGTGTGTGTGTATATGTGTGTGTGTGTGTGTGTGTGTGTGTGTGTGTGTGTGTGTATGTGTATAGTATGTAGGTAACTCTGTGTGTCAGTATCTATATATAAATGACACACATGTCCACATAACTTAATGATATTTCAAATTCTTTTGAGCACTTTCTAAATGCAGACTCTTGTTTTATATAGTTCTACTTGTAAAGTCAATCTTAAATAATAGCATTTGATTTCAATACACTTTATTTGAAGGTTATTATACTATGAAAAATAATATTTTGCTTTTTTGGTTATTCTAAATGTCTCTGTGCATGCAGTGAGAGTTAGGATATTGAAGACAGACTAAACTCAAACTTGGAATATAGAAGTCTTAATGGATTATACACAGCAGGTAACCATGTAGGGACATTCAATAAATAAGTCACCTACTAATTTAAAAGGGAGAAACCACAATTTAGAGTAATCTAATTTCATGGTAAAAATTATTCCTGCCCGGTAGTATTCTCATCTGTAAGGGAACAAATGTTTGTCACTAAATTGTTGCAGGAGTCTATTAAACACTGTTACTATCAAATAATGTGTTTTTCAGAATGGTAGGTTATCTTCCATTTACAGATCTTCTTGCTTATGTTACAAGTGACAAAAGCAATGTAGTTAGTTCAAGCCATTTGAGGTCATGATTACTTTTGGTGATGCATACATATTAGTATTCATTGTTTAGCTGTAGGTTAAGGAGAACTATAAATAATTGGAGTTAGACATATACCATTAAAGTCGAAATTGCACATAAGCATTTTAAGCAAAATTAGGTACAGCCAGTAAAACCAATGGTAAGATTCTAAAACACATACAGGAAGCTTGTGATGGTACAACCTAGGTGAGATTCTCTTCCTGTCCTGCATCAAAGACTGGTAGTGGGTCACAAATTCTCTGAAGGCACGAGTGGTGTGATTTTATCTTTAAATTTGACTCAGCCTAATCCACGAGGTAGTGAAGGTCAGAGCATGAATCAGCACTCTGATCTCCAAAGGTTTAATGGAGTTTATTTTATGTCTATGCGAATATGAAATCATATTTCCAGGAATTTTTCATCCTATTTTCACAAAGTGTGTAAAAACAGATAGACATTCACAGAATATTAGTGAAATAGTCCAAGAATGGTCGGTTGACCTGGAAAAATCCTAAAATGAAGTAATGGAGCCCTCTCTCCCATGAGAAGGTATTTGACAGATACTTTATTCTAGCCTCTCCTTTTCCAAACAACCAGAGAACAAAGCATATATTTTCAGGTCTACAGTCAAACATATGGGTGTCTTTCCTTGATGACATTTCTCCTGATAATTAAATATTTAGAATTAATAATGCCTCTGTCAAAATCAATTTTAAGTCAGAGAGGCATCTATAGAGTTTTCTATAACTTTTACTATCAGTGCCATTGTCTTTTGAAAATCACAAATTTAATTTACTGTATCACTGGCCTACGATTTTTTTTAATTTTTAAATTTTTATTTTTTTGTCTGACAGTGATAAAGAGGGAGAGAGAGCGACAGATAAAAAGACAATGGACATGCCCAGGCTTCCACCCACCGCAATTGAGCTCCAGACGTGTGCACCACTTGGGTCCTGGGGAATCAAACCAGGACCTTTGGTTTTGGCAGGCAAGTGCCTTACCCACTAACCATCCCTCCAGCCCTAGACCCATTATTTTTGTATCACAATATAAAAATGTTTTTAACAGAATCAGATATTCCATTATACTTGGTTAGTCATTACTAGTTATAGAGTTGCTGTGAGAATTAAATGAGTTAATGTACATACAGTGGACAAGCATAGGATCTGAAACAAAATAAATATTCTCATAATGATAAACACAGTGATAAATAATCATTTCTTCTTGTTCTAGATGTGCTTTGGTTGGCAAATTTTGCTTTAAAGTTAGCATTGTAAATTATCATAAAGTTATATTTTAAGGTGTCTTTTTTTTTCTTTTTTGCTACAGAAACTACCCTGGATTATGGGAGAAAATATTTGCGGGTTATCCAACTGATAGAGGCCTAATCTCTAGAATCTACAAAGAACTCAAAATTCTAAACAATAAGAAGACAAATACCCGACTCACAAAATGGGGCGCAGAGTTGAACAGGCAGTTCACAGAGGAAGATATACAAATGGCAAACACACACTTAAGAAAATGTTCATCATCCCTAATCATCAGAGAAATGCAAATTAAACAACTATGAGATTCCACCTTACCCCAGTAAGGATAGCCAACATCAAAAAATCAAATGAAAATAAATGCTGGCAAGGATGTAGAGAAGCAGGAACACTCATTCACTGTAGAATCTTCACTGGTGGGAATGTAGGATGGTGCAACCACTTTGGAAAGCAATATGGAGACTCCTGAAAAAGCTGACTATAGAGATACCAACAGACCCAATTATACCCTTACTGGGCATCTACCCTAAAACCTTCAAACCACAGGCCAGAGAGGTTTGCTCAACCATGTTTGTAGTGGCTCAATAGCTAAAAGCTGGAATCAACCCAGATGTCCATCACTAGAAGAATGGATAACAAAGATGTGGTATATCTGCACAATGGAATTCTATACAGCAGTAAGAAAAAACGACACAAAGAAATTTGAGGAAAAATGGTTGAACCTGGAACAGATCATTCTCAGTGAACTTACCCAATCACAGAAAAAAAAATCGACACATAGTCTCACTCATCTACAACACCTAACCTGAATCTACCCAAGATACATTACATACCCAGCAAGCACCTCATGGACTAGATAATAGGATGGATGGGGAGGGAGAGGAGGGCATCGAAGGGGTGGGAAACACTAATCCGGACCCAAACAGCAATGGTACCCATAAAATTCTACTTCTTAAAAGGCAGAACAAATGGCTGAACCTTCACTAGACCCTTACAGGAAACACCTGAACCACAAGACACTGGAGAGGGTAGGATCAAGACTAACCTAAATCTTCTACATCTTTCCTCCCTTCCTCTCCCCCTCTACACCCTCTCTCTCTCCTCTCTAACTCCTGTATATTAGTTATGATTTTCCTCAATTTCTTAGTGGGCACTGACCTGTAACCACCACTGCCAGCTTGGGGCAATCATCCACAATGAGCTTTAGATCAGAAAACCCTACAAGGTTTCCCAAAACAATGACAGACTTCTGTCAGAGTACATGATGACCCACCAAAGGTCAGTGGTAAGACCCTATTGATGAAGACTCCATAGCTGCTGACATGTAAAATGGAATGGCATGGCTGGAAGCCAGGAGAGAGTCAGTTCCCAGACAGCCTGCCTAGTGCCAGAAGGTGCTACATGGGCAACTGGGGGAAATTACCAATATCTGTCTAAGCAACTCATGGTCTGACCTAATTAGCAACAAATAATCCGATGTGATGCCCACACAAGTGCAATAGTGGCACACAGCCATGGTGGGGAACCAACTGCTCTTGATTTGGCTAACCGATCCCTTCAGTGGTAGGAGACCCATAGCTGGAGCTGGGAAACAAGTCAGAACCATACCCAAACTTAAGTCCACTCTCCAATATCAAGCTATCATCAATCATGGGGTACAAAAGGGCCTACACTTATTAAACTCTCTATCAAAAGTAAGTGTTATCTCAATTTTCCGGGTGCTAACTTACTCTCCACTGGAGAATCTGCTTCTCTTTTTCAGATAGATGCAGATCCTAAGGAGAGAGCTGCCCCAACATGCCTCAAAAGGGACCCAACTGAAGCTAAGGATAATTGGCGAAACAAGCAAGGGTGATGTTTTCCTGTGAACCGGATACCATCACAAAGGGGAAGGAGACCAACACAGAGAAAAATCAACTCCTACCAAATCAGAGAGCCAGAACCTCAGAGGCCCCCAACACGGCAGCACTGAAGCAGACCAAAATGAACCCAATATGGCTCAGGGAAATTTTGTGGAAGAGGGGCAAAAAGAATGTCAGAGTCACATGTTGGTTCATAATATGCAGAGACATTTATCATACCAATAACTGTGAGCTAACTCCACAATGCACGACCCATTTACATCAACAAGGAGGGTCCATTGGGAGGGGGTAGATCATGGATGAGCCTATACAATGGTACCAAACTGCCTGTGTTTGCTGAAAAGAAAACTAATAAATTAAATTAAAAAAAAATCAAAATAATTTTTTAGTAGAATGCAAATGAGAAAATCTATTTGAGAAAAGAGAATTCTTCCAAATCCTGCTTCTTAAACTGTCTAACACTTTTCTTGCCTCCATTCCTACTTCCCTGGAAGACCTCGATCACTGTTATGAATTTGAATACTTCCTACCAACAAATAAATAAATTTACAAGATCCAAACTGTCATTTCATTCCAATTATGTCTTCTGTTTCAAAATTTTCCAAAATATTAAAATTGTAACTCTCAAATACATATAAAATGAACCCTCATTAGATGTTATTAGATATTTCACTGAGGGAAATGTGACTAGAAGATATATATGTCTAAAAACATGCCAAAAATTTTTTTGTAGTGATAAGATTTACCAAGATAAATATGCAAATAGAAGTATAGAGAAAATTGGTTTTCGTATATATGTAAGAAAGCTGGGAGCAGGAAGGGATTTAAACTTTTGACAGAGAGAACTTCTCTAGCAGATAATTACAAAGCATTAAAGAGGTGGAAAGTAGCTGGAAGACAGAGTGCAGGAGAACTATCATCTAGCTTAATGGCTGTGCTGCATCCTTATACTGGAAAGAAATTAGGATTTTTCTGGGCCTCACAAAGACAATATAGTCTTGGTGCTTTCTTTTTTTCTTTCTTCTCTTTTTGGGATGATTCTATTTTGAAAGATGCAAGATTAATCCCAATACCTACAGTTATAGTAGTTTTGCAATGATAAAGATGCAATTTTCTCCCAGCACTCGGGAGGCAGAGGTAGGAGGATCGCCGTGAGTTCTAGGCCACCCTGAGACTACATAGTGAATTCCAGGTCAGCCTGAGCCAGAGTGAGACCCTGCCTCGAAAAACCAAAAAAAAAAAAAAAAAAAGATGCAATTTTCAAAGCAGAATCTGTATGTAGAACTATAATGTCCATCTTCAAAGTTCTTTCTGGACCTGTGATGGGAACAGGGTTGTAATGTCCATCTTTAAGGCTGTCCCTGTATCTGTGATGTGCAGAAATACTAACTTGTTTTGAGCTCCTGTCATAGAATAATATTTTGCTGGACATAAAAAATCCTTGTCTTCACAATGCTGAAAGTATATAGAATATTGAAATAATTGAGATATAAAAGTATACAGAATATTCAAACAATTGTATTTTTCTGGTGATTAATTAACATTGAGATACTGATATATTTGCTACTATGCCCTGTTGAATAAAAAACAAAACTAGTAATCATTCTTTAGAGTCTAGATCTATCCAAAGTATTCAAAACATACTGAAAATATAAACTTTCTCTTTAAATATCTTTTTCAAAGCTGAATAAGTGGCATGAAACACAACTGAAGATACTAAAAGTAAAATATTTGAGCTTCCTGGTTAAAGATTTGAATGACTCTGAAGCACTGGCACTCAGATATCCCTTTAAAACAACATAATTTCTTCAAATTTTTATTTATATTTATTTATATTTATTCTGCCAGCCAATATTGTCAATGACTTCAAAATTATATGAGTAAATACTAGAAATTATTTACCAAAATTTGGAACATTACCTGATTAAAAAAAGAATGAAAATTCAGGATTATTAATGTCAAATAACAATTTTGTCTAAAATAATGAAAAATGAAGTAAGAAATGAAACTGGTGACATTATTACTGATACCACAGAAATGTAGAGGATCACAAGATGATTGTGACAAATTATATGACAACAAAATTGACAACCTAGAAGAAATAGATACAATGCATGCATCCTACCAGGATTAAATCATAGATAAATACAAAATATGAACCGACCAAACAGCAATACAAACATCTCCTGCCAAAGAAGCTGTTGGCTTCCCTGATGACTTCTACAAGACATTTATAGAACTATTACCAATCCTTATCAAACACAAAATATTCCAAATCAAGGAATACTTCTAAGCTTATTTTACATGGCCAGTAGTAACCTTGTGCCAAAACCAGAAGACAAAGTGGCTCATGTATCTGGAATTTTTTTGCAGTGGCTGAAGGCCCAGGCATGCCCATTCCCCCCCCCCACCACCACCACCACCACTCTCTCTCTCCCTCTCTCTCTCCCTCTCTCTCTCTCTCTCTCTCATAACTAAAATAAATAGACTATGTGGAAGCTGGTAGGGGGTAGGTGACATCTTCAGTCTCAGCACTCAGGAAGCTATGGTAGGAGGTTTGCAATGAGTTCAAAGTCAGCCTGGACTATAGAGTGAGTTACAAGTCAGCCTGTATTAAAGAGAGACACTGTTTCAAAAAAATAAAAATAAATCAAAAAGAATATATGTGTCCCTCAAAGCCCTATTATAGCCAGGTTTATTGAGAAATTTGGGTAGGAAAGTGGTTGATAATCCACTGTGATATCAGTAGTGTGGATAAACAAAGAAAAACTGTGCAGAGTTCCGGTCCCACCTCTGCTCACAGTCAAGGTCATCACTACACAGCTTGCTCAGTCCTCTAGAAATGGCAGCTGGCCTGGAAATGTAAGCAAGCTGTGTTAGGTAGGCATCCCGTACAATTGTCCAAGTAGCGTTTACCATGTGGAATGAACAAGCTTATCTTTAAATGCATCACTAAAATCAGAAAGAAAAAAACAATAGAATACAAAACTCCTTTGCAGCAAACAAGAAAATAGAAAGCACTGTGAAGGTTCTCAGAACATTGCAATACATAGCACTATGGAGTCAGAGGCAAAAGATACCCATGAGTTTGATGCCAGCCTGGTGTACACAGCAAGTTCTAGTCCAGCTAGAGCTATATAGTGAGGAAGTAGGCCAGTGTATGCTTTTAAATTTTCCATTCAGCATAGTGCATAAATTCTTAGCTAGAGAAACAAATCAAAAGAAAGAAACAACAGGAATACAAATAGGGAAGAAGTTAAATTATCATTTTCAGATAATATGATCCTATCCATCAGAGATTTCTAGTCTCTACCTGAAAATTCTTAGAACTAATAAACAGTTCAGTAAAGTAGCAGGATACAACTCCAACATATATAAATTGGTAGTATTTTCATATTCTGATCAAAAAATGCTGAAAAATGAATTATGAAAATAATCTCACTCACAATAGTGTCACAAAAGCATAATACCTAGAATAAAACGAGGTGAGGAAATCAAATACCTCAATAATGAAAATTTACAAACACCAAGGATGTGCTGCCGAAATGACACAGTGTTTAAAGGCATATGTTCTGCAAGCCCAAGGAACAGAGGTTCGACTTGCAGCGCCCAGGTAAAACTAGATGCAAAGTGGCTGTTACAGTCAACTTCACACTGCTAGCAGAAAACAACTGACCAAGAGCAGCTTGTGGGAGGAAAAAATTTATTTTGCCTTACAAATTCTACGGGAAAAGTCCATGATGGTAGGGAAAAATGATGGCATGAGCAGATGATGGACATTACCTCCTGGCCAACATCAGGCTGACTTTTGATAAAGACACCAAAAACATGTATTCAATAAAAGACAGTCTCTTCCACAAATGGTGCTGGGAAAACAGGTAGATGAGTGAAGTTAAATACATATCACTTACCCTGTAGAAAAATCAATTCAAGGCTGAAGAGATGGCTTAGCTGTTAAGGCGCTCACCTGCAAAGCCAAAGGACCCAGGTTTGACTCCTTAGCACCCACATAATCTAGGGCACATACATCTGGAGTTCGTTTGCAGTGTCCTGGCACACCCATTCTCCCTCTCTACTTGCTTATTTCTGTATCTCTCTCTCTCAAATAAATAAATATAAATAAAACATTTAAAAAAAGAAAAGAAAAATCAATTCAAAATGGATCAAAGACCTTAATGGGAGACCTTATACTAAAACTATTAGAAGGAAAACAATTCAAGATGTAGGCATAGGGAAGGGCTTTCTGGAAGGGCTCCAATATCTCACGAAATACTGTCATGAATTGATAAATGGCATTGCATGAAATTAAAAAAATGATTCACAATAAAGAATGGAGTAAAAGAGGATACCATGCAGTGCAATGAATACAGATTTCCATGCTAACAAAATGCTTTACCATTTATAACAATTTTTGTACATGTGGGACTTTCACTCTTCAACTAAGTCAATATCCCCCAGTAGGCCAAAGAGGCTTCCTTTGTAGAAGGGATTCCTAGCTAGCTGAAATTGTTACAACAAATAAATATTAATGTCATAAAATTTCATCTTTGGTAGTTACTTGTTACATGTGGTTAGACTTTCACTTTTTATTCTTTAATCATATATAATTCTTTATTTCTATAATTAGTTTGCCATCCATTAACCTACTGTACATAATCAGTGTTTATAAGTGAGATTAGCCTATGATCTTTTCCTTTTTTTTCAACTTAGCATTATTTATATGTTTAAAGACAAGCATGGCACCACATGCATTAGTAATAGTCTATCACACAGGAATATAAACTTTCCACATATACTCAGCACTGGTTCTAAACTTTACAAAATCACATATCATTTTGGAATTCTACAACTTTAGGAAAGAAGAGAACATCATATTCACAAGAAAGCTTTCAGGATAGTAAATGAAGACAGTGAAAACCAATTATAGCAGTTTGTCAGAGATTGTCTAAATACTTCCTGGAACTTCTTCTATTCACACCTTTGAGTCTATTAATGAGTTGATTTGTTTCATTTTTTCTGGAAATTTTTGCCCCTGCTGAATTAGATGGAAACAAATACCCTAGCATTTAATTTATGCTTTTCTCATATTTTCAGAGAGATACATTGTTAAAACAATATTTTTTTCCTGGAAAACTTCTACTCCGGGGCTAAATGAGATTAATGTATTTATCTGTCAATATGAGTTAGTGAAAAAGTAACATAGATGGAAGGATGGGCAGACTGACTTTTCACAGTGGCTACAGCTATAGAGAAAGGCTGAATTCCTGTCAGACCCACACATATTCCTGTTGAAATGCTGCTATATCTACTTCATCTGTATGTACCCCCCATGACAGCCAAGGGAGTTCTCTGGTTGTGAACACCTTCCGCTGTTTTGCTATTTGCCCCATAATTCATGAACCATGGGCATATGTCTGGGCCTTTATTTATTACCACTGACAAATGATCTTATAACACTGAGCAGAGGGATTACACAACTTAGGGAAACTTTCCATACAAGAACCATGTTGTCAAAATACAGCATAGGTCATCAATAGCATCAGTGAAATTTGGTTAGGTTCTAATAGTTAATAATTATTGTATCAGAATGCAATTTATACCAAATATTAGTAAAAGTTTACAAACATTAAAAAGTGCATAATAACATTTGGATCTGATAGGGCTGAAAAATGTCACCCCCCCCACACACACCTAAAACACAACACAAGAGCTTCACTTTTGTGATTGGTGTCCATCTTATGGGAGATGACTTTCTCCATCCTGTTCAGCCTGGTGGGCACAAGCTGTCTTCCAGATTCTACCAGTACCACACAGCATTATTAGGAAATTTATTCCACACAGTAACATATTTCCAGATCTTAGTATTTTCTGGGTTAACTTTTCTACCATCTCAATTTTAAAAATTTAAATGTTAGTTGAGAGAATGCCACCATTTGGGAATAGTAACAAAACTGACAGACTGAATTCTAGTCTGTGCAGATGCCATGCAGACTGAATTCAAATAATATTCACATTAGTAGATATTTTCAAATGCCTGTATAATAAAGCAAAGGAATCTTTATGAATCTGTTGATATTAATCAATTCATCAGCATACAATTATCAAGAGAAAAATGTCTTGAAAAAGATGTGTTGTTTCCTCTATATACCATGACACTATGGAAAGTTAAAAATAAAAGGCAGCCCTTTTAAAAATTAGTGGTATAAAAATCCACAGTAATGTATATCATTTTGTTTTACATAAATGATCAAAGAAGGGGCAGTGCTGAGCAGCTATACAGTACAATACAGAACAGGGTAATAACACACAGGACTAACACATGGGTACAGAAAGCTACAAACAGTGCTTTCTGGACGGTTCATTTACTGGGTGAATATTCCAGCCAGAGCTGCTTCAACTCTGGGGTTCAGCCAACCCTTTTTAATTAGACACAGTTAAGTCCTCTGACATGGTGAGGGGCCAGATGCGACAGGAATCATCCTCTAGATCAGTGCTACTCTCCACAAACATTTCCCCATCCGCTCAAGTGAAAGGATCCATACAGACATGGCATCCAAACCCAGGCCACGGGATTTCAGCCACCGCTAACGACAGAGGTAGAGGAAGTCTGCAGCCACAGGCTCCGACCCGGTTTCTAACATCACAGTGAATAACTGCTGGCGATGCGGAGCAGCCATTGCCTTTGCCCCCTTTTCACTCATGAAAACGAACGCATCCTGGCGATGCCTGCAGCTTTGCCCACGTTGTCAGCGGCGGGTGGAGGTCGGAGTGGAGTGTTAGCTCTCGGGCTCTGCTGCTTCTCCCTGGGCTTCCCACTTTGCTCTGTGGGTTTCTGCTGCCAGTTCTCTTCGCCTTCTGTCTTGTTGATTTCAAGGCCAGCTAATTTCAAGGCTAATTCATTGCTGTTGCCACTTGCAGAGGAACCCAGGATATCATGTATTGCATTCCTTCGACCTGTTCTTCCAGAAGCAATGAAATTTGCATATGTAGTTTCCACATCGGTCATTGCTGACAAATATCCACATAGCAGGAGCGTCCCCTGGTTCCCCCATAATCTTCTTACACATTCTCTTTCATCCACCTACCACTTCATGAAGCCTGATTCTCTATTGTTTTGTGCTGCATTCTTTGGTAATACCAAGTATCCTAGTAGATTTAATTGTCACCTGATTAAAAACCTTATTAATTCATCGATATTTTTTTCTTTGTTGTTAGAGCTGATCTTCAGATTTCTGCTAGAAATTGCTCCTTTGGGAACACCAGGCCCTTCCACAAATTCAGGAAACTGGGGATGGCTACCAGGATGGAGTCAGTGTAGGCGCCCGGCTGCGTGTTCAGGGATCTGGGGAGGAGCGTGGTACCCAGCATATAGTCTTTTCTAATCCTATCCTTGTCTGATTTAAGTCAAGTGGTTATATTGGTTACATGAAAATAACTAAGGAAATTTCTCTCCTTTCTCATTCTTTGAAAGAATTTCTATATGATTGCAAATAATCTACACTATAACTATTTAGGAAGGTCCTACTTAAAACCTGGACTCTTGCTATGTGATGCAGTAATTTATATAACCTTTGCTATTTTGACCACAAAACCAGAGTATTGTTTTCACAAATTATACCCATACAGCAATGATGAGTTTAGCATAACCCTAAACACAGCCTTACCAACTTTTAAGTACTACATATTTTTTCACAATTATTAAGATGCTTATAATATACAAATTTAGCCCTAATATTTAAATGTTTTAATTAAATGAAAACTACTATTGAAAAAATAAGAAACTCAGAAAATGAATAGAAATTTAAAAACATAAAATAAAAACTTTTCTTTAAAAAGCACTCACCCACCCACCCCCAAACAAAGAGGTTAACTAATGGTAATAGTGTCAATGATTGGTAGTTAAATGACCACTTTCATATGCAACAGATGGACATATAGATTGGTTCATTCATATACTGTAGTATTGAAGATGGACTGAATGCACCAGATGTCTTATTCGAAAGGTGGTGACGACTAGACTAAATATGGTTTGCTGTTATCAACACGTTGTTTTTGTTGTCCCCACACCTATGCTTGTGTTCTGAATGGAATGGAATCTCTGGCTTCTCTCTCCCTAATAAATAACACTATTTCAATTCACATTAAAATATCCTAGAGTTGAACAATATTAAAATATAAAAATTACATTTACATAACTATTTCTCTAATAAAGCTGCAAATCTTTATCATCTTAGGTAACCTTATTTGGAATATAACATAAACCCCTAACTGGCTTATAACTTCTTTACGAGTACTAAGTTATAACATCAGTTTGAATGAGTGTAGATTTTATGGACAATTACTCGTTTGCATAATAGTCTATGATAACCTTTAGCCTTTCTACTTTTCTGACATAATTAAAGTAAAAATGACTGTAGTTCATGAAATACTTTTCTGGAGATTTAGAATCATGAACATTACCCCCACCTACTAAAAATAGTTATTTGACCCTGCCTAAGGAGGCATGGCGCCTACTCTAAATATATTGCCATAAAGGATGGAGCTTTATGGTCGATTAGCTTAACTCAATGCAAAATATAGATTTATTTGGAGAAGCTTCAATAGGAAAATTTGTAAAAAGAGCTTACTACCCAATGTTTTTCACTTGACCTGATGAGACAAATGAAGCCTGTGATGGTGATTTAATGGTGCAGTCAGCAGTGTGTCCAACCTGATTGATGTGTCTCTTTTGAGGCTGGCAAGTGATCTGGTCACCAACGTCTCAGACAAATTTTCCTTAAAGACTAACTATACCAAGAGAGATCATCTTAGTCAGTTGTCTTCTATTTTGTCCTTGAAACAGTGATTTTTTTTTTTTGGTTCGGCCCTCTGCTTTGAATTGAGAAGCACACAGTGACCTCAAGATGTTATTTATGATAGAGAGCTACACTTACCTTTCAAAATGTCAAATGTGTAGTCAAGTGGCAAAAAGTGATTTCTCTGTGGAGACAAGTTAGAAAGTAATAAATGTAATTTTCACAAAACACCAGCTTTAATAGCTACCAGTGTGTTATAAACACAATGAAATTTACAATTGGTACTGAGTCAGCATTCTACCACCTTCTCTCCTTAGTCTTACCTTCTTGAAGTTGCTGAGGATGGCAGGAAGCACATATCAGCTGAGCATTACTGAAATTCCATCAAGCAACCAAATGATACAATCTAGAAAAAAATGATTATTTACCTTGTTATTTATTTGGAACCATTTTACTTTATATTTGGAACATGTTACAAATTTCAAGAACAGTTGTGTGATCTGACATTGTACTCCTTGTTTTGCCTTGAAGAACCTACAAGCACAGCAGACAGGAAGAGAGCGTGTACAAACTGTGGTGTCTCTGAAGTGACAGGAAATGATGTGATAGTCACACCAGTCTTGCTACTCCATAGATACATAGCACTGTTATTTGGGGAGCTTGTTAAAATAGCAGAATCTCAGCTTCATCCTAAAGTTGCTGTTTTAGGATCTTCCTCTAATTAAGACTTTCAACTTAATTTTATGAGATTTAATGCTGGAGGAGAACCACTAAAATATCATAGGATTTGAATAAAGAAGACCAGTAACTGTTTTACTTGCTACCCACCCCCCCACACACACACAGAGAGACACAGTTAAGGATTCATAGTATTTCAACAACTCATATGCCACCTGTGTGGACACTAAAACAAAAGATCAAATCATGTCAGGTGCTTAACAACAACCCTGCATATAGGTATTGATTATTGTTAGCATTATTACTGTTCTAATGGAACAGAAATATTGGCATTTTCCATTAATTTATGTTGAATCTATTCTTCTGTGATATTATAATAAGGATCTCATCAAATGTTTTCCCCTATATTTGCCTCATATTTGCTGCCAGGTGCATGGAAAGATTTTTCTTCACTAGCCAAATATTTGGCCTTGGGCAGAGCTACATGAAGAGTGTAGCCAGTTATTCTGGGAAAAAGAATCACTTTCAGGGGAGCATTTGCCAGTGGACACTCTGCAGAGGTCTCTTCTCTCTTCAGCTACCTTTCCAGTGTGTGGCTGAGAAGGTGGAAAGTGTAAGTGAGCATGCTCTCCATTGACACGTAATAGAAATATATCACAAATAAGATAGAAATAAGTGTTGTGTACCATTTTCTTCTGAATGGAAACTCTCATCTTCTAGGGTGGCTCTTAAGGTTCAAGGAGCTTCAGGAGATTCAGGACACTCCAAGCTCTTTAAAGCTCAGGAGGTAAACAATTTGAAGACCTTACATGTCACGTGTTCCTGGCGTGTTTCACAATACGCCTCCTCAAAGTTGTATAAACAATCAAAACTATTTGAAAAAAAGAGATTCTGCAGCCAGCTGAGCTGCTTGCAAATTCAGCAATATGCTCCAGAGACTCAGATTTAAGAAGCTGTCACCTAGACTGAGGTGGGCTTTTCAGTAATTTACCTGCCTGTGGGTTGTTCATGCTTCTGCAAGTAACCCAGGAAACTCTCTGGTTCACTAACCTAAATGTGGATGGAATCATTTCCTTGGTCTGTTGGGATGCTCTATCTGGGTATGAGTAGACCTAAGTTCACATCTCCCCAGTAAAAGTTAACAATACATTTATCTATGAATGTTACTCAATACACACCAAAAAATTTACAGAGTGGTATGTTATCACAATAAGTCTACCTTAAGTAACAGACAAATAATTCTTCAGTACAAACTTTGAAGACAAAGGTTGGTTTTGGATAGTTACCTAGATTTAGAAGTCTTCAAGGTAAATAGACACAAATTGTATAATCTTTAAAAAGGCATGCAGAAATATTATCTATTTTAAGATTTGTAGTAACTCTAATTCAGCCTTGACTCTTCAGCCTTCTCTACAGAGCTGGCCATACAACCTCCCTTGAGGCACTGCCACCGAGCTTTCTCTAGTCTCTGATTCTGATTATATCATCTATTTTGCTATCATAAACCTATATGTTCCTCTATATTTCAAGGCAGGAATATAGTATTGGTGACTAAGTTTTCCTGAGAAGAAATGACATACATTTATATTCATTTTCAACTTTGGAAAGCTTCCAAAAATTCATCAGAGAATTCTAGAAAGACTAAAGTTTCTACCATTGATTTAAATTCATATGCGTCCTTAATAAATTCTCCCCCAAATCTGGTCTTACCCTTAGCTTTAATCTGTATTGCCTACAATTCTCTCCACACACATCAAATAATATTTTCTAGAAACAGAATGTCCCTCTTTCATTCTTTTTCAAAATCCAAAATATAACAATGAAATGTTTGATTGATTATGACACTTATGTAGCCAGATGTGAGTTTTCATCTGTGAAAAATATAAGAACATGTAAGAACAGACAAGCCAACAAGTTTCTCATAGATAACTAAAACTGCCAGAAAACCAAGAAGATCAGTGTGTTTCTTAAAGATGTGAAACTGTAATATGAGCTTGATATATTAGACAGCTAACAGAGCTCAATAATATCAACAATATTGACAGTTGTGACAGCTATTATACGTTGAGGAATTATTATGTGAGAAATCCTGTGAGAAAGTCTTTCTCTGTATGTATTTCTCTCAGAATTCCTTCAGGACACTCATAATTTCATTTTAAAGTTGGAGAACCCGAGATTCCTGGAGCTTTAGAAATATTTCCATAGCCACAGAGCTAATAGGTTTTGAAAATGGAATTACTACCTGAGTAATTCCATGACTAACCCCTGTTGTGGGCTGCACTCTAAGCTAAGATAGTAGTGTTCACCCTCCTTGAGATAGTGGAAGTGAAATGAATCTTTAGCTGAAGAAGACCCCCAGCTCTACATCCACTTCCAATTTCAATCATTCATTTGATCTTGAAGAGGATGATTAATTGCTTTGAAAAGTCAAATTCCTATTATTTTCTGTGATCTACCCTCTTTTTCACAACAGATGCTTGACTTAATGGCAACTTACAAGCTGAACTGAATTTCTGTACTTGTAATTACCTTATATTTAAAATAATAGCCATTGTAAGAATTTCTGTATGTTTGCGTCTTTAAATAAGAACAATTTTTGTGGAAGTAGTAACTTGACTTTTTGAAAGCTTAAGTAATAAAATTTTTCAATGTGAATTTAAAGAACATGTTGCTCATTTTCTTAGCTAATCACATTTTTAAATTAAAAAATGATCTTTACATATGTTATTTAAATTTCTAAAAATATTTTCATATGTGATTTAATATTATTTCAATTAGTTAAGGTTTTCCAAGATAAAAATTTAATAAATGTTCATCCATAAACTTGGAAGTCCTAAACACAGTTGTGTTGAAATCATTCCAAAGAAAAGAATGAAAGAATTATAAGCTATTGTTTACTGAAAAGATTAGGGGCATATTTTATGTTGGGAGCAAAAGGAACAAGAACCTTCATTTTTTTTTTATAATGGTAAATTCTATTACAGTATATTGCTCACAGTAAGTATTTTTATGATATGCCAAGACAAATTCAGATGGTAGCTGTAGTATTAGTAACACATTGATTTGATTATCAAATATCCCAACTACAGTTTACATTTATTAGATACATGACTGAGATTTCCCTTTATTTTTGCTTTACTCATTTATAAAAGTAGACAAATGTTCCCTTTCCTAGCAACTGCATGACTTCAGAAATATTAAAAAGTTTTATGCATTGCAACTTGTTATACAGAAGATTTTGTTGTTTTGTAAATGCCAGTTTTCCTTCTATGTATCATTTTTAAATCTCTACTATGAATAATGTGTTTGACACAGATTGGTTTTTTGATCAGAAAAACACAGATAAAAGCATATTTATTACTTGCTTATTTTCTCCTTATGAACAAAATGTTTATTATATAACTTATTATTGTCTGAATGTTCTTCTAGTCTGTAACTAAGACCCAAAGAGAAAAAAGAAATTGTGTGTATATGTGTGTCCAAGTGTGTATAAAAATGAATAAGAATAAGACAGGATGATACGATTAATAAGTTGTGTGTTCCTTGGTATAAAATACTTTAAGATTACATAGTAAGGAGATGAAATGAATAATTTCATTTCATAATTACAATTAAATATATAAACATATATTTATTGACTTAATACTCTATAATAGTTAGAAAACTAACTATTGCAAAGTAGCATGATACAATTTCTTCTACATTCTACATTTCTTCTGAATATTCTTTTGATGCATTTTTGTACATGAAAATATCAAGAACTACAATATTTTGGTAAGATATGACTATTTAGCATGTTTTTTTTTTTCATTATGTTCAGCTTTACAATTCAATTTATCTGATTCTTGAGCAGGCAAACCATGGGATAGGGCTTATACCAAAAGAGTTAATGCCAATTTCCTTCTACTGAACCAATTTAAATAGTTCATATTTTATTTTTCACTAATTAACAATGTGTCACCTCAGAGATATTTCAGAAAATAATTACTTTACTTTAATATGAATTTCATTACTGAGTATATATTACATAACTAGATAATATATAATTAACAACTCAGAGCTTTAATGAACAGTATGTTAAAAGGAAAGCCTGCTAATTTTGAAATGTAACAGTTTTCTAGCATACCCACACCACTTTATTCAAATGTATTCAACAAGATTCCCAAATTTAAATCAATTCTATCAATCTACTTCTCATATAATTCTTACACATTTTAATAACAAAATTAAGTTTCCAGGATTGTAGGCTGAAATTAGATAGCATAACATTTATTCTGACGCTTTTTTTTTTACCAGAGCACTCATCTAAATTACTAATGTCCCCAATTCACAAATACAAATAATTTACTCTAACTATGATAATAGTAAAGTAGAGCCACACAAAAAGTAATTTCTGAAGAATTTTTCCAAAGACTAGTTCATGGCACTTGACCAATTTAAATCATTTCATATCCTTTCAAAGTTATTTTCAAAATTTCACTGACAACTTGGGACAGAAGAGTGCATAAGCCATGAACCAATTTGATGTTTTGCATAAAGATCCTCATGTAGCAGGCACTCTTAGAAGTCCTAACAGGGGACACACAATTCACCTGTGCTTGTCCACAAATTCAATTAATTTGATGTCTGACATCTTTCAGTGGGTATAATAGTATGTTTTTTAACTTTATAAAATGAAATCATGCTTTTTTAATGGTAATCTCTCACTGACCTCATTTTTGGATGTAGTTACATGTGTTAGCTTATTCTATTTGTTGCTATAGAAAGTTCTATAATATGAACATTCTCCCGTGTTACCCCTTTATCTCATACAGGCATCTACTACTCTCTCTTTTGGTGGTCATCAGATGATTTTATTAAAGAAGAAAAACCATGATGTGATTAACACTGTATATCACGTATTGTGTACCAAATAATTCATTGTTGAGTCACTGAACACAAGCATGTTTAAATGATGGCCACATCAAAAAGCCAATTCACATTTCCTAACAATGGGTAGAAAATTGCCCGTTATTATCATCTACCAGATACTTGGCATTAATGATTTGGTCCTTTCCATTATACCTATTCTGAAATTTGTACAAGGATTGCTCAGCAGGATTTTCAATGGCCTTTGTCTAATGATAAAGGAAGCTGAAACAACTGAATTTTCATGGGTCTTTTGATACCTTCTACTGTGAACATGCCTGTTGAACATCCTTGCCCAAATTCCTAATTAATTGCCTGTCTTTTCTGGCTATTTGAAAATTTTAATAGTCTTTGGAGATATGTTAAATTTATAACTGATTTATCTCTTTTTTTTTTTGTCTTGTATGGATTATTGTAAGGGAGTTTTGCCTGATTTCCCTATTGCCAAACTCATTCTGCTATGTCTCGCCTTACCCAGTACTTGTACACTGATTGTTCTAATAGGAGGATTACACCAACAATAAAAATTATATTCAAGTTGTAAAAATATAAGTTTTTGTGGCTATATGAGATTAATGTGGACCCTAAGGCATGAAAGAACACTAGAAAAAGTGGAGAAATATTTCCTTATCATAAAAGTGGCAACATACCAGAGAAATATAACAATTTTAAATTTATGTCCACCTAAGTCAGTGTATTTCCAAATACATAAAACAAAAAAAAGATGTCAGTGAAAGAAGAAAGTCTAAAAATTATAGTGAGAGATTTTAATAACTTCCTTCAACTGATAGAACAAATAAGTTAAAAATGTGTAATGAAAGATTTGACAAGGTGGAACACATTTGAACAAATGGCTGCACTCAGATAGATACTAATTCTTGTTTTCTATGGAAATAATAGTAAAGTACTGCAATGAAACTGGGAAGCCTAAATAGACATTTGCCTCACAGTTCTGGGGTTGAAATCTGAAATTAGATGTTGGTTGAAATCTTTGAATATTCATAGGCAAACATATCCCTATGAAAAATGCTTCATTGTTATAAATTCTGTCTTTCTCTTTCTCCTTTCCTCCTTCCCTTCTTCTCTTCATCTCTGTACATATAAGTATAAAAAAGAACTGTACATAAAAATAAACATTTTAAGTTAAAAACATCATAAGAGGATTGGGGAGATGGCTCACCAGGTGTAGAACTTGCCAGGTAAGCTTAAGGACTTGAGTTCAGATCCCAGCACCCACATGAAATAGCTAAGCATAGTGGTGGCACATGTAATCCCAGTGCTGGGGAGGTGGAAACAGGAACATTTCCCGGGCTTGCTAGCTAGCTGGTCTAGCCAATTCAGTGAGCTCTGGGTTTAATAAGAAACCTGTGCCATGAAAATGAGAGAGAAATAAACAGAGGAAGACACATCAACCTCTGTCCACTGCATGCATGTGCATAGACACGTACCAATCCATGTACTCATGCATCCACATGCATGCAAACACACATGCACACTACGTAAATATGCACACAACCACAACAGAACATTCTAACAGAAATTTCATGATACCTGCTCTTGGTCTATCAGGTCCTTCTGCTTTCATATGTGGAGACTCAGGCATGCATTGTGATATTTTTTGATATTGATTAATCCTTATCCTTTCGAGGATAAATTATGTATTTTATGAAGGATAAAACAATGACCTGTGCTAGTGAATGCAGGAAAGTATTTCAACAATCTGCTTTCTTATTGCACAATTCATGACACTTCACTGAGTAATCAAACCCAACCTACAGAAATTACTTCTACATCTGGTGGGAATGGTGGCATACGTGGTTAAGGCTTACTGTAGTGTCCAAATTACTATGATCCATTTCATTTTGTTTTCGAAATTTCCCTGAAATTTAGAATAGTTAATCCACTTTCACAAATGAAAATAAAATGAGGATTATAAATGACAATTAGAGCTAATTATGTTAAGAGAGGAAACCCCTTAATGTAGTTTGTTACATGGTTTTTTTCTTAACTTGTTTTAGAATACACTTGTTTAGACCTTTAAGCATAAGTTAAATACTAGCAAACTCCCTGAACTTCAAAGATTCTATGTGATATATCTTTCACTTTAGGGAATTATCCAGTAGTAGTGTGATCAGACTCTCAGCTATAGAAAAGTGGCCACCACACCAAAGAACTTCCAAATAAAGCTATTGAACATTTGCCAGTTATGTTAGACTTTGGTAACATCAATATGGGATAATAATACTCTACCTCTTTGTGTAATTATCTCTTCCAGAGTTCACTTCGGAGACTGAATCATAACAAAGATTACACAAAATACTTTTTCAGTAATTCTTCATATCTCATACAAAAAGATGGATGGATTGGCATGTGAGTTGATTGACATAGGGTAATGACAATGAAATGTTCTAGAATCTGCTCTGGGAGATGGGTCCTGCATTACTATCTATTAACTGAATAATTTTGAGAAAAATTAATCACTGAAAAACACATGTATTGATAACTCATCTCAATTGCAGTTTTATGACTCTCAAATTAGCATATACTGAAAGTGAGGCAGTCAGTAAGAAAGTGTGAAAGTTTTCAAAAGCTGAAATATGTTGAACACATTGACAATTACTTATGGGTTTTTTTGTGTGTGGGTTCAATGAAAAAATGTCCCCCTAGCCTAGTTATTGTTAGAAAAGACTCTAAAAATCAAATATTTCTTATAAAACCATTGTAAAAGAATTTAAACAACAGAAAATAAACTGCATACATTAAAAATAATTGCATATATTAACTCAATAACATCCATTTCAAATTTATAGGCTTTATTGAATCAAATTGTATTACCTAAGATTGTTAGATTGTTTTGTTACTGACATTTGTCTGGGTACTGTTCAAAGTAATCTGCTATTCATGGTCATCAACCAGCATGGCATGTGAATTCAGTCCATCTGACTCACACTTCAGCAAAGCTCCTTATAAAATGATATTTATTGTTAAATGTGATGTTCTGTGCATTATTTGAGTTATTATCTAGAGTGTCGAAACTGTTTTTATATAAAATGAACAATCACTTTCCCCTCAGTAAACATCTTTCATTATAAAAGCTCTTTACATAACCCAAATCCATCTCAAAGAATTAATATTTGGTGTGCTTTTATACTTATGTTGCTGAAAAATTCATCATAACATATTGTAAACAAATGAAAAATAATCAATTGGTCTTATAAAAATAAAACATAGACAATGGAACTGTCACCCTCTCTCCTTTTTTTTCTTCATTTTATTTGAAATTGGAGACAGACAGAGAGAAGAAAGACAGAATGAGTAAGCAAGAGCCTCTAGCCACTGCAAACAAATTACAGGCACATGCACCACTTTGTGCATCTGGCTTTACATGGGTACTGGGGAATCAAATTCAGGTCATTTGGGTTTGCAGCAAGCACTTTAACCACTAAGCAATCTCTCCAGCCACCACCCCCTTCTTTTAATCTGGTTGTCAGGAACATTAATGTTTACAAATCTGGCTCGTAAATGAACACAGCCATTGATCTAAAAATCAAAAGATCTATCATTTTTAGTCCCAGTGATATTTTAATTTGAAGCTACATATGTGTCTTATCTTTTCCATCTGAAGAGCTTTTGCCAGTGTTCATATTGCCAACTTGAAGAGAGCTTCACTGTTTTAGGGACTCTGGAAATGAGCAAGAACTTTGGAATTCAATTATTTCAGACAGTTTTCTGTAAAAGTGAGTTTATTTATTATTATTAACAAAATATTTCGTATGGATACATCATGTGTTGGTATCCTCTTTTCGCTCATCCCTATGACCATTCTACTGGGAATACTCCTCAGTGGGCTTGCCGGAATTCCCCATGGGGTTGTGGTTTATGTGTTGAGGGAGCAGCAGTCAGTTATTTTTTTGTGGTGGGGGGGGAATGCCTCTGGGCATTATGTCTCAACCTATGGCTCTTACAATCTTTCTATCCCCCCGCCCTTCCACAAAACTCCCTGAGTGTGGTGGATGAATTTTAAATCTACTTCAGTGATGAGCTCTTAGGAGCTTCTGGATCTCTGCTTTGGTAGGTGTTGAGTGTCCTCTGGGTCTGCCTCCCACACCCTGGCACTGATTATCAGGTTCAGCATGGAAGCAGCACTCATGCTCATCTCCCCATTCCTCTGTGGTTTCAGCTGTGGCTTGACTGAAGTGTGAGGGTAGTTTAATTCCTCCAGTCTTGCTACCTTCTGGACAAGAAAAGATCTTCCAATGGAGAGTAAAGTCAACATAGGATAAATGGGAGAATAATTACTAATTTAGGGAGAATTTGATGAATGTAACCCCTCTTTTAGCCAAAGACTGCTTAGTGCTTGATGCTGGAGAGAATAACCTTTGTCTCCATAGGATTCTGATCTGGTTCTCAATTTGAGATATGGGTTCATTTACACTGAGCAGATCTCTTGGTCAATCAGAAAGCTATTGGTTACCCATGAAGGCTGTGTGTCACTATTGCAATGGTGTGTACATCCTGTCAGGTTGTTTGCTTCTGAGTAGCTTAGACCTCTCATTGCTCAGAGAGTTGTTGGCCAATTTCCCCCAGTAGCTCATGTATCATTTTGCATCACTAGGCATGTTAACTGTCTGGGTACTGGCTTTCTTCTGAATTCCAATAGGTATCTCCATGATCTATGTCAGAGCATGTGGTGTCTTCAGCAATAGGGTCTTATTAGCTTTTGTCTCAGGTGGGTAATCAAGTGCTTGGACAGAAAGATGTCTTGATTTGGGGACCTCATAGGTCTCTCTGATCAACAGTTCCATGTGGGTAGTAACCAATGTCTGGTACTGAGAGTTACAGGCCAGAGACAGGAAAAAAAAAAAATTTCTTTTAAGCTCAGGTTTCATCCCACCTTTACAAGAGTCCTACTTTTCAGGTGCTCCCCCTTACTCCTTTGAGGATTCTATCTTTTAGGCTATCTCCAAGGGTAAATGTTTTTATGGTATCAGCTCATTTTAGATTTAATTTTGTGTTTGTTTCCCCTACACACATACTTATCTTCTCCCCAAACCCTGCAGTTTCTAACTTGGACCTGCTCAAGTTGCTGACATACCTGATAGGCAACTCAAGGCTCAGACAATAAGAATGGAAAAGTTTGGCAAAAGTGGGTTTATTCTTATTAAGCAAAGGCAGCCAGCTCAGCACTGGAGCTTGCCTGTGAGGTAAAGGGCTCTGGGTGTTTGGAACTTTGTTTTTATCATCATTGGCTTTCAGGATATCCTTGGTAGCATTTTATATGTGTGCATTAAGCAGCCTTTTATTTTCCTGGAATTCAATGCTCAAATTAAAATGTTCTTGTACTTACCTTAATATCATAGTGGTGCATTTTAGAGGGTTGTTTTAGAAAGTAAAGTGTTGTGATTATGAAAGTCCCACGCACAGTGACTGGCCTGTAGATGTGCTGTGATGATTCACCACAGTGGAAGCTTTCTCAGTGACTGTATGCAATTCCTTTAAGAATTTCAGAACATCTTTTATGTTTTAATGGGACATACTATCCAAGGACATCACTATCTGGAGCAGAGTATCAAGGTTCATTTGGCTGTTTCTACGCTTGCACTGGTAATTTCCTCTGCTGCAGGCAATGTGTCTGAGGCCACACAATGGGAGGTGATCATGGAATGCACTCAGGAAACTAACCCTTACAGCACGGCATATTGTTTTGCTTAGCCTATGCCATAAGAACAAAGGCCCTTTCATTGTAGCTGATTATAATTTTCACATATTCTCTTCTTCACTAGATGCCTCATTAGCGTTATTTCAAGTGGTCTTTGTCAAGCTGAAAATTTATGTTCATTGTTAAACAGGAATATTTCTCAAAGTGGCAAATACACTGTGTTGCTCTTGTGCTACCTTGAAATCTGTTGTTCAAAGTATTTTCTTTTAAAAATCAAAACACAATTGTCTCCTTATATATAAATGCTCTGGGATTAACATTGTCCAAAACCTTTCTCCATGTGAGATCTCTCAAGTTTGGGTAAGATGCAGACTTCTGTGTGCCACACAGTGATTGATGCATTGCTGCTGGGTGTGCCAGCATGTGCTCACGGCCTAGTGTCGAGTGTTTGCCTGGCCTTATGTGTCTTTTCAGCAACATTCCTCACCTTGGAGTATCAGAGATCTACTTTGCATTCTATGTGTTAACTAGGTATGTAAGCACAAAGAGAGGACATATCAGATTTTCCTAGAGTCTATATGCCTATGGAGATTCCAAAAATTGGAACAATTTGATCAAAAGACAAGAATGTGCTTATGGACACAAAGGAAGATAATATTTTTTAAGTGTAGATACAGGTACATGAGCACATGTGCAATAACATTAGCACACTGTGATAAACTTCTGCTTATTCAGTATAGAGATATCTAGGCAACCTCTGACTCTTCTATTTCAACTAATTTAGTTTTCAGTTTTGAAAATCCATAGAAAATCCAATTAAATATTAGACATACTTAATTAATAATCCAATTAGTCCAAATACTATGATTTTATGTCTAAAATAGAAAATTACTAATTGCAACTCAGCCTAGGCTGGAGAGAGACTCTACATCAAAAAATATGTGTATAGATATACATGTGTATGTGTATGTATGGATGTATCATGCTTTGGTTTTACTTTCATTTGTTAAAAGAAGTGAGCATGAGTGTGTTTGTAACATCACATATCTTCGCTAATAGACTAGAAAGTATATTAATTTACATCTCAGTCAGTCAATTCAAGCTTATATGAAAATTTACCATAGATGTGTGACATAAGCAGCAAACATTTATTTTTCATAGTTCTAGATGGCACAAGTGTAAGGTCAGGATGCCAACATGAGTAGGCTCTATTTTAGTTCTTGATTGCAGGCTAATGAGTTCTTACTCTAACATTGCATGTTGGGATATCCTGCTGTAACACGGCAGAAGCTTGCTAATCTTTGCCCTTTCTAAACACTCACCCAGTTCCTACTCATCCCATGGGACTCACCTCCAAATATTTACATGTTGGAGATTTGACTTCAATATACAAATTTGGGGTAGACACAAATATTTAGTTTATAATACCCTTATTGACAGTGAAAAATAAGAAATAGCAATTTGGGGCTGAAGGGATGGCTGACTTAGTGGTTAAGGTGCTTGCTTCTGAAGCCTTAGGACCAAGGTTTGACTCCCAAGAACCCATGTAAGCCAGACAGATGTACAAGGTGATTCATGCACAAGGACATGCCCCTGCACAAGGTGGAGCACATGTCTGGAGTTCAGCTGCAGTGGCTAGAGGCCCTGGTTGCCAATTCTGTCTCTCTGTCTCTGTCTCTCTCTTTCTCTTTCATAAAAAATAGACTAAATTAAAAAATAGGAATGGGGCTGGGCATGGTGGTGCTCACCTTTAATCCCAGTACTCGGGAGGCAGAGGTAGGAGGATCACTGTGAGTTCAAGGCCACCCTGAGACTACATACAGAATTCCAGGTCAGCCTGAGCTAAAGTGAGACCCTACCTCGAAAAACCAAAAAAAAAAAAAAAAAGGAATGGAAATTTGGATTTAGGGTAAGATAAAACTATCTTAAAAGTATCCTGATGGCTGCAGAGATAGCTTAGCACTTAAGGTGCTTGCCTGCAAAGCCAAAGGATCCAGGTTCCATTCCCAGTACCCACATAAAACCAGGAGTAGAGGATAGTACATGTGTCTGGAGTTCATTTGCATTGGCTGAAGGTGTTGGTGTGCCTATTCTCTTTCTCTTTCTTTCTCTCTCTCCCTTTCTCTCTCTCTCTCTCTTTCTCTCTCTCTTTCTCTTACTCAGAGAAAAACAATAATAATAAATTTAAAAGTATCCTGAATAGTCAATGAGGACGTTTAAGTTTAAGGTCAGGCTGATACTTATATCCCCAAACATAATACAGAAACAGTCAATGAGTACAAGACATATGAAATTTGGCTCACAAGTTTGGGTGTGTGCTAATTCATCTTCTATAACTTAATTTTGAATTGAAGACTATTTTGTTGAACTGGTAGAAACATTGATTGACTATGCCCTTCTCTGACATACCCTTCTCCCTTACCTAAAGGTCCTGTGCCATTTTCTGAGTTCTTGCTCCATGCTATGAAAAGGGTATATTTCCTAGGGTATGCTCACATTACCTAGCACTGATACGCCAATAAAACAGCCAGCTTGAGCCAGGCATGGCAGCACATGCTTTTAATCCCAGACCTCAGGAGGCAGAAGTAGGAGGATTGCCATGAGTTTGAGGCCACCCTGAAAATACAGAGTGAATTCCAGGTCAGCCTGGACTACAGTGAAACATTACCTTGAAAAACCAAAAAAAAAAAAAAAAAAACAGCCAGCTTGGCTCTTTTGGAAGTGCACAATCTTTGTTCTTTATTTCTGTCCACTTACATTGTTGATATCAACAGTTTCCTGTTCTGTGTTACAGTCCTAGTGAGTTTGCCTGAATTCAAGCCAAAAACCTACAGACTGTCCATCTCATCTAATCCCATCCCATCTGTTCTCCTCATTCTTTCCCTCTCTTCTCTTCTCTCCCTTTCTTTTCTGTCCCTCTACCTTTCTATGATAAACATATTTTTTAAAAACTTTTATGAGAGAGAGAAGAGAGATAGAGAACTGTCATGCCAATACAAATGTGTGCTGGTGTCACCTTGTGTATCTGGCTTACTTGGGACCTGGGGAGTTGAACATGGGTCTCTAGGCTTCACAGGCAAGCACCTTAACTGCTAAGCCATCTCCCCAGCCAGAAACATATATTTTTTTAAATCCATGTATATTAAACCATGACTTTGTGAGGGAAATTTTAAAGAAGAAAAAGAATGTGAAAGTACAGAATTTTAGTAAAGCACAAGTCCTCTCATATCATACATAACCTCATATGGGGACTGGATCCGCTTGCCACCTATGGCTTAGAATAGAACAAAGAAAAGAAACCAGGATTCTAACTTACCTTGTAGACTTCTAAACTCAGCAACAACACCTTCATGTGAAAGTAGATATCCTTGGTTCTTGGCATCTACCCATTTATATTTAATATTTGTTTATCCTTCCCACCAAGTATCTGTCCTTATGGCTTAGTCATCATTCTTCCCAAATGTGCAACTGAAACCCATGCTCAGCTTTGAGGAATACTCTAGGCTACATTTTTTGGAATCTATCATTTCTCCATTCTGTGGCTGAAGATTTGGGAACCAGAAGGAGGAGGAATGAGGTGCTGAGCATAAAGGAAATCAGGAGTGGTGAAGTTAGTAGAAAGGTCAAATCTTAAACTGTTACTAAGCCACTCCAAGCACGAAGAAAACACTTCTAAGAGGGAAGAAATCTTATCTCTTAAATCTAATATTTTCAATAAACAAAAGCATAACATATAGACTTCTGAAATAAAAATATGTTATATTTACCTTGCAACCCAAGTACTAGTAAATCTGTCTCATTACTGAATTATTTGGTGATTCAATTCCCATTAAAGATTTGGACTTCTTTAAGATGGTCCTGGAAAGAATAGTGAAATATATTGTTCATTTTTATAGCCCTGTAGTTTCCTCTTCTTTAAGAATAATTGGTCTTATCCTTTTGTGTTTTCCTCCCCAAACCAACTCTGGTCATTCAACATCCACAACATGCTTCACATTTAACTCAGTGTAGTAAGGAAGTTATGTTAAGCAATCATCTCTGGAATCCCAAGGCCCTCCAGCCGGTGTTGCACCTCCACTATGTCCCTCTTCCCAGGAATACAAGTACATCTCCAATTTGACCTGCAAATTTTTCAGTAATACGTTCACTGATAGATTTTATTTTTTCTCCTCCACCACTTAAATATGTGAGCACTAATTCAGTCGCTGACCTACATATTTGACTTACCAGGAAGTAGAAAAATTTTCAAGATTAATTTAGAGCTTTGCTCTGTAGGAGAGGCAGAAGCACTCACAGAAACAGCAACATGTGCACAAACTGGGCCTGCGGAAGTCAACACACACTTACGCTCTCTTCTCTCCCTGCTCACCGGGCCTGCCTATAAATAGACCTGGGATTTAAGTTCACTGCATGCCAGGCCTGCAGATTACGAAAAATATATTTGAATTGAATTATCCATGCATCTTGAGTAACAGAACAAATCCATGAAACTTAGGAATAGGAAGAAAAAGAGCCCTTCTTTTCCTAAAATACATGGAATATGGTAAGAGTAGTTTTAAAAATCACTTTCAACATTTTGCCTAACTAAATAATAATAAACACATAGCTAGAGAGGAACCCAAAGCTGAGAAAAATACAGTGAGTTATATATAAGCCTCACTATGCTCAATGGCAGTAACTCCCTGTTCCTCATACAAAGACTCAGTATGATTAAGATTAACTCACACATGCATGACATGGATGTAGTAGGCATGGGTAATCAGATGTATAAATAAGTTTCAGTAGTTGAGTTCTATCACCCAAAGCAGTTATTATTATTTTTAACATATATCTTCTTTTCAAGATTTCATAAAACTTTCCATATCTAGTATCCATTAGGGAAGCATCTAACATTTAGAAGCAATGGCACTGTAAGGGGCCCCAATCCACGTGGTGGCAGTTAACTTGTATTGGGACAAAAAATTTATTATGGTAACTGTAATTTGGCATATTTTTATGGATTTGCTTTCTAATTTGATACCCACTTGACTTCATTGTGTAGCCTATAGTTGTGGCATGATGGGTGACTGACTGTAGGTTCATTTCATTATTACTGAATTTAATGAGGTTTTTTTTTTTTCTTGTGTACCCAGATGTGAACAGTGTTCAGCTTCCAATCTAATAATATGGACTGGAAAATATGTGATGTAAATTAAAGATATCTTATAATAGAAACAATAAGAAGAACCATTAGTGAAAGTAGCTTGCTTATAAATGTTTTTGACCCTAGTTAATCAAAGGGGCTTTGAAACTGAGGATATCAAACCTTTCTTGCCTTGGCACCAGAGAAGTCTCATGGAATTAGAACCAAGTTTGCAAAAAGAATGGATGAGAGGACTTTACTTCCCCAAAAATGAGTCTTTAGTCCAAACATGAGAAGAGGGGAAAATGTGATTTGGCCAACAATTCTGTCATTTAACTAGGACATTTACATAGGTAGAGATGATAAACAATAAGGCTACTTATTTCTGTTGGTTATTTTTCTATTTACTTTTACAGCAGTTTTAAAAAGTTCTCACTTTGTGTCTCCCAAAGGATATTATCTCAAGTCTCTTGCTCTTTGGTTTTAGGGGTTTGTTATGAAGAGCAGCACCAGGACATTGGCCTCCGGAAAGAGCAACCATGCTCTTTCTTCTGCTTTCTTCCCATGCTGGTGCCTTGACTCTGTGTCTGCCCTTTGGCAGTCCTAAGTATCTGTACATCAACCTCAGCTAAAGATTCTCCGCCTAAACCATTTCTATGGATTCCATCCTCTCTAAGACATAAGTCTCCTTTATGAATCATAACTTAGTTTTCTGCCCTTTTAAAATATATCATTCTATGAACACAGGTACAAATATAAAGATGAAATGTGGCTTATCAAGAATTTTATATGCCTTGAAGTTTTTCTTAAGATAAAATCCTTTCATCTTCAGGTGTATCAGATTGCTTAAAAGGAAATGATGCCCTACTTGATTCTTTCCATCACTAAGATCAGTATCATTGCTTATGTACACCATAACTGTGAAATGCTGTGAATGCATCACTTCATAGGAATGAGTATATGCTCAGAAATCTTGCAACCTAAAATCCTGGGAGGGTTCCTTGAACTTATCTGAAGGTTTGTATTTTGATAAGTTTTCGATTTGCCTGACTTGCAGTGCTTCAAATGTTAAAGTAATATTCCATGTTGATTCAGAAGTAGATTGAAAGTAAATTGCACTATTGGTATTGATGAATTTCACTTGCTAATATTTTCCATACAAGATATGAAGATGTTACATACCATTCAATATATCATGCTTTGTGAAAAAGAAAATCATGGATAAATACCAATATATAACTTTTGGGGGAGGTAGGGGTTTCAACGTAGGGTTTCGCTCTAGCCCGCGCTGACCTGGAATTTACTATGTAGTCTCAGGCTGGCCTCAAACTCAAAGCAATCCTCCTACCTCTGCATCCTGAGTGCTGGGATGAAAGGCAGGTGCCACCATGCCTGGCCCAGGATATCACTTCTGATGTGAATATTTTGTAGATTCTGGAAGTGCATGATGTTTCTAACAAATATAACTATAAACATTCCCTTCAGGTACTGTAGTGGCTGTTTACTTGCTGTTGCTGTGCTCAAACACTTGACAAGAGGCAGCTTAAGGAAAGAGGGGTTTATTTCAGCTTATAGCACTGGGAGATACAGTGCATCAAGGTGGGAAGTCACCTCAGCAGGAGCTGGAGGCCAACTGTTCATATTTCAGCCACACTCAGGAAACAACAAGCTAAAAGGAATAAAACCTCAAGGCCCAGCCACAGTGATTCGCATCCTCCAGCAGCTTCCCACCTAGGTTCGTAACCTTCCCAAATAACACCACCAACTGAGAACCAATTGTTCAGACTCATGAACCTATGGAGAATGTTTCACATTCAAACCACCTCATTCTTCCCCTGACCCTCATAGACCCATGACCATCTCATGACTCAAAATTCATTCAGTCGACCTAGTCATTAACAGTACCAAAAAGATTCAGAAATCCAAAGTATCTTCAGAAACTTGGAACAATCTCTAAACTCTGTGACCCACCCCTGTAAAATAGAATAAAATAAAATTAATTACATACTTCCAGCACAAAGTGACACAGAGTAGATATCCAAAAGGAAGGAGTGAGGGCACAGTGAGGAAAGACTGAACCAAAACACAACCACCTGTTTGGGTACTGCACATCTCTAGCACGGCTTGAACACACATAGCCTCTCTCTTGGGTTGGTTCCCATCTGAGCCTTCAGTCTCACTTGGCAGATATCTCATGGTCCTAATTTTTCCAAGGATACCTAATACCATTTACAAACAGTGCAAGCTCTGGAAGGATATCTGACAGAAATGTGACTACTTCTGATTGGCTGGAAGCCTGTGGGTCTATTGTAACCCTAAGGGTATAGTAGATGCTAATACAATACTTAAATGGATGAACTTCTGACTTCAAATATCTTCAAAGTGTTAATCTAGAAACTATTCAAATTTATAATGGAAAACCTTATCTCTTTAAGGGCATAGTACTTAAATTATTCTGTTTCCATTTAATATATATTGTTTTGCTTTTTTTTTTTTCTTTTAGTGTCCTTTTATTTTCCCAAAAGCTCAACTTTTTTTTTTTTTTATTAGTGGTCCCATTGGGGGATTGTTCATACAGGTTTTGATATGGGTATGGGAAAAAATATTCCTACTTTGAACTTTGGAAATGTGTTTTCCTTAAAGAAGTCTTCTTTGGAGATAAATTTATTCAGTCTAAATGCTGTGATTTCAAAGCAACAATCAAAAATTACAGTGCTATATTTATAACTTCATGGCTTCTTTCTACATTATCTCTTGGATTAATTTGGGTGTGCAGCTGAAAATGGGTGCCTTTCCTCCTCCAGACATTCTTACTTTCCTCCTTCATGCTGCCAGTACCAGTGAACCACTGGATTTCATGGGCTGAACCTCCCAGATTTTTTGACTTCTGGCTTCAGAGGAGATGTGTTAGGACAATGGCATACACATGACAATCACTAAAGGCAGGATAAGAACATTGATGTGTATTCCATTCCATAGGTATATTCTGCCTTTATAGAAAGTTTCATTTCATGTGGGGCATTTTTCCCAGAACCAGAGCCCTTGCTTTTGAATACAGCCTCACTCAAGATATAGGCAGAATGCAGTCAGAAACTGTGACAGAATTTAGTATGAATGCCCTGTAATGTAACTCCAAATCATGTCCTCATTCTTCTCAAAATTCTTGTGAACCCAGGTTTATGTGCTGTAATTTCTACCAGCATTCACTCTTGCCAGAATGATACATCAATCTCTGTTTATAGCAATTTAGGGCTTCTCCAGCCAACAGTTTATATTTCTCCATATTCCTCCCATATGCCAGTACTAAAACCTACAAATCATATGATCAAGTAGTCATAACACCCCCCTCCCCAACACTAGTTATGGTTTGTTGTTGTGACTAAACATCTGACAAAAAGCAACTCAAGGGCTAAAGAGTACATTTTGGTTCACAGTAAGAGGAAGGAAGTCCATCGTCATGGGCAAGACAGGCGTGGCAGCAGGAGCAGCTCGGTGCCTGGAGTTAATAAAGAAGCAGAGAGGAGGGAATAAAAGTGCTCAGTTGGCTTTCTGCTTTCTCCTTTTGATTTAGCCTGGTACTCTAACTCATATTTAGGGTGGGTCTTCCTTCATCGTTTAAGCCTTTTTTTGTTTTGTTTTGTCTTGTTTTTCAAGGCAAGACCTCACCCTAGGCCAGGCTGACCTGACCTGAAATTCACTATGTATTCTCAGGCTGGCTAGTGGTCCTCCTACTTCTGCCTTTTGAGTATCGGGATAAAAGGTGTGTGCCGCTACACCTGGCCAGCTAAACCCCTCTTAAAACACCTTGATGTATATACCAAAGGTGTCACTCATCGACACGCTACATGCTTACTAATCAAATCAAGTTGACAGTGGAAATTATCCATCATAGTATTTTATTGTATTAAGCAGTTTTTAGGGGCAGAGGTTGTGCATATGTGTGTAGAGCATTATATGATGAGGCGAGTGTGATGTTGGTGCATGCACATGTATGTGTAGTTTACATTCCCCAAGTGTGTGTATGCAGAACCATAGGAGAATGCTGTGTGGCCTCTGGTTTCTCATCCATGCATCATGCATCTGCTCTTAGCAAACCAAAATGACTCTCAGAAGTATAGAGATGTCAACAAATACGCAGCGGGACTTTGCTGAGTGTGCCATTAAGCACTGGTGATAGATAGCATAGAAGAGTCACTGTGGTCTGTACCAAGTAGGAATCTAAGTAGGACACCCCACCCCCGCACACAGCTGTGTGATAGGAGGTGCTTTGATAGTATAATAACGTGACATGTGAAAACAAGCTCTTCACCCACTTTGTCCTTAGCCAATTGGCCCATTTCTTCTCAGATCAGATGGATAACATGAACTACACCAAACCCATTACAACGCCAGGGTCTGCAGCCTCAATTCCAGATACCAGAGACTGAAATCTTTAACCTTGCTAAGGGAAGTTTTTTGTTTGTTTGTTTGTTTTTCAGGTAGTGTCTCACTCTAGTCCAGGCCGACCTGGAATTCACTATGTAGTCTCAAAGTGGCCTCAAACTCACGGTGATCCTCCTACCTCTGCCTCTTGAGTGCTGGGATTAAAGGTGTGCACCACCACGCCCAGCTTTTGGGAAGAAGTTTTATTACACTTTCTCCTGTACTACTGTACTAGTTGGTGGTGTTTATAAAACTTAACAACATGGAAAACTGAAGCTACTTATGAAGAGGACATTTACAAATCTATTAAAGATGTATTTCATTATTTATCAAATTTGTCACTTTTTAATTTCTATTTATTTGAGAGCGACAGACACACTGGTGTAAAAAATAGATTTATGAATATAATTATTAGAAAGGTCTTTGGGGATAGAGACATAACTCTACCTTTTAACATGTATACCTAATATTATATTCATCATACATTCCTAATGTGGATTTTCCATAGCAGTTTCCTAATGAAACAGTTCACATCCTTTCTAGAAGAAAATAAATTGTAAGGAAAAATAGAAGTAGTGAAAATTAAGAGAGATTGTTAAAAAAAAAAATCATTGAATCTATACATTTAAGTATGGCAGCTGGATTGAAGGTGAATCTTGGAACTTGAAGGAGGGACTGAGATAATTTTTGTTGAAACTACGTCATTCAGAGAGAGGGTTAGTGGCTTCTGGACAACCAAAGCAAGGCAATACCTGCCACGTGTGCAGGAAGGTGTCAGTTTCCTTCTCATCTTCTTAATCACATAAGATTGCGCTGTCAAATGCATTAAATTTCTAGCCTCAGTATTTTCAGTTTATTTTCTCAAGGGCACACTTTGAATTGCAAAGTCCAAAGAGAGTTTTTATTCTTTATGGAAAGTTGCAAACTAACAACCTGTTCTCATAAAATTCAGTTATTCACACAAATGATTCCAAAGAAAAACTAAAATAAAGTTTAGCAAATCAATATATTTTAATACTGTGAGACACATTGTGGATAGCCTAAGATAATCTGTTAATTATGCATATTTTTAGAAATTTGAGCAGAATAATTCTCTGAAAATACCCTGAATTGATTTTGTTTATTTCTATTGTGTTTCATTTGGCGTACTCCGAGTTTCTTAGTCTAGTTACATTCTCTTCTTTAAATTATATTGTTCTATTATAATATTTTTCAAGGTCTACTATTATGTCACATGATTAAATTTGTCAAAAAGAAAAAAATGATGATTCTCCTTATTTGCTCTATGATATAGTCAAGTGTCATACTTTTCTGATATAAAATTACAACTTGGGGCTGGAGAGATGGCTGCTCAGTTAAGACACTTGTCTGTGTAGCCTAAGAACCCAGGTTGGATTCCCTAGTAGCCACATAGAGCCAGATGCACAAGGTGGCACATGTATCTACAGTTTGTTTGTGTTGGCTAGAGGCTCTGGTACATGCATGCCCCCCATCTGCCTCTTTATCTCTCTCTCTCTTTCTCTTTCAAAATAAATGAAATAAAATAAATTACAAATTGGCTGCTTATTACATGAGGTATTTGTTGTGATAATCTCTTGCTTCAACATCTAAAATAAGTCAATGGACTGTTGGTTTTAATGATAATTCCTCCATTTCTGAGTACCTTCTCAAACAGACTTTCCACTTATTTTCACAAACAATATCAAATGTTTCCTGAGTCAGGCAAAGTTATTATTGCTATTTTATATACAAAAAAGAAGATAAACATTGATTAGGATTTAATCCAAAATCCTGTCATTCATTAGTGGTGCATACAGGAACAATAACCCAAGCCTTCTCTTCTCAGAGCCTCCCTATCTCTGTTCTGTGCCAACCTAAAATTGGTATCACTGTTGATTTCTACATGATACCCCTGGTTGTGCCTTTAATGAACATTAATCAGCAACTGGATTTGAACTTGCACCTAATCCAACACTTTATATTAAAGGAGCATAGAGTTGAAAGCTCATCTGACCCTGAAAGCTGACCTAATACTCGACAAAGATCCTGGAGCTTATCACAGCTGTCCACAGATTCACAGATGGCTTCTTCCAAAAGCTTAAAGGGTAAACTCAGTGGTCCTTCCTCTCAGGGACCCAAAGTGGATTATGATATAAGAAAACAAGACTAATCTGAACAAGCAGGTTCCAAAACCTGAAGCATCACTACCCTGGCTGGTGATGTCACCAAGACTCAGATTTCTTAACATTACAATGGAGGAAAAGCACTGGAGAGATGGCTGAGCAGATAAGGTGCTTACCTGTGTAGATTAAGGAGCCAGGTTTGATTCCCCAGTATCCACATAAGCCAGATACACAAGGTGGTGCATGTGTCTAGAGTTTGTTTGCAGTGGTTAGAGGCCCTGGTATGCTCATTCTCTCTCTCTCTCTCTCTCTCTCTCTCTCTCTCTCTCTCTCATTCTCTCAAGCAAATAAATAAAACAATATTTAAAAATAAACTTTGGGACATACACAAAACACACCCATCCAACATCATATAAAAACTAATTCAGGCACATTTATACAATGGAGTTCTACTCAGTGGTAAAGAAAAAAATGAAGTTATGAAATTTGCAGAAAAATGGATGGATCTGGAAAGGATTATATTAAGTGAGGTAACCCAGGCCCAGAAAGCCAGATGCCACATGTTCTCCCTCATATGTGGATCCTAGCTACAGATGATTGGGCTTCTGCGTGAGAAGGAAAATACTTAGTAGCAGAGGCCAGTAAGTTAAAAAGGAGATATAAAGGGAAGGGAAAGGAAGGGAGGAGGGTACTTAATAGGTTGGTATTGTATATATGTTAGTAGAATGATTGAGATGGGGAGGTAATATGATGGAGAATGGAATTTCAAAGGGGAAAGTGTGGGGGGGGAGGGTATTACCATGGGATATTTTTTATAATCATGGAAAATGTTAATAAAAATTGTGAAAAAACTATTTCAAACTTGTAAATTGTTTATTTTTATAATTTTTCAGTTAATATTTTTGTCCTGTGATTGGTAATTGAGGCTACCAAATGTGAAGCTACTACCATTACTGTTTTGCAGATAGATCAGAGATCCAGCACAAGTAACATGTCATAATTAGAATTTATGAGTGAATATTTTATATTAATTAAACACAGTATTCATTATGGAGATATGAACTGCTCTAGTGCATGAAGATAAAATTTCCTGTGATTGTATAACCCTAAATATGTCATTTGCTCTGTCTCTGAGTCTCATTCTTTTTCTATGGGTATGACAGCTATTATGTAATGATTTACTTCTAAATTGCTAGAATTTAATTCCATAATCTTTTTCACCTCACACAAAGATTTTGCAAGCACTGGTTCTCAGTATATTGATAGCTAAATGCTCTGTAAGATTAGCTATATACCTAGTTACTGGCTCTATATAGATTTTTCCATTTTAATAGTGTAATCTCTTTCATCAAACAGAGTCCCAACAGACTGAACTATTTACAGCCTAAGTAGTAGGAAGATATCCTTTAATCTGAGACTTACTGGAAAAGAAGAGGGAAAAACATCCTCTGTATTCATCAAAGTAAGTTTTGTCTGAACTTTCTTAAATGATTCAGCGGCAATGCATCATTATTTAGTTGAATATAGCTCAAACATCCAAATGAGAAGATTTCACACGTGCTTAAAATGATGTATTATCTGGAAAAGTAAAAGTCAATAATGTTCTAAGGGTGATATCTGTTGTTGATCACAACAAAGCATAACCTGAATTATTTTTCCCCTTCATCTGTGTCAACTCTAATACTTATGTGATCTCCCACAAAGTGACTATATAGACAGTGTCAACACCAGCAGTGGTTACAGGTGAATGTCAGATTATAGACCGGGACATGGGGAGAAAGCGATGGAAGAAAGCAAGTTCTGTCCATAGACAGCAGTATGAATGGCCATTTACAAAGAAAAGCTACCACTACGACTATAACTGCTATAAGAACGCTTGCACTGGAAACAAAGCAGTTGAAGAATTAAGAACTATCACTCCTCCTAGCAGGGGTCCAGAGACAGTTGGAAGACAGTTGAGGACACGGGCTTCTCTCATTTTGGTTTGTTTTTGCACCTATGAATTTTCATTTAGTGAAATCAGTACCAGAAAAGATTTTTATGTATAATCTATAATCTTTCTCACAAGCATTCATCATATTTTATATGAATCAAATACTGCTCATAATTTTATGAAAGAATTGAAGCAAAAAGTTTTCCAAAAAGTAGATATGCAAGGAAAACTAGGACAGAAAATATTTTAAGCCAAGTGACAATCATAAACTAATGGCCTAAAAATCACATCACCATGGACTCAAGGTTCCTTAGAATTTCTTACATTCAAAAGCATCTCCAAAAATAGCTTCATTAACAACAAATAGCTTTTTATTACCTTACAATTTAGTTACGTATAAGAATTCTGTCATTGAAAATATTTTAAACCCACTGACTTTAGAGACATTGTGCACAAAATAAACTATGTTCCTTGAACAAAAATTATGAGCTACTTTGAAATTTTATCTTTTCAAACATATTCATTGCTTAATTACTCGAGTACTCAAAAGGTACTCAATTGCTATTTGGACTTTAGTATCAAAGGTTATGCAGAACAGCAGGGCGTGGTGGCACACACCTTTAATCCCAGCACTCAGGAGGCAGAAGTAGAAGGAGCACCATGAGCTCAAGGCCATTTGTGATGAAAGAGAGAAAAGTAAAAAGAGAATGTTTTTCAAAGTGAAAAGCACATACATCAAGTGATATTTCAATAAGAAAATTACCAGGGGTTGTTATTACCTTAATTATAATTTTTTATAATTAGACAAAAAGTATCAGTGACATCCATATGATGGATTTTAGTGCATCTATAAATAAATTAATCTTATAGGCACTGTCTTGCAGATCTCTGATAGCGAGTTAACTAAATTTAAACTTTTCATAATGTCATTTGCCAAACTCAATCATTTAGTGATATAGTATAAATATATTTTCAAGAACTTTGTTTTAAAGGTGGAATAAAATATAAAGCTCAGAAACTGAACTGCTTATTTTCTAAGAACAGAAAAAGGTCATTTTATGTCCCTCAAACAAATGTTCCTATATCACTCACAAATTTCAAGTTTGGCTGGGGTCAATTTATACAATCTTTGGTAACTTTTTGGGAAAGTGTATTATAAATGTACCTTTAGTTTATGAACAAGTAATTTGACATTTCTCCTAGGAAAAAGGAACCTTGGTCACATGCAGTATTAGTCAGGTCCTCTAGAGGAACAGAACCAATAGAATGAATTGTATTAAAAGAGGGAATTTATTGGATTAGTTTAAGGCAGTCCAACAATAGCAGCCCTGTATGCCAAGGATTCTGGTAGCGGCTCAGTAGGTGAGGCTGGATGCCTCAGCAGTCCCAATCCAGCACTGAAGTGCGGAAGGCCTCCTGGAAAGCCAGTGGTCTTCAGTCCAAACTGATATTCAGTCCACACTGGTCTTCATTCCACGCTGGTCCACAGTGGTCTTCACTCCACGGTAGAAGGTAGAAAGTAGCACCTGCACCAGCAGCCAAGTGGGAAGAAGGGATTTTTTTCTCCCAGAGCTTTCTTAGATAAAGCCCCCCACCCACCCACACCCACACACCAAGAGGACCACCCACTCTGGGGGAAGGACTTCTTCCTTCATTTAATCCTTCCTGGAAGCAACCTTACAGATCCACCCAAGAGGAATGTCTGTGGATTCCTAATCTGATCAAGTTGACCACAGAACTCAACCATCACATGTGCTTTAGTACCTTTTTTCTCATTTTGTACATGTATGTGTGTGTGGTGTACACATGTGTATATGTATTTGCATGTGTGGCAGAGTATGTGTGTGTACAGGTGAATGTGAATATATGTTGTATACATGTGTGGAAGCCAGAGGTCAATATCAGGTGTCTTCCTCAATCACTCTCCATCTTAGTTTAGAACCTGGAGCTCACCAGTTAGGCTAGCTTAGCCAGTCAACCCAGAGATCTTCCTGTCCTCCCTCCAGCATTGGGATTACAGTTACATGAATGCTAAGGATCTGCATCTACGTCCTCATGCTTGCATAACAAGCACTTTTATCAACTGACCTATATATCCCAGCCTGCTATAATACACTTTAACTTTTCCCAGTATCTATGTACAATGTTATTTATGAAGTAAATAGTCTTCGAATATGCAAAACAAAAGTGCCCTCATTGGGAATTAAATTATTCTATCTGATACACTTTCCATCCACTAAGCAGGAATCATAGACATTGATGATAATTTATAGTACACACCATAAAAGAAAAGAAGAAAAGGAGGAAAGGAATAGATAAAGGGAGAGGATTTTGACAGTATAGATCAGGAGATTAAAATCACTGGGTGTGTGGGCTAAATTATGCCTTCTCGAATTCATGTGTATTAGTGTCTCAGAATATAAATTTATTTGTAAATAATATCTTTAAAGAATTAACTAGTAAGGTAAGTCAATAGGAAGGGCCCTAATCGAATATTAATTTAATCCTATTAGAAAGAGGCTAGCAAACAGACACGTGGAAGGAAGGCCCTGTGAGAGAACAAGGGAATGTGGCCATCTTGGAGAGAAGAGAGGCCTCAGGAGAAACTAATGGTGCCAACATCATGATCTCAGACTTCTTTTATACAGAACTTTGAAAAGATGTATTTCTTTTGTTTAAAACACATCTCATCTGTGGTATGTTGTTATCTCAGCACAATGGAAAGAATACTGGATATTAGTTAAACATATGAGTTTGTGGAGATTAAGTGGAGAGTTTTTGTTAAATTTATTAAAGTAAATAAGTAGCTGAAATTAAAAAGGCAAATAATTGGGTTTTTATTTATTTTTAAAAGATGGCAATTTGCTAACTATAGTAAATTGAATACATATAAAAGTATATTTATTACTGCACATACTAATACCAACTTCATGAAAATATAAACCACTATCATTCAGAATCAAATAATAAAATCATATTACAAAACAATATTATGGATAATTATTTTCTATATATTTTATTTATTTATTTGAGAGAGAGAGAGAGAGAGAGAAAGGCAAAGAAACAGAAAGAGAATGGGCCCTCCATGGCCTGTAGCTGCTGCAGACAAACATGCCACCTTGTGCATCTGGCTTATGTGGGTCCTGAGAACCTGGATCCTTTGGCTTTGCAAGCAAGTGCCTTAACTGCTAAGTCATCTCTCCAGCCCTGGAATTGTTTTTATTGGTTTTTTGTTGTTGTTGTTGTTGTTGTTGTGTTTTTTTTTTTTTTTTTTGGCAAGCTTAACAGACTGGCCTTTTTCTTTTTCTTTATGAGACAGAGAAAGAGAGGCAGAGGGAGAGGGAGAGAATTGGCCTCTAGCCTCTGCAATCAAACTCCATATATGTGTATATATATATATGTGTATATATATGTGCATTCCCTTGTGTGCACGTGTGGCCTTGTGCATTTGCACCACCGTGCATCTGATTCACATGGGATGTGGAGAGTTGAAAATGAGCACTGAAAGCTTCACAGGCAAGCACCTTAAGTCCTAAGCCATCTCTCCAGCCCTGGACAATTATTTATATGTGGTATTGTATGTTGTCCCTGTCCATATGAAAACTCAAGATGAGTGTGGCTTTATCATGCTGACAGACTGAAGGAAATCCTCTTGGTCCATGCTTACTCATGTGGAAACACTTGAAGATTTTTTTATACTTTAACAATTTATTTTTTTAATTGACAATTTTTTTTTTGGGGGGGGGACTGGAGAGATGGTTTAATAGTTAAAGCACTTTCCTGTGAAGCCTAAGGACCCAGGTTTGAATATCCAGTACCCATGTAAGCCAGATGCATAAGGTTTAGTATGCATCTGGAGTTTGTTTCCAGTGACTAGAGGCCCTGGTACAACCACTCTCTCTTTCTCTGTATCTGCATCTTTCTCTCTCTTGCACTCTGTCAAATAAATGAATAAAGTGTTTTTAAAAATTTACAATTTAAAAAATGCATAATCACATATCATGCAACACTGATGCAATAAAATTTTCCACAGTAGAGACTCAAATATGTTAAAAAGTTGAAGTTTTTGTGTTCTGAATGTCAAAACCTTCCTGAAATTTTAATTCCACAGGATGTATTGGCTCGTGAAACTGAAATCTCTAAGGAAGAGAACACTTAGACGAAGTTTGATCCTGAATTTTCTAAGGCATTGAATTTCCATCTTGATATCATTGTGATCATCTCAGCCCTGCTCTGCTTCAAATGCCCAATACTCTGATACCTTTGTACTTGCTAGCAAATTAGTTGTCACAGTTACAGGCTTCACCTCCACAAGAAATGCTATCATTCCACCCAGGAATGGATAAGCAAACTCAGCACCTTTGACAAAAACCTTTGACAAAAAATAGCATCACTTCATGATCAACACATCACATTTTTTAAAGCCACCTTCATGATAGGTCAAGGCACATCCATAGTTTACACATTGCATTGTCATTCTTGAATAAAGCCATATGACATACTATAAATGTGAATAATCAGAAAATAAATTTGGTTAGCAAAGACAAAAGAGAAGCAAAGGAAGGAGAAATGATCATGCTGGAAGTGAAATGTAAATGAAATTCTGAAAGACATAGCTGATTGTGGAAATGAGGACTATTTCTCAACACTGGATTTGAGGCTGAGAAAGCTAGCAGTAAGAAATCTACTTCATAGAAAACAATAAAGATGTCCAAGAAAAGGTGGTATCAACAAAAAAATTCATATAGGAAGGTTAAAAATGTTAACAACATTGAAAAGACAAAGGATAAAATGTTGGAAGCTATACAACCTTGAAAATAGTATGGCAATATACAGAGAAAATAAGATATACAAGGCAAGCCTTGTTTACATTTTCATAAATTATCTACGAGGAAAGTTCTTTTTTTTAGCATTTGTAATGTTACCTTGTCACTTCTGCATTTCTGTATTCCCATGAAATCTTATGCAGCCTGTGTGATCCCTCCTTCACATCCTTGGGAACACATCCATGAGTTCAAAAAACAGATCAAGAATGTTTTCAAGGGCTGGACAGATGTGTTAGTGGTTAAGGTGTTTGCCTGAAAAGCCAAAGGATCCTGGATCAATTCTCCAGGACCCACATAAGCCAGATGCACAAGGGGGCGCATGCATCTAGAGGCCCTGGCATACCCATTCTCTCTCTCTCTCTCTCTCTTTCTCTCTCTGTCTCTCTCTCTCTCTCTCTCTCTCTCTCCCCTCTTTCTCTCTCTCAAATAAATAAATAAATAAAATATATATTTTAAAAAAAGAATGTTTTCAAATAATTGCATCTGCATTGGATGCATTAAGGAGTTTGGTATCATAATTCCTTTTAAAAGTAATTCTTAACAGCTATTTACATAGCATTTATATTACATTAGGTATTATAAATAATCTAGAGATTAAAGTATATGGAAAGAAAACATAGGTAATAATGCACCTATTATTTTATTGCATATAAGGAACTTGACAGATATCATCAGATTTTGAGGTCCTGGGCAAAATATTAATGATTCCGAGAGACAACTTATAAAACTCATCAAATACCTCAAACATGCTAGTAGAGTTAAGAACCACTGATCATAGCAGAAGCTCTCACATGTGGTTTTAGGCCCATTAGTATTAGCAACAATAATGTAATTCATGGGAAATGTAATACCTTGTGATCTACCTAGCTAGGGATAAAATTGCATTTTGTTTGGCTAACTCCCAAAGTACTTGTGATTCTAATACATGCCATAGATTGACAATCACTGGTGAAAAATTAAAAACTTCTGTTCCTAAAATTTGAACAGAGTAGAAAGCAAGCTTTCCCTTCTAATCTTGATAGACATCTGGTGATCGTAACTGTAGCTGATGAATGTAAAGATAAGAAAAAATATCTAAACAACCTGTGGCTTCTAAATAATAATCTAAGTTATTGAAGTTTGATAACTGATCCATGAAAAGTGTTTAAGTCATGTAAATGGAATGATGAGATATAGACAGACACAAATCTGTATTTCAAAATAATGAACTATGTAAACTTTTTAAAATATAAAGAAAAGGACATTATCATTGAATTTCATACTCACCTAAAGAAAAAAGGAAACCCTGGTAGTTTCTGCAAAATGCTCATAATATTTCCATTGAAAACAGTTTAATTATTATTTAAAGTTTAACCAAAACTTAGAAATTGCTTTTAAGGACATCAGCCCAGGAGTTTCAAGGTTGTTTTTTCAAGCCATTATCATAAAACTTGTATAAGTGTAAGGACTGTGCTTGCATATTCAAGTGGGCAACTGACGATATGAATGGGGAATTTTCTTGCATTCCTTAACTCTAGTTTATTTAGTCACCCCATCTGCCTCACTTACAAACTGCATAGCAGCATCTGAAGTACTAACTGTACTCCAAAGTAGTGTTACTCTTATCAAAACTAAGAAGAACCAGAGAAAAAAATAATTGGAAAATTAACATTGATATCCAGGTCTTTTGCTCAAGCCATGGAGATGCCAGGGCCCTGATATAATTAATGGAATGATTTATTAATAGATTGATAATATAATAACACTATTTAGAAGAGGAGAAAGGCCAAAGGTAGAGCCTATATGGAGGAAGAAGGCCATTAGAAATATGTTTTTAGTGTTTTTATCTTGACCGGAGTCTTCCTAGTTCCCCTTCTTCTGCCTCCTCACCACCATTACGTGAAATGCTCTGCTTACCAAGTTCTGTACCGTCAAATGAAATTGTAAGCAAAATAAATGATTCTTCACTTTAAGTTTTTCTGTTGATTTCATGGTAACAAACATATATGTGTGTGTGTGTGTGTGTGTGTGTGTGTGTGTGTGTGTGTGTGTAAAAGAAAGCTTGGAGTGGCCAATATATTTGACAGGATTAAACTAATAAAAATTATTTTCTCTTATCACAAGTTAAATGGAAAGAAAATTACATCTGGAAAGATCGTAAGAGCTAAAGAAGGGGCAGGACATTGTGGACTGCTGTCTTCCCAAGATGGTGTGACCATTTCACTCATGAACTCATAGCAGCTGTGGTTACCTTCCCAAGACCTGAATGGCATTGTGCCCATGGGCAGTCAAGGATGGCAGAGCAGCACATGAGGCCGTAACCTTCTCTGAAGAGCTATTAGCAGTTAATAGATGATCTTAAAGAAGAGAGATATTTCCTTCAAAGGCATAGTCACTGGGAAATTGTCTATGGTCAGTTAAGAACCTCCCACCAATACTCATTCAACAATCCTAAATAAACTCATTGGATCCAAGGTTGAAAAAAAGGAAGACATGAGAGTAGGAGGAAACCTATTTAAGAAGAGGAAGATGTTTATTCACATTGAGAGGGCACAAGAGAGTAAACTATGGGGTGAGTATGATGAAAATACATTATACACATATATGAGAAATCTAAAAGATAAACAGGTAATTAAAAGAACTTGTTGATTCAAAATTGATCTTCAAACTCTTAAAACTTAAGAGTTACCAGTTCTAAAATTTAATAAAAGAATGATTCCATGCAATTGGTTCTATAGGAACCAAAGTAAAATAAGCAGTTAACAAGCTACAATCAGAGCAAGGGAAGTTAAGCTAATGTAGAAAAGAAAGGCATTCTAGGTAGAAAACTTATATTTTCTTCTACTAGTCTGAGTATATCAACAATAAAAATGTATATCTTATTTTTTTATTTAACTATAAGCTCAGTTTGTGTAATATGTACTTAGGTTGAATTCATTCTGATTTAGCTATATTTTCCTACAAAAAAATGACATGTGGTTTATACAAAGAGTATCCAGATTAATAAAATATGACAGATGGCTTACTGACAGAAAAACATCACCAATTTCTGTGTAAAGTTTAAAAATTACACCAAACATCTGTAGAGTAGTAATGAGTGACTGTTTCTATTTTGTGCTTGATGCTATTCAAAACACATAATTGAATTTGCATTTTGTTAATGAAATCTTGTGACTCAGTCATTAAAGTAAGCTTTTTCATTTTGTGAATGTTGCACTAACATTTGTTAATCTGTTGCTTTATTTATTTCATTTTCCAAAACATAATTAGTTTACATTGATCTGCTTGACATACAAATGAATGTTTCTGGGCGTTATCATCTATCAGATGTTCAGCTTCCCACTCAAGCTCTACTTGCTGTTGGTTTTTCTAATTGATAGATAACATAACATGTTCTTATTGTGTATGGTGTGGTGTTTTGAAGCATATATACATTACAAACTGGTTAAATTTAGATAATTAACATCCGTATTATATCACAGTTATCATTTTATAGTGATAACTCAGAAAGCCACTATTCTTGCATTTTAAGGCTAGTATATATTATTATTAACTATTATCATCCTACTATATAATATACCTGTTGAGATTTATTTCTCCGATCTAGCTATTATTTTGTATACTTTGACCATCCTTTCTTCTCTCCTAACCACTTTAGCCTCTGGTAAACACCATAATACTATCTATTTCTATGACACACCTTTTTTAGAACTCTATGAGTGAGATTATGAAGCATCATAAACATCATAAATAGGAATGGCAGACATGTCACCCCCTTGTGCATCTGGCATGTGTGCATCCTGGGGAATTGAACCCAGGTCCTTTGGCTTCATAGGCAAATGCTGTAACCGCTAAGTCATTTCCCAAATTTCCAGGTGTGGTGGCACATGCCTTTAGTCCCAGCACTCAGGAGGCAGAGGTAGGAGGATTACCGTAAGTTCGAGGCCACACTGAGACTACATAGTGAATTCCAGGTCAGCTTTCACTAGCATGAAACCCTACCTCGAAAAACCAAAAAAAAAAAAAAAAATCATAAATAAACAAGAAATATATGAATAATGTTCATGAGTAAATATCAAAGGAATGCAGGCATGCACTCACTGTTGTCTTTCACTGAAGTGGATGGTGGCTATTACTTTAAAAAAATATAAAAAATAAGCCAGGTGTGGTGGTGCATGCCTTTCATCCCAGCACCCGGGAGGCAGAGGTAGGGGGATCGCTGTGAGTTTGAGGCCACCCTGAGACTACGGAGTGAATTTCAGGTCAGCCTGGGCTTGAGTGAGACCCTACCTCAAGATCCAAATATATATATATATATATATATATATATATATATATATATATATATATATATATATATTTATGTATATATATATAAATATATATATATATATATATATATATATATATACATATATATATACATATACACACATATATATATACATACACACACACACACACACACACACACACATATAATATTGGAGAAGATGTGGAGTGATGAGATTCCTTTTAATGCAGTGTGAACTAATAGCTATTGTAAAGGTTAGCATTGAAATTCCTCAAAAAGTTAAAAATAGGACTGCCATAACAATCATCAGTCCCACTACTGAGTATATATACAAGAGAAATAAAGTAAGTATGTGAAAGACACACTCACATCCCATTTCACTGCAGAACAGCTAGTAGCCAAGATATGGAATTAATGGAAGTGGCCATCAATGAATGAGTAGTTGAAATAATTCCACCTGGAATTCATTATGTTAAATAAAATAAGTTAGCTACAAGAAAAAAAAAATGCTACATGAGCTGGTATATATGTGAAATCTCAAAATGATAGGCACATAGAAAATAGCAAAATGAGCTCCCAGTAGCTGAGGGGATGAGTTTGTAAAGGTTGGGGATATGTGGTCAAAAGATAGAAAATTCCAGATAGACAAGAAAAGTTAAAAATATATATTGTACAACACAGGTACTGTAATGATTTATCCTGTGAACTTGATAAGACCTAGAATCCACTGTGAGAGATTTACCTTCTCATTGCTGGAATAAAGCACCAAACCAGAATCAGCTTATGGAATGAAATAAATTCATTCAGCTTACAGTTGTGGGAGGAGGTTTCACTGGGGAATGAATAGGGGAAGTATAACACAAGCAAGAAACTGGCTCACATCATCCCATCCCAGCAAGAAGGCAGTAGCAAGAATGAACGGAGTTGTGAAGCCCTAGTTAGACTGGATGATAAACATCAAACCTTATCCCAGTGACACATTTGTTTAAGGCTCCACTTCCCAAAGGCTCCACTAGCTAGTGATCAAGCTTGAGGCTTAATCACAAACACATTGAGGCTCTGGGGGACATTTTACATACAAATGGCCACAATTTTCTTATGGCCCAATAAACTCACAGCTATTTCATGATGCAAAATGCTCTCAGTCCAACTTGAAAAGTCCCCATATAGTTCCCAACACTGTTCAAACATCCAAAGTCTCATCTCAGACCCGATAGTCTCTTAAATGTGAACCCTGTAAAGTGAAAATACAGGTTACATACTTCCAATGCATAATGATACAGTGCAAACATTCTCATTTCAAAAATAAACAATAAGAAAATTGCAAATAAATCTGGACCAATGCAAAATTGAACCAACAGAACAAACATCAAACCCTGCAGCTTCATGTCTGGTACCTGGGACTCATGATGAAAACCTCTAGGTTTATGCTGGAGAGATGGATCAGTGATTAAAGGCACTTGTTTACAATGCCTGACGGTCCCAGATTGAATTCCCAGTACCCACATGCTAAAGTGCTGCATGCATCTGGAGTTCATTTATTGCATGAGGAGGCCCTGGCATACCCATTCTCTCTCTTTCTCTTTCTCTCTCTCTCCCTCTTTCTATGACTAGTTATTTCTGTTTTTATGTTAAATAAATAAATACACACACACACACACACATATGGGTATAGGTATTTATTTATTTATTTATTGCCTCTGGGCTTCAAAAGTCTTGGGAAACTGCACATACAGCTGTGCTGCTTGCTTCTTAGACAGAATGCACCCGAAGCAAGCAGCTTTCTTATGGTCTTGGCATCCTCAACATCCTGGGTTCTCCATTGCAAACTATAGTTCATATTTATAACTTCACAGGGCATTTTTGCAAGGACATCAACCCTGCCTCACACTGTACAGGCTTAATGGGTCCTGGAATGGTGTTTACACTCCATGATTCTCTATATCTTGCATTTATCATACTTCCAAAAATTAGTACCAAGTGGGGAACCTATAAAATTTGTTAATTTAGGGGATGAACTTTGAGAATTGAGAAACTAGTTCACCCTTCTTACCTCAGTCTCCATCCTTTCAAAAGTATTTTCACTACTTTGGTCCTAATGCAGAGCAGCTGGCTCATCCTCAATGGTGCCAATCTCCTAAACAATTGTAACCAAAGAGGCCAAAAACCAGTCTACACTCCCTTCTTTTCCAAACTTTACATCTTTAATATCCTGCTTCTCTGTATTTCCTCCACCAAACATAACAGTCCATTAGTTTTAAATTCAACTTTCCTAATGTTCTCAGAAAACACAAAGTGCAAAAAGTGTCATAAATTGCTTCTAGCCTAGCTGCAGATAAAGTCTTTTTCCCTTCTGAACCCTTGTAAGCTGAAGCTCTACAATGCACACTTATATATGCATTGATTTACTCTCAGAATATCCCATCAGGCTCTGCTTGTAGCATGGTAATGTTTCTCTAATCCTCAGTATAAAATCATCTGTATTTCTCTTGCAGACAAGTTCTAAACACTAGGTTAATAATATCATCAGACCCAGTTCTTGGTACCAATGTTCTGTTGCAGTTATCTTATCATTGTTTGAGAAAATGCCTTACCAGAAGCAGTTTTTGAAGGAAATGTTTATTTTAGGCTATAGTTTCAAGGAAGCCTCATCAAGGTGGCCTGGGGGAGATGGATTAGAAGTCTCACCAGTGAAGCTTAGTAATGAAATCTCTCAAGACAATACATAAAAATCTCTTTGCCTACAAAAGATAAGACCTATGAAAAAACTTATGAAGCCAGGTGAAATCTTATTAAGCCATATCTCCAAGGAATCAGATGGGAGCCACCATTGTTACTTGGTATGAATTATCACCTGGCCAAATCAAGCTGCACTGGCAAGTGCCATGGAAACCACCCAGGGAGTACTTCTCACATAAACCAGCCCTGCAGAATCTAATAAGCTTAGTCAGAGTCATCCCACAAAGGACAAAATAACTTGACACTGATTTTTTTAAATTATATTTTGATGTTTGATTATTTATATGTTATGGTTAATTTTTTGGTCATGTTTGGTATTTATATCTTCTATTTCCTATATTTATTGCCAATCTTTTTAATTTTTAATGTTTAATTTTCATTTATTTATTTGATTGAGAGAGGAGGAGAGAGAGAGGAAGGTAGAGAATATACACTCAGGACCTCCAGCCACTGCAAAAAAACTCCAGATGCATGCACCCACTTGTGCATCTGGCTTACATGGGTCCTGGGTAGTTGAACCTGGGTCCTTTGGCTTTGAAGGAAATGCCTGAAAAGCTAAGCCATCTCTCCAGCCCATCCACTCTTGTATATATGTGGCCTAATGGTTTTGTTTTACCTTGTATATTGGTCGGTTAAGCTCCCAGTATTGTTCTATATGCTTCACCATGCAGGCTAAGATTAAAAAAAAAAAACAAAAACTACAAAATCAACAGAAGGACAGGAAATAAGACACAACTTTCAATTAATTCTGAACATTAATGCTCTCAATCTCATTAAAAATACTAAATATGGTTGGATAGTTGGGTCAGTGGTTAAAGGCAATTGCTTGCAGTCTACCTATGTGTGTTTAATTCCTCAGTATGTACGTAAAGCTAAAGGCACAAAGTGGTTCATGTGTCTGGATTTCATCTACCATGGTAAGAGGCCTTGACAGGCCCATACTATTCCTTTTTTTTCTTTTATCTTCTCTTCTCTGCTCTCTCTCTCTCTTTCTAATCTCTGCAAAAGAAATAGATAAAAAATGTTTAATGCATGAAATAGCTGATTAGATTAAATCTTCTGCCTCTGAGAAACCCATCTCACTATAAAGAACAGATAAAACCTTAAGGTAAAGGACAGAAAAACATTCTCCAAGCAGATATAACGAAGAAACAAACAAGTATTACTGTTATAATATCTGATAAAATTGACTTTAAACAAAAAAAATATCAGAAGAAATATAAACCAAATTATTTCATATGGACTCAGGTCACAGTCTATGAAGAGGACATTATAACTCTACACATACATGAAGCAAATATAGCTGCACTCAACTTCCTAAAACCAGTACTATGCAAATTAAAGCCATAGATTCACCCTATCAGAATAACAGTGAGTGAATTACTATTCCATTTTCACCAATGGACAGCTTATCTAGACAAAAATGTAGATAAAGACCTGATTTGAATTACATCATATATTGATTGGACTTAACATATAGCTACAAAATATTTAACACAAACACTGCAGAATTCACATTATTTACAGAAGCCAATGTAACTTTCTCTAAAAGAGATAATATATAGGGACACAAAGCAAATATTAAATGAAGAAAAATGAGATAAATTCTTGTACAATATTTGATCAAAATTAAATTAAACTAGAAATCAACACCAAGAGAAATTGCAGAACATGTACAAACTCATTGAAGTTAAATGTTACTTAGAATTTAATGTTGAATGGATCACTGAAGAAAATAAAAAGAAAATCAAGAAATTCCTAGAAATGAATGAAAATGCAAACACAATATAATGGGAACTGGGTGAGGAGATAAAAGAGAATAACCTGTTATGATTAATGTAAAATAAAAATTAATATTAAAAAATCAGCATCCCTTGTTTCTCTGGCTCCCAAACTCAGTCTTCTCAACTTTGACTGACCACTTTCTGTTTGGGTACATCTTTCAAAGACTCAGGAAGCCTTTCTAGGTGTAATACCATGACATTTACAAAGCTCTTCATTAGCATCCCATCTATGTTCACTGTCTAGACATTATCATTTCATAGATTTTGTTGAATTAACACCGTGCATTTCAGGTGGGAGACTATTGTAGTCAGGTTCATATGACTGGCAGAAATCACACGACCAAAAGCAATTTTGAGGAAAAAAGGGTTTATTTTGGCTTACAGGCTTGAGAGGAAGCTCCGTGATGGCAGAGGAAAATGATGGCATGAGCAGAGGGTGGATATCACTCTCTGGCCAACATAAGGTGGACAATAGAAATAGGAGAGTGTGCCAAACACTGGCAAAAGGAAACTGGCTATAACACCCATAAGCCCACCCCCAACAATACACTACCTTCAAGAGGCATTAATTCTCAAATTTCCATCAGCTGGGAACCTAGCATTCAGGACACCTAAATTTATGGGGGATATCTGAATCAAACCACCACAAACACTAAACCCAGATCATTTATTCCACTTTAATTGAAAATGAAAGTAATATTAATAAAAGAAAACCTCAACATAGATTGAAAACTAAACCAAAAATGTACACAAACAAAACACAAAAACCTAGAGGGCTTTACTAAAAATTCAGTAAATATGTCATGCTTGCATAAACCTTTGTAGACCTTATGAAACTTATTCTAATTACAGAAATTATGTCAAGAAATGGAAGGGGAAATGGAGTACAATAATCCATTTTTCAAAATGAATGTAATGCTTATCTTACAAATGTGTAAGAAAAGCTAAGTGGCATAATAGTTTAATCACACCTATCAGTTTATACAAATATGTTAAATAAAGTACTTCAAAATAAGTGCAAACTGTATTGTGTTCAAGTAGGATATATTCAGAAGACAAGAGAGTTCCATTGTATGTAAGACTTCTTGCTATTAAGGCAAAGATAGCACACTGTGTAAACACTGTGGAGATATTAATAAAATTTCATGTGTAACTGATTTCTTGGGAGGAGTGAATCTCCCCAAAGAAGTTCCTTGCTCTGGTCTGTACAAAGCTATTATATTGGCTACAAATACTTTTATGTATGAGGACCATGAACAGCCTCTTAAGACATGTTAGGGAGTGTTGATATCATTTTAATGAGAAAGGCAAAATGTTAGTTTTTAAAGGAAGATAGACAATTAGATTATCAATTTGAAAAATAGCACCTTTAAACATGTATATCAAATAAGTGCATAGTTCAGTATGCATTAGTTTAACACATGCTATTGCAGTAGTCCAGCTTAAGAAAAAAAGAAGGAGGAGGAGGAGAAACAGCAACATAGATAGTGTTGTAATTGACTGTAAAAGAGTCAGTAGAGCTGTCATTACTAAGGGGATACCAAGAATGACAATGTAATTTTAAGGAACTGGCTATAATGAGACAAGGGAGGTTAAAAAATGGGGATCAAAGATTGCCCTAAGGATCCTAGAATGTGAGGCTCTTCACTAATGTAGCAAAGTGGAAGAAAAAAGTTTGGATGATAGTTTAGCTTTATGAATGATAAATTTAAGATAACCTTAGGCTATCTAAGATGAAGTCTCTAGTGAAAACATTGATATGAGCTAAAAGTATGAAAAACCTGTGATGGATGGAGAATGAATTTACTGGCATGGATGGTCTTATTTAAGGCAAGTCTTAACGCTAAGCATTTGGGATGTCAAATTACCTTCATACATGAAACAGTCATTCTTTTCCATGGCACAGCTACCAACAAGAGAAGGGTAGGCTAAAGAGGATAAGGGATGGTAATGTGGGATACATATGACCAAAATGTAATTTTGTAGGTCAGTAATAAAAAAATCACATATGGAAAGCTGAAGTACATGTAAAAAAAGTAAAAATATTTATTTTTAATAATTTTCCAATATCTCATATGAATGGACTGCCAGGAACAGCTTGTTCTCACCATGAATACTGGACAAGAGTCTTACATTACAATAAGGCTTAAAATTAAATCTGCCATCAACGTTAGTAGTGCCCTTTGACTTCCATTTTCTTCATTTCCCCTTCCTTCTTTACTTCCTTTCTTTCTTTTATAAAACCATGAAGCAGCGCTCCGATCTAAATGAGCTCATCATAGGTCTGCAGTTTTAATGTAATCATACTAAGTCTGCAATAAATGTGTAAGAATTCAATGTGGAAAGGGGGATTCAGCTGACTTGGGCAACATCTACGTAAGTAAAGCTGCTTAGTGCTCACTCAGCTCTGGCAGCAGCATTTATCTTCATTTCTCCTGGCATTGCTTCCTGCAATTGGGATCATCAGTTAAGGACAATCAAATACACAATGATAGCATCCATGATGCTGAGCTCCTCCACCCTGGTACAGCTAAGGCTCCCAAACACACACACCTTCCAGTTCTGTTCTCGCTCCCTGACGGCAGCTCTCCTCTGTGAGGTGAAGTTCCATCTATTCGTGATTTGATTTGGGCTCCCTTCTGCTGTGTCGCCTCCTTGCCAATGGCTCAGGCCTACTCTCTCTGGTCCCTAGGACTAGAATCAGTTCTCCAGCATGTAGGCCTCCTCTTTTAGACACTTCAGAAAGCAGAGTCTGATTTGAAGTCTGTGCACAGAGAGAGTTCTTCCCTGCCCTGTCCTGCTCTAGAACCTCCACCATCTGTGTTTTATTTGTAAATTTTTTATTTATTTATTTATCTGAGAGAGACAGACACAGAGAGAAAGACAGATAGAGGGAGAGAGAGAGAATGGGCGGCGCGCCAGGGCTTCCAGCCTCTGCAAACGAACTCCAGACGCGTGCGCCCCCTTGTGCATCTGGCTAATGTGGGACGTGGGGAACCGAGCCTCGAACCGGGGTCCTTAGGCTTCACAGGCAAGCGCTTAACCACTAAGCCATCTCTCCAGCCCATCTGTGTTTTTCTTGCTCTCCTCTTTCAGTTCTTCTCTCAGGGCTTAAAGTTGTATATCATGGTCTTTACTGCATGCCAGGAACCTTCCTATGGGTCCTTTTATGCATTCTTCTTCCCCTGAGTTAAAAAAAAAAACAAAAAAAAATAATAATAATAATTTTGGGGCTGGAGAGATAGCTAAGGTGCTTGCCTGCAAAGCCAAAGAACTCAGGTTCAACTCCCCAGGACCCACATAAGCCAGATGCACAAGGGAGCGCACACATCTGGAGTTTGTTTGCAGTGGCTAGTGGCCCTGGTGGGGCCCATTCTCTTTCTCTCTCTCTCTCTCTCTCTCTCTCTCTCTCTCTCCCTCTCTCCCTATCTCTCTCTCTCTCTCTCTCTCTCTCTCTCTCTCTCTCTCCCTCTCTCCCTCTCTCTCTCTCTCTCTCTCTCTCTCTCTCTCTCCCCCTCTCTCTCTCTCTCTCTCTCTCTCTCTCTCCCTATTTCTGTATTTCTCTCAAATAAATAATTTTAAAAAAACTAATTATTCTTTCAAAATTATGGCTTCTGCAAAACAAATTTAATATTACTTTTTTTTCAGTTCAGGGTATTAAGACATTTGAAAACCAGAGATGCCTGTACATTTCTTTGTTCTTTCTGCTGACTAACTTTAAGGTCTCAACATCAATAAGTAGAGACCTGAAGGACAATATTAATTACTGGAATTTTTACTTACTGAAGAAAGACACACTTCAAAAGTACTGTCCATGCTGTTGTACTAGCAAAAGGGTGGAGAGTGGTCCTTGTTTTCAGCGTGTTTCTTGCATGCTGGTATCATGTTTGATGGGCTTGATTGCCTAATGTAAGCTGTTTGCTTATTATGTATCACACTGGTCATTCTTAACAGAGATAAAATGGGGTCATTATCATAAAGGAGGAATATTTTAAAACACAGCAAATGTTTCTAATTATTGTCAAAATCTAATGATAGTAAAAATATAATGCTACAAATATAACACTGAGAGATTATTGATCACTTAAGATCAAGCTTATTGTATTGAGCACCTTTAGAATCTTATTTTAAGTTAGCAAATTAAATAATAAAAATATCTCACTATAGGATCAAAGTCATTTTAAGTAATGTTTCACATGTGCATGTTTCCATAGCCCCAAACTCATTCTCTGTATGCTTTGCTGCATGCACGTGTCTTGGCTTTTGTAATAACTACAGCCAACCATTAAAGACTGATCCATCACAGAAATATATCTCCAGATTGATCACTTTTTGCTCACTTCTAGGCGTCCATGTAAGCCATCCCCTACTTCTTTTTTGGATTTATCATATTTTTGCCTATTTCCCACTCAACTGACTATTAAAAACACACTGCTGGGAATATACTTTATAAAGAATGTAAGCACACTAGCTACCTGTCAAGAAGATAACTTCAAAAGCTTTGTCACTGAATTGGAAGCTTTCAAAAGCTCAGTAGAGAGAAACGGAGTTAATAGATACTCAATTCATTATTCCAGCAATATAGCAGGAAGGATCTGCAATTTATTCATTCTTTAGATAATGTAAAATCTGTCCCTGAAGTGAGATAGATTATTGAAAAGCCTTATCCTTGAGTCCCACTGCTTTTGCTCTCTCCTTCTCTAAGTACATCTCTAAGCATTGACATACCACCAGGCCACACTGAAATTCTGCCCTGTTTAACATGTCACCTGATACACACTTGGATTTTCAAATCAGGGATCTCTACAAAATTGTATCTCACCAATCCTAAAATTGAAAACTTGCATTTTTTTTATTTCTATTTCCCTCTCATCACATTTGTGCATGACTCTTGGCAAACATTATCTTAAGTAATTAACTTTTAACATTTTTTTTTAATTTTATTTATTTATTTATTTGAGAGCGACAGACACAGAGAGAAAGACAGATAGAGGGAGAGAGAGAGAATGGGCGCGCCAGGGCCTCCAGCCTCTGCAAACGAACTCCAGACGCGTGCGCCCCCTTGTGCATCTGGCTAACGTGGGACCTGGGGAACCGAGCCTCGAACCGGGGTCCTTAGGCTTCACAGGCAAGCGCTTAACCGCTAAGCCATCTCTCCAGCCCAACTTTTAACATTTTTTCCTATTCTATTTTCTCATGACTTTTCAATTAAGAGACTTATTTTATTTTCAATCTAACTTACCTCTAAACAATGCTTAAATCATTGTTTAGCAAAAAATATTTTAATTTTTTAAATTCACATTATGAAAATTATAATTGCTTTCTTTTTTCTTGCTCAAGAGAATAACACTATTGTCAGCCATTATAATCAAAATAAAAATTAACACGCCTCTAAGAAACCTCAGACCCTAGGATCTAAAAACTCATGAAAATAAAAAAATAATTTAATAAATAATGTGAGCTTTTGTATACACATATTTGTAGCTTTACTAGTGTGTTTTTGTTTTCATGTAGAATTTGGTAGCATATTTTACTATGTTATATTTTTATACCAGGCCAATACTATTCATCAGATTTTTTTCCTCAGTATTTTGACCTGCTTACTTCATTATGTTGGAGATGCTATTCATGATAATGTTTGGTGTTTTTATTATGCACACTTTTCACTTTCATCAGATTATGAAGAATTCTGAACCATTTTACTATATATTTGGGATATAGTCTCTGTTATTTAAATTTGACAGGAAGATATTCATTAACAGTATGTTTTTCTTCTATAAAAGGTACAGGATAAATAATCTTCAATAAACCTCCAACCTCTTAATACAAAAATTCATGAAAATAAAAATAATTTAAAGAAATTATGACATCCTATTAAGACAAACATTAGAAATAAATTTCCCCATTTTTCTCTATTTAAATGTGTATTTCCATTAAATATAGTTTTCCAAAGTTACATAATCAAATATGCTTAGTTGGAAATTATGTTGAAGGATATATTTATTGGAAATTAATTAAATTTCTTATATGAAAGGAAGAAAATGTGGAACTGTTACTCAAATTAAAGTTAGGAAAATTTTTGAACAAAGTTTAAATGTAGTCAACACTCAACAGGATTTCCCTGGAAGTCAGCAGCATACATGATATGAATGAGAAAGAATAGCTCATTTTATCACCACCTAGAAATATTTCAACCAAGGACAACAGCATGGATAATAAAGCATTACACTAAGGATGCAAACCACTTACCTCTACCTTTCTACCTGTGTATTCCTCGTGGTGTGTGTGTGTGTGTGTGTGTGTGTAATGGGGAATGTTACTTTGTCATGCATAAACATGAATAGATATCACAGTGGAGCAGTGTGCAATATGGGGAGGAATCTCAACAGTAACAATGACTTGTTTTGGTGCCATTACTTGAATGCAAAGGAAAGAACTATTTTAAGCACAATTGTAAGGAAGTATATTGGTTTTAAAGCCACTTTACCAAAATGATGGGCTGAATTCTACTCAGAGGCACCTATCTACTCCCCTGCACTCACTGTGCCTTCATAGGTGCTGGTAGAGTCTTGACTCTGGCCATGTAAAGTGAAGAATAGTGACAGTGGAAATATAACTTGTCCCAGTTTTCTAGAGGAAATGTAACTATTCTCTGTATAGGAAAAGGTAATACAAATGTAACAGAGAATAGCGAACAAATATCATATTCAACAGTGTTTCAATTCAAATCAAATTCCTAGAACAACCTTAACACTAGAAAGAGAAAAACTTATATTCTGATGTCCCTGTACCCAGCCAGGTCCTGGTCTCCGGCCTATGTGGATGGTATCATCAGTGCTCATCTCTTTTCAGTTTTTGGTGCACGTGGCCAGCAGGTTGTTCAGGGTAGGTGAGAGGAAGGGATGAATGCATGTAGATAACTTATTATTTATCCCCTGGTTTCATCACCCAAGGCTAGATGAGTACCTAGCACAGGAAGGAGAGTCAGGGATTCCAAATTTATATTCAGTGTAGACACACATTCCATTTCCCATGGCTCCCTTGGTCAGCCCTTAGAGCATCACCACCTCAACTGATGAGTGAAATGTCTACTTTGGAGGAGCTCTGCATCTGTGCCCAGAACCAAATGCCATGAAATGTTCACTTTCTAATCAAAACAACTCTCCTTAGTGTACTTAATTGCTATTCTCTTTGGCTTATTCACATGCAACTAACCTCCCAATGCCCACTTAGTTCTACTTAGCTCTGTGGTCTTCACCTATTTCTGACAAGAAGAAAGCCAGACCAAAGAGCAGCTTTCAAGTTGTAGCATAATATGTAAAGGTTGGTGTGAGAAAGCTCTCCTATCTTATCTCCAGTTTGTATTTTCTTGATAAAATGCTCTTCCTTATCCTTTTTCTCATCCTTTGAAACTGGGAATAGTATGATTGAAAGCTGAAAGACTATGGATTTCTGTTCAAAGTACACCTTGGATTTTGAATCCAGCTCATTTTCCATTGGCAATCACCAAAAGTTGGAGAGAATAAAATGTTTATATTATAGTTGTTGAATATAAACAAATATAACTTTAAAATGTGAGATCAGGTGGTAAAGTGATGCTGTGTAAGCATGAAGACCTGATGCCAAGTGTAATGGCATGTGCTTGTAACCCAAGCCCTGGGGAGGAAGAAACAGGTGGATCCCAAGGGCTTAGTGGCTAGCTAGACTAGCTCAATCGGTAATCTCTAAGTGAGAGAACTTGTCTCAAAAAATAAGGTGGAGAGTGATTGAAATAAAAATATACTTGATATCAACCTGGGCCTTCCACATGCATGTGTACACATGTATATCCATATTTATATAAATATATGCACATATACATATATACATAAATAATATAAGATATGGATAATGAGAAAATTAAGAAAAGTTAGAAAGATTAGAAAAATGTATAAAATAAAGTCAATTTATTTGCAGATGAAAACATGATTCCTTCAATGAAGGGACCAACTATGAGAAGCTCACAGAGAATCTAAGTATTTTCAAGGTCCTGAAGAAGCCCCGCTATTTCCACCTGCTTCTGAGGAGCAGGAGTGAAATAAATCTCAGGAACTGAAGAAAGTGAGATGAATGCAGGACTATTTTTACATTCCTGCTGAATATCAAATAACAAAGCTTTGTGCTTAACAACAAGATCAATGTTTGGTAAACATTGGAATTAAGGGCCCATTCTCTCTTCTGAGTCAATTTCTGTCTATAGTTTCCTAGTGACTGCAAATCATTACTGTAGACAAGGGTCCGTAATAGACAAAATTTTCTAATGCATAGAACAAGTTCATATAAAATAAAGTCAATTTAAGAAGATGCTTCATAATTTTCAAGGTTGATACACTCTTTTTTCCATTTTTTGCTTTTATTTGTTTGTTTGTGTGTTTTTCGAAGTAGGGTCTCACTCTAGCACAAGCTGACCTGGAATTCACCATGCAGTCTCAAGGTGGCCTCGAACTCACGACCATCCTTCTACCTCTGCCTCCTGAGTGCTGGGATTAAAGGCATGACCACCACACCCGGCAATACCCATACTCTTTACAAGTCAGACATTAGCCCTATTTCCTGGTGGCTGTCATTTGTACAGATCAGAACAAACACAGAAAGGCCACAGGCCACAGGCAACCGCAAGGGTTGCTACATGATTTATGCAAACCCATAACAGCTTCAGAGATGCTAAGATCAGCAAAATACAAAGAACCAGATTTATACTAGCAAATGAACAAAGTGAAACTATGTATACACACACACACACACACACACACACACACACACACATATATCCATATCTTATATTATTTATGTATATATGTATATGTGCATATATATATATGCCAAAAATTGGGACAGAAGAGCCAACTTAAGTATTTTATAGTGTGTCATATCCATAAAACAGTACTTAAAGTGAAAGGCTATCTATAGTTAAGAAACCCTGTGATGGGCAGTTTTCCATCCCAGAGGAAGCTCTATGATGGCTTAACAGTCCTCAAACAAACAAAACCACCTAGGGCTGGAGAGATGGCTCACCAGTTAAGGCACTTGCCTGCAAAGCCTAAAAACCCGAATTCAAGTCCTCAATACCCACCTCTAAAGTCACATGCACAAAGTAGCGTATGCATTTGGAATTCTTTTACAGTGGCTAGAAGCCCCATGTACCCATTCACTCTCTCTCTCTCTCCCCCACCCCAGTGCTTGCAAATAAATGAATAATACTTTACAGAAAAGAAAACCACTTACAACTGCTCCATTTTTAAAGGATACTTGAAAAATTTTAACCTTATTAGATACGTTATGCATTTGAACAAGTATACTTTTCCTTCCTGAAAATAGTGTAAATTAACAGATATCTGTGATGAATTTTAAAACCTTGGAATCTCTCAGAGAGAACTTTGCTTTGTCATGAAGTGTATTCGGAAATGTGGGGTCATTATTTTGTGGGACATCATATAAATCATTTGTTGTTTGGACAGACTTTTGCCCAACTGCATGGCTCATTCTTTGTTGATTCATTGTAGCTGTTTTGTTTAGTGGAATTGTTAACAAGCATGTACCTATATATGAATTAATACTAATATTGCTAGTATTTATAACATGCTTTTACATTTATATGTGTAAATTAAACATATCATTTCCATCATCTCAGTCTAAATGGAGAACATCTTTCAATAATTTTAATATAAATTGAGATTTTGCTTACATGTTGCTCTAAGACCCAGCAAAAGACCCCTGGTTTATTTATTTATTTATTTGAAAAAGAGAAAGAGGAAGATAGAGAGAAAGAGAATCATGCTAGGGACTCTAGCTACTGCAAACAAACTCAAGATACATGAACCACCTTGTGTACCTGGCTTTCATTGGCACTGTGGAATCAAACTTGGGTCGGTAGGCTTCTCAGCCAAGTGCTTTAACCACTAAGCCATCTCTCCAGCCCAAGACCACTGATTTTAACTTTGATGTTTTGTTACAATTTGAAGAAATCTGTACAATTTGTGATCTTAAATTTCAATTCTTTTTTTATTTTATTTTTTAATTTTTTCTTAAATTTTTTTGTTTATTTTTATTTATTTATTTGAGAGAAAGAGAGAGTGGAGGGGAGAGAAATAGAGAGAGAGGGAGAGATGGGCATGCCAGGGCCTCTAGCCACTGCAAACAAACTCCAGATGCATGTGCTGCTTTGTGCATCTGGCTAACATGGGTCCTGGGGAATCGAGCCTCGAACTGAGTTCCTTAGGCTTCACAGGCAAGCGCTTAACCGCTAAGCCATCTCTCCAGCCCAAATTTCTCAATTCTTAATGGCTGTATCTACCCACTAGAATTGAGAAATTTAAGACCACAAATTGTGAAGATTTCTTCAAATTGTAACAAAACCTCAAAGTTAAAAATCAGTGCAGAAAAATACAGCAGGACTTATTTATTTTTTGTTTTGTACCTTTTGTATCTCTTTTACATATCTAAGCTTATCATATTACCAACAGTGATAACCACTTTCAGTAAATCCTGAGGTTCTCTTTTCCCTATTTAGTTTTTAAAATTAACATTTATTGGTTCATCCATTCATTTTAATATAGCATGTAACTTCTACAACAACCATAAAACCAAAATGAATGGTTTTAATCCTTCAGAGGTTTGACTAGCCACAGCATGTGTCATCAGGTACTAAGAAAAAGCACAATCTGCAGCAAGGCCCCAACACCTCCACCCCAGAGCATGATACTCCCCCAGCATATCACTGCACATTAAAGGTGATGTCAAGACATTCACAGTGAGGGCACTAGCATTTTTTTTTAATTATTTACTTATTTATTTATTTATTTGAGAGCGACAGACACAGAGAGAAAGACAGATAGAGGGAGAGAGAGAGAATGGGCGCGCCAGGGCTTCCAGCCTCTGCAAACGAACTCCAGACGCGTGTTCCCCCTTGTGCATCTGGCTAACGTGGGACCTGAGGAACTGAGCCTCGAACCGGGGTCCTTAGGCTTCACAGGCAAGCACTTAACTGCTAAGCCATCTCTCCAGCCCGGCACTAGCTTTTTTAAACCTACTAATTGACTTATAGACCACCCCTGCTCCCAGTTTCATACTAAAACTAAATAGTCACATTCAACCTCATGAACTCATTCATGTCAAACTTCCCCTTCCCTCAAGCATTCAAAGTGCCCTCCATTCTGTTCCTCCCCAACTTTCAATCAAATACACATAGCCATCACTGACTCATGATCCAATCTCCTACAGTTGGTCATTCTAGGTCTTCCTTTTATTAGTAAGTTTATCAGATCAACCGTTTCATTTTGCTTCAAGTAACAAGTGAATAAGACTAAACTTAAAATCTTTATGACTGGGTTTCATTAAATTGTACTAAAGAGCAATAAAAGCATTACACATCAAAATGTCTATTCATTTACACCATCAACAGGAATTTTACTCTCCTTTGCTACCAAGAAGTGACCGACTATAATATAAACAGATGATATTTTGTTATTTCTTCATACTTAAAACATAAAAGATGGGCTGGAGAGATGGCTTAGCGGTTAAGCGCTTGCCTGTGAAGCCTAAGGACCTGGTTCGAGGCTCGGTTCCCCAGGTCCCACATTAGCCAGATGCACAAGGGGACGCACGCATCTGGAGTTCGTTTGCAGAGGCTGGAAGCCCTGGCACACCCATTCTCTCTCTCTCCCTCTGTCTGTCTTTCTCTCTGTGTCTGTCGCTCTCCAAAAAAAAAAAATAAATAAATAAAAGAATTTTAAAAAGTATTTTACCAGGCCAGGCATGGAGGCACATGCCTTTAATCCCAGCACTTGGGAGGCAGAGATAGGAAGATTGCTGAGAGTTCAAGGCCACCCTGAGACTACATAGTGAATTCTAGGTCAGCCTGAGCTACAGTGAGACCCTGCCTCAAAAACCTATTGTAAATATATATTTACTGGGCTGGAGAGATGGCCCAGCAGTTAATGCATTTGCCTGCAAAGCTTAATGATCTGGGTTTGATTCCACAGTACCCACATAAACTCAGATGCACATAGTGGCATATGCATCTAGAGTTTGTTTGTAGTGGCTGGAGGCTCTGGTGTGCCCATTCTCTCTCCCTCCCTCTCTCTTTCTCTCTCCCCTCTTTATATCTCTCTGCTTGTAAATAATAGAAAAAAAATATTTTTTTATTTCCAAGCAGAAAGAGACAATTAGAAGGACGAATGGGTTTTTTGCCACTGCAAATGTACTTCAGATACATGCACCATTGTGTGCATCTGGCTTTACATGTACAGTTGGGAATCTAACCAGGTTAGTAATGCTTTGCTAGCAAGTGTTTGCTGCCCATCCCTCCAGCCCTAGAACATAGCAGAATTTTTAATGTCACTTATACATAAATGAAAAGAAGTTTTACAAGGTAAAATAGATACAATGTTATATAGAGACATTAAAGACAAATACCAATTTCAAGGAATGGATTTAAAAATAGCACAGAAATCTAAAGTTAAGACAAATAATAAAATAGTTTAGTTTTAATTAAAATTATCAAAAGAAATTAGAGAAAAGTAAAGAAAATAGAAAATTAGATGTAAGGAGGGGAAAGCCCTTGAAGTTTAGAAATGCATTAAGCTTATTAGATAATATTTTAGCTAGTTTTATTTTAGCATTGGTAAAAAGGTTAAGTTATTCTGCATTCGTAAATTAAGATTTAAAGAAAATGATTAGTGATTTATTTTTAACTATACATGATTAGAAATTGCCAAAGAGATGTGTTAGAAAATTGACTTTTTAAATTCCTTTTAAGTTAAAGATTTATGATTGTTTTTGACCTATGACAGTGTTTTGTTTAATATTTTTGGTTTTTCAAAAATATTAAAAATGGAAAAATATGACTTCAATTTTCATTATTTTTGAAACTGTGTGTTGAATATATTCTTTAGTATCCCAAGTAAACTATCCTTCAAGTATGATATAAAACAGGCATTTATATGGTTTGATAAAACGTCTGCAAAAAATTTCCAAATAGGCCTGCCAGGAAAGTTAATAAATATTCAGTAGACTTTAAGAATGTACTTTCAGATGGATACCCAAGTCTGTTAGAAAATCTGAAGAATGCTGGAAGTGTAAGTGAGGGCAATTTATTTCTTCTCCTAATTTGATTAAAACACATAATATAGCTTTAAAAATATCTAGTGTTGTGATATAAGGCTTATCACTTCTGTAGCTCTCAGAAGATAAGTTTTTCAGGCAGAATAGAAGATGAGATAAGTGGGGTTATTCAGTAGCAAGATTTTTGCATTTAATTTGAAGTGGCAAAGTACTGTGTATACTGTAAGGTTACTTATATTTCTAATTTTTTAAATATTTTTAAGTTTTTATTTAATTATTTGAGAGCGATAGGCAGAGACAGAGAGAGAGAGAGAATGAAAAATGGGCGTGCCAGGGCCTCCAGCCACTGCAAATGAACTCCAGACGCGTGTGCCCCTTGTGCATCTGTCTAATGTGGGTCCTGGGGAATCGAGCCACAAACCGGAGTCCTTAGGCTTCATAGGGAAGTGTTTAACCACTAAGCAATCTCTCCAGCCCTTTATTTCTAATTTGATTTATTTGCAGAAAGTGTGTGCAGATGTTTGGTGTTTGCATGATGTGGGTGTATATGGTGGTGTATATGTGCATGTATGTGTGGTAGAGTGTGTGTGTATGATTGTGTATGTGTGTGTGAAGGCCAGAAGAAAACCTCAGTTGTTGCTCCTCAAGCACATTCAACGTGTCATTGTTTGTTTTTGTTGTTTTGTTTGTTTTGAGACAGTGTCTCTCATAGACCTGAAACACACATAATTAGGTGAAACTGGCAGGCTAGTGTGCCCCAGGCATGGATCAGCCTCTGCCTTGCCAGGGCTGAAACTACACGCTTGAATTAAATGATAAGAACCTATTGCTGAGAACAGTACAGGCTGTGGTTGTAGAACATTGAGAGATCATGCTAGAACTGAGATGGAAATCAGCTCCCTGCTGTCTAACTGTCAAAGTACAGGAAAGTGCTATGCAAGCTGCCAGCGAAGAAAAGTCACCAACAATGGGATCAAGCAGGGGATCCTGCCAGCTACAAAATCAACCAGTCAGGCAAGATGTACCTGCTGGTGCAGTAGTGCCACATAGGTTATGGGGGTAATCAACTGCTCTTTGATTGGATGTAAGGCCCACTCAGAGGGATGGAAGCTATGCCTGGTACTGAAGACCAAATCAGAAGCCAGTGGTTTGGAAAGTCAGAAATTCTAAAAGGAAGCTTCTACTGTTCTTTGGCTAAAAGGTGAATATAGCACAGAGATTCAAGTCCCTGAGATGAACTTCCAAACCAGGGACAGTTATGGAGGAAGGGATATTTATTGAAGCTTACAGCTCCAGGGAAGTTCCATAATGGCAGAAGAATCTGGCCAGCTTTCACAGGTCCAAGCAGATAGAGAAAAGCCACAAGCCAAAACCCAAAAGCCACTCCACAAACAAGTACATTTCAGGAGCTACCGGCAGAACTCGGGCATATTTTTAGACTGCAATTCCAAATCCATCACAACCACACCTTAGGGCAGGACCCTAAGATCCACCCAGTGACACCTCCTTCTCCCAGGTGGCTGCAGAGCTAAATTACAAACCTTAATTAAATCCTGAATATATTGGGGCCCATTCATTCACACTACCACATTCTGCCCGTGGCCCCCAATTGGTTCATAACCATCAATTTCAAAGGTCCCCACATTCTTTACCAACTTAATAGTTCTGAAGTATCGTCTTAGATTTAAGATTGCCTCTTAGCTGTGAGTCCTATAAAATCAAATAAGTTATATACTTTTCAACATAGAAAGGCACAGAGTAAACATTTTCAAATGCTATAAGGTACAACAGAAACAATGAAACAATGCAAACTCAAAAACCATCAAGCAAGCATCAAACTTCTGAAGTTTAAATCCAATATCATAACCAGTGACCAGTGAGGAGTCTCTAGATTTTTCCAGTTCCACTCCTCAAGCTGGGATGAAGAGGCAGGGAAAACTTCAATCCCATCCCAATAGCCTCCATGGTAGCCCTAGCATAGTCCTGGTATAACCAAAACATCTTTGTGTCTCCACGCAAACCACAGTCTATCTTCCAATGGCTTTGCCAGCCTATGAGAGTCATTATGCCCTGCCTAGTGCTGCGTCTCAGCAGCAGATCCTGGAACTGTGTGTGCACTTCATGACTGACTCCATGCATTTTTCATGCTTCCAAAATCAATATCAGGTGTGCAAGACACAGCTGTATTCTTAATTCAGGGAAGGAATAAATTGTAAACTTGAAGAGCAGGTTACTTCTCCAGTCACTTCTTATCCAAAATACTTTGCATGTCTATCATAGTCTTTTCCCAGGCAACCAATCCAATCTTTTAATGTAAAGCACTTGGGCCATCTTCCTTAAGACTGCTAATTTGTTTGACAATAGCAGCTCCCACAGCCAGTCTCTGTGCCAGTAATTTTAAACTTGCTTAAGATTTTTCAACTTAAAATCTTAAATATCTCAGTCCCTTATCTTTAGACAAGCACATAAGTCCATTACAAATTTAACCTTGATCAAACTCTCTGAACCTAGGCAGCAGAAGGCAGCCAGCCCTTGTGCCAGTAATCTAGTTCCAACAAGGATTTCTGCAGTCTTTCTTTCCTCTTAGAAAGCTCATAAACCAAGCCTCCAAGTTTAATTCTCTCTTTACTTAGCATTTTCAGACTCTCATCATAACAGTCCATAATATGTGACCTTACACCCCTGAAGGCATCTTTAGTTGCAAGTACCAAGTACATGCCAATTCCTCCAAAAGACCAAAATTTACATGGTCATATTCATCTTAGCCTACTCCTTGGTACAAATTCTGTAGCAGACAGATTTGGGTCACTGAGATGAACTTCCAAACCAGGCACAGTTATGGAGGAATGGATATTTATTGAAGCTTACAGATCCATGGGAAGTTCCATAGTGGCAGAAGAAGCTGGCATGCTTTCATAGGTCCAAGCAGATAGAGAAAAGCCTCAAGCCAAAACCGAAAAGCTATACCATAAACAAGCATATTTCAGGAACTCCAGGCAGAACTCGGGCTCTTTGCCTATCTTTAGACTGGAGTTCTGAATCTACCACCACACCTTAGAGCTGGACCCTAAGATCTGTCCAGTGACACCTCCTTCAGCCAGATGGCTATAGATCTAAATTACAAACTTTAACAAAATCCTGAATATATTGGGGGGGGGATTAATCCATTCAAATTCCCACAGAGAAGTTACACTCTTCCAAAAGTCTCTTAAAATATCTATGTTTATTCCATTTGATCTGTGCTGCTCTCATTCTTGGCTATTAATTGGCTGTTTTTACAGATGACAGCGAATATTAGGAAGAACCACAACCCATGAAAGAAAGATAGCTTAGAACAAGACAAGTCATTTTATCACATCTGTTAGGGTCCAAGAAACATGACAGAGTAAATGGCAGACTAAGTATGGGTGCTGCTTTCAGTGCTCCCCTGAAAACCTCCTTTCAAGGGATGACCTAGACACTGAGGAGATTCAAAGCTCATCAAAGGGAAATCAGAGGCTACTGAAAACTCAACACTAAAGGAGACTTAAAACATGCCCTCCAAAGGCCAGGGAACATTAAAGAAAAGGGGCCTGAAAGAATGTAAGAGCCACAAGATGGGAAAGTGAACTCGGAGGCACTGTCTTCACTTCCTAAAAACTGACTAGTGCAGTCATGACCCCACAGCGATTCCAGTAACCCCACTGAGCAGAGCCCTCAGTGGAATGGGGTTAGGGGAGAGGAGACATAGGAGTATAAGCAGCTGGAACTATGAGTAATTTGCAATATATCCATATATTAGGTTCTCAATAAAAATCTTTTTATTGTAAAATTTTATACATATACATAATGTATTTTGATTATAATCTCCTCCCATTGTTTTCTCTCCTTCCCACTTCCTCATACCTCTTCTACTAAATACCTTCTTTCCAACAAATCTTTCTTTGATTTTGATAAAATCTCCCTAAATTAACAAAATCCACTTTAACCTATTTTGATCTCACTCTCCATTGGAGAATCTCTTTCTCCTAATGAGAAAGCAGCAAGAACCAAAAAACAACTATAATCTGTCAACAAGACAAAAAACAGATAGCTGACTCTCTGATATGAAATGAACCCGCCCCCCCCCCCACACACACACAGCAGCCAAGGCCCAGGTGAAACCACAGAGGTATTGGTGAGATGAGCAAGGGTGCTGCTTCCATGGGTAAGCCTAATAACATGGCCAGAGTGATGCAGACACATACTGAGGACACTCAAAATGCACCAAAGGAGAAATCCAGAAGCTGATAAGAGCTCAACACTCAAGTACAATTAAAGTGCACCCACAAAGCTCAAGAAATTTTGTGGAAGAGGTGGCAGAATGAATGTAAGAGCCACAGGGTGGGAAGGAATATCCAGAGACATAGCCCTCCCCACAATGACTGGCTGCTGCTCTCACTACTCATCACCTACAACTACATGGACAATACCAGCAATTCCACTAACGATGGCCCTCAGTGGAGTGGGGGCAGGGTGGAAGGAAATGTTGGTAGTAACATATGATGTGTCCATACAAATTTCTACTTAATAAAATAACAAAAATAATAAAAAATGAAAAAAAAATCCATGGAAGTAGTAAAAAGAAGGAGGCAGAAGGAGGTTATATTAATGCCAAACAAAGTAAAAGTTAAGACACAGAGTATAAACTGAAACAAAAAGGTAGATCTTATAGCAATGAAAGCCAAACAAATTAGAAAACCCAAATAATTTAAGGACATATGCTTCTAATAATAAAGCTTCAAATTAAGTGTGTTAGTTAAAACTCCCATTTACTTTTGTTCATGAATTTCACACTGATTCAGACAAAACTTTGATAAATTTATATAAATGTATTAGAACAACTAGACTGAAATTTTAGAATTCCTTCACACTAAAGATCAGCCAAATAAATTAAATGGTTTTGCTAGTGGTTTACCTAAATGTCTACCCACAAGGATGGTTTAAAGAACAGATAACATGACTCATAAATACTTGTATACTTTGAGAAGATACACAAGGTGCTTTTGAGTATTTCAAATTTTCCACCCTGAGGTGGTTAGAATTAGGTATACCCGGGAAACCCATGTGCTTTAAGTGCTTGATCCTCCAGATGAGGGTAATTTGGGAGGTGGAGGCTTGCTGGAGCAAGTGTGTTGTTGGGGACCGGCTTAAGGGTGTGAAAGCCACTCCCCCTTGCCAACCCTTGGCCCACTCCCCTGCAGCTTTTTCCACCTGCTGTGGCAGAGATGATGCCCATCGTCTGTTCATGGCCTAGTTTCCCCTGCCATCATGGAGCTTCCCCTGGAGACTGTAAGACAAAATAAATCCTCTCCTACTATCAGCTGCTTTTGGCTGGCTGTTCTGTGCTTGTAACAAGAAGGTCACTACAACATCTCCACATGTGTCTAAAGCCAAGCTCTTACTGCATACACTGTCCTGTATCATTCTTGGCCTTTGAATACTGAGTAGTATATCCTATAGAAAACGGAAGCAACTGGCCTCTCTGGATATAGAAACAGCCTTGCAATAGAACTGAACCTTTGGGGAACCCATATTGAACAGTACTTTGATTTCATCAGTCAGTTTGGGGTAAGGCGAAGAACTTTTGATTGAAGCTCTGAGCTTGCTGGAGCATGTGCATTTCAAACCTGTGGCTGATCATGGTAGGTTTTCTGGGTTTCATTCCTTTCATGTGTAAAATGCAAGCTATAATGTATATGGTTCAGTTTTATGACAAAATTATTTTAAAAGTTATATACATCTTGAGTGGGAGAGATGGCTCAACAGATAAGCGCACTTCCTGTGTAAGCATAAAGACTGGGGGTAGGCCTGAGAAACCAATCGAATTTGATTCCTGGGCTGGAGAAATTGTTAGTGATTAAGGTGCTTTCCTACAAAATCTAAGGACCCAGGGGCATGTGTCTGGAGTTCCTTTGCAGTGGCTAAAGGCCATGGCTTGCCCATTCTCTCTCTCTCTCTCTCTCTCTCTCTCTTTCTCTCTTTCTCTTTGTATATTTCTCTCTCACAGTCTCTGAAATAAGTAAATAAATACATTTTTAAAAAATATGATCCCCTGGACACACTTAAGTAGATGGATATGACCACGCAGATCTGTAATCTGTACTCCAGAGTCCCACAGGAGAGTAGAGACCTGAGAGTAGCTAGAGTTCATGAAAAACAGGGCAAGCTCTGGGATCAGAAGAGACTCTTGTTCAAATAAGAACAGGCAGAACAGCAATTGAGCTAGGCACGTGGCTTTCCATACCATCAGACAAGCACACCCCACTCAGACAAACACATGGAGCATGGCACGGGCACATGCCTGTGTAAACATCACACATACCACATCTCTCACTCTCTCTCTCTCTCTCTCTCTCTCTCTCTCTCTCTCTCTCACACACACACACACACACACACACACAGAGAGAGAGAGAGAGAGAGAGAGACAAAACATAAAAATTTAAAGTTACATATTTCACTCATTTTTAGATTTCTTTTTATTAAAATAAGAAACTTCATTAAAATGTTTTACATAATTTGCTTCCATCACTGCCTCCCCCCTACAAACCCTCTTTTTTCTTAATACGAAAAGAAATCACAAATAATTTAATGATTTAGCTGCTTAACTGTTGTTTCTTTCCAGAAGGAATATATTCTTTGTTCTATTTAAAAGGCCATTTATTTTGATGTCCCCATGTTCTCAACAAATTTAGGTTCATACTCTCCAATATTAACCTATACACATTCATCAGAGAGTAATTCAAAGCATTTATATGAAGAATACTTGAAAGACAGTGTTGTGGAGGAAAAGCAAGTTAACTTGGAATTTATTATTTGTACTTTGCCCTTTTGAAACAAAATAAAACAAGACACTGAATTTGCATTTGAATTATGACAAATGTCAAAATTATAAATATATGAGCCCATCTACTTTTGAAAATAAGTATATCTTTCTGTCCAATGTAACATGTTTTCTAAGGCAGACTAGGTAGAAATTAAATCCATTGGAAAGATAATTAATAAGATATTCAAAATATTCATAGAAATTAATGCATGACATTTTTATGTATTTCCTTTGAAATTTTGACACATTTATTAAGAATTTACTGAATACTATTAGATGTAGCAGTAACCCTAGATTTAAATTTTAATATCTATAAAATATAGAACATGTACCAATTTCATGTTCATGCACATTCTAATTTCTTTGAGATTTATATGGTTTAATAAAGATCAGTAAGAATAACTTTTCTCATAGTAGAGACTTGCTAATTTATTTAATGAATAAAAGTGCATACTTCCAAACTTGGTACATAGTAATTCTTATTTTCCAATGATATGTAAACTTGACTTTAAATTATTTTCATATGATACTCATTTAAATAATAACTATGAGTATTAAGATGCTTGTAAACATCTTTATTAAGTATGCTGGTTTTCCTAATTACTTTGAGAAGGTTTCATACTGGTTTCTCTTGCTAGATCTATGAATCCTGCTTAAAACAAGCTGGTCCAATGTAATACCTGATGCAGTATTAAAGAGCTATTTCCCAAAGAACTTATAAATAAAAGAAGTAAAATTCCTTTGTGAGACTTGGGCTTTAAATCAGCACATAAGTGATCAGAGGATGTGATAAAGATGCTCAGAGAGGTACATCTCTATTATTTTATTTATTTGCAAGCAGAGAGAAAGACAGAGGAGGTTGGGGAGAGAGGGGAAAATGGGTGTGCCAGGGCATCAGCCACTGTAAACAAACTCCATATGTGCTACATTGTGGATATTGGGGAATTGAACTCCAGTTGTTAGGTTTTGCAGACAAGTGCCCTAAACACTGAGCCATCTCTCCAGCCCAAGAGACATTTTTGACCAGGGCTTCAAGACCTGGTGGATTATGTTTTCAAGACATAAAGACCTAGAAAGTCTAGTTGACTAATGAAGGAATTTCTTCATAATCATCCATGCCTCTGAGACAGAGGAGACAAATGGCTTATGGTGAAAGATAATACAAAGTTTCCAACTTAATATTGGTGCCTGCTGAGCATTAAATTGTAAGACAATAATATCTTCTCTCAGGAATGTTGATTGTAAGAACCTCAGGGAGAAATGGAGGGACTAAAAGAGAATTATGAAGGAAGGTTGGCAGCAAGTGTCATTTTGGAAATGCTTGAGCTGATGACTTCTGAGGGCATACCTATGCAGCCTCCAGAACTCCTCTAAGGCCCCCATGATTGCTTCAGTATCCTGAAATAGACTCATGTTTTTCATAGTTCACTGATATCAATCTCAAAAATCATTGCTTTCTTGAACTCTTATGCTGCACCTATAACCTATGGAAATCTGAAAGTGACATTTGCAACATCAGTGCCAACAGAAGACTTAGTACCCAATCAAATGCATTATTCAATGTAGAAAAAAACAGGAATTTATTTAGCCTGGAAGCATGGTGTTAAGCGACAAAAGGAAATGGTGATGGCGCCCCTCATAGGCAGCCCAGCAGGGTCGGAAATGAGCTCATGAATTCCAAGACCATCTCCATGCATGCATGATTCTGCTTTTACTCTGACAGTGTGACAATTCAATTACCATGAATTCTTCACTCTTGTTTCATAACTTTCAAGCAAACACATTGTGTTTTGATTTATCGTGTACACAGGTTGGAAATAAAATGAATTAGTCAATGGAATAAGAGTATTATGTTATGTATAGTATTAATTCCTTATTATGAATTAATAAATTGGCACAATTTGTTTACAACAGTTGAGTTAATTTAATAAAGATACAACACTCTATTAGGTCATATGATTTCAGGAGAGGAATAAATTCTGTTGGTCTTCAAAGCCAGGGACACAGAACTGGGCCATTCTGAATTTACCATGGTCATTAATGGCAACCAAGATGATCTTTTAGAAGAAAACCAATAACTTCATTTCCATAAGCTGTAAGCTAGACTCTAGCCTTTCTGTCTGTATTTTTACAAACACAGCTAGGAAAGGAATGTCACTGCAAACTATGAAAAAGAGATGAATTGGTGAGGCTCCATATTTCCCTCCGACCACATTCAGTTCAGTGTATTATCTCTGCTCCTAACAGTCACCATCATATCCCCTGATAATGCACTCAGTTCTAGTCTACTTACCCAAGAATTCCAAGTCTATCAAATATGCAGTACTATCCATTTATACAGTATTTCATAACAGAGTTTTCTTTTTGTGTACTTATTTCTTCTCTCATCCCAAGCTAAACAAGTTGGCATAAATTCTACTTTCTAAAGAAGGGCTTCTTCACATGTAATCCAGGCTCCTGCTGCAGCAGAATTTCTGTGCCTGTCAAAAGGAAGATTCTTCTAATCCTCTCAGGGGAGTGTATGCATACTGAGATTTGATAGACATGACTCAGAAATGTGAATCACAACACATGGTCCTAATTCCTAGGATGCTGTGAGAATTCATCTAATATTATTCTTCCCCAAAGGCTGTGGCTGGTGGTTCTTAGCTGACTTGAATAGGCATATTTGAGTCACCTAAAAATATACTAAGCATGCTTTCACCTTATGCCAAATAAATCAGGTCTTTGGGAACAAAATTCAACCACAAGAATTGTTTTAAGTTTTCTAGACAATTCTAATATACATGCAACACAGGAAAAAACACTACACACCTTTTTTCATTATTAGTATACACTTTCTTTCTCTGGGCTTTCATGAACCAGTTTTTGGTATAATTGTACAATTTCAACATGTCTTTAGTATCTAAGGCAAAACCGCAAACACAGACATTAGGAATGTAGCTGCTCATCATGAAAATATGCAGACATAAGGGGGAAACATAGCTTGTACATAAGTTAGAAGAAGTAAGGCTATCTCAGCATTACTCAGTACCTCATATATTCCTTGAAATCAGACTAGTTCTAGGAAGGAAGAAATAATGTATCTTTAAAACTATTTTTCCAAATATAGTCCTATTTTGTTGATGTCAGAAAATTTAGAGAGTCCAAAAAGGTATAGACCTGACATGTCTAACATGCTGGCTGTCACCCATATGAGCTAATTTAGATTTAAAATTCAGTTCCTCATGGGACTGGTGGATGTCCATAGAACATGCAATTATGGAAGGAATTTATGCCTATAAAAGCCCTCATGTCACTAAAATTGTCCCACTGTAGAGATAAAACAATATACAGAAAATTTAGATAACATACCTTATGTGCTATCTGTAATGAAGAAACAGGAGGGTTAATTCCAATTATAGTGTATTGTATATTCACGTGAGCTAATGAGTAAATTTATGTGGTGATCATCATAGTAATTAATTAGCATAGAAGCCAAAAGTTACTGATGGTTTAAGAGCCAGATATTTTTTTCTGAAGATGTTTACTTGAATTAATCCATCTAAGTCTCCAAAAATATAAAAAGCTAGGCACTATAATGACTTTTGCATTGTAAAGCAATGCCACACATGTGTTTATGCAATCTATGTGCATGATGTCATCAACAATTATATTAAGTTTGTAGAAGTTATGCTAAAATAAATTTAAATCATATGGTCAAAATAATACTTTAATATACTTCAGATGCCACTGCAGAAAAATAATTTTCAGGAGCCAGGTGTGGTGGTGCACACTTTTAAGCCCAGCACACAAGAGGCAGAAGTAGGGGGATCTTGGAGCGCTTGAGGCCACCCTGAGACTACATAGTGAATTCCAGGACAGTCTGGAATACAGCAAGACCCTACATTAAAAATACAATATAATAATAATTTTCAGAATATTCCAGTGATATTTTAAAGATTGCTTTTAAACAGGTTATTTTCTTAATGAGTAAGTTTATTTACTTAGTCAATGTTAGTGATCAGAATAAGATAATTTTCAACTTGACCATATCTCACTGGAAATGAAATGATTACATTCAATGCCATGTATGAGAAGTTCTAGTCAAGGAAAACACACTTGGCATAGAGCTCAGCTCCAACTAGAATGCATTTAGCTTATGTTAATTTTTATGAAATTTAATTGTGAATTTGGCCTCTGTATATGTTTATATATACATACATAAATAAACATATATATTCCCAGTAATTGATTGAACATTATGAATTATTGATTAAAATGTTTCAGTTTATACATTGATAGCTATTTGTAATTATATAGTTTTTACATTTTACTTCAATCAAAATAGAATACTTATGCTTTACTTCCTTGCATCTCAGTATTAAAGAAAAATACATTTTTTATTCCTGCTTAAGAACAAAAATGAGGCAAATATGATAATATTTTGATTACCGAACTACAACTACCACTCTGGCTTTGCTGAAATAACAAAACTGAGCAGAAGAAAATTTTCTTATTTCCTCTTAGATAATCTTAATTTATTTTTTTAATTAAAGAACAATGAATGAAATATTTTAAATTTTTTATCCAATGTATTTTCTAATAATTTGAGTAATGTGGCAACATTTACATAAAATTTATGTACTTAGAATGGCAGAATTTGAGTAATGCAGTTAATTGGAAAACTGCATTTCCCAGTAGTCCTTGCAAACAGTAGCAGTTAATAAATACTCTGAGGAACTATGGAATAAGACGGCTCTCTCTTCTTAATGCTGAGAAAGTGCAGCTAGAAAGACGCAGCCAGAGACTGGGGACACCACGTTAGAGAGATGGTTAAAATGTCCCTGGCACAGCAGGATGCAGACAGAAGCAGAAAGGGGGCACGTGGGCCTGAAGCAGAGACTCTCAACAGTCGGTGGGGCTGTGTTCTTCAGGAAAATCAACACCCACTGGATCATCCCAGGTAGAAGTTGGGGCAGTTCCTGACAGGCACAACTGGCAAAGGATCTACAAGTGACAAAGTTAACCACAGGTAGACGTGCCTTCCACAGGTTCTTGGAGCCTCAGTGAGAGCTCCATGGAACACACACACACAATCTGCAATCTGAAAGGTAGCTAAGCTGAGTCTAAGGAATTCTGGCAGAAAGTGAACTTAACTTGTTTGAGTGAATGCCCACTACCTGTCTCCACCTATGGAGACTGGTAAAGACAAAGGAAGGAAGAAATCACATAATCTCAACTAGTAGGACATATTGACTGAGGGCTGGAGAGATGGCTCAGCAATTAGGAAACTTTCTTGCAAAGCCTAATGACCTGGATTCCATTCCCCAGTACCTATGTAAGCTGTACAAAGTGTTACATGTGTCTGGAGCTCGTTTGTAGTGGCTAGAGGCTTTGGTGCACCCATATTCTTCCTCTCTGTCCTTTGCTTGCAAATAAATAAACTATGTATAGAGTTTATTTACTTAATATATATTTGGAAATATATATATTTGGATTTTTCCAGGTAGGGTCTCTCTCTAGTGCAGGCTGACCTGGAAATCACCAGATAGTCTCAGGAACTCTCTGTGATCCTCTGACCTCTGCTTCCCTAGTGCTGGGATTAAAGAAATGTGCCACAATGCCTGGCTAATAAAATATTCTTTAAAAATTAAGAAATAGTGATATCATAACTTCTATTTCATTTCATTGCTTATTTTTTAATTTTTTCATATTTTATTTGCAAAAGAGGCAGAGAAAGAAAAAGAATGTGTGCAACAGGGCCTCCAGCCTCTGCAAACAAACTTTAGACCCATATGCCACCTTGTGTATTTGGCTTTACATGGGTACTGAGACTCTAACGCTCATACTTAAGATTTTGCAGACAAATGTCTTAAGTATAGAGCCATCTCTCCAACCCTATATTTTTATTTTTTAAATTATTTATACTTTCACGTTTTGTTTAGTTGTTTTGTTTTAACTTGTATCTTGCAGAAGGCTTCTTAAAAACTGTCTTTTCTCTACACTTCCACAATATTTCCTCTACAACTTCTCATACAGCAATGGGTAGCATCTGCTTGTCAACTTAACAGGATTCAGAATTACCATGAAAATAAATATGTTGGTTATGTCTGTGGATGTTCTACATTAAATTAGTTGAGGTGAAAGGACCAACCCTAACTGTGGGCAGTACCAACTCATGGGGTGGGTTTCTGGGGTGCATAAAAAGGAGAAAATTAGCTGAGCCTCAGCATTCATTGCTCTGTTGCTACTTCACTGTTGAAGTGGAATGACCAGCTCCTGCTCTGATGCCTTGCCTACCATGGTGGGCTATAACCGGGACTTAACCCTTCTTTCCTCAGACTCATTTCTGTCTGGTAATGAGTTTGCATCAACAACAAGAAAGTGGCCTATGCATATAGCTTTTACAACTAAACTCATTTTAACTCCTCTATTTTCTTTCCTTTTCAGTCTTACTTGATTTCCTCTTTTCCCCTATCTTATCCTCTCCTCATTTCACTACTTAAATACTGATACATTTAACTCTACAAAATAAAAATAAAAAAGAAAGAAGAGTGGAGGGGAATCAATCAAAATTCAAGGTATTCTGAATAGGACATATGAAAATCTACTTTCTTGAATAACAGTACATCCAGAAGCCATAGATTGTTACTAGAAAATTTTCAGTGCCAGGGTGGGATACCTTCCAGTGTGTTGTTGGCCAGGGAGGTCCCTGTTGCCTCCAAAACATTATAGGGTATTGCCAAGGCCCTTGGTTTCCTGTGAGAAAGAGATGGTAAGATGCTATTGATGAAGACTTCACATGCCTGAGCAGCAAAGCCACTGAGAAATCAAACTGGTGCTGAGCAGAAAACCTTCTCCCTGTAGCCCAGCCAACTGAAAGCTGGGAAAAGCTACACTGTATGCAGCCTTATATGGGAGACAGAAGTAATCAGCAGTGAAAACAGTGGACACTGGAAGCCACAAGTTTTGCCAGACAGGCCAGATGACTAAACGAGTGCAATAAAGGCGTGTCTGCTCTGGGGGAAAACAACTGCCCTCTAATTGGACTGAAGGCCTGCTCTTATCTGGATAAATGCATATATTACTCTCACCGAATTGTCCTAAAAGCACTACACTTAGTGTTCATACTCATATATTAATGCTACTCTCACTTTTGGTTAGAGAAGCTTCCCTTTTCTGATGTGATGACCATTAGGATGACACAAAAGGCAACACAGTGCTGAGAAGAAGGGATGGAGGAGTGTCCAGCACTGAAATGTCTCACACCCTCCAAGGCTCAGGGTCCATTGAGAAAGAGGTGGTGGAAAGAGTGTAAGAACCAAAGGAAGGGTACCACTCCTTTCATATAACTGTCCAGACAGAAATTGGCCTCGATATCCAAGACCTCACAGTGCCTAGCAATACCTACAAAAGACCCTCATGACAGGAGAAAAAGATGATGACATCAAATTAAAAGAGAGACTAATGGAGAGAGGGAGGGGATATGACAGAGAGCAGAGTTATAAAGAGGAAAGCAGTGAAGGGGAGGGAAATACCATGGTTTATTGTCTGTAAGTATAGAAGTTGTCAAATATATATATATATATATATATATATATATATATATGTTATGTATATTAAAAATAAAATAAAATGAAAAAAGAAAAAAACTATAAACTACATTTTTCATAAGAAGTGTCCTAGGTGCCACTGTTTCTGAAGCTTATCATTTTGATTTTCTCAGTGTTGGGACAAGTATTCTACCGGAAAGAACTTATAGAAGGAAAGGATTTAGTTCAGCTCTGGGGTCCAGAGTAGGCTCCAACCAGGTGGGGAAGACACTGCAGGCTGCAGCAGGAAGCTGTGTCATATCTCAGAGCTGAAAGCAGAGGAAGAACAGCAAGCGGGGACTAAATGATAAAACCTTAAGGTTTGCCACCAGTGATTCACTTCCTCCAGCAAGGCTCCTCCTCCTTCTCCTGAAAGTTCTACAACCTTTTAGAAAGACACTGTGAAAGCTGCTGGGAGGAAAGTCATCAATAGTCTCTACAAAGGGTGGAGCCTGCAAGCTAAAAAAACCAATCAGCCAGGCAAGATGTGCCCATGGTGCTACAATGGCACATAAGTTATATGGGGGTAATCAGCTGCTCAGTAGGAGGCAATTCATGCCTGGTACTGAAAACCAAGTCAAAAGCCTATGACTTGGAAGGTAACAGACCCCCCAGGGAGAAGCTTGCACTGTTCTTTGGCTAAACTGCAATGTTATAACCACCCCAAAGCCTTCTAATTATACATGTTTAAGCCCTTGGATTAATGTTGATCTCACTTTTGATTAGAGGACCTCCTTTTTTACAAACGGATACAAATACCAGGGAGACACAAGACTCATCAAAATGACAAGAGAAAGCCCAGGGCTCAGCACCCAGCAAGTCCTCTCTAGCTCACCCACCAGGGCTCAGGGAACATGGCAGAGGTAGTCATGGAAAGAATATGAGTGTGGCTCTCACTGCTAGCTAGAGAACCTTCTCTGAAGGAGATTTGTATCACACCCTCCAAGACTCAGGGAACACTGCTGAACAGGGAGAGGATAGCAGGTAAGAGCCGCAGGGTGTGTTGACATACTTAGGGACACTGTCCTTCTGATCTAAACTGACCAGAGCATTCATAACCCCTCAGTGGTTACTGGTACCTCCACAAGACCAGCATGGTTCTGAGCTCATCAACAGTTTGACATGAAATATTGAGGAAGACAAGTAAATTGAGGAGACAACAAAACATGGGAAAGACTACCTTAAAAGAGTAGGGTTCTCATGTTGTAGGAGGGGTCAAAAGAGGATAATGGGATGGAAACACAATCAAATTTCTGTGTAAACCGGGCATGGTGGCGCACACCTTTAATCACAGCACTTGAGAGGCACAGGTAGAGGATCGCCATTAGTTCAAGGCCACCCTGAGACTACATAGTGAATTCCACGTCAAGCCTGGGCTAGAATGAGACACTACCTCAAAAATCCAAAAAAGAAAAAAAAAATTGCTATGTATTCATATATTCAAATCCCCAAGAATGAAAACAGAAAAATAGAAAGGATCAATGACCATATAAAGGACTCAAAGTTTGGAGGATAAATTTTAAAGCATAGAGAAAAATACTCAGCCAGAAAAGTGACTTTTCTAACGAACTGAGCATAGGGGAATAGAGTAGAGAAGGAGACTCCAGAAATTAACATAAATGAATGTTATGGGAACAGAAAACTGGAAATGTTCCCAGACACTGGCTACATGTGACACTACTAAGCATGTGCCAAAGCACAGCAGACTTTCCTGAGACAACAGTGTTGATTCGCATCCTCAGATCTTGCTCTCCTTGTCTGCTTCCTTCCTCTCACTTTCCAGATGCCTGCTGGCATCACAACAGTGACAGATCCAGAACCTGCAGGAACCCATCCCTGCAGGGGAGGGGTGGCATTCTTTGCCTAGAGCTCTCCCTTAATCAAAGTGCCTGGATCCACAGTGGCAACACAACCCCGTGTCCCTCTTTTAATCACAGACCTCCAACACTATGAGAAGATGCTAGAAAGCTTGTCTGAGGATCCATTCTGAGATACCAGTAACTTCTAGCTTATGGGCCTTCATGGACAGACCTATGCTTAATCCTGACTACTTGCCACACCACTGGAGATAAACTGAGGAGGCTGGAAGGGAGCTAAGAAGCAGGGTTAGACAAACTATTTAGTCTGGGTGCCCAATGCTGAGTTCCTCCCAGATCAAGAACTTACAGAGCAGAATTCTTACACAACAGGGACTCATAAGCATGGGATAATGGTAAAAAGCCTTAACACAGAAATTTTAAAAATTACAGTAAAATTACATCTTCTAGACATAAAGTGACCTTTGAATTCATGACCTTATAGCAAGTGTCATCACATGCACAAGACCTGCCCAATATTGAGCCCACCAACATTCCATTGTGGATGATGGAGGAGGGTTAAAAAAAAAATCAAAGTAGAAGAGGGGCTAATTGAAAAGGAGTTCATGAAGGAGGTTTGGGAAGGGGAGGACATGAGAAGGTAATGGGAGGAGATTATTATCAAAATAAATTATGTACATGTATGAAAATTATCAAGAAAAGTTTTAAAAGAGACTTCATATGTACCTCTTTAAGTTTCTTCTCTAATATAGCAATTAACAATGAATGTTAATATCTGTCTCCTTGGAATCAAATTTAAAATTAAAAAATAGAACAAACCTGCTAACTATGACAAGATCGGAGAGGTTACTTAGAGAAGAAGAAAATTTCTTGTTCTACTTCTCAAGAAGTTAACTGAAGCTTTCAGGAAATTCATCAGCCTGAATCCCTCATCCTCAGAAGGACAATTTCTGTTGGGCCAACATTTTATTCTCCAAACAACCTCTGATCAAGACCTTTATCCTGACCTGATTCAGCCAGGATAGCCCAAGTTCCCACAGTCCATGGACAGACATTTAGATAACCAGGTTTAGTCAATTTAAAACAACCCCCAAAATAACACTGGGCAACTGGAACACAATAGTCATGTCTTAATTTGTCACCTATCTTGATTTTTTCTGCTTCATGGCATATGCTTCCAAGCATACACATTATCTTTTTGAAAAAAAAAAATTATTTGAGAGAAAGAGAAAGAGCAAGCACACAGGCACAGCAGGGCCTTTTGCTGCTGTAAACAAATTCCAGATGCCTGTACCTTGGTGATGCGATACATGGGTACTGGGGAATCAAACCTGGGCCAGCAGGCTGTGCAAGCAAGTGCCTTTAACTGCTGAGCCATCTCCCCAGCCCTCCAAACACATTTCTGATTTTCATGTCACAATGGGCTCTTGTTTACTGCTTCTTTCTCACGTGGATAAAACTTCTCTCCCACCAGACTACCTGGTCCTTCTCGTTTTAGTAACCAAAGACTATTTCTAGAACTTGCTAATGCAAATAACAATATATTAGTCCAATATTCCTCAATAGTATAAGAACCTTAAGCCTCACAAACTCAGATGTCGGATGCAGAGGAAGAGGCCAACCCCTAAAATAGCTGCCCTACAGAAAGAGATACCTCCCCACCAAAAAATTCAGACTGCCAGAAAAAAAGGGCAAAAGACAGCCAAAGAGATCCCCAAAGAGTTAACTTTGTTCCCTTCAATGATGAACAAATATAAAACCTCTTTTCCCACGTGAATGTAATTGTATGTGTTTGTATGTGTTTCATGTGATTGTATATAATTCTGTTAACAACAAGCAATAGACTCAGTCTGTCCCCAGTAACTCCCACAATAACTTACTAGTAAATTTGTGGCCATATAAACATTTTCAATTTATTTTTATTTTGTGCTAACAATATCAATTTTATTAATTTTTATTTCATTCTTTTTGGTGTGGCAGCTTAAAAGGTGAAAATGAGTATAACATTGTTAGGGATATAAATAGAAGTCTGATGCATCTGAACTAATAAATTTAGAGGCTGCAAAAATCTAATAAAAATAATATCTTTGAGTCTACTAAATCGTTTATAAGACCTTAAAATGCTACTGATTTGCATAACACAACATTCATTGAGATAATAAGACAAAAGTTTCATTAAGCTATAAAACTTAACAATGATATGTAGATCTTAATAAATAATGATTTACTTCAAAAACAGGATCTATAAAAAATTAATTCTACTTTATTTTTAATAGTCATAGGTAATAGAAAGCAATGAGACATAAAAATGCTTCATGTTTGTCAAACTACCTCTAAGGAATGTACATTAAAAATTCTTTTACTAATATAATTGCTAGGGATTTATTTTTTAGGAATAGTCTTAGTATGCAAATGTTAGACATAAGATTTTATTAAGGCTATGGTACATGTGAAATTAAAATAAATTGATATGTAAATATATATCTATATATTTATATGTTTGTCAAAGATCTTTATGTTGTTTATTTTTATACTAAAAATTGCAGATGATACAATCCCAAGAAACAGCAATATCCAGAATCTAAGTAAAATTATACAATATAATAAAATTTCTATATTAGTAAGTCAAACTAACATCTTACACTTTACAGGTAACATTGAACCTGAGCTGTGACATTAAGGTATAAGAAATTCCACCTGTCTAGCTGCACTCTCCTCTTTGATGACAGATTTATCAAGGTTCATTTCTTGTCCAATTTAAACTAGAAAACAGTCATTTAAAAACCAAGCTGTTTGGTTTCTGACTGTTCAGCCTGTCTAAAAGTTGATCAATTACCAGGTTGGACTCTGTGTCCTTGAGATCTAATTTTTCTGCTTACTCTATTGGAAGTACTGTTTTTAGATATATGTAAGCAATCTTAGTCAAGAGTTTATTTGGTAAGTCATTGTCTACTTTTGATTTCACAAGATGGTCTGTCTAAGAAGCACTTATTGCCTAACAAAATAGATTGGTTCTCAGAACATAATGTCCCTGGATCCAGGGTACAGCCTCAATCACACAATTACCCTCATCTTGGGGGAGAGTGGTACTCTAGACTCTACTATTTCTTAAATCCAAAGATTGAGAAAATGCTGATTTCATTTTTTCTTCAGGAACTAATATGCATATGTAAAGAAATACACAGATTAACCAAAAAAAAAATGAGATGTCAGAATTTTACACTGCCTTGATTGTTTTAGGAGCCCAAATAAAAAGTGAATGTTTAAAAAAATAAAAAACAAATTATAGGTGTTTGTTATAATAAGCCTTAAATATATATCAAATTGATTGACTTAAACTTGATTAAAAAATTGTGGGCTGGAGGGATGGCTTAGCATTTAAGGCATTTTCCTGCAAAGCCAAAGGACCCAGGTTGGATTCCCCTGAACTCATATTAGCCAGATGTACCAGACTTGAGGGAAAACATGAACACAGGTATATATGATCACCCATTCAAGCTCTCACAAACAGATCTAGCTGACAGGTGGCATAAAAGCTTAAATTGCTAGTGAACAGTCATTATGACTAACATCTAACTTAAGTTGGCTGGTGACATTGTATACAGCCAAGTTAACTTTTCAATTTTTAAGGCGTTGTAAAATCTGTCCCAATTATAGTGAATACATCTTACGGGAAAGCTGTCAGGAATCTAAATTGTGTGTTGGGAGGGAGGTGTGGGTAGGGATAAAGTTCATAACCCTTTAGTAGATGTGGTATGTATCCTGACTGGCAAGCGTCAGGACCCATGAGTTTTCTTAATGGGTGTGGATCAAGCTCTAACTTTTTTTTGTTTTTTGAGGTGGGGTCTCATTTTAGCCCAGGCTGACCTGGAATTCACTGTGTAATTTCACGCTGGTTTTAATTTACAGCAATAAACATAGGACAGAACTTTCTGAAATGGATGTCAATACACAGAAATCAGATTAAAGCTTGTAGACAGCAAAAGAAATGATTAGAGTGAAGATACAGCATACTGAATGAGAAAAATCTATGCTAGCCATACTTCAGATAAGAGGCTAATATCTAGATTTTAAAGATTAAACTACTACAAAAATTAAACACCAGAAAAATCCAGGCAATAAATGAGTAAAGCTAAATGAATAGACAATTCCAAAAAAAATAAAATCAGTAATCAATAAGCATATGAAATATGTGTAACAATCTTAGCCATGAGAGAAATGCAAATCAAAACTATGTTTAGATTCAATCTCACCCCAGTCAAAGCAAATGGCAACAAATGCTGGCAAGATGTGGGGGAAGAAGAACACATCCGCCACTGCAAGGAAGGCAAACTTGTGCAGCTACTATGGGAATCAGTGTGTAGATTTTACGAAAGACCTAAAAATAGAACTACCATACGACTCAGCTATTCCACTCTCAGTGCATATTGAAAGCACTGCAAGTCCTGCCATAGAGATACTTGCACACCCATATTGGTTATGGCTCTATTCACAGCATCCAAGGAATGGAACTAGCCTAGATGTGCATCAACAGAAGAATGAATAAGCAAAATGTGGTGCACACTGAGAGACCAGAAAGAAATAACACGTAACTAATTAAACAACGACACTGCCATTGTAGGACAAACCATTGTGAACAAAGGAGGATCCCGGGCTCGGCTCAGATAAGGAACTAACTGATTAAAGTGCCGACCTTTGCTTCTGTACCTCATGCTCGCTTGCTCAACAGGACATTCCAGAAACACTTAGCTCTGGGGGCCTCCGGCCCCTTGCAAAAGATAGGATCTGCAAGCAGTCTGCTGACCAGAAATGAGCAACTAGAAATGTTCCCGCATGTGCCTTCTTGGAACCAATCATTTTAAAAGATGCTATGTGATGTAACCCTTTTGCCCCCTTCCCACTCTTTTCCTTTATAAACCCCTACTTTTAGAAGGTCGAGGCTCTCTCCCACTCCCGCTGCGTCGGTCTGTGTGGATTGAGTCCCTGCTTAAGCTTGACATTAAAAGAAACCTGTTGCTTTTACATTCGAGTGTCTCAGCTTCTGTGGCGGTCCTCTAGGTGACTCCTGGGTGACCAGGGGTCTTGGCTCCTGGTCAGGGGTCATGGCACAACACACACAACTCAGTAAAACCTTTACTGAGCCAAGACTAATTCACATGCACGGAATACGCCATGCAGGGATCTTTTTAAATTCATTGATATTTACCTGATAAGTGAAGTACTATCTCTCTAAAGAGTGGGAGTAATAAAAAGGTAAACAGTATTGTTTTCACAGTTAACACCACTTACACTTGGAGGCAGTAACTTTGCTTACTAGAGAGTGGCCTGGGGCTGATCTGCCTTGGATGATCTGAGTCAGCACAGGACATGAGAGGCCAAACTGCCATTCTATGTGCACACTAAACTCTGTGCTCATTGGTACTAGTTCAAAACTTCCTCTCCTACTATTCTTGGAAATTTACTTACCTTTTTGAACTTTCTTTTTTCTTTCTTTCTTTGTTTCTTTCTTTGTTTCCTTCTTTCTTTCTTTTTGTTAGTATAAAGAGATCATTCATGGTGGCATTTTCAAATACAAGTTGTTTTAGTCAACCTTCCTCCTCTTCCTGGTCTTCCTCCTCTTTCCTCATAACCTTCCCTCCTATTTACTTGGCCTTATATGCCCTTTCCCCTTACAGCCCCTTCTCAACCTCTTTTAAATCTGGTCTTGGTTGTAATTTGAACTTTCCATATTTAGCCACATTCCCCCATAACATATGCTCATACACACAGACACACAGACACACATTACAAGCTGGGATCCACATTTCAGAAAGAACATTTGGTTAGAGTCTTTTTGAGTTTGGGACACTTTACTTAATATAAATCTTTCCAAATCCCTCCATTTAACTGGAAATTTCATTTTTGTAAACTGCTGTAAAATTACATTGTATAATATGTATCAAATTTTCATTATCCAGTCATCTGTCAATGGGCATCTAGGCCGATGCTATTTCTTGGCTATTGTAAATAGAGTAGCATTAAACTCAGACAGGGGCTAATAACCAGAATTTACAAATAATTGCAAAAATTAAACACCAAGGAAAATAAAACTGTCAATCACCAAATGGGCTAAAGAAATGAACACAAAAGATAAAGAAAAACACAAATGGCAATAAGTACTTTAAAGTGTTCAACATCCTAACCATGAGGGAAATGCAAATTAAAATCTCCCCAGTTGGAAGGGCTATCATCAAGGAAAGCAGACAACAAATGTTGGTGAGGATACCAGGAAAGAGGAACTCATATCCACTGCTGGAGGGAACATAAACTAGTAGAGCCATTAAGGAAATCGGTATGGAGGCTTCTCAAAAAGTATAAATAGATCCACCATATGACCCAGCCATACAGCTCATGGGGATATGCCGCAAGGACTCCACACTCTGTTACAGAGATGCTTACAAACATTTCAATTTTTTCTTTGACCATTTTCTCCCATGCATCTTTCTGAAAATCATGCCATTTAGATTTTGAGCTTGGCATATTAATCCTACAATTCTCCACTAATTTTTATGTCATGTGCCATTTCTTCTTTATTTCTACTTTCTGTGAATTTTTTTTCAATGAACCTTCTCCTTTAATATGTAATTTCTAATCATTGTGCTTATAAAAGGAAATGTTTACCGCTGACTATCCATTTTGATAATATCCTCTTCTCATGCCCTGTACATAATATATGTATTTGTCACTCAAAGCACATTAATTTTATATGTGGTTTTTGTCCTTTTCTTCTAGTGCTTATATTCAACCTGTTTTCTATGATTCCTTTCTCATTTTGTTCTTGTAATAACAGGATACTAAGATACTTCCCTCGGATATAAAGTGGTCTTTAGTCACTTGGCAATAGTTAGGAGTAGACTGATTTTAAATTTACTGGAAGTAATGTGTACTTCAATGAATTTACATGTGGTATGCTATGTTAAAGAAAAGTATACACACACTTATATATTTGCAATATATATATAATATATTTGCAAGCACAGATATATAGACACAGAGAGAGTATGAGCACAAGTTTAGGTAGGGACAGGCTCCCAAATGGAGTCACCAAGAACAGCAGAAGGGTGACAAAGACATAAGGAAGTAGCTTATCCACATTCCTCAAGAAATTGCCTGGACATTATCCCTTCCTTACCCCAGGTCATGACTGCCTGACTCATTGTCTTATAGGTCACCTGGTCCCTGTTCTGGTCTAACACCCTAGCTATTTGAAATGGCTAATGAAATGAACAAAGGTGTTCTTTCCCCTTCTTCATCTTCCCCCAACTGAAGAAGCCCTATAAAGCACACTAGCTGGAAACAGGTTGGCTGTGCTCCACTCTTGAAAGCAAGCCCTGGCAACTTGTGTTTTTCCCAAGTAAAAGCTTTCATCTTTGTCTTGGAGTGGTTTGCGTGGTCTTGGTCACTCCTGAGCCTTACATCTGGTGCTGTGACTCAGATAGGAGGCTTTCAGTTGCCATCTTAGCTGGCCAGAACACCTTTCCCCTGACCAGTCCATTGAGCTGCCATTTACCCTCTGACAGCTTCAGACCATCTCTGCCTGGTACTGGCTTTCACACCCACAATTGGGCCTCACTCTTTTTCCTATTCATCTCCTCCCTCCTTCTTGGTAAATGTCCCCCTCAGGTTGACCTGCTCTCAAGTTTAATTCCTCCTTAAGGAAGCTGTGCCAGCACACAAGGCTACATCCCTCAGCCACTTTTGGGTCCTAACCCCAAGTGTCAAGAAAGATGCACTCTCAACACTTTGGGTCTCTGACTGTCTGGTCTACCATGCCCTAAGGGGCACCTTTTGGTGTGGTTGCATCATCTCAGGACACTCCCTCTACCTGTCACCTCTCCCTCTCCCTCCTGAGGTCCATTTTCCACTGCCAGCCGCTTTCACCTTCAGGGAGCACAGTCACCCACCTTGCCAACTATCAGGTTATAAAGCTGACAGTTCTGACCTGTACAGCCTCTGCCCACATGAGAGGTGCAGGCCCCGTTCATCCTGATGGGCCAGGGGGTCATATCGGTGTTCTATATAAAACCAACTTAACCCTAGTTCCTTTCTCTCTGGTTTATTTTTCTCTCACCCTTGTTTTGCTCTATCCCTGCCTCCTTAAGAACTTAAAACGTCTACAACTCTTGGACGACATCTTATTTTTCTCTGCAATTTTGCCTGGCCACAGTATAAGCTGGACAATGGGTCCAAATGGCCTGAAAACGGTACTTTTAATTTCCAAATTCTCACTGATTTAAAAAATAAAATAAAGCCTTTCTTATGTAAAGGCAAGTGGTCTGAGATAAGTGGTCAGAGATACCCTATATTCAAGCATTTTTCACTTTGCATGCACAGCCTCCTCTCTGCTCTACCTGCTCTTCTCACCAGATCCTTCTAGCCAAGCTCTCAGGAATGCACTCTCATTCAACCCACCCCTAGACTCATACTCACCCTCTGCTTTTGACCCAGACCCCATAGAGGACCTGGTCCAAACAGCTGCTCCAGCTCCTCCGGCATCTTCAGCCTCTCCTGACCCTCTGCCTGGTAACAAGGTTTGACTTTAATCTCAAGAGCTGTAAATAGAATACAAATTTAAAATGGGAATGTGTAGCTTCTGAATGAATGAATGAATATGTGAAGGGGAAATGATTATCTGTAGTCTATATGAAAAGTGCACTTAAAATGAATATGTGTGTGAATGAGTATGTATGCGGCTGCAGAATGATTTCTGCTCTGAGCAGTACCATTTCATTATAGGGGATGTTCACCACAAAGCCCACTGTACTAGATGGCATAGCCAACTTTGAGTGTTGAGTGTCCCCTAAAGGAACACTAAAATTAATTAAGATCACAAGCAAAAAAAAAAAAAAAAAAAAGTAAAATTCTCCCACTTTTAAAGAGTTGTAAAATGGCAGGATCAGAAAGCTGTCTTGTAGTCCTGAGGGAAGTCCAAAACTCTCCCTGTAATTTAGGAAGGAAACAAAAGGGCTCTTTCTTAGATTGCAGAGCCAGAGGGCTGTAAGCACAGACAATCTCTGGATCCTGTCCCTAACATGTTGATGGGTGGATGCCAAGTTGATGTGAATAGATGGGGATTTCTTATAAGAAATTGGTAACTTTTTTTATATTTACTTTATCTTTATATGCTTCTGTGGGACTACTAAGAGGAAAACTGCCTTAACATTTATATTTAAAATTAGAAGTGCTCAATACTAAGTTTATAAGAAAATTTCTAATAATGCTCAAATCTGCTTTCATACATTTAAAAAAAATATGTCTCAGGAAAGTTATAAAAAGCAAAGTTACAAAATCAACAAATGATAAAACCTATATGTTTATTCTGGATAAATAGTATAAATCAAATCTGGTCTGCTCTTTTATTTAAAAAAAAAGTTATTTCAAAAGGCCTTTTGAGGAAAAAAAAAAACTTAAATGGTTATATTAAAACTCTTATGGTAAGGACAATAAAAGTTTTGTTGGTAGTTAAAAGTATGTAGATATACATTGAGATTCCATCTCACTCCTGTCAGATTGGCCACCATCATGAAAACAAATGATCATAAATGCTGGCAGGGATGTGGAAAAAAAGGAACACTTCTACACTGTTGGTGGGAATGCAATCTGGTCCAGCCATTGTGGAAATCAGTGTGGAGGTTCCTAAGACAGCTAAAAATTGATCTATCATATGACCTAGCTATAGCACTCCTAGGCATATATTGTAAGGACTCATCCCATTTCCCATTTACATGCTCAACCATGTTTATTGATGCTCAATTCATAGTAGCTGGGAAATGGAACCAGCCTAGATGTCCCTCAACTGATGAGTGGATAATGAAGATATAGCACATTTATACAATGGAGTTCTACTTAGTGGTAAAGAAAAATGAAGTTAAGAAATTTGCAGGAAAATGGATGGATCTGGAAAGGATTATATACCAAGCACCACATGTTCTCTCTCATATGTGGATCCTAGCTACAGATGACTGGACTTCTGTGTGAGAAGGAAAAAACTCAGTAGCAGAGGCCAGTAAGTTAAAAAGGAGATATAAAGGGAAGAGAAAGGAAGGGAGGAAAGTACTTAATAGGTTGGTATTGCATATGCAAGTAGAAGAATAGATTAACAGGAGTGAAAAGGCCCAAAGTGAGGTGAGGGAAGAGATTGAGTAAAGGAAAGGTGGGGGGAGCGCTAATCAAAATCTAAGAGGATACAAATAAATCATATGGAATCCTTTGGTTTTGGACAATGGAATACTCAGGAGCCATAGATTGTTGTTAGAAAATTTTCAGTGCCAGGGATGGGATACCCCCAGTGAGTTGTTGGCCAGGGAGGTCCTGATGCCCCCAAAACATTATAGGCCATTGCCGAGGCCCTTAGTTGCCCACTAAGAATAGATGGTAAGACCCTATTGCTGAAGACTCCACATACTTGGGCTACAAGGCCACTAAAAAATCCTGCTGGAACTGAGCTGATAACCTCCTCCATGTAGACCAGCTGACAGAAAGCTAGAAGAAGCCATTCTACATGTAGTTCAATGGGAGAAAAAGATACCACCAGTGAAGATACTCAACAGTGGACACTTAAAGCCTTATAATTGGCAAGCCAGGCCAAATGAGCCAATGGGTGCAATACTGGCAAGTCTGTCATGGTGGAAACCAACTTCCCTCCAATTAGACTGGAGGCCTGCTCCATGGGAGGGAATACATCCCTGATACTGAAAACTTAAAACAGGGGTAGTCTTGAGCCCTAGGGATGTAACATCTGCTGATGTCTGGAAAAATGTATATATTATGCTTATCAAACTACCCAGTAAGCTCTTGTCTTAATGTTCATACCCATATATTAATGCTATTCTCACTTTGGGTAGAGAATCTTCTCTTTTCAGATGGCAGTGACCTTGTGATGACTCAGAAGGTATTATAGTGTCAGAAAGAAGTGACTGTAGTACTAAGTAACATCTCGATCACACCTTCCAAAGCTCAGGGTCTAATGCGGAAGAGGTGGCGGGAAGAATGTAAAAGCCAAAGGAAGGGTAGGACTCCTTACAACATTCTCCCTCCAGACATAAAATGGCCTGTATATCCATGACCTCATAGTGCCTGACACTACCTACACAAGACCATCATAAGAGGAGAAAAAGATCATGACATCAAAATAAAAGAGAGACTGATTGAGATGGGGAGGGGATATGATGGAGAATGGAATTTCAAAGGGGAAAGTGGGGGAACTGAGGGTATTACCATAAGATATTTTTTATACTCATGAAAAATGTTAATAAAAATTGAGACAAAAAATTAAAAATAAACAAATAAAATAAAATAATTTAAAAAATATGTAGATAAAGATATGAATAGAGTATATAGATGAAGATATGAGTAAGCTTAAACAGAAGGTTAAAGACAAAGTACTTAATCATATTACAGTCTTGAGATATATGTTCTATACCATTTTTAACTAATCTGCTTTACTAATCATATATTTACAATCTCTCTGAGTTATTAATATGCACATGTATAAGTCAAAGTCTATTGGAAACATTGGAGTTAAAAAGATAACTAATATTTTGGTTCCCTGCTCCAGGGTCAGAAGGCTACAGGAGATTATGGGACAGTACTAACTTCTAGCTTCTGGTAAGTTACCTGTCTTCTTGATCAAAGAGGATGGGGAGACCCAGAGATGAATTCCAAGTCAGTGTATTTTCAACAGGAGAGTCACATCAGAGGAAAATGTGTCCTCCAGGCTTCCTAAAAGAGGGAGGGTCATTTGGTTAGCATGGCCTTGACTTATCCTAGCAGATGACAATGCTGAGCGTTATAGAACTCCTCACAGGTCCCTAAAACTCTCTCCTATAGTGCCATTGTTGACCTCCAAAATATATAGTTAACTCGGGAAGCCTACATGGTCTTAATCACCAAGTAAGAAAATATAACTACAAAATATAACTAAAATATAAACAATAATTCATACTAGTAGGCTCCCCTGTCTGATGCTGATTTGCAATACTAAACTCTAACATTAACTTGTGCCTTCTGCATCTGCCTGTCCCCAACTAACTTCACCTTCCCTGACCCCAGTCCCTTCCACTTGCCTTAGCCAGAATCAGAGGTACTCCTCATGGTCCCTCCTTCCTTATTCCTTACCCTATTTCATCCAGGGATAAGTATACAGTCACCCCAATAGATACTCTCAAACTTAAACTCTCTCATGTTCCTACTCTTCCTCTGATCCCCAAATGCTCCTTTTGAATATATCCCTCTGCCTCCTCTCTCTTGCCCCAAGCCCTCCATCCCTAGCCTCTGTGTGCTCATTCGCCCCTTAGGCCTGGTGTTTTGATGTAATAGCTGTTGACAAGAGTAACAAGCTCCTTAATTCTCCCTTCTGTCTTCTCGTGGGGTACACAGAGCCCATCTCCCTCATCTTTTCTATAACAGGTATTGCCAGCAACTGCCCCAAGCCAACTCAATACAGGGATGGTACAGGAGAAGACTCTATTTCATTCAGGACCAAGTCAAAACAACATGCTACACTGGTGCTACCAATCTCACTACTCTGCCATCCCAGCCACCATGAAACTGCATCCTCATTACCTGTCCTGAAGGGAGACCCACTGAATGCATTATCCAGCCTCTCCCATATGAACTCACCACCCCTACGATAAGCATGAAAAAATTAACCTTTGTCTCATATCGTTAACAAGAAGCTGGAATGTTAGGTCATGATGGGTTCCCAAAATGGAGTCACCAAGGGCAGCAGTAGGGTGACAGAGACATAAGGAAGTAGGTTATTCATATTCCTCAAGAAACTGTCCAGCCATTATCTCTTCCTTGCCTAATAATACCTCAGGTCATGAGTTCCTGCCCCCTTATCTCACAAGTCACCTGCTCACTGTTCTGGTCTATCACCTTAGCTATTTGAGATGGCTAATGTAAAGAACAAAGGAGTTCTTTGCCCTTCCTCACCTTCCCCCAACTGAAGAAGGCCTAAAAAGTGCACTCTGGAATCTCAGGTTGGCTGTGCTCCACTCTTGAGAGCCAGCCCTGGCAACTCATGTTTGTTTGATCTGTTTTGTTTTCCCCAAATAAAAGCTTTCATCTTTGCCTCAGAGTAGTTTGTGTGCTCTTGGCCACTCCTGAACCTTATGCACTCCAGGCCCTTGAGCCACTGCAAACAAATACCAGATGCATGCACTTTTGTACATATGGCTTTATGTGGATACTGGGGAATCAAACCCTGGGTCATTAGGCTTTGCAGACAAGTGTCTTAACCACTGATCCATCTCTCCACTCCAACAAGGTACAGAATCTTTGTTTTTATTGTGGTTGTTGGTTTTGTTTTTTTGAGGCAGGGTCTTGCTGTAACATGGGGCTGACCTTGTAATTCACCATGTAGTCTCAGGCTGGCTTTATACACTGTAATCCTAATACCTCTGCCTCCCAAGAGCTGGGATTAAACATGTAGACCATCACACCCAGCTCAGAGACATTCTTGCCTTTCTGTATATACATTCTAAATGTGCCATGAACCTTAATTTTCTTACCTCCCAGCAAAGAGACACATGGGCTGCAAAAGTGAATGTAGCATCAAAGGCCTTTATAGAAAAGAAAAAACCATTTTCCTCTGTTAGCAACTTGTCTCATCACTGCAATAAATACCTGGCAAAAGCAACAAGGAAGGAAGAAGGAAAGCAAGGTATGAGGAGCAGGAAGCAGGTGGTCACAATATACACACAGTCAGAAGCAGATAATGATGAATGCTGGTTCTCAGCAACTAACTTTCTCCTTTTTTATGGAATCAAGGACCCCCAACTCATAGAATGGTCCTGCCACATTTAGAGTGATTCTCTCTCACCATAATCTAGAAAATCCCTGATCTAGAAAATCTCTCACAGACATGCCCAAAGATTGATTCAATAGTAGTTATAAATCATGTCAACTTTTCCACAGAGATTAATCATCACACTTCTCCCGTGATACAGAAATCCCTATGTTCTCAGCTACTCTTGCTAAAGTGGAGCAATTTTTTCTAAAAAGCAGAACTTTGGTCATTCCCCAACTACAATAGTGTCTCTTTAGAAAAAGTCTCTTGAACAATTTTTGAAGCATTCACATAACCCCTTTGATATCTTCATAAGATCTTTATAAGATGTTCATGCAAAAGGGATTACACAAGAAAATGGGAACCCTGTTCCCTACATATTGGGAAGGATATTTTCAGTGCTATCACTGTAGAAGAAATTTAGCCATTGATGTAGCTCAGGTATTTAGAAGCTAAGTAAATGATAAAAATAGAACATGTTTGTGTAGTATGTGTCTTTGAACTTCCTTCTTGGTAGAGCAAGTACCAGTACTTGAAGGGAACCAAGAAAGCATGGATAATGGGCATGAGTCCATAATGAGCTGCAAAATGGGCACTGACCTTACTTCTCTGAAGGAAAATTTAGTCATAAGTGCACAGATGCTACGACCAGCTGTGACTGCATGGAACTCCTGCTGTGGGACACACTGTCATTCTGCAGCTCGGGTCAACCATGACCAGACCCCTGGGGTATTCAGGCCCCTCCTTCCTTGAGACTGGGTGTGGAATGGGTCATGCTCTCCACTGACTACCATGCTGCTTTGCTGACCCTCATCTGCACTGCGCTCACCAGTTATGGGTTGGAAAGCAAAACATTTGGATGGTCCTTCTTTTCAAGACATTTCAAATGGGGTCCATATAAAATAAGAAATCCTTATGGACAATAATCACCAAATAATTCGCTTTCCACATTACTCACCCACAGCAGGATGTTGAGGAATTGGAGCATAAAGATGAAGGAGCTGCTGTTGTTTCAAGCTAATGCAATTTCATATTCCAAGATGGCCCTTTTGGCATGGTGCCATGTCTATGTCTTTTGCACAGCTCTGTAACTGCATTGTCTACATTAAACTGTGCCAAAGTCTTGTCTTATTGTATTTGCTAGAAACAATGTTTTAAGAACAATGTTAAAACTCCCACATAGACAAGCCACTCAAAGAGCACTGTTCTTAGTTACTGATGCCAAAGAACTTTGTGTGGCCCAACTTATATTCAGAATAGCTTTACTATATTAGAGAAGTGTGATGGACAGCTGCATACATTCAGGATAGCTTTACTATATTGGAAAAAATGTTATGGACAGCCTACATATATTCAGGATAACTTTTCTACATCAGATAAACTCAACAGACAACTCACATGCATTCAGGATGCATTTTATGTATTCAAGACAGCTTTTATGTATAAAAGAAAACACACACACACACACACACACACACACACACACACACAGTCAGATTGATTTTCCTGCATTAGAGAAAACTTACACACATTCACAATAGCTTTTCTGTACAAGAGAAAACTCAACAGAGCTGTTAGTTGCTGCAGATGTGAGGAGGAAAAATATATAAACTACTTTCCTTCTAAATTTTTATCCCAGTAAGAGATGTGCTCAATATTTTTTCTATTTTAGTTTCATTAGGCTTAACTGCTCACTGTATAGATACAGTCGTAGCTTCACATATCTATAACCAGGCTAGAGTATGTTTTAAGAACACTTTCTTTACCTTTTAATGAATAAAAATTGAAAGTCCTATACCATTGTCACTTGAAAAAATGGGTAATTTTGAAATAAAGTATACCATGCTAGTATTTACATGCTGAATGAAGAAAAATTTTTAAATGTGGTCACTATGGAAACCTGTCTTGTTTTACCTATTCATACTCATATCTATTTGTTCCCTCACAAACTTGAAGCAATTGTTCAAGATGTGAGTTTTTAGTTATGTCACAAAGCTGAAATGACAACACAGTATTATTTAAAAACTTAAATTATAAGTGAGTATGATGGCTCAGAGCTGAGCATGATGGCACATACCTATAATCCAAGCACTTGAGAATTGGGGACAGGAGGATCATCAGTTCAAATTCATCCTCAACACTATAATGTCTTTGAGGCAAGCTTGGGCTACATGAGATCCTATCTCAAAACACGAGCAACAGCAACCCCCATTGGAAACTCCCCTCAGGAAATTCTGAAATTCAATTTAGTAATGCCATCAATTGTATAAGGAAGCTTAAATATTGAACATCATATATGAACAAGATGTTATATTTGTCATTATTTATAGTATTAAAAATAGCATTATGATTTTTATACTTATTATCTCATTTAATTATCCTTGGGATCCTGTAGTATGCTTATTTAATTTATAAGAAATCTAAGTATGAAAATAACATGGTAATTTTCCCAAGGTCACAATTATAAACTGGCAAAATAATTCAGCTCAAAGCTTTTTATGCAAAAACCTATGATGTTTCTCATTTCACCATGCTGCCTCTAATTTTAGAGCATAAACCAGTCTCCATTGAGAATAACATGCTTTCAAATCAAATGAAATAGGAGCAAAGATGCAATGAACAGCTTGAAAATAAAATCATACATAAACTTGAGAATAACCTCATAATTCACAAAACAAGTTTACATCTGTTATTCTAATGTACTGCCTGTGTTATAATAGCATATTTTCATAATTTATTCATGCTGTTACATTATTTTTCTCAACATACATCAACTGCATATTTATTTTACCCAGTGAATGTTTTCTAGCAAACTTGATAGAAAGTTTCTTACTACCTGACACTGATTAGTAGACAATCAGAAAATCTTACTGCTGCCAACGTGTTAGAATGCCTTGGCCCTTCTGAAGAACCATGCATCATCTCTGTTAAAAATAAAAAGCCTTAAATTTAAGGAATTGAAGCAGACATATTGTTTGTGGCATGACTTTTACTGCAGATATGTGAACAGATGTCAGATGACAGAGCAAAGAAACGAGTCCACCCAAGTCTAGTTTGGGAAACTAGTGGGTTTAATTGGAGTTATTTGTAGGAACATATGTGTGGGGGTGGCCTCTGGAGCATCTGTGATTTATAGGCAGCTATGCCCCTGAATAAAAGTCCCCTCCATTTAGCAATTGTGAAGCACTTACATATCCTCTCAGAAGAGCCTCATGAGCCCACTCCACACCTCCTTCCATGAGGGAATGTTTATGGGCCCAATCCTGTGAGAATCTTCCGTGGGTAATCACATCTGCTTTGATGTCAAGAGGCTGTGTGTGTGTGTGTGTGTGTGTGTGTGTGTGTGTGTGTGTGTGTGTCATCAGAGCAGGGTTCTACATTAGTGTCTGTACAGGTCCTCAGACTAAATAAGTGGGTTTCTGTTTTCCTCTGTTTTCTGTTACCATGATGGAATACTTGAGAGTAATTTGTACTTTTTTTCCCATAGTCCTAAAGCCCACAATGTTGAGCATAGTCTCAGCATCAAGTGGAGGCCCTATTGCTGCATCTGAACATGGATGAGATTATCCCATGATGAGACATGTAACCAAGCCTTTCCTTAAACAATGAAGTTATTCATTAGATTTATTCATGAAGACAAAGGCTCCATGATTCCATCTTCTCTGAAATGTCCTCCTTCTAAATTACATCCTAATGAATGAATTCTGGGAGCATTGAAATCAGAGTAGTGTTGAGTTAATGAATGGTTGACATTAGTAATTGGCATCTCAGGTGTGTTGATGGAAGAAATACTTCTCAAATCACACTTTCCCAGGTTGGATGCCCTGAGTACAGTCAGAAAGGTCAGTGTGCTCGTGGAAGAGTTGTGAGGGAATTCTCCCAATAGCAGCAGGGTGGGGCATAGAAGAAAGTAAATAGCCATGAGGTTGCAGAAGTGTAGTTGGCTGACTGCACAGTGAGCTCTGGAGCCAGGACAGCCCTTCGGGATATCCACCCTGATGCAAGGGGGCCAGAGCTTTAGACAGCTCCTTAATCAGGCACTGAGCTTACTTAGGTCTGTCAGCAGCTAACTTTCCCTGGAGAGACATGAACAAACATCTTGGCAGGTGGGGAAATGAAGATCTCAATCACAAGATGGGTAATCCAATGCCACCACACGGCACTCACTGCATTTGGCCACTGTCCTCACTGGTAGGAAATAAGTTTTGGGCTGGAGAGATGGCTTAGTGGTTAAGGCACTTGCCTGCCAAGCCTAAGGACCCATGTTCACACATAAGCCAGACACACAAGTTGACACATGCACACAAGATCACACATGCGCACAAGGTTGCATGAGTCTGGAGTTCAATTATAATGGCTGGAGGCCCTGGCATACCAATTCTCTCTCTCTTGCTCTCTTGCTCACTTGCTTTTGGTCTCTCACATAAATGAAAGGCCAGTATGTTAGGCTTGCCTCAAAAAAAAAAAGGAACATAAGAGTTGCCTTAACCACTTTTCTACAAACCATTCCTAAAAAATCTACTATATATTTTACAACAAACACAAATTGTTCTTTTTAATCTCTGAAATAACTGCAAATACTGTTCTTGTTCTTAATTCTGTTTTACAGAAAAGGATAATGAAAATCAGAGACATTAAATAACTCCTGCCCAATCAAGCAACTGGCAGGATTTCCCCAACCCATTATGCTGCCAAGCTCCTGGAGTTTCTACAGTGGGAGACATTTACATTCTCTTGTGCTGATGAAAGTAGGACTGCTGAGATTCCAAAAGGTCTGCTTTTAATTTCCTGCCTTGACTTATAATGGTTATACCTAATATAGAACCTGATGATGATGCAAGACACATGATTCAGGCTAATTTCTTAGAGTTTTTCAATTAAAAAGTAAAAACAGGGGCTGAGGAAATGTCTTAGTGGGTAAGGCATTTGCCTGCAATGCCTAAGGACCCCACTTCAATTCCCCAGGACACATATAAGCTCAATGCACAAGGGGGGGTGCATATATCTAGGGTTCATTTTCAGTGGCTAGAGGCCCTGGCATGCCCATTTTCTCTTTCTCTCTAACTGCCTCTTCCTCTCTCTCTCAAATAAATAAATAAATAAATATATTTTTTTAAAAGTAAAAACATGAGCTTTAACCACTGAGATATCTCTCCATCACTTGTTAAACTTTTTATTAACAACATACATAAATATCAACAATATAACACAATCATAATCTTCTGCCACTGTCCTTCTTTTGGATCTTTTCAGAGTTAACTCTCTTACAACATAAACTTCTGAGAAATGGCATAATTATACTTTCTGAAAAAAATCTTTGTCTCTGTTAATTGAGTTTAGAAACACAACACTTCACAGATACAACATTTCTTTAACCAACAGAATATCAGCAGGAGTGCCATTGATTTCTTCTGTAAAGAAAGAATAAATATTAAGTCAGTTAGCTTTGCTAGAAAGCAAGTAAAGTTAACCAAGAATATTTCTTTTTAGAACAGAATAAATTATATGAACAAAAATATATTAACACATTATTTAAATGAAACAGATTCAAAGACTACCAAGATAGCTAGGAAAACATTCTCATACATATTATGAGCAAATCAAACCTATCATTTTAAATGGTCATGGTGTCCACTGGACCAGAATTGTTCCTTTCTCTCAAGCTGGAGCTGAGCTGGAAGCCTCCTCCCTCATCTTGACTAGCTGTCAGAATGCAACCTGTTGGGGAAGAAAGTCATCAATAGTCTTAATCAGCAGTGAACCCTGTGACTTTTATAGGTGGCCATCCAGGGCACATGTGCCAACTAGTGCAATGGTGTCATATCTGTTATGGTGGGGAAATCTACTCTCTGATTGGACTGGAGGCCTGCTGCATAAGAGGGAATTCCTGGTTAGTACTCAAAACCTCATCCAAATCCTATCGCTGCGGTGATCATAAGTACTAGAGTGGAATCTACTACTTCTGTCTGGCTAAATGGATTTATTATACCCACCAAACTGTCCTCTAAATTCCTGTGTTCACACCCATACATCAATGCTACTCTCACTTTTAGTTAGAAAAGCTTCTCTTTTCAGATGATGGTGAACACTAGGGTACTTCAAAATTCACCATAGCACTAAGAAGTGACAGTGGAGTGTCCAGTACTAAGTGAGACACCTCTATCACTCCCTCCAAGGCTCAGGGACCAGTTCAGAAGAGGTGGTGGAAAGAATGTAAGAGCCAAGGAAGGGGAACAGTGCTTACAAATGCTATCTTCCATACACAAAGTGGCTCAAGGTACCTACCCAAGACCTGCATAAAAGGAGGGGAAAAAATAATATCAAGATAAGAGACTAGTTGAAAAGAAGGATTCAGTGGAGAGAGAATTCAAGAGGAGGAAAAACAAGGACAGTGGCAGAAGATTATGATCGTGCTATATTGCTGATATTTATGTATGTTGTTAATAAAAAGCTTAACCAGGGATGGAGGGATATCTCAGTGGTTAAATCATCTTGCTTGCAAAGCCTGATGTCCTGAGTTCAATTTCCCAGTACCCGTATACAGCCAGGTGCAGAAAGTTGTTACGTGTCTGGAATTCATTTACAGTGGCGATAGGCCCTGGTGCCTATTCTTTGCTCCTCTCTCTCTCTCTCTCTCTCTCTCTCTCCTAAGAAATATTTTCTAAACTTTGAAAACAGAATGTTCCTCTTTGTCTGGAACATATACAAAGCAATCTGAAAAATGTCCACAGACACACACCCCCCACACCACTTCCAGTGAAGAGGAAATCTGCTAGATCCAAAACACGCACAAGGCTCACAGAAAGGTCCAAACCCCAAACAAAGCCATGCATCAGATGTGTTGAAAGTGACGAGGCTCTTAGTGGCGGCAGAGTCATCCTGCAGGTGTACCGCAGCTTTGCAGCCTGTGCTCACTACAGCGGCAGTGGGATCTACTCCGAGCATACAGAACTGAAATGCAGCAGGCAGAGATGTGGGGCTGAGATGGGGAGAAGGTGGTGCCACATCTTAGAATGCAGGGTAAACTACCTGCTTGCTGCAAGCAAGGAGTCTTTTTTGGAACAGACTATGCATGACAGTAGCAAGAGTGGGAACAGGGAGAACATGCTGGCAGCGGAGAGGTTTTTTTTTGACTCTAGTTCACTTTGAAGAAGTACAGGAAGCTGGCTGTCCCAGACGACTGGAAACAGGAATCCTAACCGAGAAGAGTGCTGTGTCTGGAGACACATCGAATTTGTAATTCCAGTGTCTGGAGACTACCCACCACAAAAAAAAAAAAAAAATCCTGAAAATGATTTTTCAAGAAAACCAAATTATTCTCTGAAAAATAAACAGGAGACAGAACATTACCAGTAAAATGTGGGGGAATTTGGGACGGAACATATAAAAAACATTCCCTCAGAGGTCAAATAGATGTAAACTACTACAAATATCCCACCATAAAATACTGATGACTATTATATACTAGTAAAATATAGGCAAGATCAGGAAATGTTGTGAAGTAGAAATACAAAAGTTAGGGAGGAGATACTTTCACCTTCTATGAACATGGTAGCACACTGATTTTGAATTGTTCTACTAGGAAAATGCACCAAAAAGAAAGGTGAAACCTGAAGTTCAAGGGCAGTGGCAAGATGGTGCGTTAGAGACACTCAGGATAGATTGAAACAAAGCCTGCGTGTGGCTGCAGGGAGAGGCATGGCGAGGCCCTAGGACAGAGCAGCACGCAGTGCACAGAGGAGCAGGGGAAATCCTGAAGTTGGACATTAGATTTGTGAAAGAGGCAAGGAACGCTAACTGGCGGTCAGCAATACAGGGGAGGGAGGTGTCCTCAGTGGAGCTTCTAGCAAAAGCCAGAAGGAAGGCCTCACAGAGCTCCACAGATGCAGAATCTATACTCTGTAAAAGCAGACTTGAAATCAAATATGATGGTTTATGTTGATCGTCAACTTGACAGGACCTAGAATCACCTGTGAGAGATTACTTACATTAGGTTAGTCTCTGGGCATGCCTATGGGGGGGGGGGGCAGTTGATTATTAGTTAGTTGCTGTGGTAAGACGCACCTTAACTGTGGGCAGCACCATCCCACGGGCTGGGCTCCTGGACCACGTGTAATGGAGAATCTGGTGAGCAGCAGCAGTCATCACTCTGCTCTGCTCTGCTTGCTTGCTACGCACTGAATGTGACCATCTGCCTCAGTCTCCTGCTTCCACACCTTCCCTGTCACAGTGGTCTGTGATCCGGAGCTATGAGCTGAGGTAAGCCCTTCCTGTCCTCAAATTGAATTGTGCTAGGTATTTTGTCTCAGCACTAAGAGGGTCACTAATACAACAAGTCATCAACATACAGTTTAAGACAGGAGACCTTTAGTTCGCATGGTACTGAATTGTGGAAACCTGTCCCAGTGGTTATAGACATGAAAGCTCAAGTAAAAGTTTTAATTGGGGGCTGGAGAGATGGCTTAGTGGTTAAGCGCTTGCCTATGAAGCCTAAGGACCCCGGTTCGAGACTCGATACTCCAGGACCCACGTTAGCCAGATGCACAAGGGGGCGCACACATCTGGAGTTCATTTGCAGTGGCTGGAAGCCCTAGCACTCCCATATTCTCCCCCCCGCCCCATCTGCCCCTTTCTATCTCTGTCACTCTGAAATAAATTAAAAAATGAACAAAAAAATATATTTTTAAAAAGTTTTAATTGGAAGGAAAAGGGATTGAGGCACAGACTGAAGGAAATTTGGGCTGTTCACCAACAAAGAAATGAACAGGCAGGTTGTTAGGAGTGGTCTTAGGTTTGTTAGATGTGAGGATGGTTCTTTCTTTCTTTCTTTCTTTCTTTCTTTCTTTCTTTCTTTCTTTCTTTCTTTCCTTCCTTCCTTCCTTCCTCCCTCCCTCCCTTCCTTTCTTCCTTCCTTCCTTTCTCTCTTTCTTTCTTCCTTCCCTTCCTTCTTTTAATCCTTACTAGTTTTTAGAAATCCCTTGCTCATGAATTAAGGGCCATTCCCAATATTAAATATAGATCTATTAGTAGTTCATCCTTGGAGACATCTTGCCATTATCCTGTACCTGATAATAGTGTAAGAGATGGCCACAGTTTCTGCGTTATCACAAAAGAGGAAAGAAACCTTGGTGGGTAGCAGACCTTATGGAATTGGGCTATGAAGATCTATAGCTGCTTGTACCCATAAGGGCCCCTACTTCTATTTCACTCAAAGCAAAATGGAGCTAGAAGAGACCTCCTATACTTCCTATCTGCTCACTGGTACCATGATGGGGAGCCATCTTAACAGGAGGTATTGCGATAAAACTGTATAACTAGATGAGAAACCCTTGCATTTTTATATCTCCAAGTCCCAATGTCCTCTTCATCAGAAATGACTGAAGGAGTCATTTTGGGCCAAGGACACTGGTTAGACAGGACAGCACAAGTCTATGTGGTGGGAAGTGTCACTGTGCTACAGAGGGGTGGGTGGTACATCATGGGAATAGTGATCTGATCTCTGGGAAGGGAAAGCAGCTCTAGTAACCCTGTGGATCCAACCAGAGGCAGGACCACTGAACGCTCATCAGTCTCTATCCTGCCCTGGACAGAATCCTGTGTTTTAATGGCTCCCTTCTGTCTCGTGTGTATGTTCTACACGTGCATGTATGTCTATACTTATCATAGTTGTTTCTTTTTTTTTTTCACCTAGTTCAGGATATAAAAGGAAACTTGATTTTCGTACTACAATTGCCCATCCTCTGTGGAGAAAAATAAATCCAAAGTCCACTGCAAAACATCCTACAAGTATAATGAAATTAAATGTAAAGGAATAATGTGCTGCTCAAGTACCTAAAGACTTTAAGTCACTAAAGAAAATCAGTTTGATATTAGGCTTCGTCACAATGACAGAAAGCAGAGAAGTAGCATTCGGAATATTCAGAAAAGAGTGCCATACACTATCTTTTATATAAGACAGTTAGAAACAGTTTTGCACACTGAGTTTAAAGACATTGTGCATGACAGCCTTTTTGAGGCTCCACTGGAAGATGAACTCTGGCTCAGCAAAAGTGACTCATGAAAATTTAGCAAAAAGACTTATCATTTAGTCATGACAGACCTGGGAGGACTTTGAAGATGTTGTAATTAAAAAGAACAAAATCACTGGGCGTGGTGGCGCACACCTTTAATCCCAGCACTTGGGAGGCAGAGGTAGGAGGATCACCATGACTTCAAGGCCACCCTGAGACTACATAGTGAATTCCAGGTCAGCCTGGGCTAGAGTGAGACCCTACCTTGAAAAACTAAAAAAAAAAAAAAGGAAAGGAAAAAAATTGATAAGTAAACTAACATTAGATGAACCAGAATTTGTGACTATAACTCTTCCTTATGCCTCAGAGCATGGCAAGAATAGGGACAGGGAACTACTTCTGAGGGTGACACCAGCAGGGTCATTAGCTCTGAAGCAGCGTTAGCAGAGGGACTGGCTCGGGAGGTGCCACTGAAGCGCTTGCCTTGCAAACATGAAGACCTCAGTTTGATCCCCAGAACTCACATAAAAAAGCCAAGCCTGGGAGCATATGCTTGTAATCCTAGTTCAGAGACACGGAGATAGACAGATTCCTGGGACTCACTGGCCAGGCAGTCTAGCCTAATTTGATGTTTCAGGCCAGTGAGAGACCTTGTCTCAAAAACTGTAGATGAAATTTCTGAGGAAGCACGCCTTCCTGAAGATGTCCCCTGGTCTACACACACACACACACACACACACACACACACATGCACACACACACACATACACACACATACACACACATACACACACACACAATCTGTATGCACACCTTTACACACATAGACTGACTTCCTTATGCTTTGAAATTTTTATCTTATACTTCAGAAAAATTTAGAATCTATTGAGTCACTAAGCTAAAAATTAAAGATCAGCTGCCAAATTTTATCTATATGAAAAATAAATAAATGGAACAAGAATTTATAAGCTTTAGAAATTATTATTCTATCCCTAAGATTGAAAGATTAGAGAAATCACTCTAATTCATTTTCTGTGTTCTCACTGTAAACTGTAAAGGAATAAACAATGATGTGATCTAATTTTATGCTCTTGTACAAAGTTTTTCCATCATTGTTGCTAGAAAAGCTGACATATTCTTGTTTATTCATTCAGTATTTATTTATCCACTACCATAGACATGAACAACTAGTGCAAAACAAGATAAATTCTCTAGTATCCTAGACCTTATATTTTAGTAAGGCTATAGAGGAGAAAAACCACAATTAACATAAAGAAATTAGGAGTTTGAGAGATGACGCAGTGATTAAAAGTGCTTACTTGCAAATTCTGATGGCCTGGGTTCAATTCCCCAGTACCCATATAAAGTCAGATGCATGTGTCTGGAGTTCATTTACAGTGACAAGCCTGTGACAAGTAGAGAACAGCAAGGGGTAGAAGTACTGGGCTCTATGAAGAAGAATGCATTGACCAATTGGAAACCTGGAAGAAATGGACAAATTTTGCAAATACACAAGCTGTCAAGACTCAACCACAAAGATACAGGAAACCTGGGCATACTACAATGATGGCAGCTGCTACTATTAACTACAACTAATAATAATAATGATACACAATGACAATAATAATGTTATAGAGATGGAACCACTTACGACTTCTTAACAAAAAGTAGCCCAGATGACTTGTCTGTTGCAGCCCTCTGAGAAAGTGAAGAATAATTCATGTTGCCACTCCTCAAACTACTCCAAAGCACCCTCCACGTTTGTTCTACATGGACGACATTACCATGATATCAAACCAGACAAGGACACAATGCAAGAAGAAAGCTGTGGATTTAAAAATCAAATCCCTTATGGGGCTGGATAGATGGCTTAGTAGTTAAGACACTTGCCTACAAAGCCTAAAGACCCAGGTTCGATTCTTCAGAACCCATATAAGTCAGATGCATAAGTCAGGCTGGCACATGTGTCTGGAGTTCATTTGCAGTGGCTAGAGGCCATAGTGTGCCCATTCTCATTTTATCTTCTCTCATAAATAAAATTAAAAATTAAAATATAAATCCCTTCTGAACATAGATACAGAAATTCCCAATAAGTCTTCCGGTTAAGATGGCGGCGTAGGTACCACGCCAAAGCAGCCTAGGGGGGGAAAAAGACCAAAAAAACTCAGCAAAATACACACTTTTACTAAAAAGTGAGGTGTATAGGAAATTGAAGCGGCAGTGGAGAAGTAGAAGAGTTCCAGAGCATCCAGAGCCCGCACAGGCGGGAAAAGCGGCTCCGGCAGCTCGACCAACCACCGCGGCCGTGGCACACCAGAAAGCTGCCAGGCTCGGCTCCAGCCGCAGGAAAAGCCAGGTACGGGAGCTTCCCCTCACACCGTGCTCTCCGCAACTCAGGAAATGTGAGGGGAGAGCGGCAGCAAGCAACGGAGGAGCAGACCGCGAGGTAGAAGAACGCGTGGAGTAGCAAGAGAACCAGAGCAGCTGCTGCTCCCTCCCCTCCCCCACCGCCTGAGCCAAGCTCCGGCGAACAGAGCAGCAGCCCGGGACCCGGCCACGCCAACTTGGGTTGACAGTGGGACCCAAGAAGGAGCAGAGTTCGGCAGCAACATCAGCGGCTCCAGCACCGGTAACAGCAGCCCCAGCAGCAGCAGACCCAGGAGTGGCAGCAGCGGCAGACTCGGCAGCAGCAGCTTCAGGGGGAGCAGCAACAGTGGACACAGCAGCAGCAGCTTCAGCAGCAGTGGTGGCTCAAGCAGTGGCAGCTACAGCAGCAGCAGAGGCAGCAGCAGCGGTGGGTCCAGCAGCAACACCTTCAGCAGCAGTGCCTACAGACCCAGCAGGGGCAGCTTGAGCAGCAGCAGTTCCAGCAGCAGGGGTGCTAATCTGCAGGGCCACACTTGCCAGGCTCGGTTTGCCCCGCAGGAAAAGCAAGTGCCCAGCTCCAGAAATCAGAACAGCAGCCCAACGACCCAGGCAGCAACTTGACTGAGACCAAAATCATCCAAGGTAACAGGGATTGCACCAGGGAAGGGTCTCACTTGATCGCAGGCTGACTTGGATCCCTCAACAGACCAGAAATCTTAACCTCTTTGTTGATAGAGGATCTGGTCATTATAATAACTACTCTTGCATACATACTGGGGGCTGTTTTTGATTGAATGTGTACAGTGTTTAGTTAAATTTTAGAATCTACCTGTATTTTATTCCAATCAGCCTGCTTGAATACTCCTATAGCAGGGAAACTCAACCCCTAAGAACATCTTTGTATTAAGAGTCTTAAGAGCCACACCTAATACCTTAAGGTCCTACCCTGAAAATATATTACATCAAATCAATTGATACAGCTAAGAATACACAGCTAGCTAGAAAACCCAAGCATTAACTTAATCTAAGATGCAAAAATATATACATTATAACACAAGAAACACTAAAAAGCAAGATGATATAAATCCACCTAAAAGTATTAATGCATCAGAAATGTCCTCCAGTGAGAAAGAGTTAGAGGAAATGCCTGAGAAAGAGTTCAAAAGAATGATTATAAATATGTTCAAAGAGGTCAAAGAACACATGAAAACAATCAAAGAAGAAATCAAAGAGGAAATCAAAGGAATCAAAGAAGATGCAGGACACCAATTTAATGAAATAAAGAAGGCAATACAAGACATAAATAAGGAAATAGAAATAATACAGAAAAGCCAGTCAGAATTACTAGCAATGAAGAACACAGTTAATGAAATAAAAAACTCTGTAGAAAATCTCACCAGTAGGATGGATGTGGGAGAGGACAGAATATCTAAGCTAGAAGACCAGGTGGCAGACCTAATGCAGTCCAACAAAGAGAAAGACAAACATATAGAAAAGTATGAGTGGGAATTTCAAGATATTCGGGACACTATGAAAAGATCCAATATAAGAATTCAGGGCATAGTAGAAGGAGAAGAACTCCACTCCAGAGGCATAGTAGGCATCTTCAACAAAATCATGGAAGAAAATTTCCCCCAAATTGGGAAAGAGGTGCCAATGCAGATACAGGAAGCCTTTAGAACCCCAGCCAGACAAAACCCAGAAAGAACCTCTCCTTGCCATATTATAATCAAACTTCCAAACACACACACCAAAGAAAAAATATTGAAAGCAGTTACAGAGAAAAATCAAGTTACCTACAAAAGCAAGCCCATCAGGATTACAGCAGATTATTCAACACAAACTTTTAAAGCCAGAAGGGCTATGAGTGATATATATTCCAAGTTCTGAAAGCTAACAACTGTCAACCAAGGTTACTTTATCCTGCAAAGTTATCCATTCAAACAGATGGAGAAATAGACATTCCATGACAAAAACAGGTTAAAGGAGTATTTGAAGACAAAACCAGCTCTACAGAAAATACTTGATAGAATCCTCCATGCTGAAGAAAAGGAAAAGCACACATATAAGGAACCTAGAAAAAACAAGCAATACTCAAATACTAGTTAACAGAAGAGAGCACAGGTAGAACCAGAAACACACACACACACACACAAAAAAAATGGCAAACATAAATACACACCTTTCAATAATATCTCTTAATATCAACGGCCTCAATGCCCCAATGAAAGACATAGATTTGCAGACTGGGTTAAAAAGCAGGATCCTACAATTTGTTGTCTTCCAGAAACTCACCTTTCTATAAAGGATAGACATTATCTTAGGGTGAAAGGTTGGAAGACGGTGTTTCAAGCAAATGGGCCTAGAAAACAAGCAGGGGTTGCTATCCTAATATCAGACAGGGTAGACTTTAGTCCGACATTAGTCAAGAAAGGTAAGGAAGGTCACTTTATATTGATTAAGGGCACACTCCAACAGGAGGACATTACAATCCTAAACATATGCACCTAACATGGGGGCTCCCAAATTCGTCAAACAAACACTATTAGAACTAAGGTCACAGATAACAACAAACACAGTGGTGGTGGGTGACTTTAACACCCCACTCTCATCAATTGACAGGTCATCCAGGGAAAGAATAAACAGAGAGACATCTGGACTAAATGAGGTCATAGAAGGAATGGACTTAACAGATATATACAGGACATTTCATCCAAAGGCTGCAGAATATACATTCTTTTCAGCAGCACATGGAACATTCTCTAAAATAGACCATATATTAGGACACAAAGCAAATCTTAACAAATTCTGGAAAATTGAAATAATTCCTTGCATTCTATCTGACCACAATGCAATTAAACTACAAATCAGTAGCAAGAAAGGCTATAGAGCATACACAAAATCATGGAAACTAAACAATACAATACTAAATGATGAATGAGTCAATGAAGAAATCAAAAAGGAAATCAAAAAATTTATAGAGTCAAATGATAATGAGAACACAACATACCAAAATCTCTGGGACACAATGAAGGCAGTTCTAAGAGGTAAATTTATACCCTTAAGTGCCTATATTAAGAAATTAGAAAGGTCACAAGTAAATGACCTAATGCTTCGACTTAAAGCCTTGGAAAAAGAAGAACAAGGCAAACCAAAAATCAGTAGACGGGAAGAAATAATAAAGATTAGGGCAGAAATTAATGAAATAGAAACAAAAAGAACAATCCAAAGAATTAATGAAACAAAGAGTTGGTTCTTTGAAGGGATAAACAAGATTGATAAATCCTTAGCAAATCTGACCAAAAGAAAGAGAGAAGAGACACAAATTAATAAAATCAGAGATGAACAAGATAACATCACAACAGATTCCAGAGAAATTCAAAAAATCATAGGGACATACTATAAAAGCATATACTCCACAAAGTATGAAAATCTGAAAGAAATGGATGATTTCCTTGATCTATATGACCTACCTAAATTAAATCAAAATGAGATTAATCACTTAAATAGACCTATAACAAACATGGAGATCCGAACAGTTATCAATAATCTCCCAACTTAAAAAAAGCCCAGGCCCGGATGGATTCACTGCTGAATTTTACCAGACTTTTAAGGAAGAGCTAACACCATTGCTTCTTAAGCTTTTCCAGGAAATAGAAAAAGAAGGAATTCTACCAAACTCCTTCTATGAGGCCAGCATCACCCTGATACCAAAACCAGGCAAAGATAGAACAAAAAAAGAAAATTACAGACCAATCTCCCTCAAGAACATAGATACAAAAATTCTCAACAAAATATTGGCAAACAGAATACAAGAGTATAGCAAAAAGATCATTCACCCCGACCAAGTAGGCTTTATCCCAGAGATGCAGGGATGGTTAAACATATGCAAATCTATAAATGTAATACATTACATAAATGGGTTGAAGGACAAAAATCACATGATCATCTCATTAGACGCAGAGAAAGCATTTGACAAAATCCAACATCCCTTCATGATAAAAGTCCTACAGAGACTGAGAATAGAAGGAACATATCTCAATATAATAAAGGCTATTTATGACAAGCCTACATCCAAAATATTACTAAATGGGGAAAAACTGGAAGCTTTTCCACTAAAATCAGGAACAAGACAAAGGTGTCCATTGTCCCCACTTTTATTTAATATAGTTCTGGCAGTCTTAGCCATAGCAATAAGGCAAGAGACACACATAAAAGGGATACAAATTGGAAAGGAAGAGATCAAGTTATCATTATTTGCAGATGACATGATTCTATACATAAAGGACCCTAAAGACTCTACTAGCAAGCTGTTAGAGCTGATCAAAACCTATAGCAATGTAGTAGGATGCAAAATAAATACACAGAAATCAGTAGCCTTCATATATGCTAACAACAAACCCACAGATGATGAAATCTGAGAAACACTCCCATTCACAATTGCATCAAAAAAGAAATAAAGTACCTTGAAATAAACCAAACCAAGGAAGTAAAGAATCTATACAATGAGAACTTTAAAACACTCAAGCGAGAAATTGCAGAAGACAATAGAAAGTGGAGAAACATCCCTTGTTCCTGGACTGGAAGAATCAATATTGTGAAAATGGCAATCTTACCTAGGCAATCTACACATTTAATGTAATCCCTATCAAAATTCCAAAGGCTTTCTTCATGGAAATAGAAAAAACAATCCAAAAATTCATTTGGAATCATAAAAAACCTTGAATATCTAAATTAATACTGAGCAACAAAAAAGAGGCTGGTGGTATCACCATACCTGATTTTAACCTATACTACAGAGCCATAGTAACAAAAACAGCATGGTACTGGCACAAAAACAGACATGTAGATCAGTGGAACAGAATAGAGGACCCAGATGTAAGCCCAAGTAGCTATAGCCACCTGATATTCGATAAAAATGCCAAAAATACTCATTGGAGAAGAGACAGCCTCTTCAGCAAATGGTGTTTTGAAAACTGGATATATATCTGCAGAGGATGAAAATAGATTCTTCTCTCTCGCCATGCACAAGAATTAAGTCCAAATAGATTAAAGACCTTAACATCAGACCAGAAACTCTGAAACTGCTAGAGGAAAAAGTAGGGGAAACCCTTTAACATATTGGTCTTGGCAAAGACTTTCTGAATACAACCCCAATTGCTCAGGCAATAAAACCACAGATTAACCACTGGGACCTAATGAAATTACAAAGATTTTGCACCACAAAGGACACAGTGAAAAAAGCAAAGAGGCAACCTAGAGAATGGGAAAAAATCTTCGCCAGCTATATATCTGATAGAGGATTAATATCTAGGATATACAAAGAACTCAAAAAGTTAAATAATAAGGAATCAAACAAGCCAATCAAAAAATGGGCTATGGAGCTAAATAGAGAGTTCTCAAAGGAAGAATACGAATGGCATATAAGCATCTAAAAAAATGTTCTACGTCACTAGTCATTAGGGAAATGCAGATTAAAACTACATTGAGATTCCATCTCACTCCTGTCAGATTGGCCACCATCATGAAAACAAATGATCATAAATGTTGGCGGGGATATGGAAAAAAAGGAACCCTTCTGCACTGCTGGTGGGAATGCAATCTGGTCCAGCCATTGTGGAAAACAGTGTGGAGGTTCCTAAAGCAGCTAGAGATTGATCTACCATATGACCCAGCTATAGCACTCCTAGGCATATATCCTAAGGACTCATCTCATTTCCTTAGAAGTACATGCTCAACCATGTTTATTGCTGCTCAATTTATAATAGCTGGGAAATGGAACCAGCCTAGATGTCCCTCAACAGATGAGTGGATAATGAAGATGTGGCACATTTATACAATGGAGTTCTACTCAGCAGTAAAGAAAAATGAAGTTATGAAATTTGCAGAAAAATGGATGGACCTGGAAAGTATTATACTAAGTGAGGTAACCCAGGCCCAGAAAGCCAAGCACCACATGTTCTCTCTCATATGTGGATCCTAGCTACAGATGACTGGGCTTCTGTGTGAGAATGAAAATACTTAGTAGCAGAGGCCAGTAAGGTAAAAAGGAGACATAAAGGGTAGAGAAAGGAAGGGAGGAGGATACTTAATAGGTTGATATTGTATATATGTAATTACAATGATTGTAATGGGGAGGTAATATGATGGAGAATGGAATTTCAAATGGGAAAGTGTGGGGGTGGGGAGGGAGGGAATTACCATGGGGTATATTTTATAATCATGGAAAATGTTAATAAAAATTTAAAAAAAAAAGAAATTCCCAATAAAAAGCAAATTGAATCAAACTTAATATCAGAAGGTCACTTATAGTGATTAAATTGGATTTCCCCAAGAGGCACAAGAATGACTCAAACTGTGCACAGAATAAAAGATGATAATCATAAAATTATCTCAACAAAGCCAGAAAATACTTGTGGAACTGGAGAGGTGGTTCAGTGGTCAAGGCACTTGCCTACAAAACCTAAGGACCCTGGTTCAGTTTCCTAGTACTCATGTAAATCCAGATGCGTATGGTGGTGCTTCCATCTGGAGTTAATTTGCAATGGCTAGAGGCCCTTGTGCACCGATTCTCTTTCTCACTCTCTTTCTCAAATAAGTGAATAAATAAATAAATAATACCTAAAATACTTAATTAAATTCAACATGTTGGTCTGAGGAGAAGATTCAATGGGTAAAATGTTTGCTATGCAAACATGAGGACCTGAGTTCAGATCTCCAGTTCCCACAGAAAATGCCAGGCCCGATAGTGTATACCTGTAACCCAAGAGCTGGAAAATGGAGACAGAAAATCCCTGGGGTTCACTGGCTACCTATTGTCAAGGAATATGGTGCAGAGAAATAAAGAAGGACACCTGACATTGACCTCTGGTGTCGATATGCATGTACACATATATTCATGCACACCTGCACACACACATACAATATACATTCACACCACACACATATACACATGCCACTGACAACACTAAAAGTGTCGACCAGAAAATATTTTGGCAAAAAATATAATGAAATTCAAATATGAATTATTTGAAGATACATGTAATGTGTCTGATGTAAGCATATCATGAAAACCTGTTGTAGTATTATTGATGAAATGAAATGATTAAGAGCAATTTAAAACCAGGCGTGGTGGCGCACGCCTTTAATCCCAGCACTCGGGAGGCAGAGGTAGGAGGATCACCGTGAGTTCAAGGCCACCCTGAGACTACAGAGTTAATTCCAGGTCAGCCTGGACCAGAGTGAGACCCTACCTCAAAAAAACAAAACAAACAAAAAAAAAAAAAAAGAGCAATTTAAGTGGCTGACAATAGAAAATAATTGAATCATGGTATGATGGTATGTGTCTGGATTGATATATGGAAATCAGCATGGTAAAAGAGGGTACACAGAATATAAAACTATATACCTTCTTAATTCCATAACTCTGTATGCATTTTAATAAGTGGACAAATGAAAATACACGAAGAAAATGAGAAAAGACAGTTTCTCTTTCTTAAAAAAAGTATTTTTGCAATTATCATATTGTTTTACAACTTCAAGTACAAAATAAGAGGCCATCACCCCTACTGAAAGTCAGAGAGACTCCATGCACAGTTTGCTGTCCTCTTAGCAAGAACACTGAGCAGAACAGTTGGATCACTGGGTCCCATTGCAGGCTTGATTATTAGCTACCTTGTTTACTAGCCAAGCCACAGTAAGCAAGTGTCTTAACCTCATCTTGACCAGTTTTCCATGCCTGTAAAATACGATTATTGTCACACCACCCCAGGAGGGTGATGGAGAGGATTAGATAACTTTTTGTTGGAAAGAACTTCGAATAGGCTTCAGCAATTGGTAAGCATCCTGAGAGAGCTCACTGTTGTTTTCATTGTTAGATGTTGTCAACATTACATCATAGTTCCCAAACAAAGCATGTGGCAAATACTGAATCATTCTAGTACTGAAACAGTTTACAACCAAATGAAAGCAGGCAAGTGCATCTGTCTTTTTGTTTTGACTTTTTGTTATGTGTGAAGCAGAGTTAATGCCTACAATCTTTCCTATTGGTAGGGAATGGGTAATTTCAGTAACAGACAAATTGAGTTATTTAGAATTAGAATGTTCTTTTTTTTTTTTTTTCTTCTCTGCAATGTCTCAAAGGCAATATAAATACCAAGTCCATGGAACTGACTAATGAATGATACTCAGACGAAATGTTCAAGTATCTAAACGTCCTACTTTTTAGCATATGTAGGAGCTATCATCATTCAAACAGATGTTTGTTTCAAATCCATTTTCATTGGCTAAATTTGCCCAACTGTCACAATCAATTCTCTGAATTTCCCACATGAGCTATGAAAATCACAGCCAGTCATTTCACATGAAGACATGAGACTTTATAGGATATTAATTTTTAGTCATCCTACATATGTGTAAAATAAAGGACATGGGAAATACTTACAATAAAGCTTTGTAATTTCTCTTCCAAGTTCTTTCCTAAGTTACATTGAAGGAAAATTAACTCCTTGTAGAAGAGTTGTTTTAATTTAAAAGAATCAAAATGCATTTTCAGTTTTTCTTTCCACTTATAAATTTTTCGTCTTCCTCTCCTGTCATGAAACTGTAATTTGGGAGGTCAGAAGATAGTAAAAAAAAAAAAAAAAAAAAAATCCCTGTATGACAGAATTCCCTGCTGGAATGCCTGAGGTTTTAGCAAACTGGGTATAAAGTGAACCTATCCTATGAAGTTATGAAATGGGTGACAGGAGTAAAATATAAGTTTTGGTTCCAAAGGAAGAAAGGAAACTAAAAAGTGGAACAGAAGAAAGAGATCAGAGTTCATACTAGCACAGTCAGCCCCAATTGCGAAGTGCTCTGCTCCGACTGCAGATGGGTGAAACAATTCTATGAGACAGAAAGAGAGCTGAGAGCCTCAGAAAAAAACATTTCCTACTGTCAGCACCAGATAATTTACAGAGAAGAGAGGAAGGGAGAGAGAGAGATAGAGAAACCTTTTGGCGGCCACCCTGGCAAAAGAGAGGGACAGAAACCTTGAGACCAAAAGGGGGGGGGGAACATAAAAAAACAGAGACTCAAAAAGTACAATCAACATTGAACACATCACTAAGTAGATTTTTAGTCCAATAAGATGGGATTCTGGGGTCTATATACCACATGGATGCTGAGAAAACCCTCTGTCCTCAGCTGTCAAAAGAACAGTGGCCACTTTGAAAGATCTCTGCTGACTCTGTAGGGAGGCAGCTTTAGGGGCAAAGGCTCCTCCCTGCCTGCAGTACCCACTCTGGGAACCCAAAGCAAATGTCACAAACTACCCTGTGAGTCCTGGCCTACAGAGTACCTCTTTGTAAAAGGAAAATCAAAACTGTGTGGAAAGGTTATCTGAGCCATAGACTGTGTCAGACCTTCTTACACAGCAGAATAAGGAGGATCACTGGGGCCAGGGTTTGTGGCACAGTGATGGAAAGTTTGCTCACCATTCTTCCCAGGACCTAGGGACTGAAAGAAACCTTCACTTATGATGCCCACTCCCCGGCACATGAATACATAGTCTGGGTGCACACAAACAATCCTGGGACCAACACAAGAAGCGGAACTCAGAAGAGATCTACCCAAGAGGCCAATTAAGGAAAAGTGAGATGGCACAGATATGGACTCTGTAGCTGTACCTGCATTCAGGCCAGCAATGGCATAAAGATGTCTGCAGCTGTACTCAGGTGAGTGACCTAACAGAGATACAGTGGGCACCTGTGCTCACAGAGGCACTTTGCCATATCTCATTATAAATTTGTAGTGTTTTAACCTGCACAGTTCTTCTCTCTCCTCTGTCTCACCAAGGCTCTTCCAAAGGCCACAGGTTGGACTGGATCTAGGAGACTCCCTCCATCAGCTTTCCCAGTCCTGGGGTGTTTCAGGTTCTTTTCCTTCTCTTGCCATTCTACCTTTACTTATCCCTGCCAGATCTTTCCTTGGCTTCTTTATTGTTCTCGTCTTCTGTTAACTCTCTCCTCTGTTTCTCTCTGCTGATATAATACTAATTGCTAGTCTTACTCTGGATATTTCTTTTCCATTCCTACATGTAGCACCTAACAGTTTAGTACAGGCTATGCTATCCTTAAAACTTTATTCCCCAATAGTTATTAGAGTTGACCAGGTAGTTTTTTGTTTTTTTTGTTTTTTATTGGCTGTATTTTCATAGTTGACTTATACATCAGAGAGGGGAGAGAGAGAAAGAGAAAGAGAGAGAAATAATAGGCATGCCAGGGCTCCCAGCCACTGTAAACAAACTGCAGATGCATGCACCACCATCTGCAGCTGGCTTATGTGGGTATATGGGTGCTGGGGAATCAGACCCGGGTCCTTTGGCTTCACAGGAAAGTGCCTTAATAACTAAGCCATCTCTCCAGCCGCAGAAGTGGCTACTTCTGAAGTTAGTGTTCTGCTCTTTGGGTGGTACAGGAGATTGAATCTAGTACCATAAGCACACAGGTTAAGGATTCTCCTACTGAACTAAATATACCGAAAGTCCAGTGCAAGGAAGAGCACCCCAACTCTACCACAACCTAATCTTGTTAAACATTAAAGACTTCAATTGGAAGAGGATAAGTTGTTAAAGCAAAATAAATAAGTAGATAAATAACCTATAATATCAGATGTGCTGGTCTCAAGACAGAAACACAAGAAGCATTATAAATCAAGGCAACATGACTCTTCTAAAAATTGCTTATTCTATAAATGGACTCCAGTGGCAGTATTTTTCATAAAATATCAAAGAATTCAAAAGGAATATGATAAGAATGCCCAACAAAAACAAAAAGGGCACAAACAAACTCCTGAATGAATTCAAAGAGAGTGTGAAATAAAGGCCAAATAAAATACAAAAACCAACACAGGAAATGAAGGAGGAACTCAGTAAAGAAAGAGAAACACCGAAAACTAATCATTTTTTGGTATTTTGGAAGCTAAAAGCTCAGTGGAAAGCCTCTGCACCATTGCTGTTGGAAGCAGGAAGCATGTGATTGCCTTGAATCTCCAAGAGACTATGGACTTTGTAACACTGTGTTGGGAGCATGCGGTTTGTTTCTAGATTTTCATAGGGGAGTCACAGTTTAGATTGCCTTGAATCTCCAAGAGACTATGGACTTTGTAACACTGTGTTGGGAGCATGCGGTTTGTTTCTAGATTTCCATAGGGGAGTCACAGTTAAGATTGCCTTGAATCTCAGAAGAGACTTTGGAACAATGTGGAGACTAAGACCATGGGGAGAAACGCAGCTTGAATGTAAAACTTTTAAAGTTGTACTGAGTGTACTATACATAAAGATATGGACATATAGCCCATAGGGGTCAGGGGACTAACATGGTCTGAATGTAAAACATTGTCTATAGGCTCATGTGTTACAACACTTCAGGTGTTCAGGTGGCTGTTTGAGAAGACTGTTGAACTTTTAGGCATGGAGCCTTGCTAGAAGAACTGGGTCACTGGAGACAGGTCTTAAAATTTTATAGTGTGACCTCACTTCCTGTTCACCCTCTCCTTCCTGACCATAGAATAAATGTAACCAGCTGTCCATCTGGTCCTACTGCCATGCCTTCCCCCCTGATAGAATGTGTTTCCACAAAACTATAAATCAGCATAAACCCTTCGTACTTAATCACAGGAATGAAAAAGGGTTAAATTTCAAGAAAGCTGCTTCTCCTGCCTACCACCTCCCAGAAAGTATGACCAAGACCAGAATAATCTCTAGCAAATGCTAAGGAAATCTACTTACCCTCACTACCCTTGCCTGGAGGAGATGTCTCAGCCACTGCCCGTGGCCTTCAGTGGAGATTTGGCAATCCAAAGTGTTCTGTCCCAAGGGAGTTGTGCAGGCACTCCAGAGAACCCTTTTAAGTAGTCATAAAAATCTGGTCCCAAAAAAGGAAATTCCCACATTATCCCTACTATCTTGAGGCATCCTGAATCATAATGCATTAACCCCTTTCCTCACAATGCAGTTCTCAACACTCCCCTTCCAGAAAGCCCTTAAACTCTCCTTCCTTCCTTACTCCAGGTGCCAATGCTAAACTTTCTTTTGCTTCAGGTCCCACCAGTCTCAGTTGGCACTCCAAAGCTTTGGTCCTGCTGCTCTTTCCTCATATTCACTAAGCTTGTCCACCCAAGAAACTGTCTCTAGCCCCTACTGTCAACCCTTAACCTGACAAATTAACTGACACCTTTATAAGAATCCATGTGTAATATAAAACTAAAGGATAGTTAAGTCAAAGTAAGATAGATATACAATTGTGATTTTATTACATGCTCATTTGAGATTAAAATAATGAGATCTACCCAATCCTTTTATGATTCCTACTGTATAACAATTTTTCAATAATATTACAATAGCCATACTCATAGTTGAAATATATTTTATATGCAGGTAATTCCTCCTATCATCTAAATGTGAGCGTGCTTATATTTGTTTCCCTTCTGAGATAAAAAAGAATTTGATTTTAAATATGAATAAAGTAAATAGCAATTTCCCAATTGAAAAATTATTATTTGCTTATCCAGTCTTTATTGGAGCATTGTAAGCTAGAAATACATATCAGCACTACCATTTATTTATGTGGACTTTCACCTCAGATGTCTAACCTTCACTTTCATATGAGAGCACTCTGTCCCAAAGATCTCCAAATAAGTACTTGAATAAAACCACAATATAATCATAGCTATGAAGAATATATTTAATTTCAAGTGCTGCTATAAAGAATTTCACAAATGGCATGACAAGGCCCTTTTATTGTTCCCAATTTCATCGCATACCTTCATAATAGTCCACATGAGAATGAAGCTAGGATGGTCTCAATCCCTTTTATCAATCCACTCAGTCACAGAAGATCATTACTCTGACATTATTGGTTTTGCTCTACTTATTTGCAGTGTCCCTATTGTAACATTTCTGAAATGTGTTGAACAGAGGTGATTTCTGAAGAACCTGCAAGTAGTATCAGAATTACTGGGATAAACACATACTTGTCTAAATAAGCTGATAAGAAAACAACCTGTTATCTGAAAAACAAATGTCCTCCAGAATGAGCAAGTTGTGAAGTGGCAAAAGATATCTGAATTTTCCTCTTTGGCATTTCTCAGTGAAAACACCCTTGTGACAAAGTTTTACTCAGATATCTGTCAATGCTTATGTAGTTAAGTATTAGAATTCCTTTTGCTTTCAAATTTGGGCCCACAGGTTATAACATCCCAGTAATGATTGTTAAGGTTTTCAATGTTATGCTTTAGTCATAATAACCTCAAAACTACACAAAATGGTGAATAATATCCCAACCACTGCACACATAGTCTAAGAGTGCCACATGAAGAGTTGGCTTGGTCACAAATCTGTCATTCATTGTTCCAGGAGCAAATGTATCTTGACAAGAATGAATTGCTTGTTATGTTTTGAAAATACTGTTTTGGAGAAATTTCAAGGAAATATATTGGGGTAAAGAAGGCTGATACAACACAATGCATTCTATATAGATTTCTTAAAACTATCAGTTGTGTTTAGGATGAGGAAGTCAATTGTAGACAGCACTGCATGAGAAAAGATAAGAGGGAGACATATGATTACTACTCAGATAAATGTAAACTCATGTAAATTAACACTTAATTCTGGTATGTTATTATGCTAACATCAATAAATAAAAAATTAACATTATTAAAACATTTTAAAATAGAAACATTTTTAATTTTATTCATTTATTGTTGGGATTCAAAAGTGCACTTCTAGTCCATTCTGCACCTGTCTTCCTGGCAAAGTGCTAATTTACAGCAGTAGATACATTTCATTAATCTTACATATGCTCTATTCATATATTATATGCTGTTCTGTTTTCTTTTTAAGCTGACATGTTGTTTGCCTTATTAGTAGGGCATCACTCTCTGCACCTCCACACATAGAATCAGCAGCTCTAATTCTAACTCCTCTCTCCTTTTGCCCTAGATAGGATAAGTTCAGTACTCTTTTTCAAGTGTAAACTTCTTTAATAATTAGTCTTTATATAAAATTCCAAGATGTGCTTTAAGTTCCTTAGTTAATTACCCACTACTTGAACCTTTTACCTATAACCTTGACAGTAAATTTCCCCTAATAAAAGATTAACTCCCTTTGCAGATGTGAATTTCTTCAGTCACAGTTGACCATATGGGATCACTCAGTTACAAGCTTTGCTTGTCAGAAATTGTGTTTTTATGTCACTGTCCCATACGTTAATTTCATGTAAATGCCAAGGATGGCTTCAATATGTGTAGGTATACTCTAATGTATTCCATGTAGTTTGAGGCACATGTACTCTAAATAGAACTAATTACATAGCAGAAGCAGTTTGCCTAGCACTATTTACAGCTATTACTATGATACAACCATGTTGGAAATTATATTTAAAAGCAAAACATTTCTCTAACTAAATTGATAGGAAGATTTTATAATTTATATATTATGTAACTATTTTTAAAATTTTGTGTGTTTCTAGTGTACTTCAAAAATAATTATAGAATGGAGATGGGAGAAACCAAAGTTTATTGCACAAATCCTGGAAAATGGACTAATGAACACTGAATTTAATTCATTGAACTTCTTAGATTGTAGAGAGCCTCACATGCACTTGTCGCATGCTAGAGAAATGGGATATAAAAGATAAAATTTATCATTTATGGCCAAGAAATCATCTCACTCACATTTACTAGTTAGATATAGTTATCTTAAAAGAACAAATCAACTACCAATCACCCCACAGTATTATCCATGATATATTTTTTTAAATAATCATTGTAGGACTTCAGATAAGATGGCAGGCTATGGGCTGCCTCTGTGGGAGTCAGAGAATGAAAGAATCAGAATAAGAAAAAATAGAATATGCTCCAAGAAAGAAAGAAAGAGGACTATATTCCAAAGAGGAAAACAGAGAATGGCCTTCAGAAATCCATGAAGGAAATGAAAGATATGAGAAAAGAGCAGGAGAAAAAGAGACTAGAGCCAAGCATGGTAATGCACACCTTTAATCCCAGCAATCAGGAGGCAGAGGTAGGAGAACCACCATAAGTTCAAGTCCACCCTGCAACTACATAGTGAATTCCAGGTCATCCTGAGCAACAATGAGACCCTACATCAATAAATAAAAGAGAGAGAGAAAGCATGACACTAAAATAAACTGTACATAGTCTCCTCAGCCATGCAGGAGGGAGGGAAGCAGAAGGAATCTTTGAAAGATAGATAGTCCAACCCTCAGGATAAGCCCACAGTGCTCATAGGCCTCAAATTCGCCATGGGTTGTGGTGAGGCTGAGAAGACTATGTACAATGGTGCAGAGAAATCCCATTTTGTCACATTGTACACCCTGAGAGCAGCAGCTGTATACCACCTTGAAAGTATCTATTGAATCTGCAGTGGAATCCTGAGATATCCTAGAATAGTGAGATCAGGAAAAAGCCACAGCTCAAAGAGCCTCAAGGACCTCCTTAGTCCCTCAGCCAGGGAACCCCAAGGAGGCAGGTGTAGAGAACAAGACAGCAGCACACAGGTACGCAGATGATACAGGTGTCAGCCAGGAAGCGCAGATCTAGCGGGGAAGTGCATAGAAGAGCTGGCCCTGGTCGCAGTGGCCAAGAACAGGTCTCATCAACTAAATAACCCTGGAGTCTGACAGGTTTGAGCAGGAGGACATTTGGTCAAACTATGAAGTCACCAATCTGCCATTCACTATTGTAGACTTCAAGAACTCTGAAGTTCCAGGATACATGAGATACCTATTGCTGTATCCTTCCAGCAAGGTGGTAAATACTAAAGATGTTTTGACATTGCAAAGAGAGGTACTTTGTCCATGTTAATCTCACTGCTTTTCACCCTACCATTACACTGGACAGATACCCATAGACACACATACTAAGCCATCAATCACCCCAGAAGGTGTTCTCTGGGAAGTCTCAAAAGGGTGAGAGAACCATCCCAGACTACAAAGTACAAAGCAGACTTTGGGGAGCTGTCGATTAACCTCATACATCACATAGACTTAAGAACAGAAATTACATGATCATTTCAATAGATGCATAAAAGGCCTTGATAAAATGCAACATTTCTTCATGATTAAAACCCTGGAAATACTAGGGATGGAGGGATCATATCTCAATATAATAAGGGCTATATATAACAGATCTAAAGCCTATATACTACTAAATGGGAGAAAACTTGACACATTTGAACTAAGGTCTAAAAAACATAATGGGTATCCACTCTCACCACTGTTAATTAACACAGACTTGAAGTCTTAGCTTGAGCAACACGATAAGATAAAAAGAAAAAAATGCCCACAAATTGAAATGGAAGAAGTTAATCTAGCCCTATTTGCAGATAATGAGATCTATATCTAAGTGACCAGAAAGACTCCACCAAAAACAGCTAGAGCTGATAAATACTTTCAACAAAGGGGCAGGATATAGAATTAACACATAAAAATCAGTAGCTTTGGTATATACCGTGACAAACTCATGGAGAAAGAAATCATGGAAGCAGTTACATTTATAATAACCACAAAAGTTAAATATCTTGAATATTTCTAACCAAGAAAGTGAAAGACTGCTACAATGAAACATTAAAACACTAAAGACATAAACTGAAGAAAACATGAGAAGGTGGAAAGATCTCCTATGCTCCTGGTCAGAAGAATTAGTACAATAAAAATAGCCAATCTACCAAAATCAATATATAAATATGATGCCATTCCAGTCAAAATTCCAGCATCAATCGTCATAGAAATAGAGAAATCATCTTGGGGGCTGGAGGGATGGCTTAGTGATTAATGTGCTTGCCTGCAAAGCCAAAGGACCCAGGTTTGATTCCCCAGGACCCACGTTAGCCAGATACACAAGTGGGCACACCCATCTGGAGTTCGTTTGCAGTGACTGGAGTCCCTGGCATGCCCATTCTCCCTCTCTCTTTCTCTCCCTCTCTCTACCTCTCCTTCTTTCTCTGTCAAATGAATAAACATAATTTAAAAAAAAATGCCATCTTGGGCTGGATGGATGGCTTAGCTGATAAGGCATTTACCTGCAAAGCCAAAGAACTCAGGTTCAATTCCTGAGGACTCACCTTAGTCAGATGCACAAGGGGGCACACATGCCTGGAGTTTGTTTGCAGTGGCTAGAGGCCCTGGCATGCCCATTTCTTTCTTTCTTTCTCACTCTCTCTCTCTGTCTCTCAATCTCTCTCTCTCTCTCTCTCTCTCTCTCTCTCTCTCTCTCTCTCTCTGTCTCTCTCTCTCTCTCTCCCTCCCTTCCTCCCTCTCTCCCTCTTTCTCTGTCAAATAAAGTATTTAAAAGAAAAACCATATTAAAATTCATATGGAAGTACAAAAGGCCTCTGATAGCCAAAACTTTCCTCAAGAAAATGAATATTATTACCATACCTGATTTCAAAATATACTACAAAGCCATAGTAATAAAACTGCATGGAACTGGCATGAGAACAGACAACAGATTAGAGGAATAAAATAGAATATCCAGATATAATAACTACAGCTACCTGATCTTTGACAAAGAAGTAAAAAAAAACTGCACACTGGAGAAAAGAAAGCATCTTCAATAAATGGTGCTGTAGAACTTGGGTAACCACATGTGGAAGAATAAAATTAGACCATCTTTTCTCACCCTACATAAAAATAAATTCCAAATAGATCAAGTACCTTAATATAAGGCCTGTAACTCTAAAGTGACTAGAGAAAAAGTAAGAAGAATACTCCAAGACATAGGCATAGGGGGAAACTTTTTGAATAAGACCACAGTAGCCCAAGGAATTAGACAAACACTCAAACATTAAACCTCATGAAGCTAAAAAGTGATTATACAGATAAACCAATCATCAACAAAGTCAAAAAACAAATATAGAATGTGTGAAAATCTCCAACTATACATCTGAGAGAACTTTAAAATTACAATATACAGAGAACTCAACAAAGTGAGCAATGACACAATCTACCCACTCAAAAATGTGGTACAGAATAGAAAAGAGCTTTCAAAGGGAAAAATGCCAATGGCCAATAAACATTCAAAAACATGTTCAACATCTTTTGCCAATACCAAAACTAAGAAGGAAATGCAAATTAAAACTACATTGAAATTTATTTCACTCTGGTGAAAATGGCAATCATCAAAAAGTCAACTGACAACAAATGCCAATGTGGCTGTAAGGAAAGAGGAACCCTCATCTATTGTTGGTGAATCTGCAAACTTGTACAGCCACTATGGAAATTGATATGGAGACTCCTCAGAAAGCTGAAAATAAATCCCTATTAGATCCAGCTACACCATTTTTGGACATATGCCCTAATGATTCTATTCCTTAGTATACTTGCTCAGAAATGTTTGTTGCTGTTCTATTCACAACAACTACTAGGAAGTGGGATCAGCCCATCAAATTATGAATGGATAGGAAGATGTGGCATGTATACATAATGAAACACTCCTCAACAGTAAGAAACAATGAAATAATAAAATTTGTAGAAAAAAAATGGATGTATTTGGAAAAACATCATACCAAGCAAGACTCATAAAGACAAACGCTGGATGTTCTCTCTCATGTGAAGATTCTAGAATGGAATAGTTTTATGTGTTTATAAGTTGTAAGAGTCAGGAGTATCTGTAAGAAAACTAAAATGAAGCTTGGAGAGAGAGGAAGTAGGGAGGGTGAGGAGGGAGTACTTGACTGGCAAGTGGAGGGACAGAATACAGGAGGTAGAAGGCTCTGAAGTGCAGGGATAAGAGAGGGTGGGAGGAAACAGATACACAAATATAAAGACAGCATTAATCAGTACCATAGAAAACTTCATTTCGGTTAGCTACTTAGAAGATAGAACTTTCATTATTAATAGACCTTAAGACAGAAGGGGAAGAGTTTGGTCAGAAGCACTCTGTAGGGGTGAAGAATCTTTACCTCCAAACCATAAGGTTGGTGCTGGAAATCCAAGCATCCATGGGAAATAGAGAGATTATGCTGGAACTGTGAAGGGAGCCAGCTCCCAGATGGCCAGTTCTCACAGCAATGGAACAGTCTATGTGAACTGTCAGGGGATAATGTTCACCAACAGAGTGAACAAGCAGTTGATCCTGCACGCTACAAAATTGACCATCCAGGCAAGATGTACACACAAGAGCAATAGTAGCACACAGGCTGTGGGGACAATCAAGTGCTCTCTGATTGTATATGAGGTCCACTTAGTGGGAGGGAATTCATACCTGTTACTGCAAACCAGTGCAATCATCCAAAAATAATAAGTGACAAATGATAAGAATAAATAATACTGAGAGTGGAAGACATGGTTCATGAAATCAGCATTCAAATATCCATAAGAAAAAAATAGAAATGATAATGACTACATGCCCAAGAAATTTGGGATACTATCCGGAGATCAGACAAAAGAATCCACAGGATACAAGAACTACTAGAGATAAACATTAACGGCAAGACAATCTAGGAAAGGAAATGATAGCATAAAATTTTCCAAAATCTAGGGAAAGAAATGTACATCCCAATACAAGAGACACATAAATAGTCATGACAAGAAAAGAATTTCTCCAATGATGTCAAAAATGCAAAGCACATTGAGCCATTGATCGGGAAGAAGAGAAAAAAAAAAAATCAAACTAATCCACAAAGATAGAAGCCAAAGACAAACATCATGATTGAGATGGGGAGGTAATATGATGGAGAATGGAATTTCAAAGGGGAAAGTGTGGGGGGGAGGGAGGGTATAACCATAGGATATTTTTTTCATAATCATGGAAAATGTTAATAAAATTAAATAAAAAAGACAAACATCAGTATTTCCTGAGCATTACTTAAAGCCAGGAAAGCATGAAACAATGTATGTAAAGCCCTGAAAGTATATAACTGCCACCAAGAGTATTCTATCCAGAAAAGTTTTCTTTTCAGATTGATGGAGATATGAAGACATTTCAAGATAGTTCATACCATCAAAGCAGCACTTACAGAAGATACTTAAATAACTACTATACACAGAGATAGAAGAAACTCTCCAGCTGAAAAGCAAAAGAGCTGAAAAAAATCCATAAATTGAACAGAAACCAAAAACAAGCTGGCACAGCTATTCTGATATCTAAAAAAGTAAAGCTACACCATAGATTAAATGGACTTAACATTTATCTACAGACTATTCCATTCAGCAGACACAGAATAAGCCTTCTCAGCACTGCATGGAGCCTTCTCAAAAACACACCACATTCTAGATACAAAGAAAGTTTTCCAAATACCTTTGGAATTTAATGGAATGAATCTCTTGTATTACATCAGAGCATAATACAACAAAACTGAAAGTCAATAGCAAGAAAAATGACAGAAACTACATCAATACATGGTGAATAACCCATGAACATTTGAATGACCAGTGGGTTGCTGAAGAAAACAGCAAAGATATTTAAAAGTTCCTAGATTTAAAAGAAAATGAAAGTTCAACTTGTCCAAATAGTTGGGACACAACCAGAACATTTGTAAGATGGAAAACCATAGCTATGAGGGTCTAGTTTAAAAAAAAAAAAAAAACAGAAAAATGTAAACAAGTAACCCAATGATATACCTTGAGATCTTAGAAAACTAAGAACAAACTAAGCCCTAACTAAGTGGATGGCAAGAAATAATACAGACCATGTAACAATCAGCAATATATGGCACCAATAATGGAGATTGGGTGGGTAGAGGGCTCAGTGGATAAAATATTTGCCAAGCAAGCATGAGGACCTGAGTTCAGATTTTCTGTCTCTGTGAAAGTGCCGAGTGTTGTGGTATATGCCTGTCATCCCAGCTCAGAAAATAAGACAGGTGTATGCCCATGGCAACACGCTGTGTAAACTAGCCAAACTGATGAGATCTCGGTTCAGGGATAGACCCTGTCTTGTCTACTTATAACACCCTGAACATGACCCTTCTCATCTAATGTCAGAAGCAAAGGTCAGGTCTGATTAGTACTTGGATGAGAGAGACCCTGTCTTAATAAATAATTGAGAAAGATTCCTGATGTTGACCTCTGCCCTCAACATGCATGGGCTCTCACATACACACATAAATATGCATGTACACTACATACATATGTGTACTCACAGTATATAAATTAATAAAATTTTTAAATAAAGTACTTAGGAATAATCCTGGGAAGGTTCTACAGTGACAACTTAAAAACATTGAAGAAAACAATTGATGAAGACACTGGACATCTCCCATGTTCCTGGGTCCACAGAACTAATATTATAAAAATGGTTGTTACCAATAAATTTAATGCAATCTTCATCAAAATTCCAATGTAATTCTTCACAGAACTAGAAAAAAACCCTAAAGTTTATATGGAATCAGAAGAGATCATAAAGTCATTGCAACATTGGGTTAAAAAATAAATCAGGCTTCACAATGCCTGATCTCACACTATACCACAGAATGATAGTAATAAAAATCTGTAGTAGAGGACTGGAGGGATGGCTCAGCAATTAAGGTGCTTGCCTGCAAAGCCCAACAACCCAGGTTCTATTCCCCAGCACCCTCATAAATCCAGATGCACAAAGCAGTGCATATATCTGGAACTTGTTTGGAGCAGCTTAAGGCCCTGGTGTGTGCCCATTTGATCTCTTGCTCACTCACTCATTCACTCACTCTCACTCTTGCTCTCTTGCTTGCTTGCTCATTCTTCTTTGCCAATAAATATTGTTTTAAAAAATTAATGACTATTATTAAGAAAATGAATAGCCTAGTGTGATGACACACACCTTTAATTCCAGAATTTAGGAAGATGATCGCTGTGAGGTCAAGGCTGGCATGAGACTACATAGTGAGTGATTTCCAGGTCAACCTGGGCTAGAGCAAGAACCTACCTCAAAAATAAATAATAATAACAAATTCTGGCAAGGTTGTAGAGAAAGAGGAACCCTTATGCATTGCTGGTGGGAATAGTAAGTAAAAAGACAATATAAGATTCATCTATACTCTTGGCTGTATACTTGTGGGGTTTTAACTCAGAATCCTGTTGATTTTGTAGCAATCAAATAAGCCTAAGTACTTAAAATACAATAGATTAAAGGCAAATCTAGGTGGGCACTGAGGGGCATCAGCATTGTCTTGCTTGACATTTACTTCAGGAAGAATCATTGCCCTTTGCATAGACAATGCAGGATTAATTCCCAGAGGCAAAGATGGAGAGGGCATACTTCAGGGTTTGGGGTGACAATGTATCAGCTGCTAAAACAGGAGGCTGCTTCCTCAGGCAAATCAAAGCAGGCAGAATCTGAGCATTCAATACCCTCATCTTCATCAGGGTCTTCCCACACATCTCCATCCCCAGTCACAGAATTCCACTCTCTTCTAATCAGTGCCTATCCTTCCCTTTTTCTCTTGCAAAATTTTCATTTGTTCATTAACATAAAATGAATTGCATTTCATTATGTTGCTTTTTGAACAAATTTTGGTTTTGTTTCATTGTTCCCTTCCCCCTCCTGATTCTCTCAGTACCCTCCTTTGTGTGCTCTCCCCACAGTGTATTCAATGCCCTCCCCTCTGCTCCTCCCCCACACTGTATTCAATCCCTCCTCTCTGGTATTCTCCCACACTGAATTCATTCCCTCCTCTCTGGTATTCTCCCACACTGAATTCATTCCCTCCTCTCTGGTATTCTCCCACACTGAATTCATTCCCTCCTCTCTGGTATTCTCCCACACTGAATTCATTCCCTCCTCTCTGCTCCTCCCCCACACTGAATTCATTCCCTCCTCTCTGGTATTCTCCCACACTGTATTCAATCCCTCCTCTCTGGTGTTCTCCCACACTGAATTCATTCCCTCCTCTCTGGTATTCTCCCACACTGAATTCATTCCCTCCTCTCTGGTATTCTCCCACACTGAATTCATTCCCTCCTCTCTGGTATTCTCCCACACTGAATTCATTCCCTCCTCTCTGGTATTCTCCCACACTGAATTCATTCCCTCCTCTCTGGTATTCTCCCACACTGTATTCAATCCCTCCTCTCTGGTGTTCTCCCACACTGTACAGCCTCCTTTCTGTTTTCCTGCTATCTCCTTTTGTACCCCATACACACACATACCCATCTCTCATCACCTCTTGATCCCCTCTTATGGTCTCCTGTGTATTTACATAATTTATACCCACTCTGAGATACCCTTATTTACATACTTATGAAGTTTATAAATTGGGATCTGCATATGAGAGAGGATATCTGATTTTTGCATTTCTGGGCCTAAGTTACATCATTTAGTTTAAAGCTTTTCTGGTTCCATTTTCCTGAAATTTTATAATTTCATTTTTCTTGACAGCTAAATAAAATTCTACGGTGTATATGTACCACATTTTTCGTTACCAAGCCACCAGTGATGGGCATCTAAGTTATGCCAGTTCCTAGCTATTGTGAATATTCATGTTCATTACTGCTCTATTTACAACTAGTAAATACCTTCACCTTTAACTGCCAACAGGCTTTGAGGCTGGGTCTTAAACCTGCATTGTAAATCAGCCAGTTGTGTGATGAACACTTGAGTCTGGTTTTCTGCAACTTTAGCAGTATGGCTGCTGGAGAGATTTTCTTCCAGGGCATATTTAAGAACCTTTCCAGTGTTTACGCACAGTTGGGGCTGGGATATTTCATCTCTGAACTCATTCTTTTTCCCTTATTATTTTGTCCAGAGATGCTAGGAGAAACCAGTCAGCATAATTATATTACTTACTTTTCCACAAATGTGCAAAAGTTTTATATTTAGAGTCACTAAATTCTTTGATCCTCACAAGAAATTAATCGGGATAATCTAATGCATTTATTTTCCATAGTTCTTTAAAGAATTCACACTGCAGAATATCAGTGTGATCAAAGTAGAGAGCCAGCTCCAGAAACCATTAAGTCCACTAGAAAAAAAATTGATTCTTATGGTTCTAGAAGCACTCCTAGTACCATCATCTAGAGGAACAGAAAAGACAGAAAGAATCTATATTACAAAAAGCGTTTATTAGAATGGCTTATACAATATGGGTTGGGCAATCCCACAGTAACTCTTTGCACGCTGGAGAGGCTGGGATCCCAGGAGCCACTCATTTCCTGGGACTGGATATCGCAGTAGTCCCGATATAGTGCTGAAGTCCTGAAGGATTCCTGGAGAGCCTCTGGTCTTCAGTTCACATAGGAAGGCCTAAAAAACTGGGTTCAAGTATCAGCAAAGAATAAAGAGTAGGTATGCTCATTGGCAAGCAGGTAACTCAGGCAGACCAAGACACTGTGTTCTCCTCGGGCTTTATGTCTGGCTCATCACTGAAAGGGCTGCTTATTCTTGGGGAGGGTCTTTCTCCCTCAGTTAATCCTTGCTGGAACTATCCTCACAAACCCACCCAGGGGTACACATGTTACCTGCTTGCTGATCCAAGCTAGTAGATAATTAACATTAGTCATCACACTATGCTTCAGATATTGCTTCTGGAAACTGTTTCCAGTTGATTATTACCACTGCTCATTTTTCAAGTTTGTATTAGGATTTAATTGTTCAAATGAACCATTATATCGCCTCATTCATTTTAAAAATATTTTTATTAATTTGGGCTGGAGAGATGGCATAGCAGTTAAGGCACTTGTCTGTGAAGCCTAAAGACCCATGTTCAACTCTCTAGATCACATGTAAGCCAGACGCACAGGGTGATTCAAGAGTGCAAGGTTGCCCATACATACAAGATGGCGCACATGTCTGGAGTTTGGTTGTAGTGGCAGGAGGCCCTGGTGCACCAATATTCTCTTTCTCTCTCTCTCCCTTTCTCTCTCACAAAAATACAAAAATATAATTTATTAATTTGTTTGTGAGAAACAGAGTATGGGCATTCCAGGGCCTCTTGCTACTGTAATGAACTCTGTACAAATGTGCCACTTTGTGCATCTGGTTTTAAGTGGGTACTGGGGAACCAAACCCAGGGCCAACAGGCTTTACAAACAAATGCCTTTAGCCACTGAGCCATCTCTCCCATTCCATTTCATTCATTTTGATGGTCTCAGCCATGTTTATACTGATAAACTATTCCATGAGATGGTTATCCTTTTAACAGTATCATTAATATTTTTGTGAATGAATATCATGTTAGTACTGCTGACAAAGGAGGTAGAGTGTTCTAAATATTGTTCATCTTGTATTGTTGAAAATTAATTCATTGATTTTTTCATTCATAATCAATGCCTTGAGAAAATGGTCACATTCAAATGTGAGCATGAAATAGGACAGTTTTTTCTTTCATACTCAACATGCCATACATTACAACAGTGGCTATAGCTGTGAGTTTTGTACTGATTCTCCAGATTATGGAGCTATAAATACAATAATTCAGGATTAGCTTCATGCCAGTGGAATTGTTCTCATTTGTCAATTTCGCCAGTGTCTGCTGATTTATATGTTCTAAATATATACTTCTCCCAGCACTCGGGAGGCAGAGGTAGGAGGATCGCCGTGAGTTTGAGGCCACCCTGAGACTACATAGTTAATTCCAGGTCAGCCTGGGCTACAATGAGACCCTACCTCGAAAAACAAAGCAAAACAAAACAAAACAACAACAATATATACATACATACATATATATATATATATATATATATATATATATATATATATATATATTTCTCTTTTAAGCAATATAAACAACTGAGATACTACATTTAGAGATACATTCATCTAAAAAAACAAACCTCCCCAAATATACAAAAATGATGATAATCATATACTTATAAAAACATACATAGAAGTATCCTGGTCATTGGAAGAATTCAGACAAATACTTCAATAATTTTGACTTGGGCAGTAACTACTGATAGGTGGCTTTCTGTGTGAAAGGATACTAACACACACATTTTGACCTCATTAAGCAAGTAAAAGTCAGTTTAGCAAGTCATTACTGATTTATTTTTACTACTCAATATTGAACTAAGTGAAGAAGAAATGTTAAAGATCTGGGCTGCTTGTTGTCATGTAAGTTAGAATTATACAGGGATTCAAAATGAAAAATTTAGGCAAAATAATTTTGCTCACATTGTTTTATTCATGACTATCACTGTCAGTTGTAACCATCTCTCTGGATTGGGAAGATGGCTCAGCAGTTAAAGGCACTGCTTACAAAGCTTGCCAACCTGGGTTTGATTCCCCAGTAATTATGTGCATCTCAAAATGCAAATTAAAACTATGCTGAGATTTCATCATACTCTTCTCACAATGGCTATCATTATGAAATCTACTAACATTAAATTCTGGTGAGTGTATGGGAATCCTTCTCCATTATTAGCCAGCAGCTAATATGGAAGTCAGTGTGGGGGTTTCTGAGTCATTTAAAAATAGTCCTACCATAAGGCGTGGCTATGATACCCCTGGAAATATACCTTAAAGGCACTATACTTTATTAAAGAGATACTTTTTCATCAATGTTACCACTGCTCTATTCACAATAACTAGGAAAAGAATCACCCTAGATGCCCATCAACTGATGAATGGATAATGAAGATGTGATACATACACACAATGGAGTTTTATTCAGTTGTAAAGGAAATTATGAAATTTGCATAAGAATGAATGGATTTGGGAAAAATAAAGTGAGGTAACCCAGGCTCAGAAAGTCAAATTTTAGATGTTCAGTCATATGATACAAAACCTAGATTCAAATGTTTTGATTTATATGTAAGATAGAGTCAGCAGTAGAGGCTACCAAAAAACTAGAAAGGGATCATGAGGGAAGGCTTAAGGGGAGGGTATAGTATTTATGTAAGGAGAGAGGTAAAATGCTAAGGATTATATGTTCTAAGATGGTGAGGGGAGGAGTGTATATGAAAGGATTGGATAGGAGGAGGGTTAATCAAATTAAAGATGTTATAAATAATTCATATGGAAACCAACTTCTGTTTTGGTAAAATAAAAGATTATAGTTAAAACAGAGTTTGGAAAAGAAGTACCTTATCTGAATGGATAATGGAGAAGCTCTTGGTTTTCCTCAAGAACTATATTGCAAAACCCTATTTCTGAAGACAACACTTGTTTTGGTTGCAGGACAGAGAAATCAAGCTGGAACTTAGCTGGAAGTCTCTTCCCTGTTGACAAGCTGTCATTGTGCTGGGAAATGCCATGCAGATTTCTAGGAAAGAAGAATTATAAGTAGTCATAACCAGTAGTGGATCCTATGAGCTACACAAGTGGCCAGGTAGGCAAGATGAAGACAAATATCTTAGGGTGAAAGATGGAAAATGTACTCCAAGTAAGTGAAACTTGAACAAAAGCAGGTGTAAACATAGTAGAATTTGTCAAAAGAGGTAAAGATGGTCACATCACACAGAGTAAGGGAATAATCTATCAAATAGGTATTATAGTGCTAAAGATATGTACCCATCAAGCATCAATACTTATAATTTTATAAAACAAACACTACTATATGTAAAAGCACAGACTAATTCAGTACAATCATAATGGATGATTTTAATAACCCATTCTTGCCCAAGGAAATAATAAATATCACAGCTTATTAATATTATAATTCCAAAATACCTAACATACATCTACAGAATACTTCACCCAAAGACTTAACCAAAATACTCATTTTTGTCACAAGGTCATGGACATTCTCTAACGTAAACATATAGTAAACCAAGTCTTAATAAATGTAAGAAAACTAAAATAAGGACTAGAGAGATGGCTTACTGGTTAAGTGCTTGCCTGTGAAGCTTAAAGACCCAGGTTCACTTCTCCAGGTCCAATGTAAGCCTGATGCACAAGGTGGCACATGCATCTGGAATTTGTTTGCAATGGCTAGAGGCCCTGATGTATCCATTCTCCCTCTCTCTCTCCATCTCTCTGTCTTTAATAAATAAATAAATCTTTATTTAAAAAAAGTCAGAATAAGTCCTTGAATTCTGTTTGTTCACAATGTAGTAAAATTAGAAACCAATAAGCCAAATGACAGACGGAGCTGAAGGGATGGCTTAGCAGTTAGACACTTGTTTATGAAGCCAAAAGATCCCAGTTCAATTCTCTAGGACTCACATAAGCAAGATGCACAAGGGGGTTCATGTGTCTGGAGTTCATTTGCAGTGGCTGAATGCCTTGGCATGCCCATTCTCTCTCTCTAATAAACAATATATATATTTTTAAAAGATAGATGACAGAAACTCTGCAAACTCATAGAGACTAAACAACACACTATTGAAGAGTGAAGGTGTCACCAACGAATCCAGGAGAGAAATTTTAAAACTCTTTGAACTGAATTGTGATGCAGCCCAGATAGGTAGGGACCAGAAATGTGGGATACAACGAAAATCAAGCTAACGGTGAAGTTTGCCTACATTCAAAAAACAAAGTGATCTCAAAGAAACAACTTATTGATTAACTTCAGGGTCTTAGAAGTACAAGGTTTAGCTTATTCTAAAATCAAGCAAAAATGGAATCACAGTAGAAATTAATAAAACAGATATGAAAGGAATGATACCTGGATCAAAGAAGCACAAAGGATTAGATCTTAAACAGCATCCCCAAGATTAGCCAACCCTTAGTTACATAATCCAAAACAGAGCAAAAAGATACAAATCAATGAATTTAGAAGTAAAAAAGGAGACATTATAATAGATACCAAAGAAATTCAGAAGATCAGTTAAGCATACTTTAAAAACTTATTTTCCAATAAACTGGAAGAGATGCACAAATTCCTTGACACATATATCATTCTGAAATTAAGTTAAGAGGATGTGAATAGCTCAAAAAGATCTACAACAAGCAATAATATTGAACAAATAATTTTTAAAAATTCTCCCAACTAATAAAGTCCAGGCACAGCTGGATTTACTGCTAAATTCTACCAGATATGCAAGAAGTATCACCACCAAAGCTCCTCAAGCTATTCTATGAAATAAAAATGGAAAAAGTACCAACTCGTTTTACAAAGCCAGCATTGCCCTAATATTAAAGCCACATAAAAACATGCAAAGACATAAAAACTTTAGGGCAATTGTCCTGATGAACATAGAGTCACATTTATCAGGAAGATATTTGTAAGATGAACTCAATGACACATGAAAAGATCACTCACCAAAATGACCATGGCTGCATTCCAAGGATTCAAGAATGGATCAACATATGCAAATCAATACATGCAATACTGCACATAAATGACTCAAAAACAGAAGACACATAAAGTCCTACATCCTTTATGACAAGGACTCTGAAGAATCTATAAACATCAGAAACATATCTTAACAGGGAGAAAACTCAAAACCTTTGGACAGGGACACTTTTTCTAATCTTATGCAATATAGTACTTGAAGTCCTGGGCAGAGAATATGAAAATGATAAGTTAGTATCCTTCCTGTATATCAATAGTAAATATGCACAAGAAAATGGTCCTATTTATAACAGCATAAAATACTGTCAAATGAACCTAACCAAGGAAATGAAAGACCTCTTCAATGAAAAATTCAAGATACTGAAAAAGACCCTGAAAGGTGGAAAGTTCTCCCACACTCATGAATGGACAGAATTAATACTGTGGGGATAGCTACAAAATAAGAGTCTGTGCAGTTCTCACCCAATTTCTAATAGCATGCTTCAGAAAAATAGAAAAGGCAATCAGAAAGTACATATCAAAGCACAAAAATAAAATACTAGGTAGCCAAAATAATGCTGAGAAAACAGAATAAAGCTAGAGATGTCACTGCAACTGATCACAAGACAGTCTACAGGGCTGTAGTAACAATGACAGCATACATGGGCACAGAACAGACATACTTACAGTGGAATAGACTAGAGAACCAATATGAACCCATGCAGCCAGAACCACTGAAGGTTTGGAAATATGCCAAAAGTATATGTTGGAGAAAAGAAAGCCACTTCGACCAATGTTGCTGGAATAGGAAAATGAAACTATCAGCCAGGACAAAAATCAATTCAAAATGAACCATGGCCTTAATACAGCATTTAAAACTCTAAACTATCATATGAAAATAGGAGAAACATGTCAAAATACAGGCAAATGGGAGGACTTTCTAAAGGATTCCAAAGCTGAGGGACTAATACCAAGAATTGACAAATTAGACTTCACAGAATTACAAAGTTTCTGCATTCCAAAGGGCACACTCACTTGAGTGAAGACATCGCCTGCACAACGAGTGGAATCTCTGCTAGCGAAAATCTGGCAGAGGCTTTATAGCCAGAATACATTTTTAAAAATCTAAAATAAACACACTATGTGCCAGAAAGAAAAAAATAAGACAATCCAGTTAATATATGTCAATGGGCTAATGGAATAAGCATATAAGTCACAAAGGATGGAGTACAACTAGCCAATAGAACTATGAAAAATGTTCCACACCATTAGCTACAGGGGAATGCAGTTAAAACTACTTTACAAGTCCTCCTCACCCCACTCAGGATGGCTACTATCAAGACAACAAGTAACAATAAATGCTGGGGAAAAGGGAAGCCTTATACACTGCTGAAGGAATGGAAATTATTAGTTCATTCATTGTGGAAATCAGTTTAAAAGCTAAAAGTGGAACTACTATATTATCAAGCTATACCATTCCTGGGTATATTCCTAAAGGTGGCTAAACCACTGTGACAAAGAGAATTTTGTGTATCTATGCTTACTACAGCATTATTCACAATAGTCAAATTATCAAATCAGCTTAGATTTCTATTAGCAGATATGAAAACATATGTGTGTGTGTATATATATCATATATAAAACATTTTCTTTATAGATCATATATATATACATATATATATAACTATTTTCTTTATCTATATGAGTTTTGTCCATCAATTTGCATGAAATCGATACAACTGAAGATCATCATATTAAGTAAAACAGGTCTGACTCAGAGAAACAAATATCACCTGCTTTTCTCATCTCTGGATACTAGGTTTTATATATACATAAATCTGTATATCAGACATGGATGTAGAAGAGAAACTGCCTGACAAATGAATGGGGATAGTGGCATGAGGGAATGAAGAGAAAGTACAGGATTACTTAACATGGTCATACTACAAAATACATTGCATGAAAATGCCTACATAAAATGCATCAGCATATAGAATTAGCATATATCAACAAGTATTTTATATTTAAAAACACTTAGTATCAGAGAAAGTAATAGGACAATAAATGATCTTACTTAAGAGTCATTTTCATTTTTAGATACATTATGGTAAGGGCAGAGTATAATTACACACAGTGATATTTTATTTTTAAAAATGATCCTTGCAGGGCTGGAGAGATGGCTTAGTGGTTAAGCGCTTGCCTGTGAAGCCTAAGGACCTCGGTTCGAGGCTCGATTCTCCAGGACGTTAGCCAGATGCACAAGGGGGCACACGTGTTTGGAGTTCATTTGCAGTGGCTGGAAGCCCTGGTGCGCCCATTCTCTCTCTCTCTCTCTCTCTCTCTCTCTCTCTCTCTCTCTCTCTCTCTCTCTCCCTCTTTCTCTTTGTGTCACTCTCAAATAAATAAATAAAAATGAACAAAAAAATGATCCTTTCATTTGGTTTATGTATATGAAAATGGAAATCACTCATTAGTCTATATAATATAGCCAAATCATGTTGAAATAAATACAATTGATACTTGTGGTGGTTTGAATAGAATAGATGGCCCCCAATATATTCAGCATTTCTGTTAGGAGAATGGAAGAGGTCAGTGACCCAGAATACTTCAGTTGCCTGCATACAAGGATGATGTAATAGATCTGTCAACAAACATTGCTAAGGGAGTATATAACATGCTTTCCTTTATTTTTAGGACTTATATTAGAAGTATAAATCCATATATTTTATGAGACATTTTATATTGATTTCCAAATATAATCACTAGGTGAGATAATGTTGGTCCAATGTAAATATCCATATAAACATTTTATTTGTTTTGTTTTTAAGGTAGAGTCTTATTTTAGCCGAGGCTGACATGGAATTCACTACATAGTCTCAGCGTGGCTTCAAATTTATGGCAATCCTCTGGCTTCAAATTTATGACAATCCTCCTACCTGTGTCTCGTGAGTTTGGAATTAAAGGCATGCACCACCATACCCAGTTCATATAAACATTTTTAAAGACTTGCCTGCTATCTAAAAGGATGCATTATATGGAGATTCAATGCAGTAACAGTGAATTTTAGTACATTAAATTATTATTAATAAGTACATAAAATACAAAAATCATTCCAAATTCTTCTATTTGTAACATTCAGCATCTGAAATTTATATATGTTGGGACCTCTAAATTGTATTTTTAAAAATGATAAAAATACCTGTGTTATAGTGAAATTAATAGAACAATAAAATAATGTTAACAAGGAATTAGGCTGGAGAGGTGGCTCAGCACTTAAAGCACTTCCTTGCAAAGCTTAAGGACCCAGGTTCAACTCCCCAGGATCCACATAAGCTAGATACACAAGGTGGTACATGCACCTGGAGTTCATTTGCAGTGGCTAAAGGCCCTAGTGTGACCATTCTCTCTCTATATCTGCCTCTTTCCCTCTCAAATAAATAAATTAAAATAAAACAAAGAATCATTTACATAAATTCAAATATATCAGCATATAAATTTGAATGTGTATCAGTTTGAAATATTCATAAGTGTCATATATTTATTTGCTGATGTTGCAGTCATGTTCACATTGCTGTCAGAAATCACCCAACCAAGAGCAGCTTGTAAGAAAAAGAGGTTTATTTTGGCTTACAGGCTTGAGCGGAAGCTCCATGATGGCTGGAAAAATTAATGGCATGAGCAAAGAGTGGACATCACTACCTGGCCAACATCAAGTGGACAATAGTAACAGGAGAGTGTGCCGAATACTGGCATGGAGAAATTGGTCATAACACCCATAAGCCCTCCCCAACAATACACTCCCTCCAGGAGGCATTAATTCCCAAATATCCATCAGCTGGGGACCTAGCATTCAGAACACCTAAGTTTATGGGAGACACCTGAATCAAACCACCACATTCTGCCCCTAGTCCCCATAAACTGATATCCATACATGATGTAAAATACAATGCATTCAGTCTGACTTTAAAAGTCCCCATAGTTTTTATCAATTCCAATGATGTTCATACATCCCCATAGTCCAAGGTCTTCTAACTGAGCCATAATACCAAAAAATCTCCCCCCAAAAAACCCATAATGGCCCAGAATAAACATTCACACTGCAAAAGATGGTATTGGGCATAGCAAAGAAATACTCAAGCAATACATGATTTAAACAGGGCAAATACCAAACTCTAGCTCCAAGTCCAATAACTCTAGTTAGTGATAAATCTCCCAGTCCCATAACTCTAACCAGCAACAAGTCTCTGGACTTCCAATTAAGCTAGTCTACTCACAGTCCTGGAAAACTTCATCCAAGGTCAGCAGCTTTCCTTAGCAGACATCTCGTGGTCCTGGCATCTCTGCTGGGTCTTCACTGCAAGCCACGGTTCATCCTCATGGCCCCATTGGGCCTCCATGCAGGCATCCAGCAAACCTGCTTCACACTGCCCATGGCCATTTCCAAAATATAAGACTGTGTTGCAAACTCAGTGACTCTCTCCTTCCTGCATTTCTTATACTCCACAATACAAGGTAAGGTGCCAATTTGTTAATGGGGGGAGAGAATAAAGCAGACTTTGTAGAACAGGACACTCCTTGAGCACTCAGCCCACTTCAAGAGTCTACATTCTTCCTGTTGCCCCAGTGCAGGTCAGCTGGCCCAATCTGAATGGTCGTAATCCCTCAATTTTCAGGTGAACAGGCAGCAGTTTAGGCCCAAAGATTTCTTTTTTTTTTTTCTTCTGTGCCATATCCCTCTGCTCATATCACTTCATTTCTATGCAAAGCAACCCTGCACAACTTCTCAGGAAATGGGAATAACAAGCTTTGCACACAAGCTGCTACTCCAGTCCAAGCAAAACTCTTTCTCACCCTCACAAGCCAAATCTCACAGTTCATAGTTCTTACTGCATTCAGGTCTTTCAACTCTGACCAGAATAGTCCATCAAGCTGTACTTACAGCAATGCAAGGCATCTCTTAGGCCAAGTTTTCAAATCCTTCCACATTCCTCTTGAACATCAGCTCCAAAAGGCCAAAGCCACACAGTCAGGTGTCTAGCAGCAATCTCACTCCTCAGTACCACTTTATTGTTGCAGTCAGATTTGCATTGCTGGTAGAAATCAACCAACCAAGAGTAGCTTGTGGAAAAAATGAGGTTTATTTTGGTTTACAGACTTGAGGGGAAGCTCCACGATGGCAGGGGGAAATGATGGCATGAGCAGAGGGTGGACATCAATCCCTGGCCAACATCAGGTGGACAATAGCAACAGGAGAGTGTACCAAACACTGGCATGGGGAAACTGGATAAAACACCCATAAGCCCCCCACCAACTCCCCCCCACACACACACAACACACTCCTTCCAGGACGTGTTAATTTCCAAATCTCCATCAGCTGGGAACCTAGCATTCAGAACACCTAAGTTTATGGGGGACACCTGAATCAAAGCTGAGAGATGGCTTAGTGATTAAGGCACTTGCCTGGAAAGCCAAAGGACCCAGGTTCAATTCCCCAGGTCCTATGTAAGCCAGATGCACACAGTAGTACATGTATCTGCAGTTCATTTGCAGTGGCTGGAAGCCATAGTGCACCCGTTCTCTATCTGCCTCTTTCTCTCCCTTGAATAAATAAATGTTTTTTTTAAATGTGCAGGCCTTCCAAACATTTGAAATTTACTCATTACTAAGCAGGACTATCAGTGTTTTCCAGCCCTATTTCTGTGGAAGATATAAGAGATAGAAAAGGAATCATTTGGAGCAATTGGCTATTTCTATTGTGTGTATTCTCACATAACAATTTCAAGCTACCAACATTATGCCACTGAATGTACAGTTGGGAAAAATGTATATTGGGTTCCATATGGCAGTGTGGGCTGACCCAGCCTCTCCTGCTCACTGACTAAATGTGTCACCTCAATAACCAACAATAATTACCTTGTCTAAATTTTCAGAAAAGGCTCTCACAGATCCCCAATGGTCTTTTATAGAAATATTATAAGTTTGTATGTTTCATTCCTCAAATAGAGAACAAGATACATAAATATTTTAGCAGCCCAGCATAGTGATGTATGCCTATAGTAGAAAAAAATAAACTTGGGCAGGAGAGATGGTATAGTAGTTATGGCAAAGCCAAAACCCATGTTCAATTCCTCAGAACCCATGTAAGCCATATGCACAAGGTGGCAAATGTATCTGGAGTTCATTTACAGCAGCTGGATGCCCTGGTGTATTCATTCACACATTCTGTCTCTTCCCCCCCCCCCCTCTCTCTGCCTTTTTTCCTCTTTCTCTCTATTTGTTTCTCTCTGCCTTTTTTTCTTCTTTTTCTCTCACTCTTTCTCTTTATCAAATAAATAAATAAAAAGTTAAAGGGAAAAACCTGGTGAAGAAGGGAAGAGAAGGGAAGTGAGGGAGAGAAGGAAACAAGAAAGGGAAGTTTGAGAACACTTTTTCTCATTGCCCTGCAATATCATGGTCTATAAATGGTAGTGGAATTTTAAGAAACTCATATCCCCTCTATTATGACTGGTCTCTGACAAATGGTCAAGACATCCAGCATCAGCCACCTTGAATACAGGCATTCCGTAGCCCCCTCACTTGGGAGGCATTCTTCTCCCCTTGTTAATTGACAAAGGAAAGGATTTAGTGAGGTCAAGTAATTTACCAAAGCATCCAACCCAAGTCTACCTGATGGAATACTTGGAACTCCTGAGTGGGTACTTATGAAAGTCGTACTGGGAACTGTACTGGACACACTGTACTTACCTGGCCTTAAAATTTGCTTTAAGTTTCTTGATTTAAATTTGATTTTACAAACACCATTTGCTGTCATCATTAATGGCCAGTCTTGCCCATTTATTCTTCCTAGTAAAGCTACCCAACATCTACATAAATGATTTTAAAGATTTTAAATCTTAGTCTCTTCAAAACATTTTATTGTCACCAAGTGTTCTCTCTGAAATCGTTCAGTTTCATTACAGAGAATGCCCCTACATATACAAACCCTGCTAAGTCCAAGTGCTCCAATAGGTATCTAAACTTATGAGACCATTTGATACTGTTAACTTTACTACTTTACTTCTTATATAAATTTTTTAATAAAATAGAGCAATAGTGATCCAGCACACAATGCTGCCCAGGAAGGACCCAGAGGGATGATAAGAAGGAAAGACAGGTTAGGCTAAAACAAAGTAAAATGTAGTTCATTGTTAGGGTAGCTGACTACAGAAATGATAGATATGCAAACTGCAACATCTTGTTTGTTTACTTACCCCTCCCCTTGTCTATGAAAACTATAAAACAAACCTCAGCTCAAGGTCAGAACTTCTTTGGAGAGCTATCTCAAGCTCTGACAACTGGGTAAATAAACTCTACTTTCACTCATACTGGCATTGTAGTGCTTTTCAAGAAAATTTCTGCAACAATATGAGAATGAGAAATATCAATTCTGGGGCAGGAGAGATGGCTAGGTGGTTAATGTGCTTGTCTGCAAAGCCAAAGAATCCAGATTTGATTCCCTAGTATGCACATAAAACCAGATGCTCAGAAGGCACCTGCATCTGAAATTCATTTGCAGTGGCTAGAGGCCCTGGAGTGTTCATTTATTCATTCATTCTCTCCCTCTCTCTCTCTCTCTCCCTCTCTCTCTCTCTCTCTCTTTCTCTCTCTCTCTCTCCCTGCTTCTTTCTCTCCCTCTTAATTAAATAAATTTTAAAAAAGAAATATCAGATCCTTACCTTATATTATATTATATTATATTATATTATATTATATTATATTATATTATATATGGGTAGAGAGTAGATGCATTTCTACTAGAAAATCTTTAGACTGATTTCATCAATCCCCAGGTATGAATGTCATCTCAGTGTCATATATTAAAAAAAAAAAATTGAGTTGGCAAAATGGCTTAGCAGTTAAGCACTTGCCTATGAAACCTAAGTTCATTTGCAGTGGCTGGAGGCCCTGTTATGCCCATTCTCTCCCTCCCTCCCCCTCTCTCTCTCTCTCTCTCTCTCTCTCTCTCTCTCTCTCACACACACACACACACACACACACACACACACACACTTTCTCTATCTCTCTCAAATAAACTAATTTAAAAAAAGAAATGCAGACTCATAAAACATAAATTCAAGGTTCAATATAACAATTCACATTATACAGGAATATACAGAAAAATAACACACAGGGCTTAACAAAATATTCAGTCCAAACAAAGGAATCAATAAAGACTTTGTGATTATAATTATCATACTCTTTGTAAGTTTCCTACAAGCAAAAATAAACTTCCCCAAAATAAAATGGAAATGAAAACAGAAGTGGAGGAAAAAAGTTAAAAAGTCCTTGCTAAGACATGTATTGGCTTTTCTTCATGACAAAAAGTCTAACACTTTTTGTGCATCTGGCTTTACATGGATACTGGAGAACTGAACCCTGGGCCAGCAACCTTTGCAAGCAAGTGTTTTAACTGCTGGCCCATCTCCTCAGCCCTCTAACACTTTTTAAGGATGAGGAAAAAACTTTATTTCTCCCTAAATTGATGTCCTAATGCAACAAATCAGGGCCTGAATAAACATTAAAATAAGAAAAGACAACTATCAAACTCGAGATGCTGTTACCTAAGGATCAAGCTGTATTTCCCATAGAAAGGCTTCCAGCATCTCACCCTTAGAGGGAGAGAGAGTGTGTGTGTATGTGTCAAGGAGAGAGATTTTTTTTATATTCAAGCATGAATTTAAAAACCCTGCAAATCAATTGTTCCATGGCTAAGGGGGACCAGAAGAGAAGAAAAGAGCATACTGTATCTCTAGTTATCCAGAGTGCTTTCTGGCCTGCACCCCAGGCTCCCCACTTACACAAAATTTAAGATCAGTCAAAGAGAAAAAAAGGATACATTGTATTTCTAGTGAGCCAGAATGGCTCCTTCCAGAACACCCATCTTCATTGCACACTCTGCTTTATGGCGCTTCTTTTCCTTCATCTGAAATCAAAGAATAAATTATTTTCTCTGTCTTTTCATCAAACTTTTTGGGGAACTAATATTTAAAAGTTTAATGTATGAGCTAGATGTTTTCCATTTGTACCAAACGTTGCAGTATCCACTTGGCCTCAGGAGGCTGAGCTGTGATGTGCTTCAGTGAGCATCCTGACTTCTGTCTGGATATGACAAGAGAAAAACAAAGAACCAACTGGAAAGCAGGAGGGGAGAAAAAAAAAAAAAACCTATCTCTGTGGCTTTCTCCCTGACATTCCAGGTTTTATTCAAAAACCATAGTTCCAGGCCAGCAGCCATCCTTCCTATGTAGCTGCATGCATTAGCAAACACCATGGTATTTGCATAAAGACAGACACATAGACCAGTGGAGCAGAACAGAGAACACAAAAATAAACTTGCACATCTCCAGCCAATTAATTCTAGACAAATATGCAAAAACATACACCAAGGAAAGGATGACCTCTTCAACAAATGGTAATGAGAAAGAAAACTAGATATACACACAAATAAAAAATTGAAACCCCTAATTTTTCCACCTGGAAAACAAATCAAATGGGTCAAAGATATTAGCATAAGACCTGAAACTGGGGCTGAAGACATGGCTCAGTGGTTAAAGGCATTTCTTGCAAAGACTAACAGCCTGGGTTCATTCATTCCTCAGTACCCACTTAAAGCCAGATGCACAAGGTGGAGCATACATCTGGAGTTCCTTTGCAGTAGTAGGAAGCCCTACTCTCTCTCTAATAAATAAATAAATAAATAAAATATTTTAAGACCTGAAACTATAGAACTATTATGGGAAATTATATGGGGGAAACCAAAATATTGGTTCAGATAATGATTTTCTAGATAAGACTCCAAAGCACAGGAAGGTAAGGCAAGAACTAACAAACTGAATTATGTTAAATTAAAAAGTCCTGGGGCAGGTGTGGTGGCACACGACTTTAATCCCAGCACTCAGGAGGCAGAGGTAAGAGGATTATTGTGAGTTGAAGGCCAACTTGAGACTATATAGTGAATTCCAGGGTCCACTATATATTCACTATATATTTCCTATATCACTATATATTCCTTACCTCAAAAAAAAATAAATAAAAAGGAAAATCAAACTAGAAAGTGCAAGCAGAATCAATGAGAGGTGGGAAGGATACCAGGGGAGGAAAGAAAAGAGAAGGTGAGGTGAAAGCACAACATGGGTCGGGAGACACATGCAGCTCATAATGAATGCATGGATGGAACTATTACAGTGAGTGCCACTAATTTGTACAAATTAATCTGTTAATTATTAATTAAAACTAGTTTTATAGGCTATAGTGGGAATGGAAGCCTGCTGAAAAACAAATGAGTATTTTTTATTTTTTCATTATTATTTTTATTTAATTGAGAGAGAAAGAAGAAGATAGAGAATGGGGGCACCAGGGCCTTCAGCTGCGGCAAACAAATTTCAGAGGCATGCGCCACCTCGTGCATCTGCCTTACGTGAGTCCTGGTGAATCGAACTTGGTTCCTTCGGTTTTGCAGGCAAGTGTCTTAACCGCTAAGCCATCTCTCCAGCCCACAGATGGGCATTAAAATGGTGTGGTTAATAAAGTTTAATGGAGGAATTGTGTAGAATGGTGCATAACTCTTCTATGCATAAACTACTATATTAGCTACCACTAAATATTTCTGCTTTATCACAAAAAAAAAAAACACAGGAGAAAATTCTCTCACGTTGAGCTTGTGGAAAAGTTGTTTACCAAAACTTATTGAGGTTTTTGACTTTCAGCTGTAAACATGGCAAAACAAAATGGGTCTGCTTCCAAATTTAGTTTATATACATCCCAAGCTGCAATTCATCAAGACAATTGTGGACTGATGGCAGCTTCTTCCTGTCCATGAGCAGACTGACACTTAGCCATGATCACAGCGAGTGTCAGGAAGGAAGGCAGGAGGCTACTGCACACTGTGAGCTCACACACAGGAAGAAGGGCCGATGAACAGTCCTCCTGTCAGTATCTTTCCCAAATGGAAAAAAGAGACCGAAGGTATTCGAGAGGGCTGATTTATTGGGGGGGGGAGATCCTATAGCATCTCTGTCAGCTGGACAGTTTAGCCTTACCTTGGATCTAGGGAACACCGTCTTCAAGAGCACTATGTAGGCAGGTGTCTAGGTTTACCATGTAACCCTAGAAAGTCAAGGTCTTTCTGAGCAAGTGCCACTTTACTTACAATAAGCAGTGGAAGAAAAGATGATCTGATGGGCTGGAGAGATGGGTTTGTGGTTAAGGCGCTTGCCTGCGAAGCCTAAAGACCCAGGTTCAATTCCTCAGAACCCATGTAAGCCAGATGCACATGGTGGCACATGCGTCTAGCATTCCTTTGCAGTGGCTAGAGACCCTGGTGCACCCATTTTCTCTGTCACTCTCTCTCTTTCTCTCCCTCTCTCTCGCTGTCATAAATCAACAAAATTAAAAGAAGAAAGACAATCTGAGAAGTGGGTGTAAATTAAATCAAGTATTCATTAACTGAACCAAAACAGATCCTGAATTGCTGAACCATGTTAAAATATTCATAGATAAGAGCTGTGTGTATAAAGAAAAAGAATCAAGTGTTGTGTATGCATAGGTATAAAACACTCTCATGATTTGCTGTATTGTGGAAATTCCCTTCCAGCCCAGTACAGTCACATGACCATCCAATGAGGAGTCAGTTGTATTTCTCTCTTTCTCTTTCTTTAGTGCAGTGACTTGGAAGTCCTGTTCTGGGTGGCTCACCTACAAGATTTAGAAAAACTACCAGGCGTGGTGGCACACGCCTTTAATCCCAGCACTCGGGAGGCAGAGGTAGGAGGATTGCCGTTAGTTCAAGGCCACCCCGAGACTCCATAGTGAATTCCAGGTCAGCCTGGGCTAGAATGAGGCCCTACCTCGAAAAACAAAAACAGATACAAAAACAAAAAAAAAAAAAAAAAAAAAAAAAAAGATTAAGAAAAACTGCTGTTGCTGTCAGATGGCTTGAGCAGAGGGTGGACATCAGCCCCTGGCCAGCATCAGGTAGATAACAGGAACAGGAAAGTGTGCCAAATACTGGCATGAGGACACTGGCTGTAATACCCACAGCCTGCTCCCCAAAATACACCTCCTCCAGGAGGCTTTAATTTCCAATTGCTATCAACTTGGGAACCTAGCATCCAGAGTACCTAAGATAACAGGGGACAACTAAATCAAGCCACCACATTCTTCCCCTGACGCCCATAAACTGATAACCATATGTGTTGTAAAATGCAGTACATTCATCCAACTTTAAAAGCCCCCATAGTTTCAGACCTTGTCTAAAAACAATATAACCTTTTACCTGGACAACTGAGGTCAATCAGTTATTGTAGCATGGTATACTCTATGTTAACTAATGACATAGGTAGCAGATTTACAACCTTCCCATGGGAAAAGACATGGTGACTATCAACCTAAGGCAGAATCTATAGAGATTTGGCAACTCTGATCTGTTATTGTGTGTCAGAAGTACTAAAAAAAAAAAAAACAAAAACAAAAAAAAAAAACATAGAAGATGCAAAAAGTACAAAACATTATCCAACATATTTAACAAAAATGAATTAGTATTTAGTATCTATGTGAGTGAGTGAGTGCGTGTGTGTGTGTGTGTGATGGGGACATCATGTATGCCACAGCATATGTGGAGATCAGAGGACAACCTTAGGGTGTTTCTCCTCACCTTCCACCTTCTTTTGAGATGTTATCTCTTATTTTGCCATTGCTGCTTGCCAGCCTACATATTCTTCTGGCTCTGCTTTCTATTATGGTAGGCATGTTGGGATTAAAGACATGTGTACCACTTTGTGACTGAATTTATGTGGGTACTGAAAAAGTATCAGACTCAGGTCAGCTACCTTGCAAGCTAGCACCTCTAAGTCTGAGCCCAGCCCCAAGTATTATCTTTTATATGTAAGTTTCTAAGGTTAATCAAAGTGTCAAATAGGAAAACAATTAAAGATAAAAGACATCAGTTTGCAATTATGTCTCACTGTTAAAAGTAGATAACAAAAATAAGTTAAATGTTTATCCTTGGTGTGAAAGAAATCTGGGAATAAACAGACATAGAGATCTTAAGGCAGTTTTGAAATATTTCCATAGTCTCCAGCCTTCTCTTTTTAAACTCGAAGACTTGCTGTGGGGTTCTATTCACAAGGTCAATATTGATCCAATAGGCTACTGCAGATCAAGCCCTCTAGTTTACTTTCCCAGTAAAAATTTTCTAAATATCATATACCAAAACTTAAATCTATCTGGTCACTTTTATATTCATGGGTACTGAAAATTTTCCAATGTTAGTCATTAAGAACATACCATTGAGGTATTTCTTCTTCTGTCCAAACATCAGTGCCCTCTTGAACTTATGAAAAGGACATATTTTCTTTTTCCTTAACAAGCCCAACATTGCATGCAGCTTCAGCATCTGTCTCAATGTAAGAGACATCTGGACATCATGAAATCACTCTCAACACATCTTAGAGAATTACATAGTATTTGTCAGCCATAGAACAAAGATACACTATGCACACTCAGCACTCATGTATAATGGACAAACACAAATAACTTCCCAAATAGAAAAGGTCAGAGTTATCCTTGGTCCTGCTGGACAGGAGGAAGAATAGATCCCAGGCATGTATGGAGAGCTCCCTAGGGGCCTGTTTCATTGAACTCCAAGGCCTTATGCTTGGTCTCTGTTTCACTGGAGAGCACTTTCTTTTCAGTAGCTACAAAATCTCTAGCATGTGTTGATACATATTCCAGAGACTCCAGATTGCATTAGTACAGATTTGTGTGGGGTTTGTTGTTCCTAGCAAGATGCTGTCCTCGGAAATGCATTAGTATTTAATTATTTTGCCTTTGGTTTGTTATCTCTGTAGGATGTCCACAAACAAAGGCTCTGGAAATGCTTTTTATATCTAAGAACTCTGCCTACAGCCTCAGTGCTTTGCCTCAGTGGACGAAAACAGCATCATTGCTTCTGCTTTTAAAACAATCTTAGTGTGACAACTTCGACTGCCAACAGTGAGTTGAATGAAGTCAAAGTAAACTTTGGCAAAAGTATCCAAGTAATATGAGAATAATATCCCAGTAATTTTTGTGATAAGTAGTAATATCATTCTTACATAATTTGTTATAGTTTTGTAAATAAACCTTTAGTACCCTAATGTACATTAATAGGAGAGAGCCAGGCTGGAGAGATGGCTTAGCGGTTAAGCGCTTGCCTGTGAAGCCTAAGGACCCCGGTTCAAGGCTGGATTCCCCAGGACCCACGTTAGCCAGGTGCACAAGGGGGTGCATGCATCTGGAGTTGGTTTGCAGTGGCTGGAAGCCCTGGCGCGCCCATTCTCACTCTCTCTCACTCTCTCTCTCTCTGCCTCTTTCACTCTCCATCTCTCTCATATAAATAAATAAAAAAGGAGAGAGCCATCCCATCATACCTCAAAAGGGCCCCAACTGAAACTAAGGAAAATTGGTGAAACAAGCAAGGGTGCTGTTTTCCTGATGAACCAGATACAAGCACAAGGGGGAAGGAGACCAACACAGAGAAAAATCAACTCCTACCAAATCAGAGAGCCAGAGCCCCAGAGGCCCCCAACACCTCATCACTGAAGCAAACCAAAAATGAACCCAACATGGCTCAGGGAAATTTTTCAGAAGAGGAGACAGAAAGAATGTCAGAGCCACATGTTGGGTCAGGTTATGCAAAGACATTTATTGTACCAATAACTGTGGGCTAACGCCACAATGTATGACCCATATACCTCAACAAGGAGGGGCCAATGGGGAGGGGATAGGTCAAGAATGAGCATAATAATGGTACCAAACTGCCTGTATTTGCTGAATAGAAAACTAATAAATATATATATATAAATAAAAAATAAAAATAAATAAATAAAAATTTAAAAAATATATATTACTTCCATTTCTATAAAATTATGCAATAGGAACAAATTGATTCAATTTTTTTATAATGTTTCTCTCACATAAAGCCAAAAATGTTTCTAAAGCTAGTAGCCATTAGGAAAACAAAACTTAACATGGATGAGTATAAAAATTTAGAATCTTTAAAGTAACAACTAGTAAAGCAGATGAGAAAAAAATAGCAGAAACACTTGCTGAAAAGGTCATCCTTTCTTAAGAAACCATTTTTATTACATTCAGAAAATTAAAGTGCCCATTATTATTAGCTACCTTTTTTTCTTAACCTATGAAATAACCACTCCAAATTAGCTGTATCTAAGCAACCATCTCTTTCCTACTTAGACATTACCAAGTACAACTACATTTTTAATTAAAAGTCGTGATGAAATGTGACAGCACCATGATTAATACATCTACGATTGCTTCAGATTTCATGACCATTTATTCATGCCCTGCTTTTACTCTTAAAGCATACAATACATATATTATTTCAGGTATTTCAGATATTTTCCTAGTTGTTTCTTGAGAGAAAAGGCACTTCAATTATGAAAAAAACTATGTGTATTTACTGATTAAATAAATAAAAGAAGATACCAGATGATTGAGAAACCTTCTATGCTCCTGGTTTGGCATAGTCAGTATCGAGAAACGGCAAAATAACAAAAAGCAATCTAGTGATTCAAGGAAATTCCCATTAAAATTCCAATGATTGGAACTTCCAGATAAGATGGCTGCATAAGGGCCACACCAATCCAGCCTAGGGAGGGATTTAAGCAAAACCACAGCAAAATATACTATTCTTCTGAAAAGTGAAGGCATATAGGTTATTCTTAGACATAGCAGAGAAACAGGAGAGACCAAGACATACCAGAAAGGAGGAAATTTTCAAGAAACCCACTGAGGCACTTGCTGCCCGCTGCTCTGCTCACCTGCCCGGCACTGCCCTGCCAGGAGCACCAAGCAGCTGCAGCAGCAGAGACCAAACTAGGGGATTTCCCACCCTCATCAGCCTCCTCACAACGTGAAGAAATCTGAAGGAAAGACAGCTGAGGTCAACGAAGGAGCTGCAGGCAGGATTGCGTGGGCAACTTCAGGCTTTGTGCATTCTCCCATCCCTCAACCACCAGAACCTCGAACCTCCAGCATTCAGCCGCCAGGGGCAGCACATCCAGCACAGCTGATCAGACTCCAGCTCCACAGCACAACAAGGAAGGATGGAGGTGGGCACTCAGTATTGGTGAGATTGGAAGCCACCCCAAAAGGTAATGGGGCTGCCATACATAGGCCTTCATTGGAAAACCTAATCTCTGTTTCCATGTCAGGAAAGGTTATGGGTTGCACATTTTTGGTTGGCTGTACCATTTTCAAATAAGCTGAATTTGGGTTGAATCCTGTTGCTTTTGATGCTTTGAGATTTAAAGAGCCTTTGTCTTTTGCTTCTGTCATTATTGGGGGCAGGGTCTTATTCATATCCAGACTAACCTGGAACCCAACTCAGAACAGAAATCTCTACCTCCCAACTGGCAAGATTAAGGGTATAGGGCACCACATACCCTTAGGGATTTTGGCTTTATAAGACTATCTGTTTGTTTTAATCCCCAAAATTGCATACTCTGTGCTGCTTTTTACTGAATGTGTATATTGCTCAGTTGAAGTTAGAATTTGCCACTAAATTATTCCATCCAATCCACTAGAATTCTTTCTTAGCGAGAAAACCCAACTCCTAGGATGACTTCTGCAGTTGGATTGGGGTACAAGAACTATACCTGGAACCTTAAACTCCTACCCTGAGAGTGTATAAAGGTGGATCACCACATCTAAGAATACAGCAGGTAAGTAGAAAACCCAAGCATGAAATCAATTCAGGATGCAAAAGTTGCTACATTATAATACAAGAAACACATAGAATGAAGAAAACACAATCCCACCAAAAAATATAAATCCATCAGAAATGATCACCAATGAGACTGTTTTAGATGAAACACCTTACTAAGATTTCAAAAAAAAAAAAAAAAAGATTGTACCTATACTCAAAGAAAAATGAAAGGAATCAAAGAAGAAAACAAAGGGATTAAGAAGAAAACAAACTCCTGAAAGAGAACCCAGGAAAACAACTTAATGAAATAAGGAGGTCATTACAAGCCATGAATAAGGAAATAGAAATACTAAAGAAAATGAGGCTGAAATTCTAGCTACAAAAAACAAGTCAGTCAAATAAAAAAAAAAAAAAAAAAACTCTGTGGAAAGTTTTACCAGTAGAATGGATAAGGAGAGAACAGAATATCTAAACTAAAAGACCAGGTGACAGACCTAATACAGTCCAACAAAGAGAAAGACAAGCTAATAACAAGATGTTAATGGGAATTTCAAGATAATCGGGACACTATGAAAAGATCAAATAAGAGAATTCAGGGTATAGTAGAAGGAGAAGAATTTCAATCCAAAGGCTTAGTAGGTATTTTCAACAAAATCATAGAAGAGGGCTGGAGAGATGGCTTAGCAGTTAAGCTCTTGTCTGTGAAGCCTAAGGACCCCGGTTCGAGGCTCAACTCCCCAGGACCCATGTTAGCCAGATGCACAAGGGGGTGCACATATCTGGAGTTCGTTTTCAGTGGCTGGAAGCCCTGGCACACCCATTCTCTCTCTCCCTCTCTCTCTCTCTCTCTCTCTCTCTCTCTCTCTCTCTCTGCCTCTTTCTCTGTCTGTTGCTCTCAAATAAATAAATAAAAATAACAAAAAAAATCATAGAAGAAAAATTTCCCAAAATTGTAAAAAAAAAAAAAAATGTGAATGAAGATACAAGAATGTTTTAAAACACCAAACAGACAAAACCTGGAAACAACCTCTCCTTGCCATGTTATAATTAAACTACTAAACACATAAACCAATGAAAATATGTTGAATGCAGATAGAGAGTAAAAGCAAGTCACCTATAAAGGCAACCCCATCAGGATCACAGCAGATTACTCAACTCAAACTTTAAAAGGCAAAAGGGCTTTTAAACTTGGAATGAATTATTCCAACTTCTGAAAGATATCAACAAAAACAGAACCAAAAATCAAAAGAAAATTATAGACTGATCTCCCTCATGAACATAGATGCAAAAATTCTCAACAAAATATTGGCAAACAAAATATAAGAATATATCAGAATTATTTACCTCAACAAAGTTAGGTTTATCCCAGGGATGCTGGGATATTTCAACATATGCAAATTGATAAATGTAATACACCATATAAAAGGTCTGAAGGACAAAAATCACATGATCATCTCAATAGATGCAGAAAGGCATTCAACAAAATCCAACATCCCTTCATGGCAAAAGTATTACAGAAACTGGGAAAAGAAGTAATATACCCCAGCATCATGAAAGCTATTTATGACAAACCTGAAGCCACCATAATACTAACTTGGGAACAAAAACTTTAAGCTTTTCCACTAAATTCAAGAATAAGACAAGTGTGTTCACTGCCCCCACTTTTATTTAACATAATGCTGGAAGCCTTAGCTATAGCAATAAGGCATAAAAGGGATACAAATTGGAAAGGAAGAAATCAAAATTATCATTATTTGCAGATAATATGATTCTATACATAAAGGACCATAAACACTTTTAGCAACATAGCAGGATACAAAATAAACACACAGAAATCAGTAGCTTTCCTATATACTAACAACAAACATGCAGAGGATGAAATCAGGGAATCTGTCCCATTCAAAATTGCCTCATACAAAATAAAGTACCTTGGAATAAACTTAACCAAGGAAGTGAAGGAGCTCTACAATGAAAACTTTAAAACACTCAAGTGAGAAATTATAGAAGATACAAGGAAATGGAAAGGCATCCCATGTTCTTGGATTGGAAGAATTAATATTGTAAAAATGTCAATCTTACCAAAAGCAATCTATATATTAAATGCAGTCCCCATTAAAATTCCAATGGCATTCTTTACAGAATTTTTTTTATTTATTAATTTTTTTACAGCAAATACAGGCAGTTTGGTACCATTGTTTAGGCTCATCCATGACCTATGGCCCCTCCTTGTTGATGTAAATGGGTCGTGCATTGTGGAGTTAGCCCACAGTTATTGGTACGATAAATGTCTCTGCATATCATGACCCAGTTCCTCCTCCTCTTCCGCAAAATTTCCCTGAGCCACTTTGGGTTCATTTTTGGTCTGCTTCAGTACTGAGGTGTTGGGGGCCTCTGAGACTCTGGCTCTCTGGTTTGGTAGGAGTTGATTTTTCTCTGTGTTGGTCTCCTTCCCCTTTGTGCTGGTATCCAGTTCATCAGGAAAACAGCACCCTTGCTTGTTTTGCCAATTTTCCTTAGTTTCAGTTGGGCCCCTTTTGAGGTATGATGGGACAGCTTTCTCCTTGGGATCTGCATCTATCTGAAAAAGAGAAGCAGATTCTCCAACAGAGAGTAAGTTAGCACCTGGAAAATTGAGATAACACTTTTTTAATAGAGAGCTTAAGAGGTGTAGGCCCTGTTGTACCCCATGATTGATGGTAGCTTGATATATTTCCTAAAAGAATGATAGACTTCTGTCAGAGTACTTGATGACCCACCAAAGGTCAGTGGTAAGACCCTATTGCTGAAGAATCCATATGCAGCTGACACATAAAATGGAACGGCATAACTGGAAGCCAGGAGAGGGTCAGTCCCCAGACAGTCAGCATGTCTAGTGCCAGAAGGTGCTACATGGGCAACTGGGGGATATGACCAATATCTGTCCAAGCAACTCATGGTCTAACCTACTTAGCAACAAATAACCTGCTGTGATGCCCACACAAGTGCAATAGTGGCACACGGCCATGGTGGGGAACCAACTGCTCTTGATTTGGCTAACTGATCCCCTCAGTGGTACGGGACCCATAGCTGGAGTTGGGAAGCAAGTCAGAACCACATCCAAACATAAGCCCACTTTACAGAATTTTTTAAAAATATCCTAAAATTCACTTGGAATCAAAAAAAAAAAAAAAAAAAAAGAAAAGAAAAGAAAAAAAAAAAAAGAAAAAACCCAAAACCTCAAATAGCCAAAACAATTTTGAGCTACAAAAATAAGGCTAGTGATATCATTATGCCTGATTTTAAGCTATATTACAAAGCCATATTAACAAAAGCAGCATGGTATTGCCAAAATGACAGACATGTAGGTCAAAGGAACAGAATAGAGGACACAGATGTTAATCCAGGAAGCTACAGCCATCTGATTTTTGACAAAAATGTAAAAAATATTAATTAGAAAAAAAGATAGCTTCCTCAACAAGTAGGCAGGTGAAACTGGATATTTATATGTAGAAGTATGAAACCAGATCCTTGACTTTCTCGATGCGCAAGAATCATATCCAAGTGGACCAAGGGACCTTAATATTAGACCTGAAACTAATATTTCTAGAGGAAAATGTAGGGGAAACTCTTCAACACAATGGCATAGGCAATGACTTTCTGAATGAAACCCCACTTCCTCAGGAAATAAAACACTAATCAAACACTGGGATCTTATGAAATTGCAAAGCTTTTGTACAGCAAAGGACAATGTGAAAAGAGCAAAGAGACAACCTATAGAACAGGAGAAAATCTCTGCCAGTTATACATCTGACAGAGAACTAGTATCCAGAATATACAAAAAAAAAAAAAACCTCAAAAACAGAACAATAAGAAATCAAACAACCCAGTTAAAAAATGGGCTACGGAACTAAATAGAGAGTTCTCATCAGAAGAAATACAAACAGCATATAAACATTAAAAAAAAAATTGTTCTGTGTCCTTAGCCATCAGGGAAATGCAAATTAAAACTACTGTGAGATTCTATCTCACTCCTATCAGAATGGCTACCATCAAGAAAACAAGTGACAATAAATGTTGGGAAGGATGTGGGAAAAGGTGAACCCTTGTATATTGTTGGTGGGAATGTAATCTGGTACAGCCATTGTGGAAATCAGTGTGGAGTTTCTTGAGACAGCTAAAAATAGATTTACCATATGATCCAACTATAGCATTCCTAGGTATATATCTTAATGACTCTTCTCACTACATTAGAGATACTTGCACAACCATGCTTGATGTTCCTCCACACATGAATAGATAATAAAGATGTGGTATATTTACACAATGGAGTTCTATTCGGTGGTAAAGGAAAAAAAATGAAATTATGAAATTTGCAGGGAAATGGATGGATTTGGAAAGGATTATACTAAGTGAGGTAATCCATGCCCAGAAAGCCAAACATCACATGTTCTCTCTCATATGTGGTTTCTAGCTACAAATGTATAGACATGTGTGAGCTGGAACCAAACGTCAGTAGTAGAAGTCCATAAGCTAGAAAAAGGCTATAAGGGAGGGGGGAGAGGAAAGGACTTAAGGGGATGGTATTGTGTATATGTAAGTGGAAAAACAGATTTCAGGGAGGAGAAAGGCCTAAGAGAGACCCGGGGAAGAGATTGTATATAAGAAGGGTAGGGGAGAGGGTCAATCAAAATTCAAGGTATTCTGAATAAGACATATGAAAACCTACTTTTTTGGATAATGGCACATCCAGAGGCCATGGATTGATACTAGAAACTTTTTACCACCAAGGATGGGATGCCTTCCAGTGACTTTTGGCCAGGAAACTCCCTGTTGCCACCAAAACATTACAGGCTATTGCCGTGGCCCTTGGTTTCCCTAGAGAAAGAGATGGTAAGACCCTATTGCTAAAGACTTCACATGCCTGAGCAGCAAATTCACTGAGAAATCAAGCTGGGCCTGAGCAGAAAATCTTTTCTCTGTAGAACAAGCCAACTGAAAGTTTGGAAAAGCTGCACTGTATGCAGCCCTATGAGAGACAGAAGTCATCAGCAGTGATAGCAGTGGACACTACAAGCCTCATGTTTGGCCAGACAGACAAAATGACTGAATGAATGCAATAGTGGCATGTCTGTTCTAGAGGAAACCAACTGGTCTCTAATTGGACTGAAGACCCACTTTTGGGTGGGAATACATGCATGGTACTGGAAACCTAATCAAAAGCCTATGGCAGGGAAGGTCATCAGCCTTAGGGGTACAAAGCCTACTTTTATCTGGATAAATGCATATATTACTCTCATTAAATTGCCGTGAAAGTACTACACTTAATGTTCATATTCATATATTAATGCTACTCTCACCTCTGGTTAGAGAACCTTCTCTTTTCAGGTGGTGATGACCACTGGGATGACACAAAAGCCAACATAGTGATGAGGAGAACAGATAGAGAACTTTTCAGTACTGAAACATCTCTATCACACCCTCCAAGGCTCAGGGTCCATTGCAGAAGAGGTGGTGGAAAGAATGTAAGAGTCAAAGGAAGGGTATGACTCTTACAATGCAACTGTCCAGACAGAAATTGGCCTTGATATCTATGACCTTGCAGTGCCCAGCAATACCTATATAAGACACTTATAATGGGAGAAAAAGATGATCATATCAAATTAAAAGACAGACTAATGGAGAGAGGGAGGAGTTATGATGGAGAGTAGAGTTGTGAAGGGGAAAGTGGGGGAAATATCGTGGTTTATTGTCTATAAGAATAGAAGTTGTCTATATATAATTCCAATGACATTCTTCTCAGCAATAGAAAAAAATATAACCCAATAATCCATATAGAAATACAAAAGGCAATACATAGCCAAAGCAATCTTGTACAGAAATGTGCTAATAGGTATCATATTTCCTATTCCAAAGTTATATGACAGAGCCACAGTGATAAAAATAACATGATTCTGGCACCAAACAGACATTAGATCAATATAATAGAATAGCAGACTCAGAAACAAATCCAAACATCTATGAAATATGTCTCATTATAATAAAGGCTACTTATGACAAACATGGAGCCAACATTATATTGAATGGGAAAAGCTTAAAGAATTTCCAATAAAATCAGGAATAAGACAAGTCTGACCACTTTTCACTCTTTTGTTTTCTTTAGTTCTGAAAGTTCTAGCTATAGCAATAAGACAAGAGATATAAATAAAGGATACAAATTGGAAAGGAAGAGTCATATTATCATTCCTTCAGATGATATGATTTTATACATAAGGGTCATTAACTATTCTACCACGAAACTGTTAGAGCTGATAAATGCTTTCATAAAAGTAGCAGGATACAAAATTAGCACAGAAGTCAGTAGCATTCCTATATACCAATAACAAACATGCTGAGGATGAAATCAGGGAAATGCTCCTATTGATAATTGCCTCAAAAAATACAGAATGTACATTTGAATAAACCTAACCAAGGAAGTGAAGGATCTCTATTATAAAAACTCTAGACTAAAAGGCAGAACCCTCAAGAGGACCTTAGAGAGAGCACCTGAATCAAAGGGCCCTGGAGAGAGATGAAACTTAAGCTCAAATTTCTCCTGTTTCTCTTTCTTCTCTGAATTTTGCTATTTATTTTCCCTTTGAGCTGGAATATAATTCCTTGTACCAGGATGTGGTCTACATCCACAATGAACTGTTAATCAAAGAGACCTAATAGCTCTCCCGAAACAAACAAGATAGACTATGTCAGAGCACTTGATTACCACCACAGGTTAATGGAAAGACCCTACTGCTGAGAACACCAAATGCTGTTGGCATGGACCGTGAGAGACCTAGTTGGAATCCAAAGGAGAGCCAGTACCCAGATAATTATCCCATCTAGTGCTGAAAGGTGCTACATGAGCTACCAGTGGAAAGTGGCCAACATCTGTCCAGGCAACTCAAAGTCTAAGTGACTCAGAAGCAAACAACCTGATGTGATGCTCACACAAGTGCAATAGTGGTACACAGCCATGGTGGGTAACCAGCTGCTCTTAGATTGGCTAACAGATCCACTCAGTGGCAAGGTAGCCATATCTGGAACTGGGAAATAAGTCAGAAACATATCCAGATAATGATTCTGCTTTCCATTGTCAGGCTCCCACTAACCTTAGACTATAAATGTGTCTAAATTCTTTTAAGTCTAACTTAATAGTGGTTATCCCATCTAAATGGTACTGACTTCACTCTCTGTTGGAGAATCTGTTTCTCTTTTGTAGATGGGAACTGGACTTGAGGATAAATGACCCAGTGCACTCCACCCTGACCCCAGCTGAAACCACAGAGGAATTGGGGAAATGAGTAAGAGAGCTGTGCTCTTAGTTAAGCTGATATCAGCACAAAAGTGATGGAGAAAGATACTGAGGACACTCCACACCTGCCAAACCAGAGATTCAGATGATCCTAAGTGCCCATCACTGAAGTAGACTTAAAATGCCCCCAGCATGGCTCAAGAAATTTTGTGGAAGAGGGGGTGGAAAGATTGTTAGAGCTACAAGTTTGGACATTATGCAGAGAGACATTGCCTCTCCCCCATAACTGACTGCTGCCCCCATAGTGCATGACCCACAATCCCCATGGGGTGACCTGCATCCCCAATGAGGAAGGTCTCTTCAGAAAAGGAGCAGGGGGGAGGGAAAGGATGGTACCAACATGTGATGTTTACATATAAAATATGTCCATATCTAATAATAATAATAATAACCTTCAAAACACATAAGAGAGAAATTGAAGAAGACACTAGGAAATATGTTCATGGATTATGACATCAATATTGTGAAAATGTCAATCTTACGTAAAGCAATCTGTAAATTGGATGTAATCTCCAACAATAGTCCAATAATATTCTTTATGGGAATAGAGAAATAATCCTAAAATTCATTTGGAAGCACAAAAAGGTTTAAGAGCTTGTTTGAAGGTTCTAGCAGGGACACAGCTCCTCGTATATCCTTGAGCGAAGACCAGTCCTCTTCTATTTGGAGAAGGTTGTTCTCTTCAACCTAGCATGCAGTTTCAGGAGGACTCACAATAAAAAGGTGTGAATAGGCAAAGCAACTCTGAGCAACAAAAATAACGCTTATGGTATCACCATGCCTGATTTTAAGCTATATTACAGAGTCATAGTGAAAACAAAAAAACAGCAAACTGGCACAAAAACAGATATGTATATCAATGAAACCAAAGAGAAAACCCAGGCAGCTACAGCCATCTGAGTTTGACAAAAATAGCCAAAATTACTCAAAGGAGAAAAGATAGCCACTTTAATAAATGGTCCTGGGAAAACTGGATATCTATATGTAGAAAGATGAAAATAGGTGTTTATCTCCATGCACAAGAATCTAGTCTAGATGTATTAAAGATCTTAATAACATCAGGCTTGAAATTCTAAATTCTAAAACTGCTACAGGAAAGAGACAGGGAAACACTTCAACATATAGGCATAGGCAAGAGCTTTCTTAATAGACTCTCAGTTGCTCAAGGAATAAGACCACCTATCCGTCATTGTAATCTCATGAAATTAAAAAGGTTTGGTATAGCAAAGACCACTGTGCATAGAGCAAAATGGAAGCCTACAGAATGGGAGAAAATCTTTGCTAGCAAAAAAATCTGACAGAGGATTAATATCCAGGATATACAAAGATTTTTTTTAAATGAAGTAATAAGAAATTATATGACCTAATCAAAAATGTGGTATAGAAATAAACAGAGAGTTCTCAAAAGAAGCCTTTCTAGATTTTCCAGATTGAGGAGGGATAAAACAGGGGTATATTGTTGCTGGGGGATGAGACAGGATCAGATGCTGAATTCCAGTTTTATCAAGGCAGATGAGGTAGCATCTCTTCCTTCACTCTTTTTGGGCCTTTCCCTAGCTGACTACTACCTAACCAAAAAAAAAAAAGAAAAGAAAAGAAAGAAAGAAAGAAAGAAAGAAAGAAAGAAAAAGAAATCACTTTGCTCCTCTTTCTCCCTTATAGCCATGGCTGCCAGCTAGCTAAGCAAACTCGAAGTCCAAACAGCAGACAGGCATGAAAGGAAGCCCACAGAAATCTGAACATCCAAGGCAGACATTATCTGAAGCTTAAAGCCTCTGGGCTCATATATATCCGGGTTGAAAGGATGTTCTCTTGTTTTGGTCAAGCTCACCTAGTAGTCTAATTTCAGATTAATTGAAAGCTAATTTATTAGAGTTTGAGTACTATCTGCATAAACCCCTCAGTAGTGCCTTGATTAACATCTTTCTGAACTATTATGAGTTCTTGATGGTGTGGTTTCAACTTGGGCTCTGGTGTTGGTTTGGTTGTTTTACTTTTACTAGAAAACAAAATAGCTCTTACTTCCCTTCTGTTCTCTAACGCCCACTAGAGAACATCTCTTGTAGCCCATTCTATCTGGAAATAGAGTGAAAGGGGAATTTTGGGAAATGCAGTTCAGCCTAGCTAAATCGATAGATCACAAAAGATTACCAAGGCATAGTGACAATCAAGACATAAACCATACCTTCAAAAGGTTTCCAATTAATTGGGGGGAAAACTGTTGTACAATTCAGGTAGTTAGGACCAGTGATAATAGTAACTCTGAAGGTAATTCACATAGTTTAATGAGATGATAATGAAACAGAAGGAATGACCCATTCCACCTCCTCATTAGTCAAAGAATAATATTCAAATTCGTTTACAATGTGAATGATCTCATAGCCTGCTCCCTACTCTTAGAACTATCTCCACTAATCTTGCCCATCTCACCTCCTGACTTGTCCTTGGAGGAACAGACTATGTTGTAGGCCTCTGTGCATAGGCTCTTAATTTCCAGTGCTCAGTATCTCTTCTAAATTCTTCATCTTCCTCTCTAGCCCAAATATTTATCTGCTATGCATCATTTCAAGAATCATGATGGAATCTCTTCTCTGGGGTAAAGACAAACAGTTCGTGATATATGTACGCCAAAAGTAAGAATTTACACATTTCAAGAAATATGGGAAGTTTTAGCTTATTTGGACCAAGTCAAGAGGAAGTGTCATTTTAATTTATAATTGATCTATAATAAAGCACAATTCAAGGAAACACTTGGACATCTGAACTGGACAGAATTAGTGTAATATAGACACTGCCCTGGAGGAGACTTGGAGATAAGAAGGGAATGCAAATGAAAAGAGGGAACATTAACATGCCTGTCAGAGCAGAGTAGGAGAAAGATTCTCATAATCATATTTATGAGAACCCTACCCCTTGAATCTCAGAAACTGAGAGGTAAGCAATCTCTATAATCAATGTGGCAGCATATCATCCTTGTAATACTCTTACTAGTGGCAGTGAAAAATGGCAAGGAACTGTAGTAATGTGCTGTAGGAGGACATTACCCTCATGATACTCCAGTTATGACAACCAAAGATGCCAGAAAAGTATAGTGAAGTGTTGTGGCATTATATCACCCTTATAATACTCTAGTATGACAGTAGAAGGTGCCAGGAAATGATGGTGAAGTGTTATGGTGGCATGTCACCCCTGTAATATTCTAGGAACAGCAGTCAAAGAGGTCAGAAAACGGTGGTAAAGTGCTGTGATATCACATTTCCCTTGTAATAGACTAGAATTTACCACAACAAAATGTTAAAGCTTGCCAAACATTTTTCTTTTAATTTAATTTCTTTACTTTGGTAGTCTTGATGGAAGCTGTGCTTTGGTACTGGAGAATTTTAACATTCTCTGACAATATGAAAGCATAAAAGTCGCCAATTGTTTTAGGTTATTTATCTAACTTAAAGTATAATCCTGAAGCTGTGAAAAATTCAAAAAATCATATATCATAGAAAAATAACAAACTTGTGGATGGAGAGGTTGTTTACTGGTTAAGGCACTTGCCTGCAAAGCCTAGAGACCTAGGTCCAATTCCCCAGTACTCTCATAAGCCAGATGCATAAACTAGCACATGCATCTGTAGTTCATTTGCAGTGGCTGGAGGACCTGGCATGCCCAATCTCTCTTTCTCTCTCTATCCACTTTTCTCTCTATAATAAATAAATAAATAAAACATTAAAAAAGGAAAAACGGCAAACTCAAAATTATTTTCATAAAGTAATACTGTGATAAAATTTATGTACTGTTTAATAAAAATTAAAACATAAAATGCATACTTCAAAGAAACAATATATATGCATTTTCAGGGGAAAAAAGCTAAAATAAAAATCCTTGGCTTTTCTATAATTAGAAAGATTAAATATGATTCTTTATATTCATCTTCATAACAATAGAATAAAATACATTTTCACAGCATAGTATTTCAGATTTCAAATTCTTTCTTGTGTCATTTACAGTGCTTCTGTCCTGTCATCTAACTCCTAGTAATCATAATCAATATAGTGTCCCTTTAATTCTGACTTCAACATGGCTTTTCGTCATTCACTTAAATGTGTATGTTGGAAGCTCCAATGACAAATCAGTTGTTCAGGAACATTCTGGTTCTTCTTCCACATAAGATGTTCTTGACCTCCCCTTGGTGGCTTCAGCTGCAAGCTACAAGTACTAGGATATTATGAAACACAAGAAAGAAAAGATTAAGTAAATGCATTTCTTTTTGAATAGCTCTTCTAATCAGAGGAGGAAAATATCTTCTGGGATGCTTCTTGGGTAGCTGGCAAAAGTGGTCAGTTTGTTGAAACTGTTTCTGACAATAAGTGGGGTCTATTTCTTCAACCCTTCAAACTATGCCCTCTGACCCTCTGACAACTTGTTCAAGCCAACAGACTACTCAGAGGTGATGCTGTAAAAGCTTTCATACAAAGCTTCAAGAAAATTTGCAGGTTTTTTTATTATTGTTTTAGTTTTATAATCTTTATCCAAGTCTGCTTGATGAGAGATATGGGGTCTATTAAATTATCCCTTTTACTCAAATGACAGATTGGTAAATACTTGACGTGTGTGTGTTATGTCCATCTGCTCACTGGCTGAATGAACACAGACCATGGGTAACCCCAGGCCAGACCATCTGAAACTGCCATGGCCAGGAGAACCCAGTCAAATACCAAAATCAGAAAGTAAATAGTTGCCTATATTTAACCACTGAGTGTGAGGCATGTTACACCGCAAACCTTACTTCATGTCTCTCCCTCCAGACCTTGTTTAAATTGTTTTGATCAAAAACCAAATTTCACATTTACTTCTAGACTGAGCATATGAAAGGTATAATTGTAATAACTGAGACACATATGTATTTCATGTTCACCCCTGATACTGATCACAGTGCCCCTGAATAGAAAGAATACAATAGAATCGTATATCAAGCAAAGAAGTAAAGGATTTGCTTTCCATAAGCAAATAGCACACTTATATGTTCAGAGAAGACAAGAGGATAAATATTAAAAGTAATTAAAGAATCATGAACTTGCATTTTGAAGCTCAGACATGAGCCTAACATGGGATCACCAACTTCAATAACTAGAATCTAAAACTTTAATTACTGGACTTTCGTTCAGCCTGTAAAAACATTTTACCATTTGCTATTTCAAGATGATCAATTTTAATTTAAATGCAATTACTTTCAAGAGCTGAGAGTAAGCTAAAATTTATTTATAAAAGAACAGTAGTCATAGCCTTGAATTTGGGGAGAGGGGAAAGTTTCAACTAAATACTCCTATATACATAAATCATCTTCCCATGGAATTTTTCTTTCCAAACTAGTTAAAATTTAATTTCCTGCCCAACATAGTTCATTTATATTTTCTTAAAATCTTTTATTTATTTATTCATTTATTTATTTATTTATTTCATTTACTTGAAAGAAAGAGAGAGAATGAGCATGCCAGGGCCTCCAGCCACTGCAAAGTCCAGATGTCTGTGCCACCTTGTGCATCTGGCTTTACATGGGTACTGGCATATCAAACCTGGGTCCTTGGGCTTTCCAGGTAAGCACCTTAATCATTGAGCAATCTCTCCAGCCCTTCATTTGTATTTTAATAATTGCAGTATTCAAAATATATGGCAAATAAAATGTGTTATAAAATCCAGTGGCACCACAATAAATTTACATTGTATCCTCACCCTCTATGCAGGTTTGTTTGTATTGTTTATTTTTAACTTCTTACATGTCATCTTTTTAAAGGATCTTAAGCCATGTATAATGCTGTATACCTGTATTTCCAACATTTGGAAAGTCAAAGCTGGAAGATCTTGGGTTTGATGCCATCCTGGTCTATATAACAAGATCCTGCTTCAAAACAAGAAGCCCAGGTTGGTAAAACAGGCTTGTAATTCTAGCTACTTTGGAGGCTAAAACAAGAAATTGAAACAGGAAACTAGAAGTTCAAGGCTAGCCTGAGAAACTCAGTGAGTCCCTTTCTCCAAATAAAAATAAAAAAATAAGGAAGCTATAGCAATAGCCTAGTGGGAGAGTGTTTGCCTAGCCATGTTACCCAGTACCAAAAAGTAAAAATAATCCTAAAATTATAAGTAGACAATATTATGATAGTTGATAGGGATCTTTTTTCCCAAAATTCAATATCAACGTATTTATTCTGCTTCAATTCATGTGTTTAAGTGATAAACTATTACTAGAAAATATTGTAGAAAGTAGTTTTTTAAACATAGTAAATGTAGGATGTGAAGTATTTTATAGGTACAATTTGAAAAATTAAAATAAAGTATATTCATTTTAAACAATTAAAAATTACATGGGATTGCTATTATATCTTGCAAATAAGAAACCATACTGTCGTATGTTCTCTTCTATCTAAAAATTTCAGATTTCAAATTCTTTCTTGTGTCATTTACAGTGCTTTTGTCCTGTCACCTAACTCCTAGTATATAATGTCCCTTTAATTCAGAATGATCATACATTTGTTTGGGGTTTTTTGTTTTGTTTTTTTTTTTGTTTTTATTTTTTTTGGCTTTTCGAGGTCTCACACTGGCCCAGCCTGACCTGGAACTCACTTTGTAGTCTCAGGGTGGCCTCAAACTCATGGCAATCCTCCTACCTCTGCCTCCCATGTGCTGGGATTAAAGGCGTGTACCACCATGCCCAGCATACATTTGTATTTTTAAGAAACACCAGAGGCAGGTCCCCCATGGGTCTCAGGAAGATGTGAAGACAGACTATGTTGTATACTGTATTTACAGTCTAGCCTTCTGTAAGTTATAATCCAAATCAATCCAACATGGCCTTTCTAAATGGACAGTAGTTTTCATTTAGGCTCATAGATTAAGACAATATTGGAGTGGAGTCTAAGAACAAAATTTAATCTGTAATAATTAGTTGTACCTGAAATGCTCTTCCACTAACTAGCATAGATTAGTGAAGGGCAAGTGTCCTGAGAGGAGGCGTGTTGAGATGAATAGCCAGCACTTGTGCAAATGCAAAATGAAGCTGATCTGTTTCATCAGCCATGGATGCCTTCTTACAGCAGTCACATGCACTTTAATAAATGGGCCATCATCATTTTCCTTCTAGCAATGGGAAGCTTACAGTGCATTTATCTGGCTGACAATGAAAAATACAATGATTATGTAAGCAAGTCTATTCTGCCTCTTGCTGGTTACAGGGCTACCAAAATTATCATTTCACTGAGTGGGACAAACTAGTCAATGGATTTTCTTATAAAATTATAGATATTTTTATACTCAGATGAGTGAAGCTTAGTGAAATAATACTCCATAAGCAGTAAAACATTATTTAATTCAATAAAAACAATTAAATCAAGCAAATGAGCCGAACTGGTCAGACTTGGAAAAACTGTAAGATCAATAGGAAACATCATGAGTAGACCTTGCTGTGGGCTATGATTTCCTACCTTCCCACCATCTGTTACAAACTTGAGACTGTTGGAGGAGACTGCTTTATCTTCCATCTTGACTGTCTCAGGCTGACCCATAATTTCTGCTAATAAAATCACTATGAGTTCATTCATCTTCATGCATACTCATTGGCCTCTGTCCATGAACAACAGGAAAATCCTTTTGGTCAGATATGATTTTTACTTGAAAAATAATCTTCATTCTTGATTGAGAACATGAAAAAATCCAAAACATTCCTATCAAATCAACAGCTCAGTCTCTGAGACCAATAGAATTATCTTCACCTACTGTTTGGTAGTCTTAAGACTTCAGATTCCTGGACAACAATTCTACTTGAGATTTCTCTGCATCTAGGAACTCATCTTAATTCATAAGAGTAGAAAATTCTTAGAGAATGTTTGTTAGGTCAACTTTTATATTAACTATTTCTGCTAGGAAGGGGGTATCATATAATAAAATTGACTGCTGAGACTACAAGAACAAATTAACACAAGTGCATCACTTAAACAAACCACATTTTCTCTCTAGAAGCCAGAAGTCAGAATTTCCAGAGGCAGCTCAGAGTAGAACATAGTCTTTTCCTTTCCCAGAGACTCTTGGTTGCCAGTGTTCTTGATTTGTGGTCACATCACTCTCTGCTTCCATACCTCCTCCCTTACCAGCAACAAAACCACAGTATCCTCCCTCCAGTCTCCTACAACTGAGCTCTGGACGAGTAGATGACGAATGGCATTTGCTATAAGGAAGAGACCTGACCTCTGAACTGCCCTGGGCCAAAGACATTCTCTCTGGGAAATAGAACACCAAGTCTATGAGACATGGCTCCCTGGAGAACAGCAGGCAGCCTGCATAATTCTGAACGGAGGTATAAATTTTTTGAACTCATACATATTCTGTTGTTATAAATTCATTTGCCTTGACTTATTTTCTTTTTATACTAAAATGATAGACCTTTTTTTTCTTATGCCAGGAATGTGTTTCTTCATAATTTTAGTTGCTAATAGCTACTCATGCTTATCTTCTCAAAACACTCTGGGGTGTCACTAATTTCTGTTACTATAGATCTTTCTGTTATGTGTTTTGATCAGTAAAGTTTCCATATTTCATTTAACATGTTTATATTTCTGTCATCTCTAAGCAATACTGTCTTAAAATACACAAATAGTAATTCATCTTTGTTCTGTCTCTTTATTCTTGGACTAGGTTGGTTTATAGTGTATTTTTCACAAACATTAACTTAAATGGACTGTGGAGATGAGGAATAATTAGAATTATTACCTGAGGAATAACCTCATTCTGTTTACATAGTCCCTTTGAGCCTGAAACTTGGAATTAATGTTCTGAATTATCTTTGTGTCCTGAGCTATAGTGAGGGAGAAATTTCTCTGCATTCCTAAGCAGGTGTTTTAAATCATATTGACTGGAAAGTTGACTTCTACAATGGAGTCTATTTTCAAAAACAGGTCCCTGCTGACCAGGACTAAGGATATAGTGACATTTCTTGTGTATAACCTCTAACTTTCTCTTGGATATAAAATTCTATGATATTAAAGTTTAATTACCTAATGTTGACTGTTAAAAAACTTGCATTAAATTTGACATTATGTGTTTAAATTTGTAGAAACTGGGTAAAACTGTAATTAGAAATTTATGATGTACTTGAATGGAGAAGAGTATCAGTTTGAAACTCAAATACAATATAATTCAAAACTTTTAATCTAAGTATTACAAGTTATGTGAGTTTGGAGATGCTATTTTACTTCCTAAGTTCTAGTCTTTCCATCTTCACACATGCAAAAAAAGAATTTAATGAAAATTTTAAAGATTCTACAAAACTGTTCATAGGAAAATTCTGTCAGTCATTCAATATCAGGCAGTTCGAATCCTATACCAACTCCTTTATCTAATTAGATTCTTTCTTATGCTAAGGTCCCCAACAGCACAGGCAGGTTTGATCCACAACATCTACAGAAAGTCATTACAAAATAAAACTTCATAGGCTAATGTGTGGAGAAACCCAAGTGCAAGCTTCCAAGAGTTCAGTCCTAGTAGAATCACAAAAGAAATGTATAATCCTTTCAACAACAAAAACTTGTGAGATTTTTGTCAGCCACAAAAGTTTACAGGAGAGCTAATGCCCAAAGTTTTATAGGAGCTGGTGACTTAAGACATGATTTGCCCAGCTAGACTCTCAGAAGGAAGCAGATGTTCCAAATTAACCATGTTCTGTAGACACAGCGTGTACCCCTTTCATCTATACACAGGAACATATTACCATTCAAGTTCTTAGAATCCAGTCAAGGGCTAACCTGTACCCAGGCCTGGCCTCCTAAACATAATTCTTAGTCTCACCATAGTAACTCTTATGGACTTTCTCCAAGTTGTTCTATAAGGCTCACATGGGATAGTGGTAAAGTGACAACTATGGAGCCAAAGTGGCCAAGCAAAAATCCCAGCCTTGTCACATCTTCCCGCTTCGCTTGCCTGGCAAGCAAAATGGAGGTGCTACAGGTATTTGTCTCGCATGGCTGTAGTGCTGTGACGGCGCACTAGACCATGTGAAGTATGGAGAAGTAACCCTGGAAAACAGCTCACTAGCAACAAGCGAGGGACAGCTGTGCCAGGTGAAGACTGGACATCGGTTCCAAGGACGTAAGTTGGGTCAATTGCAATTATAAATTTTGACACAAAATTTGTTCACATTGGATTATACAATAAGATACATGTTGGCAAAGTCAAGTGTGTTCAAGCAATGCATGATGGATTCAAAAATTGGGTTATTGCATCTGAACATACAAAAATAATTTTGATAAAATTTAGCTATCATTTATTATCATTAAAAACTCCAAGCAAACTGGGAGTCAAAGACAATTACTAAATTAAGAAACACTTGCAAAAATACAGAAAATGAGGGTGGAGATATGGCTCAGTGGATAAAGTGCTTAGCATGCAAGTGTGAGCACCTGAGATCTGAGGGCCAGAAAACACATAGAGCCAGCCATCTGCAGTGCCAGTGTACCCGCAATGGAATGGGAAGAAGAGGACCTCTATAAGCTCACGGACAAGCCAGTCTGACAAAAGTAGCTATGGACAAGAGAGATTGTCCCAAACAAGATGGAAGGCAGGGATCAACCCCCAAAGGTGTCCTCTGACCTCCACAGACACACAGTTGTATTCATGGATCTGCACTCACACAGAAAAAAATGCACACGTGAAAATGCATACACACATGCACACATATCATACACTCACATCCAAAACAGCAAGAAATGAGAAAAAGTGTACAGCTATTTCAAAAAATAAGGAACAGAATACATTTTCCCTCTATTGGTACTTGAGCTCAAGATTGTATTAAAGGAAAAGACAAAGTATACAGAGTAAAAAAAAAAAAAAAAGGAAGATGGGGACTATCACTAATACATATATCTGAGAAATAATCTATAAGTTATTAAAACTGGTGACAAGTTAACAAGGTTTCTAGATGTAAAATCAAACATGAAGATAAATTGGATTTTATATGCCAACAACAAAATATTGGGAAATGAGAAAAATTTTTAATGTGAGACATATGGAAATAATCTCACCCCAAAATTATCTTCAGGTAACAAAAAAAAATGATTTCTGAAGGATTCTAAAAGAAACATGCAACAGGAGACTGGCTAAATAAAACATAACATGAAATCATTCTTACAAATGAATAAATTTAATGTCAATTTTTTAAAAGTCCAAAGAACAGGGCAAGAGCTCAGTGAAGCACCTGTCTACCATTCATGAGAGCCTGGATTTAATCCCCAGATATATATTCTTGCTCAAAAAAACCCAAAAGTGTCATAGAACTTGCAAAGCTGATTTTAATTTTTTGTGGAAGATGCAAGATACCAATGAAGACAAAGAATAATGTGAAGGGATTAACATGTAAAAACTAATTATAAATTATTGTAATGAAAACTGTGTGACCTATAAAATATGAAAGCAAGACATGACAGCCAGCACCAAAACAGACTTATATAGACAGAGGAACTTTAACTATGAGGTAGAACTAGCATTACAAAATGAAGTGGGAAAGATATCAAATATATCTATGGTTTTTGATCATGACATCATCCCTGCCAGGTAAGTATGTATTTGTAATTTTTATCAAAATAAAACTGGGTCCCCCTATGTTTGCCAAAGAAATATAAATAAAAGATGGTAAAGTTCTTGCCATAAAAATGTGTGGTCCTGAGTTCAGATCCACAGATCCCAAGAAAATACCCGACATGTGGTTTGTACCATTAATGCCAGTGCTGACACATGGAGACAGGGAATCCCTGAGCTCAATGGCTAGCTAGTAGAACCAAACTGGTGACCCCAAAATTCAGTGAGAGGCCCTGTCTCAAAAAATAGTGTGGAAAGTGACTAAGGAAGACACCCAACATCAGCCTTCAGCCTCCACATGCACACACATGCATGATCACTCACACATACTTGTGCCCAAACACATACGTGCATGCACATATACCTCACACACATACACATGTCTAAACAAAGCATTTAATAACATAGAAATCCAGGGGACATTGATTAAAAAAACGTTTATTAAAGTATACAGGGAATGTATTACCTTGAAGTAAAATAATGTTTAGGGATCTAAATGGATGGCTGGATAGATGCATAATAATGATTTCTCTAGAGGAGAAGACAGACATCAGATCTGAAAAAGGCATATCAGAGATCTCAATAGACTTTTGGAATATCATTCTACAGTTTAGTCTGGATAGTTAGAGTACAATTTCATTTTCTTTTTTTAATTTAACTTTTCTTCCACCAAAAATGCATTTTAGACTCTTAAACATGTATGCACATATGGTGTGCATGTGTGTATGTGTGTGGGAACACATAAGTAGGTTTTCATGTGCATGTGTATGCAGATGCATGTGGAGGCCAAAGGTCAATGTCAGGTATCTTCCTTTTTCACTTTGCATTTTATTTTGACATAGCATCTCTCACTGAATATAGCGCCCCAACCCAGCCAGCCTAGGAATCCTGTCTCCACTTTCACTACTGGTGTTAGGGGTAAGTGCTACCAGGCCTGGTACTTGGTGTGGTGTGGCTGCTGGGGATCTGAACTCAGGTCCACACACTTGTACAACAGGCACATTATCAACTGAGCTACCTCCACTCCTTCAAAAATGTCTTGGGATTTATTGTCAATATCCAAAACAACAGAGTCAAATATGCCTATTCTGTGTTCATTATAGGAGATAAAAATATTAGCATTCCCTAAATATCTTCTCTACTTTGCTGCCAAAAAGAACAAGTATGATGTTTTCTGTGGATAGAGTAACATAAAAACTTTTCTGCTTTGGAGAATTTACCAATATATAGAAGATGAAAAACTACATTTTCTAATAACTTAGGTTCACATGTACTTACATTTCATCTTCGTTAGAGTCATCAGCAGGGCACCACATATTATTTTCCTGGAAGTAAATTAGCTATTATGTGCATTCTGAACTTGTAAGACTCTTTGAATGAAATCACATCCAACATCCTGTAATTTCAAGTATTCCTGCTGGAGACTTCAAATGAGTATTTTTTAGTTTCTGCAGTGGGAGCTCTTAAAAGATTTCCAGCTCAACCTAACAACAGAAATTTCAACACCCTTAAACAGACAGATTTTTATAAATGTTTTCCAAGAGAAAATAGAAATCTAATCAAAATAGCATTTTTCTGATATGCACCTTCTGTTTCATTTACCATGTATAATTGGGGCAAATATGACTGTGCTGGTGGCTAGATTCTCTCTTAAGTTTATACAGTTCATCTCTACTGGCAATGTAGCTCCATTAGCACTCACTTCTCTAAAAGTATGCAGTTAGTACTTAACATAGCCTTGCTACATAACCTGGAGATCTATAAATTGCCCATTTTCTCAAGCATGAATGAGAATGGCATGGTTCACCATAGGATAATAAGAAGCCATCATGAAATTGAAACCTTTCCTTCAAACAAAAGAACACGATTAAACTGCAACCTGCTTACAGTTCGTTGCAATCCAAGGACTGACAACTCCCCATAATATAGCACTTTCAATACTCTGAGAGGCAAGACCTTTCAGATCCATAAATACTGAGCTAGGGATATATCCCTCAAATTCTCACAAGCACTCATAAGAAATTTCAAACAGAAAATACTGTGCCTAAACACGAGCAGCCCAGAGATTTCTGTAATGTAAGGGTGCAAGTACAACATACCTTGATGCTGATTTCTTTACTGCCCAATAAACTCCAAGGTTATAGATTAGTCAGTCTGATAAATCCACCGATGATTTTGTACTTCTATGATCAGTACGTAAGAATTTTTACAGCTCAGTAAAACACGGGACAGCTTTACAACCCAAGGAAAACCCGTGATAAAGAGAAAGGGGAAAAAAGCATACACATATTAAAAGGAAATCTTCCAAAGTCACAGAAAGATGTATCTGCACATTAAAATCACAGACACATCAGATCAAGGCAAAGTGCAGATGGTGGGAGGGTTTCTCCTAAGGGAGGCGACAGAGCAGACACTCATCATAACGACCCTGAAATATTTATTACTCAGTCCTAAATGCCTTCAGGAAACAAAACATAGAGCTTGTATTTCATTATTATGGTCTTAGTTGTGTTTTATTATATCCTGATTCTTGTAAAACTCAACAGCATGTCTTATAATGGTTAAATAAGAGATGTAGCTAACGAATACACTTCATTTTTCCTTATCAATTAGGAGTCATTAGACTATTTTTCATTGAGAAATTTGAAAAGGGCCATTTAAGATGTCTCTCCAAGGGGAGGAGTCCAAGGAGAAAACATAAGGGTGAGAGGATGACAACAAGGGAGTCAGGCTATGGTCTGCTCTTTACTGTCCTTTAAAAATTCCCATGGCGGGTAGTCACGTACTTTGGCAGAAAGCGATCTTGTTTTGGGGACTTCATGGGTTTCTCTGATCACCAGCTCATTGTGGGTAGCAAATGATTTCTGGTACTGGGAGTTACAAGCCAGACAGACATACACAATTTTTTTTTAAGCTTAGGCTTCATCCCATCCTTTCCAGGGCCCTTTTATCAGGTGAAACCTCCCCCCCCCCTTATATCTTTTAGTCTGTCTCCAAGGATAAAGTTCATTTGAATTTAGTGTTGTTGGTCCCCACCCTCCTTTTCCCCTCCCCTATGCAGCCCCTTCCATCCCTATTGTCTGGGCCTTGAGTTGCCTATAAGGTATGTCAGCCACTCTACCTGCCTGAGGCAAAGGTAAGACCCTATTGCTGAAGACACCATGTGCTGCCAACACAGAGCATGGAGAGACCTGGTTGGAATCCAGAAGAGAGCCAGTCCTCAGATAGCCTGTCTAGTGCTGGAAAGCAATACATGAGCTACTGGGGGAAAGTGGCCAACAGTGGTCTGAGCAACTAGAAGTCTAAGCTACTCAGAAACAACAGCCTGACAGGTTGTACACAAAGTCACACAGCCTTGGTGGGTAACCAATAGCTTTCTGATTGGCTAAGAGATCAGCTCAGTGTAAAGAAACCCATTTCTGGAATTGGAAAACAGATCAGAATCATATGGAGACAGAAACTGTGCCCTCCAGTGTAAAGCTCTCACTAGCCCCCTAGCCTTATACATACATCAAACTCTCCATAAATTATATTATCTCCCTAAATTCCTATCCCATTGAAACTATGCTGATTTCACTCTACATTGCAGAATCTGGTCTTCTTTTTCAGAAAGTAATAAGACCCGAGGAGATAAACTACCCCTTGCACTTTAACCAAACCACAGCTGAAAACACAGAGTAAGTAGGGAGATGAGCAAGAGGGCTGCTTCCATGCTGAACCTAATAATCAGTGCCAGGGTGTAGGAGACAGACCCTGAGGATATTCACCAGCTACCAAAGCAGAGATCCAGAGGATCCTAAGAGCTCATCATTGAAGAAAACTTAAAACCCACCCACCAAGTCTCACACAATTTTGAGAAACAGAGGGCAGAAAGACTGTAAGAGCCACAGGTTGCTACATCATGCCCAGAGGCATTCCCTCCCCTGTCCCCCCCCAAAAAATCTGATTGCTGCTTTCACAATGCATAACCCACAACCTCATTGGGAATATCTGCAACCCCACTGAGGAGGGTCCCCAGCAGAATGGGGCCAGGGATGAGGGAACAGAGGGTAGCAGCACATGATATATCCATACAAAATATGTTAATAATAATGCCCATGGAATTTTAAGGTGATCATTTTGACATTCATTCCCACGAACATGAGCAAATTTGTAAATTTTAATAATGTACTTATCTGGGGGATGCCAATTAGTCACATAAAATGCAAAACAGTTTAAAATAATGTTTATATTTGCATTTTTGTCTCTCAAAAAAAATTATTTTAAGGGTTGTTTATTTTGTTTTGTTGGTTTGGGTTGTGCTTTTTGATACAAGGTTTTAGTGTGCAACCCACACTGACTCTGTGTAGCCCAGATCGACATTCAACTCATATAGCCCAGATTGGCCTTAAACTCACAGAACCCATACCTGCCCCGAACTTCTGATCCACATTCCTCGACCTCCCAAATGCTGTTATTATAAGTGTGCACCAGCATGCCTGGCTATAAAATGCATTTATTTATTTATAAATGAGAGAGAGAGAGAGGGAGAGAGGGAGAATGTGCACACCAGGATCTCTAACCACTGCAAACAAACAACAGATGGTTGTACCACCATGTATATCTGGCTTACATGGGTTCTGGGGAATCAAGCCTTGTTCTTTAGGCTTTACAGACAAGCACCTTAACCACTAAACCATCTCTCCAGCCCTAAAATTCCATTTTTAAATACCTTTCTTTTCCCCTAGAAATCAGCATCATAATATAGGAAGTGTAAGGATCAGTGATCTAGCAAGTCAAGTGGAATAAAAATCTCATGAACTCTTTCTCAGTATCATTAAAGATAGGCCTAACCTGAGGTAGCATGCTGATTGCATACATTATTTGAATTATGGATTTCATTTTAATAATTCCTTAATAAAAGTAAGTGACTTTTATCAGAGAATGCCTGAAGGAAAGATATCATAATAAATGGCAGAAGTTCCCCAAATTCCTTTGAATGGAATCCATTATTTTTTGGATTATTAGTGATAACTTTATACTTCCAAAAAATAATGCCTTGGCATGCTTAGTATTCTCTGTAGAGATAAACTGATTACTCAAAACCCCGAAGATATCTATGTAACTGAATAGAAATGAATCACCTAATAGAACCAAGAACTCACTAGATGGATGAAGTATTGCTCATATATTTTCATCCCTGCTAGAAAATTCAGCAACTATGCCATATAGGATCACCATCATGATTGCCTAAATCAGATGAGATGTTGTCTTTATTACATTGCTTGCTTAGACTTTATGTATCCTCAGACTTTTACTTTAAATTACACCTTTGTCAGAAATGCTTCAAATCAGAAAATTTTAATATTTTTAGAATGAAGCTATTATGCTTAAACTTGGCCTGTGCACATTCTCTAGACAAAAAATATATCATACATAGCACAAGGCATCCAACACATGGGGCTGTATTCTACTACAGCTGCTTTCTCTTTTCTTCATTGGCTGTGAAATTAACACACTTGAACTCCTTAACAACACTTTGCTTTAAAATAGGATGGAGGAATTAAATATTTCTGAAAATCATGTCATTCCCACATATTTGAAAAACAGTTATCAGAAAAATTAAGTAAATAATTTTAGCATTTGCAGGTTTAAATCCACAGTTTAAACACCTGGACATTTCTCAATGATTCTCAACTGGCTACAAAATCTACTCCACTGACAATCTCCATTGCTATATACAGATGTATCCTGCTCATAATTCCCTCCCTATACCCTTTTTTTCTCCTATTTGCCTATCTCTTCTCCACTGACTCTCTTCTTCATAATAACCATTCTTCAATTTTGATGTCAATTTATTTACCCTCATATGATGCAGGCCTTTTGTAGGTAGCTTCAGCCACTGTGAGATTGTGAATGCCACAGCCAGTTAGCATGTGGAAGACAATATTCCAAAGCACTCCCTGCTCCTTCCTTTGGCTCTTACAGTCTTTCCATCACCTCTTTTGCAATCGTCCCTAAGCCTTGGATGGTGTGATAGAGATGTCTCTCTGTGCTCAACATTCCATTGTCACTTCTTCCCAGGATTTTGATATGTTTTGAGTCTTCCCAGAATTTACTGCAATCTGAAAAGAGAAGCTCCTCCAACCAAAAGTGAAAGTAGCATGAACATATGGGCATGCAAGTAAATATTTCGAGGGCACTTTAGTGAGCATGCTATATCAACTTAGCTTAACAACAGTACTAGCTTCCTTCCAAGATTTATGACCTCCCTAGCCTTAGACTTTTGATTAGGTTTTCAGTACCAGGCATTAATTGCCTCCCATAGAGCAGGCCTCAAATCTCATTAGAGAGCAGTTGATTTCCCCCAGAACAGACATGCCACCATTGCATTATTTGGTACATTTTGTCTTGCTGGCTAGCTGAGTAGCATGTAAAGTCTACTACCATTCAAGACCATTGATGACTTTTTCTCCCCAATGGGCAACAGTGCTCTTTCCAGCACCATGACACCGAGTCAAGAGTGAGGAAGCCTCCAGATCAGATCTAGCTTGGTTTCCCAGTGTGCTGTAGCCCAAGTGTTTAGTATCTTCAGTAGTAGGGTCTTACCTAGTTCTTGTGGGCAGTCATGAATGTTGACAGTAGCCTGTATTGTTTTGAGGGCCTCCGAGGCATCCCTGACCAATAACTCACTGGAAGATAGCTCACCCCTGGCACTGAAATTTTCTTGTAACAATCTATGGCTTCTTGGCACAGCATTATCTAATGCCTCATCCAGTTGCAATTTTAATTTGTTAACAAATGTCCTCCAGTCAGGTAAAATATTTAGTTCACAAGCCAGCACAATGACAAGAAGTTCTTTCTTTTTGTCTCATATTTCTAATCATAACCCTACCTTGCTGAGTTTCTTCAGAAGAATGTGAAAGGTTTGGTTCTTTTTTGCTCTGCTTAACTTCCTTGTTTTATCAGCAATTGGTGTATTTTATGATATGGTCCTCATTGTGTCACTTTCCATAACAATTTTTCAGATTTCTGCATTAAACGTTTATCATTAGTCACAATAGACATGAAACACAATGCAAAGCCTCTATGGTAACTTTCATTATCTTGAAAAGTCTTGAATTGAAAAAGTGAATTAAGTGAACTTATATAAATGACTGAAAACTGAGGTCAACACTGCTGGAAAAGGTTATTTAAAATATATATCCTGGGCTGGAAAGATGGCTTAATGGTCAAGGTACTTGCTTGCAAAAGCAAAAGACCCAGGTTTGATTCCCCAGAACCCAGGTAAGCCAGGTGCAAAAGGTGGTACATGTGTCTGAAGTTCATTTGCAGCACCTGGAGACCCTGGAATGCCAATTCTCTTTCTTTGTCTCTCTCTCTCTCTCTCTCTCAAATGAACCAATAAAAATAAAAAAGAGTCTAAAAAATACATATCCTGCTTTGATGAGAGTTTTGGATCACTATAGCCCACAGAGAATCCCCTAGTCCCACTGAGGAAGGCCCCAGAGAAATGGGACCAGTAGTGAGGGAATAAATTAGTATAATTTTGAAAAAAAAAAGAAGAAGAAAAAGAAAAACAGATGAAATATACATATAATATTTTTTAAAATATGGAGCAGAGAATTCTTATATAGCCAAATACAAGTTCTGCTATTATTAATATCTTGAGTTAACATGGTACATTTGTCACAATCAAAAAACAAGATTGCTATGCCAAAAAAAGAAATACATATTCTGCCAATATCATCTTTGCATACAATGATCAACTCCTTCCAAACTGACAGCATGTTAAAATATGATCAGTGGGATCAGCTTATTCTTCTAAAGTACTTTTATGTATTGTAATTTGAAATTAATTGGTGTGCCTCTTTGACTCATATGTCATCCTGGCAAGATGGTAAGAAAAAGTAACAAAAAGAAAAAGAAATAAACTTCTTAGCATATCAGGGCTTTCATTGTTAAGATTCTGTCGCATGGTATTTGTAGTACTGTTTGTGGTCTCAGACTTACTTTGCTTTTAGCTCTGATTCCATAGTCTAACTTCCATCTAATTAATGACACATTCCACTTTCTTATCAATGAAATAAAGTTGTGTGTGCTGTTGTTATTGCTGTTGTTGCTTGGAGGTTAAGAAAAGAGCTGAAAGTGGTGGCACTTGTCTATAATCCCCAGCATTTGAGATGTAGATACAGGAAAATCAAGAGTTCAAAGCTGCCTCACTTAGTGAGTGTGAGGTCAGCTAGGACCCTGTATATGGCCCTTATTGGATTAAGACACAAAAATTATTAAGAGGAATATAACCATTTCTCACCCTCTCCCAGTTGTTCCTTTGAGACGGAAGAAAAGGAGGAAGATAAATGGATTTGACAGAGCCTGTTCTCCTGTAGCACATGGATTAGGTTAAAGTCCTGTGATTAGATAACAGAGGACAGCAGCTGACAGACCAGCTGATACATTTAGTAAGACTGCACAGACGCACATGCTTGGAAGACATAAAACTGAGTGTGGAAAATGACTGTGGAGGATTTTGTTCCTACTAATTATTTAAGAATGAAATAGAATTCCCAAGACTGAAAATGTAGGGGAAACCAGTGTCAGTTTGCTTCACATGGGCCTTGGAGAACCCCATCCAGGCAGTGATCAAGTCGCTGGGGGAACTCAAGGCTGATGAAGACAGTGATGACCCTTGATAACTACAGCCAATTGAATGATGAGAATGTCTGCAGTCTCTTTTGTATTCAGAAAGACAGAGGTTCACAGGATGCTTAATGGAATATAGAAAGTCTTACTGTATTGTGCAGGCAATGGCTGGTGTCACCTAAGCCAAAGGTACAATGTGTGGCTTTAGCCCTTTATGGTCCTTTTCTTACTGTCATCTAAACGCCATGTCTTCTCCCTCTTTTCCTGTTCTATGTCCAAAGATGTTATTGGGACTTTGAAATGTTACATAGGGAGATCTTTTGCTCCAAAATGACCTAGACAGGAGACCTGTTATTTCTATCATATGCCACTTCCAACTAAGGGCTACAAGCTCTACAAATAATTACTAAGACACTAGTGATGCCCCATTGTCCCAAGGTAAGAAGAAAGAGTGTCAGTTTCATGAAGCTGTCATCTCCTTTACTGTGACTTACAAATTTTGAAATCACTCATTTTTCTTTCAGGAAATGTCAGTGTATTTGTGCTAACTCCAGAGTACTCCAAACTTAAACAGGAACTTTATTCCAGTGGAACAAATTATTATTCCAAAATTTCAAAACCACGTTAAAAATTCCACCTAGAAAATATTTCTGAATAGCATAGAGCAGTCAGAAATAAATTTAAGTAAATAAATATGAACAGTGTTATAACATCAAGAAATTCAGGGGCTGGAGAGCTGGCTTAGCGGTTAAGCGCTTGCCTGTGAAGCCTAAGGACCCCGGTTCGAGGCTCAGTTCCCCAGGTCCCACGTTAGCCAGATGCACAAGGGGGCGCACGCATCTGGAGTTCGTTTGCAGAGGCTGGAAGCCCTGGCGCACCCATTCTCTCTCCCTCTATCTGTCTTTCTCTCTGTGTCTGTCGCTCTCAAATAAATAAATAAAAATTTAAATTAAAAAAAAAGAAATTCAGAGTAGCTGGGTGTGGTGAGACACGCCTTTAACCCCAGCACCTGGGAGACAGAGGTAGGTGGATTGCTGTGAGTTCGAGGCAACCCTGAGACTACAGAGTGAATTCCAGGCCAGCCTGGGATAGAGTGAAACCCTACTTCAAAAAAACCAAAAAAATGAAAAGAAATTCATAGTAATTTGGCACAAAGCTCTGGCATCTACCTGGAATGTATTTTATCACTAACAGCTTTCCCATAAAAACTAAGTACAAATCCATTATTGTTTCAGTTATTTAATCCATTATGCTTAAGGCTCCCCCAGTCCTTACTAACATCTGGAGTTTTCGGATCTCATGCAAACATGATCGCGGAGAGAGTCCTTGGGCATTACGTGGATTATATATGACTATTTATACAGGCTTTCTTGTAAATAAGAATAAATTTTAAAGATGGCATTCCTGTCTCCTGGTACAGTTACTAGTCCATCCAATTCCCATTTTGTACATCCTATAAATCTTAATATTCATGCAACAGAAGCCACTGCCATTGTGTTAAAAGTGGCTTCTTTCCCATTTTCTTAATGTAATTATCCATATGCAAACCCTGAAAAATAATTTCAGCACTACTCAACCTCTTTTTTTCTTGGTATATTCAGTAATATCACTATGGTATATTCTTAGATTTATCATGTAGTCTAGACACTTGACAATACTATGACAAGGTTATGCTATAAAATGGACTGAATATAATTTTCTTCCAATTTGTGTGCTGACATTCTAAACCCCGGTGTTCTTTGCTTAGGTCTGGATGTGTGACTTTTTTGAAGGAGATTAACTCATAAGGAAGAACTTTATGCCTAGGGTGAGTAGTCTTAGAGAAGAGACCACAGGGAGATGCACACTTGAGCAATGTATGTTATATGTTTGAATTTGTAGGTAGTTTTGACCTTGGACTTCCAAGCCTTTAGAACACTGGTAAATTTTCATTATTGGCAAACCATTTGGCCTATACTATTTTGTTATGGTAGTCTAAGTGATTAAAACAGGCTGGCCTGCTCCATGGGAGGGAATACATCACTGATACTGAAAACTTAAAACAGGGTAGTCATGAGCCCTAGGGGTGTAACGTCTGCTGCTGTCTGGATAAATGTATATACTATGCTTATCAAACTGCCCAGTAACACTTCTCTTAATGTTCATACCCTTATATTAATGCTGCTCTCACTTTTGGTAGAGAATCTTCTCTTTTCAGATGGCAGTGACCTTGGAATGACTCAGAAAGTATCATGGTGCTGGAAAGAAGTGACCAGAGTGCTCATTGTTGTAATATCTCTATTACACCTTCCAAGGCTCAGAGTCTATTGTGGAAGAGGTGACAGAAAGAATGTAAGAGCCAAAAGAAGGACTCCTTACAATGTACACCTCCAGACACAAAATAGCCTGGATATCCATGACCTCACAGTGCCTGACACTACCTACACAAGACCATATAACAGGAGGAAAAGATCATGACATCAAAATAAAAGAGAGACTGTTTGAGAGGGGGAGGGGTATGATGGAGAAGGGAGTTTCAAAGGAGAAAGTGGGGGAAAGGAGGGTACTACCATGGGATATTTTTTATATTCATGGGAGTTGTTAATAAAAATTTGAAGAAAAAAAAGAAAAATAAATAAAACAGGCTGTCTTTGTCATTGAGCCTTTTTTTTTTTTTTTTTTTTTGGTAGGGGCTCACTATAGCCCAGGATGACCTGGAACTCACTCTGTAGCCCAAGTTGGCTTTAAACTCACCACAATCCACCTACCTCAGGCTCCTTAGTGCTGGGATTAAAGACATATGCCACCACACTTGGCTACCATTGTATTTTTAAGTTAAGTACTTGGAAAAAAGTACCTGAAATATATTTGTCACTTACTAAATTCTACTAAGAAAAGAAAATAAACTATGCTCACAACCACACAGTAGCTAGGTTTTTTTAGCACAATCTAAGTAGCTAAACATTGAAATGAGTATATGTTTGTATATCTGAAAGGTTCAGTAATAATAATAAATCCAACTGGTAAATGAAAAGCAAGTATGTGAACTTAAATCTATCTTGTTCCATAACCAATCATGTTAGCAAAGTTCACCCAATAGGAACAGTAGCATAAGGTCCAATGCCTTCTGTTTGTCTGGGTGGTCCACCGGGGTTAGCCTCTACTGTGTCTCAGGATAGCTTGGTGGAACAAGGCTTGATGGAACAGAGCCTTCATTCTAGGAACAGTAGCCTTGAAACTCAATCATAAACCTTGCTTTTTTTCTGTCCTATTTCCTTTTCCTCAATCTCCATTCTTGCTTCCTTTAGTCATCTCCTCTCCAATCCACCTGCAAATAGACCCTTGTCTCTGCTTTTCCACTCCCACTGATTTCCATGGTAGGACAGGGGCTGGGTGGGAGACACGTTCTATGCCAGGTGAAGGACCACCTGACGAGTAGAGCCACAACCTGCGCTCACTCAGTCTCCAGTGTGTCGTCAGGCAGAGCTCTTTGTAAGGAAAAGCACATGTGGAATGTTCAGAGCATGAAGAAAAGGAAAATCTCAAAATGTGTAATGGACCGTTCAAACCTGAGTGACAAATCTCATTGCTAGTCAGATGGCAGCTAATCCATAAGTGATCAATAACCTTGAATGTATTATAGCTCTTGGCTGATTAACCTTTAATAATCCTTTCCAACTCTGCATCATAATATTCTGCATGTATCTCAGGAAGAAACAAGAAATTGAGTGGTTTTATCATTCATGTCTTTTTTTTCTGTCAGCAAGTTTGTGCAGTATTCCATTTATAATGATGAAAAACAGTGATAAATGTGATTCTGACAAATATCAATATATCAATATAACAAAAAGTAACAGTGATTATACATACAGATAGGAAGCATCTTTTCAATTCAAAACATTGCTGAGAGATAATATTTGTATATCAAATTGTGGCTGGGTGTAGATTATGTGGGTTAATTTTAGTCTAATAAATCTAAGATAATAAGAAGGAATAGTTTAACAGCTAGAACTTTTGAGTATGCTCAATTTAATTTACCCCAACATTTTTTGCTGAAAAAAGTAGTTGGTATGATCTAACCAGGAATCTTACACACTAAAGATAATAGTACTGCAATATAAAACCTTATGGGAAGAATGATTAGAAACAAAAATCCAAGAAGAAATGACAGAAAGCCATTGAGTGTTAAATGGGAGCTCATTCACTTATTTTTAAATTAACAATGTTAACTATAAAATCATCAAAAATTTTACATTGCATTATATGTAGCAGGTTTAGAAATTACAGACTTGTCCTTATTTTAACTTACTATTTTAAAAAATGTATTGTCTAGTTAAAAATGCCTGAAAGCACAAAGTTTTAATTTTTTTTATTAATTAGTTTTGTGCTCAGCAAATACAGTCAATTTAGTACCATTGTTATGCTCATCCATGTCCTACCCCCGCCCCCTGGCCCCTCCTTGTTGAGGTATATGGGTCATGCATTCTGGAGTTAGCCCACAGTTATGGGTAGGATAAATATCTCTGCATATCATGACCCAACATGTGGCTCTGACATTCTTTCCGCCCCCTCTTCTGCAAAATTTCCCTGAGCCATGTTGGGTTCATTTTTGGCCTGCTTCAGTGATGAGGTGTTGGGGGCCTCTAGGTCTCTGGATATCTGATTTGGTAGGAGTTTATTTTTCTCTGTGTTGATCTCCTTCACCCTTGTGCTGGTACCTGGTTCACCAAGAAAACAGCACCCTTGCTTGTTTCACCAATTGTTCTTAGTTTCAGCCAGGGCCCTTTGAGGTATGATGAGATGGCTCTCTCCTTAGGATCTACATCTATCTGAAAAAGAGAAGCAGATTCTCCAATGGAGAATAAGTTAGCACCAGACAAATGAGATAACCCTTACTTTTTTATAGAGAATTTAATAGGTTTAGGCCCTCTGGTAGCCCACAATTGGCGGTAGCTTGACAATGGAGAGCGGGCTTATGTTTGGGTATGGTTCTGACTTGTTTCCCAGATCCAGCTATGGGTCCTGTACCACTGAGAGGATCAGTTAGCCAAATCAAGAGTAGTTGGTTTTGACTCACAAGTAAGAAAATCTTTTGAAAATTATGAAGTATTGTCTAAAATTGTTTTTCTTAGACAATGATTTCTTGAAACAAAAGGATTATGATAAATGATATTGTTATGAGTTGTCTATGATTGTTTTCAGCTAAGTAAATGTTATGCTTTAGTGATTAAGAGTGAGGAAAATCAATGGGAATACAGGCTTGCAAAAGATGGCAGAGGGTGTGTAGCAAGTTTTCATGGTGTAGGTTTGAAAAAGTTCCCTAGTTGAGAATTAAGAAAACGCAAAGCCTCAATTGGACATCTTATAAGTAGCTTTCACAAATTTTAGAGAAAATGTGGTTTTTCTAACATTTAGTTGCTTGAAAATTCCCATTCTCTGGCTTCCTTCCTCCCTAACATATTCCCACAGGAATTGAGAAAGAAACATTCTCAATGAATATTGTTATTTATTCATTGATACCAGTAAGTTCTATTCCTTTTTGTTTTTATCAAACTCTTGGGGTTGGGGAGTTTTAAAAATATTTGTCTTCACATACCAAGTAAATATTCCAAGCTTCTATATGGATTATAAATTGACACCTTTCCCTTCCCCTAGTCATTTTCTAATGCTATAAAAAATGAGCAACATGAATTTACAAGAGGTATGATGTACGTTGGCTCATGGTTTCAAAGGTGGGTGGCTGCTTCTCTCAACTGCTTTGGTGTGAGGAGGTGTATGCATGATGGCAGGTGCCCCTTATCTGAGATGGACTGTTTCCCTCATGGCGGTGGGGGAGCAAAATAGAGAGATGAGAAGGCTGATGTCCCATTATCCTCTTCAAGGCCAGGTACCCAGTAGCTTAAATTCCTTTACTAAAGCTTATTCTAAAAGCCCTCATCTTCTAATCACACCACCAGGACTGGGACTAGACCTTTAACATACAAACCTTTGGGGGACATTCACAACCCAAGTAACAGCATTTTCCTAAATAAATGTCACATTTCTCATTATTTTTCTCATATTAAAGTGTTCTGTTTAAGAATATAAATATTCATGAGATGCACATATCTGTAAAGCACAATTTCACAAGTTATATGAAATCAATGCCCGTGATTTTACCATGAATTCTAATTTACTTTCTTATGTAGTTAGTGCAGAGCTAATGAGAGACCGCTGATTATATTTGCTGCATGCTTCACCATGTACAGTATTTTTCGTCCAGCATTTTGGTTTGTGTCCATTGTCTTTAGTTAGTAAGGAAGCTCAGGTTACACTGGAGAATCACAAAGGAATGCACTGGCATGTTAGCAATATCCAATCATATGCATCCATAGCTTTCTTCAATCAAAAAATACATGGGAACTAGAAAGATGACCTAAGGACCCATGTTTGACTCTCCAGATCCCACGTAATCCAGATACACAAGGTGACACAAGCGCACAAGGTCACATGTGTACACAAGATGGTTCACATGTCTGGAGTGCAATTGCAGTGGGTGGAGGCCCTAGCATGCCAATTCTCTCTCTCTCTCTCTCTCTCTCTCTCTCTCTCTCTCTCTCTCTCTCTTTCTCTATCTATCTATGTATCTATCTATCTATGTATCTATGTATCTATCTATCTATCTATCTATCTATCTATCTGTTTATCTCTTAAAACACACACAGAGAGAGAGAGATACACATACAGGCTGAATGTGGTGGCACATGCCTTTGATCCTAGTTCATGCATATAGATGTGCACATGTGCACATGTACACACACACACACACACACACACACACACACACAAAGAATCTCCAATTCCATCACTGATGCTCCACTAAAGAAATTCCAATATTAAAAAGCCTCCATATGCTATTGAATTTATTATAGGAGGTAGACAATGCTCCTTTTTCAGGTAAAGAAGTATAATTACTATCCTATCCATAAAAAAAATTATATCTCTTTTACTGTAAATGTGATATTTTCTTTCAGAATTTTTATAACTTGTTTTCATATTAGTTCTCTGCACTAACATAGTTCTTTATATCAATTTTAAATTTTGACAAACATTTTCAAAATTCTATTATCTTAGCAAAGTGTCTTTTTTATTTTCCTGTCACATAACAAATATAAATTGCCCCTTCAGAGGCTACTTAAGATAAGTGTCAAAATTGCAAATACTTTTATGCATTTGTGCTTTTCATCAAAGTTGTGCACTCATCAGTTCCTGCACAAAATGCCAAGAACAGAATTGAAGCCTCTGAGAAATGCTGACTATTATTTCTGGTGCTTATAGGGATTGTTGTAAGAAAAATGATCAAAAGAGTTTTAAGTGAATGTTTTTCTATTTCCTTTTTTTCTGAAGGAAATAACCTCATAGAATCCAGAATTGAATGTCTAATAATACAAGTTCACCCTAGCAGATATACCTTCCCTAAGGAAATTAGAATCTTTCAGTAATACATACTTAAAAAAACAAATTCACATCATTATCCAGGCTAGCCTCAAATATTCTGTGCTCAAGCAAACATCCTACCTCAGCCTCCCAAGAAGCTGACATATAGGAGTTCGCTTATCTCTCAGCAGTGTCTACTTTAAAATCCATTATCCACCCTGTTTCAGGCAGTATAATTAGTGAAAGTGTTTACTAACTGCTATTTTTAAAAATACAGAAGAATGTTTGTTCAGAAGCAAACTCAGTAGACTACCTCCCCAAATCAATGAAAGCAATAGTGCCCCATCCCAGTAAGAAACTTCTAAGTAGGTGTGATGCTTTACTGTCCTACATTTAAATTTTTCCGTTATTATCATAAATATATAAGCAATATTTTCATAGGAAAATAGATCTGTTTTCAGTGATAGCAATAAAATGAAAAGAATTTAGAACACTTAAGTTCAGCATGTAGAGCAGAATGTTATAGCTGCACATTTAAATCCCTGCCCTACATATGGAATAGATTGTTTTACTCTAAATCACAAGACCAGCTTGTTTTGGTGGAATCAGTTTGATTTCTCTATAGAAAAAAAAAAAAAAAAAAAATTAAAATTCAATGAGATAAACATTCTGCCTGTATTGGTTAATTTTTTTTGTTGTCAAATGCCTGACAAAGTCACCTAAGGATGTGAAGGTTTATCTTGGCTTACCAACTTGAGCAAATGCAATCTGACATAGCCAAGAAGGCATGACAGCAGAGCCATAAGGTGTTGAGTCACACTGTGACTGTGGCCAGGAAGCAGAGAGCGATGAGCGCTGGTGCTCAGCCGTCTCACTTGACCCTTTCTTCCTTTCTATTTGGTACAGAACCCCAGCATGTGAGATCATGCTACCTACAGTCAGGGTGGGCCTTCTCGCCTCACTTACGCCTCTCTGAAATGCCCCCATAGACACACGAAGAGGTCTTTTCTAGCAGGTTCTAAATCCTCTTAAGTCAATAATAAAAAATTATTTTATTTTACTTATTTATTAGAGAGCAAGAGACAAAGAGACAATCGCAAAAGGCACAGCTGGGCTCCTCTCACCTGCCTGCCCTCTTCATTCAGTGTAAGTCGCTAGAAGCCTCCTCCTCAAGGTTCCACAGGTGAACTCAGTGACAGCTCTTTCCATCAGCAACTTGCTTCCCTTGTACTGGACGCTGCAGCTGTTTGAACTCTTCACTGCTCTACATCCCTTCCCAGCAGCTCAGCCCTTAGAGTGACTTTCCTCTCTACACTCACCCTATTCCCAATTTCATTTGCTCATTGTCTTTAAACATACATGACCTTCCAGTGTACATCTTAAGAATAAACTTTCCTTCTAAACCCCAGCCTTTTTAAACTTTTTATTGACACTTTTCACATATAGTTTCATCATACATTTCATCATATAATTTGATCACAATCCCCTCCCATTCCCTTCTTTTGTCCCCTTTCCCTCAATCATTTCTTCTTTCCAAATAGTCCCTCTTCTATTTTGGTGTCTTTTTTTCTTTTTGCCCTCCTCCATCATCAGTGATGAAATGGTAATAGGCTCAGTGGTATGCAGGTCTTGTTCAGGTAATGGCAGTTGCTGTGAAGCCATAAATGCACCAACCACTTCATTTCCATGAGACAATGGTTCAAAGAACTTCTTCCTATCCTCTGGATCTTATATTCTTCCTACCCCCACTTCTGCAGTCAAATCCCAGTCTTGTTCAACTTTGCCACTGAAATCTCCAGTTAAATTGAACATAAACATTTCTTATGTAATGAGACCATAAGTGAGCATTTTATATTTTCCCTGTAGCTGAGTCTTCCTAAGTCTTCCCCATGTTCACAAAGCCAGCTCTATCCTATTGGTTACTTCTGGCAGAAATCATAGGGCCATCCTGAGTTCAACTTTTATACCACTCATCTGGTTCATCATGAAATGTACTCAGAATCCAACCCCTTCAAAAATCCTAGCCCATCCATCTGTTACCTGGGTAACATTAGCTCCCTAAGTGTTCTTCCTTGTACAAACCTTCCAATTCAATCTGTTTTTAAGTCAGCGCACAAGGTGATATTTTAAAAATGTAAGTCACCTATCCCTCCTTCCACAAAACAAAAACTACATTATTTGAGATAAACTCCAAAATGCCCACCTCCTACACCCCCACCTCAGTCTTTCTTTCCTGCAAATATAAAAGATATTCTTCTGCCTTGGGCCCCTTTTGCACTGAACTCTACTGCTTCAGCTATCTGTACGCTCACTGTCTGTCCTTCAGTGTCCTCTCGGATTGTGGACAAGGCTTGACAACTGCCCCTCTCCCCTCCTACCCTGATGGTTCCAATTTTCCATCACATCAGTACCTTTTGTCCCACCATTTAATATATCAGTTCTTCATGTTTGTCTCTCACTTGCTTTCTATGAGCAAACATTTCTAGTTCTCAAAGAATCTTTTGAATTTGTAACAATAGTTTTAGATGTTGGTTTTTATATTGCCTATTGTTTCCTTACCATCTTCATGAGACCTTGAGAGCAACAGAAATGAACACTTGGGCTAGTCATGACATAGTCATTTACATGGTAATTTGCTTTTTGTGAGGCAAAGATTTTTTCAAAGAAATTCTCTTCAAAATCAAGCTTACAAACTGCCTTTCTCCTCTTCTAAAACATTAATCATAGATGTGTGGAAGAAAATATCTTGTTTTTGATTGCCATCATCACTGCTAGTAATGCTAATTTAGTGGCATCAAATGTGTGATTATGTACAACATTTACAGTATTATGACAATTTAAGTCATGGGAGACTTTTGTCTTCATTTTCAACTCTGTATGCTATTAAAAAAATAGTTTGCTTCTGAGATTTCCCAAGACTGGAAAGTTGATTTCTGAATCACTATATTAGAGCCATGGCTCTGCCTACAATTTGGAAATCAATCAGTAGTAAAGATAACGGGTGATAAAACACACAATTTACTCTGTGGCAGGTCCACTGCATGTGTGAGGGTTAGCCCAATCATGCACACATTCTATACATCACAACCCACAATGTGCCCAAATTAAAACCACATTCATCAATATGATAAGATAGTTTGTCTATTCAAAAGTAAGTTTCTCTAAAGAATCATTAAGCTTAATGGAAGCAGCACTTCAACATCTAGGAACAATATGCATGAGCTCTTTTGAATATATCTTTTATAAGCTGTGCTCCAAAGGCCTTGTGAAATAAAATGGGAAAAATAATTAAATAATATAATGGATAATCCTATAAATTATGTAAAGTAGTATAAATGCCATTACACAATGAACAAACCCCAGTCATTCATATACCCAAATCAATTATGAAAGAAAGCAATTAAGGAGGTAGAAAGAGGAAAGTATTCTTCAGATTAGACTTGAAAGAGCAAAAAGGGAGTTGACAAGATGTGCTGTGACGTTCCTGCTGTTGGTTGAGAAACACACCCGTCCCTGGCCATGACCCTGTGCATGGCAAGGTGCATACACTCACAACGTAAACACAGGACTACTCAAATCTGTGTAGGTCAATAAGAGAAGTCTAAATCAATCTTATTATTACTTTTTTCTAAGTATGTTGTTTTTCTGCTTTTTTCAAACATCTACTTTTCAGGACTGGAGAGATGGCTCAATGGCTGAAGGTATTTGCTAGCAAAGCCTGATGGCTCAGGCTTCAATTCCCCTGTACCTACATAAATCCAGATGCACAAAGTGGTGTATGGGTCAAGTTCATTTGCAGGGATAGGAGGCACTGGTGCAACCATTTCTCTCTCTCTCTCTTTAATAAATAAATACTTTTTAAAAGAATAATATACCTTTTAATATATTACACCTTTCTGCTCATGATAGCAAATCTTATGGTACTGAAAGAACATTCAGAATCACTTATTTTAGCCTTTGCAGAGGACAAGAACTTACTCCTTCAGTTCCTGTTTTATAACATTTTAATGCCATGATGTCTTACTCTCAAATCTTCACTATTGTGTACTCTGTTCCTTACTGCTTTCCTGTTCTAATCTTAACTTTTCTTTTAGCTGCAATTAATATTATCAAAAAGTGCCAACATCTTTTAATACTTTAATAATGCTATTCCTAAATATTTATTTCTTGGAAAATCATATCAAATGAAACTGGGTTTGTATCATTAGTCATTTTTTTTTTTTTGAGGCAAGCCCAAAAGACTGCCTTTTTAAATGCACGAGTAAGAGATAGTGAGTGACAGAGACTTGGTGTGTCGGGGCATACATCCACTGAAGTCGAACTCCAGACGCATGCACCCCCTTGTGCTCATGCGCAAGCTTCAATGCTTACAGCACTGTACACCTGGCTTACATGGGACCTGGAGAGTTCCACGTGTGTCCTTAGGCTTCCCAGGCAAGTGCCTTAACCTCTAAGTCATCTTTCCAGCCAAAGAATTTATTTTTAATTGGGTCTTAGCTCTCTGCCACATGGCTTTGTTTTCACTGCTGCCTGTAAACAGCTCATACTCTAAAACACAATAGACTAAGAATTATTAGTTTAAAATGCCAAGTAAGGGGCTAGGAGAATACCTCAGTTGGGACAGTGCCTGCCTAGCAATCATGAAGCCCAGAAGAGATTCCCCAACACACCATAAAAGGAGGCATTCTGGTGCACTGGATTCCCACCACTTGGGAGGTGGAGGTGAAAGGATCATCCCTAGCTACATAGTAAGTTCAGGCACAACCTTGGATATGTCAAATGCTGTTTCCAAAAGTAAATAAAAATAAATAAATAAGAACAGAGTAATTAAGTATTATTGGCATTATTAGTAAGTAATCAAATAAAATTCCACCAGATATGACTTTCTTCTGTAGGTCTGTGAATTCTTCACAGAGAAAACCTTAACAAAACAGTGATTGTGCAAGAGAAATGTGACCTCGCTGAAGTACAGGCCTTGAAAAGCATCAGTGGAATATTAACATCTGATGTTTCTAAGCCCTTGACATGAAATTTTTCACATTTTGTCTATAAAGGATTTCCATAAGTTTTTAAATGAAGAAGAACCAGTCTGGGATCTTAGAAAATTTAGCCAGATAAATTTGCACATTACAAGCCTTACCAGAGAAACCATATTATTAACTGTGAAACTATGTAATTAGTTTCTTTATGAGTCTTCAATTTTTTCTAGATAAAATTAAAACTGCCAGCAAAAATTGAGGCCATTATGAACATGACAGGTCATTTGTTGAGAAAAAGGTTATGTAGAAATAGCATCTGATAATTTGTTGGAAATATTAGCATATAGATGGTAATGGAATGTGTAAAGTATTATCAGAAGAATTTTAATCAAAAGCACTTTGCAATGTAAGCCAAATATGTTTCTATTCCATATGTAATTAGATTCTTAGCACTAATCATAAGCACAACCTACATGAAATGTGTTTACCCAAACCAAGTTTGTGAGAAATTTGTAATTCCAATAATTTTTAGAAATAAAGATACATACTTACAGTACCTATAATAATAAAAAAATTTTAATTACATATAAAGTTAAATAAACATTGTTTTGAATAACACTAGCAGTTTATCTTAAACATTCTTTTTATTTTTCTTTGTTTTTTCGAGGTAGGATCTCATTCTAGCCCAAACTGACCTGGAACTCACTCTTGTTCCAGGCTGGCCTTGAACACACAATGGTCCTCCTATCTTGGCCTCCCAAGTGTTGGGATTAAAGCCATGTGCCACCAAGCCCAGCACATAAACATTATTTTTTGTAATTTTATTTTTAATGTATAATTTTATCATTGACAACTTCGATCCTTACAGACAATAAACCATGATAATTCCGTCCCCTCCCCCACTTCAGCTTTGACAACTCCACTCTCCATAATATCCCCTCCCTCTCTCTGTTAGTCTCTCTTTTATTTTGATTGCTCCCTATTATGAGGCCTTTGTGAAGGTATTGTTAAGCATTGTGAGGTTGTAGATATCAAAGGACAATTTCTGTCCGGACAGTTGTATGTAAGGGAGTGGTACCCTTCCTTTGGCTCTGTCATTCTTTCCAACACATCTTCTGCAATGGACCCTGAGCCTCGAAGGATGTGATAGAGATGTTTCAGTGCTGGACCCTCCTCTGTCACTTCTTCTCAGCACTATGTTGTCTTTTGGGTCATCCCAGTGGTCACCACCATCTGAAAAGAGAAGCTTCTCTAAAAAAAAGTGAGAGTAGCATCAATATATGAATATGAACATCAAGTGTAGTGCTTACAGGGCAGTTTGGTGGGCATAATATATGCATTTAGCCAGATAAGATCAGGCTTTATACCCTTAAGGCTCATGGCATCCCCTGCCATAGATTTTTGATTAGGTTTTCAGTACCCTCCCACAGAGTGGTTCTCCAGTCCAATTAGAGAGCAGTTGGTTTCCCCCATAGCACACATGCCACTATTGCACTCTTTTGGTCATTTGGCCTGGCTGCCAAATTTGTATCTTCCAGTTTCCATTGTTTTCACCTCTGATGACCTCTGTCTCCCATAGGGCTGTATGCAGTGCAGCTTTTTCCAGGTTTTTAGTTGGCTAGTCTACAGGGAGGTGGTTTCCAGCTCAGGCCCAGCTTGATTTCTCAGTGATTTTTCCAGCCAGGCATGTGAAGTCTTCAGTAATAGGGTCTTACCATCTCCTTATCACTGGAAACCAAGGGCCTTGGCAATAGCCTGTAATGTTTTGGAGGCAACAGGGACCTCTCTGGCCAATAACTCACTGGAAGGAATCCCATCCCTAGCACTGAAGATTTTCTAGCAACAATCTGTGGTTTCTGGATGTGTCATTATCCAAAAAAGTAGGTTTTCATATGTCGTATTCAGATATCTTAAATTTTGATTGACCCTCCTTCCCCTACACCCCCATGCTTCTTTTACTCACTCTCTTCCCCTGACCTCACTTTAAGCCATACCAACTCCTTAAGACCTTCCCTCTCTTTCCTCCCTTATAGACTTTTTCTAGCTTACTGGCCTCTGGCCTCTGCTACCAATTTTTGGTTCTAGCTCACACACAAGTCTACACATTTGTAGCTAGGATCCACATGTGAGTAGGACATTTGACTTTGGCTTTATGGGCCTGGGATACTGCACTTAATATAATCCTTTCCAGATTCATCCATTTCCCTGCAAACTTCATAATTTAATTTTTCGTTACCACTGAAGAGAACTCTATTGCATAAATGTGTACCACATCTTTTGTTGTTGTTGTTGGTTGGTTGGGTTTTTTGGTTGTTTGTTTTTTTTTTTTTTTTTTTGAGGTAGGGTCTCAATGTAGCTCATGCTGACCTGGATTTCATTACGTAGTCTCAGGGTGGCCTTAAACTTATAGCAATCCTCCTACTTCTGGTTCCTGAATGCTGGGATTAAAACTGTTTGCCATCACATCCAGCAGTACCACATCTTTATTATCCATTCATCTGCTGAGGGACATCTAGGCTGGCTCCATTTCCTAGCTATTGTGAATAGAGCAGCAATAAACATGGTTGTGTAAGTATCTCTAAGGTAGTGAAAAGAATCATTAGAATATATGCCTAGGAGTGCTATAGCTGGATCATATGTAAATCTATTTTGAGCTGTCTCAAGAACCTCCACACTGATTTCCACAATAGCTGTACCAAACTACATTCCCACCAATAGTGTAAAAGGGTTCCCCTTTTTCTTCATCCTCACCAATATTTATCATCATTTGTTTTATTGATGATAGCCATTCTGACAAGAGTGAGATGGAATCTCAAAGCAGTTTTTAATTTTCATTTCCCTGGTGGCAAAGGATGTAGAACACTTTTTTAGATGTATGCATGCCATCTGTATTTCTTCTGATGAGAACTCTATTTAGTTCCATAGCACAGTGTTTAATTGGGTTGATTTCTTATTGTTTTGTTTTTTGAGTTCTTTGTACATCTGGATATTAATCCTCTGTCAGATGTATAACTGGAAAATATTTTCTCCCATTCTGTGGGTTGTTTCTTTGTCTATTCACAGTGTCCTTTGCTGTACAAAAGTTTTATAATTTCATGAGATCCCAGTGGTTGATTAGTAGTTTTATTTCCTGAGGAATTGGGGTAACACTCAGAAAGTCATTGCCTATGCCAATAAGTTGAAGGGTTTACCCTAACTTTTCCTCTAGCAGTTTCAGAGTTTCAGGTCTGATATTAAGATCCATGATCAACTTGGATTTGATTCTTGTGCATGGAGAAAGACAAGGATCTGTTTTCATACTTCTATAAAAAAATATCCAGTTTCCCCAGCATCACTTGTTGAAGAGGATGGCTTTTCTCCAATGAATATTTTTGTCAAAAATCAAATGGCTGTAGCTGCCTGGATTAACATCTGGGGCCTCTATTCTGTTCCATTGACCTACATGTCTGTCTTTGTGCAAATACCATGCTGTTTTTGTTACTATGGTTTGGTAGTATACCTTAAAATCAGGTATGGTGATACCACCAGCCTTATCTTTGTGGCTTAAAATTATTTTGCCAATTTGAGGCTTTTTATGCTGCCAAATGAATTTTAGGTTTGTTTTTTTCTATTTCTGTAAAGAATGCCATTGGAATTTTAATGGAGTTTACATTATATGTGTAGATTGCTTTTAGTAAGATTGGCATTTCAATATTGATTCTTCTAATCCAAGAACATGGGATGTCTTTCCATTTCCTAGTGTCTTCTGAAATTTCCTGCTTTGGGCTGGAGAGATGGCTTGAATGTTTTAAAGTTTTCATTGTAGATGTCCCTTACTTCCTTGGTTAGGTTTATTCCAAAGTACTTCATTTTTGTGAGGCAATTGTGAATGGGAGAGATTCCCTGATTTCATCTCCCTCAAATTTGTTGTTAGTATACAGGAAAAATGATTTCTGTTTGTTTATTTTGTATCCTGCTACATTGCTACAAGTGTTTATCAGCACTAACAGTTTACTGGTAGAGTCTTTACGGTCCTTTATGTATCGAGTCATATCATCTGCAAATAATGATAATTTGATCTTGTCCTTTCTAATTTGTATCCCTTTTATGAGATTCTCTTGCCTTATTGCTAGAGCTAAGACTTCCAGTACTATATTAAATAAAAGTGGGGACAGTAAACACCCTTGTCTTGTTCCTGAATTTTGTAGAAAAGCTTCAAATTTTTAAACATTTAGTATTATGTTGGCTATAGATTTGTCATAAATGGCTTTTAGTATGCTGAGATATGTTCCTTCTATTCCCAGTTTCTGTAGGACTTTTACAATGAGGAATGGTGAATTTTGTCAAATGCCTTTTCTGCATCTATTTTTTAATAGTTTGCATTTCTTTTATTATTTTATTTATTTGCAAGCAGAGAAAAGAGAGACAGATATAGAGATGATGGGCATGCCAGTGCCTTTAACCACTGCAAACAAATCTGGCTTATGTGGGCCCTGGGGAATTGAACATGGGTCATTTGGCTTCACAGACTAACTAACTGCTAAGCCATCTCTCTAGCCCTTCTGCATCTATTGAGATGATTGTACCATTTTGTCCTTCAGTCCATTTATAAAGTGTATTACATTTATTGGTTTGCATACGTTGAACCATCCCTGCATCTCTGGGATAAAACATACTTGGTCAGGGTGAATAATCTTTCTGAGATACTCTTGTATTCTGTTTGCCAATATTTTTTCCAGAATTCTTCATCTATGTTCATGAAGGAGGTTGGTCTGTAATTTTCTTTTTTGGTTCTGTCTTTGTCTGGTTTTGATATCAGAGTGATACTGTCTTTGTAGAAGGAGTTCAGTAGAATTCTTTGCTTTCCTATTTTATGGAAAAGTTTGAGAAACATTGGTGTTAGGTCTTCCATGAAAGTCTGGTAAAATTCACCAGTGAATCCATCTGGGCCTGGACTTTTTGTAGTTTGGGAGACTTTTTGTAACTTCTTGGATCTGCATGCTTGTTAGAGGTCTATTTAAATGGATTATAATTTTGTTAGGTCATATAAATCAAGGAAACCCATTTCTTTCATATTTTCAAACTTAAAGTATATCCTTATAAGTTTCTGAATTTCTTTGGTATCTGTTGTAATGATGCCATTTTCATCTCTAATTTCACTAATTTTAGTCTCCTCTCTTTTTTCTGGTCAGATTTGCTAAGGGGTTATCAATTTGGTTTATCCTTTCAAAGAACCAATTCTTTGTTTCATTGATTCTTTGTATTGGGTTTTTTTTGTTTGTTTGTTTGTTTGTTTGTTTGTTTGTTTGTTTGTTTCTATTTCATTAATTTCTGCCCTAATCTTTATTATTTCTTCCCACCTTCTGAATTTTGGTTTGCCTGGTTTTTCTTTTTCTAAGGTCTTAAGGGGAAGCATTAAATTATTTACTTGTGAACTCTTTAATTTCTTAATATAGACACTTACAGCTATACATTTCCCTCTTAGGACCACCTTCATTGTGTCCCAAAGGTTTTGGTATGCTGCATTCTCATCGCTATTTGAGTCTATGAATTTGCTGATTTTCTTTTTGATTCTTCAATGACCCATTCTTCATTCAATAGTGTACTGTTGGGCTGGGAAGAAGGCACAGCAGTTAATGATCTGACTTCAATTCCCCAGTACCCACATGAAGCCAGATGTACAAAGTGGTGTATGCATCCAGCATTCATTTGTAGTAGCTTGAGGCCCTGGCACACCCATTCTCTCTGTCACTCTCTATATGTATCTATCTCTCTCTCTGCTTGCAAGTAAACAAATAAAAATATTATACAAATCGTGTGCTGTTTATTCTCCATGAATTTCTGTATGCTCTGTAGTTTTTCTTGTTGCTGATTTGTCATTTAATCCCATTGTGTTCAGATATAGTACAAGGGATTATTTCAATTTTCCTGTATTTGCTAAGATTCGCTTTATGTCCTAATATATAGTCTATTTTGGAGAATGTTCCATGTGCTGCTTGAAAAAAAATGCATGTTCTACAGCATTTGCATGGAATGTTCTGTAGATATCTGTTAGTTCCATTTGATCCATGACACCATTAATCCATATGTCTCTCTGTTTATTATTTTCTAGGATGACCTGTCAATTAATGAGAGTGGGGTATTGAAGTCACCCACTACAATTGTATTTGGTATTATCTGTGACCTTAAGTCTAATAGTGTTTGATGATATTAGGAGCCCCCATGTTAGGTGCACATATGTGTAGAATTGTAATGTCCTCCTACTGTAGTGTTCCTTTAATCAGTATAAAGTGTCCTTCTTTATCTTTTCTCACTAATGTTGGTTTGAAGTCTATCCAGTCAGATATTATAATAGCAACCCCTGATTGCTTCCTAGGCCTATATTCTTAAAATATGATTTTATATCCTTTCACCCTAAGACAGTGTCTATTATTCATTGAGAGATGAGTTTCCTGAAGGCAACAAATGGCAGGATCCTGGCTTTTCATCCACTTTGCAAGCCTGTGTTTTTTGGTTGGTATGTTGAGATCATTGATATTAAGAGTTATTGAAAGGTATGTGTTTATTCTCAACATTCTTCCTGTTTTGTAGTGTTTCCTGAATTATCAGTACTCTCTTGTTTTAACTGTTATTTGAGCATGGCTTATTTCTTCCTGTTTTCTCGTGTGTGTGCATTGCTTTCTCTTCAGCATAAAGGATTCCTTCAAGTATTTTCTATAGAGCTGACTTAGTTATCATAAATTCCTTCAGCCTGTTTTTTGTTCGTTTGTCTTTGTTTTTGTTGTGTGTGCGTGTGTGTGTCTGTGTGTGTGTGTAAAATGTCCTTATTTCTCCTTCAATTTGGATATGTAGCTTTGCAGGATAAAGTAATCTTTGTTGGCAATGGTTATCTTTCAGAACTTGGAATACATTATTCCAAGCCCTCCTGGCTTTTAAAGTTTAAATTGAGTAATTTGCTGTGATCCTCATGGGTTTGCCTTTATAGGTGACTTGCTTTTTCTCTCCAGCTGCTTTCAATATATTTTCTTTGGTTTAGTAGTTTAATTATAACATGGCAAGCAGAGGTTCTTTCTGGTTTTGTCTGTTTGGTTTCCTAAAACCTTCCTGTATCTGCATTGACATTTCTTTCCCAATTTGGGGAAAATTTTCTTCTATGATTTTGTTGAAAATACCTACTAAGCCTCTAGATTGAAATTCTTCTCCTTCTACTACACCCTGAATTCTTATGTGTGATCTTTTCATAGTGTCCCAAATATCTTGAAATTCCCATTCATACCTTCCTATAAACTTATCTTTCTCTTTGTTGTTAGAACTGCTACCTGGTCTTGCAGTTTAGATATTCTGTTCTCTCCTTCATCCACCTTACTGGTGAGACTTTCCACAGAGTTTTTTATTTGACTGTTTTTCATTGCTAGTACTTCTGCTTGGGTTTTTTCTTCAGTATTTCTATATCCTTACTCATGTCTTGTAATGACCTCCTTATTTCATTAGGCTGGTTTCCTGTATTCTCTTGGCATTTCTTCAGGAGATTGTTTTCTTCTTCAATTCCTTTGTTTTCTTCTTTGATTCCTTTTATTTCTTTGAGTATAGATAAAAATCTTTTTTAAAAAAAATCTTTGTCAGGCATTTGATCTAAAACAGTCTCTTTAGGGGTCATTTATGATGGATTTGTAGTTTTTTGGTGGGGTTATATTATCTTGATTCTTTGTATTTCTTGATTTATAATGTTGCAATTTTTGTATCCTGAGTTGATTTGATGCTTGAGTTTTCTAATTATCTGTGGTGCTCTTAGACATGGAAATCCAACTTTATGTACCTTTAGGGTAAGAGTTTAAGTGCCGAGTGCAGCTCTTGTACTCCAATCCAACCACAGAAGTAATCCTAGGTGTTGAGTTTGCCTGCTATTCAAGTATTCCAGTGAGCTGGGTGGAGCGATTTACTGACAAATTTCTAAAATTCAACTGAGCAATATACACATTCAATAAAAACAAGCACAGAGTATGCAAATGTGGGGGCTGAAACAGATAACCTTATAAAGCTAAAATCCCTAAGGGTGTGTGTTACTCTACACCCTTAATCCTGTCTGCTGAAAGGTGGAGATTTCTAGTCTGAAATTGGTTCCAGGTCAGCCTGGGTCTCAATCAGGCCCAGACACCAATAATGACAGACGAAAAAGACAAAGGCCCTGTGAATCTGAAAGCATCTAAGACAACAATATTCAACCCCCAAATACAGCTTAATTGAAAATGGTAAAGTTAACCAAGAATATGTAACCCATTACCTGCCCTGACATGGAAAGAGAGATTAGCACTTCCAGTGCAGGCCTAAGTACCTGTTTGGGTTATTTGTTTGTTTTTGTTGTTGTTGTTTTTGGCGGGGGGGGGGTGTCAGTCAGCCTCGTTACCTTTTGGGGTGGCTTCCAATCTCACCAATGCTGAATGCTCACCTCTATCCCTCCATGTTGTGCTGTGGAGCTGCTGCTCTGATCAGCTGTGCTGGATGTCCTGCCACTGGGGGCCGAATGCCTTCTCTGGCAGCTCATGTTTCTGGTGGTTGGGGGATGGGAGAGTGCAGGAAACCTGGACTTGTACTGAAACTTCTCAGGTGATCCTACCTGTATCCCTTTCAGAAGCTCCTTAGCTCATCTCCACTGTCTCCCTTCAGGTTCGATGAGGTTGGGATATTCCCTTGTTTGGTCTTAGCTCCTGCAGCAGGGTGCCAAGCTGGGCAGGCACCTGGATCTATGAGAGCCACAAGTGCCTCCACAGGATTCTGGCCAGTTTCCTCCTTTATGGTACAATTTGGTCTCTCCTGCTTCTCTGCTGTGGCCAATAAAAACCTACACACCTTCACTTTTCAGATGAGAAAGTGTATTTTGCTGTGGTTTTGCTTAAATTCCTCCCTTGGCTGTTTTGATGTGACTCCTATGCAGCCATCTTACCTGCAAGTGCTCCTAAACATTCTATTTGATCTAGTACTTTTTATCATTAAGCAACTGTGAATTTTTTTAATTTTTAAAATTGTATTTATTTATTTGAAAAAGAGGGAGAGAGAGAATGGGAATGCCAGGGCCTCCAGCCACTGCAAAGGAACTCCAGATGCATGTGCCCCCTTGTGCATCTGGCTTACATGGATCCTGGAGAATCAAACCACGATCCCCTGGCTTTGTAGGCAAACACCTTAACCGCTAAGCCATCTCTCCAGCCCTAGATGTGAATTTTTAAGTCTGAATAATGGAGTCTGTATCTATCTTTGCAAAACAGTCTCCAGTCATCTTTCCACCTTCCTAGTTGACATAGTACAATGGCAGAGCCCATAACTGTGTACAAATATTCAAAAGCACTGAACAACTCTGAAATGCATGCGCCCTGACTCTCCTCTTGAAATCTTCAGCTTCCTATGTCTGTTCTGGAAGTGTTGGCAGTACTATAACAACAGCAGTTACGAGAACTGTCCTATTACACCTCAGCACATGGTACATCCTAGTTCTGGAAGTCAGTAATAGAACTAAGAGTGTAAACAGAAGGTTAACAATGAAAACAAGAACTAGTGAAAGGAATCGATCTAAATATTCATAAATGACTAACTCAAGATGGTTGCTAATAAGTTACTAATGAAATTCTTATTATAAAAACATATTAGGATTTCCACTATGACATTCTTATAATAATGAGGAGTGTTTTGGCTTATAAATCTTGTAAGAGACTTAAATTGAATTGTTCACTACTGAAGTTTTAGGTTTTCCTTTCTCATTTTAGCTGGAAACATCATACTCAAATGCTGTGGCTAAAATGCACCTAAGTATTATCTCCATTTCAGATATGCATTAGTGGTTTGATCTCTTTAGACTTTGTGTAATTATAAAACTAATTTTAAAATCACAAATTACTTAAGGGTCATATGACAGACTATTGCCCTCAAAATCCTTTGCCCCTTCTTATTGAGACACACAATCATCCAGACAAAAGCTACCTGTCCCAGCCCCTCAGAAATATAACTGCCCATGTGTCCATGTCCATACCAAAGGACTGAGTAAGGAAAAGAAACTCAGAAACTCCTACATCACATTATATTTGTAAAGATTGTTTCCTTTTTCCTTCTCTTTTCTTTTGTTCCACCAGAAAATGCTGACAGCAATTTTGCAACCTGAAGTTTGGGGTTGAAAGGGTAACCTCATCAGCTAGGGCCCTTGTCTGAGTTCAAGCCCAAGACCCCATCCACCTGTCCTGAATGTCTAACAAAAAAATTAATGTATGCCAGGCATGGTAGTGCATGCCTTTAATCCCAGAACTCAGAAAGCAGAGGTAGGAGGAACTCCATGAGTTCAAGGCCACCTTGAGACTACATAGTTAATTCCAGGTCAGCATGGACCAGAGTGAGACCCTACCTCAAAAAACAAACAAAAAAATAAAAATAAAAAGATTAATGTGCTGTGTGCTCTGACCCTCCATTTGGGCCTTGTCATCATTGCTTATTCCAGATATTCTGCGTTATTTAGTAACATAAAATTTTAAATTTTTATGATTTTTTTTTAGCTTGTAAGTGTTACAAACATTTAACTTGCAAATGGTAGAAATAATAAACTCTTAGTTGCATATTTATTTTGGAGGCCACACATTCATATTACATTTTTAATATACAGTATTGTACCTCTTTCTTAGCAAGGAGATCACAGCCTTCAAAATTATTAGAAATAGAACTGGATGTGATGGCACACTCCTTTAACCCCAGCACTTGGGAGGCCGAGGTAGGCTAGCCAGAAACTACATAGTAAATTCTATGTCAGCCTAGATTAGAGCAAGACCTTTCCTCAAAATATATATATATTAGAAATATATATATATATTAGAAATATATATATATTAGAAATATATATATATATTAGATAACATATATATATATATATATATATATTAGATAACTTGAGTATATTTAAAGCAAAGAAAAAGTAATAATTCCTGAGGCTGAGAATTTAGCTCACTAGAAGAGTGTTTGCCTAGCTACCAAAAGGCCTGAAGTCAGTCCTCAGCACTGAGAAAAAGAAGTCCTGAATCTGTGGCTGTAAGAGTTTTATGTTCTCATTTGTAATTTTCAGCTAGATGCTGCATGAATAATGCAGAAGGAGGGGGGAAAAGAGAAAGAAAGGCGAAGAACCAATGGTCCTTTTAGTTTCAGAGGTGTGGGGCAATGTTGCTGAACAGATGAAGCTCTTTGGTGTAAAGCCCTTGAGCCATATTTGATGCCCCACAGCAAGTGCATCATTTTCAGAAAAGTAAAAAGAGACATCTAGTGTCAAAGGTAACAAATGCTTGTAGCTCTTCAGTGGACCACTGCTTTGCCTTGTGTGTGAGAGCACAGCCTCTCTCACACTTAGAGCCCCTTGTCAGGATCTTAAACTAATTGTTAAAAGATATACACAGAGACATTGCCTCCTACTCATAATGATGGCTAACCCCACAACCCATATTCCACACCAAGGAGGGTCCCTGCAGAGGGGGGTTGTCAGGGAGGAGGCTAACAATGTATTGACTGTATTCACTGAGTACAAAACTAAAAAAAAAAAAGAAATTTTTTTCCAAGCTTGGCTTCTTGGCACATGCCTTTAATCTCAGCATTTGGGAGGCAGAGATAGGTGGGTGGATCACCATGAGTTCCAGCCTCAGACTACATGTGAATTCCAGGTCAGCCTGAGCTATAGAGTGAGATCTTATCTCAAAACAACAACAACAACAAATCCAAAACACATATCATTTCTTTTGAAGAGAAGGTGTTAAAAAAAATGCCTGGTTTTCATTAAAAACTGGCATAGATATGGCATTGAACAGGTATAAAACTTACTTTCATATGACATTCTCTGTGGAAGCTATCCATTTTTCAACAGCAGTTTATTAAATTGTAGGAATAGGGCTGGAGAGATAGCTTATTGGTTTAGGTGCTTGCCTGCAAAGCCTAAGGACTCATATCCTACTCTCTAGATCCCATGTAAGCCAGACACATAAGGTGATGTAAGTATACAAGGTTGCAAATGCACACAAGGTGGCATACATGTCTGGAGTTCAATTACAGTGGCTGGAGGTCCTGACACACCAATTCTCTCTCTCTCATAAAAAAAAAAAAAAATTGGGGGTCAGTCTGTTGGGCTTGCCTCAAAAAAAAAAAAAAAAATCACAGTAATACTCGAGGGTAGTTGTTCTCAAAAATCTTAAAAATTACATACTGAGACCTGAAGTCAACTCAAGGAAATGACTTTGACCAGTTACGTAACTTTGGGAAAAATTATAAGCCTCTTCTGACCTCCAGTATAGGGTATGTAGGAGTTGTTTTGATGTCATATTTGTGAAGTCATCAGCATAAATCTCAGCAAGTAGTACACCAGGAAGTTGTGCTGGTGTGAACTTATTTCTTCTGTGCTAAAAGTTCACTTCTGAGGGAAAAGGGGAGCCTCAGGAAAGTCACGAGGAACTGGCAAGACTCTGAAGGCCCTCTTGCTGGCCATATAAGCAGTAAACAACCTCTGGGAGAAAGAAGAACCTTGCAGATGAGCTGCCCTGAAGGCGCACACAGAATTCCAGTTACGCAGCTTTCCTGACCTCAGACTTACGTAAGTAACCCCTCACTCACGTCCCTCTAAATAAGTCTGATAAACTAATTGGTTCACCAAGCAGGACCTGGGTAAAATTACTTCGCTGGTGTCTTGTTGGTATCCTATCTGGGGTGAAGAGCTGTTTGTCCACATCTCCCCTAGAAATCCTGCAGCATAGCAGGCAAACCCAGCAGAACTAAGCATGAATTTTGGAGGAGTGGTTACTTGGCCTCTTCTAAAGGTGATGTGACTGAAAATGAAGTCTCACCTCTTTGAGGGCAGGTCATCAACAGGGGCAATCCCACTTTAGCAGTTACCTTCTTTATGGGGACAAAACACCTGACCAGAAGCAGCTTATGGAAGGAAAATGTTTATTTCTAGCTTACAGTTTTGAAGGGAAGCATCATTGTGGCTGAGACAGCGTGGTAAGAGAAGAAAGCTGGACATTACATTTCCAAAGCAGCAGGAGACAACGGAGAAAGTGAGCAGCTAGCCCTGTGTGAGCAGGACTGGACTACATAATCCCAAAGCCAGTCCCTAGTGAAGCACGTCCTCCAGCAGAACCCACCTCCCGAAGGCTCCACCATCTGGGGATCAAGTATGTGGCTTATCACAAACCCATGAGACTCTGATGGACATTTTGCATTCAAACACCATGGCTACATTCCTCATGTCATATGGGATGGTATGCTTCCTCATGGTGACAGTCGCATACCCTCTCCTCTGGGTGATGTGACATATAACCAAAACTGAGACTATAAGAGCATCCAGGATATATATTTGTGTGTGTGTGTGTGTGTGTGTGTGTGTGTGTGTGTGTGTGTGAGTGTGTGTGTGTGTGTGTGTGTGTATCCTTGAAAAATGGCCCACTACATGAGTACAGAGGTGCCCCTGGAACAGCTGCTGGATTAGACAATAGCTTGGAGTCTATGAGAGCACCATGGGACATAGGAGCAGTTGCCTAGATTCCTGCCTCCACTGCAGCAGTAAGACTGAAGCAGAGCAGCCGACTACAAAGAAACTGACAACACAAGGGAGGAACTACAGTGGGGGAGAGACTTACCGCTGCTAGTCTCCACATTAAACTCTGATTTGACAGGAAAAGTGGCAAAAAAAAAAAAAATGGCTTGCAGTTTCTTACAGCTGACAGGACATAAGGAAAAGAACAAATTAGACCTGTGCTAAAGAGCCCTGGGATCAAAAACCTTGGAATGCAAGAGAAGAATTGGATTGTAGGGAGGATGGGAGAAAGGTAGAACAATAGGTGTTCTCTCTCAGGACCAAACTTTAATGCAAATCAGCTTGCAGATCGGGGCTGCAATAATGACCTAGCAGAGAAACCTATAATAATCAGGAAATTCTCTGCATCTAAACTTTTTGAATTGGTAAAGACTTTTAAACTATTTTTTTTTAATTTTTTATTTATTTATTTGAGAGCGACAGACACAGAGAGAAAGACAGAGAGAGGGAGAGAGAGAGAATGGGTGCGCCAGGGCTTCCAGCCTCTGCAAAGGAACTCCAGACACGTGCGCCCCCTTGTGCATCTGGCTAACGTGGGTCCTGGGGGAATAGAGCCTCGAACCGGGGTCCTTAGGCTTCACAGGCAAGCGCTTAACCGCTAAGCCATCTCTCCAGCCCTGGTAAAGACTTTTAAATAAGAAATAACTAAAGAATAAAAGAGTGCCTCACCACCTAGCCTGTGAGGCTGCAACACATGTGGCAGAGGACTTCAGTGTGAGCGCTGTGGAAGCAGAGAAACTGGGCAGTACAGCTCTTTCATCCCTCCTTGAGACAATGGCTGCATGAACTGAGGCAAAGGAACTCAGACTCCAAAGGACTGGCTCACTCAAGCTGCTCAGAGAGCACCGGTGGCAAGATTTGTGTGGGAAAACAAAAGTTGATGGAACGTCAATGCTGTGCTCGTGAGTCTCTGGAAGACATTAATATCTGAGCAACAGTTCAACAAAGGGATGAAAGCAGCGTGAGTGACACAGCAACACAGTGAAGACTAAACTTGTCACAGGGGTGAGTCCATGGGGCCGGCCAAGGTGTGTTGTGCACATTTCTTCCTTGTAGAAAAGTACTGTGGGTGCAGATGGTTTGCCCAGCCCAAGGCTCTTTCATCAGCCTGGAGTGATCAATAGAAAGGAGGCAAAGACATTCTCAGACGTGGAAAGTGTCCACTCAGACAGTGGATAAAATATGCTTTGCTTTGCTTTCTCTTGCTCCAAGTCCAAACCAGGCTACCCAGAGAGAGCCAGTCCTATTCACTCATTCAGAAGTTGCAAAATACTCAGTGTCTAGAAGGCTTGTGATAGGACCCCAGCATGTGAAGGGCCATTGATTCCTGGAGGATGAATGTGGAGTGATTAGAGAGGTCTAGATTGAGGTAGTGTTAGGGCCTAACTTGAGACTTAAAACCGATATTTCCCAAACTGTTTTATTAACTATTCATTATAAAAATCCAGTTTTACCCAGGTTTGATTCCCTAGCACCCACATAAAGCTGCATGCACAAGGGGGCGCATGCATCTGGAGTCCATTTGCAGTGGCTGGAGGCCATGGCATGCCCATTCTCTCCCTCTCTCCCTCTCTCTCTCTGTCTCTTTTCTCTCTATGTATCTCTGCATGTAAATAAATAAATAAAATGTTTTTTTTTAATTTTTATTTATTTATTTATTTGAGAGTGACAGACACAGAGAGAAAGACAGATAGAGGGAGAGAGAGAATGGGCGCGCCAGGGCCTCCAGCCACTGCAAATGAACTCCAGACGCGTGCGCCCCCTTGTGCATCTGGCTAACGTGGGACCTGGGGAACCGAGCCTCGAACCGGGGTCCTTAGGCTTCATAGGCAAGCGCTTAACCGCTAAGCCATTTCTCCAGCCCTAAAATGTTTTTTTTTTTAATTGAGAAAAAAAGTAGATTGAGGTAGTGTCACCATCCATGCCGTTGCATACTATTTCTCCTTTGGCAAAAACCTGATAGAAGTGACACAAATGATGGCATGTTGTGTTGGAGACTGCTTTATTTGTTTAACCTTTTTAATTGTTGAATTCACAGACCAATATGCACTTGCTTGGAATACATAGGGAGAGGCTTTCAGAGATCCTGAGGCATTCTATGAAAAGATTTCATTATATATGGCTAATCCTTGAGTGTCACAATTTTGGAAGAGCAAGCATCTGGAAGAACAGTCACCATGGCAGTTACAGAGTTTGAATAAAGGCACCCTGCATGGAGTAGGAAGAGCACACCCAGGGGCCAGCGCTGCTGCACTGCCTTTCTGCATTTCTTTTGCCTAGGTAAGAGCTTCTCAGTTATAAAAGAAATCTTATCTTTCCCACTTGTCTTGAGAATTTATTTTACTTTGATGATTTCTCTTTAATATATGTAACAACATGTTTAATATGCTTTAATATGTTTAGCAATCTTTACCTAATGGTGTATCTGTAATTTTTGTATCTGGATCCATTTACGTAATTTTTTAATGATAAAAAGGTGTTTTATTTTTTTTTTTAATTTGATTTATTAGTTTTATTTTCATCAAATACAGGCAGTTTGGTACCATTGTTTAGGCTCATCTATGATCTACCCCCTCCCATTAGACCCTCCTTGTTGATGTAAATGTGTCGTATTTTTATTGACACAATTTTTTAATGAAATTCTTCCTGCATTTTCCAATACAGAGTTTGCATGAAGGAGTTAGCAAATTTCAGAAATTCAAAATACTATTGCTGAGTGCCAAGAAGTATGTCTGAAGACTGCCCCCTGCTATCTTGAAAACCCCAGGGGAGCAGGATACCTGGCTGGCTAGCTCAGAAGAAAGGCGTTCAAAGAAGATCTCTTCCTTCACACTTGCTTCTCCTCCCTTCTCCTTGGACATAAAATCCCCCATGGCTCAATGCTACACAGGCACCTCACATTTCCAGAGTCTTCACTGCTGAGACGTGAAGTATTCCTCTGCGACTACTGTCCTCCAACAAAGTATATTTTCTCTGTTGTAGCTATTCCTACCTGTGTCAAACTTTTTCTAATATTATCCATTTACCAATTTTTGAAATATACATTTTTGTCCAGAAATACTAGAAAAGTTGCTTCTATTTTGCATAGATGATTCACATATTTAAGTATTTGAATATGTGTATCTAAGTATCCTCATCCATCAAGGCTACAATAAGAAAAGCATTATAGACTGGGCACCTTAAACCATAAACAATGATTTCTCATGATTCCTGAAGAGCAGTTCGAGCTCAAGGTGCCAGTACATTCTGTCTGGCTAGGAACTGTGCTCTCATTCAGATACCATTGTCCTCTGTCTGTGCCATCCATCACATAACAGAAAGAGAGCAAGGGGGCCAGGTCAGGTAAAGTACTTGCCATGCAAGACTAGAGTGAAGATCACCACTGACCTGGAAATGCCAGCTAGGCGTGGCTGCTTGCCTGTAATTCCAGTGCTGGAGAGGCACAGACATGGGTCCCAGAGGCAAGCTGAGTAGCTCAAATAGCCCAATTAGTTGAGCTCTAAGTTTAAGTAGAGACCCTGCCCCAGTAAATAAAATGGAAAGCAATCAAGGATGATACTTGATGTCAACCTCTATCCTCCACATGCATGCACACATGTCCTCATACACACACACACGCACACACACCTTGCACAAAACATACATGTAATAAAAGAGCAAAGAACTCTCTGAAGTCTTTGGTAAGGGCACTATTGCAGTCCGGTTCCTGTTGCTGGTAGAAATCATCCAACCAAGAGCAGCTTCTGGGGAAAATAGGTTTAATTTGGCTTACAGCCTCAATGAGAAGCTCCATGATGGCAGGGGAAAACGATGGCACGAGCAGAAGGTGGACATCACCCCCTGGTCAACAGAAGGTGGACCACAGCAACAAGATGTTGTGCCAAACACTGGCAAGGGGAAACTGGCCATAATACCCATAAGCCCGCCCCCAACAATACACACCCTCCAGGAGGCATTAATTCCCAAATCTCCATCAGCTGGGAACCTGGCATTCACAACACCTATGTTTATGGGGGACTCCTGAATCAAACCACCACAGGCACTAATTCCACTCATGAGAATTTTGCTACAGCCTAATCACCCCAAACTCTCACCAACTAAATTACAGTGATTACCACATGCAGAGTTAAGATTGCCACAGAATAAGGTGTGGAGGGCAGAAACATCAATCTATAGAACTGTGTGTATAATCATATGAAAATTATCTGCTAAGTCTCTTTTGGATATATTACAATCTTAGAGCTTTAATAAAATATACATATAATTTTTACTTATAAATATTTGAATTAAAGGCATACTTCATGAAAATATAATTTCCTACATTAAAAAACTCTCAGTGATCAAACATATTCTGCATATAGTTTGCCTGGATCTAATAGGGTTAAGTGTTGCTTAAACATTTCTACAAGGCCTTTATTCCTCATTCTTAAGTAAGTGATCATGTGGTTAAACACTGGCTATATAATTTAATTCATGGCAAGAAACAGATGCTCAAACCCACAGAAATTAAAATCAAATGCTTCAAACAGCTAAAATTTTATGACCAAACATTATTTATACTTCTCTAAAGAAACAATAAAGCTGCTATGTTTCAGAACTCTCTGGGAAGATGTAAATAGTATATTCATACAAAATCCTATAAAAAGACATTAATGCAGTACAAAGTATCATTCATTCACCAAGAAAAGAGTAGGCCAAGTTCTCATATCATGCATACTATATAACATAAAATATATAATGTATTCATAGATGCAGATTTATGCATGAAAGAAAATTTATATAACATAGGCAAGGTGACTTTTTTAAATCAATATGGAGGTCTGCTACATGACAACTTTCAGCCCACCTTGAAATTGAGTATGATTGCTGAACACATTTTTCTAGATTGACCTGAATTGGAAAGCTCCAGAAGCAGCCATATTTGTGTCATATTCATGCTGTTTCAGAAAGATTTTCTGCCCAATAACATCAAATGAACAGATGGCTAACTCCCATTTATTTTCCACACTCCTTTCCGCTTTCTCCCCTCTCTCCTTGGTGAACAGATCTGAGTCTTCACTTCTTTGTCACTTACAAAGACCCAGAGGTTTGACATCAGGATTGCGAACTTCTCACTTTAGATAAGTCTCAAACAGACCCTGGCCCAGCAGCTATCTGCTGCTATTAGGAACACAAAGAAGTGGACTAGAGAGATGGCTTAGTGGTTAAGCGCTTGCCTGTGAAGCCTAAGGACCCCGGTTTGAGACTTGATTCTCCAATACCCACATAAGCCAGGGGCACAAGGTGGTTCATGCATCTGGAGTGCATTTGCAGTGGTTGGAGGTCCTGGTTTGCCCATTTTCTCTCTCTCTCTCTCTCTCTCTCTCTCTCTCTCTCTCTCTCTCTCTCTCTCAAATAAATAAATAAAAATGTGTTTAAAAGAACACAGAGAAAAGAGCATGAGGAAAGTCCATGAGCAACCATCTGTTTCACTTCCAGTGAAGCTGAAGTACGAGGGCAGAAGGACAATATGAGCACACATGCAACCACACTGTGAATGTCTGTGACATCGGGAAGATGTGCTCTTTGAGGCGGTGAACGGAAGGGCTCACAGAGGGGTGCCCTTGGATAGGAGGGCGGCGCAGAAAAGTTCTGTGCCCTGTGGATTAACTGAGCTATGTGCAATCGGTTCATTCTCTAAGTTACATTTTAAATTGTTGTATTTGAGGAAAATGTATGAAACATTACATTGGATGATGCTAAATATACCTTGTGTTTTTACCATATGTTCATTTTAATAGGGTTTTATCTCTTAGAGTTTAATTCATACCATTTTTTCCTATTTACTAACATTTTCTGACAAAAGTGAATTTCTACAGTAGAGGAAATTTTTATTGTCCAGACTTTTGGGCATGTGGGGGAGGTAGGGAGGTTGATACAGGGTGTGAAACTTGTAACATAGGCAAAATTGGCCTTAAAGTCCCAAACCTTTTGAGTTATAAGAAATAACCCAATGTTTCTTCCTTTAAGACTTTCAGTGGTGGTGGGGTGAAGAGATGGCTCAGCAGTTAAAGGTGAGTGCTTGCAAACCCTGACAGCCCCGGTTTTCAAATATTTTGTTTTTATTTATTTATTTCACAAAGAGAAAGAGGGGGAGAGAGAGAGAGAAACAGAGAAAGAGAATGGGTGCACCAGGGCCTCCAGCCACTGTAAACGAACTCCAGACACATGTGCCACCTTGTGCATCTGGCTAACGTGGGTCCTGGGCAATCAAACCTGGGTCTTTTGGCTTTGCAGGCAAACACCTTAACCACTAAGCCATCCCTCCAGCCTGACAGCCCAGGTTTGATTCCCCAGTAACTACCTAAAGCTAGATGCACAAGGTGGTATATGTATCTGAAGTTTACTTACAGTGGCAAGAGGTTTTGGGGAACCCATGCTTGCTTTCTCTTTCTCTCTCTCTTTCCCTCTTTCTCAATCTCTCTCTCTGTCTTTCAAATAAATAAAACTTCACTAGGGGGCTGAAACAATGGCTTAATGGTTAATGGTACTTACTTAAAAATGTGACAACTAATTTTGATCCTCCTCAAGCACCCACATACATCCAGACACAAACTGGCACACACATCCTTAATCCCAACATGCCTATATCAATAGGAGGCAGAGCCAGGAGAATCTGGAAACTCACAAGCAGCAGTGGCCAGAGAGAGTGGTCTCAACAGAAGGAGAGGAGAAACATCCCAAAGTTATCATCTAGTACCTACATATATGCTGTGGCATATATGCCCACACACATATATAGCATATACACCCACAAATAATGACAGTTTTTTTTCACTGGTATACTGTTAAATATCGATATTTTTATACAAGCATATTGTGTACACTGAGCACATTCCCATCAAACTCCTCCCATTTCCCATTTCCCTTCACCCACTAGTTCCCTTTTCTCCACTCAGCAATTCATATCTACTTGTGTGATATAAATATGCAAGCATATACATATATAATATACATACATTATACATACATATATACAATATACATACATATATATGACTTCATGTATGTACATAAGATCTGGGATCCATAAATAAGAACAAAATACACCATTTGTTTTTCTGAGAATGAGTTATTTCACTTTGCATGAATATAGCCTGACGCACTCATTTCCGTACAAATGGTATGGCCATTTGTTGAACAGTCAGTCTTCTCTGCAGCATGCATTTTGGCATCTTAATAGTCAGTTGGCTGTAGCTGTAGGTTTTCATCTGGATCCCTCGCTCTGTCCCATTGCTTCGTGCGTCTGTCTTGTGCCAATACCATACTGTTTTTGTTAGAATGGCTCTGCTGCATAACTTATGATCAGGTATTATTCTTTTTGATATGGATTGTTTTTTGTTTTCTTTTTATTCTTATTGTTTGGTTTTTCAAGGTAGAGTCTTACTCTAGCCGAGGCTGACCTGGAAATGACTATATAGTCTCAGGGTGGCCTCAAACTCATAGTGATCCTCCTACCTGTGCCTCCTGAGTGCTGAGATTAAAGGCATGCGCCAGCATGCCTGACTTGCTAGGGATTGTTTTGTCTATGTAGCATCATTTATGTTTCCATATAAACTTTAAGGTATTTTTTATATTATTATGAAGAATGACAGTGGAGTGCTAATGAGAATTGCATTGAATCTTTCTTTACATTGTCTTGGTAGAATAACCATTTTCACAATATTAATTTTTAAAATATTTTTATTTATTTATTTGCAAAGCGATGGGGCGGGCACACCAGGGCCTCCTGCTGCAGCAAACAAACTCCAGATACATGCGCCACTCTGTGTATCTGGCTTTACACAGGCACTGGGGAATCAAACCTGAGCCTTTAGGCTTTGCAAGCAAGTGCCTGAACTGCTGAACTTTCTCTCCAGCCCAAATTTTTTCAGTCTATATGCATGAAAGGTCTTTTCCACCTTCTGGTGTCTTCATGCGTTTCTTTCTTCAGTGATTTAAAGTTTCCACTGCACAGGTCTTTTACTTCCTTGGTTAAGGTTATTCCAAGGCTTTTTTTTTTCTTTCTTTTTTTTTTTCGAGGTAGGGTCTCAGTCTAGCCCAGGCTGACCTGGAATTCACTATGGAATCTCAGGGTGGCTTCGAACTCATGGCAATCCTCCTACCTCTGCCTCCCGAGTGCTGGGATTAAAGGTGTGTGCCACCACGCCCGGCTCCAAGGCATTTTTTAAGGGAATTGTGTATGAGATTATTTTCCTGATTTCTTTCTCGGCATGTTCGTTATTGGCATATAAGAAGACTGGTACTGGAGAGATAGCTCAGAAGTTAAGAGCACCTACTACACAATCATGAGTACCTGAGCTCAAACCCCTGCACCCACGTAAAAGTCCAGGCAAGACAGTACATGTCTGTAGCCCCATCACTGATACAGGCACACAGAAGGATTGATGAGCCTTCCCGGTCAGCCAGCTTTGGCCTCCACAGGATGCATGCAGCTGCATACACACAAACACACACACACAAAACAACAACAACAACAAAATAAAGACCAGTTAGAAAAAAAAAAAAAAACAGGAGACTAAGGCTGAGGAGATTGCTCAGTGTTTAAAGGTTCTTGCTTGTAAAGCCTGCTGGCCAGAATTTGATTTCTTGGTGGCATATCAATCTGGAGTGTTTCCAGTGACAAAAGACCTTGGTGTATATACTTTCTAACTACTTCTCTCTCTCTCAATCTCTCTCTCACAAAATAAGCCAGTAAAATTATTTTTAAATAAAAATTTAAAAGCCTACTAGGTTTTTTATTTACTGAAAATTTGTCAGATCTTAGAGGTTTCTGGTGGATTCCTTAGTGAGTCTGTTATGCACAGCATTATATCATCGGCAAATAAGGATAGTTTGATTTCTTCCTTTCCTATTTGTATTCCTTTCAGCTCCTTCTCTAGGCCTAGTGCTCTAGCTGACACTTCAAGCATTACATTGAATAAGAACGAGAATACTGGACACTTTTGTCTTGTACCTGGTTTTGTTGGAAATCCTTTGAGGATTTTCCTCATTTAGTATAATGTGGCAGTAGTCTTGTCATATATAGTCTTTATTATGTCCAGTTAAATTCCTTCTATTTCTAATACCTTCAAAGCTTTGGTCATGATGGGATATTGGATTTTTGCTAGAAACTTTTTCTGCATATCTCGAGAGGATTGTATGTTTTTTTTCAATGTGTCTGTTGTGTGTGTGTGTTAATTACATTTGTTGATTTGTATTCATTGAAACAGTGCTGCGTCTCTGGAATGATGTCATCTTGATCAGGGTGAATGATCTTTTAATACGTTCATAAATTCAATTGGCAGGTATGTAATCGAGTATTTTTGTAGCTATGTTCATCAGGGTGATTGGTCTATAATGTTCCTATGTTGTGTATTTATCTGGATTTGGTATCAGGGTGACACTGGTTTTATAAAAGAGTTTGGTAGTGTTCTTTTCTTTCTTTCTTTTTTTTTTTTTTTTTTGGAATAGTTTGGAAAACATTGGCATTGGTTTCTCTTTAAAGATTTGGTAGAATTCAGTAGTGGAGGCCTGAAATGTTTTGTTGGGAGATATTTTTTATAGTGGCAATAATCTTAATGCTTGCTATAGAACTGTTTAAAATGTTTGTTTCATTTTGGTTTGGTGCTGGTACTCCAATATGCATCTAGAAATTCATTCATTTCTTCTAGTTTTCCAATGTAGTGGGAAGTAAGTTTTCAAAGTATGCTCTACCGATTTTCTGAAATTCATTTGTCTTCTGTAATGTCTGGTGTAATGTCTCCCTTTTCATCTCTAGTTTTATCAACTTAGATATTTTTCCTTTGACTAGTTGGCTCAAACCCTGGTTATCTTTGTTTTATTGCTTGCATTGCTTTTTCATTCCCATGGCATTAAGATCTTCCAAGATCATAGTTATTTTCCTCATCTGCCAATTTTTGGGTCTGGCCTATTGCCTAAGATATATTTCTAAGTTACTTATTGTGATCTCTCTGATACTTCAAATGTAGCTGTAAACCACCCCTACACACACCACCACCACAACTGCTTTCAGTGTGTCCTACAGATTCTGATGTGTTGTATCTTCATTTTCACACATTTCTAGTCTTTTTTATGAGAGAGAGAGAGAGAATGAATTAGTGTGTCAGACCCTCCAGCCACTGAAATTGAACCCAGGCGTGTGCACCACCTTGTGTGCATATACAGCCTTGTGCATGTGTCAGGTTTATGTGGGATCTGTGGAATTGAGCATGGGTCCTTTGGCTTTGCTGGCAAGCACCTTAACACTAAGCCATTTCTCCAACCCCTTAGCAACTTTTTATTTGCTTCTTGATTTCTTTAATGACCAGTTCATTATTCAACAGTATGTTGTTTAATGTCCATCAGTTGGCTTATGTACTGTAAATTATTCTTACTGTTGATTTTGACCTTTATTCCATTAAGATCAGGTGAAGTTCTCTATTTGGGGGGTACAACCCTGAAGTTAGAAGATTAACTTCTTAAACTTTCCTATCCAGAAGTCAGAAAATTGCCTGTTGGAGCAGAGCTTTAAAGATGGGAGAGCTAACTCCTGGTTTACCCAGCCCAGGAGTGGGCTGGCTGCCTCTAGCAGCAGCCTGAGGAACAAAGAAACTGAAAAGAAGACTAGCTTAAGCCAATAGTAAACCTTCTGCATCTGCTGTCACTGCTGTTCTGATGTAACATGGCTGTGGCTTTTGCATACTCATTGTCATTTTTATTAAACAGCCAAAAGCCAGTAATATGTGAATAAATAGCACATTGTATGAGCAAAGAGTAAGGAGTGTCTTTCTTTGGATAATCCTTAAACATGTGTTAAAGGAAGGGATTTAGGGGGATTCCTGCTAGACTCTGCTATTTATTTTTTCAGGATAAGAATAAAGTATAAAAGTCACCCACTAGTATGAGTTGGGTTTACCTATGCTTTTACATCCAGTGGTATTTTTAATGAAACTGTGCATAGATGTTTAAAACTATACTGACCTCTTAATATGATTTTACTTTAATCAGAATGAAACGAACTTCTTTATCCCTTCTGACTAATTGGAATGAAATCTACTTTGTCAAATATCAGAATAATGATAACTGCTTGTGCCCTAACTCCACTTGCTTAGAAAGTTTCTCTCCATCCTTTTGCCCTGGGGTTGCATCTGTCACTGGAGATAAAGAACATTACAACAAATGAATAGGCTTTGTTTTAAAAGCCCATCTGCTAGCCGATGTCTATCACCTGATGCTTCTAAAATTAACATATATCAGCCTTTTAGGATTAAAATATCAAAATCAATATATTGATATTTTTCAATCTTCTGGTTTTGGTAATGTGTTTAAAATATCACCTATACTGATTTGTCTACTAAAACAGTTAACAGACTCAGTGAACTATGAGTTCCCAGTAAGTACAGCCTCATATATGAAATCACATAACCTCATGGTGCAAACCTTCCTGTATTGAGGTTACAGCCAAGATGAATCGATAATAGTTTAAAACTCAAGAGCTGTGGATGAGGACATGGCTTATATTCATAATGTCAGAACTTGAGAGGCAGAACCAGGAGGATCAGGAGTTCATGGTCAGCCTTGAATTTGAGGCCTACACAGTAAATTTGAGGCCTGTCTGCACATCATGAAATTCCATCTTAAGAAAAGACCATCAAAAAATTCTGGGGGTCAGGTTCCATCAACTTTAAGCGGAATAATCTATAGCTCTATGGAGATGGAAGTTAGTCAATAGAAAAACAAAGATGATACAAATATTTCTGCCATGGTAATATAAGTGGTTCTGGGTTACCTGCAAATGAACCATGGGTATGTGAACCTTTTTAAAGTCTTCTCATTTGAAGTTGTCAACACAGGATATTGATTCATTCATTAATTGATGGGGACTGATGATGAAAAAAAAAAGAGGGAGAGACAGGGAGAGAGAGAGAGAGAGGGATCTTTAATCTTTTGGAACCAATTTGTTTGAGGAATATGGAAACGTGTGGAACTTTAGACTAGAGAAGCCCTACAATGCTGTAAGCAGAGTTTAATAGGTCACTCTGGGAGTTTGAAAGAATGGAAGGACTAGAGAAATGTAGAAGATAGAAGCTTGACTCATGAACTTCAGAATGGGGGAAATCACTTTATCAGGAGTGAGGCTAGAGGCAGTTCACGTAATATTGTGGCAATGAAACTGGTTGCATTGTACCCATGTCCTTGAACTTGAACAAGGTTGAACTTAAAAGTAATGATTGATGTGTTTGGTGGAGACATCAAGGCAGAAAAGCACAGAATCAATCACATGATTTCTCTTTGTTACACTGATTCAGATCTGCAATAATAGAGGAAGATAAAGAGGTGAAATATATAAAAAATATAAATTTTGACACAGAAAGAAATATAAGCAAATGTAAAGGTCCAGAGACTACAACCACTTTGGCTATAATTATCAGAGAGATTACTATCAAAATGAAAAGGCAATGCCAGAGCTGGTCACATTCCAAAGCTCTGGAGACCTAGTAGTGAGACACTATCAGTGCTAGATAGTTTCCTTTGCTAGGTAGACAAATATGGGGAAAGGGCCCTTGGTAGGTGGCTATATTCTAAATTAACCTAAATTGCGACCTAAGATGTCAAAGCGAGTGATCCATTTTCTAGCCTAAATGAATATTTCTGCAAGTGGGCTGGCTTGGCAGGCTTTCTGTGACCTGCATAGCACTGGCTGAATCATGGACCATCCAGTGCCTTAGTCTTTTGTTCAAGCTGACCAATCATGGACTGTAAACAGGAGGGCTTCCCTTGTTCATTAAAAGTCTGGCTATGGAACCCCCTCCTTCATGAGACATCTGTGTCAATGCTGCTTTCTTTACCTCTTACTTAGAAATAAACTTTATTTCCTACCCCAACACCCCTAGATGGTATCATTAAGGTAGGACAAACAGGGCCCAGATGGCAGCGAATAACAGAAAGACTCAAGATCTGTCTGTACAAGACAAGAAAGCTAACTGCCCAGGATAAGATGAGTCATCTTTGTCACATCTGCCATGTCCCAGGAGACACTATAGGGAAGTGGTAGATTAAAGTGCTGCTCTCACTGCTAGTCTTGAGCCTCCTTCAGCGAGATGGCAGTAGACACTGAAGAGATGCAAAACACATCAAAGCAGAAAGTCAGAGGCTACAGAGACCTCAACAGTAAAGGAGACATGCAATCTGCCTTCCAAGGCTCAGAACATTGTGGAAAAGGGGAAAGAAAGACTGTAAGAATCACAAAGTGGAAAGGAGTATTATAAAGCACTGTCCCTCCCACAGAGCTGAACTGGTGCATTCATGAAAACCAACAACCTCATTGAGGAGGGATGGGGATGGGGGTGAGGGAACATTAGGGTAATATGACCAATATTTCATATGTTCATACAGTAAATATCATAATCAATAAAATAAGAAGAATGGATGGAGCGATGGCTTAGTGGTTAAGATTTTTGTCTGTGAAGCCTAAGGACCTAGGTTCAACTCCTCAGAACCCATGAAAGCCAGATGCACATGTTAGCACATGTGTCAGGAGTTCAGTTGCAGTAGCTAGAGGCCCCAGCACACCCATTCTCTCCCTATCTCTCTCTCACTCTAATAAATAAATAAAAAGAAGAAAAGAAATCTACTGCTCTACTCTGGCACATTAGGAAAGATGTTCAGAGGGCAAAACATAACCCACTGAAAGGCAAGCCTGAAGAATGCTGAAGGAGGTCTTTGTTCCCCAAGATCAACATACAAAGGCTGCCGTGGCTGTGTTCCAAGGGCACCAGGCTTCATGCTACTCTAGCTGCAGAACCTGGCGATGCTGACCATATGTCACTGGTGTTATGGAAGAATGGAAGATGCAAGATGTAGGGGGTCATGGAATGTTGCAACATAGCTGTAGAGAAGCATTGAAGACAGGCATTGCATGGCCAGGTTGGAGTCCCTATAAGAAGGCCCTAAAAGGCCATTGCATAAAGCTGTGAGAGTTCATCATAAGTTACAGTGGAGACCCCAGGAAGTTGGCGACACCAGAAACAGAGGGTATGTCTGCTAAGGAAAACTGTTGCCTCAGAGTGGTGCTGAACCAAGAAAGGCACAGCTGAAGGAGTGGAGCTATCCAAGCTCACTGGAGTCCAGGCGATCCCATCATGAATCCTACACGCTGGACACGGAGCAGCGAGAACTGAAGTGTGCTCTCTGGGTGTTCAGTCTTGCTGTGTCCCTACTACTCCATCTGGAAATGAGAATGCTTTTTCTGTGCCATCACATGTTGGAAATAACTTGGTTTTGTTTTCAATGTTATAGTAACTTACAGACTTTCTTGAGTCAGATAAAATTTTTGAATTTGGGGCTGTGTTAGAATTGTTGAAGACTACAAGGACTGTAGCAATTGGACTGAATGCATTTTGCACTATGAAATGACCCTGAGTCTATGGGGACAAGGGGTAGAAGGTTATGACTTAAAAATATTGTGTTTGGGGCTGGAGAGATGGCTTAGTGGTTAAGGCACTTGCCTGTAAAGCCAAAGGACTCAAGTTCAATTCCCCAGGACTCACATAATCCAGATGCACAAGGTGGCACATGCGTTAGGAATTCATTTGCAGTGGTTGAAGGCCCTGGTGTGCCCATTCTTTCTATCTATCTGCCTTTCTCTCTCTCTCTCTCTCTCTCTTTCTCTCTCTCTCACACATACACACACACTCACATAAATAAAATGCATTTTAATTGTTTTTAATATTGTGTTTGAATGTCAAATTGACAAGGTATGGATTTGTGTTAATCTCTGGTTATCAACTTGACAGGAAATATAATCACCATAGAAACAAATACCTGGTCATGTCAGTGAGTGAGTTTCTAGATCACATTAAGGTGGGAAGACCAACCCTAAGTGGAAGGCACCATCAAGGGCTGAGTTCCTGGGCTGTATAGAAAGAGAGGAATCTATCTGAGCATTCAGCATTCACACTCAGCTCTACTTCCTTACAGTGGACTGAATGTCACCAACTACCTTCCTGGCAAAATTGAAAATTGCCAACCCTATATCATTTTAAAATTTTTAAATAATTAGGGAAATGTGTAAATTAGAGAACGAGATGAGATAATTTTCAGGATGTTATTAGTGGGTACCAGTATACAATGGGCTACTGTTGGGATTCCTATGTTGTGGACCAAAATATTGGACAGAGGGCTGGAGGGATGCCTTAGCACGTAAGGCATTTGCCTGCAAAGCCAAAGGACCCAGGTTTGATTACCCAGGACCTACGTTAGCCAGATGTACAAAGGGGCACACACGTCTGGAGTTCGTCTGCAGTGGCTGGAGGCCTTGGCTTGCCCATTCTCTCTCATTCCCTCTCTCTCCCCCACCTCCTTCTCTCTCTCTCTCCCTCTTTCTCTGTCAAATAAATAAATAAAATATATTTTTTTAATTGGACAGAGGACGGGCATGGTGGCCCACCCCAAGGGCACCCCGAGACTACATAGTGAATTCAAAGTCTCCCTCAGCTAGAGTGAGACCTTACCTCAAAAAAAAAAGACATGTGCAGAAGGGGAAGTGGAGATAGTTAATTCTTAAAGGATACACTTCCAGGAGAGAAGGTGGGCCAGAACTTGGAAGAGACGGAAGCTCAGTGACATTGCGCCAGGAAGGTTGAATCCTTTATGGATCATGTATACAAGACCCACTTTCTCATGTATTTGCCTGCCGCTGGCTTTTCTACACGTGTCTATCACACATTGGCCTTGGTTGGGCAGACTTCCCGTTTTCCTGTCAGTCACCTAGTTTCTATCATGCACTCATCTTACTGCCTCTGAGTAATATTTTCACTCTTAATGGAGCTCTTCTTCAGCAGTCAGTTAGTAGGCTCCTCAGTGAGGTCCATAGGTCCATGGCACTAGGTTTCAGATCCATGCTTTTTCTACTGTTTAGTATGTTAGGAAAACTCAGTAAATCTGTAATTAGAAATTTATACCTAAAGTGATTAATAAAACAAGCAACGTCTGTTAGTCTAGCACTTGAGAAACATTTCATATGGATCTTTGTTTTATACTAATTTGCATTCAAATGTTTAATTACAGCATTCATAATAAACTTCGTAACACTCTATTTTCTGGTCGAGAAAAACAGAACAATACTAGTGACCATGCAAACTTATTTCCATAACTCAATGATAACAAGAGCAAAATGGGATGTATTTGTAAGGCTATCTTTCACTCCCCCCACTCCCGCATTTAGAAAACAAAGAAGAAGAAATGAAAGAATTTTGAAAATGGCTAGTTACAGGTTTTATGGGAACTAGCACAGTTACCCTGCCTAGGTGAAATATGTGTTTGTAATGACTCAAGGGGCCACATTCAAGCAGTTTGAAATGACAAGGAGTAGTAAGAACCCCATAGCATTTACAGAGAAAGTAAGGGTGAATCTGTGCCTACATGACAGGAATAAATATGGCAGATGAATCCAAAACCTATATCTGTTGCTTACAAAGGCTGAGTGGAAAAGATACAAATGGTATGGTTGGAGTGACATCCTTTGTAAATTCCTTTTTATAGAGCTATAACTTTTAGAAACATATTAATCTTCTATGTACTAAAAAAAGTCAAAATCAACAAGAATGAGAAATAGAAGAGAGATTAAAACCTTTTATATATATATATAATTTATATATATGTATATATATCTATATATATGTATATATATAATTTATATATATGTATATATAATCTATATATATATAAATATATATAATTAACTTTGTATTACAAATAAACAATAATTAATTTTTAGTACAATTAAGTTCCCAATATCTGCAAGCCTTATCTACTATCCATAGGAAATGTGCTGGCAGGGAGTATGAGAAATGGTTTTAAATTAATATATTATTCGCAATGGCTGACATGCTCATACTTGTACCATATCTCATGGATATCAAGAAAAGGCATCCTTTGATCCCACATGTTACAGAAGTGACCTTATGATAGCACTTGGAACAAAGACATAGGGGTGGCTGAGGCTTGATTCTTAAGCTCCATTGAAAGGAAAGACTGCTAATTCATATTTAATTCCTCAGGAGAAAGGAGTTCAATTCAGGAAGTGACATAAAGAGGGAGGGTTATACAAAAATCTCTCCATCTTTAGGGACTTCCCATTTGGAAATGAGTATGCTAAACTGAGGCCCACAGAGCCTACATGACCCTGTCAGAAGGTATTTTCTCCTCAACAGTGAGAACCTGCAACAATGGCATGGTTCAGTTTTTGGTAATAAAAAAAAATGAAAAGAAAGTAAAGAGTGCAAATAACAGCAAGTGTTGGGCTGGAGAGATGGCTTAGCGGTTAAGCGCTTACCTGTGAAGCCTAAGGACCCCGGTTCGAGGCTCGGTTCCCCAGGTCCCACGTTAGCCAGATGCACAAGGGGGCGCACGCGTCTGGAGTTCGTTTGCAGAGGCTGGAAGCCCTGGCGCGCCCATTCTCTCTCTCTCCCTCTATCTGTCTTTCTCTCTGTGTCTGTCGCTCTCAAATAAATAAATAAAAAATTTAAAAAAAAAATAACAGCAAGTGTTGCTCTCAGTATGAGTTCGAACCTATTCTAAATAGTAAACACCTTGATGTACTTACAGGATATTTATAGCCTTCATGTGGAATCAGAGGATAAATGATTGACGCAGCTAACACACAGGTAGTGGCAGGACTAGGCTTAACACATACATCATCCAACTTCTGAACTTGGATTCTTAACTCTCAAGGTGCCATGCTGCACTCATAGCACAAGCCCATAGTGGGAGTCACTCAAGAGGGAGCCAATGGTGCGTTTCTGCAGTATGCCAACAGAAACACACACACACACACACACAGCTCTCACCTTAAACAGAATAAAGGGATAGTTTGTTATGGAGCCAAATATGAAAAACCACAATTCACTGTACCCCCAAATTCCATGTTCCAGTGTATTAATAATTTCATGAACATTTTATAGTTATAGGACAAAAGAAAGTTATAAACCAGGCCACTTTTCAAATACATTGGTAATGTTGTGCCAAGACCCCTGACCAGGAGCCAAGACTGCCTGTCACCCAGCAGTCACCCAGAGAACCGCCACAGAAGCCGAGACACTCGAATGTAAAAGCAGCAGGTTTCTTTATTGTAAGCCTAGGCCTGGGCTCCGTCCCCACAGTCCGGCACATGGTAGTGAGGGAGAGAGCCCCGACCCTTAGAGAGAAAGGGTTTATAAAAAAAAAAAAAAAAAATATCACCAAGGTTACATCAGTTAGATTGGTTCTAAGAGGGCACGCACGGGACTTTCAGAGAGGGCATGCGTGGGAACTCCAGCCTACTTATCTTAGGTCAGTAACTTGTTTGCAGAACGTATCTTTTGCAAGAGCTGTTTGCAGAACTTATCTTTTGCAAGAAGCCAGGGCCTCCATGGCTAGGTATCTCTGGAATGTCCTTGGGTGGAGGTTTCCCAGGAATCGAGGGAGGGGTGCTATAGCTAAGCAAGCACGGATACAGAAGCAAAAATAGCACATTAGTCAGCTGGTTCCTCATCTGAGTCAAAATGGCTATCTGATTTTAAATGGCAGCACCACTGTCCAACCTCTAAGCGAGGTCACAGAAGCCAGATGCAGCACGCTACTTCTCCTTGGTCTCTCAGTAGAAACAATAGAGATTGGTAACGAGGTAGCCTCCTTTTGCAGGTAGTCAGTCTAGAGGCACGGGCTCAAAGGACAGTAGACACCACCATGTCTTGGCCAGACTAGAACTCCAGCCTGATTCAGTCTTATTCAAGATGGTGACAAGCAGCATCAGCCTCCTGGGTGGTCCTGAGCTCTTCCTCACCTTTCCATAGACCTTCCCTGAATCAGTGCTGCCCTCCTGGACCTGTGGGGGGTTCCCCCTGCCCAGTTGGTGTCAAAGACACTCAAGAGAATGGTTGTCTCAACAAGGCTAATTCTATACTTTTGCAAAAGGATGTCCTGTCTCTAAAGGGAAACAGCAAGACCATGTGGACAGTCTCCTAAGCTTTTTTAGATTAATTTTTTATTAGTTATGTACACAGTATATAGCCATGTTGGTACCATCCTTAGCCTCCTCCCTGTCCTCCCCCTTGGCCAATGAGGCCTGGCTCAGCTTGTACATTGTGAATAAAACATTGAGCCTGGCCTCATTGGCCAAGGCTTGAGTTTATAGTCAATGTTGCAATGGACTAAGCAAAGACAATAAAAAGGAAGGCTGACTCAAGTGGGAAGGAAAGAGGAAGTCCTTTCTGCTAATCTTGAGTCATTCTGGCATGTTTTTATCACGGTGAGGGAAGGGTTGAGGCCAAAGAGCCATTTTTCGTTCTTGTCTAGCAACCAATCAGGATCCTTTGTATGTTTGGCCTTGGCAATGAGGCTTATCCTAATTGGATGCTTACTTCATAGAAACAGCCACAATTCAAGTCACCTTGTGAAATTTTCTGGGTCTTTCCCACTTCCCTTCCAGCCAAGCCTTAAATTCTCCTTGGATAGGGAGCTTTCCTGCCTTCCTTACTTCTAACTCTCTTTTAGTAAATCTTTCATATTTTACTGTTCTCTATGTCTGCATTTCTCAATTCTTTGCTAAACATGGAGGAGGACTCATGACTCAAGGCCCACTGGCCAAGGGGTTCTAAGGTCACACTGCTCAGTGTCTCTCCCACATCACCAGGGAAAGCCAGTCCCACATCAGGAAGGCAGCAAAGCAGAGAAAGCTCTACCATGGCTTCAGACTGATGACATTGCTTAGCCTTCGGGTTGATAGAAGAAGGTGGCCTATTCCAAAGAGGATTTGATATGGGAATTTTAGGGTTCATTTATCAACATGCCAATGCATGGGTAACTTGGGGATGTCTACAGATTAATGTCTTATGAACTTGAAGAATCAAATCCACAGACAAGCGGATAAGGTTCGAGAGATTTTATTATAGTGTAGAGCTTTAGGAGGAAGAGCTTTAAGAAAAGGAGACTTAAGTGAAGGAAGAAAGATATAACATTTACCAAGAGAGGCAAAAAGGGGTTTGTGAAGCCCACCTTAAGACTCAGGTTGAGGTTTTTTTCTGAAATATTTTATATTTATTTATTTGACAGAGAGAGAGAGAGAATGAATATGGGCATGCTGGGGCTTCCAGCCACTGCAAACAAACTTCAGACACGTGCACCCCTTGTGCATCTGGCTATCATGGGTCCTGGAGAATACAACCTGAGTCCTTTGACTTTGCAGACAAACGTCGTAACTGCTAAGACATCCCTCCAGCCCATGTGGAGGTTTTGTTAATAAGCTCCATGGATGGTCTAGCGAGTCTATTCCTGGCATCAGCTGTCTGAAGTCAAGATTTCTGGAAAAGGCCAGTGTCTCAGAAATCTTAGTTATCTTGAAAGGGTCTTCTCAGAAGAGCAAGGAAGGACTCTCCGTGGGGGAGGAGATAAAGAAAGACCAGACCCTTCTGACATTTCTGACCTGTAGAAGGTGTAATGATGTAGATGTTCCCCTGCAGGCCCAGATCAACACTTCCAATATGGTACTATTTTACTATTTCCTGTGGAGGAAATAAATGCTATATCTTCAAATCATAAAGGAGGTGCATTGCCTTACAACTATTGTATACAGAAATTACTCTCGCGCCTGACAGCAGTGCCCATGAACGGCTTCCCCATTTCCTAAAAGGCCTCATCTGTTCATCCCTTCATGGTGGGGACGAAGTTCCACCAGAAATTTTGGAGAGATAAAATCATATCTACATTCTCAAATATTTGAGAATACTATATACTAAAGATATATTAAGAATTTCTATAAATTCAAACATATCAGCTTCAAATTTCCACTATATGCCAAGTAAGTCAACAGAGGTTGAGCTTTGAGAATCCCTTGCCAGGTCTTAGCCCTGTTCCATGTCACTTCCTAGAAGATTTGATAGTATCTAAAATCCTCCCATTGTCATTTCCTTGAGCTAGCCGAATACATCTGTACTCACCTCATTGCAGGAAACTTTTCCCCTGGAGCACCACAAACACTTGCCCGCTCACCCCAGCTAGGGCACAGATGACAGATCAAAGTACAATTGTGCCAAAACTAACTTTGGTGAACCAATGCATTTATTGGGGTTACTTACAGAGCAAGGTTATGGGTTACTTACCTCAGAAGCATGAATGACTCCAAGGCAGCATATCACCAAAAAAGCCCACTCCAGGACAGGTGACCACTCCCTCAGCTGTTCAGAGCATGAAGTACCCACATGACCTGCAGACAGCTCAGAGAGCCTATTCACAAGCAGTTATTTCCCCTTTGGGTGGGGCCTTGCAGGCTTTTCCCAGACTTGTTGACTTCCTGAGTCTCCTGAACTTCCTTCCTCCCCCAAGGATGAAATGTTTCAATTTGGAGGAAATTGCTATACAGCACTATAGTGTCTCAAGTTTTAGTCAGCAAATTAAACTGAGCCATAATAATACAGTAACAATGTGATGGTTTCTTTTAATGGGGGGAAGTACCAAGAAGTACCAAGGGAAGGAATCAGCAGTGATGTAAGAGACCAAAGTGCAGTGATGACCCACCCATGGCGTCAGCAGCCACTTGACTTCTTCCCATGTTTACTTGAACCATCATTTATTCATTCAAACTTTTCAACTCCAGGACACTGGCCTCAAACCCTCACCTGTTGATTTTGCATGCAATCATGTATTCAAAAGTATCTTATGAGGCTGGGGAGATTGCTAAGTGGATAAGGTGCTTGCCTGCAAAGCCTAAAAACCCAGATTCAATTCCCCAGTGCCCACGTGATCCAGATGCACATGGTGGCAAATGCATCTGAAGTTCGTTTTCAGTGGCTAGACTTGTTGCAACTATTATCTCTCTCTCTCCATCAGTCACTCCCTCCCTCTGCAATAAAGGAAAAAAAATTTACGATGTTATGGGGCTGGAGAGATGGCTTAGCATGTGTCTAGAGTTCACATGCAGTGCCCAAAATCCCTGGTGCCCATACTCACCCTGTTTCTCTTGACTCATGAATAAATTAAAAATAAAAATAGGGCTGGAGAGATGGTTTAGCAGTTAAGGCACGTACTTGTGAAGCCTAAAGACTCATGTTCAACTCTCCAGGTCCCACTTAAACCAGACATATAAAGTGATGCAAGTGCAAGGTCACACATGCATACAAGGTGGCTCATGTATCTTGAGTTCAATTGCAGTGGCTGGAGGCCCTGGCATGCCAATTCTTTCCTCTCTCTCTCCCTCTCTCTCTCTCTCTCTCTCTCTCTCTCTCTCTCTCCCTCCCTCCCTCCCTCCCTCCCTCCCTCCCTCCCTCCCTCCCTCCCTCTCACTCTTTCTCTTTCTCACTCATTCACAATGGGGTTTTACTGAGCCACAAAGAATGTATGATGTCGTTTTCAGGAAAATTGATGGAATTGGATATGATGGTGGGACATGAAATAAGCCAGAATGAGAAAGACAAATACCAGGTTTTTTCTCACATGAGGAAGTTAAGGAGGGGGACATGAAACTGAAAAGTGAAATAGGAGGGATGAAGAAGCGAAAGGAGGCTGTAAAAAGCAGGGGGAAGGGATACTGCAGCATAATAGAGGCAGTGAATGTGACCAAAATACATGAACTGCACGTATGGAAATCTCATCATGAAACTCCTTGCACAATCAATATCCAGCAGTAGATATTATAGCAACATTGACAGCTAAGTCAGATCTAATGTTTCTTTCTATTGAATGAAATAAATCAATATTTGTAAATGGCATAAAATAAACTTCAGACAGCATTATTTGACAGGCTTAAGATGTATCAATAAAAATACATTAAAGTATTTTACAGATGATATTATTCACATCCTTCTTTTAAGAGCATTTTCCATATTTGTAGAGAATTATTTCCTTTTATTTTTTGAGGGGTTTTTAGAGTTTATTTTATTTATTTGAAAGAGATACAGAGGCAGATAGAGAGAGAAAGGGAGAGAGGGCATGCCAGGGTCTCTAGCTGCTGCAAATAACTCCAGACATATGCATTACCTTGTGCATCTGGCTTATGTGGGTCCTGGGAAATCAAACCTGGGTCCTTAGGCTTTACAGACAAGAGCCTTGGCCACTAAGCCATCTCTCCAGCCCTGGTTTCTAGAGACAAGCTCTCACTCTGTATCCCAGGTTTTTCTGAAGCAGGTTAGCCTCGAACTCATGGAGATGCATCTGCCTCAGCTTCTAAGTGCTGACCACATGAGCTACCACAAGCCAGCTTCCTTTTCACATTGACAGGAATTATAATGTGATGTTTTGATACATGGGGACATTGTGTCATATTAAATCAGGTTAAACATTCCTTTGGAGTGAAAACATTCAAACCCTTCTAGCAAAGTGAAATATATGGCACATGATCATCATCTACAGTTTCCCTCTGTGTTGTTACCCACCTAGGACTTAACCACCATTTTCTGGACCTTTTCCTAATGAATTTGTTTAAATACAGACTTTTAAAAAAATTATTTACTTATTTATTTATTTATTTTGAGAGAGATGAAAACAGGTGTGCCAAGGCCTCTAACAACTGCAAACAAACTGCAAATGCATGGGCCACTTTGTGCATCTGGCTTTACACAGGTACTGAAGAATTAAATTCAGGCCATTGTGTTTTGCAAGCAGCCACCATAATCGCTGAGCTATCTCTCCAGCCCTAAAATACAGTTTTAAAACTAAATGTCTGTGTATGCTAATAACTTATTCAGGGAAGAGTGTCTGTCATTAGTGTGGTTGTTTTGACTGTACTCTCAGATCCCTGTGATAGTAGGAAAAGAAATCAAATTGTTTCTTCTGATTAGAAGTAAGAGGATTTCTGGGAAAGTAAAACCAGAGAGAGTGAATAAAACAGAAGTCAGAATGGCCATCTTTTTCCAGACCCTACAATGATACCTAGTTTGGCTTAAAAAAGAAAAATCAAATTCAGGTAGGCACTGAAACAAGGCTTTGAGTGTCCTTCCACTGTACACAGGTCCTTACCTCCTTGATTGCCTCCTGTTCCGCTCTCCTCACTGTCATATCCATGGAAACATACACACACACACACACACACACAGATGATCCTACCCAAGGTCCTTGATCTACCCTGGAATCCACATCTTCCTGGGGTCTATTCAACTTGCTCCTTCACTGCCTACAAACAGGTACCTAAATCTCACTCCCAGAGGGAGGCTTGATCTGACTATCCTATACCAAGTGTACAATGACCTGCATCGCTACCCCATGATTCCCTTCTCCTCCTGCTCTTTTTTGGCACCTGTGACCTTTACCTTCTTATGAAATTAACTGACTGACTAATTGATTGATGAGTGATTGATTTTATCATTGTTGTTTCTCCCAAACTAACATTCAAGCTGTACCAATTCCGGAGTTCTGACTATTCAGGATCATGAACTCAGCCTAGGATGGAGCAGGCAATCATTAACTGAATGCTGACTATGAATGCAAATTGAGTAGAGTTGTTTTTCAACACATTTTAATCCTTGCAATAAAACTATAAATTAGTGGGGAGGGGTTATGATCAGGATACACTGTGTATATGTATAGAGGTTGTCAACAAAACTGGATAGGTATCTACGAATTAGATGTCATTTGTTAATTATAACTAGATGTCATGTTATTTTTACAGATTGACTAAACGAAGAACTTTAGAAATTAAGGTTTGTTCATATCAGACAGCTAATACATGACTAAGCTAAGATTCAAGCTCAAAACCTTAAATGTTTTCCAACATATCACATTGCAATAACAGTTTACTCTAATTCAATAGTTGTGTCCTGAGTACCTGTGCCATGAAAAGCATGGTACTGCATGAATCATAAAGACGAACAAAATACGGAACCTGTCCACAAGGATCTTACTGTGTGGGTGATAAGTTTCAGAATGAGAACACTGTAAAAGTGAGATAAGATTCACCTGTCATCGACATATACATGCAGTTTCTTTGCTTTGCCCTCATCAACCTATCTGAACCTATATTGTGATTCCCAGATAGCAATTTTTTTGCATAAATAACCTTGGAACCTTGTTTTTATTATCTGAGATTCTTAAAGGCTTTCTGCCTTCCATTTTTCCATTTTGCAAATAGCATACTTAATTGATACATAACACATGCACACAGTTATGAGGTAAACTGTGGTATTCCAGTACTACTTACTGTGTATAATGATCAGAATAATTGGGCTTCATGATTTCTTTTTGTTGAGAACATTCAAATCTCCTCTACTGGATCTGTTGAAATGTTCGAGTAGTTTTGAAATATTCAGGATATCAACCATTTTTATCCTATATTACCTATAAAACCTAGAAGTTCTTCTGTCCAACTGAACTTCTGTTCCCATTGCCTACCCTTTCTCCATCTCCCATCTCCATACCACCCCAGGCTCTGGTGACCACTGTTCTCTACAGCTTGGATATAACTCTAGCATACAAGTGAGAACACGTGGAATTTGTCTCTCTTCACCTGATGTATTCACTTCCATAATCTCTGGCAGTTGTATCCATATTGTGGCAAGTGTCAGAATTTTTTTTAATATTTTTTGTTCATTTTTTATTTATTTATTTGAGAGCGACAGACACAGAGAGAATGGGCGCGCCAGGGCTTCCAGCCACTGCAAACGAACTCCAGACGTGTGCGCCCCCTTGTGCATCTGGCTAACGTGGGACCTGGGGAATTCAGCCTCAAACCGGGGTCCTTAGGCTTCACAGGCAAGCGCTTAACCGCTAAGCCATCTCTCCAGCCCCAGAATTTTATTTTTATCAGTATTCCATTGTGGACATGCTTCACATCATCTTTTTAGTTCATTTTATTTTATTTATTTTAAAGCAGACAGAGAGAGATAGAGAGAGAGAGAGAGAGAGGGTGGGGGGGGAGACAGACAAAGAGAGAATGGGCACACTAGGGCCTTGAGCCACTGCAAATGATGCATGCGCCCCCTTTGTGCATCTGGCTTATGTGGGTACTGGGAAATTGAGCCTGGGTCCTTTAGTTTTGCAGGCAATAGTCTTAACCACTAAGCCATCTCATCTTCATCCATTTATTATTTGATGGGCACCAGCCATTGCTATTTTTTTTAATTATTTTTTGGTTTATTTTTATTTATTTATTTATTTGAGAGCAACAGACAGAGAAAAAGGCAGAGAGAGAGAGAGAGAGAGAGAGAATGGGTGCGCTTGGGCTTCCAGCCACTGCAGACAAATTCCAGATGTGTGCGCCCCCTTGTGCATCTGGCTAACGTGGGTCCTGGGGAATCGAGCCTTGAACCAGGGTCCTTAGGCTTCACAGGCAAGCGCTTAACCACTAAGCCATCTCTCCAGCCCCATTTCTATGTTTTCACTATTGTGAATAGTGCTGCCACGTACATGGGTGTGAAGATGTCTCTTTGATCTATTGATTATATTTCCTGTGTAACATGGCTGAATCATGGAGTAGCTCTATGTCCCAGGGGGTCCTGTCTCACTGTTTATGTGCATCCTTACGCTAGTTTACCTTTACACTACTTCATAGTCTGTAATTAGGAATATATATAGGTCCATAGTTAGTAATGTTTCTATTACCCTTTTCCTATTTGTTCTGCAGACTTCTATCAAGGGTGTCCTCATTTTCCTTTGATACATGTGTATTGGGAACATGAGAATAATAACAGCTTAAGCAACTACTTCAGGCCGGAATCCAAAACATTATCCAGAGCATCTGCAGCTCATGCTAGAATCTTAGCAGGTGTGAATATATTAACATGGGCATCAAAATAAGACTACCAGATGACTTAGCTTAAAAGGAAGATATCAAGTTCTCCATCTGTACACCTTCCAATTTCCTTCATAAAGGATCCAGTCAAAACAAAATTTGAGAACTTTCTGTTCAAGAGAAAGGGCTGCCTAATAAGCTTCTGGAGAAGACATTGCAACATTGACATAGAATTACCAGTACTAGATGTGAGAAAATGCTGCTTTGAAGTGGACTTATGACTCCAGATCCCGACTGAGTGTGTGACATCCATAACAATATCCTAAAATATAAGCTAAATCAGCTCAAAGCAAGTGTGTGTGTGTGTGTGTGTGTGTGTGTGTGTGTGTGTATACATACACAGGAGATGGCAATAATTAAACCATAGAAAGATTAACCTTTATGTAAGAATATCCATATTATTGTAGGAAAAAATAAGCAATGTGAAGAGGATTCCACCCCAGAAGCACACAGAACTTACTATCTACTTATTCTGGCATTCCTTTCCAAGATGGGTGAACATAGGACGGAACTGACAGAAGTCACCTAAGCAGCCTCTCTGTACAGAACAAGGTCAGTGCTGCCCTGGGAGACCTCAACTATCGGATTTTTTAAATTTTTTTTAAATATAAGATTTATTTGAGAACAACACAGAGAGAGAGAGTGTGAAAGAGACAGATAAGTAGAGAGAGAGTGGGTGCACCAGAGCCTCCAGTCATTGCAAACAGACTCCAGATGCATGTGCCACTTTGTGCATCTGGATTATTCATTTCTCTAACTGAAATTTTCCTGAAGAACCTATTCATTGAGAAGGCCTGGATCTCCCAGGCTGGAAGGATCTATCTTTTATCTACACTAGTCCAATTTTGGAAACACTCATCTTTTGAGTGAATAGTGGGTAGCATATTAAACTCTCACCCAGTGACTGCTACTTGCATGTTGAGAAGAATGCCCGCCCCTCAACGTGTGCTAATGCGTAATGGGTCTTGCAGTATCACTCTGGTGCTCTCTCAGGAATACTATGAGTCACTGGAGAATGAACCATACATTTAAGCTAAGTATCAAACAGTTAAAATTAAATAGACACTACTTGTCATAAGGTATTTCCCATCAACATTATATTATATGTTATAAATTCCCTTCTTTATAAAGACCTACTTGAGGTCTTACCTTCTCTCCTTTGACATTAATTAATTTCTTATCTCAGCTTTATAGCTTACATGAATTGTGAAGGTCGTATACCCATACCTTAAGCTTTTGTGTGAATCTTCTGTCCTTTCTGTCACTATTATTCACATGTTTGTTGTTCTATATCTCTACCACTGGGGACTTGATAGCCTTCTGTGTGAACTCTTACATGTTTTGGGAGATGAGATCTCTGGTAGTTTCCCATACTTTCAAAATAGGTCACTAATAATATATTGTTTATAAAGGGATAATGGATTCTGAGTCACCTGCATTTCTCAGGGGTCATACTAAGAATGAACTTATCCAATAGTAATATACTTTCCTTCTTTCTCTCTCCCTCCCTTCTTCCCTTCCCCCTTCCTAGACTGAGGATAGTAGATGAAATAATTCCCTATCACTACATCAGGTGGTAGTCTATGTTTTACCATTATAATCATAAGACTTACCAATGAGGCCAGTAGATAGTCAGCCTGCTGTTCATATGAACTAGCCAAAAGCCACAGCGTATGAAAAAACTGACGCATCATGTCAAGTTTTACAATTCTGCATCATTTCATTTATGCTTTCTATAATTTGAGAAACACAGGGTTTTGGAAAACAGAAAAGAAAATGCAACCTAATGAAACCAGCATCAATCATTTGAGTTATTTTTGGCCTCTCTAAAATGGAAAATAATAATTTTATGGACGGTGACTATAATACTGATGATAACTGCAGAGGTTTTTGGATGATTAGCTAGAAGATGCTAATAAAATTACATGAGACTGTCTACATTTTAAAAGCAATATAATGAGACTAAAATAAAAGAACAATCTTGATTTTTTTGTTTTTCTTAATAGATGGCAATTAAGTTTTATGATTGTTCCAGGCATGGTGTGCTTCTGCCTAATTGTCCTTCTTCCCTTGTCATGTTCTCTACAAGTATTACTCAGAAAAAAAAAAAATTGTGCAGACAACATTAAAAAAATGGTAGCCTCTTAGAACCCTCCACATGAGGACTGTGTAAGGCACCTCACATGTTGCTTCACAAGAACCCTTTGAAAGAGGTGGCCCTGAATCCATTCCATCACAGCTCAAAACAGATTACCTGTGCTTTCAGGATGGTATTTGGCAGCTCAAACTCAAAGGCACATTTTGGGACTTCTGGGTAGATGGCAGCATAGTAGCCAGGCCAAGGCAGCCTAGGGAGGGAAAAAGCAGAAAAATAGGAAAATACACTCTTTTACCAAAGAGTGAAGGTGCACACGTTATTATCAATCTTCAATCACAGCAGAAAAGCAGGAGAGACTCAGATCTTCTAGGAAAGAGGAAACTGGCCAGAATCCCACCAAGGCACCAGTGGCCCCAGTCCATGTGCCCACCTGCCCTGTTTGCACCAAGCTGTAGGAACACAAACCAGCTAGAGGGATTTTCCAGTTACATCAGCCTCCTCACAAAGTCAAGAAACCTGAAGGGGAAGACAGCAGGGACCAAGAGAGCAACGGCTGAAGGAGAACACAAACGGGACCAGCTGAGCAGCTCTTGAACAACTCCAGGCATCTGAGCAGACTCCCAATCCCCATCTGTCACCAGAGAACTCACTCCATCCCCGACTTCAGAGCATCTAACACAGCCAATCAGAACACCCGATCTATACCACAACAGAAAGGGATCAAGGTAAGCACTCAGCATTGGTGAGACAGGAAGTCATCCCAAAAGGCAATAGGGCCTATTTACACAGAGATAAGTACATAGGCCTACACAGGAAGTGCTACTTTCTCTTTCCATGTGAGAGCAGGTTATGTGTTACATATACTTGGTTGGCTTTACCAGTATCAAATAAAGCTGTATTTTGGTGTTGGCTATTGTTGCCATAGATGCTCCCTGATTTTTTTTTTTTTTTTCGTCATCATTTGGGGCAGGGACTGATTCAGCCCCAGGCTGACCTGAAATCCTTTTCAGACCAGAAATCTCAACCTGGCAATTGACAGGATTAAAGGTGTGGAGCAACTCACACCATAGGGACTTTGTGTTTATTATATTATCTGTTTGTTTTAATCCCCACTGTTGCATAAATACTCTGTTCTGGCTTTGATTGAATATGTATACTGCTCAGTTGAATTTTAGAATTTGCTAGTAAATTGCTCCACCCAGTCTACTAGAATACTTGAATAGCAGGCAAACTCAACACCCGGGGTCACATCTGCTGTTTCTATTAGAGTATAAGAACTACACTTGGCACCTTACACTCCTGCCCTGAAGGTATACAAAGTCAGATTTACATGGCTAAGAACATTGCAGATAATTAGAAATACCAAGCAGCAAATTAACCCAAGATGCAAAAATCTCTACATTACAATACTAGAAACACAAAATATCAAGACAATACAGTTCCACCAAAAATTATAAATCCATCAGAAATGAACTCCACTGAAACTTTTTTAGATGAAATGCCTGACAAAGATTCCAAAAAAAAAAGATTATATCTCTACTCAAAGAAATTAAATAAGATATTAAAAGATGGATACTACCTTGGGGTAAAAGGATGAAAAAGAGTATTTCAAGAAAATAGGTCTAGAAAACAAGCAGGTATAGCTGTCCTAATATCTGAAAGGGTACATTTCAAATCAACATTAGTTAGGAAAGATAAAGAAGGTCATTTTATATTGATTTAAGGAACACTTCAACAGGAGGTCATTAGAATTCTAAACATATATGCACCTAACATGGTGACTCGCAATTTCATCAAACAAACACTATTAGAATTAAGGTCACAGCATTAAACACAGTTGAAATGAGGGACTTCAATACCCAATTCTCATCAATTGATAGGTCATCCTGGCATCTGAATTAAATGAGGTCATAGAACAAATGGACCTAACATATCTACAGCACATTTCATCCAAATTCTGCACAATAAAACATTTTTTTCAACAGCACATGGAATACTCTAAAAGAGACCAGATATTAGGACACAAAGCAAATCCTAACAAATACAGGAAAATTGAAAGAATTTCTTGCAGTCTGATCACAATGGGATTAAAGTACAAATAAACAGCAAGAAAAGCTATAGAGCATACACAAAATCATGGAAAATAAACAATACACTACTAAATGATTAATGGGTTAATGAAGTACTCAAGAAGGAAATCAAAAAATTCATGGAATCAAATGATAATGAGAACACAATATACCAAAACCTTTGGGGCACAATGAAGGCAGTCCTAAGAGTAAAATGTATAGCTTTAAGTGCCTGTATTAAGAAATGAGAGAGCTGGGCATGGTGGTACACACTTTTAATTCCAGCACTTGGGAGGCAGAGGAAGGAGGATCACAGTGAATTCAAGGCCATCCTGAGACTACATAGTGAAATCCAGGTCAGCAGCCTGGACCAGAGTGAGACCAAACCAAAAAAAAAAAAAAAAGAAAGAAAGAAACAAAGAAAAGAAAAGAGAAGAGAACGGTGCCAGGTGTGTTACCACATACCTGAATGTCAACTCTCCAGAAGTAGAGATAGGTGGATCACTGTAAATTTCAGGCCACCCTAAGAATACAGTGAATTCTAGGTCAGAACCTTAAGGTCTTGTAAAAAGAAGAACAAGCCAAACAAAAAATCAGTAGATGGGACTTCCACTTAAGCTGGTAACATATGTAACACACCAAATCAGCCTGGGGGGAAAAAAGACCAAAAAAACTCAGCAAAATATACACTTTTACTAAAAAGCGAGGTGTATAGGAAATTAAAGCAGCAGCAGAGAAGTAGAAGAGATCCAGAGCATCCAGAGCCTACACAGGCCGGCAAAAGAGGCCCTGGCAGCTCTGCCAAACACAGTGGCGGGCACACCAGAAAGCCGCCAGACTCGGCTCCAGCTGCAGGTAAAGCCAGGGGTGGGGATTTTCCACTCACACAAGTGCTCCCCAAAACTCAGGAAATGTGAAGGAGAGCAGCAGTGAGCAACAGAGGAGCAGACCACGAGGTAGAAGAACACGTGGAACAGCGAGAGAACCAGAGCAGCTGCGGCTCCCTCCCCTCCCCCACCACCAAAGCCCAGCTCCAGCGAACAGAGCAGCAGTCCCGGGACCCAGCCACACCAACTTGAGCCGACAGAAGGACCCAAGCAGGAGCAGAGTCCAGCAGCAGCATCAGCACCTCCAGCACCAGTAACAGCAGCCCCAGCAGCAGCAGACCCAGCAGCAGCAGCAGTGGCAGACCCAGCAGCAGCAGCGTCAGTGGAAGCAACATCAGTGCACCCAGCAGCAGCAGTGGCTCCAGAAGTGGCAGCTACAGCAGCAGCACCAGCAGCAGAGGCAGCAGCAGTGGTGGGCCCAGCAGCAGCAGCTTCAGCTGCTGAGAGACCCAGCAGAGGCAGCTTTAGCAGCAGCAGTTCCAGCAGCAGGGGTGCTGATCTGTAGGGCCACAGTTGCCAAGCTCGGATTTCCCTGCAGGAAAAGCCAGTGCCCAGCTCCAGAAATCAGAACAGCAGCCCGACGACCCAGGCAGCAACTTGACTGAGACCAAAATCATCCAAGGTAACTGGGATTGCACCAGGGAAGGATCTCACGTGGTCACTTGGATCCCTCAACAGACCAGAAATCTTAACCTCTATGTTGATAGAGGAGCTGGTTGTTATAATAACTACACTGGCATACATACTTTGTGCTGTTTTTGATTGAATGGGTATAGTGTTTAGTTAACTTTTAGAATCTACCTGTATTTTATTCCACTCAGCCTACTTGAATGCTCCCATAGCAGGGAAACTCAACCCCAAGGAGCACCTTTATAGATACTCTGAGACTCTTAAGAGCCACACCTAACACCTTAAGCTCCTACCCTGAAAATATATAACATCAAATCAATTGATACAGCTAAGAATACCCAGCTACCTAGAAAATCCAAGCATTAACTTAATCCAAGATGCAAAAATATATACATTATAACACAAGAAACACTAAAAACCAAAATGATATAAATCCACCTAAAAGTATTCATGCATCAGAAATGACCTCCAGTGAGAACGAGTTAGAGGACATGTCTGAGAAAGATTTCAAAAGAATGATTGTAAATATGTTCGAAGAAGTCAGAGAACAAATCAAAGGAGTCAAAGAGTAACTTAAAGAGGAAATCAAAGAAATCAAAGGAGATGCAGGACACCAATTTCATGAACTAAAGAAGGCAATACAAGACATAAATAAGGAAATAGAAATAATAAAGAAAAACCAGTCAGATTTACTAGCAATGAAGAATGCAGTTAATGAAATAAAAAACTCTGTAGAAAATCTCACCAGTAGGATGGATAAGGGAGAGGACAGAATATCTAAGTTAGAAGACCAGGTGGCAGATCTAATACAGTCCAACAAAGAAAAAGACAAACTTATAGAAAGGTATGAGAGGGAATTTCAAGATATTTGGGACACTATGAAAAGATCAAATATAAGAATTCAGGGCATAGAAGAAGGAGAAGAATTCCATTCTAAGGGCATTGTAGGCGTCTTCAATGAAATCGTAGGAGAAAATTTCTCCCAAATTGGGAAAGAGGTGCCAATGCAGATACAGGAAGCCTTTAGAACCCCAGCCAGACAAAACCTGGAAAGAACATCTCCCCGCCATATTATAATCAAACTTCCAAACACACACACCAAAGAAAAAATATTGAAAGCAGTTAGAGAGAAAAATCAAGTTACCTACAAAAGCAAGCACATCAGGATTACAGCAGATTATTCAACACAAACTTTTAAAGCCAGAAGGGCTATGAGTGATATATTCCAAGTTCTGAAAGATAACAACTGTCAACCAAGGTTACTTTATCCTGCAAAGTTATCCATTCAAATAGACAGAGAAATAAGGACATTCCATGACAAAAGCAGGTTAAAGGAGTATTTGAAGACAAAACCAGCTCTACAGAAAATACTTGAGAGAATCCTCCATGCTGAAGAAAAGGAAAACCACACATAGAAGGAACATAGAAAAAGCAAACAATACTAAAATACTAGTTAACACAAGAGATCACAGGTAGAACCAGAACCCCACACACACACACAAAAAAAAAGGCAAACACAAATACACACCTTTCAATAATATCTCTGAATATCAACGGCCTCCATGCCCCAATGAAAACACATAGGTTTGCAGATTGGGTTAAAAAGCAGGATCCTACAATTTGTTGTCTCCAAGAAAATCACCTTTCTACAAAGGATAGACATTATCTTAGGGTGAAAGGTTGGAAGACGGTGTTTCAAGCACATGGACCTAGAAAACAAGCAGGGGTTGCTATCCTAATATCTGACAAGGTAGACTTTAGTCCAATGTTAGTCAAGAAAAATGAGGAAGGTCACTTTATATTGATTAAGGGCACACTCCAACAGGAGGACATTACAATCCTAAACATATATGCACCTAACATGGGGGCTCCCAAATTCGTCAAACAAACACTATTAGAACTAAGGTCACAGTTAACACCAAACACAGTGGTAGTGGGTGACTTTAACACCCCACTCTCATCAATTAACAGGTCATCCAGGGAAAGAATAAACAGAGAGGCATCTGGACTAAATGAGGTCATAGAAGGAATGGACCTAACAGATATATACAGGACATTTCATCCAAAGGCTGCAGAATATACATTCTTTTCAGCAGCACATGGAACATTCTCTAAAATAGACCATATATTAGGACACAAAGCAAATCTTAACAAATTCAGGAAAATTGAAATAATTCTGTGCATTCTATCTGACCACAATGGAATTAAACTACAAATCAGTAGCAAGAAAGGCTATAGAGCATACACAAAATCATGGAAACTAAACAATACACTATTAAATGATGAATGAGTCAATGAAGAAATCAAGAAGGAAATCAAAAAATTTATGGAGTCAAATGATAATGAGAACAGAACATATCAAAATCTCTGGGACACAATTAAGGCAGATCTAAGAGGTAAATTTATAGCCTTAAGTGCGTATATTAAGAAATTAGAAAGGTCGCAAGTAAACGACCTAATGCTTCGCCTTAAAGCCTTGGAAAAAGAAGAACAAGGCAAACCAAAAATCAGTAGACGGGAAGAAATAATAAAGATTAGGGCAGAAATTAATGAAATAGAAACAAACAAAAAAAAAATCCAAAGAATCAATGAAACAAAGAGTTAGTTCTTTGAAAGGATAAATAAGATTGATAAACCCTTAGCAAATCTGACCAAAAGAAAGAGAGAAGAGACACAAATTAATAAAATCAGAGATGAACAAGGTAACATCACAACAGATTCCAGAGAAATTCAAAAAATCATAGGGACATGCTATAAAAGCATATACTCCACAAAGTATGAAAATCTGAAATAAATGGATGATTTCCTTGATTTATATGACCTACCTAAATTAAATCAAAATGAGATTAATCACTTAAATAGACCTATAACAAACATGGAGATCTGAACAGTTATCAATAATCTCCCAACTAAAAAAAGCCCAGGCCCAGACGGATTCACTGCTGAATTTTACCAGACCTTTAAGGAAGAGCTAACACCATTGCTAATTAAGCTTTTCCAGGAAATAGAAAAAGAAGGAATTCTACCAAACTCCTTCTATGGGGCCAGCATCACCCTGATACCAAAATCAGGCAAAGATAGAACAAAAAAAGAAAATTACAGACCAATCTCCCTCATGAACATAGATGCAAAAATTCTCAACAAAATATTGGCAAACAGAATACAAGAGTATATCAAAAAGATCATTCACCCCAACCAAGTAGGCTTTATCCCAGAGATGCAGGGATGGTTCAATATAAGCAAATCTATAAATGTAATACATTAAATAAATGGGTTGAAGGACAAAAATCACATGATCATCTCATTGGATGCAGAGAAAGCAGTTGACAAAATCCAACATCCCTTCATGATAAAAGCCCTACAGAGACTGGGAATAGAAGGAACATATCTCAATATCACAAAAGGTATTTATGACAAGCTTACAGCCAACATATTACTAAATGGGGAAAAACTGGAAGCTTTTCCACTAAAATCAGGAACAAGACAAAGGTGTCCATTGTCCCCACTTTTATTTAATATAGTTCTGGAAGTCTTAGCCATAGCAATAAGGCAAGAGACACACATAAAAGGGATACAAATTGGAAAGGAAGAGATCAAGTTATCATTATTTGCAGATGACATGATTCTATACATAAAGGACCCTAAAGACTCTACTAGCAAACTGTTAGAGTTGATCAAAACCTACAGCACTGTAGCAGGATACAAAATAAATACACAGAAATCAGTAGCCTTCATATATGCTAACAAAAAACACACAGAGGATGAAATCAGAGAATCACTCCCATTCACAATTCATCAAAAAAAAAAAAAATAATAAAGTACCTTGGAATAAACCTAACCAAGGAAGTAAAGAATTTCTACAATGAGAACTTTAAAACACTCAAGCAAGAAATTGCAGAAGACACTAGAAAGTGGAGAAACATCCCCTGTTCCTGGATTGGAAGAATCAATATTGTGAAAATGGCAATCTTACCAAAACTAATCTACACCTTTAATGCAATCCCTATCAAAATTCCAAAAGCATTCTTCATGGAAATAGAAAAAACAATCCAAAAATTCATTTGGAATCATAAAAAACCTCGAATATCTAAAATAATACTGAGCAACAAAAATAAGGCTGGTGGTATCACCATACCTGATTTTAACCTATACTACAGAGCCATAGTAACAAAAACAGTGTGGTACTGGCACAAAAACAGACATGTAGATCAGTGGAACAGAATAGAGGATCCAGATGTAAGCCCAAGTAGCTATAGTCGCCTGATATTTGATAAAAATGCCCTAAGTGGGCTGGAGAGATGGCTTAGCAGTTAAGCACTTGCCTGTGAAGCCTAAGGACCCCGGTTCGAGGCTCGGTTCCCCAGGTCCCACGTTAGCCAGATGCACAAGGGGGCGCATGCATCTGGAGTTCGTTTGCAGAGGCTGGAAGCCCTGGCGCGCCCATTCTCTCTCTCTCCCTTTATCTGTCTTTCTCTCTATGTCTGTCGCTCTCAAATAAATAAATAAATAATGAACAACAACAACAAAAAAAATGCCCTAAGTACTCATTGCAGAAAAGACAACCTCTTCAGCAAATGGTGTTGGGAAAACTGGATATATATCTGCAGAAGGATGAAAATAGATTCTTCTCTCTCACCATGCACGAGAATTAAGTCCAAATGGATTAAAGACCTTAACATCAGACCTGAAACTCTGAAACTGCTAGAGGAAAAAGTAGGGGAAACCCTTCAACATATTGGTCTTGGCAAAGACTTTCTGAATACGACCCCAATTGCTCAGGCAATAAAACCACAGACTAATCACTGGGACCTCATGAAATTACAAAGATTTTGCACTGCAAAGGACACAGTGAAAAAAGCAAAGAGGCAACCTACAGAGTGGGAAAAAAATCTTCGCCAGCTATATATCTGATAGAGGATTAATATCTAGGATATACAAAGAACTCAAAAAGTTAAATAATAAGGAATCAAATAAGCCAATCAAAAAATGGGCTATGGAGCTAAATAGAGAGTTCTCAAAGGAAGAAATATGAATGGCATATAAGCATCTAAAAAAATGTTCTACGTCACTATCCATCAGGGAAATGCAGATTAAAACTACATTGAGATTCCATCTCACTCCTGTCAGATTGGCCACCATCATGAAAACAAATGATCATAAATGTTGATGGGGATGTGGGAAAAGAGAAACCCTTCTACACTGCTGGTGGGAATGCAGTCTGGTCCAGCCATTGTGGAAATCAGTGTGGAGGTTCCTAAAACAGCTAGAGATTGATCTACCATATAACCCAGCTATAACACTCCTAGGCATATATCCGAAGGAATCATCTCATTTCCTTTTAAGTATGTGCTCAACCATGATTATTGCTGCTCAATTTATAATAGCTGGGAAATGAAACCAGCCTAGATGTCCCTAAACTGATGAGTGGATAATGAAGATGTGGCACATTTATACAATGGAGTTCTACTCAGCGGTAAAGAAAAATGAAGTTTTGAAATTTGCAGAAAAATGGATGGACCTGGAAAGGATTATACTAAGTGAGGTAACCCAGGCCCAGAAAGCCAAGCGCCACATGTTCTCTCTCATATGTGGATCCTAGCTACAGATGATTGGGCTTCTGCGTGAGAATGAAAATACTTAATAGCAGAGGCCAGTAAGTTAAAAAGGAGACATAAAGGGAAGAGAAAGGAAGGGAGGAGGGTACTTAATAGGTCATATTATATATATGTAAGTACAATGATTGTGATGGGGAGGTAATATGATGGAGAATGGAATTTCAAAGGGGAAAGTGTGGGGGAGGGGAATTACCATGGGATATTTTTTATAATCATGGAAAATGCTAATAAAAATTTAAAAAATAAAAATATTTTTAAAAAATCAGTAGATGGGAAGAAATCATAAAGATTAGAGCAAAGATTAATGAAACAGAAACAAAAAACTACAAAGAATTAGTGAAACAAAGAGTTGGTTCTTTGAAAGGATAAACAAGATTGATTAAGCCCTTAGCAAGGGCTGGAGAGATGGCTTAGCGGTTAAGCACTTGCCTGTGAAGCCTAATGGCCCCAGTTCAAGGATCGATTACCCAGGACCCACGTTAGCCAGATGCCCAAGGGGGTGCATGCATCTGAAGTTCGTTTGCAGTGTCTAGAAGCCCTGGCGTGCCCACTCTCCTCCCTCTCTCTCTCTCTTTCTCTCTCTCTCTCTCTCTCTCTCTCTCTCTCTCTCTCTCTCTCTCTCTCTCTCTTTCTCTGTCTGTTGCTCTCAAATAAATAATTAAAAATAAACCCTTAGCAAATCTGACCAAAAGAAAAAGAGAATAGACAACAAAAATCAATAAAATTAGGGATGAAACAGTCACCATTACAACAGATGCCAAAGAAATTCAGAAATGCATAAGGACATACTTTAAGAACACATACTCCATTAAATTTGAAGATCTGAAAGAAATGGATAATTTCCTTTATTTATGTGACTTACTATATTGAATCATGATGAGATTAACCACTTAAATAGACCTGTAACAACTATGGAGATCTAAGCGGTTATTTAAAAAAAAAAAAAAAAAAACTTCCAACTAAAATAAGTCCAGGCCCAGATGGAATCACCAATGAATTTTATCGTACCTTCATGGAATAACTAACACCTATGCTTCTTAAACTCTTCTATAAAATAAAAGGAAGGAATTCTACCAAACTGTTGCTACAAAGCCAGCATTGCCCTGACACCAAAGCCAGACAAAGGCAATAAACAAAAAGAAAATTACAAACCAATCTCCTTTATGAACATAGATGCAGAAATTCTCAACAAAATATTGACAAGCAGAATACAAGAATATATTAAAACAATCATTCACCTTAACCAAGTAGGCTTTAACCCAGAGATGCAGGGGTGGTTCAACATACACAAATTGATAAATGTAATGCACTATATGAATGGACTGAAGGACAAAATCACATGATTGGGATGGAGAGATGGCTTAGCATTTAAAACATTTGCCTATAAAGCTAAAAGGACCTAGGTTCAACTTCCAAGGACCCATGTAAGTCACATGCACAAGGGGGCACATGCATCTGGAGCTCACTTACAGTGGCTGTAGGCTCTGATATTCCCATCATTAATCTGCCTCTTTCTCCTTTCTTTCTCTCTCTCTCTCAAATAAATAAATAAAATTACATGACTATCTCAATAGATACAGAAAAGGCATTCAACAAAATCCAACATGCCTTCATGATAAAAGTCCTACAGAAACTGGAAATAGAAGAAACATATATCAACATAATAAAGACTATTTATGACAAACCTATAGTCAACATAATACTAAGTAGGGGAAACCTTGAAACTTTTCCACTAAAATCAGGAATAAGACAAGGGTGTCCATTGTCCCCACTTTAACTTAATATAGTACTGGAAGCATTAGCTACAGCAATAAGGCAAGAGATATACATAAAAGGGATACCAATTGGAAAGGAAGAGATCAAGTTATCATTATTTGCCGATGATATGATTTTTTACATAAAGGACCCTAAAGATTCTACCAGCAAACTGTTAGAGCTGATAAACACTTTCAGCAACATAGCAGTATACAAAAAAACACACAAAGAAATCAGTAGTCTTCCTTTCCACTAACAACAAACATGGGGAGGATAAAATCAAACAATCACTCCCACTCACAATTGCCTCAAAATAAATAAATAAATAAAGTACCTTGGAATAAACCTTATCAAGGAAGTGAAGGATTTCTACAATGAAAACTTTACAACATTCAAGACAGAAATTGAAGAAGACACCAGGAAATGGAAAGACATCCCATGTTCATGGATTGGCAGAATCAATATTGTGAAAATGGCAATCTTACCAAAAGCAATATACATATTTAATACAATCCCCATCTAAATTCGAATGGCATTCTTCATTGAAATAGAAAAAGCAATCCTAAAGTTCATTTGGAAGCACAGAAAAACCTTGAATAGCCAGAAAAATTCTGAGCAGCAAAAATAAGGCTGGCAGTATTACATACCTTAATTTAACCTATATTACTGAGCCATAAAAAAAACAGCATGGTACTGGCACAAAAACCAATATGTAGATCAATGGAACAAAATAGAGCACCCAAATGTAAATCCAGGCAGCTGTAGACACCACTGATATTTCATGAAATTACAAATTTACAAAGCTTTTCTATAGCACAGGACACTATGAATAGAGCAAAGAGGCACCTACAGAATGGGAGAAGATATTTGCCAGCTATACGTCTAACAGAGGACTAATATCCAAGATATACAAAGAACTCAAAAAACTAAATAATGAGAAATCAAACAAACCAATTAAAACTGGGCTATGAGAGAGTGCTCAAAAGAAGAAATACAGATGGTATATGAACATCTAAACAAAAATTTCTACAACCTTAGCCATCAGGGAAATGCAAATTAAAACTAAAGAGATTCCATCTCACTACTGTCAGAATGGCTAACATCAAGAAAACAAATGATAGTAATTGTTGGTAAGGATGCAGAAAAAGAGGAACCCTTCTACACTGTTCATGGAAATGTAATATGGTACAGCTATTGTGGAAATTAGTGTGGAGGGTCCTGAGACAGCTACAGGTAGATTTATCATAGGATCCAGCTATAGCATTCCTGGACATATATCCTAAGGACCTTTCTCACTACCTTAGAGACACTTGCACAACCATATTTATTGCCACGCTATTCATAATAACTAGGAAATGGAACCAGCCTAGATGCCCCTCAGCTGATGAGTGGATAATGAAGATGTGGCACATTTACATGATGGAGTTATACTCAGTGGTAAAGAAAAATGAAATTATGAAATTTGCAGGGAAATAAATGGATCTGGAAAGGATGTTAACCCAGGACCAGAAAGCCAAACATCACATGGTCTCTCACATATGTGGATCCTAACTACAAATGTTTAGACTTAAGTGTGAGTTGGAATAAAACAATCTATAATAGAGGCTAGAAAAGGACTCCAAGGGAGGGAAGAGATAGGAAGACTTAAGGGCATAGGGTTGTATATATGTAAGTAGACAAATAGATTGCCAGGGATGGAATGGGTTAAACAAGGCCAGGGGAAGAGATTGAGTAAAAGAAGGGCAAGGGGAAAGTTAACTAAAATTCATGATATTGTGAATATGCCATATGAAAACCTACTTTTTTGGATAATGGCACACCCAGAAGCCCTAGATTGTTACTAGAAAAATTTCAGTGCAAGAGATGGGATACCTTCCAGTGAGTTGTTGGCCAGGGAAGTCCCTGTTCCCTCCAAAACATTACAGGCCATTGTCAAGGCTCTTGGTTTCCCACCAGAAGTAGATGACAAGACCATATTGCTGACTACACCACCTCTCTAGCCCTAGAAAGAATTTGGGTTTGTTCACTTGTATATTTCAGAACAAAATGGCTGGGAATGAAAGAGTACAGAATTGTTCGGAGTCTCTGGCTTCAGGTACCTTTACCCATTTTGTCTGTGTGAGATTAGACATAGCAGAGCTAAGATTCAAACTGTATTGAAGGCTAGAGGAAAAGGTACCAAAGTTATGGGACTTTTTCCCATTGCATTTCTCTGTTACTCCAGTTCCCAAAGGCCTTGTCAGTAAAGCAAAGGGATAATTCAGGTTCCAGAGAGAAAACTGGGAAGCCAGCAGCTAACAAGAGAGCAGTGGAAATCAGGGTCAGGCAAGCCAAGCTAATGAGGGATAAAGGAATGAATACCTGTGAGTCATTGACACCTGCTGGCATTACTTTATTTTCTGGAACATGTTTGAATACACTTTTTATCTAAAATCCCTCCTCACTCCCTACTTTCCTCTCATATGTTTGAGCCTGGCCCAGCCTCCTCTGAAATTCCCTGAAGGATTGTGATGCTTTCCCCCTTTCTGTCATATAAGCATAAAATAGAATAGAAATAGCCAGGTGATTAGAAAGTGAGAAAAATTGAAAAAATATCTCCAGCTATGCTTAAATAAATTTAAATCAAAGGACAGGCCCAAACTCAAGCAGGACTTGCTCTCAATTTTATGAGCTAATTCAAAATGAGTTTTAAAACAAATTTAGAAACTAAAAGGCAACCTAACTCAAAATTTCTTTAGGCAGAAAACCAATGGGACTTTAAAACATAGCAAAATGCAAATAAAAGAGCAGATTCAGGGATAAAAATATTTTAAAAGTTTCAGTGACAAGACAAAAATTCTATTTAAACATTAAAATCAAATTTAATCCTTAATTCCCTCTCTTTGCAATAGACTACAACCCAGCCTAAACACCCTGCTGATGTGGAAAACTAGAGGTGCTCTACTGAAAGTTTCCAAGAGGTGAAAAAATGTTTCAGGATCGATAACATTTTCCAAAATTGTTTCTCTCTAAAGCCAATTCCAAAAATATTTTAATTAAAGGTGATAGGACCAAGCTACTATTTCTGGCAAGAAAAAAATAGTATGTTTTACTAATGGGAACATTCTTCCATCTTGCAACTTCCTTATTCTCTCTAAATTCCATTTCCTAAAATCGTCTGTCTGCCAAACAACAGAAAGACTTTTCTTAGCCCTCAAGGTGTTTTTTAATGACTTTATGCTTCATAAAATCATTTTTCCCTTCTTGTAATTTTACTTCCTTCCTCTGACTCTACTAATTTGACATCATAGAGGCCATTATCTTTATTTTTGACAAACTCATTAACACTCTTGAGACAAGTCTTGAATAGCACCTGATTCTTATCAGAAATAGTATACTTAATAGGTCCATTGTCTAATATCATGGTAACCATCCCATTTAAAAGTAATAAATACTCCTGATTTACAAGGCAATTCATGGAAGCTAAGAGGTGAATCCTATGGTGAATCTCCATTGATTGAGTCAAGTACAGAGAAGCTTACCATGTAATTCTGTTGTAAAAGACTATTGATTTACAGTATGATATATAGAAGCAGTTGGTGTAGCAGTATTGCGAGGTTCTTACTCAGTGTGCAATAGCATTAGACTGAGCTGGTATATGGGAAAACTGACTTCCTATGTATCCCAGAAGAAATTACTGTATAACAAAACTTAAATTTTATTAATTCATTGTGAAATTTTCAAGAGAATCCCTCCATAGTCTTATGTAAACACTTGACTCTAAATAGCCATGGACATGGACAAGCACTATCATTATTACTATATAGAACTCACAAGAAAGAAACCTAAGAGGCCATCTTCTGGCTTATGACATGTGCATTACAAATCCTCCAATTGGTTTAAAAAAAAAAAAAAAAGAACAGAAAAGAGAGAAAGATTTTTCCCATGTCAAAAGACATTATACCTAGCATCCATAGAATAATTGTGACAAATATGAAGGAAATAACATAATGATCATCTTTAGTGTTCATTCATTTTAAGATTTTATATTATATGAATACTTTGAGATTGCTTCTAAATACATTAAATTGCTCCATGCTTTATTTGCTGTTGATAAAAGTCCATTCATTATTATTTAAACTACAAAAGGTAGTTTTAGTTGAGGTAGTGTAAAATAAATTTTTATTTGAAAGAAGTTTTTGTAGTCTTCAGGGGGAAAAATGTGCCATCTTTGGTAGGATTTTAATTTGAAAATTGTATGGAAGAAGCCATAATATTATTAAACTATAAGGTGCTTCCTGTTTTAAGCACCATTATAAACTCATATTTTCCTTCCAAATTTAATTATAGATATAATTCATTGAGAATTTTTTTGTTTAAAAGTTCATCATAAGTCCTATACTTTAACTTTCTCTTGAAATCTAATAAAATGAGTTCTTTTCAGAAGATTACTCAGTGTCAAATATCATTTTATTCTGTATGTTGAGTTTTGTCCTTTGTATAAATTATTCAAATCTTCCTTTCTTTTAACCCTGCATATTTCTCTTAAAACCTCTCTTACAATTTATCATAAAAATATACTTAGTAATAAAAAAGAAATGGTGACGAGACCTACATTTTAGTCTTTTCTATTGTTCAAGAAATGCTTGGTGATTTAGTATGCTAGGAAGAGTCCTTTCAACTTTACAGACAGATGAAAATCCATGCTACATAGTATTATTCTAGAAAGTTCCACTTGTGAAAGCTGCCATATGTATAAAATATAAATGTGAAGAATGATATTTGGGGAATGAGTTGAATGTGATAAAATATTGTATTTTCTCAGTCAAAATTTAGTCAAAGGCTAAATACTTCTGAAGTCTTTTGCAAGTGGTATTTTTTAATTACACATACTAAAATAATAACTGTTCTCTGATCCTGTTCAGAATGAGAATTATTACACATTGGAAAGAGAAAAACAAATCTAGAGACCAGAAGACACAGAGGTTAAATGCCTTCAACTGATCTCTGCTCTCCTGTGGATGCAGCCCTCCAGGGCAGTCACCAAGAGAAATCCTTTTTAAGCCCTAATGTCCAACTGGGAAAGTCTCAAATCTTTATAAGGCAGAGAGAAATCCATATAGTCTACCCAAAAAAACAAATATTTCTACAGTTCATTTGCAGATAGTTAATACATACCTAATGACTGATTATTTAATCTCACATAAACTTTTGTAGTTTTACTATGCTCCACATTCCACTAATGCAAAAACTGCTCAGTCGTACAAAACCTTTCCAGGGTCTGAAGATGGTATGTGGTAGAGCTGATACTCAAGACAGGGAAACCTAACTTCTGAGACTGTACTATACATACTTCTACAACTCAATAATAAAAATGCCCAATAAGCTTAATGACCCAACTGTTTTCCAAATTGTACTTGGTGTGTTTTATGTAAAGGTTTAGATCAACTATGGAAACAGATACTTTGTCCTGTTTTCTGATTATGTGTGTGTGTATTTGAGACTAAGAGAAAGAGAGAAAGAGAGAAAATTTAACATGAACAATGTATTTCAGAATCATTTACAGGAATATGAACATATTTCATGAGGAAAATATATTTTCTTGTTAGCATTTATTCAGACATAGATGATTCTGTCTATTGCATGAAACTTTTGTCCTGGGGAGATGAATACATACATCTATTCACCCCAGGTAGGACACCCACAGAAAATAGCTCAAAGCATGATTACACCACAACCTCAAGAATGAGTTTATTGAGGTTACTTACAGAACAGAGTGAGGGGTTGCTTACAAGAGCAAGGCATGACTCAAAGGCAACTGATCACCAAGAAGGCCGCCCCAGAATAGATGAGAAGCTGCCACTCTCCAGAACACTCGACTTACCTGCTCTGGAGCTGGTCAGAGTCTGCTCCTCCCTCCTTTTATCTTAGGGAGGAGTCCTGCGATCTTTGAAATTTCAGCTTTCCCAGACTTGTTGACCTCCTCAGTCTCCTGAGCCTCCCTTTTTGTAGTAGGAGGGAATGTGTCAATTCAGAGAAAATTGCTGCACGACGCTGGTCAGAGTCCACCTTCCACAGTTGTTCAGTGTTGCTATGACCTTGGGGAGTGGTCTGTCACCTTTTAAGTTTCAGCTCTCCCAAATTTGACCTTCTGAGTATCTAAAGCTCCCTCCTCCCTTCAGGAGGGAAATTTTAATTCAGACAAATTTGATATACAACATGGCCCTATGAAAACCTGAGCTTATTATTTAAAAGAAATTCCGAGATGCTGTATCACTCCAAGCAGTAACACACAAAAGTCACAAAACCTCTTGATCATGTAAGATTTTTTTCACTTGAAACTACATAGAAAAGGTTAAGTATAGAAAAATTCTATTCTTAAAATTACCTCAGGGCTGGAGAGGTGGCTTATTTGGTAAAGTTCTTACCTCACAAAGAAGACCTGAGTTTGATTCCTAAAACCCATGTAAAATGCTGACATGGTGGCATAAATCTGTAATCCCAGAACTTGAGAAGCCAAGACAGGCAAGTTCTCAGGACTCAGTCGCCACTCAGTCTAAACTGAGACACCCTATCTCAGAAAAAAAAAAAAAAAAAAAAAAAGGAGGAAGAAAGAAAGAAATGGTGGGGGAGCAGTAGATGATCTTCCAAAGGAATTAAGGAATAACACATGAAATTGGCCTCTGTCCTCCACACATCTATAGATAGATACCCAAACACACGTATTTTAAAAGAAAGATATCAGGAACCAAACAAATTACAAGTTGTTTAATCATATTGTCTTTTACATTTTTAAATATTTTATTTACTTATTTATTTATAAGCAGGGAAAATGAACACAGTAAGCCTCTTGCCCCAGAAACTCCAGATGCATGCAACCACTTTGTGTATCTGGTTTCATGGTGTGTACTGAGGAGTTCAATCCCAGCTGATAGGCTTTGAAACCAAGCCATCTCCCCAGTCCTTTGTTTTATTCTCTGTCTTTCCTAAAAGGAGTTTGTGATAGGTGAAATCCTTCCATGTCAAGTAGCTTTTAACTGTCTCAGCTGCAAACTTGATTAATAGTCATCACATTGGACCTAGCAGCACTGCAGATAACATACTTTTTTAAATCATGTAAAAAGCCTTCCCTGGGCATTAAGAAGACACCCTAGGTGTGAGAACAGCTGTTTGACTTCTGTAGCAGTTTAGAATAACAAACGTCAGCCCCAGAGGCACCAGGAAGTGGAAGCAGGAAAGTAACAGCATGAAAGCAGGAGAAATCTCTGAGATTTTCTTTCTTCTTAGATTCAAGGCTCACGGAAATGTCCCTGAACTTTGGACAGGCTTGATCTTGCAGCACAGTGCTTCTCAGACTTAAACAAGCAGAGAAAATGGCCTAGGACAGTTGTGAAAATTCCTCTGGGCATTGGAGATTGCATTTGTAAAAATGAGCAAAGAGGATACTCAGGCTACTGCAAGAACCCCACCAGGAACTACTCTGAAGGGTGCTGTCTCTGGACATCCTTGCAACCTCCCTGACTACTGGCATCACCGTACTTTCTCACTAGTCCCTTCTTTTCATTCACGCCAACAACATGGAGACAGCACCTGTGGACAATACTGAATGTGCCCAAACCATGACTGCCTCCTACTCAAAAAGATAGTACTGTGTTGGAGAGGTGGCTTAGCAGTTAATGCACTTGCTGGCGAAGCCTAAGAATGTATGTTCAAATCTCCAGGTCCCACATAAGACAGAAGCACAGTGACGCAAGCATGTGATGTTGCACATGCACACAAAGCGGCGCATGCGTCTGGAGTTTGTTTGCGGTGGCTGAATGCTCTGGCAAGCCCATTCTCTCTTCCTCCTTCTGCCTCTTTCTCTCTCTGACAAATAAATAAATTTTTAAAAAGTAATTAAGCCACTGTACACCATGACTTCTTTGACTGGGTCCATGAGCATAAAAAGCGAGTGACCCTTTAGTACCATCCTCTCTGTGAAGCTCAACTAACTGTGGCATGTGAACTTACTGCTGTTTCCACTATTAAGAGAGGCAAAGAGGATATGAAGGAGTGTTCATGAGAGGTCCCATGCAGATGCTCGCTGAAGATTTCAGCCAAGAAGTTCTGATTGATTGATTGATTGATTGATTGATTGACTGATTGAAGAGAGTATTGCACATCAGGGCCACTTGCCACTGCAAACTAACTCCACATGCTTGTGACACTTTTAGGTCTGGCTTTACATGGGCACTGAGTCATTAGAACCCAGGCCATCCAGCTTTGCACGAGTTGCTGCAGACCAGTCTTAATCAGACATGAGTTCCATTTCTACCAAGAGTTCCACTCTTGTACCATGGTAAGGTGTTATGTGGAGTGGCATCTCCTGGTTCTTTCTGGGCCTCAGTTTCTAACTGAAACTGTCTAAAAGAAGCTAGCATCTTACAAGTCAAGCAAAAACCTTTCTAACAAAGAGGCAGATGTGAGTATTGTCCAAATCTGCTTGTCTGCTAATCATGACACATGAAGAACAAAATGGAGCCACTGGGTCTAATAGGAGGAAGGCCACTGTGAAGCTTGCAGAGTGCAGGTGGAGTGCACGTCTAGGGGAAGAAATGAACTTCTCAGCCTGCAGGTCATACAGAGAGGAGTCACTATGAGGACACAATCAGAGGGAGTAGAGAGAGTAAAGATATATAACACAACTGTAAATGTTATTTTCTTTTCGAGAGGGAAGAAGTAAGCAAGTATATGAAGTTGATAGAGGTGCTTTGCTTTGTGTGTTTGTGTGTGCATATGTTACACACACTGGGAACATGTCACTGTGTTTAAATGCAGATGGGAAAGAACATCAGGAAAGGGGAATACTGGAAATGCAGTAGCGAAAGGGCATCTATGAACCCCGGGAGAGTCAGACCCAGAGAAGACCTGAGGACTGTTCCTGCCTGGACACTGGAGGAAAGAGATGGGATAGGTTGAGGCAAATGCCAGTTCACTTGCAGTGAATTGAGGAAGTGAGGCTGCCTACCTGACATGTAACCCTGTTTTGTACTGGGTTCCCTCTCTCCTCAGCCACATTTCTTTTCCTCCTTCAAGTCCTCAAGCCATGCTCGCTGGTTAACTGTTGTCATGGGCAGGGGACGGGGGATGCGGGTGAAGCCCAGGAAATCTAGGAGCCAGCCAAGGCCTCAGTGTGATTTGGCCAATGTCACTTCGATGCTGCTTTACTTACCCCCTCAACATATGCATTTTGTGCTCTATACCTAGACATTTAGAAATGCACCTTATTCTCTCACAGTGAAAGCTCTTGGTGGGAAATATACTGCAAAAATATTATTTAAAAAATTGAATAGAAATACTACTTAATGTGTAACTTCAACTATAATTTAATATTTGCATTCCTTTTCACTACATATGTAATTCAATTATTTTATAAAAATTGATATTCATGTCAAGCATGGTGACACACGCCTTTAATCCCAGCACTCGGGAGTCAGAGGTAAGAGGATCGCTGAGAGTTCATGGCCACCCTAAGACTACATAGTGAATTTCAGGTCAGCCTGAGCTAGAGTAAAAACTCACCTTGAAAAAAAAAATGTTATTCATGTTTTCCAGTAATCAGAGAAAATAACCTATACTTTATATATTTAGTTTAGTACTTTATGTAATTTATTTTGTTGATTCCTGACAGGCTCAATGTATAACTCATTTAAATAAATCTTCAACTAAGTAAAAATTATAAATATATGTTTCTGTCATTATTTTCACAGATTATTAAATAGGCAACATTTAACTATATCTGCTGAAAAACATTTTGGTAGAACAAAAATTCTTAGCCCTTTTCAGATCTATTTATTCCAAGTCTGGTGCAAAGCCATAATTTCAGACATTACATAATTATTGTAATATTTTGATGGTTTCATATTTCTAATGACTCTTAAAATACACTGAAATATCAGTGGGACTCTATCTTTCCAAAGCTCCTATCTTCTCTGTGCTCTGATACAGTCTATATTTAATATCTCTTAAACTAAATATATTCAAATACAAGTAATGTGATTGGAAATGTACTTATGTGGTTAGTATGCCTAGTATTTTTTTTTTTTTTTTCAGTTTTCATTCGTTGACGATCTGGTTGCTTTCACATTTAATGTCAAGCTTCTCGGTGAATGCTGGTCCATGTACTGGCGACTGTTCACCGGCGCATTGCTGCTCTCTAGCGGTGTTTGAAAGTTTCTCTGCAATGTAACAGTTCATTTTACACAAGCCCAACATTCCCATAAAGTGAATGCTCATAAATTCAGCTTTTTGTTGAATCTCATATTAGCAGTTGTATGAATTTGAATTTGTACCACTGTTGATTAATTTCTACTCTGGGTAAGATTAATCAGCTGAAAATGCAAACTTAGGAAACAAAAGTGAAAAAAAAATTCTTTTCTCATAGGGTGGCAAGTGTTCAGCTGATTCTTTCCTCTCTTTCATTGATACTTGCCCACTTCATGCCGACTGTTTTCAGAACCCAGTGTGCTCTCACTCAGGGAGTGCTGGGTGCTCGTCAAAGAGTATTTCTGACATTCAAGCTGTAAGGTCTCTGAAATGTATATATATACACATATATATTCAATAAATATATATATTCAATAAATATATATGTTCAATAAATATATATATTCAATAAATATATATGTATTCAACAAGTTACAGAACTCCTTGAAGCTTTAATTTCTACTCTCTGAGAAAAATTATGACAAGATTTCATTGCATGTCCCTCCTTTGTGATGAGATTTCATGGCCTGGATAGTTATCAAGCAGGTGGGTAATTTAAGTAATTCCACCTTTTACTTCCAGACAGGAAGCTCAGTGGAGGTCATTCAGCCGAGCTTCAGATTCACAAGGACATGTCCCATTTTTTCTCTTTGGAGCCTTAAAGCCTGCAGGGTAATTGTCAGTATTATATGGTGCTGGAACCGGGTAGTGAGTGGCATTTTGGAATAGCACCATGACCAAATACTGAGAGAGTGGACACCTAGACTTGATACTGAGTTCTTTCAACTCTTCTCTGAGTCTTAAATCTCTAGCCTTTAATCTAACAGCCATACATGTCTCATAAAATTAGAGAAAATCAAATATGGCTGTAGATGAGAATGCACTGTGATGATTAGCGTTACTTAAGGAGCACATGGGCCTGGGTTTAGTCTGAATAGCCATGCTCATCCTGTGGTTAAGAAGTACACTTTGCCTCTCCCCCCTTCTCCTTTGGAAAATTTTCTTCCTCCTCACATGTCACTTTTTTCAGTCTTCCTTTATAAACTCTGGCTACTTTAAGCCAAGAGGAATTTATTAAGACATCTTAGGTAATTCATGGAAACTGCAGGACCCAGAGATTCAGGTCCAGAAGTTCCACTCAGTAATCCAGAGGGATTCACAATCACCAGTGCTGAGCAACGGCACCACCACCAGCCCCTGAAGATGCCACCACAGGCTCCCATCACTGGGACGCTGTTGCTCACTGCTGCCTCCCTCCATGACTTGGAGTGGAGTCCATATGGGCTTTATGGCTACCCTTTAGGCCTTGACTATAAGAGCCGCAGGTGAAGTCCTGGTTTTGATATTGGGGACAAAGTCCACAAAAAGGAGTTAGATAAAGTAAAAAGCTACAGACAGGCTCTTTGTGGCCCAAATCCTGAACTCTCCCCTCTAATCCGCTGTGGTATGCAATCCCCAACGTGCCAATCAAAGTTTGTTTCCTCAAGAGCTCCCAGAAACAAGAAAAGTTCATCCAAAGGCAGAAGTCTTAGGGCCAACACAAGCCACCCATCATTGAGTCCCCTTAACTGCATGATAATTCCCACTACAGAAACACTAGCTAGTCCGCAGGCTGCAGGGATATCAGTAGACTGTTCCAAGCTGCCCATAAATTTAGAGTTTACTGTGGGGTTCCATTTTTATTCATATTAAAGTTTTAGATCTTTCATTACCTTCAAATTCATCATTTCAAGCTTTATTGTTATTCAGACACTATAAAATGAAATTTTAAATAATAAAATATCCTTGAAAACAGCAACTTTTTACTATGCCACTAATTTTTTTGTTTTAGTCTTCAAGCGTAGTTTTTAATTTAGATTCTTATGTGTACTCACTTAATAACCAAGTTTAAATTCAGCAATCACATTTCCCCCTAAGCTTTGATTAGAACAATTATGGTAAATGAAAATAAGAAAGTAATTTCTGTAAAGAGATTTTAAAATCATCCTTTTCAATCCATAAAGCAGCCTTCTAAATAGTTGTGGGTTGTTTTGTCTTTTTCAGTATTAGACCTAAAAAAAAAAAAAATGGACCTTTGGTTCTGCTGAAGACGCTCAGGTCTCAGACTGTTCCATGATCAGCCCGCTCTCTTTGTCTCATGACTTTATGTAGGACTACAGCAGAAAGCGGATCACATGGAAGGTGCTCAGTAAATGTACCTGAGTGAACTCCGGCTCATTAATCAGGTCTCTTCCATAGACCAAGAACACAGAAGCACTTGCAGGAAGCCCCTCTACAATAAGAAGCCTTGAGCAGATGAAAAAACAAATACCGAAAATCTGGCATCAACCTACCCTAACTTTTGCTAACCTCTCTTGACGGACGTTTGGAGAGCTTTTTTTTTTTTTTTTAAGATAAGCTCTCACTTTAGCTCAGAGTGACTAACACTCATCCTGTAGCCAAAAACTGACCTCGAGCTCCCAGTCACACTTATACCTTTGCCTCCCAAGTGCTGGTATTAGAGGCGTGTGTCACCAAACCTGGCCTGACTTACTTTAAAGAACAGGGATGCAAATCTGTACCCAGGTAACTGCATCTCTGTGGAGCTGCTGCACAGAGTGAGGCATTCATTGACTGCAGCTCATGGTTGAATGCTTTCTGCTAATTCACTACTGTATACTTAAGACCTATGATAATACCACAATCACATAAGTCCCTTACACACACAGGCATCTTGAGTACAATGCTTTTAGAATTATGCTAATGATGTATACGGAAAAAGAAATAAAGGCTACAAACAGCACCTTTTCAAGCATCTTTTACTCATTGTATTTAAACCAAGCCAAAGCACTTGACATGTTTCATTAAGGCCCATGAATTTATAAAAGGGTCTATGTAGCTCTGCTGGAATTACAAATAAAACAATTCTTTTTATGAATGGATCCTTCTGACAAACTTAGACACTTCCAGAAGTAAAAAGATTGCCGAAACTGCCTTTCACTGGTGCTTTTACCTTTATCCCCAAACAACTCAGTTGTCACACACACACACACACACACACACACACACACACTCACACTGATACAGTTGGTTTCTCTTGCAGGTAAAAATCTGAACACAGGCAAGTCAAGCTCAGCTCCACAAGGCAGTGCTAACTTCGTCGCTCCACCTTCCAGCAGGGAATCCGCTAGCCCCACGGTCTGCTGTGCAAGCAGCCTGCAGAGTGCAAAGAACTAGGAAGAGAAAGGCAAAGCGCCGCGCTGCGCCTCTCCGCGCCTCTCCTTCCCGAAACTCTCCTCCGGCACCCACAGAACGCTTCCACTTACATGCCATTGGCTGGACTTCAACAGGAGGCGCTCACTCAGCCACAGTGGAAGCTCAGAAATACCATTTTTATTTTTCTTCTTTTAAACTTTATTTACTTATACATTTGTGTGACAGAGAGAGAGATGCGGTCTCTTGCCTCTGCAAACAAATGCCTGAATGACTTTATGTGGGTACCTGGAAAACTGAACCTTGGCTGGGGGCCTTGCAAGCAAGTGCTTATAATTCTGAGTGATCTTCTCAGCCCCTCATAGTTTTTTTTATTTTTATTTCTCACAGTGTTTCCTCAAATGACACCTTGCGGTCACACTACTGAAAACAGAGGAGAGGTTGAAAATCAGCCAACAGCTAGCAAACAGCTGCCATGCGGTCTCCGCCTGTCTCCCATGATGCAGAGGGTGGCATTTCATCATCTGCTTCAGTTCAGAGTTCTTCCTTCGCTCTGTGTGTGACCCCTCTCTGTGCCTTGTAGTCCTCCCTAGAACTTCGCTCTGATGTTTCTGAACACATGTGTGCTCTAAGGAGAAAAGAGGCTAATGGTTAGTGAAGCACAGACCCAGAGACTGTTTACTTTACTAAGGGCTAAGAATTTTAACAAGAGGAACCAAGTAAACGCCTTGTGTTCTGCTGATGTGTTTACCATCTTGACTGAGACCACAGTCAGTTTTAATTGAACATAAAAATCTCCCAAATGATCCTAAGCAATAGGACAGTGTTTTCATTTCCAAGTAAATAGATATTGGACTTGTTCCCACGAGTTGCTAACTTTAGTGATGCTGTAATATTATCACATTCAAAGAAATGCCTTGAACATTTAGTATTCCTGGAGAAATACCAACTTCTGTGGGTAATAGAATTCACAATTTTAATACCAGTTGAAGCTGCAGACATAGTTCTGGTTAGCTAAACTACCCTCTATGGAGCAAGAAGGTTTCAAAGTGATATCTACTTTCAAAGCTGGCAGAGCAAGCCCTCCCCGCCCCCACTCTCACCTGTTCACCTGCCATGCACACACCTGTGCGTGTCTATAGGAGGCACTGTCTGAGGAGAGGCCTGTACCACTTTTTAAATCTGACCTCAGTGTTGCCTAATTCTACCTCGTGTGGATTCAAGTCTTTAGGACATGATAGTGTTGAAATCCTTAAGTCTTTTAAAAACCAGTAGAGAAGGTGAAAAGAGCTTACTTACTGTATTTAGAAAGATCACAGCCACTCTGGCAGAGCAAATTCTCAAGATGTCTTCATTAGTAAATTGTGTTAACACATCTGTCTCCCTGGCAGGCAAAACCTATAAGGATGCTTGAAATTATTTCTGGTTTTTTTTCCCCTAGTTATTTAAATTTTGCTTTTCAAAGCTTACATCTTTAATGTGTGAGTATATTTGTGGCCCAAACACGGACTATGCCTATTTAGTTCAGCATAACACAGAAAGAATGATGACAGACTGATAACATGGGTAAGTTTGCATGTTACACTTCACTGCAAATTTATTATGTATATCTATTACCAGGATCCCCGCAGCCTCAGTTCATGTGCCATATATTCCTTGGGGGCAAACTACAGCGAAAGCATTTCTGGTCATGTTGGTAATTACAAAAGCGCAATCCTTTCTTTCTAATGGATTAGCTACTTGGCATCATAGCAACTCTAAAGCCATCAAGAGTTCTTTCCTAAATAAAATACTCTAAGAATTTATTTCTCTCGGCATCTGTTTCTTCGTTCTCCAATTCGTATTTCTTCATGGCAACAAAATAGCGAACGAAAGTTTCTCCCAGAGCCTGCTTCAGACACTCGTCTTCCTCCAGCGCCACCAGGGCGTCCTCCAGCTTCAAGGGGATCTCGGAAGGTTTGGATGGACACAGATCTGAGCTTTGTTCTGCACTGGCGCAGGGCTCGTCACTGCTCTGCAGCCCATCTAAGCCCGCTGCCACGGTGGCGGCCAGCACCAGATAGGGGTTTGCTGTGGCTGAGCCCAGTCTGTTCTCGATCTGGGTGCCTCTTTCGCCGTGACACTTGATGTTAAAGGCACAGCTGTTATCGTTGAACCCCCAGGTGGTGGGCACCCTGTCCTTCGGGTCTCTGCTGTCCTTGGAGTAGCGCTTGCGGCAGCTGGTGGCCGGGGCCATCAGGCAGCTGAGCGCAGCCGCGTGCTTCAGGAGCCCGGCCAGCCAGCGCCGCCCGGGCACCGACAGGCGCTCGCCTCCCGCGCTGCAGCCGCCGCCCTGGCTGACCACGACGTTGCTGTTGAACATGTTTTTGGTCCCTGCCACATCCCAGACACTGTGAGACAAGATGCCCGAGTTGCAGAAGCTGGTCTCGATGAAAAAGCTGGCTATGTAGTTGTACCTCCTCGCCACTTCTTTGACGCCCGTTCTGAGCGTGAACGCGTGATCGGCTGAGCTGATGCCGAATTCAGGCAGGAAAGAGATTTCCATCTGCCCAGGCCTGGTGGAGGAGGAAAAGCTCTCCACGTTGGCCCCGGTGTGACACAAGCCGTCCACCAGCTCCTGCATGAAGGGCTGGTCGTGGTTATTCAGTAACGTGGCGGCGGGGAAAGACAGGGTCTTGGCGTTGATCACCTCGGGCACGCCAAAGATGCAGAAGTCGTGGATGAAGGCGGAGAGCAGCGAGAAGCCCGCCTCCTGCAGCCGGCCCAGCTGCCGCTTGGCCATGAGCCTGGGCGAGGTGGGCAGGGGCTCGCCGGTCACCGTGAAGGTGTCGCAGATCACACGCGCCGTCCTCTGTGCCCAGGGCAGGACCCGGAAGGTCGACAACTCGGGCATCAGGACTATGTCACTGTTAAAGCAAGTGGCTCGTATGTGATTCACTTCGTTGTCCTTAGGAGCCGGCATCAACTCCAGGTAACCCCGGGGCATGAACACACCATGGACCACTTTTTCCTAAAGAAAGAATTGGATAAATCAACTAGGTTTTGAAACTTGACATCAAACGAAGGGGTCAAGAAGCCTGGCTAACGAAAAAAATATATATATGTTTAACATATGTTGGTTAACATGAACTTAACATTAACATTAGATAAAATTTTTTAAAATTCAGAATAATATCCCAAAGGGTGTAGAAATTTTAATATTTTTACGAAGGCTTTAAAGTCTGTATGCTCTTAGATGTTAAAAACAGCAACTATAAATGCTTTACATATCTATAAATAAAAGCTATAATAATGAAGAAAATATCTTTTTACCAAAGGACAAAAGCATAGCCTTGTGGAAATCGTTAAAATTGTTACAGTCAGGGGCCTGGAGAGCGGTTAAGGCATTTGCCTGCAAAGCCAAAGGACCCCGGATCAACTCTCCAGGACCCACGTAAGCCAAGTACACAAGGGGGCGCATGTCTCTGGAGTTCGCTTGCAGTGGCTGGAGGCCCTGGCGCCCATTCTCTCGCTCCCTCTTTCTGCCTCGTTCTATTTCTCTCTCTCAAACAAATTTTTTTTCAAAGTTTTTAAAAAATGTTACAATCAAAAGTACTTTATAGGGCTGGAGAGATGGCTCAGGGGTTAAAGGGCTTACCTGCAAAGCCTAATAACAGTTTGATTCCTCAGTACCCACATAAAGCCAGATGCACACTGGCACATGCATCTGGAGTTCGTTGGCAACAGTTGGAGGCCCTGGTGCACCCATATTATCTCTCTCTCTAACTGTATATCTATCTTTCTTTCTTTCTCTTCTTACAAATAAATAATTTTAAAGTACTTTATAAATTACTTATTTTACAGGAAGTTTCTAAAGTTTTAGATAAGCTTGACTTTGCCTTGTTCTATTGTGTTTTATTAGCATTATTTTCACTGTGCATAGTTATCAGATGCATTGTGATAATCCCATTCATGTACACTGAACAAATCATGGTGCCACCTCCTTATCACTGCATGTTTGGAGCCGCCTAGCACATCTTTTCCAGTCATCATAAAATACTTGACCTGTCATGAGCTAGACTCACCCCACTGAGCTGCAGCACCAGGACTTAAAATTCCACTAGATGCTTTGATACCCATTATCCAATCTCCTTCTATCCCCTCCCTCCACTTCTCACAGCCTCTCTTAAGCACCATTCTACTTAGATCAACATTTTTAGTAGCCACAAATGAAAGAGAATGTGCAGCATTTGTCTCTCTGTGTCAGACTAAATGCAGTATGTTCCAGTTCTGCTCTTCTTATTGCAAATAATAGGATTTCATTCTCTTTATAGCCAAATAATATTCCACTGTGTGTATGTCACAGTTTCTTTGTCATGTCATCCACTAACCTAGCTGCTACTCTAGACTGATTTACATCTAGCTCTTGGAAATAGTTCAGTAATAAATAGATCTATGATATAATCCAATTATCTGACTTCTGAATAAATAACCAAAAAATAATATCAAAAAAAAAAATACAGGGGCTGGAGAGATGATTTACTTTTTAAACACCTCCCTTGAAGCCTAGGGATCCTGGTTCAAGGCTTGAGTCCCCAGGACCCATGTAATCCAGATGCCAGAAGCACAAGGTGGCGCATGCATCTGGAGTTCATTTGCAGTGGCTGGAGGTCCTGGAGCGCCCATTCTCTATCTACCTGCCCCCCTCCCTCTCTCTCTCTTTCTCTTGCTCTCAAATAAATAAATAAATAAAGCCGGGCGTGGTGGCGCACGCCTTTAATCCCAGCACTCAGGAGGCAGAGGTAGGAGGATCGCCGTGAGTTCGAGGCCACCCTGAGACTACATAGTGAATTCCAGGTCAGCCTGAGCCAGAGTGAGACCCTACCTTGAAAAACCAAAATAAATAAATAAATAATAAACACGAAAAAAAGCACACACCTATAGTTATGGTTTATTCCATTGAAATTCCCAAAGTTAACTGACTCTTGAAATTCTATAGTCAAGCTCCTCCACCTCTGCTGGAGAGCTCAGCGTGGTCAGACCAGGAGCACAAGGACAACTGTCTGACATCCAAGGAGCCAGGCCGTCTGACAATTTCACTCCTCTCTTTCTTCACATTTATAACCCATTTAAGAATGACAGTATTACTGTCTCATGAAGTCCCAGAAACCTTAGCTGTGAATGTGAACCAGCATCTCCAGTGTGATAGTTTCTAAAATGTAGCCTTCATATTAGCATGAAGTGACTGGCTGCAGACTGACCCTTAGTTGTAGCTCTGTTGTTATTTTGACACAGAGTTACCAAGATGCCAGGCTATGTGCCTTTTCCATGTGTATGGAACAAGTGTTCAGCTAAGGCACATTTGAACCATAAATCTCTTAGAACAAATGGACTTGTTCATTTATTTAACTTTTTCTATGTGTCAAGCAGCAGGGAAGCAGAATACCAGTAAGGCTTCACATGGGTGGAAAATGAACCCTGACTATAACATGTGGTTTTCAGGATGTCAGTGAGCACCATGAGGTTAAGAAGAACATCCTAACAGGGGTAAGGAGATGGCTCAGTGGGTAAGAGTGCTTGCTGTGTGAGCATGAGGACCTGAGTTTGACTCCCTAGCACTCACATAACCTTAGAGCCATAACCTTAATGTTATGAAGGGCAGAGACCAGAGAAGCACTGGGGTTTGCTAGATAGCCAGTCTGACTGAAAATGACAGCTTCAGGTTCAGTAGGACTCCATCTTGAGGAAACATGCAGATGAGTGATGGAAGAAGACACCCAACTTTCTCCTGTGGCCTCCATGCACACACACTGGGCATGGGCACATCTGCACACCACACACACACACACACACACACACACACACACACACACAAATCCCAGCATTCCACATGTCAGACTGGTTTGTATCTATTATTCCTAGATCCCAAAGAGGATTGTGACCATGACAGGCTGGTACTAGCATAAAACATCTGCTGGTCAGCTCTTCTCTGTGACCATGAGGATGGCCTTGAACTAGTCCTTTTGCTCCTGCCTCCAGAGTACTAGGAATACAGGTAGATACTGACACACCCAGCCTCCCTGTCTGCTTTTACCAGCAATAATGTAGAGGGCACCTCTCACTTTTTTAAACTCATGCACATAAATTTTATGAATACCCATGCATACACATGTACATACGCACGCACGCGCGCACACACACACACACACACACACACACACACACGTGTAGAATCTTAACACTGTTCAGAATGAAGTACTTCAATTCAAATTTTCACTGAAAGAAGTAATGCTGTTTCCTGCTTGCTCATGTCTTATGTGAAAATCTGTATGGTAGCTGTGTGTGCATCTAAAATGAGGGATAATGTATTTCATTCATGAGACTCCTAGGAGTTCCTACAATTTGAATCTGTATTTGTGCTCACTTTCAGTGGTAACAGTGGAGATGGCTGGTTAACTTGTCATTCCAATAGTCCTGTACACAATTGAGGAATCTTCACCTACACATCTATAATATCATGTTTTCTATTTCTTCATGGTCTAACTTAAAAAGTTTCAAATTATTATTTTATTTTCTACAAATAAAAATAATGTAGTTAAACTACTCTTATAAAAATCTGCAGGCTTGGTGTGGTGTGGCAGCACATGCCTTTAATTCCTGCACTCAGGAGGCAGTAGTGTGGTGGTTGCTGTGAGCTCAAGACCACCCTGAGACTACATAATGAAGTCCAGATCAGCCTGAGCCAGAGCAAGACCCTATCTTGAAAAACAAACAAACAAACAAAAAAATCTAAATTATTTTTTCAAAAAACCATGGGCAGTCTCAAACTATTTTATATTTTCATCTAATAACTTTCTCATACATAACTTCATATATGCATATACACATGGTTTAGATTAGCATGCTCAAATGAACCTATTTTTGTTTATTTACAATAAATTTCTAAAATAAATTATTCTAAATTATAAATATTCATGATGCACATACTTATCTTGTTCTTACCTTCAAAAATTTCAAAATGAATTTGAAGTGTTTTTGTTTAAAAACATATATACTCTATGATTACTAAATAGGAACAAAATAGTACTAACTAGATGATGATATAAGAATATGAATTGAGGCCTAGAAATAAACCTATCAATTGAAAGGATGTAGGAAGTCTTACATCAAAATTCTCATGACAGACATTTTTTCTAGCTAATTCCAAGGGAATAAAGTGATTATTGTATGTGAAATATTAAACAAAGAAATGGAAAATATTTTCAATAGTAGTTTTTAAAATGTAGAAATTTTTGTCAAATAAATCAATCTCAAGCAAATTTAAGGAGCAGATTAAGATCTATTTTTATAACCATGCTTCACTGAAGAATGGAAATGATGTCTAAGTATTTAATTTTCAAATGCTATGTGATTAGAATTTGACAAAAACTGAATAGCAACTAGTTTTATATTGAAGTCTCTAGCAAAGGTCTGAACTGCCAATTATATTTTCCTACTGATTGAAGGAGATATGTTGAGTTATCCTCTGGAGTTTCCCAAAGCAAACCTAACATTTCATTATCAGGATTAATGTGTGGTCTTATCTAACTGGAAAGGGAACAGTGTCTACAGACTAAATAATATCTGCAAGCTAGCTACAGACAAATCTGAAGAATTTTTTAATCTTTTTTTTAAAATTTGTTTTCTTTTCTTTTATTTATTTGAGAGCCACAGAAAGAGAAAGAGGCAAAGAGAGAGAGAGAATGGGCGCGCCAGGGCTTCCAGCCACTGCAAACGAACTCCAGGCACTTGCGCCCCCTTGTGCATCTAGCTAACTTGGGTCCTGGGGAATCAAGCCTCGAACAGGGGTCCTCAGGCTTCACAGGCAAGCACTTAACTGCTAAACCATCTGTCCAGCCCCTGAAGAATTTTTTAAACAACATCTTTGAACCGGAGTGAACCCTTCCAAAAATGTTTTGATAAAGCCCCATTTCTAGCACAAGGCATAAGAACAGTTACAATTTGACATACTTTTGAGCTAGTTGCCAGGCACAGTGACCCACACTGGCAATCCCCGCTATCTGGAAGGCTGAAGCAGGAAAACTATGAATCCCAAGACAGCCTGGGCTATGTAACAATATCCTTCATTAGAATTATAATAATAATAAGTTTGGCTAGAGAGATGGCTCAGCAGTTAAGGCAGTTGCCTGCAAAGGCTAAGGTTCTGAGTTTGACTCCCCAGTAGCCAAATAAAGATGCACAAGGTGGTACATGTGTCTGGAGTTCACGTGCATTGGCTGGAGGGCCTGGTGTGCCCAGCCTCCCTCCCTCCCTCTCTCTCTCTCTCTCTCTCTCCCTCTTTCTCATTTTCTTTCTCTCGCCATCTGCCTCTTTCTTTCTCTCACTCTCTCATGAGTATAATAAATAAAATTAAACTTCCATGATGCTTGACTTTTATATTTTCTTAACTAGTACTTACTGGTAGACCTTCTTAAGAAACACATTTAAAAATCACAACAACTTGGTAGCAGAGGCCAGTAAGTTAAAAAGGAGACATAAAGGGAAGAGGAAAGGAAGGGAGGAGGGTACTTAATAGGTTGATACTGTATATATGTAATTACAATGATTGTAATGGGGAGGTAATATGATGGAGAATGTAATTTCTAAGGGGAAAGTGTGGGGGTGGGGAGGGAGGGAATTACCATGGGATTTTTTTTTATAATCATGGAAAATGTTAATAAAAATTTAAAAAAATCACAACAAATTAGTCATTAAAATAAACACATGATATAAACTACATAACCTGAGACTCAAAATATATCCCAAACTACAATGTTACTTAATACCACTATTTTAAAGAACTCAATATTCACGAAGTCACCTGATAACAATGGAATATTTCCTTATCAGAAGTACAGCTGAAAGGAATGTGCTCTTTTATCTAGCAAATTATTTCTACTGAATTATTTTTCCTTTCATATTTGCTCTTGGGTCTTCTGTTCCAATTTTCTCATGTCAAATAAAACACAATCTTCATAATTGCAGTAAGAAAATAAAAGATGATTCTGTAGAGAGAACTTATTAAAAGCAGAAGGACTAAAGTAACCAGCCTTAATTAGTTTTGTATTACTAGTGGGTAAAGGAATGGATATTTGAGTGGTGAAAGTGTATGCTCATCTCCTTGGGGAGCATTGCTATGTATGGGGAGAGTGAGGAAAATAACTAATTATTACTTTTCAGCTTGAATTTACAAGAAAATCATTACAACTACAAGAAAATGAAGATGAGTGCTAAAGGAGCGTTTGCTTGCTGATAGTCATGAAATTACTTTCCATCATAATTGTTTATAAAACTCACTTGAAAAAGTTGTGCAGGGATACTCTTAGATCTGGACACACCATGAAGGTCTGTTGCTTCGAATTGTACAAACTGGAGGTGATTTTTGGCCATCTCTTGCTTAATGTGCTTCATTCTAGAAGAAAGTTGAGGTGGGGTCAAGATCTGAGTGTTGTCCCTGACACGATCTACAAAATAAACAAAGGTTTGAAGTCAGTAGAACAGAATGAGTCAAGAAGCAAAAAGAGACACAGCGACCTACCAACCAAAGCATCATAGATCCTCCATCGTGTGGGTCGTAATCATGCCCAGGGAATCTCACCTCTCGGTGTTAGTGACTTGAGTCACTGCTGGGAACAAACACCTCACAAGAAGCAGCTTGAGGAAGGAAGGGCTAACTGTGGCTGACGGTCACATCCCCACATGACAGGGAAGGCAAGCTGGCATCAGTGGGAAGCCACCAGGTTACAACATTTCCAAAGCCAGAAAGCAGAGAATAAAGAGGAAGTGGGGTGGGGCTATAACCCCTCCAGGTCCTCTCCCACCGACCCACCTCCTCGAGCATGGATCAACCTCCTAAAGATTCCACAGCCCTTCCAAAGAGCACCGCCAGCTGGGGACATGGGCCTCTGGGGGACATTAGAACCAGAGCTCTCACCCTCCTTGACCGTGCTCCTACGGACTGTGTCTCAGCACACCCAAGAAATTGTTTATCAGCTAACGCCAGTTAAATTAATATGTTTGCCTAAGGGCATGACAATATCATATGTAGTACTTGATGGAAATCCCTTTTAATAACCAGACAGCTTTGGAGACAAAGTCTACTTACTGCGAGTGCCATTGAAAATTTTTCTTTCTTATTTCTTTTTCTTGTTTCTTTGTGTGTGTGTGTGTGTGTGTGTGTGTGTGTGTGTGTGTGTGTGTGTGTGATGTGGCATATGTGTGTACATGTGGTGCATGCACACGTGTGTGCAGATGTTCATACCCCATGTGCATGAATGGGGAGGCCAGAGGAAAGCACCAGGGTCCTCTATCACTCACTTCCTCAGATACAGCCTCTCGCTGAGCTGGGGATTCCCACTTTTCCGTTTGACTGACTAACCAGGGAGTCCAAGTGATCCTCCAACTTTGGGGCTTCTTGAAATAACTGGTAATATATAACTTGAAAGTTTATGTGTATCTGAAGGCACAAATTTACTTTCACTTGTTTTCTGTTTCCTTGAGATAGTTTCTTTTCTTATTCATTTTCTTTTCTTTCTTTTTTTTTTCCTGGGATTTATATCTTTGTAATGGCATCTGAGTTAAGAAGCCTAAATCTCTAAGAAATTTTAAAATTATTTAAGTAAGCAAAGGTATCATTAATCCGGACTGGTGAATTTTTTAAAATTGGAAATATAACATGTCTTTGGGCTGAAGAGATGGCTTAGGGGTTAAGTGCTTGCCTTTAAGCCTAAGGACCCCGGTTCGAGGCTCGATTCCCCAGAACCCACGTTAGCCAGATGCACAAGGGGGTGCACGCATCTGGAGTTCGTTTGCAGAGGCTGGAAGCCCTGGCGCGCCCATTCTCTCTATCTATCTATCTACCTCTTTCTCTTTGTCTGTCGCTCTCAAATAAATAAATACGAATAAACAAATAATTTTTTAAAGATTTTTTAAAAAGCCCTTGACTAGACTTTTAAGATAATATGAAATTTCCAGAACTTTAGAGCTAGAAAAGACATCAACGATAAGGCTAATCTAACTAACTCATTAGCTGGGTCCAAGCACAAGTCACACTATGAATGCCAAGGTGGAAAGTAGCCCCAGTTTACCTACCTGCTGGGGAGCCACCTGCTAGCACAAACTGAACGAATGATCTAAGGCACGTGGAGGAGCCCGGCACATAGTCAGCATTGTCGGCATCAGGGGCAGAGCTTTCACAGAAAGCACAGAGTGATCTTTCTTTCGCATCCCATCTTTTCCTGGCAACTTCCTCACCACTGATAAAATATGACATACTTCATGGGCTTGTTATGAGGACTAAACAAGGTATTTAACAGTAGCTGGAAGTCAGTAAGCAGCACGTAAATGCTACTTAAACACAAACAGTGAGTCCAATTACTCTAAGTCTAGTGAGTGGCATCATGATGGTGCCTGCATCTGAACACCCATCAATCAGTCACAACGCTGATGCGCAGCTATAATTTCAAAGTAATAACCGAGTATCTGTTTTCAGACCTAAGTAGACATTAAAACAGGCATGAAGATTGGCAGTTGAAAAACATAGATTGAAAAGATTTTAAATACAGGAAGCATGAGGAAAATAAATTACTGGCTTCACCTTTGCAAATAACTTAGAGATAAAGTCCTGTCACTGATATGTTTAGCTAGTCTGAGACTCCCGAGACTTTATAACTACCTTCCACTTAGCACAAACATTTAAGCTGTGGCAATTACAACACCATTGCATGCTAAATTAGCAGCTTCAGTGTTCCCAACTTCCTCGGATATAATGGGTCTTCAGCCCAAGTTGAAATAAAGCTATTTAAACAAAATAAAATTTTAAAGCATGGACATTTTCAAATAATCGGTACTATAAACATAATAACCTACTATGTATAAATAACAAATATCTGGGCATGGTGATGTACACCTTTAATCCCAGAATTTAGGAGGCTGAGGTAGGAGGATCATCATGAGTTTGAGGCCTGCCTGGACCTACAGAGTTTCTTCCAAGTCAGCCTGGGCTAGAGTGAGACCCTACCTCTCCTAAATTTTCCACAATAAATATACATTATTTTCTTGGTATTTGTCTTCCTTTGTAAATTAAATGAGTTTCACTATGGTATTTATATGTATAACCGCATCATTAAACTTTTGTTATAATTCATCCACTCCACCTCTAGTACCCTCACCGGTGTTATTTTTGAATAAGAAAAAGATTCATATTCATCCACTCAAGATATACTTTTTCCACCGCTACATATTGGTTTCATATATAAACAGTTGTCAGAAAAAGCCATGACTTGGGGCTGGAGAGATGGCTCAGCAGTTAAGGCGCTTGCCTGCAAAGCCTCATGACCTACTTTCGATTTCTACATATCCACGTAAAGCCAGATGCACAGTGTCACATGCATCTGGAGTTCATTCACAGTGGCTGGAGACCCTGGTGAGCTCATTCCTTCTGTGTGTCTCTCTTCTGTCTCTGCTTGTAAATAAATAAACAAGCATTTTTGTAAGCCATGACTTCAAAACATAAAGTACTGATTGGGGAAACTATAAGCAATCAACAAGCCAGAGAATGCAAACGTGGGATAATTCCACAAGACTAGGCGCTGAAGAAACCACAGCAACAAAGCACCAGGAAGAGGTGCAACCTGACTAGCTCAACAGCGCCACCTCCTGGCCAACGTGAAGCTCTACATTTGTACTGCAAGGAAATTTACTTCCTCTCACTTCCGGAAGAGAGTCTACCTTCAAAGACGTTTCTTCTGAGGACTCTACCTCATATACAGTTACTGATCTTTCTTCCAGTATCTCCTCATTGTCTTCCCTGGGAGAGAGTCTCTGTCTTAACATTTTCCTTTTTTAACCTTAATCCTTTTTATTACAAGATATCGTACTGTATTTATATGTTAAAATTTGATTATACATTCATAAATTGGTGGTATTAAGTCATCTTCACCATCTTTTTGTTTGGTTTTGTTTTGGTTTTCGAAGTAGGGTCACACTTTGGCGCAGGCTGACCTGGAATTCACTATGTAGTCTCAGGGCAGCCTCAAACTCATGGCGATCCTCCTACCTCTGCCTCCCAAGCGCTGGGATTAACGGTGTGCACCACCACGCCTGGCAAATCTTTGATATTATTAATAATGCTACTATGTTTTTTGTACAAATTTCTGTATGGACATGTTTTCATTTTTCTTGTAGAATTGCTAATTTCAATAGTGACTGTAGACGTTTTCTCTCCTAACAGCCCTGGATGAGAGTCCTTCTTTCCCCACACCCCCTGTCTTACTTAACACTTAACACAAGTTACATAGGAAATGGCCCATGCTACTGCCTTCATTCTACCTTAATGACTTTTTTAAAGGTTTTATCCCCAAATTCAGTCACATTGAAGTACTAAGGGTTTGAAATTTCACATAAGCACTTTGTAGAGTCACGATATAGCTTAATAACCAACCACATTGCCTTGTTTCCATTTTATTCAGAGTCCTCCCTGCCATCTGCTACCCATATAACAGAACCACATGTTCACGTGTTCCATCCTCCTCTTGCACATCAGCACCGTGAGGAAGGTTGACTGTCAACTGGGTTGGATCAGGAATCAACTACGAGACATACCTAGGGCGCGTCTGTGAGGTATTTCCAGGACTTCCCTCCCTCATAGGAAGCAGCGCTTCCTGTGGTGAGGCAGATACAAAGAGGTCTGAGAAAAGGTATGTTGCTTGTTTGCCTGACTTCACTTCTTGATGGTGAATGTGTTTTTGCCATGGTCCCTTGCCATCCTCCCTGCCATTAGAACCCAGCCTGCCAGTGTGGATGGCAGACCAGTTCTTCAGGAATCCCCAGGGGACTGGGACTGTTGAGCCATCAGCCTGGAGAACTGAGAAAATAGTGGGTTTTCAGGCTCCCCAGCCTCCAGGTGGGCATTGCAAGGCTACCTAGTCCATATGGTATAAGTCAATCTAAACAACCGTCTTCTGACACACACGCGCACACACACACACACACACACACAAATATGAATTCTATTCCTCTGTGGAAAACTGACTATATAGGGGTTTGGTTTTGCCTGCTTTCTCAGCCTCAGTATCTATAGCTGGGCCTAGCCATGATAGGTATTAATACAGATTCCTTTAATAAATAAGTATATGGGTGACTGAATGAACAAATAAATAAATCATGCATCCTATATGATTTGCCCTTGTCTAATTAATAACTAAAAATTGGCATCATATATTATAATATTTCATTTAAATGGTCACTTCTTTGACAAATATGAGAACACTATCCAATCTAATTTCATTTTCAAGGCATCAACTAACCTCGCTGTATCGTTGTCTGAATTTTTTTTCTTCAAATACATCATACTTGTTACTTACAATTAAACCTTTCGTCAGCCTTTCCCTGCCACACATGATGAATACTAGGGAGATAATTGCCAGTTTAGGGGCTCATTTGTTTTTCTTACAGTGTGATGCCTGGGAGGTATTCTCCATCCTATCACCTCAGAGGACTAATAATTTAAATCAATGTGTGTTTATTACTGCAGTTTTTGTTTTGTTTTGGTTTGGTTTTGATTTCTTTTTGAGAGGGGGAAAGAAAACATTAAAGAAATACAACCTCAAAGTTTTCTATCAACTAGAAGGACCTGGAGAATTATTACCTGTGTTCGGTGACAATGAGAATGTATGTTAGTCACACAGAAAGCCATGGTCACTTACAAAGGTATATTGGATAAGAGGTCAAGTGTCCCCATAGACCAAATTCAAACATGGGGAGCAAGTGTGTTTGAAAACGCACTCTGTAATATATTCAGCTTCTTGAACATCTGAGATTCTTCTTCCCCTCTCTAGGGCCCAGTGGGCTGCATTTGTGACTCCAGTGAGAACACTTTGATAGTGAGGCCCCACCTGCATCCCAACCTCATCATGCCAGCGGCAACAGTATTGGAAAGTCCAGGTGATACAATAACCAGATACAAAGCCTGGGAAAAGTGAATAATAAATAGGCATAAATAAACAAACAAACGTGTGGAATAAGGATTTATCTGTGAAAATATGCATTATTTTTTAGAAAACCCTCAAAGTAGGGCTGGAGAGGTGGCTTAACAGTTAAGGCACATGCCTGTGAAGCCCAAGGGCCCAGGTTCAATTCTCTAGGTCCCATGCAAGCCAGATGCACAAGGTGGCACATGCATCTGGAGTTTGTTTGCAGTGGCTAGAGGCCCTGGCATGCCCATTCTCACTCTCTCTTTCCCCTACCCCTTCCCCTCTCTCTGTTTCTAATAAATTTATAAATAAATAAGGATAAACCAAAAAAAAAAAAAAACTCAAAGTAGTTATCTCAAAGGAGGAAGTACTTGTCAACATTTTTTACATTTTGGCTAGAGAGATGGTTCAGTGGATAGTGCTTACCTCTCATACTGGAGTGCCTGATTTCTGTCCCCAGACAGACTCCATATAAAAAGCTCAAGGCCAGCAGGCTTCCATAATCCCAGCATGCTCATACTTATGTGTAGTAGGGAGGTAGAGATGGGAGAATGTTCCAGAAGCCTGTGGCAAGCCCAGTAAAGAAGAGCAGAATGACAAACCCTGCTCCAGATGATGTGGACAAGTGAGGACCAACCTGAAAGTTCTCCTCTGACCTCTACCCACAGGAGAGGACAAACCCGAAAGTTCTCTGATCTTTACCCACAGGTGAGGACCAACCCAAAACTTCTCCTCTAACCTCTAAATACAGGTGAGGACCAACCTGAAAGTTCTCCTCTGACCTCGGTACATGTGCCTTGGTACACACACACACACACACACACACACACACACACACACACAAAATCTGAGATCCTGTTGGATGCTAGTGATCAAATTCAGGTCCTCATGATTGCAAGGCAACACTTTAATAATTAAGCTATATCCTCAACCACCCTTCTTATGTGGGGGGGGGTGATTTTTATATTTATTTTTGAAATGATATACTGGCGGGGGGCGGTTGTTGGGACCTATAAAGAACCTAACCTAGCCCAGACTAACACGGGAGCCTCCAAAGTAATCAAGCTGAATCAGTAACTGCCTATTCCCCTCGTCATGGTTGACACAGAAAGCTCATGAAGAATGTGCCCCCCCTCAGATGACCATCATGTCCTAACCCCTGGGAATTAGAATATTGAAATGAGACTTTCAGGTATAATTAAGGTTATAAACCTTACAACGGAAAATTATCTTGCATTATTATCAAGGCAAAACCTTAAAAGCAGAGAACTTTCTCCATTTGGAACAAGATTAGAGGTGTAGAATAAGGAAAATTCAGACAGATTCCAAATATAAGAAGCATTTGGAATCTTGTTGTCACTCAGACATAGAACTAGGAAAATGCTTCTTGAAGGCATGGTCCTCCCCAATTGACAGCCCACAAGGAAGCAGGAGCCACAGCCCTACTGGAGCTGGATTCTCCCCATCTAATGAATGAACTTGAAGGTGGGGGAGGTGAACTATCCCCCGTCTTGAGAGCTGGAGAGGTCACTCCTTGATTTCAGACGCAAAGCCTACAGCAGAGAAACCCACTGAGCCAACAACACTTCTGAGGTCAGAAACTATGAGGTGTGACATTTGTGACAAGTTGTTATGGTAACAATAGGTACATACGGAGCCACACAGTACTCACTTTAAAGGCACCAATTTTTCCTTAGGTCCTGTGTGCAATAAGGTCATCACATCATCACAATATCATCATCCAAAAGAGAGGCATGCCTTTACCCAGGTCCCCCAAAATGCCATTACAAATCCTTAGAATGGTCTACCTTTCAACATAGTTGGTGTTTGCCTGGAGGTTCTGGGCCATGCTGAGAAATCAAATGGTGTCATCTATGGTAGAGACCTTGAGCCACACTGTACAGCTTTACCCCCAGAAAGGCTGGGACTGAGTCTTGCCACATGGTCAGTGAAGGGCGGTATCCCAGTAAAGACCCCAGATGCCAAGACTGAAGTGAGCTTCCCTAGTGGAAACTGCAAGTGAGTGGTACTGGCTGTGATTGCAGGGACAGGGAACAAGTCGACATGACACCCATGTGTAGCAGTTTCCTGGGCTTGGTCCCATGGATGATTTTTTTTTTAATTTTTATTTATTTGAGAGCGACAGACATAGAGAGAAAGACAGATGGAGGGAGAGAGAGAGAATGGGCACGCCAGGGCTTCCAGCCTCTGCAAACGAACTCCAGACGCGTGCGCCCCCTTGTGCATCTGGCTAACGTGGGACCTGGGGAACCGAGCCTCGAACCGGGGTCCTTAGGCTTCACAGGCAAGCGCTTAACCACTAAGCCATCTCTCCAGCCCCCATGGATGATTTTAATCTATTTCTTATTCTAATAAACTGTGACCTTGAGTATAATAGCTTTCTGTGAGTCCTTCTAGCAAGTAAGCTTGGGGGACTCCAAATTAACAGTGGGTAGCTCAAAACACTTGTAACTGGTATAACCTGGTCCTCTCATTCACAACCTGCTATATTCTCACGTTTCCAAATCTTAGGCATTCACTTTTTCTTGGTAGATTCCTTCATAGAATAAACATCTCTTTTGATCTGTTTTCTGTTACTTGTATCTAAGAGGGTTTTAACCAATGCACTCATACCAAAATAGTTATATCACCAACCCAGAGACCCAGAGTAACAGAATTTTACTTTCATAAATAATTGCACCCCTCAGCTCTCCAGGTCAACAGCTTTAAACGTAAAGAAAACTGAAAAGAGCCAAGGGTCGTGGCACACACCTTTAATCTCAACACTCTGGAGGCAGAAGTAGTATCACCATGAGTTCGAGGCCACCCTGATACTACATAGTGAATTCCAGGTCAGCCTGGGCTAGAGCAAAACCCTACCTTAGAAAACCAAACAAAGAAAAAATGAAAAAAAAAAACTGAAAAGTACTTCATAAGTGATTAGATGTACATTCTTTTTTGTTCTGACTTTCAGGCTAGCAGTCCTCATGCAATATCACATCCTTTTGAATCCAAATACAAACTTAGAATCAATGATTAGAGCCATACATCCATTTCTTCCAGAATCTTTCCAGGCAGGTCAATCCTTACCAGAGTTTGGGTTGAATTCAGCACCGGTTGACGTTTTAGGAGTTGGTGGTCTTATCACTGTTGTCTGACCCTCGGAGTCCTGGTCGTTGCGGAACACATGAGGCCCAGCTGAGCCACATTGGCTCAGATCTGCCAGTTCAGGGTGCACCATTTGGTTATTGATCCTCTCTGTGGTAATAAGGAAACATAGCAAAATACTTCAGCATGTTTCAACTGTATTTTAATATAATACACTTGAGAACATATTGTGCTCCTAGGCAGCAACATACTGCGTGAGAGACAATGTGTTTGCATGCCCTAATTGCAGGCCATAAAGAAGTATAGTCTATAGAGAATTTTAAAACAGTAATAAAATCTATTAAAAGTCTGTTTTGTTTTGTTTTGTTTTGTTGTTGTTACCATGTACTGGCAATTCCTACTGCTTCTTTCTTGGCACATCACCCCTTCTAGAACTGTTATTGTCCAAACTGACCCTGACTTCCAGCACTATTTTACATCTTTAAGTCTTAGAGTTTCAACATGTGGGTAAAAACCTGTTCTATATCTGTCTTGTGGCCTCCCAAATCCTCAGTAACATCTCTGCATTCACCTTCAGTGCAGAAATATGAGCACTTCTCTTTTCACTGTTATGCCTCTGCCCCACACATACGATCATCCTACATCTCATTACCTTTAAAGTCTACAGATTTTGGTTGGTTATTTTATATACTTAAATTTCAAGCTTATATTCTCCACCCATGAAACAATACATTTTATTTCATTGTCATTTTTCTTCTTTCAAAGAAAATAAAATGCTTTATGAAAAAGAACACATGATAGAAATAGTTATTGTCCTCACCAATTTTGAAAGATTGTAGAGTCACACACCTTTTGAATCAGATCTATTCATTTCTCCCACATCATTTAAGCTGGGGTGTGCTTTGGTGGCTTTCTTTCTGGTCCTTCTTGATTTATTCATCCTGCTTCCTTCAGTCTCGCCTTCATCCTTTGCCGTGTCCTGTAATAATTAACAACAATGACTCAAGTAACATCCCATGCAAACAACTAAATTTGGATGTCAGATGTACATGACAGTTAGATAGCTACATTTTAAAGTGAACATGGGACACTCCTTAGGGTAGTATATTTTGTCATTCCCTTGTCCATTTGAATGGCTCTTAACAGGCTGGATTTTCTCCATCTCCTTTTTGTATGTGTTTAGAAAATACCATTGAATAATTTATCTAACTGCTCAACATGTCTTTATAAGTACTTTATAAGATTTTAAATTGCTCACCTCTGAATGATTTTATAATTTGTTTCATTGAAAAACTTTTTTATGATGTCTCTGTTGTCTGGGTTCTCTAATGTTACTGACCATAATAAACATCTGAAAAAATTGGGTTGTCTTCTCTCTTTTCACTTGCCCTTTTTTATCTTTCTGGCATCAAGACTTACTTTACTTCAAAAAAATGCCTATTCTGTACACAGCCGATGCAGGTAACCAACTGCTCATGGATTGGACATGAGACTGGCTCAGTGGGGGAGAACTCATAGCTGCCTCTGGGAACCAATCCAGGTTCCCTAGAACAGGAAACCAATAGATTCCAGGGAGAACCTCCACTGCTGTCTAAGAAGAGTAAATACACACATCAATAAATCTCTCTAATAACTAGACTTAATGACTTTTATCCAGACTGTTCTCACTTTTTTGTTGGAGAATCTGTTCTATCTTACAGATGGAGGAGAAGATGGGGCAGAACAAGGATATATCAATACATCAAGAACAGCCAACTGTCTACCAGGAGATGGGTCACCTCCACCTCATCTCCCTAGGCCCTGAAGTCATTACAGGGGAAATGGTGACATGAACACTGCTCTCATAGCTAACCTGAAAACCAGTTTCAGGGAAATGGTGACAGACACTGTGGTCACTCAAACCTCATCAAAACAGTTCCAGAGTCTACAGAAAAAGCAACACTAAATTAGATCCCTATCTTGCTCACCAAGGCTCAGAGGGGGCAAAAAGATTGTAAGAGCCTCAGGGTGGATGGAAATAGCCTGAGGCACTGTGTCTCTCATGCCCCACAGAGAGCAACCGAGGCCTCCTGGTCCTCACCATGAATACCAGTAACCCCACTGAAAACCCTCAGCAGAATTGGGGCAGGAGAGGGGGTTCTATGTGTGCAACCTTCTTATTAAGAAATTAATAATTTTTTAAAAAAAGTTTTAAAAACCTGAAAACTATGTACATTTTGTGACAGCTTTCTTCTGAAATTTTATTATTAGTATATGTGAACACCAGGTTCCATTGTGACATTTCCATACATGCATATAACATGTATCATATCCCTCCTGTTACTCCTCTGGTCCTTCTTCCCTCTGGTCCTGTGACTGGATGTTAATAAAAGTCCTAAATTGTTTTAGGGCTTGGGAAAATTTACAATGCATTTAAAACAACATATCCTAACTTTCACAATCTGCTTATATTCCTTGACGAGATGCTTCAAGCAGAGAGGTAGGGAGCTGAAGGTTGACAGTGGGAAGCTCATCACTAACTGTAAAATCACTCCTGCAGTCAGGGGACACAAAAGCTGTCACTGAGGGAAACATTAGGCTGATGTTTGTGTTTTTAAGGTCTTGTTTGCAAACTCCATATTGTGGTTTGAGGGGAGGGGAAAGTGACAGCATCAGGGTGAAAATCTCTGCTAAATGTCTTTGAAGAGCAGGACTGGGGAGGCTCTACGTCTGGAAAAGTCATACAACTGCCTGTCCAGGGAGCAAAACCAACTAAGTCTTGAAAGACCAGAAGGGAGAGACTGAGACATTATGATTATAGTTACCAAAGATACAGCTCATGCATAAAATCAATCTTTTTTTTTTTTTTTTTTTTTTGGTTTTTCGAGGTAGGGTCTCACTCTAGTCCAGGCTGACCTGGAACTCAATATGTAGTCTTAGGGTGGCCTTGAACTTACGGTGATTCACCTAGCTCTGCCTCCTGAGTACAGGGATTAAAGGCATGTGTCACCACGCCCAGCTCGAAATCAATCTTTTTATTGTATTACTTTTGAGTTATCAAATAAAATAATGGAATTCACCAATAAAGTCTTTTGTAATATGTAACTTATTGAACTTATTGGAGGATTGCAGTCTTTTTACTCCAGATAATCTTATATTTGATTATATGGAACTTTCATAATAAGCTAATTTATTTTTCCTAGTAGTGTATGATTTTATTCAAATATTTACATTAATTTTCCCAATTTACTTCTGATTGGATCTGACAGTGAATCATATTGTACATATGTTCCATTTCTAAAATTGTATTGGCAGAAATATATATCATGTAGGTATTTTTGTTGTCTCAGTCTAGCCCAGGTTGACCTGAAATTCACTATGTAGACCTCAGAGTTGCCTCAAATTCACAGTGATCCTCCTACTTTTGCCTCCCAAGTTCTGGGATTAAAGGTGTGTGCCACCTTAGCGTGCCCAGATTAGTTTTTATTTTTTAATGTTTTTATATAAGCATATCCCTGACCTTTGAACAAATTGTTTTGAAAAAATATATAAATGTCAGTGTAATCAGAGTAAACTGGTATATTTGTCACAGTTTGACCCCCTTCAGGAGCCACCTCATGCATAGGATGAAGGAATTACATGAGATGAACCTTAAGATACCTCCAGCTTCAAAGTGGACAACTATATCACAAGCCCTAAATTAAGCAGAAGGTCAAGCACATTTTTTGCCAACCCCTCAAAGAAACAGAATGTCTATTCTACAAATAAGAAAAGTGAAACTGAGTGTTACTTGCTTGAGGCCACAGTAGTGTATGAAAAATGCAGTTTCCATAAAGGCCTTCTGATTTTCCAAATGCCATTCTGCTTCCTAAAAGCCAGAGGTCCATGGGGGTGGGGAGATGGCTCTCAAATTAAAGGTGCTCTCTTGAAAAATCTCCTGGACTAGATTCAGGTCCCCAGCACCCACATAAAGCCAGTGGACATTCATTTGCAGATACAAGAGACGCTGCCACCCCCTCCACACACACACATGCATATGTGCAAATAAATAGATTATTTAATTGAACATTCTTGGAGCTGGAGAGATGGCTAGTGGTTAAGGCATTTGCCTGCAAAGCCAAAGGACCTCGGTTCAATTCCCCAGGACCCACGTAAGCCAAATGTGCAAGGTGGCACATGTGTCTGGAATTCATTTGTAGTTGCTGGAAGCCCTGGCGTCCCCATTCTCTCTCTTTCTTTCTAGCTCTCTCAAATAAATAAATAAATAAATTTTAAAAAGTGAACATTCTTGCTGGGCATGGTGGTGCACGCCTTTAATCCCAGCACTCAGAAGAGGTAGAGGATTGCCATGAGTTTGAGGCCACCCTGAGATTCCTTAGTGAATTCCACATTAGCCTGGGCTAGAGTGAGACACTACCTCGGAAAAAAAAAAAAAAAAAAAAAAAAAAAGAACATTCTTAAGTCAGTAGCTCAGTCTCAAAGACTGTTTATATCAAAACACTCATCTGTTCTTGCATAAACTGACCAAAAGAGAAAAGTTTTATGTCAAAAACAAGGGCTGGGCTGGAGAGATGGCTTAGCAGTTAAGCGTTTGCCTGTGAAGCCTAAGGACCCTGGTTCGAGGCTCGGTTCCCCAGGTCCCACGTTAGCCAGATGCACAAGGGGGCGCAAGCATCTGGAGCTCGTTTGCAGAGGCTGGAAGCTCTGGCGCGCCCATTCTCTCTCTCTCCCTCTATCTGTCTTTCTCTCTGTGTCTGTCTCTCTCAAATAAATAAATAAAAATTTTTTAAAAAAGGGCAATTTACCCACCCACTCCCAAATAACACAGGCTGTTGCCGAGTCACTTGACTGCCACCAAAACTAGATGGTAAGATCCCATTACTGAAGACACCACATGGTTGGGCTACAGGTCACTGAGAAATCAAGGTGGAGCTGAGCTGAAAGCCTCCTCCTGTTGACTAGAATTTAAAGTGAACACAGGACACTCCTTCTAGTAGGATGCTAGAAGGTGCTATGCAGTCTGCTGGAGGAGAAAAAGCCATCAACAGTTTTCACCAGCAGTGGAATCTGCAAGCTACACAACTGCCCAGCCAGACAAGATGTGCCCACTAACGCAATAATGGCATGTCTGTTGTAGGGACGACCAACTACTTTCTTATTGGATTTGAGGTCTGCTCTATGGGAGGGAATTTATGCCCGGTACTAAAAACCTAATCAAAAGCCTATGGCTGGGGATATCATAAGCCCTGCTAGGGGAAATTACTACTGCTGTTTAGCTAGATATTATGTCCAACCAATTGCCCTCTTAAAAATTATTCTTATGCCTATACATATGTGTGTGTGTGCATCCACATGCGCGTGCATGTGTGTGTTAGTTCTGGTCTCACTTTTAGTTAGAAAAGCATCTCTTCAGATGACAGTAACCATTCTGGAGACCCAAAATTCATCCAAGGCTGAGAAGTGACAGCTCAGGGTTTCGTACTGAGACATTCCTATCACGCTGCTGCAGTCAGCTTCGCTGGGATGAACTTCCAAACCTAACACAGTTTATGGGAGGAAGGGATTTATTGAAGCTCACAGATCTAGGGGAAGTCCTGCCAGCAAAAGAAGCTGGTCCCCTTTCACAGTTCCATACAGAGAAACACCACCAGCAGCACCGTAAGCAAACACCCACCAGGAAGCCCAGGCAGAGCTCAAGCTCTCTGCATACCTCAGGCTGGAATTCAGATCTGCCTCCAATAACACCTTAAGGTTGGTCCTCAGGATCCGCCCACACCTCCTCCAGCCAGGTGGCTGGAGATCCATTCAAACTACCAGACACACCCTGCAAGACTCTGAGACCATTGTGGAGGAAGTAATGGGAAAGAATGTAAGAGCCAAAGGATGAGGAAGAGTGCTTTCAAAACCTGACATATAGACACAAAGTGGCCATGGCAGTGAAGACTTCACAGTAGCTGTCATGACATGCACAAGATCTGCGTAATATTGACCCCATCAACATGTTGTGATGGATGATGGAAGAGGCCAAAAAAAAAAAAAAGACATGAAAATAGAAAAGGGTGCCAGGCATGGCGGCACGTGCCTTTAATCCCAGCATTCGGGAGGCAGAGGTAGGAGGATCGCCGTGACTTTGAGGCCACCCTGAGACAACATAGTGAATTCCAGGTCATCCTGGACTGTAGCGAGACCCCACTGTGAAAAACCAGGGGGAAAGAAGAAGAAGAAGAAAGAAATAGAAAGAGGTGCTAGGTGCTAGAGAGAAGTCTTAGCAGTTAAAGCACTTGCCCACAAAGCGTAAGGACCCAGGTTCAATTCCCCAGTACTCATATTAGCCAGATGCACAAAGTGGCACATGTGTTTGGAGTTTGTTTGCAGTGGCTGGAGGCCCTGGCATGCCCATTCTTTATATATCTGTCTACCTCTCTAGCTCTCTCAAATAAATATGCAGCTGAAGAGATGAATTAACAGTTAAAGTTCTTGCTGTCAAAGCGAAAAGACCCAGGTTTGGTTCCCCAGTACCCAGGTAAAGCCAGATGCACAAGGTGACGCATGCACCGGGAGCTCATTTGCAAGAGCTAGAAGCCCTGGCGTGTCAGTTCTCTCTCTCTGCTTCATTTTCTTTCGTCCTGCATCTTTCTCTTTCTCTTGCTCAAATAAGTAAATAAAATATTTAAAAACAAGAATTAAGCAAATAAATATTTTGGGCTGGAGAGATGGCTTACTGGTTAAGGAGCTTGCCTACAAAGCCTAAGGGCCTAGGTTCGATTCCCCAGGACCCAAGTAAGCCAGATGCACAAGGTGATGCATGCATCTGGAGTTTGTTTGCAGTGGCTGGAGGCTCTGACACACCTATTCTCTCTAGCTGTGTCTTTCTTCCCATCTCCCCCCACCACAGTCTCTAAAATAAATAAATAAATAAATAAATAAAATATCCAAAAAAATAGAAGAGGGAGGTTGGAAAGAAGAAGAGGATCCATGGAAAGGGAATGGGGAAGGGGGACAAAAGGAAGTGATGGGAGGGTATTATGATCAAGCTGTATTATGTACATGCATGAAAACTGTCAATAAAAATGTTAGGGAAAAAAATTCAGCTGTGTTCATATGAATCAACCTATGGGAATATTTTATGACAACAGCAAAGACTGACTTAGTGGTTAAGGCACCTGCCTGCAAAGCCAAAGGACCCAGGTTCAATTCCCCAGAACCCACCTAAACCAGGTGCACAAGATAGTGCATGCATCTGGGATACATTTGCAGTGGCTGGAGGCCCTGACACAGCCACTCTCTCCCTCCCTCTCCCTCTCCCTCTCTCCCTCTCTCTTCCTCTCTCTCTCTCTCTCTCTCTCTCTCTCTCTCTCTCTCTCTCTCTCTCTCCCTCCCTCCCTCCCTCCCTCTCTCCCTCCCTCATTCCCTCTCTCTTTCTCTCAAATAAATAAATAATTTAAAAAAAACAATTTACCTGAAGAAATTCACAAATAAGAGCCTGGAAACAAAGTTGTGGTATGGGCATCCTATTCCACAGCAAAGATTCTCGTTGTAAAAGGGTAGAGGTGATTGTAATGAACAACCTTTGATGTTCTTTTATGTAGTAAGATGATAAGAATACAGACACTGCTATCTGCCTAGAGAAATTCACTGGACCCCTGGTTTGTCCAACTCTATTATAATACTTTTATTCTTCTAATGTTTCATTTGCATTTAATAATAGTGTGAGTGATGATTCTGTAAAAATCCTAATAACCAAGATTTATAAGTTTTGAGATCCACTTCTGCCATTTCAGAAGGTAGTAAGCTCTGGAGCTTTGGTTTTCTCATCTCTAGATATTAAAATAAATATCATCATATATTAGCATTTTAGATAATTTTATAACCAAACAATATTCCATACATCACTTGATATTTACAATGGCACCACAGGAACATTTATTATGACCTAAATCTCTGTCATAGGCCAGCAGGAGTTAGGTAATGTGTTTGAGGTCATTATAAGAGACAAGAAAGAATTCAAACTTAGTTACTTGGAGTGCTTTCCACACCATCATAGTCAAACAGTTGACCTAGTTCATTTTCCATTTCTATTACATAATGTTACCTACACAATTTACAAAATCTGCTGGACTTCTTCATTATAGATTCTCTTTCCTACTACATTTTAGTTTGATTCCTTACATACATATTAAAATCATTTTATTAGTGTTACCAAAAGCTTGACTTCCTCAGTCCAAAGAGTGAGGATGCAACCTATTATGAGTAAGGCAAAATCAAAACCTGGTATACAAAGAGTCCTTCATTCTAGTCCAAGACTTAAAATGTTTTCATGGATATTAAAGACTTTGATAAAATGAAGAAAGAGATCGCTTAGTTCTGCTTAGCTCACTCTAGATCAGAAAGAACAAACTCAAACACAAGGCAGATAATAAAGAGATACAGTGGTCAGACTGCTAAACAAAGCTCTCACTCCCTCCAGGAGTGAATCAACAGACTCCACCACCATTGTCTGGCAAGATGTTGATCCAGAGCTGCTGGTTCTACACATTTCCAAATTCCAAATATATTGATTTTTTTCATTAATTTTCAACATTAAAATAATTAATTTTATTATGAGGCTCTCAAACATATATAGCTTTGTATTTTGTGTCTACTCACTCCCGTTTATGGCCCATCCCATATGCCCTAGCCCACTTCCTAGAAAAACATGGATTCTTCAATTTGAAATTTCATGGTATTTAAATGTGGGAAACCAAGTTAAGAAAAAAGATAGAGTAAAGAAGAAAATAGAGTTTCTAAACACCTTCATAGCTGGAAGGCTGTTCAGAATGTCACTCGAGAGCTCCTGGGTCACAGTGCTCCAATGCTCCTGACCCAGAGGTGGCATTCAGTTTGACAGTGAAGGTTAGGTGATGGTCAGGCTGGAGAGACGGCTCAGCCATTAAAGGTGCTTGAACGCAAAGCCTCATGGGGTGGCCTTGATTCCCCAGTACCTAACTAAAGCCCGACACACCAAGTGCACATGTGTCGACTGCGTTTTCAGAGATGAGAGGCCCTGGCATGCCCATTCATTCATTCTCTTTCTCTATCATGCTCTCTCTTCCTCTGCTTAAAAATAAATAAATAAAAGTTTTTTAGAAAAGAAAACTGGATAATGATCGAACTACTTAACCATCACTACAACTAGCAAAAGTTTTAAAAGCACATAACAGCTCTAAATGCCTTAACATGTATTGAGCCATTAGTTCTCACAATACTCCCTTGAGATAAGCATATGAGAGAAGAAGAAAACTGAGCCAAAAAAGACAAAATTAGCCCCAAATCACCTATCTGCAGCTAGGATTTGAACTGAATCCAGGGCACCAAAGATTTAGTTGACAGTTAATGACACTGTTAAGAATTCCCTACCAGCATTGCTTTGGTCCAGGGGTTCCGAAAAGCTGAAGCAAGGTCCAAGAGGATCTGACACATGGTTAAGTATTCACCCATTAACTTTAGTTGATAAATAGTGGGGAGGTCCCAAGGGACCCAGGGCATCAGGAGGATGGCTGGAGAAGATTTACGATTTTGCTTTGGTTCTCTTGGAGGGGGCCATAAAGAAGCTCTGGTCAATACTATTTGCCAGTGAATTTAGAAGCAGTTTGCCACTTATCAAGCCATGCCGTTTGTCCTGTTGCATCATGATGTTAGGAAGCAGTGCGGGTGTGAGGCAATTACTAAAGAGACATGAGCTGTGATTAGTATCACCCACGTGCCATGAAGCGCTGAGCGTCTGTGTCTGAAAATTGCTTCATTCCAGGGTACCTCACAAGTCACAGCCAGCCTCAAGGGAGGTCCCAGCAGATCCTACACCTATGTCCTACCTAAGCATCTCTAGATTCTGAATGCCACAAGCCAGCGGACCATCTCAGAAAGATGAGGGCATTTAAGGCAATGGGAGGATTTTCTGGGTGGGGGGAGACAATATGACCAACATACTCTTCCTTGGATTCTACAGTATACTTTTATTATTAAACAGGTAAAATATTTTATAAATTGAGTACTTCAATAGCCAAGGAAACTAGGCTATGCTTTCCCTGAAAGGACACTTGAGCCAAAGATAGAGAGGTGAGGTAAGCCAGGTAGCAAGTACATGAGGGCTGGAGAGATGGCTTAGCCGTTAAGCATTTGCCTGCGAAGCCTAAGGACCCATGTCCAACTCGGCAGATCCCACATAAGCCAGATGCACAAAGGTGAGACAAATGCAAGGTTGCACATCCCCACTAGGTGGCGAAAGCATCTGGCATTTGATTGCAGTGGCTGAGGCCCTGGCATGCCGTTTCTCTTTCTCTCTCTTTCCCTCTTAAAAAAAAAAAAGAACCATGGGACTGGAGAGGTGGCTTAGCTGTTAAGGTGCTTGCCTGCAAAGCTGAAGGATCCCGGATCTACTCTCTAGGATCCATGTAAGCCAGGTACACAAGGTGGTACATGAATCTGGAGTTCGTTTGCAGTGGTTGGAAGCCCTGGAGCACCCGTTCTCTTTCTCTCTCTCTCTCTCCCTCTTCCCCTTTCTCAAATAAATAAATAAATATTTTTTTAAAAAGAACTATGAGCATAAGCACAGGTATGAAATTCCATGTTGATTGCATGGCATAAATTTGCAAACCTAATTCATGTTAATTCAGACGTCTCAAAATTCTACCACACTAGGCTGATCTTCTGACATTTCTACCAGAGTAATGCTTCCCATATCAGAAAGGTTTCTGCTTGCATGCTGTCAGATGCTTCCTTTACTTCATGTGCTCAAACGACCATAATGAATGTGCTGCACTCCAGGGCATTTCCACAATTCTTCCGTTTCTCTTCGCAGCGTTTGTCTTAAAGTTGTGTATATGTGTGGTCTCGGTGGTCAGCCTGACAGGTTTTAGAAGGAATCTCCGTGTATGAATGTGAGGAGGGCTTTCTAGATGAGGTTAAGTGAGGTGTGGAGACCCACCCCAGAGGTGGGTGGTGCATTCCACGGGCTGGGGTCCTAGACTGGACTAATGGGAGCGAGCTAGCTGAACAGCAGCACCATTCATTCGGCTCTCTTGTTCTGTGTGAGCTGCTTCATGTTCCTGCCCCACACAGAGAGCGACAGTCCCCACAGACAGCGACAGTATCCCCTTACACTGTCTTTCTTGGGTGCTTTCCTCAAGGATTTTGTCTCAGCAATAAGAAAGGTAACTAATGCAGTATGGCTTAATATGTGTGTAATTGTGAGTTTCAATTCACTGCCATAACCAAATTAACTAAAAAAGGCTTAACCTAAAGGAATTCTATCAAGCATTAAATTTTAGACTCTTTAACCCAAAAAAATTTCCTTCCAATATAGTAACCAGTGTTATTTAGATTCTAAATATCACTGATTTTATTCGTTTACTTTTAATTTTCTATAACACCTACCTTTTTAATATCAGTACTTTATTTTGACCCCTATATAATGGTCATTGTTTTAGGTACAATCATTAGTGCACTTATCAAACACTCTGGTGTTCTTAATGATGGAGCACATAAAAAAGCAAGCAAATAAAAAATGATTATCATCAAGCTTTAACCTTTGCTAGAAATAATGGAGGAAAGAATCAATGACTGTCAAATTTACAAGTATTTACAAAAAAAAAGGGCCATGTTTCTCGTCACCTAAAAGTGTTTTCTACAAAGAAAAGGGAAGAAAATGTACTAAAAATATTTACTGAAGGCTGAACAGATGGCTTAGCAGTTGAGGCACTCGTCTGCAATGCCAAAGGACCCAAGTTTGATTCTCCATACCCACAAAAAGCCAGATGCACAAAGTGGCACATGTAACTGGAGTTGGCCTGCAGTGGCTGGAGTCCCTGGTGTGCTCACATTCATTCATTCACTCACTCATTCATTCACTGTCTCTCTGCCTGTTTCTCTCATAAATAAATAAATAAAACTTTGAAAAAGTGCTTACTGAAGGAATATTGTCAACAGTAGATCACAAACCAGTCGAAAAGGATGCACACTTATTAACCCAGTATTGCCACTCTGGCAACTTGAACCAGCAACCTCACACTGTGAGGTCATGAACGCCCATCACCACATTCATCATAACAATGCAAACTTGAAAACAGCCTGGAGAAAGCTAATCAACTAAGTCCATTATGGTAATTATCTTCAGTGAGGTTGCGGCTTAAAAGTAAGTGCTTCAGTTTCCCATCTTTCATCTCTTGGGTTATCAGTCTTTACCTATGTGCTCCTGCAACCAGTGCTACCCCTGTCCTAACCACCTTGGGTACTACTACCATGGTGTTTCTAGAAACCACAACTTTCATCTTACAATTTGTCTGCTAGGTTGTCTACAATTACCCATCACCTTTAGGGAAAAAATTAAATTCCTATTCTCAGAGGCTGTATGCAACCCAGCTTCACCACCTTCTCTGGCCTACACATCTGGTCCTTTCTCACACAAACCATACCTCTACCTAGCCCAACTCGTTTATTTTTTCACTTTTCATATCCACATTTCCTTCTTGCTCAGACTTCTGCTGATATCTAGCTTATCTAAGATAGATCAGGACTGACTCTTTTCAACACCCCTAATACCCTGTGGGCAGTCTGCTGTAGCCACCCTGTGAGTAGCTAGTTGGAAATGAGCGGGCTAGAAAGTCATGGACCCCTCCTTCAACGAGCTGTGGAGGCTACCTCCTGTGTCCCTAGTACAGCAGCACACTGATTCTGAGGCACAGCTGTCACCTCCTCAGAACTGGAAGTAGTTAACATCTGTGACCTTCACAAGTGGTTTGGTGACTGGTTGATATAACATTCTGTGATATAGACATACTGTGATTCAGGGCAAATCTAGTTCTGTACCCCCAAGAGACTAGCCTGGAACTAGAAAGTAAAAGTTATACACTCGAAGACATGATAGCAAGACGGGAACAACGACCCCTTAGTACAACATGGAAGACCCCAGAAGCCCCTCCCTCAATAGAGTTGCTTACAGATACTCACTGCTGAGCTTGCCTACTTTCTGAATTTTAACTCAGAATGCGGGACTTTGACTTTTCTCTCTTTCTACCTCACCTTTTCAGACATCAGCCAAACTTCTGAGCCCAGCCAGCTTGCCCTGACGCCCACGTATCCGCTGCCCCTCTGAAGACACCTTTCCCACGCAGCTGCGGCCACGCTTCCACTTCCCAGCCTGCCCGCTCTCTCTAGGTTGGCTTGTTTGTTTGCTTTCCATTGGATTTGGAGAACAAAGTATAAGAAAATAAACACTCAAAACTAGAAAACCCCAAAGCTTAAGTGTCTGTATTCCTGAGAAACCCCTTGGCTATTCCTGTCTACATTTTTCCCGCTGTCCCTGCGTGCGCAGCCCTGAGCTTAGCATGTGACTTGCCCTCCCTCGCCCTTTCCTCCCTGCCTAACTGTTGGCTTTGACTTAACCCTAACCCTTCTCAAAACATGTTTGTCAGGGAAGGAAACCTCTAATTTCAGATTCTGTACCTAGAGCTTACTCTCCAGAACCCCCACTCTCGTCCACCTCCGTCCTAACTGGCAAACACCTGGGAAAGGATTCAGTTCCTATCCAGGCAGTCAGCATAGGATCCTGCCAGCTCTAACCACGGCATAATGTCAGTGAGAACCCAGCTACCGTGATCATCGGTCCAGGGCCACAGATCCTTCCCTTCCTCACCTCTTCACACCTCCTGACCTTGAACCTTTACCTTGAGCCCTGCCTCCTGCAGGAAAGAATCCCTTCCACTAGCCTCCTTCCCCAGGAACCCTCTCCCAGTCCAGTGTTTTCTGCCGTTTGAGCCCATGCCTCTGAGCACCTGACCGGCAGCCATCTTGTCTTTAGATGCTGAGATGTCAGATCAGGACAGACACACACACACACACACACACACACACGCACACATGCACGTGCACGCACACACACAGGCCTTGCTGACATGGACCTTGAGCCTATGGATACCACCCCGCTTTCTAAGGCTGTCATCTTCCACTCTCCACTTGTTTCCACCACTTTGTTGGATGGCCAACTGGAGTTTGCCAATTTGATATTGGAGCTGTCCCTCCAACCACTCTGGGTGAATAACTGGACAGAAGTATGACAACTGGGTCCTTGGGAAGAATTCTGCTTCCTCGGCAGCTACTGCACCCATGTCACCAGATCCTAGCCTCCCACTGGCAGCGCAAGGCAACTCAGATTTGCACTCATGACACTAGCCTGTGTCCTTGGCACATCTGACACCATTTAATGGGATGTTGGAAAGCACCTTTGAGCTTCATACGTGGCCACACCACTACTGGCCTCACATTAACCGCAACAATATATCTTTTTTCTTTTCTTTTCTTTTCTTTTTGTTTTTTTTGAGGTAGAGTCTCACTTTAGCTCAGGCTGATGTGGAATTCACTACGTAGTTTCAGGATGGCCTTGAACTCACAGAGCTGTACCTGCCTCTGCCTCCCAAGTGCTGGGATTAAAGGTATGTGCCACCATGACTGACTAGACTCAATAGGAATGAGTCAACATTTTCTAATGAAACATGCATAACAATCAAGACTGCCACATTGAAGCATGAGACCAGAGAAACGACTGACAAGTACCTCCCCTTCAGAGTGGATTATGAAAAAAATTTGGGGTATTCTGCAGACCTGAAAGGAGCCCAATAGGTTAATATCATCCAATCAGCTTTTCTTGATAAAGTATGACATGAGATGGGCGTGGTGGTACACTCCTTTAATCCCAGCACTCGGCAAAGGCTGAGGTAGGAAGATTGCTGTGAGTTTGAAGCCAGCCTGGAACTACAAAGTGAATTCCAGGTCAGACTGGACCAGAACGAGACCCTAGCTAAAAAAAAAAAAAAAAAAAAAAGGGCTGGAGAGATGGCTTAGCGGTTAAACGCTTGCCTGTGAAGCCTAAGGACCTCGGTTCGAGGCTTGGTTCCCCAGGTCCCACGTTAGCCAGATGCACAAGGGGGCGCACGCGTCTGGAGTTCGTTTGCAGAGGCTGGAAGCCCTGGCGCGCCCATTCTCTCTCTCTCCCTCTATCTGTCTTTCTCTCTGTGTCTGTCGCTTCAAATAAATAAATAAAAAATTTAAAAAAAAAAAAAAGACAAGAACTCCATTAAAATTTTCTCTAGAAAGACTGGAGGCAGAGAACCTACTGTGATTTTTTTTTTTTTAGAGTTTTTCTTTTAACTATACTTTCCTGGATGCCATTTCTTGCCTAAAGGGTTATGATTGCTCTCTTGGAAAGACACACAAACATTTCTCATGCTTCTCTATATCATAGATAAACATGGTGACATTTCAAAGAATTCCCTGAACATTAAAAAGCAATAGAAACTAGGGGACCAGGGAAATGGCTTAGCGGTTACAGCATTTGCCTGTGAAGCCTAAAGACCTGGGTTCAATTCCCCAGGACTCTCCTAAGCCAGATGCACAAGGGGGCACATGTGTCTGAAGTTCGTATGCAGTGACTAGAGGCCCTAGCATGCCCATTCTCTCTCTCTCTCTCTCTCTCTCTTTCTCTCTCATAAATAAGTAAAATATTTTTAAAAAAAAAACATAGAAACTAAAGTCAATCCCTACAGCATCCATCAGAGCCTCCCACAGGAATGCACTTAGTGTTCCTAAAAACAGACAGCAGGAGGGGTGGATCTCTGGTCTCATCTGATATGGCATATGTTTCTTCCATGATGTGGGCTTGTCTTCCTACACTGGAATTTTCTGTGTTGAGTTATAAATGGCACAGGACAAAGAATCATCCAACTGAGCACAGCACCCAGTTCAGTATCACAATGACCTTCATGAAATAGACTTTAACCACTTCCACTCTCTGCCATCTGCCCAAGTTTCCCAATGACATACAACCACACAGTCTACACAGAGAAATGACAATGTACTTTTGACTACTTTCTCATCACCAGTGCTAAGAATGTGGCTGAATGCAAGGCTTTATGGCACTGTTTTGAAAGGAAAATATTAACCATTCTTTAGGGAAGCATCAAATCTAGGATTAATAACAGTTCATTTTCCTGAAGATCATGACAGACTGTGTTTGGGTTTGGGAAGTAATCACACTGAGGAACTTGCATCACACGCCATCTGCCCTTCTGAGTGTGGAGTCTTTGCTCAGCTGCCATGGGTTTGCAGTTCACCTCACGCTGCTGCTGCTCACGGCCCCAGAGCATCTGCTGTGGAGCACAATCATTGTCCTGCTCCTGACATTGCTTACTGGGAAGAGAAATGCCGGAGACCATCTCCCTCCCTCTTCACATAGATTTTTGTCCTCTTGAGATTGTAATCATCATGGACCAGATATTGTACAAAGGTCATGTGGTGGAGAGCTGGGTCAAATGTTCTGCCTTAAGAAAGTCTTCATTGCATTTATTAAATGTAATGTTCTGTTTCATTTATCAAGATCATTTTCCAAGCCAAATTCAATGCCTCATGCTTGACTCCCAGCACTCAAGAGGCTGAGGCAGAAGAATTGCCAAAGGTTGAGGCCAGCTTGGAATATACTCACTTTAGTGAGTTTAAGAATAGCCTGGAATATGGCAAAATTATGTATCAGAATGAGTTTTTGCAGGGCGTGGTGGCACATGCCTTTAAGGGAGGCAGGGGTAGGAGGATCAATGTGAGTTCAAGGCCACCCTGAGACTACATAGTGAATTCCAGGTCAGCCTGAGCTAGAGTGAGACCCTACCTTGAAAAACCAAAAAAAAAAAAAAAAAAAAGACCAGAGTTTTTTTCCAAACAATATACTATGTCTCTTTCTGTTAAAATTGTGAATATTAAAACCATATTGTCAGTTTTTTCTATTCTCCTAAAATCAACATTTTGTCTAGACTGGTATTAGACAAGGTGTGGGTCTTTAATAGAAGCTGAATTGCCTAGACTCTTCAGCTAAAATAGTGAGAGTTGGGGATAATAAATAGATTCAGGTAGCATATGAAGCCTAATCCGTGAAGTTCACAGTGAGACACCTTCCAGTGAGTTGTTAGCCAGGGAGGGCCCTGATGCCCTGAAAACTCTACAGGCCATTGTCAAGGCTCTTATTTGCCCACCAGAACTAGATAGTAATACCATATTGCTAAAGATTCCAGGTACTTGGGCTGCAAGTAACTGAAAAATCAAGCTGGAGATGAGCTGGAAGACTTCTCCCTGCTGACAAGCTGTCAAGATTCCGGAAAGAGCTCTGCAGCACACAAGTTTTTGGGGTAGAAAGGTCATCAACAGTCTTAACCAGCTCTTCAAGCCTTGCAGCTGGCCATCCAGGCCAAATGTGCCAACTGGTACAATGGTGGCATGTCTGTTTGGGGGAAGCAGTGGCTCTCTAATTGGACCGAAGGCCCATCCACAGGAGGGACATCATGCCTGGCACTGAAAACCTAGTCAAAAGCCTATGGCTAGAGCAGTCTTAAGCCTTAAGGGGGTCAACTACTACTGTTATCTGCCTAAATGCAAATATTATGCCCACCAAAATACCCTCTAAACATTTATTTTTATGCCCATATATTAATGCTACTCTCACTTTTGGTTAGTTAGTGAGGTTTCTCTTTCCATATGGTAGTGGCCACTGGGTGATTCAAAACTCACCATAGTGCTGAGAATAAAAACCAGTAGAGTGGTATTCAGTACTAAGTGAGACATCTTATCTCAACCTCCAAGGCCCAGGGACCATTGCAGAAGACCTGGTGGAAAGAATGTAAGAGCCAAAGGAAGGGGAGGACTGCTTACAATACTGTCTTCTGGACACAAAGTGGCCTTAATATTCATGGCCTCCAGCAGTTGACACAATCTACACAAGACATGCATAACAATCACATCAAAATAGAAGAGAGTATAATTGGAAAAAAGAAGATCAGTGGAAGGAATATTTGGGAGGTGGAAATGGAGGTCATGGGAGGGATTTATGATCATGGTATATTGTCTATGCTTTTCAAATTTAAAAAGTTAAAAAAAATAAAAATCTCAGACTGCTACTAATGTTCATATTTTTACATTCTCTTTTTGCTAAACAATTATTTATAACTACAAATTTCCCTTTGGATAAACAAGCTCTCACACATAACATGTCTGTAACCTGATGCCTGTGAAAATGGCAGACACTGTAGATTATGCCATAGCTCTTGCTGAGTGAGTCCCTTAATTGCATAGCCTTGTTCTGACTCTATGTGGAAAGTGTACTCTCCCATCTTCCTTCCAAAGAACACTGCTTGTATTTATTACTTTTAGACATTGCTCCATTTTTCTTTAGAGTCTACAGAGCTTCTCCACTAGATGGAGGACAGATCAGACCTATTCTCTTTGCATCACTATGCTATGTACCATCCACTGGCTAACCACTGCACCTTACACACAGTAAATCTGCTACTCAGGTTACACTGTCTGAATTTCATCTATAAAAATTCTTCAGGGCTGGATAGATGGCTTAGTAGTTGAAGCACTTGCCTGCAAAACTGAAGGATCCAGGTTCATTTCCCTAGCACCCACATAAAACCAAATGCACAAGATGGCACATGCATCCAGAGTTCATTTGCAATGGCTAGAGGCCCTGGAATGTTGCCTCTCTCTCTCTCTCTCTCTCTCTCTCTCTCTCTCTCTCTCTCTCTCTCTCTCTCTCTCCCTCTATCTATCTATTTGCCTCTTCTCTATAACTCTGAAATAAATAAATAAAATATTTTTAAAACTTTAAAATAACATCTTCATAATTGCCTAAAAAAATATCTTGGCACTCTTTCAGACACAAAATGTCCTGGCTACCCATGACCTCGCAGTGCCTGGCACTACCTATAAAAGACCCTCATAATAGGAGGAAAAGATGATGACATCAAAATAAGAGAGAGACTATTTGAGAGGGTGAGGGGATATGATAGAGGATGGATTTGTGAAGGGAAAAGTGGAGAAGGAGGGATTATCATGGTTTATTGTCTATAATTATGGAAGTTGTTAATAATTTTTTTAAAACCTTGGAATGAATCTAACCAAGGTAATAAAGGACCTCTACAATGAAAACTTTAAAACACTCAACAAGATAGAAATTGAATAAGGCACTTAGAAATAGAAAGACACCTAATGTTCATGAATTGGAAGAATAGATATTGTAGAAAAGTCTATCTTACCAAGAGTAGCCTACACATTTAATGAAATCCCCATACAAATTCCAATGACATTCACTCTTCACTGTAAAAAAAAAAAAAAAAAAAATCAATCCTAAAACTCATTTATGAACACACACACACACCACACACATACATACACACACACAAATCCTCAAATTGCCAAAGTAATTCTGAGCAACAAAGATAAGACTGGTGATATCACCATATGCTATTTTAAAATATATTACTGGGGCTGGAGAGATGGCTTAGCGGTTAAGCGCTTGCCTGTGAAGCCTAAGGACCTTGGTTCGAGGCTCGGTTCCCCAGGTCCCACGTTAGCCAGATGCACAAGGGGGCGCACGCGTCTGGAGTTCGTTTGCACAGGCTGGAAGCCCTGGCGTGCCCATTCTCTCTCTCTCCCTCTATCTGTCTTTCTCTCTGTGTCTGTCGCTCTCAAATAAATAAATAAATAAATAAATTTTAAAATATATTACTGGGCTGGAGAGATGGCTTGGCGGTTAAGCGCTTGCCTATGAAACCTAAGGACCCAGGTTCAAGGCTCGATTCCCCAGGACCCACATTAGCCAGATGCACAAGGAGATGCATGAATCTGGAGTTCATTTGCAGTGGCTGGAAGCCCTGGGGCACCCATTCTCTCTCTCTCTCCCTCTGCCTCTTTCTCTCTCTGTCTGTCACTCTCAAATAAATAAAGAAAAAAAAAGGCAAGAGTCTTCTGCTTCTAAAAAATAATAATAAAATAAAATATATTACTGAGCCATAGTAATAACAATAGTGTGGTACTGGCACAAAAGCAGACGTGTAGATCAATAGGATAAATAGAGGACCCAGATGTAAACACAGGAAGATACAGCCATTAGATTTCTGACAAAACTTCCAAAAATATTCACTGGAGAAAAGATAGCCTCTTTAATAAATAGTGCTGGGAAACTGGATATCTATATGTAGTAGGATAAATATAGATCTTTTTCTCTCTCAAGGCACAAGAATCAAGTCCAAATGGATCAAAGATCTTAATATCAGATTTGAAATTCTGAAGCTGCTAGAGAGAAAAGAAGGGGAAGCACTTCAATATATAGGCTTAGGCAAGGACTTAGAAACCCAGTTGTCCAGGAAGTAAGACCATTAATCCACCATTGTGATCTCATGAAATTAAATGGATTTTGTACAACAAAAGACTCTGTGAATAGAACAAAGAAGCAGCCTACAGAATGAGAGAAAATCTTTGCCGGCTATACATCTGACAGAAAATTAATATCTAGGATTTACAAAGAACTCTAAAAGCTAAATAATAAGAAATCAAACAACCCAGTCAATAAACAGGCTGTAGAGCTGAATAAAGAATCTCAAGAAAAAAAGAAATGTAGGTGACCAATAAACATCTGAAAACATGTTCTACACTCTTAGCCATCAGGAAAATTAAAATTAAAACTATTTTGAGGACTTCTGGCCAAGATGGCGACCGCCTAGCTGGCTGCAGATACCAGGGAAAGAAAGATAGATGCAGATCCTAAGGAGAGAGCTGCCCCAACATACCTCAAAAGGGGCCCCGACTGAAACTAAGGACAATTGGCAAAACAAACAAGGGTGATGTTTTCCTGATGATCTGGATACCAGCACAAAGGGGAAGGAGACCAACACAGAGAAAAATCAACTCCTACCAAATCAGAGGCCCCCAACACCTCAGCATGAAGCAGACCAAAAATGAACCCAACATGGCTCAGGGAAATTTTGCGGAAGAGGGGGCGGAAAGAATGTCAGAGTCACATGTTGGGTCATGATATGCAGAGACATTTATCATACCAATAACTGTGGGCTAACTCCACAATGCACGACCCATTTACATCAACAAGGAGGGTCCAATGGGAGGGGGTAGATCATGCATGAGCCTAAAAAATGGTACCAAACTGCCTGTATTTGCTGAAAAGAAAACTAATAAATTAAATTTAAAAAAAAAAAACTATTTTGAAATTCCATCTCACTCCTGTCAGAATGGCTATCATCAAGAAATTAAATGACAATAAGTTCAGGCAAGGATGTGGAGAACTAAGAACCCATTGTTTGTGAGAAGGTAAAATGGTACAGCCAATGTGGAAATCAGTGTGGAGGTTCTGAGGCAGCCAAAAATAGATACCATATGATTCAGCTATACCACTCCTTGGCATAATGACTCCACTCATTAGTATAGAGATAATTGCTCATCCATGTTTATTGCTGCTCTATTCACAAGAGCTAGGAAATGAAACCAGCCCGTATGCCTGTCAGCTGATGAATGGATGGATAATGAAGATGTGGTACTTTTACACATTGGAGTTTTATTCAGCCATAAAGAAAAGTAAAATTATAAAACTTGTGGTAAAGTAGGTGGATCTGGGAAAATTCTACTAAGTGTATACCATACTGAGTTTACCTATACTAAATGTACCCAGTGTACCTATAGTAAGTGTACCCAGACTCAAAAAGTCAACTGCCACATGTTCTCTCTCATTTGTGGATCCTAGCTGTTAATGTTTAGATTTGCATGTGAGTTGGATTAAAGTCACTCATAGAAGCCAGGGAGCCAGAAAGGTGCCCTGAGGGAGGGAAGAAAGGGAAAAGATTCAGGGGATGTTACAGTAGATATACAAAGAGAGGGGCAGAAACTGGGGTGAAATAGTCTGAGTGGTGTCAGGGGAGGAGATGGAGTAAAGGAGGGGATGGGAGGAAGATTAATCAAAATTTTAAGATGTTATGAATAATCCATATGAAAACCCACTTCTTCACTAGCTAAACAATATATGTTTTAAAAAGAGAGAAAGATTTTGGGCAAAAGTTCCCTGTGGAAGTGGACAATGGTGTGCCCAGAAGCCATAGATATTTACAAGAAATTTTAGTGCCGGGGTGGGAAACATTGCAGGAGAGTTCTGGGTCAAAAAGGCTGCTGATGCCCCCCAAATATTACAGACTCTTGCCAAGTTTCTTGGTTGCCCAGAAAAACTAAATGGGGAGAACCTCCTGCTGAAGCCTTCACATTCTTGGGCTGCAGATCGCTGAGAAGTCAAGCTGGAGCTGAGCTGGAAACCTCCTCCCTAGTGACTAGCTGTCAGGATGCTGGAAAGGGCTATGCAGGCCTTTTGAGGGAGAAAAGTTATCAATGCTCTCAACTAGCAGAACTAGCAGTACACCTGAAAGCTTTATAGTTGGCCAACCAGGCCAAATGTATGAAGTGGTGGAATGATGGCATGTCTGTTATTATGGGGGAATCCAAGAGCTCTCTGAGTAGACTAGAGACCTGCTCTATGGGAGGGAATTCATGCCTGGTACTGAAAACCTAACCAAAAGCCCATGCCTGACAATGTCATAACCCAAAGGAGGAAACAATTGTCTGGCCAATTGGGTATATTATGCCCACCAAACTGCCCATTAAATGCTCATTTTTATGCCCACATATTAATACTACTCTCACTTTTAGTTAGAGAAGCTTATCTTTTCAGATGGTGGTGAACACTGGAGATATTCAGAATTACCAAAGTCTTGATAAGAAGTGACAATGACTGAGACATCTCTATCACACCCTCCAAGTTTCAGAGACCATTGCAGAAAAGGTAGTATAAAGAAAAGAGCCAAAGCCAGGTGTGGTGACACACGCCTTTAATCCTAGCACTTAGGAGGCAGAAGTAGGAGGACTGTCATGAGTTTGAGGCCACCCTACGACTACATAATGAATTGCAGGTCAGCCAGGGCTAGAGCAAGACCCTGCCTCAAAAGAAAAAAAAAAAAAAAGCCAGGTGTGGTGGAGCACACCTTTAATCTCAGCACTCAGGAAGCAGAGGTAAGTGGATACTGTGAGTTCGAGGCCACCCGGAGACTACACAGTGAATTCCAGGTCAGCCTGAGCTAGAGTGAGACCCTTCCTTGAAAAACCAAAAACAAAAAAAAAACAAAAAAAAGGAATATAATCCAGGGGTTTAGTGGTTAAGTTGCCTGCCTGCAAAGCTTAAGGACCTAGGTTCAACTCCCCAGAACCCATATAAGCCTGATGCACATGGTGACTCATGCATTTAGGGTTCATTTTCAGTGGCTAGAATACCCATTGTCTGTCTCTCTCTCTCTCTCTCTCTCTCTCTCTCTCTCTCTCTCTCTCTCTCTCAATCTCTCTCTCTCTCTCTCTCTCTCCCTCTCTCATAAATAAAAATAAAATAAAATAAAGTAAAGAATGTAAAAGCCAAAAGAAAGGCAGGAGCACCAGACACAAAGTGGCCATGGTATTCATGGCCTTACAGGGGCTTCCATAAGACCTACCTAATAGGAGAGGTTGACACCCAAGTAGAGAAGGGATTCAGTGGCAAGAAAGGATTCAGTGGGGGTAAAAAGGAGGATTGTGGGAGAGAATTATGATTATGGCATCTTCTCTATGTATACAGAGGTTGTCAATAGTATGTTTGAAAAAAACTTCATTTTTTCCAAACTTAATCATAGCTTACCTTCAAATATACACTTCAGTCTTCCATAATGGTCTGTTAGAAATGCAAGACTAAAAGTTGGGTTACATGCACATTAAGAACTGATGAGAAATGCTACATGTTTACAAGTGATTACTTTAATGCATTCCAGACTCAATGAGTGGCTATCACTCTTTAGTATGCAATGTATTTCAAGTATAATTCACAAGCAGTTTTTCATCTTTAGTCATTTAACCTGAAAGAGGTATTAGAATTTGATACAAGCTTAGAGGAAATCAAAGAGTATCCTCTTGGTAATAACTAAAAACATAATAAACACTTTGTGGCTCACTCTGCTTCTAGAAGTTGATACTTAATGAAGGTATTTTAAGTGACTACCCACACTAAGCTTTCCTAGGTGGGGATTCTGAACTGTTTAGCTATGAGCTCACTGTCATACAGACAAGAGTCCCTTCAAAGCAGACACACAGCAAGTTCAGCCACGCACCCTCCGTCTTACTCATGCTCACATAAGTTACCTGCACTCATAAAAGCCAGAGCTGTCAGTACTTTGGTAAATAATACTTTAATTATTAGCTTCATACCTCCTGCACAAGGTCCCCTTCATCACTCATCTCAACACTTTTTAAATTAAAGTCAGCTTTGAAAGCCTCAGTGCTTTCCACATGCATTTATATGTGCACGTCCAACAAAGCCTGCACATGATGAATTCCATGGGACTTTACACATCAGGCTCCAGAAAGTCATGCCCAAGTTCAGTCTGCTAGAAGTGCTCAGAAGAGTCACATGACACACGCTCCTTTCTGCCTCACTCCCTGCACACAAAGCTTAAAACTGTTGACGGACTGTTTTTCCCTCCAACATACCGAACCTTTGTTGTATAACAACGTGTTCTGGAATGAGATCTATTGTTCTACTCAGATGATGAAACATTTATTAGACTGCTATGCTACCAAAACCCACAGACAGCAATATTCATGGAACAATATAACTTCTAAGCCACCTAGATTTGTTCCAGTGTCAAGATGAACTCATTTGTGGCTCACATTTTTGTTTATTTCTGGGTCCCCTCCTGCCTCCAGATGATTCTAGTCCTTCATTCCATTAACCATTTTTTTCACCAAATGTCAGTTTCTGACAAGTCCCAGTCCATCCACATTGTCCACAATGAGCTTAGAGTCACTCCACAGGCTGCCTGACCCACCTGGGTTCTGACTCGTCAGAGTCAGTATGAAATGCTTCCTCTACACTTCTCAGGGGAGGTTGAAGTTACCTTTCTACAACTGCACAGACAGTTGCTGGGAACAATGATAGAGATCTTCTCAATCAAACCAAGGCCTGGCTAAGCATTTTCTGTGTGTGAGCAGACAGCCTCCACTGCCGATCACGTCTGCCCCAGTCTTCCCTGCTTCAGCAAGCCTAGACTGAATCCGATCTCAAAAGCCCCATTCCCCAATGACAATGAAAATTGTTCGCCTTCTTCGTCACTTGGGCTGTTTCTAGGCCTGGTTGTCATGTGTCTGCTCAGTGCTGCCAGCCTGCATCCAGACTGGGATTCAAAGCTACTTCTGCTCTGCATCCCAGCACACGGGGCTGGACTCCACCGCCCATCCCTCCTCCTCCTAGCTGGTTCTACTTCTCCAGCTCTCACCTAAGGGGTTAAATTTCCACAGGCCTTGAGCCAGGTGACTCATCTGGTTATCAATTCTGAAGACTCTTTCTTTCTATGCTCCAAACTATTTCAGCTTCCAGAGCATGTGCCATTATTCTATAAATTTTATTTTATTTTATTTTTTTTATTTATTTATTTATTTTATTTATTTATTTTTTTTTTTGGTTTTTCGATGTGGCCTACTCTAGCTCCATAGCTCAGGCTGACCTGTAATTCACTAGGTAGTCTCAGGGTGGCCATGAACTCATGGTGATCTTCCTACCTCTGCCTCCTGAGTGCTGGGATTAAAGGTGTGCTCCACCATGCCCGGCCAATTTTTTTTTTTTAATTCTGAAATGATTCTCTTTGTCAGAGAGTTGAACTAACTATCCAAGCTGGGTTACTTATTAGAGCATGTTAAGAACAAAATCCTTTCATTATAGAATTATCACAAATTTACTCCTGGAAATCTTACTAACATTTATTTCATTTCATCTTTTTTTCTCATGTTTTTATAACCTCCTCTCCTCAATGTGTACCCATAAGTTTCTTCCATCCTTTCCTTAACCCTTGATTTATGCCCCTTAAAAAATGTAGCCTATGGGCTGGGGAGATGGCTTAGCAGTTAAGCACTTACCTGTGAAGCCCAAGTACCCAGGTTCGAGGCTCCAGGACCCATGCCAGATGCACAAGGTGGCACACGCATCTGGAGTTTGTTTGCAGTGATTGGAGGCCCTGGCACACCCATTCTCTCTCTACCTGCCTCTTTCTCTCTGTGTCTCTTGCTTTCAAATAAATTAATTAAAATAAACAATTTTTAAAAGAAAATGTAGCCTACTTCTGGGCTAGGGAGAATGCTTAATGGTTAAGGCACTTGCCTGCAAAGCCAAAGGACCCTGGATTAACTGGCCAGGACCCACATAAGCCAGATGCACAAGGTGGCGCATGGGTCTGGAGTTTGTTTGCTGCAGCTAGAGGCCCTGGCATGCCCATTTTCTCTCTCTCTCTCTTTCCCTCTCTCAAATAAATAAAGAATTTAAAAATACATAGCCTGTTTTAAACTTGCATATATGGACTGGAGAGATGACTAAGTGTTCAAAGGTGCTTGATTGTATAGCCTGACTGCCTAGATTCAGTTCCCTGAGTACACATGTAAATCCAGATACAAAAAATAGTGCATATATCTGTAGTTCATTTGTAGCACCAAGAGACCTTGGCATGCCCAGTATACTTCTCTCTCTCTCAAACAAACAAATATATTTTACAAAATATAAATAAGGGCTGGAGAGATGGCTTAGTGGATAAGGCACTTGTCTGTGAAGCCTAAGGACCCAGGATTGATGGCCCAATAACCACATAAGCCAGATACACAGGGTGGCATATGTATCTGGAGTCTGTTTGCAGCTGCTAGAGGCCCTGACATGCCCATTCTCTCTCTCTCTTTCTCTCTCTTCTTTCTTCTTCTTTCACTCTCTCTCTCTCAAATAGATAAATTAAAAAATATTTTAAAGAAAACAAAATATATATAAACTTGCATGTAGTATTTTACAGAGATTCAGCATGAAACTTTTGTTCCTTGAAAGTATTTTTTCTACAATTGAATCATTATTTTTGTTTGCATAATCAGCTCTACCTTATTTCTTTCTTTGTCCTTTCACTTACTTATTTTTGTCTCAGTCTTACAAATTCCATATCTTCTCACTTCCTCACTATATCTTACTTTTCTTCCCTCCTTTATTATAATAGTTTATTCCCTGTTCTTACTTTCAAACCTGGATATATGAAAACATTTCCATTTCTTTCCTAAGTGCTAAAGAACTAAATTGTTGTTTACAATTTTTTTTCTAATGTTATTCAAGTCTGAATAATGATTCTTTTAATAAACTTCAGTGATTCATCTATTTAGTTTCGAAAATCAATATCAATATAAAACCATACATAATGTTTCCAGATAGACAATGTTATTGTATAAAATATTACAATTTAAATGAGGTACTCCATCCATGGCCACACTCTTTTCTTTAGCCTTTAAAATAAGAATTAATTCCACATGTAATATGTAAAATATTAGAATTAACATGACATGGAGTTTATATGCTTATGATAAGTATCATTGTTTGAGTCAGGTCTCCCCCAAAAACTTAGGTGTTCTGAATGCTAGGTCCCCAGATCATCACAATTTGGGAATTAAAGCCTCCTGGAGGTGGTGTATTGTTGGGGCAGACTTATGGGTGTTATAGCCAGCTTCCTCTTGCCAGTGTTTGGCACACTTTCCTGTTACTGTTAGCCATCTGATGTCGGACAGGAGGAGATGTCCACCCTCTGCTCATGCCATCATTTCCTCCTGCCATGAGGGAGCTTCCCCTTGAGTCTATAAGCCAATATAAACTGTGTTTTGTTTTCGCTTTTTTTTCCACAAGCTGCTCTTGGTGGGGTGTTTACTGCCAGCAATGTGAACCTGATTGCAACAATAAGGAAACAGGATAAACAACTAGATTTTCTTAAGTTGTTAGAATTTCTTTATTCCTAAAAATAATTAGTTTCAAAATTGTTTATCCTAGTTGCCCTGGTTATTATAAATGTGCAGTTTAATTAGTTGTTAAATAAATCAATGTGAAGAAAGATATTGATGTTTCTTTAAAACTAAGCTAAAGCCAGGTATGGTGGTTCATGCCTTTAATCCCAGCACTTGGGAGGCAGAGGTAGGAGGATCACTGTGAGTTCGAGGCCAGCCTGGGACTACATAGTGAATTCCAGGTCAGCCTGGGCTAGTAAGACCCTACCTCAAAACAAAACAAAAAACTCTAATTAAACTAACCTTAATGTCTTAGACTTGAAAACAGTATATAGTAAAACTTGTATTTGAATATACTTTGGATGATACAACTATAAAAACTAAAAGAATTGTTTTGTTTTTTAGCTTTTTGCATATGTATGTGTATGGTGTATGTGGGTACATATGGGTACACCTGTGAGGGAGTACACATGTATGAGCATGTGTGAAGAAGCCAGAGGTGGATGTATGATATCTTCCTTAGTCACTTTCCACTGTATTCTCCCACTGAATCTAGAGCTCACCATTTTGGCTAGTCTAGCTAGCTAGCGAGCCCTGCTTCTTTTCCAACACTAAAACAAGCATGCACCACCAACCTGGCTTTTATGTGAGCAGTGGGGACCTGAACTCAGGTCTTCAGGCTTGCACATCAATTACTTTTTCCACTGAGCAGTCTCCAAGAAATTTTTGAAACAGAATTGTCCTACAATAATTTGTAGCCATGTTTCATAAAAGTAAACATATTTTATCCACTATAGTAGCAGCTTATAAAGGACAGACACTAGGATTCAGACCAGCAGCTGTGTTTGCATTAGCCAGGACCCTGGCCCAGATTCCATACCATTGGCCGTTAGATGGTAAGATAGAAGGAATGCAGATTTAAAAATGTGACTTCTGGGCTTGAGAAATGGCTCAGTGGTTAAGATGTTTGACTACAAAGCCTAAAGATCCCGATTCAATTCCCCAGTACCCACTTAAAGCCAGATGCACAAGGTGGCTTATGTAGCTGGTGTTCATTTGCAGTGACTGAAGGCCCTAGCACACCCATCCTCTCTCTCTCTTTCTATCTCCCTCTTTCTTTCAAATAAATAAGTAAGTAAATAAAGTGGCTTCTAAGAAAGCATAAGTACATGATAAAGTGAGGGGAATCCCCTGATCTGTGTCCCTTTGTATTAGTGGAAACCTGTCATAAGGTGGCACATAGATCTGTAAAAAGTAGTCATAGGCTTAGGATTGTATGATCCAAATACAGAACAGACATGACTATTTGTAGGAAAAATAAAACTGCCGAGGCTGGGGTAACAGCTTGGCAGATAAAGTGCTGGCCAAATGGGTAATAGGGCCTGAGTTCAAATCCTCAGCACCCATGCAAATGCCAGGGTGGTGGCATGCACTGTGATCCCAGTGCTGGTGAAGTAGAGATAGAGCCCTTAGCACTTACTAGTTAGCTAGACTAACCAAACTGATGAGTCCTGGGTTCAGTACAAGATCCTAAGTCAGAGAATAAGGTGGACAGTAACTGAGGAACACACACAACATTGACCTCTGACCTTCACACGCATGTGCACACATGACCATGCACACCACACATATATGCATACACATAAAAAATCAAATTAACAATCCTTCTTTGGAGGGCACAGAATATTTTGAGTTTTAATGGTTTGCCATGATATATATCTAGCATCCCTAAACACCAAGGATTTCAGATGGCTCCACACGGCATACAGAAGGTGAGTGACTGCTCACAGCACCACACACAGCTAACATGAGACGAAGACAAATTCCACATACTGTTGTCTCTTTTGGGGATCACTGAAATTGAATATTTTTTTTCCATTTTTCAGTGAGAAACAACAATTCTTAAAAACAAACGCTTAAGGAAAAGTGTGAAAATCCCACATATGAAAAGGAACTTAAATGACAACCTGAACTTTTAACCAAAAAAAAAATGAGGTTGGCAAACTTTTTCTGTTTCCATTCATAAGCATTTATTCATTACCTATTATATTCAGAGAGCTGTATCAGTCAAGATGATTATACCCATTTAGTCATGAATATAGAAGATCCAAGCCTTTCCTACCCTCTTCTGAGGCAGCATATGGGAAGACTTCTACTCAAGTACCTCTCTTGCCAGAAAGTTGTAGTGTAATTGAATGGATCCAGAGAAAAGTGACTAAAATGATTAAAGATACTATAGAATTCATTTTATGTGAACAGATTGCAGAAGCTGGAGTTTAGTAAGTACCAACAAGGGGAAACAGTATGTTGTTTACCACAAAGTCTTCTGATGAATTATTGAACAGGACTGGAGGAGCAATGCATGCAGATTATGTAAAACACTAAATCTATTCTTTCATTGTAGGAGAAATGAAAGCACAATGATCCTGTTTTAGTTTCATGTTTCTGTAAATGTTACTACATAGTGTATGAAACCTAAAGTGTATTCTTTCCCAACACTAACTGCTAAAGAAATAGGATAACAACCTAGGATAGCTGACTTTTCATGGTAATAGGCAGTCTGGAGAAGGGAATAGTTTAGGCCATAATAATAGTGACAGAAGGACCTATCTGCCTTATTTCTTTCCACACTTGTGTTTGTTCTACAGTCCATGTGGATTTGTGCCTCCTTCACAAATTGTGACACAGACAACTGGAAGAATGCCACTGAAGTTGATCCCCTTTACTGAGAAAAATAGGGGTGCACAAATTATCAGGAATCAGGCTGTGAAGGTGGTTCAACAGTTAAAGGCATTTACATGCAAAATCTGCTTGTCTGGATTCAATTCCCCAGTAGCCACAAAAAGCCACCAAGAGAAGCATGCATCTGGAGTTCATTTGCAGTAAGAGACCCTGGTGTGCACCCATTCATTCATTCCTCTCCCTCTCTCCCTCTCTCTCTCTCTCTTTCTCCTGCCAAATAAACAAAAGAATATTATGAGGAATAATACTGTGACCCTCAGTAATTCTGCAACTTTTGACTATAAAAGTGCCCCGGCCAGCGGGGAGTTGAACAAGGACTCGAGGAGAAGCTATGAATATCAATGGGGGAAGGCAAACAGACACAAGAAGGAGACCAAGCTAGGTATTTGTCAAGGTCTTGGAGTTTATTTTTACACATAGGTTTTTATAGGGTTGTAGGGGGAAGAAGTCATAATCAGGCCAGAGATCACAGGGTTACTGGCTAAATGCAATTTCTTTGTTTCTTCATCAATTACTAGCAGCACCAGGAGAGGCTATCACGCAGGCATAATGGCTCCTTCATTTCTGGTAATAGATCATGAGATGAGGAAATAGAAGCTTAATTTGCTATATGGCGGTTTCTGTCAACATGGCCGAGGTTTGGTCCATAGCTCCCAACATAAAAGCTTCTAGAAGACCTCTTCACAACCCAGCACCTACCTCTAGCTCTTCCCAGAAATTGCTCATGTTAGTGGAATGGTGACTCTTCATTGTCAGCTTGCTTGGATTCAGAATCCCTTGGAGATGTACCGGTGAGCTTGTCTCTAAGACCATTTCTAGAAAGGAGGAAAGACAAAGCCTGAATGTCAATAGCATAATCCTATGAACTAGGGGTCCAGGTTGAATGAAAGGAGAAAAAGCCATGTGAGTGCCACTGCTGCCTGCCTCTGGTTCCTGACTATTGGGGTGTGAGCATCCCATCAGCAGGCTCCTGCCAATGCAGCCACACGCACACTTTCTTGTCTGCCATGAAGAACTGTATCACCTCAAGCCACGAGCAAAATAAACCTCTCCTTCCTCAACTTGTTTCTTATTTAAGTGATAGCTTTTCATAGCAATGAGGAAAACAAATATTACAGTTAGCAAATACGTTTTTATCATTGGGACAAAATACTCAAGGGAAACAACTTAAAGGAAGAACGGAACGATTCCTTTTGTTTCATAGTTTCCAAAGTTCCAGTACATGGTGGCCTAGTGAGTGTCGTTGCTTCTGACCATGCTAAGAGGGTACACTGAGGCACAGCTACTTAGCCTGCAGAAATTAGGGAGTAGAGACATAGAAAGGGGTTGGGAACAATGGATACCTTTCTGGGCCACACTGCCAATACCTCTAATGAGGCCCCATCTCCCAATTTCTATCTTCCAACAGTATCATCGAAGGATGAACCCATCACTTAATTAACTCACTGATAGCATCAGAGGCCCCATGATCTAATCCCTTCCCCAAAGCTTGAACTCTAAAACCTGCTGCATTGAAGCTAAGCCTTCACACATGAGAGTTTGGAGGAACACTTTAATAGCCAGACCATCACATTCCATTCCTTGCCCCCAAACGTACCAGTTCATCTCATAATGCAAGATGCACTTAGCCCATGTCCCAGAGCCACCAGTACAAAGAGTTCAGGGCTGTTCCAAAGATCAAATACAAAGTGTCCTCTAATGTTCAAGGCATGCCTAAGAACCCATGAGTCCCTGCAAAAAACAAGGAAATATTTCTTCCCACACACTCCCAACATACGCTAGTACATGGCAAGCATTCCCATTCCAAAAGGATGGAGGAGGATGGAAGAAACAAGGGGTAGGAAAATGGCATGGCTGAAGCCCGGCAGCGCAAAAACATTACACCCTGTAGCTCCATGTCTCCCATCCAGGCAAGTGGCGGCATGATGTGCGCAAGGCGCTCAGGCACCGCCGCCCGGGCGGCACTGGTGGCTAAAGTCCTGCGGTGTCTCTCTTGCGCTGGGTCTGCTTGCTGCCTGTGGGACTTTCCTTTCTAGACATTCCGTGCTCCCGGCATTTCCAGCTTTCTGGGAGATGGCGTGTCTGGCTTCAGCCCTCAGCTTCATGCGTCACTCAGAGACTGACTGTTCACAGGGACTCTGACACCGTTGTTCCTTGCCTGGTCTCACACGACCTTGGAATCCTGGAATTCTTCCTGCCTGAAAGAGCAGCACACTGGACAACGCTGCTGTCTTGAGTGGTGGCCTCTGAGTACATGGATGGCTGGAAGTAAATAAATACTGAGGAAACAACTTTCTAGGCAGCCCTCTGGCAATAAAGATGCTCTTTACAAGGGAAAGTCTCAAATGAGATTAAAGTTTTACATTCTGGAGCCTCCATTGGGTAGTGTCAAGTAAATGAATAGAAAATCAAATAAAATAAAAAGTTTTAAAAAGAAGAATCAAAATAGATGGGTTTTCTTAGCCAACCCGTTAGCATGAGGTCATACCCTTGGTGTCCGATCACGTTTCCGCATGTTGATATTTCAATCATGCCTCCTCCACGAAGATTCCATAAAAACTAAAAAGGCAAACAAGTGAAGAGCTTCCATATAGTTAACTATGGGGAGGTGCACGAAGGATGGTCTGTCCAAAGCTGTCTTCCCCCTTGTCCGTACTCAACCAACACACTTCTTTATCTCTGTCCTTGTCATGGCCTTTTTACGATCACCAGCAAACATAAGTGTTTCCCTGAGTTCTTTTGCCCTGCCTAAGCAAATTAAACCCAAAGAGAGGCTTGTGGGACCTTGATAGCCAGTCAGAAGCTTTGTAAATTTTTATTGGTAACTTTAATGTATGAGTATAATTTGGTCATGTTCTCATCACATTATCCTCTTTGTTTCCTCTCTCCCCCCTTCATACCACTAAGGATATTCCTCTGTCTAGGTAATCCTTCCTCTATCCTGTTCCCGCATTCCTTTTGTCCTCTATGTCAAGATGTCAGTGGCTCACAGCAATACTGGTCTTACAGGAGTATGGGTAATTACTGTGGGCTCATGAATGCACTAGTTAGTTCATGTCAAAAGGTTTCTATAATGCTAATTCATACTTTTTTTTTTTTCCAAGGTAGGGTCTCACTCTAGGCCAGGCTGAATTCACTATGTAATTTCAGAGTGGCCTCGAACTCATCAGAATCCTTCTACCTCTGCCTCCCAAGTGCTGGGGTTAAAGGCATGCGCCACTATGCCCGGTCATGCCATTTTTGATTTTCTGCATCTCTCCCTCTTCCTCCTTTCCTTTCTCCTGCACCCCTCACACTTTCCACCCACTGTATTCTGTCCCTCCATTTTCCTGTCTACTGGCCCCTCCCCTAATCACACCCTGCTTCTCTTCTCTCCAAGCCACATTCTAGGTTCCTGACCAATACATGAGAACACACAGCATTTGTCTTTCTGAGCCTGAATTATTTCATTTCATTTCATTCCATTTCTAGGCCCATCCATTTCCTGTGGATATTGCAATTTCTCTTTGCCATACCACTGAATAAACATCAGTTTATATATATATAAATGTATGTATGTATGACATCCCATCATCGTTTGATGGGCATCTGCTGACTCCATCACCTAGCTACTGTGAATAGAGCAGCAACAAACATGGCTGAGTAGGTATCTCTATAGTAAAGAGTCTTGAGGGCATATCCAGGAGTGATATAGCCAGGTCATATGATAGGTCTATTTTTAGATTTTTGAGAAACTCCCATACTGATTTACATAGTGGCTGTACCAGTTTACAGTCCCACCAAGAGCAGATGTGGATTCCTCCTATTCCACACCCCTGTCAAAATTTGTTGTCATTTGATTTTTCTTTTGGTGCTTGCCATTCTGACTTGAGTGAGATGGAATCTCAAAGTACTTTTAATTTGCATTTCTCTGATGGCTAAAGATATTAAACATTTTTCAGAGATTTACTGGGTTTGGACTTTTTATATTTTTTAAGACCTTCAGATGGATCATGAATTAATTTATTTGAGATCTCTCTATTTTTGTGATGTAGGCATTTAGAGTAATAAACTTCTGTCTTAAGACTGCCTTCAGTGTGTCCCATTAGTTTTGGAGGCTATGTTTTCATTTTCATTCAGCTCTAGGAATTTTTTATAACCTTCTTGATTTCTTCAATAATACATTCATTTTTCAATAGTGTGTTGTTCAATTTCCAGGAATTTGTTTATTTTCTGTTGTTTCTCTTGTTCATTTCTAGATTTATTGTATTTCAGTTAGATGTAATACAAGGAGCTATTTTAATCTTCCTAAATTTGTGGAGACTTGTTTTGTGCCCTGATGTGTGATATATTTCAAAGAAGATTCCATGAGCTGCTGGGAAGAATGGGCATTCTGTAGAATTTGGGTGAAATGTTTTATAGATGTCTGTTAAGACCATTTGATATATGGTGTCATATAACTCCATTGTTTATTTATTTTCTGTTTAGATGATTTGCCTATTGACATGAGTGGGGTATTGAAGTCACCCACTATTATTGTGTTAGGATTTATGTCTGCTTTACAAAACTTGTTAAACTTTATAAAATTTATGTTTCCTGGGCTGAAGAAATGGCTTAGCTGTTAAGGTACTTGCCTCCAAAGCCAAAGGACCTTGGTTCAATTCTCCAGGACACTTGTAAACCAGATGCACAAGGTGGCGCATGCCCCTGGAGTTCGTTTGCAGTGGCTGTAGGCCCTGGCATGCCCATTCTCCCTCTCCCTGTCTCTCTTTCATAAATAAATAAATAAATAAATATATATATATATATATATATATATATATACATATATATATACATATATATATATATGTATATGTATATGTATATATTTAATTGTGTTTCCTTTATAAAACCTGTTGCACTTGTGTTTGGTGCATATAAGTTTTGGGTTGTAATATCCTCTTTATGAATTTTTCCCTTGGTGAATATAAAGTGGCTATCTTTATCTCTTTTGATTACTTTTGATTTAAATCCTATTTTGTCAGACATTAGCACAGCCACATCTGCTTGTTTTCTATTTCATTTGCTTGGAATAACTTTTGCCATCCTTTCAGCCTAAGGTGGTATCTGTCTTTAATGATATGGTGCATTTCTTGAAGACAGCAAATGGATGAATTCTGTTTTCTGAATCAACCTGTTAGACTGGGTCTTTTGATTGGGGAGTAGATTCCACTGATATTCAAAGTAATTATTGAGAGGTGTGAGTTAGGTAGGCCCTATCATACTGATGATTTTGTGGAGTTTGATGTTTTCTTGATCTACATTTTCTGTAGCAACTGTCAAAGTTTTTATTACTTTTTCCCTCCTGTCACTTCTTGAACATGCTTTTCTCTTCAGTGCAAAGCATCCCATTTGGTATTCTCTATAGACCTGACTCACTGCTTATATATTCATATAGCCAGCCTTTTTTCATAGAGAGATTTTTTTCTCCTTCTATTATGAGAGATATTTTCCTGGATGAAGCAGTTTGGGTTGATAGTCATGATCTTCTAATACTTGAAATGCTGCATTATGAGATCTGGCAGTTTCCATTGACCTTCTTTTCTGGTTCTATTTGTCATTCCTCGTGCCTCTTGTACCTGGATTGTCTTCTATTTTGTAAGATTTAGAAAATTTTCTTCTATAATATCTTTAACTATTTTATTTATTTATTTGCAAGAAGAGAGAAAGAGAGAGAATGTGTTCATTATGGTCTCCAGCCACTGCGAACACCAGATGCATACACTACTTTGTGCATCTGGCTTTACATGGGTACTAAGGAATATAGCCCTGTCATTAGACTTTAAGGGAAGCACCTTCACTGCTGGGCCACATCTCCAGCCCTCATCTATAACTTTATAGAAAATATTTTCTATGCCATTGACTTGAAGTTGTCTCCAACTTGCATACCCACAATTTGAACATTTGGTCTTTTTAAGGAAGTTCACCTTTCTCTCATGATTTGCTCAAATACTTTTTGAACTTGTCATTGATTTGATTTTGACCTCCTGATCAATTTCCTCTGCCTTGTCCTCTTCTTGATATTCTATCCTCTAAGTTAATTATTCTATTGTTATGGCTTTTGTGAGAACTTTTTAATCTCATTATTTCTCCTTTTTTGAGTAATTTCCTTTTTTGATGTCTGGTAAGGTTTTTTGCAGCATCTCTATCTCTTCATTGAGTTTCATTTTCCTCCGTTGGTTTAACTTTTTCCTTGCATTTAGCTGGGCTAGACAGATGGCTAAAGGTGCAGTTGAAGGAAACTGCTTTCACCTGACCTTTAGGTGACTATTCCTGTTCTTTGGGAATGTATTCAGGGGTCTGTTTGTATCCTCTGAATTCATTCACATGTCTACTGTCTTCTTACACTTGATTCTTTCACACTTAATTCAACTGTTTGTTCATGTACTCTTTAATTTTGTTGTGCATGCTCATCATAATTGTTCTTTAGAATTCTTTGGAGACTTCTTTAAGTAGTTCTCTTTGGAGTCTTCAGTCATGGGACTAGGTATTCTTGGTGTGAATATTTGTCTTGGTTTACTGTGTTACTTATGCCAAGAGTCCTGTTCCTTCCAGCTCCAGGATGGTGGCCCACAGATGTCTGAGTTAAGAGCAGGAGGAAGCTACCAAATGGAAAATTTCTCAGTGATTTCATTATAGCCTGGTCCATGCAATCTAATTACAAATATGAAAAAAAATTTGATAATGAGTTGGATCTTAAAATATTACTTGAGAAATAACTGGACCTCAATCCTCACCTTTTTGTATATCTTTAAAAACCACACATTTAGACTCTGATTCAACAATAGATTCAACTTCTGTCCAGAGCTGTTTCAGCTTAATTATTTCAATGAGCATTAATCCATTACTCATCAAGCATGTTTCTGCATTCTCTTAGGTCGATTAAGTATGCTTTTAAGCTACATTTCTCCCTAATTTGATCAAAACATTGGTCCTTCTCAAACTGATTCAGCAACCATGTTTTTCCCAGTGATATCACTTTGACCATTACCCATATTATAGTTAATTTCCTCTCCTACATTCTCTGGGTTTATTTAGCAAGATTTTCTAAAAGTTTTTTCCTAACTTGACCAAAGCATTGCACCATCTCAAACTTATTTGAGACTTTCAGATTCACATCTTATTTTTGATAGCAGAACAAGATGTGTTTAATAGGAAAAGCTTCAAACTTCTTATGATTTAATTATAATAATCACTTGTCTACTCATATTAAACCTAGAAAAATAATTTGAACAGTGGTAATTATAAAATAGTTGAGAAAAACAAGTCTATAAGCTAACTCATTATGCAAGCCTGCATAATTTTTTAATTAAGCCCTATTCACATGTTAACCCAAGAGTATGAATTCAGTTACATATTTATTATTTTCTACTCATTTTCATCAGACTGAGATATGATCTAGCATTCATAAATTCATCACTTTAAATTCTGTTTATGAAACAGAAAACTCAAAATGTAAGACTTGAATAAATATTGATGTCAAAAAATGGAATTATTCAGCTCATAGTCCCCAGTTTACAAATGAGCTCACCTGCCCTCCTCCATTCTCTGCCTTCCCCCTTCACATCTATAATGGAAACCTCCACTCTGGCAAATGAGCCTGAAAAAAGTGAAGGCAGCATCCCTGACTCAAACAGGCAAGGAGAGGATCCAAGCAAAGTACAAGCAGTTAGCTACTGTGCTAGAAAGAATCCCAAAGATTTAGATTTATCCCCAGGATTTCCACCCTCGGGTTATTTACTAAGTACAACTCCTGACTACCACTTGGAATGGAATGTGCTAGAGCAAGCAGAAGAACAGCCTCTAGACCCTCCAGGCAGCCCCCCCTCCCCCCCCCGCCCGGGGGACTGCCAGAAGAGAAACAGATCTCCAGCCCTGCTAAAGAAAAACCACATTGCCCAAAACCTGAAAGTGTTGAAGTACAATTTTTACACATGCTAGTCCAGCCCAAAGTTTAAGCTTGTCAAATCTACACAGACTTCTGAGTAACGTAATTAAGAGATAATTAATAAGTATACTTTCAATTCTCTAAACTATTTGTACCTTCTTATATGACAATGGAAAAAAAAGAAGTGTGGATATTAGAGTGGCTTAAACTCAGCTACAAAGCTATAATTTAGAAGGAAATATAACAAAGATTTTACAACTAAAGGAAAGTCAAATCTCAAATAACCTGCAGAACTATTAAGCTAGGAGGCTATGCCGACACACTCCAGAGACACGGTGTTCTTCTTTACCAAACCTTTTACAGATGTGTTCCACTGCAAAGAGACTACATCAAAACAGAAGAACCCATGGAGTTCAGGAAACAGGGATCTTTACTAAGTGGGGAAATGAAGAGAGATCCCAGGATGCTGGTTGTATACAACGAAGGGAAATCATCCAGTGGAAGCAGTACTGAAGGACCAAGGGAGATTCTACCAAAGGATGGGCTCGGGAAGAACACGTGGAGCATCTAAACGTATTAATAAAAGTTATGGCAATTGTAACTTAAGATTATGTTGATGGTCAGGACAGAGAATAGCAAGCAAATGAAGAAAATGATTAATATTAACCAAAAGGACAAGAAAAAGTTGGAAAGAGGTAAAAGAAGAATAATCATAAGTATAAGATTTGGCTATGAAATCAAGACCAGTTATAGTCATGATACTACAAGCGCATACAATACTTGACACTTATAATGTGATCAGGGTACAGTGGCTCACTCTTGTAATCCCAATAGCTGAGGGGAATAGACAACAGACATATAGCCACAAGTGTGAGGCCAGCCTAGGCTGCAGAGTGAACGTAATTATGTTCATAGGACTGGGAGGGCTTTGGTGTTCTGGTTGCACGATCTCCTAACTTACCAGATCCTGTGTTTGTCCTCAGTAGCATGGTCTCAGAAAGAGCCCATTTAACAATTCATTACTTTATTTCTGTAGGAAAATATATTCCATGCCCTAAGACATCATAATTTAAAAAGAAAAGATAGACAGCCCTTTAAATAATCATATTTGCAACTGAAAAATAAAATTTCAACTTATGCTCCATAGGCATGATCAGATTTCTCATCATGTCTTTTCCCAAAGCTTTCAGAATCAAGTGATTCTAAAAACAAAAGCAAAATTGCCCTTTTCTCCAATGGATTTGGAGAAAAACAGATAACAAAATCAAGTAAAACTCAAAGAAAAGACACTGGATAAGAACCAAGCTGAGTCTGTAAGGATTTGCCCGTGATGGCATGATTATTTAAGGTGATTCATAGTCAAAAATACAACCTACCATACTGAGCTGAAAATATCTAAAGTGTGGAGTGCAGGTCATGTTTAGCTGGAAATTTGCTCTTGCTTATTTCTTCCCTCCTCCACCATCCATGAGGACAGACTATTGACGGACCTGATATTTCTGCAGGTGATCATAACCACTGTGAATGCAATGACCTTGTGGGGTCTGGAAGAAGTGTTCCATAACCCTCCTCCTCATATTCTCACACTTTTAAATTTTTATTTATTTGAGAGAACAAGAGAGGGAGAGAGAGAGAGAGAGAGAGAGGAATGCCAGAGCCTCCAGCCACTGCAAACGAACTCCAGACGCATGTGCCACATTGTGCATCTGGCTTACCTGGGTCCTGAGGAATCAAACCAAGGTCCTTTGGCTTTGCAGGCTAATGCCTTAACTGCTAAGCCATCTCTCCAGCCCCCTCATATTCTAACATTCTTTTCACCACCCCCCCTTCCTCAGTGTTCCCTGAACCTTGGAGAGGGTAAGATGGGAGTCTCTCATATAACACTGAGCAATCAGCAGTCTCTTTTTGTCAGTTCTTTGATGGAGTTTTGAGTCTTCCCAGTAGTCACCACCATCTGAAAAAGAAAGAAAGAAAGAAAGAAAGAAAGAAAGAAAGAAAGAAAGAAAGAAAGAAGGAAAGAAAGTAAAAAGAGAGGGAGGGAGGGTAGGAGGGAGGGAGGAAGGAAATAGATTTTCTCTGACTAAAGGTGAGATCAGCACTAATCTTTGAGCATAAAAATAAATATTTAGGGCTGGAGGGATGGCTTAGCAGTTAAGCACTTGCCTGTGAAGCCTAAGGACCCTGGTTCGAGGCTCGCTTCCCCAGGACCCACGTTAGCCAGATGCACAAGGAGGTGCACGCGTCTGGAGTTTGTTTGCCATGGCCAGAGGCCCCGGCGTGCCCATTCTGTCTCTCTATATATATCTGCCTCTTTCTCTCTCTCTCTCTCTCTCTCTCTCTGTCCATCGCTTTCAAATAAATAAAAATAAACAAAAAAATTTAAAAAAATAAGAAAAGAAAAAATAAATAAATATTTAGAGGTAATTTGATCAGCACAACATATCCATTTAGCCAAACAACAGGATAGCTCCCTTTCTAAAGCCTATGACTTCTCCAGCCATAGGCTTTAGGTTAGGTTTCCAGTACCAGATATGAATTTCCTCCCATGGGGAAAAAAAAGCCTCAAAAGCCTCAAATCCAATCAGAGAGCAGCTGCTTACTCCTCATCAGTGAATGCCTCTTGCTTGGCAAGTTGGTTGTATAGTTCGTGGGGTCCACTGCTGGTTGAAGCTGGTTATTGACTGTTCTCCTCTGCGGCTACATAGTACTTTCCAGCACTACAGTAGCTAGCCGGCAGGGAGGAGGCTTCCAGCTCAGTTCCAGCTTGACTTCTCAGCCTCCTGCAACCAAAGCATGTGATGTCTTCAACATAGGGTCTGACTGTCCAGTTCTGGTGAGCCACCAAGATCTCTTGGAATAGCCTGTATTGTTTGAGGATTCATATGAGCCTCCTTGATCAACAACTCACTAGGAGATATACCATCCCTGGCACTAGGATTTTCCTATAATAACTTGTGGCTTCTAGCAGCAACATTATACATACATGCAAGGTAAGTCTGCCCAAACACACTGTTTTTAAAATACATATTTTTTACTTTTTATTTATTTAACAGAGAAAAAGGGAGGGAGAGAGAGAGAGAGAGAGAATGGACCCAGCAGGGCCTCCAGCCACTGCACACGAACTCCAGACGCATTTACCCCCCCACCCCGTGCATCTGGCTAATGTGGATCCTGGGGAATCGAAGTGGGGTCCTTTGGCTTTGCAGGCAAATGCCTTAACCACTAAGCTATCCCTCCAGCCCCAAAACTCTCTTTTTAAAATATATATTATCTAATTAGATATCAAATAAGAAAGCTTTTATCTGGTTTTTCCACATGTCTTTGGGTTAACCCTCCCCCACTCCTTCCCCCTTCTATCCCCTACCTCTTATCCCAATGACTTTGGTATTCATCTGAGCTATATGAGTCAGTAGGCTCAGTAACTATGTATATTTTTTTTCAAAAGGTCTAGACTTAGAAATACATGTCTTGGGCTGGAGAGATTTCCTAGTGGTTATAGCTTTGCCTGCAAAGCCGAAGGATCCCAGTTTGATTCTCCAGGACCCATGTAAACCAGATGCATAAGGAGTCACACACATCTGGAGTTCATTTGCAATGGCTGGAGGCCCTGGTGCACCAATTCTCTCTCTCTCTCTCTGTCTCTTTCTCTCTCTTTCTGTCTCATAAATAAATAAATAAATAAAAAGAAATACATGACTTGAGGTTGAAGGCTCTATCTTATTTAACAGATATTTTAAATTTTATTTATTTTTTACTTACTTTGTGTGTGCGTGCGTGTGTGTGTGTGTGTGTGTGTGTGCAGACATGTACATGCATGCCATGGAGTGCATGTGGAGCTCAGGGGACAGCTTTCAGGTTGATCCTCATCTTCTTCTTCATTCTTGCCAGAGGCACACTAGGACTGCAGAAGCCACCACAGCTTCTGGCTTTTACATGGGGTTTGGGAATCTGAACTAAGGTACTCAGAGCTGTGTTCCCAGGCCCTTTAACAAATTTTGATAAGGCAGACTCATTTCTAGTCATTCTTTTCTAAATTTTAAATTTATATTTTAGTATATAATATTTTATACCTATTAAATCGACATTTATTTCCATCTTTAAAATATTTTATTTGTTTATTTATTTATTAAGTATATTTTATTTATTTATTTGAGAGAAAGAGGGAGAGAGAGAAGAGAGGGCCTCCAGCTACTGCAAACAAACTCCAGATGCATGTGCCCTCCTGTATATCTGGCCTATGTGGGTCCTGGAGAATCAAACTGGGATCCTTTGGCTTTGTAGGAAAATGCCTTAACAGCTAAGCCATCCCTCTAGCCCTTGTTTATTTATTTAAGAGCTCTCTCGCTCACGCTCACGCTCACGCTCGCTCCCCACCTCTCTCTCTCTCTCTCAGAGAATGGGAGCACCAGGGCCTGTAGCCACTGCAAACAACTCCATACACACATGCCACCTTGTACATCTGGCTTATGTGAATATTGGAGAATCAAACATGGATCCTTAGGCTTCACCTAACCACTATGCCATCTCTCCAGCCCTCTATTTTCTATTCTAAATAGAATTCTTTACACTAAAAAATGTATTAGTCACATGGCTTATAATGACAGACTGTCCTATTCCTTTTTTTTTTTTTTATTTAATTCGTTTTGTATTCAGCAAATACAGTCAGTTTGGTACCAGTATTAGGCTCATCAGTGACCTACCCCCTCCCCTTGGCCCCTCCTTGTTGAGGTATATGGGTCATGCATTGTGGAATTAGCCCACAGTTATTGGTAAGATAAATGTCTCTGCATTCATGACCCAACATGTGGCTCAGGAAAATTTTGCAGAAGAGGGGCTGGAAAGAATGTCCTACTCCTTTTATCTTTTATCACTTCACCGTGCTTTTTTCCATGAGGGAGAAGATGGCTTCAGGCTACAGATACTAATGTTCTTATTTCACCCAGCAGGAAGGATGAAAGGTAAAGTTGATCATGATCTCTTGAAGACTATAGCATTGTCTTTACTTCCCATTGGTCTAGAATTAGTCATGTGGACACCCAAGTACAAGGGATACAGGGAAGTATTTTTCTTTATTTTGGTCAGCATAATTCTCACTAGAAACCATGATTCCAGAACAAGGAAGCAACAAATTGTGAGGATCACTCACAATCTCAGGCCCAATCACTTGTCCTGAGCAATTAATTACAATTTCTGCCACTTAAAGAAATTATTCTTATCATAAACTAAATTGACAAAACTAAATGGTCTGTTTGTAGATTCTATATTCAATTTCTTTGATTTATTTGTTGACGTTTTTACTTTTTATTTATTTGCAAGCAGAGAGAGAGAGAAAAAGAGAGGGGGAGGGAGAGAGAGAGCAAGAGAGGAAAAGAATGAACACTCCAGGGCCTCCAGCTACTGCAAATGGAACTCCAAGTGCACTCATCACTTTGTCAATTTGGCTTTACATGGGCACTGGGGAATCGAACCTGGGTCATTAGGCTTTGCAAGCAAGTGCATTAACTGAGCCATCTCTCCAGTCCCTTGTTGATGTTTTATTAGTACTAACTTAAAGGAGACTTTTGTGATACTCTGATATAAGAATATTTGTTCCTTGCCTCCAGGTTCTGAAACAGAACTGCTAAACTTCTTCAGTTTCCTGAGCTATAGGGGTTCTAAGTGAATCTTTTGTTCTTATATTTAGTCAGAGACCCCAGTTTTGACACAAAGCTCCTAATCCCTAGAATTTACTGGTTGACAAAAATGTCCTAATGAGGTGATTTTTGGTGGGCTCCTATATGGGAGTTGGTCAGCAGACAGGCCAAACCATTATAAAAAAACTTGTAACTCTCAGTGCCTCTTCCTCCAAAAGTGGACAGAAGGTAGAAATTGAGTCAATTGACCATGTCAACTTCATGAAGCCTCCATGAAAATAACTGAGCTGCAAACTAATGCATAAGTAGGAAAGGAAGCAACACTACCAAACTCCTTTCATGAGGTAAGTATGAACCTGATACCAAAACAGATAGACACAATGAAAAAGAGAAAATCATATCAATCTCCCCTAGCCTAGGCTGACCTGGAATTCACTGGGTAGTCTCAAGGTGGCCTTGAACTCACTGCGATCCTCCTAACTCTGTCTCTTGAGTGCTGGAATTAAGAGCATGTGACACCATGCCTGGCCAACTCCATGTTTTCTAAAAGGCCTAGAGGACATATGCCTCATGCCTCTCCCCTTTCCCTTGGTGTCTGTCATTTTGGCAAATTACTGGAAAATGGCAGTTCTAACTGAAAGGAAGTTAGATATAATTTTTTAAAACAGAGTATTTGAGCGAAATTATTCTTTGGTGGTGGATAATGCTGTCCCCAGATACCACACATTATCACAGGAAAATCCCAGTGTCAAAGATGGGATACCTCCCAGTGAGTTGTTGGTCAGGGAGTCCCCTGTGGCTCCCAAAACAGTATAGGCTATTGTCAGTGCTCTTAATTGCACACCAGAACTATATGGTAAGATCCTATTGCTGAAGACAGCACATGTTTTGGTTGCAGGAAACTCAGAACTCAAGCTGGAACAGAGATAGACGCCTCCTCCTTGTTGACTAGCCATCACAGTGCTGGAACGTGTTTCTCAGGTACATGGAGGAGTGATCATCAACAGCCCTACCCAGCAGTGCACCTTGTGGCTACACCACTAACCAGCCAGACTAGATGTGCCCACTTGCGCAATAGTGGCATAAGTGCTAGGGAGGGAGCCAAGTATTCTCTGATTGGATTGTAGGCCCTCTCCACATGTAAGAAATGATGTCTGGTATTCAAAATCTAATCAAATGCTATGGCCTGGGAGGTCATAGACCTACTACTTACTGTTCTTTGTCAAAATGGATATGCTGTGCTAATCAAATTGCCCTCCAAGTATTAATTTATTCCCATAACTCAGTGCTGCCCCAACCTTTGTTCAGAGAAGCTCTGTTTTGCAGATGTCAGTGACACTTGAGGAGACCCAAAACTCACCAGAGTGCTGGGAATAAGAAATCATTGATTTCTTAGTGCTAAATGAGATATCTATCTCCACCCGTCTGAGGCTCAGAAAACAGGAAGAGGGACAGAAAGAATGTAAGAGCCAGAGGATGGGGAGGAGTGCTATGGAACACTGCCTTCTGTGCCTGACACAGCCACTGTGTTCATGAGCTCACAGCGACTGTCATTAGCTGCACATTATTGACTAAGCCCATGAGCAATCCATGGGTTATGGAGAACACGAGTCCCTCATCACTCCCTGAGGTAGGTATTGGTTGCTAGGGAAATGGGAGACATTTTTTTCAATGTTGTTGCTGTGGTAAATAATCTCTTACCTATGTTCATGCATGCAACTCTAATTAAACTCAGTGGCTCTCTCACACATGGGAAAAAAATTTAAAAGACATCAAAATAATAGAGGGATTAGTTGAAAAGGGGAAAAAGGATTCAGTAGGAGAGGGGAGACACAGTAGGGACAATAAAACTTGCTGTGAAAAGACCATGTTCAAAGTATATTATATACAATTGTCTAAAAACAGATCTCTGTGGGTTTTCAGAGCTCCTGGAGAGCTGAGCATAAGGAGGTGCTGGGTGGATGGGGAGTACCAGCTTGGTCAAAGCAGCTCCTCAGTGCTACCCTATTGCTCATCTGTATCCTTGGTGATAACTTTATAAGAAACCTAAATAAAACACTTTTGTCATCTATAAGACACTCAGACAAATAAGTGAACCCCAAGTAGACAGAATCATATGAGTGGGGAGAAAAGCCCACATTTAAATCTGGTGTGGAAAGTGAGGCATTGAAAGTGAAGATGTGACGTCTGCACTGGGAGAAACCAACTGCTCTCTAATTTGACTGGAGACCTGCTCTATGGGAGGGAATATAGGCCTGGTACTAAAAACCTGGTCAAAAGCCTATGACAGGGGAGGTCATGAGCCGTATAAAACCTGCTCTTGTCTGGATAAATGCATATACTACTCTAACCAAATTGTCCTAAAAGCACTACACTTAATGTTCATACTCATATATCAGTGCTACTCTCACTTCTGGTTAGAGAAGTTTCTCTTTTCAGATGGTGGTGACCACTGGGATGATCTAAAAGGCAACATAGTGCTGAGAAGAAGGGACTGAGGAGTTTTCAGCACTGAAACATCTCACACCCTCCAAGGCTCAGGGTCCAGGGAGAGGTGGCAGAAAGAATGTAAGAGCCATGGAAGGGTATGACTCCTTACAATGCAACTGTCCAGACAGAAATTGGCCTTGATATACATGACCTTGCAGTGCCTAGCAATACCTTCACAAGATCCTCATAATAGGAAAAAAAAAAGATGATGACATCAAAATAATAGAGAGGCTAACAGAGAAACAGGCATGGCGGTGCACGCCTTTAATTCCAACACTTGGGAGGCAGAGGTAAGAGGATTGATGAGAGTTCGAGGCCAACCTGAGACTACATAGTGAATTCCAGGTCAGCCTGAGCTAGAGCAAGACCCTACCTAGAAAAACCAAAAAGCAGAAGAAGAAGAGGAGGAGGAGGAGGAGGAAGGAGACAACGACGACGACTAACAGAGAGAGGGAAGGGATATGACGGAGAGTGGAGTTGTGATGGGGAAAGTAGGGGAGGGGAATGGGGAATATCATGGTTTATTGTCTGTAAGTATAGAAGTTGTAAAAGAAATTAAAAAATAAAAGAAAGTAAGGATGTAAGTGCAGAGGAAAAACCCTCTAGAGAGCAAATCCTTCTTTTGTCTTCAAAACTTCTTGAATTTTGTATTTTTTCCCCTATAGATGAACTCAAAAGCCAGTCTCTTGAAACAGTCAGAGAATAAAACATTTTTGTTATTTGACTTTATATCAATTTGAGGAAAAATTGGCTTCTTTATGGTCTTTAGTATTATAATGACAAGGATCCACTTTCTTTTTTTAATTTTTTTTTTGGTTTATTTTTATTTATTTGAGAGAGAGAGACAGAGAGAGAGAGAAAGAATGGGTGTGCCAGGGCTTCCAGCCACTGCAAGCAAACTCCAGACACATGCACCCACTTGTGCATCTGGCTAACATGAGTCCTGGGGAATCGATCCTCGAACCAGGGTCCTTAAGCTTCATAGGCAAGCGCTTAACCACTAAGCCATCTCTGCAGCCCAAGGCTCCACTTTCTTGTATCATCATCTTCATGCTATTTGGGTCAGATGAAGTGTCTTATTTGTTGTTCAGACACAATTTTAAAGTCACTTCTTTTTCTGCTTCAATTTCTTTTTGGCTTCATCATTATTCCACACTTCACTATTTCTTTCATTCATTTCTCCTGGATGGGTTTTTTTCAATGTGACTTAAAGTCTAGAAAGGTCTCTAACAAATAAATAAGAATTTTTGAAATACTTTTTTTTATTTATTTGAAAGCAGAGAGAGATAAAAGAGAGACAGACAGAGAGAATGGGTGCAACAGAGCTTCCAACCACCGAAAACAAACTCCAGATGCATGTACTACTTTGTGCATTTGGCTTTACATGCGTACTGGGGAATCAAACTTGGGTGCTAGGCTCTGAAGGTAAGTGAATTAACCACTGAGCAATCTCTCCAGGCTCAAAAATAAGAATTTTAACTTTGTATTTATTTTTATTTATGTGTTAGAGACAGAGAGAGAGAGAAAGAGAAAGACATCCTGAGAGAGAACAGGCCCGCCAGGGCCTCTGGCAACTGCAAATGAATTCCAGAAGCATGTGCTACCTTGTGCATCCAGCTTGTACAGGGCCTGAAGAATCAAACCTGGGTCCTTAGACTTTTCAGGCAAGTGCCTCAACCACTAAGTTATCTCTCCAGCCCCAAAATAAGAATTTTAAAAGGCTTTTAAGATAAGGGACTCCTCCTCACAACTGATGTGATACAGGCTTCATGAACCTAAATGAAGTCCTTCATGCTGAAGTCCTTTAAAATTCGGAAAGTTACCAGGTAAATTTCTGTTCTCGTGTTCAATTAGTCACTGACTGAAAATATGAAAGCTGAATGACTAATCCTGTCTTTGCTGCTTGCTTCAATAATTGGTAACTCATTAAGAATCTGAAATGCTTGCTGAGTCACACGTGACTCATACAGCAGAGGCCATTAGTCAGGAATGATTTGTAGAAAGATATTCCTATTATTAGAAAAATGTTAGCGCGTGAATGAGAAAACAAGATGTACGACTCAGCCAGCCTCTTAACTCTTGACACTTTTCTAGTTTGAAGCAGAAACTTCTTTCTTCATGTACCAAAATGCAAACAAAATATTCATTTCTCATAGAAGATCATATGTGCCTTGTAAGTATTGCCAGGTATTGTAGGAGACAGCAAGCTAAACCAATTATAGCTTTAGCCTAGAGGAATCTACCATCAAGGAGAAGCAATGAGGCCTGTATCCATTATTCTAATCCAAGGTCTCCATACACACTAACTACACTAAAAGTATAGTAGGTTTTGTGTGTGTATGTGTGTTTTTGTTGTGGTTGTTTGTTTTTTAACATAATAAAGGCTTTCGGAGGCTAATAGGTTAATGCAAAGCTCTTTGAAGGAGTTGGTAGTGGAATTCGGCCTTGAAACAAATGGTGCTTGTACTTGGGGAGGGGGGAATAAAGGTAATGCGTGCAAGGGAAGAGAAACCAAAGCACAGACCTTCTACACAGAGCAAGCCGGCGCGTTCTGACGCAATGGTGCGTAAAGGAAGGAAGGCAGAGTGCAGAGTCGCTCAGACTTGGAGTTACTGAGACCTTACTTCTGCAAAGAAAGCCTTCAAATGGTTGGTTGTGTTATCATAGAATTAAGGAAGACATTAAATGCAATCAGACTTGGGCAATAGATGGATTCATGGAGGTGCCCCTTGGGAATGTGAAATGGGCCTGTGAAGGTAGAGACCGGCAACTGGGGCCAAATTACCAAGGGCTGACTGACAGCCATGCAGATGCGAAGCATGGATGGCAGAAAGCTGAAAAAACCCCCTTCCCCAGACTTCAAGGAACTAGACACACCTTGTGCTGCTTACTGAATCAAACACTCATTAAGACATTGCGATGGAGGAATTTTGTGATGCAGTGAAGGTCTCATGTCGGCTCATGTAGAGCAGTTACGCAGGAGAGCCTGCCTTCATCAGGAGGAAGGATGCCACTGGTCTAGAGGTGTGCAGTAGGGACAGTACATCCAGGGCTCGTGTCCACACAAAGCACGCAGCTCTTACCTCAAAGGGAAGTGCAGATTGTTCTGGGGCCAGATATGAGTGACCATGTTCCAAGAACACAGATCCTGGATATCCCAAATTCCATGTTCCAAAGTGTTAACAATTTCATGAAGGATTTTTTTAAATATTTATTTATGTATTTATTTTTATTTATTTGAGAGAGAGTAAGGCAGGTAGAGAGAATGGGCACACTAGGGCCTCTAGCCATTGCAAACAAACTCCAGATGCATGTGCCACTTTGTGCATCTAGCTTTACGTGCATTCTAGGGAATTGAACCTGGTCCTTAGGTTTTGCAAGCAAGCACATTAACCACTGAGCCATCTCTGCAGCCCTTATGAAGGTTTGGTAGTAACAGAACAAAAAAGTCATAAGCCAAGACAGTTTTCAAATGCATTAGTGGACACAGCAGGTAGGCGGGTAACTGCCAAGCGGAGAAGTCTCAGCTATTGGCTTCAGACGCCATCTGATGGCATTCCTAGCCTTTGGGTTGGTAGAAGCTGGTGGTCTGCTAGTACCTTCCAAAAAGTCTTCACCTGAGCTCCTGATAGTCATGAGGTTGTTAGGTCAGGCACTGAGGTGGACAACAAGTGGCTATTTAGGGACCAAAGGTGGCCCAAGGTAATTTGACTCTGCAACGTTCCATCTCTCCGTGAACACTGGCGTTCCATCAGTCCATTCAGCTTTGTTGGAATTAGATTCAGCACTTTTGGGGAACTGTAGTTCACACTTGAGAGCTATCCAATAGCTCAGACTCTCACCACTATAGGCACAAACATGGAGGTTACCTTTGGAAGAGGAGAGTGTCACAGACCAATAGCCCATAAAGAAACAGGGACTTCCCTCCCACAGTGAAAAGGGCTTTAAATACCATCATCTGTGGCACCACAGCTTCCGTGGTCATATGTGGTTCAATTGTGTGTTGGAGCTGGCAGGGTTCTTGTATGGAGACTTTAGGGAACAAACCACTTCCAAACTCATTCAGATGGCATTTGGGGAAGTGTGATCCAACTCATTGTCATAGAAAAAAATGACATTTCAATCAATTTCAGTTTGTAGATACCTTCCCAAAGATTTATAGAACAATGTTTAATTGGAATCCCTTGAAAACTTTCATTAAACAAACAGATACAAAAAAGACTGAGTAAATAGTTCATAACTTAATTTAACTTATAAAGAATAACAAACGACAAACTGCAGAGATGGGTTAATGGTTAAGGCACCTGCTTGCAAAGCCAAAGAACCCAGGTTTGATATCCCAAGACCCATGTAAGCCAGATGCACAAGGTGGCACATGCATCTGGAGCTCATTTGCAGTGGCTGATGGCCTTAGTGTGTCTATTCTTTCCCTCCCTCCCTCTGTCTCTCTCTCTCTCTCTCTCTCTCTCTCTCTCTCTCTCTCTCTCAAATAAATAGATAAAAATAAATATTGTTTAAGAAAAAAGAAAAGAATAGTAAATGACAAGAAACTTTGGATTTAAGAGAACTGAATTTATGTTGTTCTTTTGGCTTTATGAGAGACATTAATGAACAAACACAAGCCCTTCGATTTCTTTAATTTTCCTTACCTGTAATATGAAAACAATTACTTTGCTGACTGAAAAACTTGGTAAATTTACCAAGATATACATTAACATTACAAACTGAAACGTTTTACTGGTCCTAGCCATAGTTATTTGGCTTTGAGCCTTGTGTTATCTCAGTGCATTTAAATTAACCTGAAATAAAGTTGTGTGGATTTTTTTGAATGTTACTTTATTTCTGGTTTTCATGAATGGCATGTCAAAAACAGTGTTCAACACATATCACAGAACTACACAGCACAATTTAGAAGGCTGATAAGTAAATAAAGAAATTAACTTTTGGGCTGGAGAGATGGATTAGCAGTTAAGTCACTAGCCAGATGCACATGATGGCGCATGCATCCGGAGTTTGTTTGCAGTGATTAGAAGCCCTAGTGTACTTGTTTTCTCCCTCCTCCCTCTCCCTCTCCCTCTCCCTCTCCCTCTCCCTCTCCTTCTCCCTCTCCCTCTCCCTCTCCTTCTCCCTCTTCCTCCCCCTCCCCCTCCCCCTCCCCCCCACGCATGCACGCGCGTGCACACACACACACACACACACACACACACACACACATGAGTAAGTATATATAAAGAAATTGACTTTTAGCATAATAAAAAGAAGTAACCACTCTACTACTGACATCCAAATATATTTATAATGCCATGGTCTGGTCAGCATTGTCTCCCTCCCCGCCTCCCACACATCATACACTGAAACCCTAACCCATCAACTTGACATCAGGAGGTGGACCTGTGGAAGGGAATTAAGTCATGAAGGTAGAACAATTAGGAATTGAATCAGTGCCAGAGAAATACCTTGTTCCTCCTTCGGCAAGGTGACAATGAGAAGACCAAGTCTTGATTGCCTCTGTTTTGGTCTTTTTATCCTCCAAAATTGTATGACAAATCAATTTCAGATCTTTATTTTTGAGGGTAGGGGAGTCTGGAGGGAGTGCACTGTGTGTGTGTGTGTGTGTGAGGGGAGTCTGGAGGGAGTGCACTGTGTGTGTGTGTGTGTGTGTGTGTGTGTGTGTGTGTGTGTACACTTGTGGAGACCAGAGGCTCCATGTTGGGTGGCTTGTCACTCATTTGTTCTCCACCTTATTTTGTGAGACAGGGTTTTTCACTAAACCTGGAACTCACTGGTCGGGCTAAACTAAACTAGCTGGCCAGTAAGCCCTCGAGATCCTCTGGTCAGTGTCTCCCCTGCTCCAGGACTACAGGAATGCTCCACCACGCCCGGCTTAAAGCTCCTCATGTTTGTGTGGTTATCACTTTAACCACTGAGCCATCTCCCCAGCCCAATTTCTACCCTTGACAATCCACCTAGTTCATGTACTTTGTAATAATTGCCTGAACAGACTAAAATAGAAAAACAAATTTGCCGATAGGAATATGAAATGGGACTCTAGAACAAACCTAAGTGGTTTTCCAATAATCTTGGCTGTTTTACATTAGATTGGAAATGACATAGATAGAGACATAGATGATATACATAGTTTTGGTTTTTTTTTTTAAGACAAGGACTCAACTATAGTCCAGGCTGACCTGGAACTCACTGTGTAACCAAGCTGACCTCAAGTTCCATGTGATCCTCCTACCTCGGCCTCCTGAGTGCTGAGACTAAAGGTGTGCTCTACCATGCCTGACTAAGACTAATATATTTTTAAGTGAAATTTCAGTTACGTAAAGTGTATATTCTATTCAAACATGAATGAGATTTTGTTTCAACATACTGGAGTTTTAAAGAAATTTAGGCTGCTGCTTCAGAATTTTACAATGGATAAGAGAATTTCATATAGTGACCATGTAGATTCACAGTACCTAAGTGTAAGGTAATAAGTACATAACCAAATCTAAAAGAAAAAAGAATGGAGACGAGAATGGCCTTTATGGCAAAAGAAATGCAGCTAGAAGGAATGTTGTTATATAAAGTGAATTACACTACTGTGCTTCCAAGCCAACAGTAGGTGGCAACATCTACCACAGTCTGGTTTTGAAAAGGTTGTCTAGCATGAAAACAAAACATAAGCTAATACTTCGTGAAATACAGGACTTTTCCAAAGCTCGTGTATTAGAAAACATATTTGTGTGTGAACACGTTCTTTGTTTTTTATTTAGAGTAATGTGTTTGCCTTATCAGAAGGTCTCCAATAGCACTGTTGATCTTCCAAATGTTCCATGCGTGAGTCATGTCTGTCTCCCCAGTGAAGAGACAGAATTATTTCCCTCAAGGGGGTTGTGCAGATGAGGTGCTTGAATTACATAAGGTCAGAATTAATTGAACCACAGATATGGGGGAGGTGTCTAAAATATAGTTTAATTCTTTAAGAAATCAATTAATTAGCTCATCATTGGTAGTTATGCCTGTATATACAGAAGCCACGTGGGTTATTTTCTCTATCAAGCATATGCTCTTCTTTGCAATGAGGTAATAGTTAAAAACACATAAACTAAAGTGAACAATGAAAACGAAAAGTAATTGATAGACTGAAGGCCTGCAGGTTGACAGTGACCGAGATCTGGAGAGAAGAGAGATGGAGCCGTGACCTTGGCTGTGGTATAATGGTATATGTCTCCAAGCCTGGATGGCTCAGGGTCCACAGACAGAAATGATGATTTCAAGGTTAGTTAGTAATTATAGGAGGAGAAGGGACAGGACAGAGGATTGTGGGAACAATTAAAAAAAAATAAACAGGCACAGCATGGCTTCATTTCCCGGCAAGTGACACAGAAAACGCACCCTGAAGTGAGGGGAAGGGGGAGCTGGGCGGCATCTCCGCCCTCCCGGGAGCAGAGCGGCCCGCATCTGCTTCGCAGGCGCCCGCACACGTGCCAGCCCGGTGTGCTCCGCACAGACAGGCCATTTAGGAAACAAAGCGCCAGCTCTCTCTGGCTTGGAGAGCTGAAGGTGTTCTTATTTTATCAAACGATGAAATTGATCGTTAAACGTTTTCACAGTTGAAAAAAATCTGAGCAGCTAGCCGGGTGCGCGTGAGCGGAGGTGCTGCTGTGTGACAGCAGAGGTCAGTAACGCCAAAGGGGACGGGACCGCGGCCTGCGCGAACTCTCCGCCCTCTTCTGTGAATCGCTTTGTCAACCAGGAGAATGGAAGCCGGGGAGAGGGGGCACCGGAATATAACTCCATGGGAATGCGACCAATTTGCAGAATGTTCATATGTTAAAGTTCTCAATTAAAAATAATTTTAAAGAGGGCTGGAGAGATGGCTTAGCGGTTAAGCGCTTGCCTGTGAAGCCTAAGGACCCCGGTTCGAGGCTCGGTTCCCCAGGTTCCACGTTAGCCAGATGCACAAGGGGGCGCACGCGTCTGGAGTTCGTTTGCAGAGGCTGGAAGCCCTGGCGCGCCCATTCTCTCTCTCTCCCTCTATCTGTCTTTGTCTCTGTGTCTATCGCTCTCAAATAAATAAATAAAAATTTAAAAAAAAATAATTTTAAAGAAAGAAAGGTATCAACATCCTGCCTAACACACCGAGGATGACGCACCGCACAGTCCCTGAGCAGGCAAGTGTCCACACCTAATAATAGCCCCTTCACGTATGTGCTGAGGGGTGCACAAGAGTCTTGTTCTCAAACAGTGCCTATCAGAGAATAATTTTCAGAGAACCAGAATAGCTGTAGAAATGTCTGCTATATCTACATCATTGAAAATTTACCTTACTTCATTGATAACTAGACTTTTATTTTTCTTCTAGAAAGTATGTAATTTTTTTAAATGGGAAAACATAAAATACTTGTATATGTTTTAATTTTTTTCATACTGTTCTGAGTATTTGAAGCACAAAAGTGTCCCTTTCCCCATAGAACTTAGAGTCTGCTAAAGGGAGGCAAAAATTAAGCAAATAAAAATACAATATCTGTCAGGTAATATGTTTTAGGGCTGCCATAAGGCAGTTCCATAACCAGGCAGTTTAAAGTAATTGAAGCTTGAGCTGCAGAGATGGCTTAGTGGTGAAGCCACTCACTTGCCTAAAACTCCTAAGAATAGGTTTGACTACTCACCATCCGTGTAAAGCCAGATGCACAAGGTGGCACATGGGTCTGGAGTTTGCTTGCAGTGGTTGAAGTCCCTGACGCACCCATTCTCTCTGTTTTTCTTCTCTATACCTCTCTCTGATTGTAAATAAATAAAAATATTTTTTAAAAATACTTGAATCTAAGCTTGGCATGGTGTCACACACTTTTAATCCCAACACTCTTGAGGCAGAGATAGGAGGATCGCTGTGAGTTCGAGACCACCCTGAGACTACATAGTGAATTCCAGATCAGCCTAGGCTATAGCAAGACCATACATTGAAAAAACACAATAAAATAAAATAAATAATTGATGCTTGATGTTATACAATGTTGATGCTAGAATCTGCCATGGTGGCAGGACCATGATGCCTCTGAGACTTGGAGAGAATCATCTTCCCTCCACCCCCACTTCCAGCACTTTGCCGGCAACTTCTGGCATTTCCTGGTTTACAGATGCATCATTCCAATCTTCCTGCTTCATGGGGTGGTTTTTCTGTATCTCTTGACACACATTTCCATCTTTCCCTGACTATGTCTACATCCATGCATTTCCCCCCCCCCCTTTCTTTATAAGGATACTGATCACATTGGATAGGGTCCATTCTAAAATCAAATCTTGACTTCAACTGCAAACTATTTACAGATTCACATTCCAAGATACTAGCTAGACATGAGAACTTCAACATATCATGTGGGGAGGACACATATAATTCAACTCATAAGCCACTTAACAAAAAAACAAAGTGAGTCCAGGTAGCTACAGCCACCTAGTCTTCAACAAAACTGCCAAAAATACTCATTGGAGAAAACACAGTCTCTTCAGTAAATGATGCTGGGGGAACTGGCTATGTATCTGTAGAAGGATGGAAATAGATTCTTATCTCTCTCTATGCATAAGAATTAAGACCAAGTGGATCAAAGACCTTAATATCAGACCTGAAACTCTGAAACGGCTACAGGAAAAAGTAGGGGAAACCCTTCAACATACTGGTCTTGGCAAAGACTTTCTGAATGTAACCCCAATTGCTCAGGAAATAAAACCACAGATCAACCGCTGGGACCTCATGAAATTACAAAGCTTTTGTACAGCAAAGGACATTGTAAATAGAGCAAAGATGCAACCTGCAGAATGGGAGAAAATCTTTGACAGCTATACATCTGAGAGGTTTAATATCTAGGATAAACAAAGAGCTCAAAAAAAACAAATAATGTGATATCAAACAACCCACTTTAAAAAAATGGGCTATAGAACTAAATAAAAAGTTCTCAAAAGAAGAAATACAGATGGCATATAAACATCTAAAAAATGTTCTACATTCCTAGTCCTCAGGGAAATGCAGATTAAAACTATGTTGATATTCCATCTCACTCCTGTCAGATTGGCTACCATCATGTAAACAAATGACTATAAATTCTGGCAAGGATATGGAAAAAGAAGAACCCTTCCACTATTGTTAAACAAATGACCATAAATGCTGGCAAAGATACTGAAAAAGAAGAACCCTTCCACTATTGGTGGAAATACAATCGGGTCCAGCAAATAGAGATACTTGCTCAACCATGCCTATTGCCACTCTATTCACTATAGCTAGGAAATGGAACCAGCCTAGATGTCCCTCAACTGATGAGTGGATAATGACGATGTGGCACATTTACACAATGGAGTTCTACTCAGAAGTAAAGAAAAGCGAAATTTGCAGGAAAACAGATGGATCTGGAGAGGACTATAATTGCTGAGGTAACCCAGGCCCAGAAAACCAAACACATGTTCTTTCTCATATGTGGATCCTAGCTACAAATGATTGGACTTCTATATGAGTAGGAAGAAAATTCAGTAGCAGAGGCCAGTAAGCTAGAAAGGAGATATAAAGGGAACAGAAAGGGAGGAAGGGGACTTAATAAGTTGGTATTGTATATATATGTAAGTAGAAGAACAGATTAATGGGGGTTAAAAGGCCTAAGTGAGGTCAGGGGAAGAGATTGAGTAAAGGACAGGTGGAGGGAGGGCTAATCAAAACCTAAGAAGATATAAATAAGTCATATGGAAACTTATTTTTTTGGACAGTAGAACACTCAGAAGCCATAGATTATTACTAGAAAATTTCTAGTGTCAGGGATGGGATACCTTCCAGTGAGTTGTTAGCCAGTGAGGTCACTGATACCCCCAAAATATTACAGACCATTGCCAAGGCTCTTGGTTTACCACCAGGAATAGACAGTAAGACCCTATCGCTGAAGACTCCACATACTTGAGCTGCAAGGTCATTGAGAAATCCTGCTGGAGCTGAGCTGAAAACCTCCTCCATGGAGAACAGCTGACAAAAAGCTGGAAAAAGTTATGATTCATGCAGTTCAATAGGAGAGAGAAAAACCACCAGTGGAGATACTCTACAATGGACACTGCAAGCCTTATATTTGGCCAGCCAGGCCAAATGACCCAATGGGTGCAATAGTGGCACACCTGTTATGAGGGAAACCAACCACTCTCTAACAGAACTGGAGGTCCACTGCATGGGAGGAAATACATCCCTGATACTGAAAACCTACAACAAGGGTAGTCATGAGCCCTAGGGGTGTAATGTCTGCTGGTGTCTGGCTAAATGTATATACTATGCTCACCAAACTACCTCATAAGCATTTCTCTTAATGTTCATACCCATATATTAATGCTACTTTCACTTTTGGTTAGAGAAGTTTCTCTTTTTAGATGGCAGTGACCTTGGGATGATATATCACATATTTCAAAGCTCAGGGTCCATTGCATAAGATGTGGAAGAAAGAATGTAAAAGCCAAAAGAAGGGTAGGACTTCTTATAATGTGCTCCTCCAGACATAAAATGACCTGGATATCCATGACCTACAGTGCCTGACACTACCTACACCAGACCATCATAATAGGAGGGCGAGATCATGACATCAAAATAAAAAAGAGACTGATTAAGTAGGGGAGGGAATATTATGGAGTGTGGAGTTTCAAAGAGGCAAGTGGGGTAGGGAGGGAATTACCATGGGTTATTGTCTACAATTATGGAAGTTGTTAATAAAAAATAAATTAATAATAATAAAAATTAAAAGAAAGAGTGGAGTGAGAGGACAGGTATGGTGACACATTCCGAAGGCTACAGCAGGGGACTGGAGAGATGGTTTATCAGTTAAGGCACTTGCCTGTGAAGCTCAAGGACCCAGGTTGGATTCTCCAAGTCCCACATAAGCCAGATGCACAAGGTGGCACATGCACCTGGAGTTCACTTGCAGTGGCTAAAGCCCTGGAGTGCCCATTCTCTATCTCTCTCTCCCCACTCTCTCTGTCTCTAATAAATAAATAAAAATAATTCTTTATTAAAGAAAAAGAACCTGGATGTGGTGGCGCACACTTTTATTTCCAACACTTGGGAGGCAGAGGCAGGAGGATCGCCATGAGTTCAAGGCCATCCTGAGACTTCATAGTGAATTTCAGCCTGAGCTGGAGCAAGACTCTACCTCAAAAAAATAAAGAAAAAAAAAGAGAAAGAAAAAAGATTTAAAAAAAAATGAAGGCTGTAGCAGGAAAATGGTGAGTTCAAAGCCAGCCTGGCCTATATGTTAAGACCCCCATCTCCAGAAGACAGATAAATAAAGTGGAAGTGGAGGCTAGTTCAGTGGTAGAAGTGCTAGTCAGGTCTGAGACCCAGGACAGTGGGGAAGGAGGGAGGGAGGAAAGGAAACTCATAGTCACAGGAAGTGGAGAAGGCATGTCTAGATAAGGCAATCATGGGAGAAACTTGAAGAGAGATAATATTTGAGTACACTGCTGAGTAATTAATTATGTCACACAGACCTAGAAGCAGTTGACCTTCTGCAAATATAGGGTTTTCAAAAATCATAATAGAAATAATTATTTTCACCCTTTAAAGTATTTTGGGGGCTAGAAAATAAGTCTTTTAATATCACAGCCACAAGTCATTCCTCTTAACTCTGAACAAGTTGATTTTCAGTCAACTTGCCTCTAGCAACAATGGAGAGAATACTAACGACTGTAAACACACACAATAATTCCTGAAATACACATTTGCTCTCGAGTTACTATATGCCAGCACTCAGCAATAAAAAGAAAAATGCAAAACTGCATCATGGGATGCCCTTTTAAAAAATTTTTTAAACATTTTTAAAATATTTTATTTACGCCTAGAGTCAGCTTAGTGGTTAAGGGGCTTACCTGTGAACCCTAAGGACACATGTTCAACTCCCCAGACCCCACATAAGCCAGACACACAAAGGTGAGGCAAGCACAAGGTCACACATGGTATAAGCATCTGGAGTTTGATTGCAGTGGCTGAGGCACTGGCATGCCAATTCTTTCTCCCTTTATCTCTCTCTCCCTCTTTCTCCAAAATAAAAAATAAAGTAAAAAATATTTTATTTACTTATTTATTGAGAGAGGGGTAGGCAGAGAAAGAAAGAATAGGCCTCCAGCCACTGCAACAAACTCCAGACACATGTACCACCTTGTGCATCTAGCTGACATGGGTACTAAGGAACTGAACCTGGGTCCTTAGGCTTTGCAAGCAAGTGCCTTAACTGCAAACCCATCTCTCTAGCCCTATTTTTTGAAACATTTTTATTGACAACTTCTGTAACTATAAATGTGATCATAATTTTCTACCACGATAATAAGTAGTAACGTGATCATAATTTTCTACCAGGTTTTCCTCTTACAAGTCCCCTCTCCACTAACTCCTCTCTTCTTTCCAATTATTCCTTCTTCTAATTTTTTCATCCTATTATACAGGACTTGGGTAAGTATCATCAGGCACTGTGAAGTCATGAGTATAAAGGCCACTTTGTGTATGGAAGACAGTATTGTCAGCACTCTTCCCCTCTTTTTAACTCTTAAATTTTTTCTACCACCTCTTATGCAATGGTCTCTGAGCCTCACAGGGGGTAATAGAAATGTCTCAATTAGTGCTGAATGCTCCATTGTCACTTCTTCTCAGCACTATGGTGAATTTTGTGCCCCTTAGTGGTCTCTGCCACCTGAAAAGAGAAACTTCTCTAGCCAAAAATGAGAGTAGCATTAATATAGGGGCATAAACATAAGTAGACATCAGTTTGGTGACATATCTATTTAGCCAGACCACTATAGTATTCCCCTCTCTAGGGCTTATGAACTCCCAAGCCATAGCTTTTGATTAGGTTTTCAGTATCAGACAGGAATTCCCTCCCATGGAGCAGGCCTCAAGTCCAATCAGAGAGTAATGGTTTCCCCCGTAACAGACATACCACCATAGTACCATTTGGCCTGGCTGGCCAGCTGTAAAGCTTTCAGGGTCCACTGTTGGTTAAGACCACCGATGACTTTTCTCCCCCAACAGGCTGTATAGCTCTTTCCAGCATCCTGACAGCTAGTCAACAGGGAGGAGGCTTCCAGCTCAGCTCCAGCTTGATTTCTCAGTGAGCTGCAGCCCAAGCATGTAAAGTCTTCAGTAGTTTAGTCTAACTATCTACTTCCAGTGGGCAACCTTGGCAATAGACTAATATTTAGGGAGCACAAGGGGCCTCCCTTAGCAACAACTCACTGGAAGACATCCCACCCATGGAACTGAAACTTTTCTAATAATAATCTATGGCTTTTAGGCACATTATCCACCTCCACATGATACTTCTGCCCAAACTCTTTCTTTTTTAACACATATATTATTAGATAGCAAAGAATTAGGCTTCCATCTGGCTTGTTCATAAATCTTAAATTTTAATTAGCTCCCCTCCTACTCCCTCCTCTCCACTCTTTATTGCCCTTACACCTCCTCCCAAGTCGTCTGGCCTCTACTCACGGATCTACTTTACACTCCCCTTGAGCCCTCCCCTTTTATTCCTCTTATGTCTTTTTTTTTTCTATAACAGGGTCTTGCATAACTCAGGCTGGCCTCAAAGTTACTAGATTGCTAAGAATGACCCTGAACTTCTGATCCTACTGCCTCGACTACCTAGGATTATAGGCATGCACCTCCATGATGTTGGGGAAACTGAATAGCCTTGTGTAGAAGAATGAATCTGGACCCTCTTCTCTCACCTTGCACAGAAATGAACTCCAAATGGATCAAGGACCCCAACACAAAAACCTGAAACTCTTAAATGGCTGAAATAAAAAATAGGGAGAACACATCAAGATGTAGGAATAGGGAAGGACTTTCTCAATAATACCCCAAGATCCCAAGGAATTAGACAAACAATCATTTGTGCTGAAATTAAAGGCATGAGCCACGATGCCCTAAAGAAACTTTTGTTTTGTTTTATTGGGTTGTTGTTGTTGATGCTGTTTGGTGCTGATAGTATGGTGATGGTATGGTGGTTTGGTTGTTTTTAAGAAAAGAGTCTCACGATATAGCCAAAGCTTGCCTCAAACTCAAAAAGCCTCATTTCATTTATCTAAACTAAACTCTGTTTGTCTCAGGTAGGCCTCTCTCCTCTGTTACACTGTAAGAAATCCAAAGGCATTTCTTCAAATTTGAACTAGTCATATTTGTCTTTATAAAGGGTGATGGTGCATGTTTAAGTCTTAGCTAGGAAAACAAACAGTTAAAATATGCTATGTTTCCTTTTTAAAATATCTTATTTATGTATTTTTGAGAGAGAGAGAGAGAATGGGAATGCCAGGTCCACTAGCCACTGTAAATGAACTCCAGACACATCCACCCCCTTATGCATCTGGCTTACATGGGTACATGGAAACAAACCTGGGTACTTAGGCTTTGCAAGCAAATGCCTTAACTGCTAAGCCATCTCTCCAGCCCAAAATATGCTATTTTATGATGCTTTAAGAGAGTTCCTACAATTGTTCCACTGATATTCATCATGGCCTATGGGATGATGCCATACATCGTTCAAGTGGTATGACTGGCTCATATTTATGCTACTTTTTGAAATGCAAGTAGATGTCTGTGGCAGTTACCTTCTTGTTGTTGGGACAAAACATCTAGCCAGAAGCAAGTTATGGAAGAAAATGGTTTATTTCAGCTTAAAGTTGTGAGGGGAGGTTTTGTCATGGCAGGGAAAGTGTGAGTGGAGCAGAAAGCTGGGTCACATCGTCACATATAGGAAAGGAGGACAGAGAATGCATGCCAGCTAACACTGGCAAGCTGGTATGGACCATAAGGTCTCAAGGCCTACCTCCAGTGACACATCTCCTCCAGCAAGGCCCCACCTCCCAAAGGTGCCACCAGCTGGTAATTGAGTGTAAGGCTTAATCATAAACATACAAGGGCATGGGGACCATCTTCTATTTAAACCATCACAGCTTCCATTGCTTCTAAATACATCTGGAAGAAATATGTGTGAACTAGCTTGACAATGCTCATTATACACCTACAGAAGCTAGGTGGGTCCTCCAGGTAGCCATTAAAGATATGGTCTCTCATGCTAATACCAAAAAAAAAAAAAAAAAAAAAAAAGTCAGTAAATCACTGAGCCAAAGGATATGCTTTAGCAACCTAAGGAAATGGATTTCCTAAGGGAGACCAAGTTGGCATAGGTGTTTCTACTCTGAAAATGACTTTGAAACTTTGAGCCCCCTTCTTCTTTTTTTCAGAAGTACAAATAATATCTCCTTTACAACCATCTGGTGCTGATTTTTCTTCCACACCTCTTCAGAACTCAAGACAACTGTAAAAGAAGGGAAATTATAATTCTTTCTGTTGTGGCTATGGAAGGGGTCATCATGCCTTTTCTACATTTTCTATAAATGAAAACCAGCATTCAGCATAGAACCTTTTTACTAGTGGAAAGGCTTTTTAGTGAAGTGGGGATTGTCATATCTGTATAATCTAATCCTGATCACTTTGGGTCCTCTTAACTTCCTGGAATCAAACAGTGCTATTCCTCAGGTCCACGATGGTGATGGAAGAGAAACAGGTCCAGAGCATTCTTGTTGAGAAACTGTTTACTCTGCTTACTTTGTACAATAACTAAATGCTTGTCCTTTAATCTTTCATTTTACAGAGTAAACGGCATTTCATTATCCATAAGACCTTTTAGCCTATGCTTTTAACCTATGCTTTTTGTCGCTGAAGTCTACAAACACTTCTCTAATATGTTTCTTAAGTTGTTGACACTTTAGAAAATGTAAGCCTGTAAGTCATGCAAGAAAATGTAAAGTTTTAGAAAATATTTTATTTTTATTTATTTATTGGACAGAGAAATAGGGAGAGAAAGAGACAGAGAGAATGCTAGGGCCTCTAGCCACTGCAAAAGAACTCCAAATGCTTGTGCCCGCCACCTTGTGCATGTAGCTAATGTGGATCCTGGGGAATTGAACCTGGGTCCTTTGGCTTTTTAGTCAAACACCTCAGCCATCCCTCCAGCCCAAAAATGTAAACTTCTATGACTATATAACCTGTTATATTTATGATGGAAAAGACATAAACTGAATAATGCAGACCCCTCTAGTGTTACTGTGTCCTGGAGCCTTGAGCTAGACAGTTTAGTCGCAGGCAAGGCAAACTTGACTATGTGGTAAAATCAGAAAGTTCTTCCCAATTCTTGAAACTTAACATCACACTGAGCACCAAGAGGTGTGAGAATACTTAGCAAGGCTTCATTTCTTTGGTCAAGCTGACCTAGTTCTCTATACCCACAAAAACCTAAGTACACAGACAAAAGAAGGCTGAAAGATGATGTCGTCTTTAACAACTCACTCAGTGAGCCGAGCAGATTGTTTTCCTGTTAAGAGTGGCTTTATCCTAAGCACGAGAGAGAGAAAGGTAGAGAGGCAAGAAAAGGTGTTAAATACCTCCATGAGATTTTCTAAATTCAGTTTGAAAACTGCAAATAACTGATCCTATGTCACAATTTTAACTAGGCTCAGTATACTTGTTATTTTCATCAGAGTTTTGTCTCAAAAGTATGAAATGGAATTAGAGATGCCAATAAGGAATAAAATGATAAGAACAAGATCAGTAAAGTTCTTATCCTGACATCATGTCATCCTCTTTCTGTCAACCTCGCTGGAGATATAGATAGAATTTCATAAAATATCTGCCAGAGAACCAAAGCCACTGGCATGGGCTCCATGCTGGCACAGGCTATGCAATACCAGCTGGCACGCACTTTTCAAAAGTGTCACATTTGCAATTAGCATTACATGACTCACTATATCATATACTTCTTCTCACAGACATTTTGTTTGCAAGTTTGGAATTACCATGATACAGATGATACGCTGATGAGCACAACATTTTTCCTACATGAAATGTCTTACTGAAAAAATAGTAACTACAGTAGCTCAATCCAGTGACCCATTAATCAAAATCACAGAATAATGTGAGGCAACACTTTATTTATTTATTTATTTATTTATTTATTTATTTATTTAAGGAAGAGAGAGAAAGAGAAGATGAGAGAGAATGGGTGCACCAGGGCCTCTAGCCATTGCAAAGGAGCTCCAGATGCATGTGCCACCATGTGATATGGCTTATGTGGGTCCTAAGGAATTGAACCTGGGTCCTCAGGCTCCACAGGCAAGTGCCTTAACCACTAATCAATCTCTCTATACCCCTGCAAGGCAACTCTTAATGTGCTACAATGTAAAGATAGCTATCACACTGGGGAGATGGCTTAGTGGTTAAGACACATGCCTACAAAGTCTAAGGACCCAGGTTCAATTCCCCAGTACCCACAAAAGCCAGATGCACAAGGAAGTATGTACATCTGGAATTTGCATGCAGTGGCTAAAGGCCCTGGCATGCCCATTCTCTCTATCTGCCTCTTCCTCTCTCTCCCCAACTCTCTCTCTTGAATAAATAAATACTTTAAAAATAAGAAAACATAGCTATTGTTTTTGACCCCTTGCTCTGAAAACACTATAACCTGAATCTAACTGTGAATAAACATCAAAACCAAATCAAATTGTTACATTCTCCATACAACTTCCAAGCAATATTTAAAATTAAAAGTTATTCAGATTAAAGAAGATGAAAGAGACAAGACAATAACAGCCACCATGTGATGCTGATTTATATCCTGTATGAGATTACTGGTTTTTATTAAATATTTTATTTATTTATTTATTTATTTATTTATTTATTTGCAAGCAGAAAGCGATAGAGAGATGGGAGACAGACAGAGAGAATGGGCACATCAGGGCCTCCAGCAGCTGCAAATGAACTCCAGATGTATGTATTCCCTTGAGCATCTGACTTTACATGGCTAACTCGGCACTCAAACTTGGGCTGTTAGGCTTCACAGGCAAGTGACTTAACTGCTAAACCTCTCTCCAGCCTCAGATTTATCATTTCTTTTGCTGTCAAGTGCATGAGTGGCAGCAACTGACCAAGGGGAGAAGTTTTATCAATGCTAACTTATTTACGTTAATAATTACACTGAGTTCAGAATGTATAGACTTCAGTATTATTTAGAAGTATGTATATTATTTAGAAAGTAATATACATACATGTGCAGAGAGAGAAAAAATGATAAGACCAATGTAGTAAAGTCTTAACTTTTGTGTAATCAAGGTTTAGCTATTCTATGAATTCTTTTTTTATTTTTTCTGAAAATGTGAAATTACTTTTAAAATATATAGTTTTAATTGTGCTACAGTGTCATCTTTTGAATTCATCCTCTAGGTTTTGGGTTTCCAAAGGAGTGGGTACCTCATACAACAGCAGCCCTGCCACCTGACCAGGCATGGTTGTAAGATGTCATTGATTCCAGGACACAGCCCAAATTTCACAATGTTACAATAGACAAAATATGAACATTAAAATCATGGTCCATGTTTTAGTCAGGATATACAAAGTTGAAGAACAGATTCAAGCACAGATGATTCTCCTATTATCTAATTTAGTATCTAAATCAGTGTTTCCTATATAATAGCTACAAATTACATAAATTTAGTAGCTTATAAATAGAACAATTTCTGGAAATCAGAAGCCCAAAACAGATCCACAGGGAAACTCTAGAGGAATACCCTTTTCCTTTTCTTTGCCAACTTATAGAAGCTGCCCATATTTTTTGGCTGTGATTCAAATAAGTAAATAAATAATTTTTTTTTAAAAATGACAAAAAAAGAAAAGAAAAACACTTTGATTAACAAAAGAGAGTTTGAGCCCAACATGGTGACACACGCCTTTAATCCTAGCACTCAGGAGGCAGAGGTAGGAGGATTGCCGTGAGTTTGAGGCCACCCGGAGACTACATAATGAGTTCCAGGTCAGCCTGGGCTAGAGTAAGATCCTACTTCAAAAAGACAAAAAAGAAAGAGAGAAAGAGAGAGTTTGGGCAGAAGTTCTCTGGAGGTGGACAATGCTGTGCCTTGAAGCCATAGGCTGTTACATGGGCATCATGGTAGCCACTTTCTAGGTACTCTCTCATGTACTCTACAGAACCAAAATGAAGTGAGTGGAATATTAGCCCCATTTTGTCTCAATTTCGCTAAAGTCATATATTAAATACAAATTAAAATCAATAGTAATGAGGAGATTCCAAACCAGGTAGACCAGACCTCAGGTTCTTTTTTTAAAAATATTTCTTATTTATTTATATATTTATTTGAGACAGAGAGGCTGATAGAGAGAGAAAATGGGCACTCCAGAGCATCCAGCCACTGCAACAAACTCCAGACACATGCATCTCCTTGTGCATCTGGCTTATGTGTGTACTGGGAAATCAAACCTCAGTCCTTAGGTGCCTTGCACTGCTGAGCCGTCTGTCCAGTCCCCAGCCTCCATGTTCTGAAACACTGAGGTGCAGTCTCTGCACACATGGTTCTTTCCTCCATACCCACCCTCTAACCTGACTGTCTTGTTTACGTTGCCAGTGGTTTTCCAGGTAAGCTTGGATTTGTAGAGACTGGGCTCCTTGTGCCCCATACACTCCTCAGACACAAGGTAACGCTTTTCCTTTCTTTTCTCTCAGCAGACAGTGGAGCAAACACCTGGAAGAAATACATCTGCAACCTAAGAAAGATCAGAATGTTTCCCCATTGTTGGTTTTCTGGTTTTGGTTTTTTGAGGTAAGGTCTCACTCTAGCCCAGGATGACCTGGAATTCACTAGGTGGTCTCAGGGTGGCCTCAAACTCACAGTGATCCTCCTACCTCTGCCTCCCGAGTGCTGGGACTAAAGGAGTGCGCCACCACGCCCGACCCATTGTTGCTTTTCTTAATGAATACTTTCTATTTCCTCAGTGCCAGGCTTAGGTGAGAAAAGGGTTGTCCTGGGGGAGAGCAGGGGCTCTGGCTGCTGATGCTCACACCAAGAAACATTGCAGCACCTAGATGTCCCATTCGGCGCGCCACCGCCCTGGTAGACTGCGGATGGCGGTGGCTAGAAAACATGCACCTACCACATCCCTCTTTAATTTCTTTCCTAATTATCTGATTGCCTCTTGCTTGAGCCCAGCAGAATTTTAAATGTAAGAAAAGGAACTGTCAGAGGTTCTGTGTGAAAGTGAAAATAGGAAATTGGCATTTTATTTGACTTTGCATTTCAACTTTGAGCATTTGAATCAGATTGCTAACTGGAGTAAAACTTTGGGATGAAAAACTTTCACGAGGATCTACAGAGTGCGTTTCTGATGCTGTGCCTTCGCAAGCAGACACCATTTGCACGTGAGCATCTCTGGGCTGAAGGTAATGGTGTTCGCAGACGGTCAAAGCCAGCACACAGCAGAATAAGAGAAGAAACTGCCTTGTGGGATGCCTTCCTTTTGCTTTCCTAATCTAGAACAATGCGGCTCTCACATTTTAAATATTACTTTGTGTGCAAATGATTCTTCAAAAAAAGAAGCAGACAGCTATGCATCAGTTCTCTTTGACAATATAATTCGCATCTCAAATGAATTTTAGATTAATTCTTCGCCAACTTAGAAGCAAAATATCGCTAAAGGCACTGCCTGTCTTCGCCTCTTCACTTGTAGTAAACATTTGCCACTCAGAGCTTAGAAGCCAGTTGGACCTTTTTAATCTTTGGCAATAGATGGTAATGTGCTTGCATGTTTCCCAACAAGCAGAGAGAGCAACGTGGGGATGGGGTAAGAGTTCCAGCAGTCAACCAGGCAGGACAGAGGAACTTGATAACTACCATCGGCATGCCAGGAAGGCAAACTTCCCGCAACCTCAGAATGCCTGCCCCGCTGCCTTTTCACCTATCTCTCCAATCTCAGCCTCCAGGGAGTTGCTCATTCAAGCTTCAAGAAATATTTGTTGTAATGCTGAAGAGGGGGCAGAAAGAATGCAAGAGCCACAGGGTGGGAAGGAAGACTTTGGGGCACTGTCCCATGAACTCACTGGCACACTCAAGACCTCACCGACACCCCCACAAGACCCGCCGTGTTCTGCATCCACAAGCATTTTGATGTGGTGGACTGAAGATGGCTAAAGAATGAGACGACAAAGCTGAGAAAAGGCTGCTTAGAAAGAGGAGGGTTCTCAGTGGATTGGGAACAGAGAACAAATGAGGGTGAAAGATTAGGAACTCAATAAAATTACACTGTGTTCTTACATTAAAATCCCCAATAAAAATAAAATAAATATTTGTTGAGAACTTATCTTGCATCTCATCTATTACTAAATATGTTAGAAATACAGTGGTGGCCAACAAAGATATGGCACCTGTCCACACTTGTTTACAGCCCAAAGGAACACAAAGATGGAAAAGCTAAGCTTAACTACCTCATTGTGTGATAAGCACAATGTTTATTCAGGTTCTATAGAAAAGTGACCTGATTAAAAATGTAGATCAAAATAATGTTCTGAGGAAAGTGACATCATAACTTAAAGGAAGACTTTAAAAAAAAAAGGTAAATTACTTAAAGATGAAAAAGCAGAGCTACTGGAGCTGGAGAGATGGCTTAGTGGTTAAGCACTTGCCTGTGAAGCCTAACCCTAGTTCGAGGCTTGATTCCACAGGGCCCACATAAGCCAGATGCACAAGGGGGCGCATGCATCTGGAGTTCGTTTGCAGCGGCTGGAGGCCCTGGTACACCCATTCTCTCTCCCTATCTGCCTCTTTCTCTCTCTGTCAGTCACTCTCAAATAAATAAAAAATAAACAAAAAATTTAGAAAGAAAAAGAAAAAGCAGGCCCAGAGAGATGGTTTAGTAGTTAAAGAGGTTGCCTGCGAAGCCTAAGGACCTGGGTTCGATTCCCTAGTATCCACAGAAGACAGATGTACAAGGTGACACATGCATCTGGCATGCCCATTAACACCCCCCTCTCTCCATATATATACATATATATATATATATATGCACTCCATATGTGTGTGTGTGTGTGTGTGTGTGTGTGTGTATTCCTCTCCCTCCCTCCTTTTCAAATAAATAAATGAAAAATCTTTTTAAAAAGCAAACAGCAGGCTGGAGGGATAGCTTAGCGGTTAAGGTATTTGCCTTCAAAGCCAAAGAACCCAGGTTCAATTCCCCAGGACCCATATTAGGCAGATGCATAAACGGGGACACACACGTCTGGAGTTTGCAGTGGCTGGAGGCCCTGGCATGCCCATTCTCTCTCTCTCTCTCTCTCTCTCTCTCTCTCTCTCTCTCTCTCTCTCTCCCTTTTTCTCAGTCAAATAAATAAATAAATAAAAATATTTTTTAAAGAAAATAGCATGTGCAGAGAGAGAATCACGAGTAACTATATTCAAGGAACTTTAGGATCAGTTTGGCTGAAGCACCAAATGTAGGGAGGACAGCAGAAAAGATGATGTGAGAATGACAGGTAAGCTCTACATAGGAGCCAGAATTGTCAAGCTTATGTTCAAGTATGAAATACTAAAATAAAATAAGTGATTGACACACTAGTAGCTCATTTCTCCCCCGAGATGCATGTCCAGTGTAAGTGCGACTGACGTTTGGTTGTAGTGAGGTCTCTGATGAGCAGTCACTGGGAACCAGAGTGACAGACAGAGACTCTTCATCTCAACATCAGGAATGTCTGGCTTTTGCGTCACCATAGCGAGGGAAAGGAAACTGGATGTCTTTCATATGGTTTCTGCCCAGAAATGATACACATCACATCACTTATGCTCAGAGCTACTGACTAGCCCAGGTCACATGCTTCTCATCCCTAAGCCAGAAACTAAGCCTGGGGACCCAGTGAACAGAGGAGAGCAGATGGGATGCTGAATCTGCACCATCGTTCCTGGTGGGCATGAGACTGACAGCCTGGAAGGAGCCTGTGCTTTCATCACGAGGGTCATGAGCAGTCGGGACAGGATTCCGAACAAATATTAAGGAATCCATAGCTCTTTTTGTTGCCTCCCTCCCACATCTAGTTGGACAGGGGTCTCTCAGAATGAAAGTGACACTGCTTTATAATAGAAAATGGCTCAAGTAAACTGTGACTGATTTCTACCGCCATCATTCCGTTAAAAGCATATGGCATTGTTTATTTACTCAGAGAGTAAATGTCCAAACAAAACTATGAGCCAGGTGTGGTGGACATTCCTGAAACCTCCCAGCTCTTAGTAGATGGAACAAGAGGATGGTAAGTTGGAGGCTAGTCTGGGCTACAAAGAGAATCTGTCTGAAAAAAAAGGTTAATATTTTTGATATAATGTAGCAATGTTAGGTAAGATGATTTAACCAGGCAGACACTATATAGTAAGTAGAACCAAGAAAAATACAGAAGGCAGGAGAGATGGCTTAGTGGTTAAGGTACTTGCCTACAAAGCCAAAGGACCCAGGTTTGATTCTCCCAGACCCATGTAAGCCTGATGCACAAACAGGCACATGCATCTGCAGTTAATTTGCAGCAGCTAGAGGCCCTGGCATGCCCATTCTCTCCAACACCCATCTCATAGTGGTGAGGATGTGGAGAAAGAGGAAATCTCTCTCTGTATATCTGCCTCTCTCTATATATCTCTCAAATAAATAAAGAAAAATAAAATATTTAAAAAAGAAAAATATGAGTACTACAAACCCCAAGTTCTAATCATGAGGAGAAACTATTCTTCTTAGTATATTGTTTCATCTCCTTTCTACATATGCCTCATTAGACAACAATTGCCATCAGATCACAGTTAAAGACCCTTAGCACAGCACCCAGAGTCACAATGCCCTTGGGAATAACTTTCACATGGAAGGAAAACTTGGAAGGAGAGTTAATTTGGTTCATGTCACTTCCTTTTTCATGTGCATTCCCCATAAAAAATGCCTTTTTAGGGGTGGAGAGATGGATCAGTGGTTAAGATACTTGCCTGCAGAGCCTAATTACCTGAGTTCAATTCCCCAATGCCTACATAAAGCCAGCGCTAGAAGCCCTGGTGCACCTGTTCTGTCTCTCACTCGGGTGTAGTGGTGTAATAGAATTCCAGACACATGTGCCACGTTGCATCTGCCTTTACATGGGCACTGAGAAATTAACTGCTAAGCAATCTTCCCAGCCCCAGTATAAGTATTTCTTTATTTCTTTTGACTAGTGTTGGTTTGAAGACTGTCTTGCCAGATATCAACAGTGACACATTGTTTCCTAACCCCATTTTCTTGAAATACCCTTTTCCATCCTTTTATACTAAGGAACGTCAGTCTTTTATGGAGTGGTGTGCTTGTTAGAGGCAACAAACAGAAGGATCCTGCCATTTACACCATCAGGCTCAGAGAAGGGAAAGGGAATAGGACACCCAGCAGGATGGCAAATACTTCAGCTCTGCTTTCTTTAGACTCGGTACTGCTGGTGGAACTGGCATTGACATTACAGGCCTGTCCTTTGTGCAGTTGGCAGGCCTGGGTGCATATAGGGTCACATTCACCTCCTTCATAACTCCAACCACAGAACCATGATCTTTGAACCACATGGGCTTGGCCTGGACTGTGGTGGTGAATGCCAACAGTAGGAATGTGGAGGCCAAGAAACACTGTGCATACTGAGGCTCTAAGGTCTAGGAACTTCATGGAGTGTTCATCTTATTGTGTTTTATTTTTACAGTATTTTAATTTGCTTTAAAAAAAAACATTTATTTTTGGGTGCACCAGAGCCTTCAGCCACTGCAAATGAACTCCAGGTACCTATGCCACCATGTGCATCTGGCTTATGTGGGTCCTGGGGAATCGAACCTGGGTCCTTTGAGTTCACAGGCAAATGCCTCAACTGCTAAGCCATCTCTCCAGCCCTCAGCTTGCTTTTGATTTGAGATTTTTATCTCTTTACTCAATTCCTCTTTTGTATCTTTTAAGCACCTCCTTACTTCATTCAGCTGATTTTATTGTGTTCTTGTGGGGTTCCTTCAAAAGTTTTTTTCTTCTTTGATTTATTTGAATTTTTCAAAGATTTTTTTAATGTATTTACTTCAGAGAGAGAAAGAAACACAGAGAAATAGAGAGAGGGAATATGGGCATTACAGGGCCTCTTGCCACTGCAAATGATCTCCAGGTACATGCACCACTTTGTGCATCTGACTTTATGTAAGTAGTGTGGAATAGAACCCAGGCCATCAGGCTTTGAAAACAAGCACCTTTAACTGTTAAGCCATTTCTCCAGCCCTGAATTCCTTTTTGATTTATTTGAAAATTATAATTACATTTTTGAATTGTCTGCCTCACATTGAATCTAACTCATTCTACTGAAGGCTATTACTATGTGAGTAATAACTTTTAGAGAAGTTACCTTGCTTTGATATTTTTGTATTTTTTTTTATATTATTGCATTGAGATTTACACATCTAGTGCTATTACATTGCTAGGATTTTCTGTCTTGTTTTCTCAGCTTTGTTCTTAGGTATGTAGTTTAGAAGTTACATCCTCAGGCAAGTAGCTCAAGGTGCAAGTAAGGCCTCTCACTCCCAGAGCAGAATGTTAAGAGCAGCCATGACCACAGTGAGAATGTGGAAAAGAAGATAGAATGAGGAGGCATGGGAAGAGCAGAAGAGAGAGCCCAGTCATGGAGTAGGTGGAGAAACATGCAGAACAATGGTGAACTGGGCAGTATGCAAACATAAACAAAACCATTATGAGATACAAATAAGAGTGGAGATTAAAAATCTGAGGCACTGAAAGATTTCTCTCTTTTTTTAATTCTTATTGATGAATTCTACTCTTTTTAAAAAATATTTATTTATTTATTTATTTGTTTATTTGTTTATTTGTTTATTTGTTTATTTATTTAAGACAGACAGAGAGAGAGAGAGAGAGAATGGGTACGCCAGATCCTCTAACGACTCCAAATGAACTCCAGATGCATGTGCCACCTTGTGCATCTGGCTTACGTGGGACCTGAGGAATACAACCTGGATCATTAGGCTTGGTAGGCAAATGCCTTAACTACGAAGCCATCTCTCCAGCCCTGAAAGATTTCTTTTAAACACTAAAATTGACAGAAGTTGATGATAAGAGTCAGATAATCAAAAAGGCAATGTATACTAAGGATACATTAAATTTGAAAGGAAGTTGTTGCATTGGTCAATACTTCTAGCTGGACTGGATGGGCTTTGAATTCCTTCTCTCCCTGCAAGGCTTCATTTAGCGATGTGCACTGGCATGGGAGGTGTGAGTTGCACTTACGGGTCAGATCTGTGGAATCGGATTTGGGATATGCACTGACCTGCTGAAGGTCATCAGACAACTGGCCTTTAGGGGTGAGTTTCCACCAGCCTCTGCTGCGTCGTGAGGTCCGCTCCCTCCTTGCTGTGCTCACCTCAGCTTGGCTCAGCTCACCTCCGAGCTGTGTTGGGGAGGAAGAGCCTTGGCTTCTGCCACAGGGTTCCTGGTGCTATATGAGGGTTTACAAGATGAAATTGAAGTCAGCTTTTGGGCCCACTGAGGCACAATGGCTGGCAATAGTATTCCATTTCTCTAGCTTCCTTCCTGCATGTCAGAGAGCGAAGGAAGCAAAGAGTGAAGGCTAGAATTCCTGCTGAATCAAATTTCCACAGAGCCCAGCGTGCTCCATGTAGGAGGCTTACCTGCTCCTCTGAGGTTTGGTGCTGCTGCACGTAGGTCTTAAAGGGTCCGCTCCCTGGGTAGCATGGCTTCCTCGCTTTTCTGGTATAGACCTCTGGACGTTACCTGCCTCTACAGCCAAGAGTCATGGCAGCAGCTTCTGATCCTGGCATAGGCAGCTTTCAGAGCTCTGTCAATAGCCCACTTCTCTAGGCCCAGTGATTTTTAAAAAAGATTTATTTTTATTTATTTATTAGAGACAGTGAGGGAGAGAGAGAGATAGAATGAATGAGAATGGGCACACCAGGGCCTCTAGCCACTGCAAACAAACTCCAGACGCATGTGCCACCATATGCATCTGGTTTTGTGGGACCTGGAGAATCAAACCTGGGTCCTTAGGCTTCGCAGGCATATACCTTAACCACTAAACCAGCTCTCCAGCCACCCCATCCCAATAATTTTTTGAACACATAATTCTCTCATTAAATTCATTTGTAGTGTAACTTTTTTTTTAACCTGAAACACAACCAAATCTCTCTGCATTATAATCTCATAAACCAGAGGAAATCGTGGCTAACTGTGATTGACACTCTTGTATCTCTGTGCACGCATATAGTTTTTTGTTTTTTTTTTTCTTTTGCTTTTTCTTTTCTTTTGCTTTTTTTTGCTTTTTTTTGGTAGTTATGGACATACTCAGTATGTAAACAGCACATGTTGGTACCATCCTTACCCTCATCCCTGCCCCCTCCAAAGGGACCCTCCTCCTTAGGGATGCCCGTTATCCCCATGGGGATTGTGGGCCATGCATTGTGGGATCAGCCATCAGTTATGGGGAAGTGGCAATGTCTCTGTGCATGATGTTCCAACTTGTGACTCTAACAATCTTTCCACCCCCTCTTCCACAAAATTCCCTGAGCCATGTTGGGTTCATTTTAGGTCTACATCACCCATGGGCTCTTAGGAGCCTCTTGATCTCTGGATCTCTGGTTTGGTGGGAGTTGAGTGTCCTCAATGTCTATCTCCTTCACCCTTGTGCTGATGTCAAGTTCACAGAGAAAGCAGGGCTCTTGTAGGTTTTTAATGAAATTGTATTGAATATATTATTTGCTATGGAGTAAATGTTTGTGTCCTCCAAAATTCTTATATTGAACCCTCAAATATGATAGTATTAGGAGGTAAGGCATTTTGATGTATAAATCATAAGGGTATGCCACTCATGAATGGGATTAATTCTATTATAAGAGAAGACATGAGGGAGAAGTTTTCCTTTCTTTGACTCTGTGAAAATACAAGATGAATTTCTGCAAACCAAAAAGAGGTTCCTTATTAGACACCAAGTCTGCTGGAACTTTGATTTTAGGTTTTCCAGCCACTAGGATGGTGAAAAATAAAGGTTTAAGTCACCTAGTCTACTCCATTTTATTATAGCCACCCAACTGGGATGACATTGTTAGCCTGAGTCTTCCCTTAGCTATAGACAATGAACAGTTTCTTAGTAAATATACATACTCCTTCAATGTAATTTTGATAGCTAAATATTGTTCTATAATTATCCTATAGTTTATTTAATCATATCCTACGTTTGGGCTATCATGTTTTTACCCAACTTTCACTACTATACCCTGATGAATTGTACTACTGAATATTTTTTTAGAATTTAACAAGTTTTACTTAAACTATCAAAGCAAGTACAAATTTCTCTAGCTAAAAAGAATAAGACTAAATAAATGTATATATAATGAGATTCTGATCATTAGAGCATACTACATATAGAAAATATAACTGGTAAATATTTAAAGGAGTGACTAATTTTGTTTGCTTATAGATTTGTGTACTTTTTTAGTTTTTCTCTATCATCAAGTATGTCTATATTATATTTGTAACTTTTTATATATTATCAATAATTAATAATAAAAATATTAATAATATATTTATCTATTTTAAAGTTATATATATTAATATATATACATATATTAAAACAAGTAAGTTCACTTCATATATGTTTGTTCTTTAAGAGCTGAGTCAGATCCAAATATACCATGTTTTTTATGAGTTAAAAAAATGTGAGAGCTACTTGCAATATGAGAATACTTTATAATGGAAAGTAAAACAAATAGTTGTTGACTATTTCAAATTCATCTGTAAAATGTGTAGCAGAATCCTAGAGAAATAATGTGGAACCAAGCCCTCACAGTAGATGGTCAAAATACAATGTAATTGGTGGACTGATAAAAATTCATTCTTCAGTCGGGCATGGTGGCGCACACCTTTAATCCCAGCTCTCAGGAGGCAGAGGTAGAAGGATCACCGTGAGTTCGAGGTCACCCTGAGACTACATAGTTAATTCCAGGTCAGCCTGGACCAGAGTGAGTGAGACCCTACCTTGAAAAACCAAAAAAAAAAAAAAAAAAAAAAAAAAAAGAAAGAAAGAAAAATTCATTCTTCTACTTAGATTCAATCACTCTTCAACTTTATCATTTATTTATTTATGAGAGAGAGAATGGGTGTGTCAAGCCTCCAGCCACTGCAAACAAATTCCAGAAGCATGTCCCACCAGGTGCATCCAGCTTACATGAGTACTAAGGAATCAAACCTGGGACCTTAGGCTTGGCAGGCAAGCACCTTAACAGCTTAGCCATGTCTCCAACTCAACTTTTATCTTATTTGACCTTGTTTCTGAAAGAAAATGAAAATCCCAAAGATCTTCTCTAGACCTCAGGAGATAAATTTTGAAAAATAATGTCAAACAAGTGAGCATTTCTTGGCAAGATGATCACAAGTTCAAGGTCAACCTTAGAAACACAGAGAAATTCTATCTTAAGACTTCTTCCTCCACTTCATGACCCCTTCTAGTTTTGTTTCACACACACACACACACACACACACACACACACACACAGAGGGGGGGGAGATTATTTTATTTGTTTAAATATTATTTAAATCTAGGTTCTACAAATAAAAAATGCAGAAATTGTCTTTCCGAGTTTAGATGATTTTGCTTAATATAACAACTTCCCTTTCCATCCATGTCCATGAAAATATAGTCACTTTGCTTTTCCTTGTGGGTATATGCACCACATTTTCTTTACTCATTCATCTGTGGTTGGAGATCTCAGCTGGTACCATCTCTTGGCCACTGTGAATAAACATGTGTGATAAACACGGATGCACAAGTCTATCTGTGGTATGCTGTTAGAGCTTTTGGAATGTGTATTCAGAAGTGGAATAACTGGACCATACTTTTAGTTTTTGAATAATCTCTATACTGATTTCCAGCATGGCCCGACAAGTTTACATTCCCACCAGTAGTGAATCCTTGGGTTCCTCTTTCCCCCATCCTCACCAACATTGGTTGTAATTAGTTTTCTTGATGGTAGCCATTCTGACTGGGATACAACAGAATATCAAAGCAATTTTAATTTTCACTTCCTTGATAGCAAAGACGTTGAACATGTCTTCATGTACTTATTGACCAGTTATATTTCTTCTTTTGAGAACTGTCTGTTCAGTTCATAAGGCAGGTTATTTTGATTAGATGATTCTGGCTTAATTTTTGCAATTCTTTATACGCTAGATACTAATCTCTGCCTTATGCTTCTCTTATTATCGGACTCTACTCTTCACTCTAGTGATTGTTGCCTTTTCTGTGCAGATCTTTATAAACTCATGCAATCCTACTTGTCAACCCCTGGGATTGTTTGCTGTGCTATTGGAGTGCTTCTCAGAAAACCTTTGACAATGTCTGTATCTTAAGGAGCTGTACCTATGTTATTGTCCTGTAGCAAATTCAAAGTTTTGGGTCTTACATTAAGGTCTTTGATCCATTTTGGGAAAAAAAAAAAATCTTTTCCATACAACTTTTTGATATGTCTTGAAGTTATCATACTTAAAAGACAAAAGTAACTGTGGATTTTACAGCTTCCTTCACTGCACAGGTGTGCAAAATGGTTGTTTCATCACATGGCCGTGATAACTGTAATGCCAGTGATAATCATTATGAAATGCAGATGACTAGGCATTATGGCTCAGTCCACATCCAGACACAGCAGGGGTGGAGTGAAAAAGTCTCTCCTACAGTGTGGGCACCTACCTAAAGGCAAAGTGCTCTAAGGAAATAGAAACACTTCTCTCTGACATTAGTTGAATTGCAAACAACAGGTGACTAAGGAGTAATATTGCTTTTTGCTAATTTCAGAGATATTTCTGCCTGGCTACATGAGAGCTTTTAGTTAAACATTTATATCATGGTATTATACTGATGCTGTACCAACCATTACAAATATAAAATTACCTCATAGCTTAAAAAAAAGAAAGATAACCCCACGAATGCCATTCTTCTTCAAACATGCAGGATCCTTTCATGATCAAGATGAAAGGAAAAGCATAAAATAGAACCCCTGAATGCCATATTTCTGAAAGCTAGATTTAGTAGGTAAACATTTTAAAATATGGAGAATTGAAGAGAATTTTATGTATTTCTACATAAGCATAAATGAACGTTCTCCAGCATTAGTATTTATGGGGATAGTATTTAACAGTAAAACCTGAATCCATCACTCATGTGTACACGCGGTGTCATAGACATGTCTTTGTGCTTTCTCTCTTCTCATCTCTCCTGTCTTTCATTACAACTGCAGGTAGACCTTCAGCCACTTCAGTGGGTAGTCCTTAGTGCCTGGCCTCCACAGCCCCAGGAGCCTCGTGGTTTATGCTTGCCTGTTTTCTGTTGACCAGATTATTTGCAACAACACAAAAGCACATTTTACACTCAAATGTGTGATATCTAGAAAGACAAGAACTGCTATTTGAGTAAATGTTTCTTCCAATGTCAAAAGGGCAGTCCCAAAGCTCATCTTGTCTTTGTTTTGTTTCGGTTTTCTCCCTATTTTGCATAGTCCATTGGCATTATGTGTAGTGGTGTGGTGCAAACGGGTATGTACTGATGTAGCACCTCATGCACTGGCCTGTAGTGGCCCTGGCCTGGCCTACAGGGATGGAGAACAATGTTGGGTACCCCCCTTGTCCCTCACCCACCTGTCTTATCCAAGCAATGGGGTCTCTTAGTGATCACCGAGTTGCCATTCATAAGGCTCAGCAATTTTCTGGTCTCCTCTCCCAACCAGACTGTTACAGACCTGGGTAGCCCTGCCCAGCTGTTTACATGGGTTCTGGAGATTCAAATGCTGAAGAGCTCAGGCCCAATTTGCACAGGAATCAAATTTAATTGCTGAACCATTTCTCCAGACATTATTTTGTTTTTTCTTCCGGGTTTTAAGAAGGATCTCAAGTAGCTCAAGCAGGCCAGGAGGAGTTCACTGTGAACCTAAGGATGGCCTTAAACTCCTGTTCCTGTCTCCTCCCCCCAAGCGCTGGCCTAAGATGAATTTTTACATGGTTAGATAATTAAGCAGCTAGGTGTTTGTAAAGATGCATGCTTTTTCATCTTTTCATTTAGTGTTTTGCTCCATCACTCACTCATCCTTACTCCCTGGCCTCATACTTCTTAATAAATTATTTGAAAACAAACATTTGTCTCAAGCTCTTCTTCTGGAGAATCCAAGCTAAGATACAACTGTACCACATAGAGCTCATTATACTTAGAGTTATAGTAACCACATGTAGTTAGGTTACAGCAGTTCAAGAATGAATAAGAGTGAACATTACTATCAAAATTACCATCTGTGGAGAAACAAAAGTAATTACCGGGTCAATGATCTTAATGACTTCATCTAAGACTTACACAATAACTGATGAAACTACTACAGTTACATATGAAAATTGAGAGACTGGTTATCTTTCACTTTTAAGAATCAAAATTTTAAGTACATTTAAGATGGATCATATTTGAAACTCTTTTCTCCAGTGACAGGAGAGTCCCCGATGCCTAATGTGCACACTTAGAGAAAGAAGCAGATACACTCTGCCACACACACATGGGAATACATGCATAACCTCATAGGGACATGTATGCAGTAGGTTTTAATAGGCCAAAAAACTAAATAAATGACCCCTATCACCTCAGGTATTTTTTTTCTTTTATTAAGGTTGGGCTTAAGTTTCCAGCACACTGACAGAGGAAGTGTGCCTCTGAGGGTGGATCTGATTCCAACCCAGAGTTGTAGAGAGAGCAGGTTTGAGCTTCAGCCATGTGTGCTTGCTGGTATTGGAGTTGGCTTGCTGCAGTCCCCCCGCCCCCTCGGATGTATGGAAGCAAGCAGCTTCTTCTGCCATTGATGGAACTTCCCTTAGATTTGTAAGTTGAAATACACCCCTCCCTCCCACAAACTGTCTGGTTGGATGTTCATCCCAGCAGCATGGATCCAACTACAACATGGCTCCATTTATTTTTTTCAGGAATTGGTTTAAGTAGAGGCATATAATATAACCATTCCCAATGAGACATGAGCAAATACAATACAGACAGAATTTAAGAGAAGGTATTCCGCATGGTTGTGAGATGAGTTATATGTTACAAAAATTCATATGTGGAAGGGTTAACTTTTTAGAGGTCCTAAATGTAACTGATCTGGAAAATAAGGCTTTCTTTATATGATATATAAAAGCCTTAATCCAATATGTCTGGCATCCCTTTCAAAAGATGTGAAAAGAGGCACCAGGGGTTGGCACACACAGAGGAAAGCTCGTGTGGAGACAGAAAGAAAGTGGCAGCACATGAGTCCAAGGGAATAGCTTCAGAAGAAACAAACTGGTGATCATCGATCTTAGATTTCCAGTCTTTATAATTTTGAGAAAATAAACTTGGTATGGTGCTACATATTTGTAACATTAGTACAGCAGACTTTCTGTACCAGTAAGGCAGTAGAATCAAGACTTTGAGGCTAACCTAGGCTACATACAGAGTCTCTGTCTAGAAAAAGGAGGAGAGAAAGAAGCCATAAGTATATAGGGATTTTGCTATGACAGCCTAGCAATCTAACACCATTTCTTTTAAGTATATAAAGTTGCATTTAAATAAGTTAATAAAGAAAGCAGGGCTGGAGAGATGGTTTAGTGGTTAAGTGCTTGCCTGTAAAGCCTAAGGACTCTGTTGAGGCTCGATTCCCCAGGACCCACATTAGCCAGATGCACAAGGGGGCGCATGCATTTGGAGTTTGTTTGCAGTAGCTGGAAGCCCTGGCGTGGCCATTCTCTCCCTCCCTCCCTCCCTCTCTCTCTCTCTCTCTCTCTCTCTCTCTCTCTCTCTCTCTCCCTCCCTTCTTCTCTCTGTCTGTTGCTCTCAAAAAAATAAGTAAAATTAAAAATAAAAAAAAAGAAAGAAAGCAGCCTTTCTCTCAGTGGACATCTGGCTATGAAAACGAGACCTGTTCAAGTCATCTCATAATGATGCATAGAATCTATTTGAGCACAGTTTCTATGTTGAATATGGCAAATCCATAGAAAGGAACATGTAACCAAACCTTTTCCCCCTTGCTCTGCTGCTGACCAGCTGAATTTACCATACCCGAAGAGGCTTGCCTACAAGCGTCTTCTGAAAAGAGAAATGTGCTTTCTGGCTTTTCTTGTAAAGTTAGACACATTTTTACATTTTTATATAAAGATGGAAAAGTTCCATTACAGTCATACAACCATCTAATCATGTTAATAAGCATTTTCATCTCTAAAGACACTTTCCATTCTCCAGTGACCATTATTTTGCTGGGGATTTCTATACAATTGCTTTACTCACCTCTACAAATGATTAAGAATGTATTGTTGCAGGTTTTTAGATTTTCTTCATTGAAGGAGGAAGAGAGAGAGAGAGAGAGAAAATGGGCACACCACGGCCTCCAGCCACTGCAAATGAATTCCAGACACAGGTACCATGAGCATCTGGCTTATGTGGGTTCTGGGAAATTGAACCCGGGACCTTAGGTTTTCCAGAAAGTGCACTAACCTCTAAGCCACCTCTCCAGCTTATGTTTAAGGTTTTAAAAGCAACAGAGCCTTTCTTGGTTCTGGTCAGATGTAGCCTCAAGGTTAGAGTGGCAGGCACTCAATAGTCACTAAACCTCCCCAAGCCTGTAGCTGTCCAGCTCTGTGTCTCCTGGTTGCCATCAGGTACAACACTGAACAGAGACAGAGGAGCACATGCAGAGAAGGGTATGCCAGTAAGATTTATTGGAGAGAAAAGAACTAAGCACCCTTAGAGAAGCGAGGGTACTTGAAAAGATTTACCAACTGGCACTCAGAATTTCACTGGCTTTGGGGGGGTCTGGAATGAGTGTGAGTCATGATTTATGTGGGCATTAGGTATCAAATTGGTACAAATCATGATAGGTCCTATATAAGAACTTCCAGGGGTCTGTGATTGGTGAAGAGGTAAGGTGAAAGTATGCAGACGCAAGAAAGGCCTGCCAAAATTCCAAAGAAGGCAGGAAGTGGGAAGCCCGCCAAAATTCTAATGAAGTTGTGGGCTAAGGAAAAGGAGAGAAATATGGGCAAAGGCAGGTGGCCAGCCAGCATTCTGAAGCATCAGCCACCATCATCTTAACACCCAGTAGGGCTTAATTAATAATCTTCAAGGCCCACCCATGTGACATACCTCCACCAGCAAGATTCCACCTGCTCAGTACTAAGTAGGAAGCTTAATCACAAACATTTGAGGCCATGGGGGACATTTTACTTTCAAACAATCACATTTCTCCCCTGGCCCCATAGACTCATAACCATCTCAGTATATGCAATGCACTCAATCACACTTTGAAAGTCTACATAGACTTTATCAATCCAATACCGTTAAAATGCTAAAGTCTCATCTAAGACTCAAGACAGTCTCTGAACTGTGAACCTGGTTAAAAAAAAAAAAAAAAAAAAAAAGCAAGTTGCATGCTTCCAACACATAATAGCACAAAGCATAAATTCCCATTGCAATATGAAGGTATACAAGAAAGATTGAACCGATCAATATCACAAACCAGCAGGACAAATATCCAATCTTGTACCTCCTGCACATCTGGGACACAGGATGAAATCCTCTGGCTACAAAAGGCCCAATTCCACCACTGCTCTGTGCAGTTTACTTTCTGGGAAAAAGCCCCCAACCCCAAGCCAGAGCAAGCAGCTTTCCTTGGTAGCAGTCCTACATTCTTGGCATCTTCAAGTTGCTGGGGTCTCCACTGAAACCCAAAGTTTATCTTCACAGTTCCATGCAATGGTCTCACAAGGTCTCCCTGTGAAATCCTGTGGGGATTTCAATCCTGTCTCATATGGCCTTCTTCAGAACAGTGTGTTCTCCGTAACCCTCTTTTCTACATTTCTTATGCTTCCAAAACAACTCCAAAGGGATTTCTCCATCTACTTCATAAATCAGGGTTGGGGGCTTGGGGCGGGGGAGAGAGTTGTGGATGAAGTTTAACCTCAGAGCAGGATCTCCTTTAGCATGCTTCCTTTAGGAAGAATTCCTTTCAAAAGAATTTGCATTCTTACTAGTTTAAGCCTTCTATGGATTAAGTTGCCCTTGGGGTAACTTTCCCATTGTCACTATGCTGAATAGCTAGCCCATCTTTATGACGCTGTCCTTATATAAAGAGAAAATGTGGATGCAGATATACCGGAAACACAAACATCATGATAAGACAGAAGATCCAAGTAGGACCCAGAAAACAAAACAGCCCTGCTGGCACCTTGCTCTTTCTATTTTCATCCTTCAGAACTGGGAGAAAATTCTTGTTTCAGCACCCAGTTTGAATCTTTGTGTGGTGGTTTGAATGTGAAAGTATGTTCCCATAGTCTCAGGGATTTTTGATTAAGATTAATCATCCCACTTAAGTCTCCAGCAGCCTGCTAGAGGAGGTGTCACTGGGGCTGGATATTTTAGTCCAACCCTAAGGAATATAAAAAGAAGTTTGAGCTCTACATGATGGTTGGCTGTTGGTGGTATCTCTCTGCAGTGGCTCTACAGAAGGAAGCCAGCTTCTGCTGTACGATGAAGCTTCCCCTGGGTTGTGTAAGCCTGCAATAAACCCTTTCCTTACATAAGCTGCTTCCAGTCAAGTGTTTGTCCCAGCAATAAGAAAGTGACTGCAACACTTTGTTATGCCAATTATGATAAGTATGTCCTCCGATAGAGATAAAACTATAAATTATTAGGGCTTGGAGAGATGGTTCAGTGGTTAAGTGTGCTTTCTGTACAAGCATAAGGGCCTGAGGGAGGCTGAGACTTCCCTAGGTCAAATCTCCAGAATCCACATTAGACAGCTGGGTATGGCCACATGCACCTGTAACCCCATTCCCATAGGGGAAATCTCAGGAACTTACAAAAACAAAAACAAAAACAAAAAACAGAAAAATAGCTAGCCGAGTGTGGTGGCACACACCTTTAATCCTAGCATTTTGGAGGCAGAAGTAGGAGGATTGCTGTAAGTTCGAGGCCACCCTGAGACTACAGAGTGAATTCTAGGTCAGCCTGGACTAGAGTGAGACTCTACCTTGGGGAAAAAAAAAAAAAAAAGAAAGAAAGAAAAATACCTAACTTATGTATCAACAAGAAACTCTGGCTTAAGAATGTACAGAAGGGGGCTGGAGAGATGGCTTAGTAATTAAGATGCTTGCTTGCAAAGCCTAAGAACCCAGCCTAGATTCCTCAGAATCCACATAAGCCAGATGCACATAGTGGCACAACCTTCTGGCATTCATTTGCAGTGACTGGAGGTCCTGCCATGCCCATTATCTCTATCTATATCTCAAATAAATATAAAAACAAATAAAAGTATTTTTAAAAAGCTAAAATTCTTTTATGTGGGAACACAAGTATGAAAAGAAAAAAAAAAAACAAGTTGGAATAAGATAAATTTTTGCTATAACTAGAACTGAATGGCTGGAGAGATGGCGTAGCAGGTAAGGTGCCTGCATGCAAAGATACAGGTTTGACTCCCCAGGACCCACGTAGGCCAAATGCACAAGGTGGCACATGCATCTGGAGTTCATATGCAGCAGCTGAAGGCTGTAGTGCACCCATACTCTCCCTCTCTGTCTCTCTATCTCTTTCTCACTTTCTATCTGCCTCTATCTCTCTCTCAAATAAATAAACAAAAAATCAAGAACGGACAAAAAAGAGCAGAGAACCCAACTTTCCACTCCCACTTTCCACTCCCACTGCAGAGGGTACCCAAGCCACAAACAAGCATGCAGGATGTCACCATGGCACATACACATGCACACATTACATACACACATCACCTGTGTGCATGCATGCACACACACACACACACACACACACACATTCACACTAAAAATATAAATATAAATATAATCCTTAGAGGATAGTTTATTTTAAGTGCTACTTGAAAAAAATGAGACCCAGACTTTGCTATCAATCTAATGTGGTACTAAAAGACAAAAGGCCATCAAGCCATGGAGAAACATATGCTATAAACTGAAAGCAAAATAGAAGGTGTTCTTAATTTGTGCATTGACAGCTTTCATACATAGATGTGTAATATTTTTTTTTGTTTTATTTTTTATTTATTTGAGAGCAACAGACACAGAGAGAAAGAGGAAGATAGAGAGACACAGAGAATGGGTGCGCCAGGGCCTCCAGCCACTGCAAACGAACTCCAGACACGGGCGCCTCCTTGTGAATCTGGCTAACGTTGGTCCTGGGGAATCCAACCTTGAACCGGGGTCCTTCAGCTTCTCAGGCAAGCACTTAACCGCTAAGCCATCTCTCCAGGCCAGATGTGTAATATTTTGATAATAATCCCTCTCCTTTCCTTTTTTGTCTCCCTTACCTTCCCCCTTACACTGAACCCGTTCTTCTTTCCAACAGGTCCCTCTAGAAGGTGTTCTGATTGTTGGCAGGAACCATGCATAGTGACTCAAAAATCTTAGGAAAAGCCAGGCGTGGTGGAGCACACCTTTAATCCCAGCATTTAGGAGGCAGAGGTAGGAAGATCACCGTGAGTTTGAGGCCACTCCGAGACTGCCTAGTGAATTCTAGGTCAGCACCTGAGTCAGAGTGAGATACTACCTCAAAAAAAAAAAAATCTTAGGAAGCATGCAACACAGTGGACAGGAAGTCATAACTCCTGGTCATCTGGAGGATGAAACTTAAATAGGATGAGGAAGAAAAAGATGAAGAAGAAGCAACGAAGGAAATCCTTAAAAGTCTTAATTCGTATAATCATCTCTATGAGTAACTAAATTTAATATAATTGTTCAAGTATGAAATAGAGGAAATTGAATCATAAAGAAATTATGAAGCTGGCCATGGTGGTAGATGCCTTTAATCCCAGTACTAGGGAGGCAGAGATAGGAGCATCTATCACTGTGAGTTCAAGGCCACCCTGGGACTACTGTGAATTCCAGATCAGCCTGGGCTAGAGTGAGACCTTACCTCGAAACGCACCCCCCCAAAAGGAAATTATGAAAAAAATCTCCCAGAGTCATATAGTAAGTGAAAGATCTAGGATAAATTATAGCTGTATAAAAACAAGTCATGGGCTAGAGAGATTGCTTAGTGGTTAAGGCACGATTAAGGCCTTGCAAAGGCTAATGACCAGGGTTCAATTCCCTAGTACCCACGTAAAGCCATATGCACAAAATGGTGCATGCATCTGGAGTTCCTTTGTAATGGCTAGAGCCCTGGCATGCACTCTCTTTCTTGCTCTCTCTCTCTCTCTCTCTGTCTCTCTGTCTCGTGCTCTCACTCTCTCTGTGCCTATTCCCCTCATCGTCAAATAAAATTTAACAAAAAAATCTATTCATAGCCTGGCATGTTGGTACACACCTTTAATCCCAGCACTTGGGAGGCAGAGGTAGGAGGATTGCCATGAGTTCAAAGCCACCCTGAGACTACAAACTGAATTCCAGGTAAGCCTAAGCTAGAGTAAGACCCTACCTCAAAAAGCCAAAAGAAAAAAAATCTATTCATTTACATTTATTATTGATAGCAGAAGTTGGTCATCAGCATCTGGAAATTAGGTGCACTAAAGTACATGCTTTCTATTCCCACCCCACCCCAGAACAACAACAACAAAAAAAAAAAAATGTGAGAAACTTGCATTGAAACTTATCTGGTCTTAAGGAGAAGGTGAGACCATTAAGAGAAAAGATGTTAAGTGTATCCAAAATTATAAAGACTAAAAATGAAGCAATTCTATTGCTGAAAGGATTGGTCCCTTTGTGCAACCCTCCCCTGTAGATTTTGCTCACACCACTATTTTTTGAGCTTCTGATCATGATTGCTACAGGTGCATTCCTTACAGAAGAAATATAAAAATCTAAAAGAAAAATACAAAAGAATGTTTAAAAACAAGAAGAAAAAGATGTGAATTTGCAGTAGCTGTGATCTTAAGACACACCCACAGTCTGCTGCCCAATCCACCATGCGGGAACAGGTTTGGTGCACATAAATACTCTCAGTAGCTACTCTGCCGAGGATGGGCCTCGTGAGTGCCTCCCAGTCGTGTGCACACCTTAGGAAGAGAACTGGAGCAGCTGTGAGTTCATGACTGCAATGGCCATATCACAGTCAGAAGACAACACTCTGCAGCACGACCCCCCTTCCCATCCTCAGCTCTGACATTCTTTCCATTTCCTCTTCTACAGTGTTCCCTGGGTCTTGTGTGGGTGGCACAGATGTGCTGATAAGGGCTGAGCACTCACAGTCACTGATTCTCAATACTGACCTGTTCAGAGTCTCTGCATTACCCACTGCACTCTGCAAAAGGAAGCTTCTCTGGCAGAGGCTGAGTGTAAGGCTAGTCTATGGGTATCTATAACCTCCCTAACCATGGGCTTTAGTACAGGTTTACAGTACCAGGCATGAACTCCCTCATGTGGAGCCTGCCCCTAATCCAATCAAAACCGGCTAGTTGATTATCCCCATAATAGTCATGCCATTGTTACACTAGTGGACACATCCCGCCTGGCAGTTCGTTATTATAGCTCGCAAGATGCACACTGAGATCATTGATGACTTTCTTCCCTGGCAGCCTGCAGAGCACCTTCTAGCACTATGAGCATTAGACATCAGGGAGGACACGTCTAGCTCATTTTCACATGGATTTCTCTATATCCTTCATCCAACATGTGTGGTGTCCTCAGCAACAGGGAGTTATCATTTGGGTATGGTGGACAACCAAGGGCAAGCGCAAGCCTAGACTGTTTGGGGACCTCTGGGAACTTTCCTGATCAATAACTCATCTGGCACTGGGATTTTCATTGAATGGTCTATGGATTCAGGCATTATCCACCCACACAAGGTAACTCTGTTTAAGCCTTATTTTTTGAAAATAATATTTTTCAGTTTGTTTTAAAGTAGTAAATTTTCACATGACTTTTTAAAAATATTTTTGTTCATTTATTTGCAAGCAGAAACAGAAGAGAGAGTGGGGAGCTGCTGCAAACAAACTCCAAATGCATGTTCTACTGTGTATTTGGCTATATGTGAGTACTGGGGAATAAAAGCCAAGTTGTTAGGCTTTATAGTTAAGCACCTAACCACTGAGTCATCTCTCCAGTACCCCATGTGACTTTTTGATACATCCTTAGTTTCTCCATTTCTCCCACTCTCTCCATTCCCCCACTCTGTCCCCACTTGAACCTTTCCAACCCCACAATTCTTTCCTTTTCTACTTTCTTATTACATATTGTATACTATTTTTAAGTACTCTGCTCCCCTCTCATGACCCTTTTCTTGTGTCCTTGCCTCCAAAGACATTCATTTCAACTCAAACACAGAAAGCTAGAAAATTTAAAGCTAGCATACACATAGAAGAGAGGATATATGATGTTTGTCTTTCTGAGCCTGGTTTGCCTTATTAAGTATAATTGTTTTATAATTCTGTACATTTTTGTTCAAATTTCATAATTTAATTTAATGATAGCTGATAAAACTCCATTGTGTATATTTATCACACCTTCAGTATCCATTCACTAGTTAACAGGCATCTAGGCTGATTCCATTTCCTACATATTGTGAATAGAACAGCAATGAACCTGGATGTACAAATATGTCATGGTACATAGAGTCCTTTGAGTATGCATCCAAAAGCAGTGTGACTAGTTCATTCGTATCCTTTTGAAAACTTTCATACTGAGTTCCATAATGGCCGCGCCAGTTTGTACTTCCACCACCAGTGACCAAGTCTCCCCCTTCCTCCAATCCTCACCAGCATGTGCCAAGTGTCTTCTTAATGATTGCCATTCTGACGGGGTGGAGACGAAATCTCCACGCAGTTTTAATTTCATTTCCTTCATAGCGAAGAATATTAATCCATATCCCATTTCTTTTTTCTCTTTTGTTGCAGTGTGCGTGCGTGTGTGTGTGTGTGTGTGTGTGTGTGTGTTATGTGCACTTATACAGCTGCATGCACCTCATGCACTTACACAGAGGAGGACCTCAGATGTCCTCTGCCATGCTTCCTCTATAGGCCTTCACCTTACTTCCTTGAGACAGAGTCCGTCAAAGTTGATGACTCAAGTGAGCCCCAGCTCCCTTTCTCTAGTGCCCTCAGCCCTGGGATTACAGGTGTGCATGGCTACACCCAGCCTTTTACATAGGCACTGAGGTCAAACTCAGAGCTTCCTGCTTGTATAGTAATCTAGCGTTCTGACCTATGAAACCATCTCTCTAGACTCATAGCCCATTTTTCTATTGGGTGTTTTGATTTCTTAGTTCTGTGTATATTGATTTCTCTTAGTTCCTCATATCTTCTAGATATTAGCCCTATATCATATGCCTAGCTGACAATGATCCTCTCCCATTCTGTGGGCTGGTTATTTTCTCATTTGGTAGTACCCTTTGCTGGGTAGAAACTTTTTAATATCATGTGGTCCTATTTGTCAATCGTTGACCTTACTTCTTGAGTTCTATTCAGAAGTCATTACCTTTCCTATATCTTATAGCATATTCTCAACTTTTTCCTCTGATAATTTTAGAGTTTCAAGTCTTACGTTGAGGATCTTGATCTATTTGAAGTTGAATTTTGTGAAGGGAGAGAGATAAGAAACTGGTATCATTCGTCTACATACAAATATTAAGTTTCATCAGCAGCACTTGTTGAACATATTGCCTTTTCTCCCTCATATAATTTTTACATCATTGTCAGAACTGCAGTGACTGTAGTTTAGTCATAACTAGATCCTCTAGTATACTACATTGTTCTACATATCTGTTTTATGCCAGTACCATGCTAACACTTTTTGTTACAGTGTATGATGATTTGTGTGAAAACTCTCCACAGGCTCATGTGTTTGAAATACTTACTTCCCAAATTGGTGGTAATTTGGGAAGATTGTGGGTGGAGCCTTGATGGAGGAGGTGTGTAGCTAGGGACAGGCTTTGGAGTGACTAGAGCTCAGCTCCAAACCCAGTACAAAGACAAGTTCCTCCCTGCTGATGTGAAGATGTGACCCAGTCTTCCTGCTCAGGCCTGTCATACTTTCTTTTCCATTTTGAAACTGTCTCTCAAAACTGTAAGCCAAAATAAGTCCTTTCCTTCCATAAGCTGCATCCTTGTTCATCAAAGATATTGATCTATAATTTGTGTGTGTATTTATTTAACTTTGCTATTGGTATAATCGGGATCCTTGGGAGGATAAGGCAGAAGGATTATTATCAAGACCTTACCTCAAAAAATCTTTTTAAAAGTATCCATCTGCAGCCAGCATGGATGGTGATACTTAAAACAACTGTACTCTACATACTAGTAATAGATAATATGCAACTGACATTTTTCAACTATCTTTCTGTTATGCCATCAAAATATCAAACTTTGCAATTATAGCACATGAAGATAAGAATGTTTCTTTAGACTGATGTACTCTTTTGAGTTGCCTTTGTAGCCATCCAGAATCTGATCATTATCCCCAGGCCCCTTCCCATGTTTTATATGTGTCTACCCTTTTAAGTATTCATTGTTTCATGAGAGAGAGAAGGAGGGAGAGAATTGGTGCACCAGGACCTCCAGCCACTGCAATCAAAATCTGCTTCACCTTGTGTGTTTGGCTTACAGAGCATCTGGGAAGTCCAACATGGGTCCTTAGGCTTCACAGGCAAGTGTTCATTTTTCACAGTTCATTTTACACAATTGTCAGGCGGTGGGGGGGGGGGAACCTTTTTTTTTGTTAAATTTCAACTTTATTTTTTTACCATGACAGTACTTCCTAGCCACCACACTTTAGGTCACTTGACGTTATTTAGGTTCTACCCTTGATAGTTAACAGCTGTATACTGTAAAATAAAACTTACAACATTCTATACCTCAGTTTACTCACTTCTAAAATCATGATAATATACCTAATATACAGTGTTTTCTCTATGATTTTGAGCATGTGAAATAATATTCCTCATCGTCAGTATTATCTCATCTGCAAAACAGAGCCTACTTCACACTATAGTTATGAAGATAAAATGACATAAAGCATCTAAAATGATTGAGATTCATACCTGGCACTCAATAAAGGTTAGCCCTATAATTTCCATAAAGGCTGGCATATAAATCCTCATAATATTAGTGTCTATAACTCTTTTCTTCCAGGTATCTATAACTGTGCCATTCTAAATGCAGTAAGGAATATGTATTTGTCAAAATGCTTTTGCTTTTATTGACACTAATCCAATCAAAAGTAGTACAATACAATCTAATAAATTGAATGAAGTCTTGATAGGTGTCAGTGAAGATTGAATGACTGAAACAAAATATATTTTCAAACTTTATTTAGCAGTGAACCTTTTCTTCAAATAAAATCTTACTCAGAAGACCTATGGATAAACATCAAGTATATAAGAGAAATAAAATGAAAGTTCTTCAGGTAAGCTGTAAGCTCACAAGACTAATGCATATTGGTCACTGATGATGTGCCAGGCATGACTGTAAAATGATGCCAGCCTCTATGGTGGTGCTGGGCTTTATTTCTTCTTCTTTTGTAATTTTGTTTGTTCTCTGTGTATGTGTTTGTGTGTGTGTGTGAGAGAGAGAGAGAGAGAGAGAGAAAGAGAGAGAGAGAGAGAGAGAGAGAATATGCATATGCCATGGCACACATGAGGTAGTCAGAACTCAACCCTGAGATTCAGCCTTACCCTTCCATTCTGTTTTGTGGTAAGGTTTCTCACTGTTCACTGCAGTGTTTCCCAGGCTACCTGGCCTGTGAACTTCCAGGAAATTGTGTTGTCTCCACAACCCTTCTAGCAGGCCCACTGGGATTATGGATGTTCACACTGCTGTGACTGGCTTTATATGGGTTCTAAAAATCCAAACTCAGTAGGTGCTCACAATCGCATAGCAGTGGCTTATCCATTGAGTTGTCTCTAAATTTGGGGGACTTTTATTTAGACCAAAACAGGAAGGGGAAAAAATGCAAGGAAAACTGTTTAAAACTAAGGGTTTTTTGCAATTGTTAAGTCTCTCAAGGATAAGAGCTCTGTGATGTGTATTTAACCAGACAGTTAACATAGTATAGGACACTTAGTGAATGTGAAATAAATATTGGTTAAATTGGGTGGCATAGAAAAAAGTCTAAACCTTAGTGCAACCCTATGTGCTGGTAAACTGATCCTGCATGTCCTCAACACATCTCTTCCCCAGGACAAAAAAAGTTCCTTTCAAAGCCAGCATGAGGTCTTGAATGAACTCTTAGGTAGCCTATGACCAAGAACACATTGAAATATGCCCATACCATCTACTGCACTGCTGTGAACTAGATGATGAACCGTGCCTAGAGTTACCCCGATCATTCTCAGGGCACAGACTCCAGTCCATCTCTGGAGTAGCCTGAGGACACTACAGCAACCCCAGGGACCTTTTTCTAAAATGCAATAGAAACTCTGCCAGATGTCAAAGAACAATATTGACTGTCCCACTGGTCTCCCAGTTTCCCTGGTTAAAGCCCATGTTAATGCTCTGTAATTTCCTAGACATTGTTGCAGGTGTTTATTTCTTAGCTCTGGATAGGCTTAGTTTAGGGGTTAAGGTGCTGAGGATTTAACAGTTATGAAAACTCCCCCCAGCCATTAGCTCTCAAGGTTTTTGTCATGTGACCTGGGAAGGCTTTGAGTGCAGACACAGTAGATGAGCAAGTTCATGTTAAACAAGGGTTCATTGAACACAACGCAGAACATCGCCAGAACTAGGAGGGTCCTGAATGGATGGATAGCCACCTAGTATGGTGCATAGTGGCTTTAAATTTCAAACTGGGTGGATTGGATTAGCTATTTGGAGTGTGTCTGTGGCGGGGGAGAGGGTCTACTGATTGGCTAATGTGTTAGGTGAAAGACTTTGTATGTGTAAGCCAGCTAACCTTCTCACAAGGGCTTTTGACCTTTTGGAAGTCAGGGTTTGGGGATTTGGGTACTGGAACTCTGTTCTCTTAAAAACTCCTGTGCACATCCAGAAGCCTTAGATTGCTACTAGAAAATTTTCAGTGCCAGGGATAGGATACCTTCCAGTGACTTGTTGGCCAGGGAGGTCCCTGTTCCTTCCAAATTATTACAGGCTATTGCCAAGGCCCTTGGTTTCCCATGAGTAACACACAGTAAGACCCTATTGTTGAAGGCTTCACATGCCTGAGTGGCAAGGTCATTGAGAAATCAAGCTGGTGATGAGCTGAAAACCTTCTCCTTGTAGATCAGCCAACTTAAAGCTGGAAAAAGCTGCACTGCATGCAACCCTATGGAAGACAGAAGCCATCAGCAGTGAAAACAATGGACACTGGAAGCCTCAAGTTTGGCCAGACAGGCCAAATGACTGAACAAGTGAAATAGTGGCATGTCGGCTCTGGGGGAAACCAACTACTCTCTAATTGGACTGCAGACCTGCTCTGTGGGAGGGAATACATGCCTTGTACTGAAAACCTAATCAAAAGCCTATGGCAGGGGAGGTCATGAGCCTTAGAGATATAAAGCCTGCTCTTGTCTGGATAAATGTATATATTATTCTCAACAAACTTCCCTGAAAGTGTTACACTTAATGTTCATATTCATATATTAATGCTACTCTCACTTTTGGTTAGAGAAGCATCTCTTTTCAGATGGTGATGACCCCTGGGATGACCCAAAAGGCAACATAGTGCTGAGAAGTGACAGAGGAGTATCCAGCACTGAGACATCTCTATCACACCCTCCAAGGCTCAGGGTCCATTGCAAAAGAGGTGGCGAAAAGAATGTAAGAGCCAAGGAAGGGTATAACTCCTTACAATGCAACTGTCCAGACAGAAATTGGCCTTGATATCCACAACATTACAGTGCCTAGCAATACCTTCACAAAACCCTCATAATAGGAGAAAAAGATGATGACCTCAAAATAAAAGAGCTACTAACAAAGAGGGAAAGGACATGATGTAGAGTGGAGTTGTGAAGGGGAAAGCAGAGGAGAGGAAGGAATTATCATGGTGTATTGTCTATAAGTGTAGAAACTGTCAATAATTTTTTTTTAATCTTCTGTGCTCATTGGCTCTGTCAGGGCAGATTTTCTTTGGCTCTGTTATCCTGACTACCTGCGTAGAAAATGGAGACTACTTTACTCTTAACCCCTATCAGTATTAAGAGTTAGAGTGTGAATTGCCATTTATATAGTCACTCTCCCAGCTGTGTTCAGCTTTCATTACCAGTTATCAGCTAAGCAGGGTGTCATGGAGGGGACCAGGCAGAAGCACCACAGATAAGAAGCCCTGGGACACAGCCTTGGCTTGGGTGCCATCTCCTCTCTAAACACCAGGTTCCCCCTAGACCTGTTCCTGAGGACAGGGCTTTGCTCTCTAGTTCTATGGCAGACTCACACTGTTAATGCATCAATAATTAAACAATGAGTTTTTGTCAAGCCATGAGTTGCTCAAGGGCCAGCTGTGGTTGTACACACCTTTAATTCCAGCACTTGGGAGGCAGAGGTAGGAGGATTGCTATGAGTTCAAGGCCACCCTCAGAGTACATAATGAATTCCAGGTCAGCCTGGGCTAGAGCAAGACCCTATCTTGGGGAAAAAAAGAGAGAGAGTTTCTCAGTAGTATGAAAACATACTTGGGCCTTATCAATCCAGTGTATAAATACTCAGTCAGCACTTGTACATTTAAAATTAAAGTTCTGGGCTGGCAAAATGGCTTAGTGGTTAAGATCCTTGCCTGTGAAGCCTAAGGACTCAGGTTCTATTCCCCAGAACTCACGTAAGTCAGATAGATGCATATGGTGGCACATGTATCTGGAGTTCATTTGCAGTAGCTAGAGGCCCTGACATGCCCATTCTCTCCCTCTCTCTCTCAAATAAATAAATAAATAGGATATTAAAAATTCTGAAAAATTAAGCAGCATTTTTGAGTTGAAGTGCCAGTGAACCCATGGATTAGGAAAACATAAAACACCACCACCTATCTTGAAGATGACTCTCGAGATCTATGTGGTGAATGAGGACCATGCTCTGTCATCTAATGCCACAACCTTTGAAAGGTGAACTCTACATTCAGTTTCTGAATCTCGCCCAGAGCAATGGAGAATAGTTACATTCTGTTTTCAAAATCTTTAAGACCTAAGAAATGCATGGAAAATTAGTTCCCAAATTAGTCTGGAAAGGAAGAAAAGTTGATATTTATTACCTAACTGACTGTTTCTCCTAGCATCTAATGTTTACTCTGACCTTACTCAGTTATACCTGTGGCTGACAACCCAGCCTTATGCAGGGCATGGGCCCGTTTTAACTAAGGGGTCTGCAGCTATCGGTAAAGGTTCCTGTGTTGTACTTCTAACTCCAAGTAGCTCTGTGACCTTAGGCAACCTTTCCAAAAGGAATCTCAAATCATCCTAATCAATGCTAAAATTCCACTTTTCATCTACTGGATATATTATATAAGGGCTGTGATATAATTGCCCTCCTTTACACCAATAATATACATTAGTCTGAATAGAGGCAAAATGCTGTAAAATTCTTTCCAAATCAATGCTATATTCAATTGTTTGCAATTATTTAACCTTAATAGGATAAGGTAATAAGCTTTAACAGAAGAATAGATTTCAGATTATCCTTTAAACTCAGTAACTCTTATTAAAAATTCATGGTGGCTTTCACAGATGTAGATAATATAATTACATTTAAATAAATTAGCATGATTCTTTTTAATATTAAAGGCACAAAACTCACTAATCTTGACATTACTCTAAGAGGACAGTGGAGAAGAGTGGCGATGACTCCCTGGAGAACACCGCACTACCTCCCTGGAAAGCATACTTCATGGCTGGTTATAGGGTTGGCCTCATCGCAGGAGGATAATATTCTGGGTTGAAGCCTTGGTCAGCCATGTGGTAATATGATGGGTGGTGAGCTTTCCAAAAAGTAAGGCCTGGTAAAAGGTCTTTAGGAAATCGGAGATGCTGTAAAGGATTTTAGGTGGTTGGGACCCCATGTTAGTTGTCATGACAATGAGTTATTTCAAAAACCAAAACCCAAGCCAGGTGTGGTAACACACACATCTCATTCCAACACTTGAGAGCCTGAGGCAGGAAGGTCATGAGTTCAAGGCTCACATGGGCTATGTAGCAAGTTCTAAACCAGCCTTGGAGCTGCAGAGCAAGACCCTGTCTAAGGAGCAAAAAGCAAGACAAAAGGGAATGCTAACTCAGACCTGAAGTCCATCTGGCTTCCTGTCTAGGGATGTGACCCCTTCTCCCATGTGGACTTCACACCAGAGCCATGATACCCTCTTACAATGCCCTTGACTCTATGAGCTACATTAACTTCATCTCATAAACGTAAGTGTTTCAGGTATCTTGTTATAGAAATCCTATGACAGCCTTCATCTTTTGGTTGTCACTTGTATTTTTTTAAATATCTCCTTTTGTACCTTTGGGAGTTTTGGCTTAATGTGTATAAGGTTTCAGTTATATTGAACAAGCCAGTTCTATGCTGTGAAACATAATAGCTATCATACTCCACGCTCCAAAATTGTTGGGAAGCTGGACATTATGTGACATGTTCTTTACTGGCTCCAAGTAAAGGGGCTCCCAGGAACCTTGAGACAGTGGGTCTGTCTGTCACCTTGACGATGCTGAGAGTATGGGGAGAAGGGGCTTGCACATGCCCAGTCTCATAAAACAATACACATTATATGCAAGTGGGTCTTAATATATATATATATATATATATATATATATATATATATATATATTACTGCTCAATAAAACAGGTCTTAAACAAGTGGAAATTTTTTAACTAAGACATACCACCATTTTATGGGATCGTCTGAGTGATTTCCCATCCTTGGCGTCATGCGTTCCTGACAAGTGCATGGAGCTGCAACTCCCCAGTGTGTCTTCTCGGCACATTTCATGTCACACCGCCACAGATGTCAGATGAGTAGTGTCATGTGAACTTTTGCTCCTAAACTCACTCAGCATCTACCATGCTTTCAGCTAAACTCACCACATATATAGGAAATGCATGCATTAGGATAAGGTCATTCATATGATCTAACAGGTAAAATAGAACATACAAAATGAAACAAATTGCTTTCACTCTCTATTTTTCCTGACCATTGAGGAGTAAAGAAAGATTATAAGACTTGATTCTTTTCTATTTAAATTGCATCTTCACTTCTACTTACAAAAAGATGTGACTTGGAGGAAAGTAGTGAACAATTCAGCTGCACCTTGGCTCCCTGCCTCGCCGGGAAAACAATTGCTGACCGACAGCATGATGCTTTACTGCTGTTCTCAAGGCTCCAGAGTCAAGAGTCCCCTGATGGCACCAGAAGATGTCTTTGTATTCAAAGAATTACTGGTCCCCAGAGGAGCTTCTCTTTTCATATGGTGGTGACTGCTGGAGAGCACGAAACTCCTCACAGTGCTAAGGAGAAGGCATAGTGTGGTGTCCAGCACTAAAGGAGACATCTCCGTCACACCCACCAGTGCTCATGGAACATTGCAGATGGTAGGAAGAATGTAGAGCCAAAGTATAGGGAAGAATGCTTTAGAGCACTGTCATGGAGACGCAATGCTGGTTCCATTGATGACCTCACACTGGCTGTTGCTACCTACACAAGGCCTGCATAGTATAAGGACCAAAAAAAAAGACAACAAAATAGAAGAAGGATTAGGGAAAGAAGCAGGGGTTCAGGGGATGGGGAATAAGGAAGAGAGGATAAAAAAGGATGGTGGAAAGAATTATGATCAGGATACATTGTATATGTATAGAGGTTATTGATAAAAATGTTTTAAAAGGGCTGCGAGATGACTCAGCAGTTAAAAGTGCTTGCTTGCAAAGTCTCCCAGCCTGGGTTCAATTCACCAGCATACACATGAATCCAGGTGCACAAAATGATGCATGCGTCTGGAGTTTGTATGCATGAGACCCTGCTATACCCATTCTTTCTTTCCTGGCTTGCTCTCTCTCTTCTCTCCTCTCCTCCTTTCCCCACAAATTGTTTAAAAGTTAAAAAATAAGAGCCAGGCATGGTGGTGCACACCTTTAATCCTAGCCCTTGGGAGGCAGAGGTAGGTAGATTGTTGTGAGTTTGAGGCCACCTTGAGACTACATAGTGAATTCTAGGTCAGCCTGGGCTACAGTAAGACCCTACCTCGAAAAACCAATAATAATAATAATAATTTAAAAGAAGATAAAATTAACTATGCTAGAAAAATTAAGGATTGAAATTCTTCTTGACACAGGGTGGTTAGTGATCAAAAGTGAGAATGAAAGGGGCTTTTGAAATGCTGTATAATTTTTTTTTATTTGAATGTGTTCACTTTGGGAAAATTCATTGAATTTCAATTAGGACTATCATACTTTCCACATATAAATTTATATTTGAGTCAAAGTAAACAAAACAAAACCATCAAAAATTATGTAAGTGAAATGAAACTTAATTGCAGCCCAAACTGGGTCATCTGACTACCAGTTTCTGTTCTTTAGTGGCGAACTATTTGTATGAAGTAATGGGTGAAAGGTTAAGGTTTTCATTTTCTTTTGATATTTGTATACTTCAGGTCCTCATGTGATCAATGAACTTTATCACTATGTTTGTTTTCAAGTGATCCTTTATACTAATTATGTCTAATTAGATTTACCCATTAAAAATATTTTAGTGGTAAAAATAAAAAAAAGGAGCTATCGTGTGTGGTGGGGGGGAATTACCATGGGATTTTTTTTTTATAATCATGGAAAATGCTAATAAAAATTTTAAAAATAAAATAACATAAAAATGTGAAGAAAAAAAAAAGGAGCTATCCTTCCCTAGAGTAGAGGTGAGCAGTCAATGGCCCAGTGAGTCTTATGACACTGATGACCAAACGGAGAAGAAATGAGTATGTATTTTAGATATCCTACATTCTACCCTCTCTTGTCACTCAATCCTGCTTTACGCTTATACTTTATGTATCTTGAAAGTACATGTGTATAAACATATACACACATAAGAGGGAAAAAAGCCAAGCAAGTGCCAGGTATGGTGGTACACTCCTTTAATCAAAGCACTCAGAAGACAGAGGTAGGAAGTTCAAGGCCACCCTGAGATTACAGAGTGAGTGCCAGGTCAGCCTAAACTACAGTGAGACCCACCTTGAAAAAAAGAAAGAAAAGAAAAGAAAAAGACTAGTGAGAGCCAGCACCAGCGAAGATACTATCCCTTGCTTCTATATGTCTATCCTTTTGCATTGCGGGCTGATTGTGTTTGTTTTCTTTTGTTTTGCCAGAAAGGGTCTCATTGTGTAACCCAGGCTGGCTTCAAGCTCAAGATGGCCCTGTTTCTGAGAGCTGGGATTATAGATGGTGTCACAATACCCAGGTGCTGGCTGACTCCTGTAGGTAGTAGTGAGAGATGGTTGTCTGGAGGAAGAGTAGGCTTGAATCCTCCTGTCTGCTTCCTGTTCCTTTGAGTATCACCACTCTTATGTGTATTCACTTCTGCGGCCTTTCCATGCTGGAGCTAGACCTTCACAAACACAGAGCCAGGCTCATCATGCTGACCCTCACCACCACCACAAACCACCAGCAACAGTGAAGTACCACCTCCACCTCTGAACTCTGAATTACAGTTCGTCAGTGTCCCTCTTCAAAATGTCTAAGTTTGGGGCTGCAGAAGTGGCTCAGAGATTAAGGCACTTCCCTGCAAAGCCTGACAACCTAGGTTCGATTGCCCAGTACTCACCTAAAGCCAGATGCACGAACAGGCACTTGTGTCTGGTGTTCATTTGCACCAGCTGGAGGCCTGGCTCTCCCATTCTTTTGGTCTGTCAATTTTCTATCTTTCTCTGCTTGCAAATAAATAAATAAAATATTAAAATAAAAATAGATTTCAGCCTGGTGTGGTGGTGCACACCTTTAATTTCAACACTCTGGAGCAGAGGTAGGAAGATTGCCTTGCCATGAGTTTCAGGCCAGCCTGAGACTACGTAGTGAATTCCAGGCCAGCTAAGACTAAAGGAAGATCCTACCTCAGAAAACCAAAAAATAGGCTGGGTGTGGTGGCACACACCTTTAATCCCAGCACTCGGGAGGCAGAGGTAGGAGGATCGCCATGAGTTCAAGGCCACCCTGAGACTACATAGTAAATTCCAGGTCAGCCTGGGCCACAGTGAAACCCTACCTCAAAAAACAAAACAAAAAATAAATAAAGAAATTTCTAAGGTTTAATGATTCCATGTCTTTACTCTCTCAGCTGTCAGGATGGTTGCTGCTCCTTAATTACTCCCTCTTTAGTGACTAGAATTCACTTGCTACCTGATTCACAACTCCACACTCAGTTATCAGTTTTTCAGAGCTTTCTGTCTAAATAGAAGGTATGACTTTTGGCTGATCTGTGACTAATATACAGCTTAATGCATAGAATATGGTATTATATGCACTGGGTATATTAGTTATTTTTCTTGTTACTGTGACAAAATACCTGGAAAAATAGTAAATTCAGGGATTGAGAAATGGCTTAGCAGCTAAGACATTTGCCTGCAAAGCCACCTCCTCCCACATAGCATTCAGACCAGCTAATCTTAAATTCTGTTGGGCCAGCTGAGATGAGCATAATACACCAAAAAGGGAACCAGCTTCACTACTCACAGTAGGTGACATAAAATGTTACCCCAAGGCTGGAGAGATGGCTTAGCAGGTAAGGAGTTTGCCTGCAAAGCCAAAGGATCCTGGTTTGATTCTCCATGACCCATATAAGCCAGATGCACAAAGGGGTGCATGTGTCTGGAATTTGTTTGCAGTGGATAGAGGCCCTGGTGTGCCCATTTCCCCCTCTCTCTCTCTCTCTCTCTCTCTCTCTCTCTCGTTCTTTCTCTCTCTCAAATAAATAAATAAAATATTTTTTTGAAAAGTTACCCCAAGAGGTAACTGGTCTGGGTATCTCCAAGGCTTGGTATATGGGGTTGAACTGAAAGTGCAAGTAGTATCAGGGCAGGTTGCTAAATAAATAAATAACAATAATCCCAGGGAGGGAAAGAACTCAAAATCTAGCCCACTAACATGTAAATTCTGACTTGTTGTACCAGATAGACATTTATTATACCTTACCTTTTTAAAATAATTTGTGTGTTAAATTAACTTTTATCATTTTGATATTTCATAATTTCAGTGCCCTTTAGTTTGAGGCAGGATCTCACTCACATGAAACTCAGTGTAGCCCATGCCCATGTTAAGTAAAACTTCATTCATGCAAATATATTCCATGCTGGTTTTGTTTGTATTTGTGTAATGCTCAATTAGATCTTAGATTTAGTCTGCAATTTTCTCCATGCAGTCTATTACTGGGATCTCCTTACACTTCCCACACAAAACTTATACATCCTGCCACTATTTCCAATCTCTTTTCCACATTCTCTCCTCTTTATCCCCCTTTATGCTCCATAAATACAACTTTCACAGGCTTAACAACCTCTAAGATCTGTGGAACTCAACAGCATGCCAACTTCCCTCTCCAGTGTATTTGTGCCACTTCCATATTTTTCAAAGTTACTGCTATTCCTCACCTAACTCACCTAACACTAACCTAATAACCACTTCTAATTAACACAAACCCCAGCATACTTCACACCAGCCTTGCTCCTCGACCCCCAACTATTACTGAAGTCAAAGGGACTGTCGTGAACTCATTAATAGATCATTCCCATAGCAGGCATATCCACCAGCTTGGGTCATTCCTGTTGTTGCTCTGGAAGCAATACAGAGGTACATATGACACCTTGCCTACACATCTAAAATGCAGCTAATAAACAGAAAACCCAGGCAACAAAAGAACCTGAGATGCAATTCCCCAGAACCCATGTAAGCCAGATACATATGGCGCATGTATCTGGAATTCATTTGCAGTGTCTGGATGCCCTGGCATGTTCATTCTCTCTCTTTTTCTCTCTCCCTAATAAATAAATTAATTAAATATTTAATATTAAATTTATTATTTAAAATGGAAAAAAAATAAGTTGATCCAACTGGGAGTCGTTGTTAAAGCCCATAAAGACATTGCAAATTTGCCTTGAGAACGATTCAACCACAACCTCCCACCCTCCCTCCACCGCCTTCCAAAGAGCAAAAACGCTTTCCTGATGTGAATGTGATAGGACTGGGTCCCTGGTAACCACGGGTCTCATGAAGGTACATGAGGCAGTTGCACAGAGGACAGATCCATTCTTTCAGTGTTGTATTCTCTAGTCCTTACCTCGCGACTCAGAGGCTTTCTGTTCCTAAACTATTTATATGCACTTTTCTTTTCTCCTTGCTGGTTGCTTGGTTAAAATAAGATTATGAAAAGGGACATTATCTTCTTGTGAGTAGATTACATAGAACTGTCATTGTAATCAAAGAGCAAAGTGTTAAAAATATTCTGGTTTCCTCAGAACTCTACTCACATCTACACTCCACAAAAATTGTAATGGACAAATGATATTTAAGCCAATAGTTAAAACCATAGTTCACACTGGACATTCATTTTATTTAAGATATTGAATATATATATATATATATATATATATATATATATATATGTATATGTATGTATGTATATGTATATATATGAGACTTTACCTTAAAAAAAGAAAAACCCAAAAAATAAAATAAAATAAATACTAGCAAAAAAAAATAAATAAATAAATAAATACTAGCATAATCACTTCAATTCAATATGTAACTGAAGACATATGACAGACATAAATTATAGCATTTAAGCTGTGTTTTTGTAACACAGGCAAATCAACTCATTACAAAATAAAACAGCTATTATGGAGACTCCTCATGCTGAGAGCAGCATTCCATTTGCACTAGAAGTTTGGGTTGTTTTTAATGAAACATTACTATTAATACCACCTCACATAAAAATAAAATGTTTGCACAATAAAGCAGGCCCCGTTCATCCAGTAAAATGTGACTCGTGTTTAGTTTGTGTCTTTTTCCTTATAATTAAGTAAATCTGCTTTTAGTTTTGTGGTTGGATATGATGTGTTTCTCTGCAGGACTGGACAAATGAATGGACAGAGGCATGATTCTCTCAAACAGAAGAACATTCCAGCACAGCCTGAACAAGAACTCCCACCTTCCCATCCCATGACCCAGCTCCTTCTACAAACTGCTGCTCCGTTCATCCTCCCTCAGGTGAGGGAGCGCCTTTAAGGAGCCAAGGCCTAATCAGCTGCTGATGTCTCAATCCTTAGAAGGTAAGATTCTGTCTAAGATTTACATGAGAATTATAAGAGAATCACAGCAAAGGCTTGACCTCAGTCAAGGTCATGCTTCTCCTGAGTGGTTCTGGACACTTTTGTATTAAGCCAATAGAACTGGGAACCTACTCCTTACTACTCCTTACTAGGCACTGTTGGGGCCTCAGGAAACAAGTAGGAAACACAAGGACTCAAAGGCTCTGAAACTTCAGTTTGGTCAAGGACAATTATGAGGGAAGGGGCTTCACACCTGTAGCCCCAAGATTACGGGCTCAAGAACTGACTGTCTCAAAAATCAAACAAACAACATACACATGTACAATCACACATAAGGAAAGCAAGACTAACAAGTGGAAAAAGTATGCAAAGTAGTAAAGACGCGGTATTTGGGAGGTAGGGAGAAAGCTTAGTCAGTCAAACATGCAAACATGAGAACCTGAGTTTAATTTTAGGTCCCATATTAAAAAAACAAAAAACCACTGAGCATAGTGATGCACTCTGGCAATCACATACTAGGGAGGCGGAGAGAGCTGGATCCCTGGGGTGAATAGCTAGACAGTTCAACCTCCTGGGCAAGTTCTAGACCAGTGAGAGACTGTCTTAAAAAAAGGCAAATGGGCCTGAAGGACATGTGAGGCAGTTCTCTAGCCTCCATGCACACACTTGCACAAACTTAGACATGTCTGCACATATACAAACAGGAACATGTGTATTCCTCCATAAACAGGGACATGTGTGCACACACATACGTACACAAAAATAAAACCCATGATATTTGGATATAAGACTCTTTTTAAATTTGAGGTCTATCCATGTATTCACTTCTTCAGTCAGGAGAATTCTTGAACTCCACAACTCTGAGTTATTTTTAAAGTATTTTTATTTAAAGTTTGCACCCCAGCCTAACCCAGTGCTTCAGCCCTCACCCCTCTGGAAAGCTGAGGCCCTTCACTGTTTCTCTCAGTTAACATTCTGTCTGTAGAAAAAAAAAAATATTATTTATTTATTTATTTGCAAGCAGGGAGAAATAAAGAGAAGAGCGACAGGGAGAATGGGAGCCCCAGGGCCTCCAGCAGCTGCAAATGAACTCCTGATGCATGCACCACTTTGTGGATATTGGGGAATTGAACCCAGGTCATTAGGCTTTGCAGGCAAGTGAATTAACTGCTGCACCATCTCTCCAGCCCCTACTTCAAGGTATTTTTCAGTAAGACGGATCTTGTTCTACCATGTACTGTGTAGGAACCCAACTAGCCAAAAGTATAAAGGGTCAAAAGCCTCATACAGCAACAGGAAGTCGGGAGACAGTGGTTGAAACATTGGATTGGCTGTTCAGCAAGGTCACCAGGACCCAGGCGCCTCCCATCATCCTGCTCTGACACCCTTAGCACAGCATCCTTTAGCTTCACGCTGGTTGTCTCATGGTTGCAAGATGGATGCTATCCTTTGGCCATCATGTCTTACTAGAAGGAATAAAGGAAGCATTGTTCATACCTGATCACTTTTTCTAAAAAAAATTTTTTTTTTTGAGAGAGAGAATGGGCATGCCAGGGCCCCTGGCCACAACAAATAAATTCCAGATGCATGCACCATCTTATGTATCTGGCTTTATGTGGGTACTGGGGAAATGAACCTTGGGTCCTTTGGCTTTTGAGACACGTACCTTAGCCACTAAGCCATTTCTCCAGTCCCACACCTAATCACTTTTATCAGGAAAGCCAACAATCACTAGGTGAGGTGGCTCACTTGTAATGTCAGCACTTGGGAAACAGAAGCAGGAGGATATTGAGTTTGAGGCCAGCCTGAGATAAATATTGAAATTTTGTTTCAAAACAAACAGCAACAAAAAAAAGCCAAAATATCCCAAAAGTGTCTATTGCCAATGACTAATTTCTTCCTACATATCACTGGAATGAAGTCATGTGTAACTTGAGCACGTCAAGTGGGATGAATTATAATGTTTTCCCTGAGGCATGTGTCACCCTGGACAAGTACAGGATTGGGTTAAAGAGGAACTAGGAGCTGGGCATGGGGATGACCCCAGTACCCAGGAGGCTGAGACAGAAAGATTGTCTCAAAAAGACAAAGAAGGAGGAGAAGAGGTGAAGGAGTTAAAAGAGGAGGGAGGAAGAAGAAAGAAACAGACATTTGGTAGGTGCCTTACCTTGTCTTGTATGAATGATTTAGGGTTGACAACGAGGCCTATTTAAAAGCAACCTGAGTAATCATGTCTTATTCCTTTTTTATTGCCCTCAACTAACTCCACATCTGGCAAAATTCATGCCAGCTAATGAGCAAATAATAATACCTTACTCTTCTAGAAAGCATTGCCGTGTACAAAGCGCTTTCCCATACATGATCCTATTTGATGCTTGCAAAAGCCCATGAACAAGGCAGCACAGGCATAGTTGCCCCACTTTACAGATGAGTAATCAGAAGTTCAGAGAGGACAGCCCCGCTGGCTTTGGGTCACACGGTTATTAAGTGGTAGAACTAGAAAACAAAGTCAGGTCTTCTGGCTCCAAACTCAGATCTACAGAGCTAAGCTTGGGCCAATGTACCTCTTAGATAAAGAGCACAAAACCAAAAACTTGAGGGCTGTTCACCACCTGCAGGAGGCAAAAAAACCTTTCTGTCAGTTTCTCTGATTCCTGGTATCATGCCCTGCAGCAAAGGGAATGGACGACTCCTGATATCACACCCTGCAGCAGAGGGAATGGAGGACTCCTGATGTCATGTCCTGCAGCAATGATGGAGGACTTTTTGGAGTTTCTCTTTGAAGAAACAGATTCTGTTTTAACTTTATCAGTTTAGAGCTTAAATTTAATGTCACACAAACATAATTGTAACTACTTACTAATAGATCACCTTGGGCAAGTTCTTTAATCCCTGTTGGTTGGTTTTCCTAGTCTGTCAAATATAGCTATTAGCTACCCTTCTCAAGATGTTCCCAGTTGCAGTGTGGTTTAAATTGGATCATTTATGTAAAGTGAGTAGTCTTTACATCACAAATGTGGCATCATATATTTGTGATTGTTTTGATTGTAAATGATCTTAGATTCTATCACAAGTGGATTTTATCACAAGTTTTCAATTTCATAAAGAAACAGTATAAGGGGTTGGAGAGATGGCTCAGCAGCTAAACGTGTTTGCAAAGCCTGAAAGCCTGATGACCAGGGTTTAGTTCCCCAGCACCCATGTAAACCCACATGCACTGAGTGGTGCATGCATATGAAGTTGTTTTGCAATGGCAGGAGGCCATGATACACCCATACTCCTTTTCTCTCTCTCTCTCTCTCTCTCTCTGTGTGTGTGAGGGGGGGATGTCTCAAATGAATAAATAAATACAGCATTAATGTGCTATAGAGAAAGTAAGTAGGCATTTCAATTAACTCTCATTGCCACAAAATTCCTACAGCTTCTGGTCTTTTCTTTTTTTTTTTTTTTTTTTTTTTTTTGTTTTTCAAGGTAGGGTCTCACTGTAGCCCAGGCTGACCTGGGCATCTCAGGGTGGCCTCGAACTCAAGGCAATCCTCCTACTTCTGCCTCCTGAGTGCTGGGCAGCTTCTGCTCTTTTGCAGGAACCCAACACCTAATGTTTTCACATGTCTGCCATGTTCCAAGTATCAGGTAGTAAAATCTTAATATTCCTGCACAGTTAGAACTTATAGCACAAAGGCTTCTGTGATTTTGATTAAAGAACAGCCTGGAAGTGCAAAGGTCATTGAATAAGTGAGGAAAGCTTTACTCCCCAGCAGGCTTGCGTTCTAGAAGACCACAGCCACAGGACAGGGCAGGAATTGTGCGGCTGGGGACCCTGGCCTGACCTTCCATGGCAATACTGATACTCTCAAGGGTGAGACCGGGGTTCATCGCTCTCTTTTTTTTTTTTTTTTTTTGCTTTTTGTTTTTTGTTTTTCGAGGTACGGTCTCACTCTAGCCCAGGCTGACCTAGAATTCATTCTGTATTCTCAGGGTGGCCTCGAACTCATGGTGATCCTCCTACCTCTGCCTCCCGAGTGCCACCACGCCCGGCTCATCACTTTCTTCAAGGGAGAATTTGTTTCCACTAGGGAGTAAAAGTATCTCTTCCTTTCTCCAAAAAAAAAAAAAAAAAAGATGACACATGTCTTTCCCGATTTGTATCTTTGGGATTCGTCCTCCTTCCCCTACCTCCCCACAAGTGTGGACCAGCTCTCATTTCATCATCTCAGGAGAGGAATGCTTGAGAGGAAAGATAACAGGTAAGGTTATTACTCTAGGCAATAAGAGGCAATCCCTGTCCCAGAATCTTCCTGTGTGCTCTCAGAATAACACCTACTTTCCTAACGTCACCAGCCTCTGTCCTAAGTGCTTTTCATGAGTTTACTCATTTCTCATCATAATCCTCTGAGTTAGACACTCCTATTTTCTTACTTAGAGCCGGAAATATCCAGGCATAGGGATATGAGGTACCTTGCCCAGTGCCTCCCACCCAGGAAAACAAAAGAGAGATTTGACCAGGAGGTCTAGCTCCAACAGCTGTACTCTAAAAACCATTACAGAAAGTGCCATAGCCAGTTAATCATCCTCCCTGAAGTTCTGTGATTCATGTGGAACTAATTCCCATGTCCCGCAGCTAGCTAGATCTCGGGTGTTGTTTGTTTTTTTTTTTTAATTAATTATTTATTTATTTGAGAGCGACAGACACAGAGAGAAAGACAGATAGAGGGGGAGAGAGAGAGAATGGGCGCGCCAGGGCTTCCAGCCTCTGCAAACGAACTCCAGACGCGTGCGCCCCTTTGTGCATCTGGCTAACGTGGGACCTGGGGAACCGAGCCTCGAACCGGGGTCCTTAGGCTTCACAGGCAAGCGCTTAACCGCTAAGCCATCTCTCCAGCCCGATCTCGGGGTTTTTTTGGTTTTGGTTTGGGTTTTGGTTTTAGTTGTTGTTGTTTTGTTGTTTTGGTTTTGGTTTGCCCAGGCTAACCTGGCATTCACTACGTAGTTTCAGGGTGGCCTCAAACTCACGGCAATCCTGCTGCCTCGGCCTCCGCGCGCTGGGATTAAAGGCGTGCGCCACCACGCCCGGCCTCCAGACTTCTCTTAGCTGCATCCAAGAACTGCCTCTGCCAGCGGGAGTGGTAAACGCAATTGTCTACTTATTGCGGGTCCGTGAAATGCTAATATAAAACCTTCATTCTTCAAAATAACTCTGCCTGGGCTCGGTCTCCATCCGCCGGGAGGGTGGCGATCGCTCTGCTTTAAGACAACGTTGTCTCTGATGTTGAACTGTATTTTTAGTAAAATGTTTTCTGTTTTCCTTTTCAGCTCAGCCTGTGAAAGAGCTACTGTACCTAGTCAGGAGACTGCCGGGAAGGTTATGGGGCAGGCAAGAGGAGTTTTTCCAACAACGCGCTCATTCACATAAGAATGAGCGCTGTTAAGAGAAACGACAAAAGGCTGGTGCTCACCAGGCCCAGGAGCATCTGCCCGAGCCACGCCTCGGCCTGAGAGGCCAGAGCAGAGAAGGCTTCTCATACTGGGAGAGGAAAGTTGTGAGTTTAAACGCAGGGCTGCCCCTCAGCACTGACCCCTCGAGGCTGACCTTTAGCAGAGCCACAAGACCAGTGAATATCAACCCAGCAGAAACTAAGTCTGAGGAGAAAGTTCCAGAGCCTCCTCTTCTCCTAGCACCAGATCTCAACAGGGGTCTTGCCCAGAGCAGGAAAAAGCTTCTAGTATTGTCCACAGAAGTCAGCCTCCCAGGACAGCCAAGGGGGGATGGGGACGGGAAGAGGGCTGTGAAGAAGAAAAAACAGAAAAGCTTTCTCCTTTATTAGTTACATGTGTTCAGAACAAAATATGCTCAAGTAAGGGCTTCTCTAAATGCCTGGAGTCACTTATCAAGGGCAGAAAACCCGGATCCACCCCAGAGAAGCCATTTCAAAGTACATGGCTATGTCAGTAGGGATTCTGTAAGATAAGTATGGTTTGGGGATACAAAGCAAAGTTGAAGTTTACTGATTTTTCTCTTAACACTTCTCATTCTTTTGTGAATAAACATGTTGTTTTGAAAACCTACCCTTGTCGAGTTTTACACGTGAAGCACTATGAAACCTCCATTTTAAACCTGGCTTTACCTGTCCTTAGCAATAAGTAGTCACAACAAGGACAGGATGGACATGTCTCCCAGCTTCTAGCTTTGCTCCTCACCCACCCACCTGCCCACCCACCCATTAAATCTCTTAACCATACAATAGCCAAAGTAATTCTGTTGGAATATAAGTCAGATGATGTTATTTCTCTTCTAAAGATTCTCTAATAATTTCCCTTTTTCAGTTACAGTAAAACCCAAACCTCAAACACAAAACCCTGTCAGATTTTTTTCCCAGCTGCACATCATGACTCATTCATTTATCATGAAGGCAGTTTAGAGGGTCACTGTCAGTATGTTCTTAAAAACTGAATCAGCTTAAACTGAAGACTTAGTGTAGAAAGGAATAAGGTAGAAAATATTGGAGTGCATAGCAAATGAAAATATAAATGTTTCAGGAATATTTTCTCTCTTAAGAACACATACGTGATTATAAAGAACATTTCTTGTATCAAATTTTCAAAACATTTTAAAAGCAATTCTGTGTGACCTTCTCCCCACTTCATGATTTCAGTATTAACCTCTGACCTCTGGCTCACTAAGCTAACCTCATTTCCTTGTATTCTTGACTCAGCATTTTCCCCAGAAAGCCTCAAAAGGTCTTGTCCCCTGCAGTCCAAAAAGGTTACATGTCAATTTCCTGAAGTTCAAGGTCACATCCCCAGAGAAAACCTCATATAGTACACCCAGTCACCATGTTCACCTTCTTTCCTTTACCTGATTCTATTTTTCCAAAGCTTTTTATCAAAGGAAATGCCTTACATCTGTTTTGCCTTTGTCCTGCCTCATTATTACTCTGTAGGATTCTATAACCCCTATGAGAAGAGGGACATAATTGTATCCACTACTGTGTCTCCAGACTGAGAACAATGCTTTACACTGAATAGGGGTTGAAAAAGTACTATTGTGTCTAGTGGGCAGATAGATGGGTGGAGGGTGGATAAAAGAAACAGTAGGATGCCCTTTAGCAAATAGTATACTTAAAGAATGCTGGATCCAATTGTAATCTCAGCACCCTGTATGGCCATGTGTTCAAGTCCAGCCTTACCTTCTCTTCTTCTGCTGTATTGCTCCCTATTCAACTGCAAACACACACACACACACACACACACACACACACACACACACCCCTCACTGTCACCTTCATGACTCTGATTACTAATAGCATGAAGTGAGGTGTTCAGCCAGGTAAGGCTCCAGCCAGGTGATTGTGTGGAAAAAAGTTCAGAGGGAGTGTCCTGTGCCTGCCTTGCCTAAGCTGAGGGCATGAGGGGATATCCAGAGGCAAAATTGTTGCCAGGCCTTAACATACCACTTAAAGAGCTCTTTGCCAGCAAAAACCTTTACTCTGATCTATAAAAACCTTTCTTTGATGTCTAGTACCCTGGAGTTTAATTATTCTCACATACAGCTTGGCATGATGGTAAGACATAGAGGCAAGAGGACAAAGAGTTCAAGATAATTCTTGGCTACATAGTAAATTGGAGGACAGCCCGGCTACATGAGAACCTATCTCAAAAACAGGGGCAGGGCTGGAGAGATGGCTCAACAGTTAAGGTGCTTGCTTGCAAGTTCTAATGGCCCAGATTCTACTCCCCAGTACCCACATAAAGTCAGAGGCACAAAGTGGTGCATGCATCTGGGGTTCCTTTGCAAGGGCAAGAGGTTCTAGTAAGCCCATTCTCTCTCCTTGCAAATAAATTAATTAATTAATAATTGATTCATATTCTTATTTCAGTTTGCCTTAATTATAAACCCAATCCTATTCCAAACATTTTCATTTTAGAAATCTGAGCCAGATGTGGTGATGCACACCTTTAATCTCAGCATTCAGAAAACAGAGGTATAATGAGCTCCATGAGTTCAAGGGCACCCTGAGACAACATAGTGAATTTCAGGTCAGCCTAGGCTAGAACAAGACCCTACCTTGAAGAACAAAAAAAGAAAGAAAGAAAGAAAGAAAGAAAGAAAGAAAGAAAGAAAGAAAGAAAGAAAGAAAGAAGAGAAATCTAGTTAAATATGTTGATTAAACATATGATAATTTTTAATAACTCATCATTCAGAATATAGCTAATTCTACAACATAACCACATTACATTGGGTTATTAACAACACATTGCATCAAAACCAATTATTTTTATAAAGTAAGTAAATTGGTCTATTTCATTTCTGAATGTGATGGCCCTGTGACCAAGGATCCTCCACCCCCAGGTTTGGCTACCCACTTGCCCCAGATTGGTTCTCCCAAGGCCCTGCTTGTCTTTCCCTACAAGGAAAAAAGCAATGAGTTCATTCCCCAGACAGCAGGCTCAGCATTAACACACAGTCAGTCAGAGAGAGGATTGGCTCAGACCCAGAACACATCCATTAGGCTTGGAGGTTCCGTAACTCCACGGAGATCTGAAGACTAGGAAGATATTAGAAAAATCAAGGATTTATTTATTCATTCAATAAACAGTTCCACGTCAAGTATCAGTGGCTTATTCTATGGCAGTCGCAGCTCTAAGCACTGGGGTACAGCCGGAGAAGATCGGCAACATGCTGCAGTGGGAACGGAAGGACAAGAAACACAGCAACTTGAAGTAAGGTAATTATGAAAGAATCATACTAGACATCAGTAAGCCCATGAAGAAAATAAAATGCTGTGAGATGGTAGAAAGTGAGCAAGCATCTGGAACGTGGGTGAGGGTTGGAGCTGTTGTAGCAATGGGGTCATGTAAGGCCTCCCTGAGTAGCAATAACTCAGCTGGGTGATGAAAAGAAGCCAGCCATGCAGAGGCCCGGGGAAGGAATCTCCCAGCAACAAGGACAGCAAAGGCTCAGAACTAGGAACAAGCTTGTAGTGTTTGAGATAAAGAAAGGCCAGCATAGCTACAAGAGAGTGAACAAGGGAAGAGCTGAAGGAAGCCAGATCAGAGCATGCAGGCTCCAGATAAGATATATATGGGGTTCAAGTATGTGTTGTTAATGTTGCTGCAAAACAATTCTAGTAATGCTGAAATAATTCTTAGAAGAGAAGATCTTTGGTGTTGATAACTATGATAATCATAATAATAATTTATATGACCAGCATTACTCCAACACCAAAATCACAGAAAAAATAAAAGAAACTGCAGATCCATACCTACTACCCCTAAAGCATACAGATGTGGAAATTCTCAATAAAATATTAGCAAACTAAATCCAAAGACACTTCAAAAAGATGGCTCATGGGGTGGAGAGATGGCTTAATAATTAAGATGCTTGCCTGCAAAGCCTAAAGACCCAGGTTTGATTCCCCAGAATCACAAGGTGGCTCATGTTTCTGGAGTTCATTTGCAGTGGCTAGAAGCTCTGCCATGCCTTCCCCCTCCATAAATAAAAATAAAATAAAAAAGAAACAAATAGTGTTTCTGCAAATCAATCACAAACTTACTGAAAAAGAAAGTATTTCCGTTCATAGTACTGCAAAAACATAATATTCTTAGCTGGGCATGGTGGACATGCCTGTCACCCCATGAACTAACTGATGAAACTAAGATAGGAGAATTTTGAGTTCAAAACCTGCCTAGTGCCGGGCATGGTGGCACACATCTTTAATCCCAGCACTCAGGAGGTAGAGGTAGGAGGATTGCCATGAGTTCAAGGCCACCCTAAGACTCCATAGTGAATTCCAGGTCAGCCTGGGCTAGAGTGAGACCCTACCTCAAAAAAAAAAAAAAAAAAAAGCCTGCCTCGCTATATAATAAGAAAAGTAAATAAATAAATATGAATAAAATTCTTAGGGATAAATTTAAACATGGAAGTGAAAGTTCCTAAAATGACCATTATAAAAATATAAGATATATATGGGGTTCAAGTATGTGTTGTTAATGTTGCTGCGAAACAATTCCAACAAAAGAAATTGAAGAGAACCAAAAGAGAAAGACATCCCATAACCATGTATTACAAGGAATAATATTGTTAATATGCCCATACTATCCAAGTATATCTACTCAATCAGTACAGTTCCCATCAAAATGCTAATGATAATCATCACAGAATTAGACAATTCAATCCAAAACTTTGTATGATGCTACACAAGACTCTGAACACCCAAAGTAAACCTGAACAAAAAAAAATCACAGTTTATGCCTATATATTAATTCTACTCTCAATTTTGGTTACAGAAGCTTCTCTTCAGATACTTGGGCCCCCTGGGATGACTCACAACTCACAAAAATATTGAGAAAAAGGGATAGTAGAGTGTTCAGCACTATGTGAGACATCTCTATCACACCTTCCAAGGCTCAGGGACTACTGCAGAAGAAGTGGCAGAAAGAATGTAAGAGCCAAAGGAAGGGGAGGAGTGCTCACAAGACTGCCTTCCAGACACAAAGCGGCCTTGAGAGCCATCATCTCACAGTGGCTGATGCTACCTACACAAGACCTGCATAATAGTAGGGGGAGGAAAACAACAGCAACTTCAAAGTAGAAGAGAGACTAGTTGGAAAGAAGAGGGATTCGGTGGAGGGAGGATTTAGGAAAGGAAAAATGGAAGGTTGTGGGAGGGCATTATGATCATGGTATATTGTTTATGGAAGTTGTCAATAAAACATTTCTAAACAAAAAAAAAAAGAGAGAGAGAGAAAGAAACATCCCTAAGGCTCATGTGTTAAAAGCATGGCCTCCAGCCCAAAGCACAGTTTTAGGACATGTGGAAAATGTTAGCAGGCAGGGCATATTAGCAGATAAGTCACTCAATGGGAGCATGTTTTGGAGGATATACTTGGGCTCTAGTCTACCTCTCTCCATCCTGGCCACTATAAGGTGAACAGTCTCTGACAGTGACATGCTATCACAACCATGATATTCTGTCTTACTTCTGGCCCTAAGCAATACATCCAGCCTGAATGATCCAGGCTGAAATCATGAGCCAAGATAAATCATTCCTCTTTTAGTTTGTTTGTTTGTTTTTTTAATCCAGGTATTTGTCATTGTAACAAAGTCTGACACAAATGGCTATCATCAAAGACCAAAAAAAAAAAAGGTTGAAGAAGATCATCATAAACAAGAGGAACTCCTGCAAATTGGGAGTGGAATGTTAGCAACACCTTGAAGGAAAATGCCATGTATGTTCCTCAGAAAACTAAAAATATAACTACCATAGGACCCAGCAACCTCACTGCTGGTTGTAGACACAAAGCAAATGAAAAAAGGGTATGTCAAAGTGTGGTGTTTGATTCAGGTGTACCCCATAAACTTAGGAGATCTGAGTGGTAGGTTCCCAGCTGATAGAGATTTGGGAGGAAAGGGGAGGAAGAGAAGAGTAGAAAAGAGGGGAGAGAAAAGTAGCTTATTTAAAAGATATACAGCTAGGTCATTTCGCAGAGTTTTTAAAACAGTGTGTTAGTTACTGCTCTTGTTGCTGTGACCAGATATCTGCCAAGACCTGGCTGCAGGCAAGGCTCTAAAGATGGCTCAAAGGTTACAAAGCGGCTAAAGCCGCAAGAGGTTTGTTTGGGGTCCTGGTTTGAGGAGACACAATTTGCCACAGACAGGGAGGGAATGGTGTCAAGAGCAGCTTGAAGCTGTCATGGCAGGTGTGTGAGGCTGCTACTGGCTCGCTCTGGGCACATCAGGTGGAAGACAAGGGACAGAAAGTGAGGCCAGGCTGTAACACTTCAAGGCCCCACCCCAGTAGCCCACTTCCTCCAGGCAAGGTTCCACCTCCTACAGATTCCACAGCCACCCCAAAGAGCACCACCTGCTGAGGACCAAGGGTGCTGACACAGGAGCCTTGGGCAGAGGAGGGGGGACACATTTCACATTTAAGCTGCAGAGCACGTGACTTTTCCAAATAATCAAAAGTAATAGGACTAAAATAACTTGCAGGTTATCTAGAAAATACAAATCTCAAATGAAGGTGTCAGAAACAAAACCAAATGCCAGTGATCACAGTAAATGGCAGGTGGGTCAAAAATCAGCTCTTACTAATAAGGGGCAATTTAAGATGATAAAGATTATTAATCATGACCTCATTAAACTGAGTCAGATGTAGAAATGGAATCTGGTAGAGGCTTTGGCTTACAGAAAAATAAAAGAATATTAATGACAAATATGTGCAGAGATAAAACTCAAATAAGTATAAACAAAAAGAATACAGAATAAATAAATCAAACAGAAAGTGGCAGTGTTAATACCAGACTGAACAGAAGCAGATCCCAAAGCATAACATCATAATATATTGATGTATTTTTTTGACCTAGGAAAATATAACTGTCATGGGAATTTATATAACAAATTACTTAATATCAAGATCCATGAAGGTAAAACTATTAAAATCATATAACAATGCAAGTTTGAATATAAAACAAAGATGAGCCTGGCCATGGTGGTTCATGCCTTTAATCCCAGCCCTCAGGAGGCAGAGGTAGGAGGATTTCCGTGAGTTCAAGGCCACCCTGAGACTACAGTGAATTCTAGGTCAGCCTGGGCTAGAGTGAGACCCTACCTCAGGGAAAAAAATAAAAAAGATGATACTTGCAGAAAGATGGGAAATGTTTTGTGCTCCATTTAATGGCTGTAGGACAAAGCATGTGACAGGTCATTTGACAGAACCTTTCTCGTTGCATTCCTGTCAGTCCTCTGGGCCACCAGTCCCCCATCACATTCTGTCATTTCTACTCACCTAACCACTTTCTGCTGTCCACAGTGTGCTGCAATGCACTTCACTCCTTGGAGTTCCATGTACTGGTAAAACTCCTTCTTAAAGTGCCATGTGGCTCTGTTTATCAAGATTCTGTTCTTGCTATGAGCTTCCACCTTACCCCAGTCAGGATAGCAAGCATTAAAAAATCAAATGCTGGTGAGGATGTGGAGAAATAGGAACCCTCATCATTGCTGGTGGGAATGTAATATGGTGCAACCACTATGGAAAGCAATATGGAGAGTCCTAAAAAGGTTGACTATAGAGTTACCAACAGACGCAGTTATTCCCTTACTGGGCATTTTTCCTAATGGCTGTGTAGAATTTATTACCAAGAAAAATAGAGTCTTTATCAAGTAATTTATTTCCCTTTCTTGCTTTCTTTCTATTTTTCAGTATTGGATATTAAGTCTAGGGCCTTGTGCATACTAAGCAAGTGCTTTACCACTGACCTGTATCTCCAGCCTTCTTATTTTGAGACAGGTTCTCACTATGAGGCCCAGGCTGACCTTGAACTCACTCTGCAGCTTAGGTAGATCTTGAACTTGAAATCTTCTTGCCTCAGCCTCCTGAGTAGCTGAGATGACAAGCCTGGCAGCTGGGCTCACCTCTGAGATTTTTCTGTACTTTCCTTTTAATATTCTCAAGAACTCTAAGTACTATTGCTATTTTTTTATAGATATAGAAGTTGAAAAACAGGTTAGATTTCTTATCCAAGATCACATAGGCAGACAGAAATGGAGCTGCCATTTGAATGCAGACAGTCTGGCTCTGGAGGCTCTGTTCTTACTCACTACACATTAACCACATGGGCAAACCTTGTCATTGTGTAATAGTCTAGTCCCATTGACGGTGATGAACACACAAAATCACTCACCCTAGCCTGTCCAACTCACATGAGTCTTGTGATGGTTGCAAATGTGGCCTAACACAAAATCATAAATGTACTTAGCACATTTGAGAATTTTTTTTTTTTTTTTTGGCAATTGCTTTTGCAACTCGAATTGCAGTCTTGAGCATGAGCTTTGTGAATAGCAATGTCAAGCTGCAATGTCAAAAGGTTGGACACATCTGACAGGCCAGGTTGATATAATTTTGTAGATTTTTTTGGTAAGAAATAAAGATTTATCCATTTTTCTTGAAACAGTATAACATGAACAGAATTATAGACCAATTTCACAAACACAGAAACTCAGGAAAAGCAGGGATCATGCCAAATGAGACTCCCAGAGCCACAAGTTAAGTGTTCATTCACATTCCTAAGTTACCCTGGGCCTGAGGAGCAGGACTTCAGTGTCAGAGACCATGACCTCACCGCCCTAGGACAAAAGAAGAACAGCCCTCATATGGCCCCTCCTCGAGGGCAAACAACAGCTCCGGAAAAATGTCACAAGAACTTCCATTCCAAGATGTTCCAGAAAGATTACGGCCAGGTGGCCCTACCTCCTTGTGCCCCCTGCTTGACCCCCCTGCCTGCTGACTGATTATAAAAAGGCTAAAAAATCCAACATTAAACGAGACCTTGACAAAACCTCCGCTTGGTCTCCTTCTTCTTTCCCGCCTGTTCTTTCAGGTTGCAGCCCTCCTCGACCACCCCGCGTAACATTGGCCCCGCAGGTCGGGGGCACTTCAGGAATCTTTGCTCAGCATAGCAGCATTAACCTACCTGCTCCTGACTCCTGTGTGCCCTCTTGTTTATTATCAACTGCATACATCTCCGTTACATCTGGATAAATTAGCCTTTGGTCCCAGACTCTCTTCTAGAGAATGAGTGTGCTCTGGATGGCTGCCCTACAATCCAGCGTCCTCTGGCTGCAGAGAGAAGAGGACCAGGCCACTGCACCCAGAACAGCGGCGCTAGTGCAAAGTCTGGGCAGGAGCAGCTTCCAGGGAAAAGGGCCGTGTGCAGAGCAGTGTCAGTGCTGTGCTTAGTGTAAGAATGAAGACCGTGTGATGCTTGCCTCTTTTAGATTGCTTTCCATCACTGTGGCCATCAACACAGTTAAGAGAAACAGTGTATTTGGGTTCATAGTTTCAGACATTTCTATTGAAGGTTGCCTGGCTTCATTGCTGTAGGTCTGTGGTTGACAAAAAGGTATGGTAAAGAAAAGCTGGCTGGGCATGGTGGTGCACGCCTTTAGTCCCAGCCCTTGGGAGGCAGAGGTACGAGGATTTGCTATGAGTTCAAGGCCACCCTGCCACTACATAATGAATTCCAAGACAACCCAGGCTAGAGAAAGATATTACCTTGAAGGAAAAAAAAAAAAGAGAGAGAGAGAGAAGAAAAGCTGTTCAGGGGTAGAGAGATGGCGTAGTGCTTAAGGCACTTGCCTGCAAAGCCAAAGGACCCAGGGTCAATTCCCCAGGACACACATAACCCAGATGCACAAGGTGGCACACAAGTCTGGAGTGCCTTTGCAGTGGCTGAAGGCCCTGATGTGCCCATTCTCTCTCTCCTCTCTCTCTCTCTCTTTCTCTCTCTAATAAGTTAAAAAGAAAAGCTGCTCGGGAAGGGGGAGGCTCTCCAGGAACAAAATAGACTCTTTAAAGGCGTGCCCCCAGTGACTGCTTCCTCACACTAGGCCTTGTCTCCTAGTAGCCATGAACTCATCAGTGGGTTAATCCATTGTTGAAATTAGTTCCTAGTTATGAAATCATCTTTCAGGAGCACCACTAGCTGAGGACAAGCCTTAAGCACGTGAATAGTTTGAAGAAGACATTGTATTTCCAAACTCTACCATAACTTTAGTAAAAGAGTAGATTGCACAATTAATTATATTGTAAAATATTGAATGTAGAGGGCTGGAGAGATTGCTCATTCATTAAAGGGACTTGCTTGCAAAGCATGACAGCCTGGGTTCAATTACCCAGTACGCATGTAAAACCAGATGCACCAAGTGATGCACGCATCTGGGATTTTTCAGCAGCAAGAGGCCCTGACATTTTCATTCTCCCCCTCCTTACAAATAAATAAAAATACTTTAAAATTATGTCTTAAAAACTCTCACCTGAGTTTCTGAAATTGCCTTCTGGCTGTGGTGACCCTGGGGTGCCTGTCACCTGTTCTCCACACGGCAAGCAGTCACAATGATCGTTCAGAAGTCCGTCAAAACCTGCCCTGGCCTGCTTATCGCACTTCCAAAATAAAAGTGAGGGCTAGAAAGATTTCTCAGTGGTTAAAGGTGCCTGCTTGCCAAGCCTGATTGCCTGGATTCAATTCCCCCAGTACCCATGTAAAACCAAACACACAAAGTGGCACATCTGGAGTTCATTTGCAATTACAAGGGGCCCTGGAGTACACATTCTCATTCTGTCTCATTTTCTCCATCTCTCTCTCTTTCTCCTTGCAAATAAATAAGTAAAAATTTGTATGTGTGGTGTGTGTGTTAAAAAAAAAAAAAAGAGTCGTGGTGATGGCCTACAAAGTGCACACTCTAGCACCCCTCTCACCCCACTGTCACTAACTCACTCGGCCCAGCCAAAGGCCTTCTCAAGGAAGCCTAAACCCACCAAGCGCACATCCACCCGCAGAGTTCCTGCCTCCCTGTATCCCTCTCTTCCTTTCCCACGGTACTTCACAGTGTCTGACACGACACTATTTGTTAACCTTTTATGCTCCTTTTCTGCTTGGTATGATACACTATAACTTCACAAAGACAAAGATTCTGCGCATTGACGGATCCTCCTGAGCTCGAGGCATGTGCATAGTAAAACACTTGTTGAATGAATAAATTAGGAATCAATTACAGAAGGCATTATTCTCTCTGGAGAGGTGGCTCAGTGGTTAAGGAACCTCCCTGCAAACCATGATGGTCTGAGATCAATTCCCATGTAAAGCCAGACACCAAAAGCGGCACATGGGTCTGGAGTTGCAGTGGCTAAAGGCCGTAGACTGCCCATTCTCTCTCTCTCTTTCTCTCTCTCTCTCTCTCTCTCTCACTCACTCACTCACTCGCTCACTCTCTCTTTCTCTGCTTTCAATTAAAATTAAATGAAAAGAATAAAGTGCAGTAATGTGTTATGTACCCTACAAGTTATAATACCTTTCTCATATGCTTTTTCTTCTCAACTAATGCTGAACTTGAAGGTCACGTGAGAGATTTTATCCGATGCAAGAAAGGCTCACCGTAGCTGAAGAAAATGTTCAACAAGGGCTGGAGAGATGGCTTAGCGGTTAAGCGCTTGCCTGTGAAGCCTAAGGACCCCGGTTCGAGGCTCGGTTCCCCAGGTCCCACGTTAGCCAGATGCACAAGGGGTGCACACGTCTGGAGTTCGTTTGCAGAGGCTGGAAGCCCTGGCACGCCCATTCTCTCTCTCTCCCTCTATCTGTCTTTCTCTGTGTCTCTGTCGCTCTCAAATAAATAAATAAAAATAAAAAAAATAAAAAATAAATAAATAAAAAGTTCAACAAGTATCACTTTTCCACTTAATAGCAGTTAACAGCAAGAAAAGTTTGCTTATTTTTGGAAATCTTTCTAAAATAATGTAGACTTTGCCTACCAAAACCAGACTTTCCATTATTATAAACAGTTATGCAATGGAATATTTGCTAAATGTGAGGGCTGGCAAGTCTCTACCACAAATAAACTCCTGGCATTTAGACATCTATTGTGGCCAGTCAGAGGCTTTTCTGTTTCTGTTCAGGTTCTCGGCTGCAGGTTTGAGTTCAGTGGCCAGAGGTCTGCCTGCCTAATAAGCAGGGTCACTATATTTAGAACTTAGTGGCAGTCTACAAAACATGGTCCTGGTTTTGCAGCCCTACTTGGCTCAGTGTTTCTAGAGTTAACATTTACTGACGAGGTAAACTCAATCTTTATGATTGTTAAGTCTGTTTCCTTGTTAATTTGTATTTTTAACCATGAGAAGAAAAAGAACTCCTATGGGTTATCTACTTTTCAGAATACTCTTAGCTCAATTTAGGGTTTCTATTTCTTTGAAAACTATAATTTTTATGTCAGATTCTTCTATTGATTTTGTACCTCTCATCCTTGGGCAATCTATAAGAAAGTCCCTTTTTGGGTCAAGTTACAAGGGCCAATTTCAAGTGTGAGAAATCTATGATGCATGTTGTTAATAATTAACTGATAGACTGTGTCCCTAAGGCAAGGTGGGAAATCCAGCTAGGTCATTCCAGTGTGAAAATTCTATAATGCATGGTGTTACTAATTAACTGACAGAATGTGTCCCTAAGGCAAGGTGGGAAATCCAGCCAGGTGTCCAGTCAATGTAGGTGCCTTCCTACAAGCAAGTGCCTCATAAAATGGCCATCTGAATTTCTCACACTTCACTGAAGAAACATCTCTTTCATTCAAATGTCACTTTGCATGGCTGTGCTTCACAAAATAATACCTCAGAAAGATGTGTGTCTAAATAAAGAACAAAAGTTCTCTTCAAGTTGTAAAGTACTTGACAAACGTGAATGAAAGACACTGTGATAATATAGAACATTACTATCTCACTATATTATTTCACAATGTCCTATATAATTTTGCTGTACTAAGAAAAACAAAGACTTAATGTGTTAAAGAAACTGGACACCCCAAATTCCCATATCAAGAAATGAGCAAAAAAACAACTAAACTTTGACTTACACTAAATCTACACACTTTTATCCTCATTTTCTCAATGTTCTATGGAAGATTAAATATTTTAACCTTGAGCCAAAGGGGCAACTGTCTAGGTTATTTCAAACCAAATATCATTGTTTTTAGTTACGAACAGTGTGGTACCATCGTTAGCTCCCTCCCTGTCCTCCCCCCTTCACAGAGACCCTCTTCACTGGGGAATATGGGTCGTGCATTGTGGGGTTAGCCATCAGTTGTGGGTAAGAAACAATGTTTCTGTGCATAATGAACCAACACATGGCTCTAATGTTCTTTCCCCCCCTCTTGTGTAAATTTCCCTGAGCCATGTTGTATTCACAAACCAATTATCTTAAAAGTTATCAGCTTTAGTCCATTGGTATAATGTATGCATCTTGAATTCATAGCTTATATTAACTTCTACCCCCAAATACTTACAAATTGACAATTGTGAAATTTTAAGTGGAAAGCCCCATAAGAATGGCGCAAAACAAGAAACCCAATCTGAGATAGGAGGAAAGACAGAAAAGAAAAAAGAATCATAGAAGTGGAAGAACTATCTAGAATTATTATCCAAGAAATCAAAGACGACAGTTGGTCAACACTCCTAGCACATGACTGGTCCAAATTGGATAAGAACAAAAATGAAGATATACTCCAGAAAAAAAAAAATGAATATGTCATATATGAACCTATGGACCTTGGGTATGGTTTGGTTGGATGATAGAAAATAATAGGAATAAACACAAATACTGAGTGGCCCCAGCTTACAAGCAACGCAAGCAGCCGCGCATGCACGCTGGGAAGAGCGAGCAGCCAGGAACACGAACACAGAGGGCTGACTGAAGCTGGCAAGGGTAACATGAGCCTTTTGAGGGAATGTGAAACATGGAGAAACATGTCTTATAAATGAGACTGCCAGACAGTAAAGAATCAAAGAAGGTCCTCATCACTTAAAAAAGAAACTGACTGAAAGCTAATCGGGGAAAAAAAAAAAAAAAAAAACAGCAGGGCATGGCAGTACACATCTTTAATCCCAGCACTTGGGAGACAGAGATAGGAGGATTGCTGTGAGTTCAAGATGAGTCTGAGACTACATAATGAATTCCAGGTCAGCCTGGGCTAGAACAAGACCTTACCGAAAAAAAAGAAAAAAAAGAATTGAGGGGCTGGAGATCTAGCCCAGCGGTTAAGGCACTTGCCTGCAGAGCTGATGACCTGGGTTCGATTCCACAGTTCCCGCACAAAGCCAGATGCACAAAGGAGTACAAGCATCTGGAGTGTTTTGCTGTGGCTGGATACCCTGGCATGCCCATTCTCTCTGGTGCTCTTCTCTCTGTCTTGCTCTACTTGCAAATAAATAGTGAATAAAAATATTTTAAAAATGCCAGCCTAGCATGGTGGTGCAAGCCTTTAAGCACTCAGGAGGCAGAGGTAGGAGGATTGCCGTGAGTTCGAGGCCACCCTGAGACTGCAGAGTGATGTATACAGGTCAGCCTGGGCTAGAGTGAGACTCTACCTCGAAAAAGAAATATATATAAAATGGGCTGGAGAGATTTATATGAATTCACATATATATATAGGAATGCACACACACACACATATATGTGTATGAATACAAGAAGCAAAAGTGAGAAAAAAAAACTAAAACACTACTTGAAATATACTTATTAATTAAAATATATTCAATTCTGTAAAAGGTAAGTAGAAAAAGCAACATTTGGAGAAACATACATGTATGTGTTATGCACATGCGTGGGTACTAGGGAATCAAACCTGGCTGGTTAGGCTTTGTAGGCAGGCACCTTAATTGCTGAGCCACTTCTTCAACTTGTTTGTTCGTTTGTTCTGTTTTTTCCAGATAGGTACTTGTTCTAGCTCAGGGTGGCCTGGAATTCACTGTGTAGTATCAGGGTGGCCTTGAACTCACAGCAATCCTGCTTACCTCTGCCCGGCTTCAGGTTTTGGGGATTTTTTAACTTTTTATTGACAACTTCCATAAGTTTATGAAACAGGGTGTATATCTAGACACTAAGCTTGCCTGGAGCTCACAGTCCTTCTGCCTGTGCATCCCAGTAGAGGCCATCATTTATTTTATGAAAGGACCATATAAGGGCCTGGGAGGTGGCTCAATGGTTAAAGATGATGCTTGCAAACCTGCAGCCCCGGGTTCAATTCCCCAGCACCCACATAAATGCAGATGCAAAGTGGCACATATGTCTGTAATCCCAACACCTATACCCTTGGGAAGCAGAGCCAGGAGAACTGGGAAGTTCATGGGCCAACTGGAGTGGCCCACACAAAGAGCAAAAACAAAAGGCACAAAAGATCTGTCACATGCAAATGCGGAAAGAGGACAAATGCCCAGAGACTGTCCCCAGATCTCCTCATGGGTATCATGGCATGCACTTGCCAATACAGTCACACTCACTCATGGTGTGCACACACACACACACACACACACACAAAACATAAATTAGTATTAAAAACAAATGCTGATGCCAAAAGTTTTCTAGACTTTTTTAAATTTTAATTTCTATAATTGTGACAATGCTACTGCATTTTTTAAATTAATTAGTTAATTAATTGTTTTTAAGCATAGAGATAGAAGAGAGACAGAGAGAGAAAGACAGAGAGAGAATAGGTGAGCCAGGGCTTCCAGCCACTGCAAACAAACTCCAGATACATGTAACACTTTATGCATCTGGCTTTACATGGGTACCAGGGAATTGAACGTGGGCTGTTAGGCTTTCCAGGCATGCCTATTAACCTCTGAGCCATCTCTCCAGCCCTATTATTGCATTTTGATATACCTTCCTACAGAACAGAGGAGCAGAAATTCTACATGGTATCTGTTGTAATACCTTCTAGTTGCTATGAGTAAAAGCAGCTGATGGGTGGAAGGTATCTTTATTTTGGCCAATAGTCTAGGGATGGAAGCTTCATGATGGCAAGGGAAAGTATGGTATGAGCAGAGACTGGACATCACCTCCTGGCCAACAGTGGATAGAAAACAGCAACAGGACAGTGAGCCAAACTCTGGCAAGGAGAAGCTGGCTATAACACCCCTAAGCCTACCCCCAGCAGCACACCTCCTCCAGCAAGGCTCTATCTCCCAAACTGCCATTAGCTGGCACCAACATTCAAAACACATGAGTTTCTGGGGGGACATCTGGTTCAAACCACCACAGTAACTTCTTTAAAATTTTCTTTTTATTTATTTGCGAGCAGAGAGTGAGAAATGGGCATGCCAGAACCTCTTGCTACTGCAAACAAATTCCAGATGTATGCACCACTTTGTGAATTTGGCTTCATGTGGGTACTGGCAATTTGAACCCTGGCTGCTAGGCATTGTAAGCACATGTCTTTAACCACTGAGCAATCTCTCCATCCCACCCCCCCAACCCCCGACAACCACCACCACAGTCTCTTAAAAGCAGTGCTAAGCTGGGAACACTTCAGAAGAGGTGGGGGGAGACTGTAAGAGCCAAAGCATGGGAGGCGTGGTTTGGAAGCTATCTTCTGGGCACGAGAACGCCATGGCATCTATGGCCTCAGAGTCTGTCTTTACCCGCAAAAAGCTTACACAATATTAGGCCCATCAACATTTCGTCATGCATGATAGAAGAGGGCAAAAGCATGATATAAAAATGGAAAAAGATCTAGTGGGAAAGAAGAGGTTTAGCGGAATGGGATGGGAGGGACAAAAGTAAGAGACGATTATAACAAAAACACATTATGTATGTGTTTTTATGAAATTGTTGATAAAGAGTAGTTAAAAAATATGGACTGGAGAGATGGCTTAGCGGTTAAGCGCTTGCCTGTGAAGCCTAAGGACCCCGGTTCAAGGCTCGGCTCCCCAGGTCCCACATTAGCCAGATGCACAAGGGGGTGCACGCATCTGGAGTTCGTTTGCAGAGGCTGGAAGCCCTGGCGCGCCCATTCTCTCTCTCTCCCTCTATCTGTCTTTCTCTCTGTGTCTGTCGCTCTCAAATAAATAAATAAAAAATTTTAAAAAAAAAGAGTAGTTAAAAAATAAAAGAGACATGCTGAGTGGCACTGAGACTTAAGGTCTCAGGCTCAGGAAGCAGGTACGGGTATAGGACTTTGTGAATCTCTACACAACCTAAGTCTAATTTTGTCACCTGTTAACAATAAGATTAGGTGCGCCCTGGGGACCTCTGTCATTCTCAGAGTCTGCAAAGCAGTCAGAGGAAATGTACTTGGGCAGCAAGGAGGCAGGTATATGCTGCTTGAAGTGTTAATGATTGATAGGTTGTGTCACTGGAATCGGTAAAACACCGCTCAAATATTTACACATACCTCCCATGTGGTGAATTTTCCATTATGGGAAGGTATTGGGCAATGGAAAATTTCTCAGATACTTTTACTGGAAGAGACTAATTAGGCTCCGTTTTTTTGTTACTATTATGTAAAGCTCATACCAGAGCATTCATGATAGTGTAGGCCTCTGTTTATTCAGGGAAGGAAATGTCACCTCAAGAGAGATGCTTGCCTTGGAATAGGTGGCTTTCCTTGGCAGAAGATGAAGTTTTTACCTAAAAACCCAAGTCTATGATCATGTGTATTGTTAACAATTATATTTCAAAATGGCAACAATGAGGCCAGAAGCTTAGTGGTTAAGGCACTTGCCTGCAAAACCTAAGGACCCAGAATTGATTCCCTAGTATCATGTAAGCCAGATGCACAAGGTGGCACATGTTTCTGGAGTTCATTTGTTGTAGCTACTAGAGGCCTTGGTGCTCCCATTCTCTCTGCCTCTCTCTACCTCTGTCTCTCTCTCTCTCATAACTAAATAAAAAATGCCAACTATGTTCTCATTAATTATAGAAACTGTTTTTTTAAATTTTTTGTTGTTTATTTTTATTTATTTATTTGAGAGTGACAGACAGAGAGAGAAAGAGGCAGAGAGAGAGAGGAGAGAGTGGGCGTGCCAGGGCTTCTAGCCACTAAAAACAAACTCCAGATGCGTGCAGCCCCTTGTGCATGTGGCTAACGTGGGTCCTGGGGAATCGAGCCTTGAACCGGGGTCCTTAGCCTTCACAGGCAAGAGCTTAACCACTAAGCCATCTCTCCAGCCCTAGATACTGTTTTTGAAGTTGACCTAAAATGTAACTCAGAAACCAGAGCTCATATTCTTGATTCAGCTACTGACAAGACAGTAAAATGTCAAATCACTTCAGTTCTCCCAAAAGATGGAAAAAATACCATTCAATCACCAGGAGTGCCATGTTGATGGTTCTACAAATGTTGATATCAAAAGCTTTGGAAAATGTTCTAGCTGCCTAAATGTTTAGTAAAATACTTTATAAATTGATTGTCACAATTCTGAATTTTAACTTTTCTCTATTTAAGTTCACAACTTGTTCACTTTTTCAGGAGGAATCACATTGCCCATCCTCCCCAGCTTGGTTGTCCAGTTGTTGTTGAAACAGGTCTCAGGCAAATGTCCCAGACAGCCTAAAACTCACCATGGAGATGAGCATGACCTTGAACTATAGATTCTCCTGCCTCTGCCTCCCAAATGCTGAGGTCACAAACACGCACCACCACACTTAGCCAAACTCATTCCTTCTTTTTTTTTTGTTTTGTTTTGTTTTGTTTTGTTTTGTTTTGTTTTGTTTTGTTTTGTTTTGTTTTTCAAGGTAGGGTCTCACTCTAGCCAAGGCTGGAATTTAGTATGTAGTAGTGTTAGGGTGGCCTTGAACTCATGGCAATCTTCCTACCTCTGCCTCCTGAGTGCTGGGATTAAAGGCGTGCGCCACCACACCCAGCCAAACCCATTTCTTAATATAGACCTTCCTTTATCCTGAAATAATATTTTGGAAGCTTTGGTGATGACCTACTAATGTTGGAATTCAGGGGTTTGCTAACAAGTCTACAATATCCCATCCACACCCTTCCTTTTGAAATAATTTTTGATCCTATCTCTTCCTGGGCCTTTTCCACACAACACTCCTTTCTTTCAAAATGCCTTTAAATGAAAGCTTTTTATTGCATAACTTTCATTTAATCCTTCATTTATTTATATTTAGCTTTATTATCTTCCGTTAATATGCTGCTAAGAAATACACCATAGCATTCTGGCTGAAAGAAAACTCTGCTTTTTTCATCCTTCAAATAACTTTTCTAATAATAGCCATTATTTCATTTGTGTTGTACTAAAACAACACATTGGAAAATTAAATAAAAGTGCTATCCTTGGGCTGGAGAGATGGCTTAGCGGTTAAGTGCTCGCCTGTGAAGCCTAAGGACCCCGGTTCAAGGCTCAATTCCCCAGGACCCACGTTATCCAGATGCACAAGGGGGTGCATGCATCTGGAGTTCGTTTGCAGTGGCTGGAGGCACTGGCGTGCCCATTCTCTCTCTGTCTCTCTATCTGCCTCTTACTCTCTCTGTCTGTTGCTCTCACATAAATAAAAATAAACAAATTTTTTTTTTAAAAAGTGCTATCCTTGAATTCACACCATCTCAGAATCTTTTACCTTCAAATCATACTTCCTGACATGTGTTCGTTGCCAATTTTTTACATGTATCACACTAGTAGTATTTATTTTTTTATATTTTTTCAAGTTTATTTTTATTCATTACTGAGAAAGAGAGAGAATGGGTGCACCAGGGCCTCTAGCCCCTGCAAATGAACTCCAGATGCCTGTGACAACATGTGCATCAGGCTTGCGTGGGTTCTGAGGAGTCAATCTGAGTCCTTAAGGCTTTGCAGGCAAGCGCCTTAACCTCTGAGCCACCTCTCCAGCTCACCAGTAGTATCTTTGGGTCCTTGGTCATTTGTTTTACTAGAGAAATTCTGTAAGTTTCTGCTCTTCCACTGTCACTGAAGTGAAAAGTGTCTTTCCCAGAACATCAACCCAAAGTGGGAAAGAATCATAAAGTAGTTGCATGAACACCTCTCTTGCTCTCTCCCGGATGTTCATCGGCAGCTGCACACATCAAGAGTATGCCCTTCACTAAGTTCAATAAGGATGACTCCTGCTGCCCTTGCCACTCGGAGCATGGCCAAGGTGATGCTATCCATGGAGGAAGTCTACCATCCCACCCAGGGGCACACTGAAGGCCTGGTGTGATAGGCCAAGTGCGTCCTAGGAAAGCACCACGATTAGACCATCTTGTGCCTTGGACATCTCTGTTCTTTTCCTGTTCACAGATTCTTCATTTGTATTCCCTCATCCTGAGATGTGGTCCTGAATCTAAAAATCCTAGCTGAAGGGAAAATCCTCCCCTCAACTGTGGTGGCTGACCACACTCAGACCAAACCTGTGTGCATCACTATGAACTTGCTATCCTCACCTAGCCAGCTATTTCCTGTGAAGTGCCTGTTCCCACAAGGTATTCTGCACATGCATGACCTAATCTAATCTTTACAACCACCCTCAGGATAGATAGTGAGGCCATTTTATAGATGAACAAACAGAGGTGCCAAGAAAGCGATTACTCTGTCACACAAGGGACAAGTGACAGACCCAGAAGTAAATTTGGCCTCCAAATTACTTTTTATTATAAAACTTTTGCTCTTCTTTATTTTTATATCTACAAAAAAAAGGCAAACTTGCAAATAATTTGAGTTTACATTGTACTGAAAATTTAAATTATCCTATTAAAATCAGAAAGAAAGTGAATGCAAAATGTTAAAAATTGTTTTAATTTTTCTTCGTCTTTTTTAAATTCTTAGTTCTATTTTTCCAAACATCCAGTATAGCCCTAGGGAAGAGTGGAGACATTAGTGTGAAACAGTCTTAAGCTTATATTGGAGGTGTCCAAATTATTTATGTCAGCACAGATGCTAAATTAAATCGGGGTATTCACTAATGAATAAATGGATACAAATGTGAAGTGTGTGTGAGTATCTCAGGTATTATTTAGCCAAGAGAAAATGAAGAAAAAACTTTTTAAAACTGAAATCCTGTTGTTTGTGACAATCTGGATGGCATAGGAGGACATTGCATTAAGTCAATGAGCCAGACACAGAAAGGAAAAGTCCACACATCTTTCTCCTATGTGGAAGCTAGAACAGCTGATCTCCCAGAACAGAATATAATGGTGATCATGAGAACCTCAGCAAGAGAGACAGCTTGGGTAAAGGGAATAGTTACTAGGAAGAGTAACTTCTGATGTTTCAAAGCACAGCAGTGCATCAATGATTTATGATCTATTCCATACTTTATAAAGAGAGGAGAGGAACACAACATAATGAAATGATACATGCTTGAGGAAATACAAAGATTAATTATCTTAATTCAGCCAGCATGCATTATACACATATATCAAATAATCACACTGCACTCCACAAATATATTCAATTATTATATGTCAATTAAGAAAGCTAAAGTAGGGCTGGAGAGATGGCTTAGCGGTTAAGTGCTTGCCTGCGAAGCCTAAGGACCCTGGCTCAAGGTTCAATTCCCCAAGTCCCACGTTAGCCAGATGCACAAGGGAGCTCACGTGTCTAGAGTTCCTTTGCAATAGCTGGAAGCCCTGGCGCGCACATTCCCTCTCTCTCTCTCTCTCTCTCTCTCTCTCTCCCCCTCCCTCCTTCTCTCTCTGTCACTCTCAAATAAATAAATAAAAATAAAAATAAAGAAAGCTAAAGTATCCCAGCACTTGTGAAGCAGAGGCAGGAGGATGGCCATGAGTTCAAGGCCACCCTGAGACAACATAGTGAATTCCAGGTCAGCCTGGACTAGAGTGAGACACTAACTCGAAAAACTAAAAAAAAAAAAAAAAAAAAAAAAAAAAAAAAAAAAAAGTTAAAGTAGAAAAGATGGGACAGAAATGTTCAAAGTTAACTTCGAAGAACATTTATTTGATGTAAATGAACAACAGTGACAATTCATAAAATGACATGCAAGTGTCTCATATATAGCTGTATATGGTAAACCATTACCTTTGGGTATAATCATTTTATTATACTATTAACTTTTTGAAATATTGTAATGATTCTTTCAGTGTATTTTGTTTTCAGAATTGTGTAAAATTACTTACACTATATAGCCTCCATAAGAAATACTAAATTATGTTCAGTGTTCTGGGAAAATTACATCTTTTATTAACTATCTTGAAAAACAGAAAATCAGTTTTAAATATATGGCTTTTTTATTAATTAGTTTTGTACACAGCAAATACAGTCAGTTTGGTACCATTATTAGGCTCATCTGTGACCTACCCTCTCCCCTTGACCCCTCCTTGTTGAGGTATATGGGTCATGCATTGTGGAGTTAGCCCACAGGTATGGGTAGGATAAATGTCTCTGCGTATCATGACCCAACATGTGGCTCTGACATTCTTTCCACACCCTCTTCTGCAAAATTTCCTTGAGCCATGTTGGGTTCATTTTTGGTCTGCTTCAGTGATGAGGTGTTGGGGGCCTCTGGGTCTCTGATTTGGTAGGAGTTGATTTTTCTCTGTGTTGATCTCCTTCACCCTGGTGCTGATACCTGGTTCACCAAGAAAACAGCACCCTTGCTTGTTTTGCCAATTATTCTTAGTTTCAGCCGGGACCCTTTTGAGGTATGATGGGGTGGCTCTCTCCTTAGGATCTACATCTATCTGAAAAAGAGAAGCAAATTTTCCAACGGAGAGTAAGTTAGCACCAGACAAATGAGATAACCCTTACTTTTTTATAGAGAATTTAATAGGTGTAGGCCCTCTTGTAGCCCATGATTGATGGTAGCTTGATATTGGAGAGTGGGCTTATGTTTGGATATGGTTCTGACTTGTTTCCCAGCTCCAGCTATGGGTCCCCTACACTGAGGGGATCAGTTAGCTGAATCAAGAGCAGTTGGTTCCCCACCATGGCTGTGTGCCACTATTTGCACTACTGTGGGCATCACGACAGGTTATTTGCTGCTAAGTAGATTAGACCATGAGTTGCTTGGACAGATATTGGCCATTTTCCCCCAGTCGCCCATGTAGCACCTTCTGGCACTAGACACGCTGACTGTCTGGGCACTGACTCTCTTCCAGCTTCCAGCCATGCCATTCCATTTTACCTGTCAACCACAAAAGGTGTCTTCAGCAGTAGGGTCTTATCACTAACCTTTGGTGGATCATCAAGTACACTGACCTGTAACTCCCAGTACCAGCATGTGGCTATCATCCACAATGAGCTTTTGGTCAGAGAGACCTACAAGGTTTCCTAAATATATGGCTTTTTAGAACACTTGTTTCCAAAGGATTCTTGAAACAATAAATAAATAAGGCAGTAATTATAATCATCCTAGCAGGAGAAAACGCATTCTAAGGAGATACACTGTAGTCCTCCTTCTGGCTAACAAATTTTTGAGGCACTAGATCACCAGAAATTGGAATTTATTCAGGAGTGTGATGTTGGGAGGAGGTCACGACTGGGGTCCTGGTGCCAGCCAGAGGCAGAGCTTGTCTCCAAGAAAGAGATTTCAAACAGTTCTAACAACTTTTCAGACCTTTCAGGAAAGACGATAAAGTGCCAGCTCAATGGTGGGCAGGACCACAGCAGGTTTGCTTAGCTTTACATAACCGCAGCCCTCTATTGATGCCTAACCCTCCTGTGAGAACCCTGATGATGAATTCGGAGGGTCACTAGACCTCTTTGCTCCTCTGCTTAATGTGGCCACATTGAATAAATCTCCACTTCCTACATGTTACTATGACCTGTCTGTTTAACTAGCTGGTTGAGGCTGGGTGGTTCAATCTACCTTGTAATAGCTTCCAGGGTCCAGATTCTGACCCCAACAACTCTGGCAATATAATGACTAATAAAAAGAAAATCTGGTCTCCAGAGACCAAAGTCCTGAAGTATGACTCCTATACTTACTTATGATTTATATACTAAATATGTGGCACCCTAAACACCATCTGGCAAACTGGTTCAGGGTCAGGAGACTAGAATATGACAACTCCAGGCCACTTCTCTACAAGAATGTCCAGAACTATTTGAATCTTGGAGTAAACATAGTTCTGGCCCCAAATCCAGCTCTTTTGGGTAAGAGTGTCAATTGAAGTTTGAGCTATTGAAGTAGAAAAGTCTACAGATATATGTATGTGTATACAGTTTCTGTGCATAGTGATAGTATATATTCCTAAATATCATTTTTTCTCCTACATATAATAGACTAATACTACTGGCTTTTTGTTTTCTTTCCTTTGTAAGTAATCTATTTTTCCCTTCATTTCTCATTCTCTCTTTTCCTTCCTCCTTCCCTTTTCCTTTTCTCTTTTCTTCTACCCCCCATCCTTCCATCCTTTCTTCTCTCCCATCCACATCTTTTCAGAAGTCCAAACCTGTTCTGATACTCCAAGGCAGAGAACTCACTTCCTCTACAAATATAATACCATGTGACTCTCTAGGACCTATTGCTTTAAAGTACCTATAGACTGGTCTTGCCCCGTGGGCTGAGAGGTAATTGAAAACAAGGATTGCAACTTACTCAAGGTACACACCTAGTGTCAGGAAATAATAACTTCTGGGAAAACCCATGACTAATACTATTTACAGATACATAACCCTGGGTTTTTGTTTTATTTTCAAACCCTTGTTACCTAAGCAGTTTATTTCAAACTTCTCTCCTGTGTGTCTCTACAATGTATATACCATAAGTTCAAATTTTGACATCTTCATCATTTATTTTCATTTTGCTATGGTCCAAAGACCATAACTCAATATGCCCAAGGTCATGCTAAATGATAGGCAATGCAAATTAATGCATGTCTTACTTTGCTAAACATAGACTTGTGTCCAAATGTGTCTAGGGAACAAATGCAAGCAACTAACCAAGCTACTGATTTCATGTATATTTTCCCAAAAGTAAGAATTATAAAGGGAGCAGTTAAATGTCTAGATATTTGGAAAACATTTATCCAGTAATTGCTTCTCTTTTGAATCGTAGAAAAGCATGGCTGAGCAGCAGAGGCTCTGAAGCTAGACACCCAGATCTTAATCACAGACACCCACTGCTGATTAGGTAATGTGGCCAATGTCTAAATCACTCTGGGCTTCTGTTTCCTTCTCATCCAGGTGGACATAATATTTATGCCTATCCCACAGATTTGTTGAAATGATTAATTGTGTTAATATGGGGCTGGAGAGATGGCTTAATGATTAAGGTGCTTGCCTGCAAAGCCTAAGGACCCAGGTTTGATTCCCCAGTACTACATAAGCCAGATGCACAAAAGTGATGCTTGTGTTTGGAGTTTGCAGTGGCTGGAGGCCCTGGTGTGCCCATTCTCTCTATATATCTGCTTCTTCCTCTCTCAATCTCTCTCTGTCTCTCTGTCTCTCTCTCTCTCTCTCTCTCTCATAGTAAATAGATAAAATATTTTTTAAAGTGTTAATATATTGTGAGCATCCGGAACAATGCCTGATATAAAAGAACTGTATTTCTGGGTGGAATACTGGGATACTAAAGGCAGAAACATCCAAGTGGGTCAGCAGAAGGGAATGGAAGAGAGAAAGAGGTGGGAGGAGAGTTAATCAAAAGTAAAGGTATTATGAATAAGCCACATGGAAACCTACTCCTTTGTTAGCTAACTAATATTATATGTAATTTAAATATACATGTGTGTGTACTTTTTAAAAGACTACATGTAATATATCATTATTATTTAAAATAATTTTTGAGCCAGACATGGTGGCACATGTCTTTAATCCCAGTGCTCAGAAGGCAGAGATAGGAGGATCGCCATGAGTTTGAGGCTACTCTTGGTCTACAGAGTGAATTCCAGGTCAGCCTGGGCTAGAGCTAGACCCTACCTCAAAAAACCAATAATAACAATAATAATAATAATAATAATAATAATAATTTTTTCAGTGACAGCAGATCACAAATGAACTCCCACTAAGTTTTGTTATAGCATCTTGCCATCTTACTCAAATTCTCACCCATGTACACTGCTACACACAACTAGATGTGCCCATACTCCTAGTTAAAAAGCAAGTGGTGATTGATTCTCATAAACATATGTGATATTAAACATTTCCTTTCTCTTTCTCTTTTTGTTGTGTTTTGTTGAAATAGGGTCTCTTTGTACAGCACTGGCTGTCTCCAACTCACAATGTAGCACAGGCTGGCCAGGACCTTGCAGTACCCTTCCCCTGCCTCTGCCTCCTGAGTGCTGAGGTTACTATGTGTCAGAAGCATTCAGTAGCAGGCCCACAAGAATGTGCCTCCAGAAAAATGAAGATTTGGTACAATTACAGAAAAATGAAGATTTGATACAATTACATAATGGAGTTTTATTCCACTATAAAGAAAACTGAAATTTGCAGGGAAATGGATGAGAAAAGACTAAATAAGTGAGGTAACCCTGACCCAGAAAGTCAGACAATGCAAGTTCTCTCTCATATATGGATCTTAGCTACAATTGCTTATATTTGTATGTGAGTTGGAGTAAAAATCAAAAGTAGGGACCAGGAAGCTAGAAAGGGACTATGAGGAAGGGAGGAGAGGGGAGGGCTTAAGGGGAGGCTGTAGAGGCTATGGAAGTAGAGGGGCATAATGCTGGGTGGAAAGGGTCACGTGGGGTAAAGGGAGGGAACAGAGGGGAGGAAATGTGGGAAGATGGTTAATCAAAATTTAAGATGCTATGAATATGCCATATGGAAACCTACTTCTTCACTAGCTTGTATGTGTGTGTGTGTGTGTTTGTGTGTGTGTGTGTATCCTAATAAAATATTGTAAGAGTGCTTATAATACTATCTTCCAGACACAAAGTGATCTTGATATTCATGACCTCACAGTGGCTGATGCTACCTACACAAGACCTGCATAATAGGAGGGAAAGAATAATGGCATCAAAAATAGAAGAGAGACTAGTTGGAAAGAAGAAGGGATTTAATGGAGGAGGAATTTGAGAAGAGGAAAAGTGAGGGTGGTGGGAGGGGATTATGATGATGGTATATTGTTTATATTTACGGAAGTTGTTAATACAAAATTTTTTAAAGGGAAAAAATAAAGTGTTTATTTTTGGCTCACAATTTCAGAGTTTTGTTTTTTTTTTTCTGTCATTTTTCCCTGTGTCTTTGGACCTGTGGCAAGACCGAACATCATGGTACACAGCATGAGGCAGAGCAAGGTTACTCACCTTACGGAAGCAGAAAGAAGAGAAGGGGCTGAGGTCACAGTATCTTTTTACAGGACACACCCCTCTAATGACAGGCTGGGGACCATGTCTTTAATGAAATGGCCTTTTGTAGACACACACTATAGCAATTTTTATAGAACAAACAGTGACCAATATTTAAAACTTCATATGTCACTGCACTGTACCCTTACCATGCTCTCAGTGTTTTATGTAGTTCGGGTCTACATGGTGACAACACTAAGAACCAGCACACTACCACTGTTTGTAAGTAACCCGAGACTGGCCAAGGCAAGAGCATTTACACAAAGGAAACTCTGCTACAAATCAGACCTGGCTTATTGTTAATTGATTGACACCCAAAGGAAAATGATGTATAAAATGTCCACAATGCAACTAACACTTAAGCCTTTTTTAAATAATATATAGTCAAGCATAGTACTTTTTTATAGAGAACCAGTTGACAAACTCACATTATCTTTATTAATAAAATAACAGATTCTTAGTGATAAGCGTGAACCTTCCTAGAGCAAGGCATGTTCTGCTCTGGAGAGAAGAAACAAAACACCAGCACACCTCTAAGTGAGCCAAAGGAAGATGTAGCAGAGGTAAACATTAAATTTTACTGTGCCTTACAGGCCATCATTAGGACTGATTTTCTTTTTTTTTTTTCTCTCTTCATTTTTTTGGCTTGTGTGTGTGTAGTCTATGCCATGGGGGGTTGTATCTGCACCACTGTACCCTTATGGTACCCACTCCCCTTGCCCGGGTCCTCACTTTTATGGCACTCCTCTGTGGTGGCCAGAGCAGGAAGTTGGGGGTCCCTCTCTCTATCATTTTTCCACCCATTCTTTTTGTTTTGTTTTAGCCCAGGCTGACGTGAAACTTACTCTGCAGCCCAGCCCAGCCTCAAATCACCTCATGGTGATTCTCCTACCTCTGCCACCCAAGTGCTGAAATTTAAGGTATACACCACCTATTCCTGGCTTCTGCCACCCATTCTTTCTTGAGCCCAGAGCTTGCCATGTTTACATTAGCTCCAGATTCCTGAGTCTCTGCTCCCCACAGGGCTATGGTTACAGGTGTGCATGGCCATGCCCAACTGCTTCACATGGGCTCTGGAGATTTGAACTCAGGTAGTCTCAGACCCTTATGCTTATACAGGAAGCCCACTTAACTACCTAGTCATCTCTGCAGCCCAGGATTTCCTTTCAGTGTGAGAGAGATGGGTAAACTCCCACAAGGTGGGCAGAGAAGTATCTTGGACCTGACCTGCACGTTAGTGGAATGTTGTTGCTGCTGTAGAGAATAGAATGCAGGAGGAAACACTGGAGGAAACTATTTGCTAGGCAGTTATCCAAGGGTGTGGTGAGGGAGGCTTCCCCTGCAGAGGTAAAAAAGATGTTGAAGATGGTCAGCTCTTAAATGTGTTTTGGGGCTTACTGATGAATCAGAAACTGGAGAAAAGTCAAGGAGACTCCAATGTTTTGGTTCCAAGGAACTGAAAATACAGAGCTGACATTTACTGAATTGTAGAAGACCAAGATGGCTTTAAGAAAACTGGGAAGAGTGGGAAAAGGAGACAAGAATTTGAGCCACACATAAACAACCCAGTGTGTGAGAAGTCTTGGGAGGGGTTTGTGAAAGATGATAGATATAAATAAATGATAGATAAATAGATAAATAAGATAGATAGATAGATAGATACATAGATAGATACATAGATAGATACATAGATAGATAGATATAGATGATAGATAGATAGATAGATAGATAGATAGATAGATAGATAGATAGATAGATAGATAGATAGATAGGCAGGCATCTGATAGATAGAGAGTATACTTACCTTTGTTACATTCATGTTGGTGGGACAAAACACCTGACCACAAGCAGCTTATGGAAGAAAGGGTTTATTTCAGCTTACAGCCTCAAGGGGAAGCTTTGTGGTAGCAGGGGAAAGCATGGCATGAGCAAGGCTGGACGTCACATCTTACCATAGCAGCTGGCAGGAAGCAGAACAATTGAACTAGCCAGCACTGGCAAGGTGGGCTAATATTTCTCAATGTTTGCTCCCAATGATAGACCTCCTCCAGAAAGGCTCTACCTCTCAAATTGCCACCAGCTGGGGACCAAGCATTCAAAAATAAAGAGAAAGGATGTGAAAGATTGCTCAATAGTTAAAAGCACTTCCTTGCTAAACCTGACATCTTGGGTTTGATTCCACAGTACCCATGTAACACCAGATGCACAAAATGGGGCATGCATCTGGAATTCACTTGCAGTGGCTAGAGAGCCTAAATTTCCTACCTGTCAGTCTCTCTCTATCTCTGTCTCTGTCAAATAAATATTTTTAAAATCCATGAGGCTATAGATTCAAACTACCTCAGTTAAATAGAGATAGATAGATAGATAGATAGATAGATAGATAGATAGATAGATAGACAGACAGACTAATAGATATATCAATGACAGATAGATAACAGAGAGGAAAGATAAAAGATTGATAAATGATAGATAGATAGATAGATAGATAGATAGATAGATAGATAGATGGATGGATGGATGGATGGATGGATGGATGGATGGATGGATGGATAGATAGATAGATAGATAGATAGATAGATAGATAGATAGATAGATAGATAGATAGATGATAGATAATTAGAGCTGATGTCTCAGTGGTTAAAGTGTTTGGATGCAAAGTCTGCTTGCCTAGGTTCAATTTCCCAGTACCTACATAAAGCCAGATGAACAAAGTAACACATGCATGTGAAGTTCATTTGCAGTATCAAGAGGCCCTGGCATGCCCATTCTCTCTCCCTCTCTTTCTCTCTCCTGCTGCCTCTCTACTTGCATGTAAATAAAAAATTTTAACAAAAAAGAAAAAAGAGTCCAGTGTGATGGTACATGCCTTTAATCCCAACACTTGGGAGGCAGAGGTAGGAGAATCACTGTCAGTTCAAGGCCATTCTGAGGCTACACACTGAATTCCAGGTCAGCTTGGGCTACAGTGAGACCCTATCCAAAAAAAATTTTTTTTAATTTTTTTTAATATGAAATATCCATGCACACATGCATACAGTTTGTATATAATGTCATGAGTGTGGTGGATGTCAAACAAGGAATGAACTGACAGAAAAAGGAAAAGTAAGATCTGAGTGAAGGTTGACCCCTACAGCTCCCAAACATGAACTATAAGAAATGAAAGGGAACATTACGGAAGACTGACAAGGTATATGTTGCAGACAGCGTAGAGTTCACTGAGATGAACTTCCAGACCAGGCACAGTTATGGAGGAATGGATATTTATTTTATTTTATTTTATTTTATTTTATTTTATTTTATTTTATTTTATTTTATTTATTGAGGCTTACAGATCCAAGGGAAGTTCCATAATGGTGGAAGATTTTATTTTATTTTATTTTATTTTATTTTATTTTATTTTATTTTATTTTATTTTATTTTATTTTATTTATTGAGGCTTACAGATCCAAGGGAAGTTCCATAATGGTGGAAGAAGCTGGCCTACTTTCACAGGACCAAATACAGAGAGAAAAGCCACAAGCCAAAATCCACACCACACAGCACATTTCAGGAACTCTAGGTAGACACACTTTGCATATCTTTAGATTGGAATTTCAAACTCACCATCACACCTTAGGGCTAGACCACCCAGTGATACCTACTCCAGGCAGGTGGCTGCAGATCAAAAGTACAAACTAATAAAACACTGAATATATTGGGGACCATCTATTCAAACTACCACATTCAGCCCCTGGCTCCCTATAGATTCAAGATTAAAAATCATCACTGGGCTGGAGAGATGGCTTAGTGGCTAAGCGCTTGCCTGTGAAGCCTAAGGACCTCAGTTCGAGGCTCGGTTCCCCAGGTCCCACGTTAGCCAGATGCACAAGGGGGTGCATGCGTCTGGAGTTCGTTTGCAGAGTCTGGAAGCCCTGGTGCACCCATTCTCTCTCCCTCCCTCTATCTGTCTTTCTCTCTGTGTCTGTCACTCTCAAATAAATAAATTAAAAATCAAAAAAAAATCATCATACACTATAAATTTTATTCAGTTCCATTTCAAAGGTCCCCACAGTCTTTACCAACTTAAGATAGTTCCAAAGTCACAAGTCTCATCTGAGACTTAAGATTGCCTCTTAGTTGTGAGTCCTGTAAAATCAAGCAAGTTATATACTTTCAACATATAAAGGCACAGAGTAAACATTTTCAACTGGTATCAGGCATAGCAAGGAGAGACTAGAAAAATGCAGACTCAACCACCATCAAGCCATCATCAAACTTCTGCAGTTCAAGTTCAATATAACCAGAGACTGACAGTCTCCAGATTTGCCAGTTCCACCCCGCCAGCTAGGCAGAGTAACCAGGGAACATTTTCATCCCAAGCCAACAGTGCACTTTATGGTAGCCCTTGCACAGTCCTGATGTATCCAAAACATCTTCAGGTCTTCAAGCAAACCATGATACATGTTCTAAAGGCTCTTCTAGCCTATCAGGGCATTATGTATGTCCTGCCTCATGCCACATCTCAGCAGTGGTTCCTGGAACCATGAGCAATTCATGACCACTACATTCATTTTTCATGCTTCCAAAGCTAATACTAGGTATGCAAGACACAGTCATATTCTAAATTCAGGGATGAAATAAATCATAACTTTGAAAAGCAGGTTCCTTCTCCAGTCAACTCTTTTCATAAAAGTTTGCATTCCTAACAGTCTTTCCTCAGGCATCCTCTCCATTGTTTTAATGTAAAGCAGTTGGTCCATCTTCCTTAAGATTGTTAATGTGTTTGACAATGGCAGCTTCAGTAACATAAAATAAGTCTCAGTGTCTGTAATTTTAACTTGCTTAAGGTTTTACAACTTAAAAATCTTAAATCTTTTGTGCTCTCTTTGGCAACACATATACTAAAATTTTAAATCTTTCAATATATTTAGCCAAGCACATTAGTCCATTACAAAGTTAACCTTAATTAAACTCTGTGGGCCTGAGCAGAAGGACACAGTCAGCCCTTAAGTCAGTAGTCCAGTTCCAACAAAGTCCTCTGAAGTCTTTCCTTCCCCTTGGAAAGCTCATAAGTCAAGCCTTGAAGTTCAATACTGTCACCACTTAGCATTCTCAAACTCTCATCAAAATAACCCACAAGGGCTGGAGAGATGGCTTAGTGGTTAAGTGCTTGCCTGTGAAGCCTAAGGACCCCAGTTCGAGGCTCAACTATCCAGGACCCACATTAGCCAGATGCATAAGGGGGAGCACACATCTGGAGTTCGTCTGCAGTGGCTGGAGGCCCTGGTGTGTCCATTCTCTCTCCCTCTTTCTCTGTCTGTCACTCTCAAATAAATAAATAAAAATGATAAACAAAAAATTAAAAAATAATAATAATCCACAAAACTTGGTTTACCACTCCAGAAGGCATCTTCAGTTGTAATCACTAATCTAGGTTTAACAGTATGGTAGGGGAAACTAACCATCTTTTGCAGGAATGAATGGCCGACTTTAAATGTGGTATGGCCAGAGGGAGGCACCTTCCACCTTCCCACCATTTATAAAGTTAAAGGTATCACATATGGGAGTCCTGGGTATCTTGACCAGGTCCCAAACATCACAGCTTGGTAATACCTAGTAGAGAGCCCCCCTCCTCAGTTGAACCCCCTTGTGCTGCCAGCCCCAGCCATCCTGCCTGTTAAGGAATCTAAACCACTGGAGACTCATAAGCCAGCAGTCCTTCCCCTCTCTGCCCCCTAGGAGGATCTCTACTGGCCTCCCTATATACCTGCCCCTGAGTCAGAACCCATACCACAAGCAGTAGCTGCCGACCAGGGTCCTAGGGAAGAAGAAGGAAACATAATCAGTCCTCCTCATACACAAGCCCAGGCCACGAGACGGGCAGACCCTGCCATGGTTGGACTGCCTTTGTGAGCAACAGGCCCCCATGATCAGGATGGCCAGCAGTTTATGGCCCAAATCCCTTTCTTCACTAGTGATCTATATAGTTGGAAGATGCAGAATCCAAAGTTTTCAGAAAAACCCTCGGCCCTCCTAGACTTGTTAGATTCTATAATGATAACTCATCAGCCCACTTGGGATGACTGTCAGCAGCTTTTGCAGATTATCTTTACAACAGAGGAAAGAGAATGGATTCTAGCCACCTTCCGTAAGCTAGTTCCTGGACCTAATGGCCAACCCACGACAGTACAGGCTGTCATGGATGCAGCCTTCTCCTTAGCCTTGCCTGGCTGGGACCCCAACAAGCCCTGAAGATAAGGAGAGACTCAAAGCCTACTGCCAGATTCCGATGAGGGGTTTCTGAGAGGCTGCTAGGAAGCCCACAAATTTATCTAAGGTAGGGCAGGTTATACAAGGTAAGGAAGAAAGCCTGGGGGCCTTTTTAGAGAGACTACTAGAAGCCTACAGGACCTATATGCCTCTGGAAAGATGGCTTTTGTCAACCAGAAAACTCCAACAACTGGACAGCTTGCGGGTAAGCAGATGTCAGAACTTGTAGCAATAGCAGAAAAACTTTATAATAATAGAGAGACTCTAGAAAATAAACAAACTAGAGGCCTGGCCAAAATACTACTGGCTGCCATGGGAAAATGTGACCCAAGGAAATTAGAAAACATGGCTTATGGGAGAAACAGGGGCAAAATGGTCCCACAATTGAGAGGGGAAGGGCAATACCAACCCCATCTCCAAAAAGACCAATGTGCTTATTACAAAGAGATGGGACATTGGAAAAATTAATGTCCACAAAGACAAAAGGGCAAAAATCCTAAAATCTTGGAAATAGGAGAACTCAGTGGCTGAGGACGTCAGGACTCACATCCCCTCCATGAGCCCTGGGTAACCTCGAAGGTAGAGGAGAAACCAGTAAACTTTCTAGTTGACACTAGAGCTCAGCATTCGATCCTGAAACAGAGCATGGGACCCCAGTACTCCAAAAGGACATGGGTCCAAGGGGCTACTGGGACAAATCAATATTCATGTACTACCCAAAGAGAAATGGACTTAGGAATGGGATGGGTAATCCATTCATTCATGGCCATCGATGGGTGCCCATATCCACTCTTGGGGTGAGACCTTTTGACTAAAATGGGGGCACAAATCCATTTCAGCCCCAAGGGAGTGCAGGTTCTTAATCAAAATGGTCCTGTACATGTGTTAACTGTGTCACTAGAGAAATAATATAAACCCTATACCCCTCCCTCCCATGCCACTCCTGAAATCCCATATCTGAGGGAAATATGGGAAAGGATTCCAGGTGTATGGGCAGAAAGGAATCAGACTGTGCTGGCCAAAAATTGGGCCCCAATCATGGTCCAAATGAGGGCTAATGCCAGCCCAATCTGAGTCTGCCAATACCCTATCCCCCAAGAGGTCAAACTGGGAATAACACCTCACATAAACCGACTTTTGGAACAACAGATATTAGTCCCTTGGCAGTCTACTTGGAATACTCCTCTCCTGCCAGTAAAGAAGCCCCACTCCAATGACTACCAGCCTGTGCAGGATCTGAGGGAAATTAATAAATGGGTGGAAGACAGCCACCTCACGGTGACAAACCCATACACTCTCCTAAGCACTCTGTCACCTGAATGCAATGTGTACACAGTACTGGACCTCAAGGATGCATTCTTCAGTCTGCCACTGGCCCTGGCCAGTCAACCTCTGTTTGCCTTTGAATGGAGAAATTCAGAGCATGGATTAAATGGACAGTTGACTTGGACCAGACTGCCACAAGGATTTAAAAACTCACCCACCATCTTTGATGAGGCACTCCATGAGGATCTGGGTGAGTACTGCTAGGCCCATCCCCAAATAACCCTCTTGCAGTACATAGATGACCTTCTCATAGCAGCCTCAGATGAAGAAGCTTGCCACTCAGCCACAGAGGCCTTGCTGAGAGAATTGGACCACATGTGGTATCAAGTTTCAGCCAGAAAGGTGCAGCTCTGTTAGACAGAAGTAACTTACCTTACTCAAGGGGGGCCAATGCCTGTTGTCTCGAGCCCACAAGGAGACAATCGTCAACATTCCCCACCCCAGAATGCAGCAACAGGTACGTGAGTTCTTGGGGTTGGCAGGGTTTTGTAGACTCTGGATACCCAGACCTACAGAGATTGCCAAGCATCTCTATGAAGCCACGAGGGGACAGGAAAATTCCCTTGAATGGACCCCAGAAAGGGAAAAGGCCTTCCTCCAGTTGAAAAAGGCCCTTCTTGAAGCCCCAGCATTGGCTTTGCCAGACATCCACAAACCTTTCCATCTTTACATTGATGAGAACAAAGGCACAGCTAAAGGGGTACTGACTCAAACCCTCAGTCCTTGGAAAGGGCCAATTGCTTACCTATGAAAGAAATTAGACCCAGTGGCAATGGGATGGTCCCCATGCCTCTGAATAATAACAGCCACCACCTTATTGGTCAAAGACTCAGGTAAACTGACATTGGGCCAAACCCTGAGAGTGACTACTCCTCATGCTATTGAAGGAGTGCTAAAGCAGCCCCCTGACAGTGGCTAACTAATGCCAGACTGATTCATTATCAGGCCCTTCCTCTCAACATCCCACGGGTTCAATTTGCCACCAGTCAGGCCCTCAATCCCGCAACACTGCTACCTGACCCAGATCTGGACAGTCCCACACATGACTGCTTGGAGATCTTGCACAGTTTACAAGGGACCTGAGAAGATCTCAAGGACATTCCCCTTAAAGGGGCAGAGCTGATCTGGTATACAGATGGAAGCAGCTTCCTTAAGGATGGTGATAATGGAAGAAACAACTGTATGGTCAGAAGCCCTCCCTCCAGGTATGTCTGCCCAGAAAGCTGAACTGATAGCCCTGACCAAGGCCTTACAACTAGGCCAAGGAGAGAGACTTAATATCTATAATGATAGCTGTTATGCTTTTGAGATGGTACATATTCATGGGGCTATTTATAAAGAAAGGGGACTATTGAAAGCAGAAGGAAAAAACATTAAAAATAAACAGGAGATTTTGGACCTCCTGCAGGCTATATGGCTCCCCAAAGAGATAGCAATCATGCACTGCCCTGGTCACCAGAAAGAGGAGTATCCTGCTCCTAAAGGGAACAACAGGGCTGACAAGGCAGCTCGAGAGCCAGCCCTCCAGGTCACTACCACCCTGGTGGCAAAATTGCCCCTAATTGTGGTGCCAACCTTTCCAGAGACACCAAGATACACTAATTAAGAACTGCAGAGGATTAAGACCTGCACAGCAGCCCATAAGGAACAAGGATGGTATGAGACTCCTGATGGAAGGATCATCCTCCCATTGGACTTTGCCAGCCAACTCTCAGACAAATACACCAGAGCACTCATCTAGGACAACAGAAGATTGAGGACTTACTTAGATGGGCCCACCTTAAAGTTTTTGACTTGAGACAAAAGGCAGCAGAAGCCATAGGCTGATGCCATGCTGGCCGCCTTGTAAATGCAAAGAGTGGAAATTCTCAGTCAGGAATCAGGGAAAGAGGAACCAGACCAGAAGTAAAATGGCAAATTGGCTTTACAGAGATAAAACCTGGTTTATATGAATACAGGTATTTACTAGTATTTATAGACACCTTTTCAGGTTGGACTGAGGCTTTTCCAACTAAAAATGAGACTACCTCAAATGTGGCCAAGAAACTACCAGATGACATCATTCCAAGGTATGGTTTACCTGTTCTTTTGGGGTCAGACAATGGACCGGCCTTCATCTCACAGGTAACCCAGGCCATAGTTAAAATTGTGGTGACAAATTGGAAACTTCATTGTGTGTATCATCTCCAGAGTTCAGGACAGGTGGAAAGGATGAATCGGACTCTAAATGAGACCCTAACTAAATTAACCCTTAAAACTGGTGGTGACTGGGTGTCTCTCCTTCCCTTTTCCCTCTTCCGAGTCCAAAACTCCCTGTATACCATGGGCTGACACCTTTTAAAATCATATATGCAAGGCCCCCAGCTTTGTTGCCCAATATAAAAGCAGAAATGCTAACCAAATTTGATGACGAAAGATTCCTTTCCTCCCTACAAGCTTTATTTCAGGTGCAAGAATATCTCTGGCCTCAGCTTCAGGCCATCTATGAAAAGGCACCTCCACCTACACCCCACGGGTTCAGGCTGGGGATCTAGTGCTCATCAAAAGACACCGCAAAGAGACTCTTGAACCCAGTTGGAAGGGACCCTTCACCTTGATTCTGACCACCCCAATTGGATACATCACTCCACGTGAAGCCTGCTGACCCGCACACAGATCCAGACTATGCACCTGAAGAAAAGCCAAGACTGTGGCGAGCCATTGCACACCCGCAGGATCCACTCAAACTCAGAATTCGTAAGCTAGAGACTCAACAGTGATGCTAAAGATGTTTATGGTTATGTTTCTTACTATGTTTGCTTGCTGTTCAGAACTTTGGGTGTCCTCCATGAACCTCACCCGCCCCCCATCACTGCAACCCACATGAGCCTTATAACCTCACCTGAATAATCACTAACCCCACCACTGAGACTATTCTTAACTCCACTTCCTGGCTGGCCCACCATATACATGGAGGCCAGAACTCACAGTAGATTTATGTGATATTTTTGAAGGGGAATGGGAACCCAGTGACAATCAACCCTTTCCCCCTTTTGGGTGCACTTATCCAGCTAGGAGGTAACAAAATCGAGCCTTAACTATCTATGTTTTATCCCAGGAACAGCCTGACAAGGGAACAAAAACCAATATGTGGGGGCCTTAGGCAGTACTACTGCACCTCCTGGGGACGTGAAACAACTGGCACCTTTACATGGGCATCTGCCAACACAGACACAGATTTAGTTACAGTAGAGAGGGCCACATGGGAGAAGGATACAGAAGAACACCTTATAAATGGGGCATGTAAGAAAAAACAATGCAAACCCCTAACCATCAGATTTACAGAGAAGGGATTAAGGACTTGAAATTGGACCTATGGTAGGACATGGGGACTCAAACTATAAGTAACGGGGACAGATCCTTGTGCTCTATTCACTATTAGACTGGCAGTTGATCCAATGCCTCCTCTCAACCCCTAGGGCCCAACAAAGATTTGGCTCTGCCTCAAAAACCACAGCCCCCACCCTAATCACCCAAACTTTTAGAGCCCCAACACTGAACCAGCGACTCTTGTCATCCCTCCACTCAACATCAGGCCACTAGAACTATTGGAGGCAACTTATAAGGTCCTCAACTCCTCTAGGCCTGAACTTACTAAGGCCTGCTGGTTGTGTCTTGACCCACAACCCCCTTTCTAGGAAGGGATAGCAGTACCAGAAAATTATTCCACAGCTGCAGAGGCAATGGCCTGCCATTGGCAGCAATAAGGAAAGGGAATAATAACCCGTCAGTCAGTGACAGGAAAGGGATTCTGCATTGGAGATCAGGTTCCCCAAGCCTACTCCCATCTATGCAACCAACCCAGTTTCCCACTGCCTCCAGGTACTTAATTCCCCCAGAATACAGATGGTGGGCTTGTACTACAGGATTAACCCCCTGTGTCCATGCCCAGGTCCTCAACCACACAAACGACTTCTGTGTGTTAGTACACCTGATCTTCAAGATAGTCTACTACCCCGACCAAGACGATCCTTCACAGTTAGAGTCAATGAGACAGGAAAAATGAGAAATCGTTACTGCTGTTTTATTGTCATCTCTTCTAGGCCTTGGTTTAGCTAGGACAATAGGCACTGGTACCTTCTCTCTGGTGCTTCAAGACAAAAAGTATAAAAACCTAAGGTTAAAAAAAAAAAAACCTGGGCTGGAGAGATGGTTTAGCAGTTAAGCCCTTGCCTGTGAAGCCTAAGGACCCCGGTTCGAGGCTTGGTTCCCCAGGTCCCACGTTAGCCAGATGCACAAGGGGGCGCATGCGTCTGGAGTTCGTTTGCAGTGGCTGGAAGCCCTGGTGCGCCCATTCTCTCTCTCTCCCTCTATCTGTCTTTCTCTCTGTGTCTGTCGCTCTCAAATAAATAAATAAATAAAATCTTTAAAAAAAAAAAAACACCTAAGGTCAGCCATCAATGCAGATTTAGAACAATTAGAAAAATCAATCACCCACTTACAGGACTCTCTCTCCTCCCTAGCAGAGGCAGTGCTGCCGAACAGACAGGGACTGCACCTACTGTTCCTCCAACAAGGTGGTCTGTGCACCGCCTTAAAGGAAGAATGTTGTTTCTATGTTAATCTCTCTGGTGTTATAAAAGAATCCATGGCCATACTTAGAAAAAGATTACATGAAAGAAAATTAGAAAAAAAGCAATCTCAAGGATGGTATTTATCCATATTCAATTGGTCCCCCTGGTTAACGACTTTAATTTTTTGCCCTAACTGGTCCCCTTATCCTTTTACTGCTTGCCCTCACCTGTGGTCAAATTTGTTAAGGATCGCATAGCCACGGTACAGCTAATACCAACCTTTAGATACATCTCAAGGATTTGAGATGGGACCATACTCAAGGGGGAATGAAGGGACCGAACTGATGCCATGACAGGTTTCAGTAAGGTGCCTCCCTAACTAGGCCTAAGTTCCAATTTCCCAGAGAAGCAAACAAGACTTCTGAGAAAGGGCAGGCTATTTATCAACAGTGATCCTGACATATGGCTGAAAAAGATAAGTGCCCAGGGGCTGAGTCAGTTAATGGAGACATGTCCCTTTCTTGCCTTTTTGCAGCCCCCCTGCCCCAACCAATCATAAATGCAGAACTGTAATTACTGCTTGCCTAGCCAATCATTTACAAAAATTACCTAAGGCCGCCAAAATTCCTCTAGCTGTGCTTACAGGGAGCCTGTAAGCTCCTCTCAGGGTGGCCATTTTGCATCAATGGTCGACCCCCGCATGCTGGCTGACTGTGCAGAATAAACACTCTTTGCTTTTACATGCTAGTTGAGTCTGGGGTCTTTCTTCAGTGATTCTTGGACCCTTACAAAACTAATAGAACTCTGAATGTATTGGAGGCTGTCTATTCAAACTACCACAGCATACATGTAAATAAGAGAAGAACCTAGAGCTATCAAACTCCCTTGAAGCTTTGCTTATTTCTTTGTGCCCTCTTCCTTGCGACAAGTCTTTGAAGCAGTAAGCAAATATCAAACCAGTAAAATTGAAAGAGAAAAGTGAGTCACAAAAGGAAGAGGAAAAATGTAGAAATATTGCAAACACAGGACTATTGCAACTTGCAGCTTTGGTCCTCAGTTTCCTAGCAGTCACAATGGAAAGAAAACTATCAGCATATTAATTTCCAGGGTAGCCACTACAAAATATTGCATACTTGGTCATTGAAACAGCAGAAATTCATTTTTTCAAAGTTCCAGAGGTTGAAAATCCAAAATGCCCTGGGCTTGGTTTCTCCCGAGGCCACTCTCCTTGGCTGATAGATGACCGCTCTCTCTCCCTGTGCCCTTGTGTAAACTTATCTCTGAATGTACATCCATGATTTCTCTTCTGCATATAAGAACACTAGTCCTCACCTTCTTGTCCTCATTCATACTTAATTGCCCCTTTAAAAGCTCTACCTACAAATATATTCACATTAAAAGTTAGAGATTCAGGGCTGGAAAGATAGCTTAGCAGTTAAGGCATTTACCTGCCAAGCCAAAGGACCCAGGTTCAATTCCCTAGGACCCATGTAAGCTTGATGGTGGTGCTTGCATCTGGTGTTCATTTGCAGTGGCTTGAGGATCTGGCATATGGCTTGGTTTATGACTATTTGGTTCTGTAGGTATAGAACCTTCCTGAAATGAGCACACTGGAACATGGAATTAGCAGTAACCTGAATCTGTGTTCCTGGGCCATGGTCACTCATACTTGACTCAAGAATAACCTATCTATTATCCCCTTTGAGGTGAGAGCTGCATGTGTTGCATTCACAAATCTGAAAAAAATAAATGTATTAAGTTCTCAAGCTGTGGATTTTCATGGCTTACTGGACATGTTTATTCTCATTTACTTTCTTCATCTCATAAACAATAAATTTGCAAGTGTTCCTTGGGAGAAGGCACAGGGAGAAATGCTAGTATCACGGCACATGTGACCGCCATGCCCAGACCAAGGTGAGCACCGAAGTATACTTCTCAGGCACGCTGTGAGAGGAGACAGCACAGAACTTAGCTGAATGTCACAGAACAACACAATAGAGTAAAAATAGATAGACTGAATTGTCCCTCTCAATTTCCTGTGCTGAGGCTGCACTCCCCATGTGATATTTGAAGATGTGACCTTTGGAAGGTAATTAGGGTGAGATGAATTCCTGAGACAGGGGCCCTCATGATGAGTTAGTGCTTTTATAAGAGAAGGAGCTGGGTGTGGTGGTGCACGCCTTCAATCCCAGCACTTGAGAAGCTGAGGTAGGCGGATCGCTATGAGTTTGAGGCCAACCTGGGCTAGAGCAAGACCCCACCTTGAAAAGAAAAAAAAAAAAAAAGAAAGAAAAAGAAAAATGGAAGGGGATGGGGAGGTCCCTAAGTGTTTAAAGGCATTTGCTCAGAGTCTGCTGGCCTGGGTTGGCCCAGGTTCATTTCCCTAATACCCAAGTAGAGCCACATGCACAAAGTGGAGCATGCATCCAGAGTGTATTTGCAGTGGCAGGAGACTCTAACACACTGGTTCATATTCATTCTCTCTCTGTGTCTCTGTCTGTCTCTGTCTCTCTCTTTCTCTTTCTCTATCTTTCTCTCCCTCTCTCTCTCTCTCTCTCTCTCTCTCTCTCTCTCTCTCTCTCTCTCTCTGCTTGCAAATAAATAAATATGTTTTAAAAACTCAGTACTGGGCTGAGGAGATAGCTTAGTGGCTAAGGCCCTTGCCTGTAGAGCCAAAGAACCCAAGTTTGATTCCTCAGGACCTATATAGGCCAATTCTCTCCCTCTCTCTCTCTCTCTCTCTATCCCCCCCCTCTTTCTCCCAAATAAATATATTTTTAAAAAACTAAAATTAAAAAAATTAAAGATGGGTGTGGAGGCACATGCTTTTAAGCCCACCACTCAGGAGGCAGAGGTAGGAGGATCACTGTGAGTCCAAGGCCACCCTGAGACTACATAGTGAATTCCAGATCAGCCTGGACTAGAGTGAGATCCTACCTTGAAAAACCATGAAAAATAAAAATAAATTTAAAAAATCTCAGCACTGCTAAAGAAAGGAAAAGAGAAATCATGTTCTTACTCTACCACGTGTCTACATGCAGGGGGGGGAAAAAGCCCTCACAAAAAATCCCACTCCCATCTAGCCCAGGATTATTTCTATTTTGCCATCTCAAACTCAGGCAAGAACGTCTCAGCCCTGACATCTGCAGTCACAGGTTTAGCCATCCTTCTCATTGCCCTCCCTCCCTTCAGTGCTGCTGTGGTTCCGTGTGGGTTTGGGTGCTATGCATACTTGCCAGTCCTATAAACCTTATTCTACTTCCCTTTCCAAGGCATCCCATTCCAGTGTCTACCCCTCAGCCTACACTCGACTGAAACAAGCCTGGGCCTATCTTAATTGGCGGTTTATTCAGAGACTTGAGGCACAGTGCTAGGGGTCATGTTATCAGATTCCAAGTTTCCTCCAGTCAGTAGACTGCGTTTGAATGACACTTGAAATGTTCAACACCGGTTGCCTATGTCAGGCAAACAGAGCACCTTCATGTGCCAACTGAAGCTAGTGAGCCCTCAGACTTAAATTCCAGTGATCACCTGGGATTCCGGTGCTAGCACAAAACTTCAGGTAAACACAACTCACTTTTTACGAAGCAGTCTCTTATCCCTCCTTGAGAATTACATGCAATTGACTGGGCTACTTTTAAAAGTTTTGATCATTTCTGCCCATCAGAATCAAATGGAAGAGTGAGTGACATCTCCTAGCTCAGTCAGTGAGAAGTCGACCAAACATCTGCATCGGAGGAAAGAAAGTGGCTAACACACTGTATACTCAAGTCAAGAAAGGCTTTGAGAACCTGTTCTGTCAGAAGGTCTCTTACATGGGGCTGGAGGGATGGCTTAGCTGTTAAGACGTTTGCCTGCAAAGCCAAAGGACCCAGGTTTGATTCCCCAGGACCCACATTAGCCAGATGCACAAGGGGGCACACACATCTGAAGTTCATTTGCAGTGACTGGAGGCCCTGGCATACCCATTCTCTCTCTCACTCTCTCCTCCCTCCCTCTTTTTCTGTCAAATAAATAAATAGATATATAAATAAATAAAAAGAAGGTCTCTTACTGATCCACCTGTAACTCCAGCCCATACTAAAATCCAGTCCTTGACTGGCATCTCAGCTGCCTGCTCTCCTGTCCCCTCTGCACATCCTAGACAAGATACATTGCTGTCTGAGGAAGCCGTTTAGTTTCTTGTCACTATGAAGCAAGTGAAACACCCTTGACTTAGAGATAAGGGTCTCTACTGCCATCCAGACTGGGTGCCTCATTCTGTTTCCATCTAGGTATGTCCTGCTACGTTCATCCCACACCAGTACATCTTGGCATGTCACTTCCTTGAGGCTCATTCCCTCTGTAGAAAACTGTCCTTGAGAAGCAGGGGTGTAGGTCAGAGGTACAGTGTTTGTCTCGTGTGCTGAAGTTCTGGATTCAGTGCCTAGCAACACAAAAGAAGGAAAGAAAGAGAGGGAGGGAGGAAGGAAAGAAGGAAGGGAGGGAGGAAGGGATGGGAGGGAAGGGAAAGAGAAGAGAGGGGAAGGGAGGGGAGAGGAGGGGAGGGGAGGGGAGGGGAGGGGAGGGGAAGGGCTAGAGGCCCTGGTACACCCCCCTCCCTCCCTCCCTCTCCCCCCCCTCCATATATATTCCTCTTTCTCTCTAAAATAAATAAATAAAATCTTTTTTAAATGTAGCCAGATCTGTACTCCCAACTACTCAGAAGGCTGAGGCAGGATAACTACACATCCAAGGCCTTCTTGGATTCAAGGTCAGCTTACTAAGACACTGTCTCAAAATGAGAAGTAAAAGGAGAGTGTGGTATTTTGAATATAAAATGTCCTCCATAGGCCAATAGGTTTGAACAGTTGATCAGGAAGGTTATGGAACAGTTCGGGGACAGTCTTGCTGCGTCACTGGGGGTGGGCCTTGAGGTTTACAACCGGTCCTGCCTTCAGTTTTCTGATTCTTCCCTCTCCATTGGCTTTTGTAGTTTTCAACTTCTGCTTTAAATGAATAGATACATTAAAAAGAAATCGGGGCTGGAGAGATAGTTCAGCAATTAAGGTGCTTGCCTGCAAAGCCTAACAACCTAAATTCAATTCCCCAGGACCCATGTAAAGCCAGATGCACAACGTGGTACATGCATCTTGAGTTCATTTGTAGGGGCTGGAGGCCCTGGAGCACCCATTCTCTCTCTTTCTCTCTCTCTCTCTCTCTCTCTCTCTCTCTCTCTCTCTCTCTCTCTCCCCACCCCCCCTCCGTGGAAATAAATAAAAATATTTTTGTAAGGAATCAGTATTCAATTGACTTCCATCACCACCACTAAGAACCCAATGTACCTGTCATCCAAAAAAATTACTGAACCAAAATATATTTTTCTAGCTAATAGCTGTATAAATCACAGAAAAGTGATATGTGTGTGCTTTGAGATGACCTAATGGTAAAGAATGAGACTTTTTTCTTTTTGAGACAGGGTCTCATGTATCCCAGACTGATCTTCCATTTGCTGCTGGGCTGAAGTCGACCTTGAACTCCTGATCCTCGTGCCCTCTGTGATCACTGGAATGCACCAAAACAGCTGACGGAAGTCGGCATTTATGCAACTGGATATTTCAAATAGTTTGGTGGGAAATTTAGTCTCTTGCCCTAGGTACTCATTGAAGAGCCATTGAAAAGAAGTCCTGAGGGCTGGAGGAATGGCTTAGCAGTTAAGACATTTTCCTGCAAAGCCAAAGGAACCCAGGTTCAATTCTCCAGGACCCATTTTAGCCAGATGCACAAGGGGGTGCATGCGTCTGGAGTTCATTTGCAGTAGCTGGAGACCCTGACTATGGTGGTTTGATTCAGGTGTCCCCCATAAACCTAGGTGTTCTGAATGCTAGGTTCCCAGCTGATGGATATTTGGGAATTAATGCCTCCCAGAGGGAGTGTATTGTTGGGGGCGGGCTTATGGGTATTAAAGCCAGTTTCCCCTTGCCAGTGTTTGGCACACCCTCCTGTTGCTGTGGTCCATCTTCTGTTGGCCAGGGGGTAATGTCCACCCTCTGCTCATGCCATCGTTTTTCCCTGCCATCGTGGAGCTTCCCCTCGAGCCTGTAAGCCAAAATAAATCTCTTTTTCCCAGAAGCAGCTCTTGGTTGGGTGACTTCTACCAGCAATGCGAACCGGACTGCAACAGTAAAGTGGTACCAAGGAGTGGGGTTGCTGCTAGACACCTGACTGTGTGGCTTTGGCCTTTTGGAGCTGATTTTCAAGAGGAAAGTGGAAGCAGTTGAAACCTTGGCCTAAGAGATGCCTTGCAGTGCTGTAAGTACAGCTTAATGGACTATTCTGGTCTGAGCTCTAAGACCTGAATGCAGTAAGAACTATGGACTGTGAGGTTTGGCTTATGAGGGTGAGAAAGAGCTGTGCCTGGACTGGGCTAGCAGTTTGTGTGAGAAGCTTGCTCTTGTGCCCATGTCTGAGAAGTTGTGCAGGGTTGCTTTGCGTAGAAATGAACTGGTGTGTGCAGAGGGATATGGCACAGAAAGGAAAATCTTTGGGTGAACTGCTGCCCGTTCAGCTGCAACTGAGAGATTACAACCTTTGAGACTGGGCTAGCTGACCTGCGCTGGGGCAACAAGAAGAATGTCAACTGTTTTGAAGGGGTCTGAGTGCTCAAGGAGTGTCCTGTTCTTCAAAGTCTGCTTTAATCCCCCCTGGATTAACAAATTGGCACCCTACCTGGTATTATGGAGTATAAGAAATGCTGGAAAGAGGGTCATTGAGTTTGCAACACTGTCTTGTGTTTTGGAAATGGCCATGGGCAGTGTGAAGCAGGTTTGCTGGTTGCCTGCATAGAGACCATGGGGCCATGAAGATGGACCGTGGCTTGCAGTGGAGACCCAGTGGAGATGCCGGGACCATGAGATGGCTGCCGAGGAGCTGCCGGCCCTGGTGAAGTTTTCCAGGACTGTGAGTAGCCTAGCTGGAGGGGTGGAATTAGAATGCCAGAGACTTGTTGCTGGTTAGAATTATCGGACTTGAAGATTTGTCACTGGTTAGAGTTGCTGGACTTGAAGCTACAGAGTTTGATGTTTGCCCTGGTTGTTTTAAATCTTGTATTGGTTGAATGTTTCTTTGCTATGCCCAATGCCATCTTTTGCAGTGTGAATATTTATTCTGTGCCATTATGGGTTTTTTGAGGTTATATTTTGGTATTATGGCTCAGTTAAAAGATCTTGAACTATGAGGATGTATGAACATCATTGAGATTGATAAAAACTATGGGGACTTTTAAAGTCAGACTGAATGCATTGTATTTTACATCATGTGTGGATATCAGTTTATGGGGGCCAGGGGCGGAATGTGGTGGTTTGATTCAGGTGTCCCCCATAAACCTAGGTGTTCTGAATGCTAGGTTCCCAGCTGATGGATATTTGGGAATTAATGCCTCCCAGAGGGAGTGTATTGTTGGGGGCGGGCTTATGGGTATTAAAGCCAGTTTCCCCTTGCCAGTGTTTGGCACACCCTCCTGTTGCTGTGGTCCATCTTCTGTTGGCCAGGGGGTGATGTCCACCCTCTGCTCATGCCATCGTTTTTCCCTGCCATCGTGGAACTTCCCCTCGAGCCTGTAAGCCAAAATAAATCTTTTTTTCCCAGAAGCAGCTCTTGGTTGGGTGACTTCTACCAGCAACGCGAACCGGACTGCAACACTGACACACCATTTTCTCTCTCTCTCTCCTTCTCTCTCTCTCTTTCTCTGTCAAATAAATTATTTAATTAAAATATTTTAAAAAAGAAAAGAAAGCCCTGAGCCAGATGTGGTGGCACATGCCTTTAATCCCAACACTTGGGAGGCCGAGGCAGATGGATCACTGAGAGTTCAAGGCTACCCTGAGACTACTGAATGAATTCCTGTTCAGCCTGGGCTAGAGTGAGACCCTACCTCAAAAATCAGCAACAACAACAAAAATTAAATTAAAATATAAAAAAGATAGCCAGGCATGATGGCGCATGCCTTTAATCCCAGCACTTGTGAGGCTGAGGTAGGAGGATCACTGTGAGTTTGAGGCTACCTTGAGACTACATAGTAAATTCCAGGTCAGCCTGGACTGGAAAAAAAAGACTATAAGTTGAAAATGGACCTTAGGGCTGGAGAGAGTAGAGATGACTTAGTGGTTAAGGTACTTACCTGCAAAGCCTAATGACCTGGTTCGATTCCCCAAGCAGTGCATGTGTCTGGAGTTGGCAGCAGCTGGAGACTCTGACATACCCATTCTCTCTCCTCTCCTCTTTTCTCTCCCTCTCCCTCTCTCTCTCTCTCCTTGCAAATAAATACATAAAATTAGAAAATAAGGCCTGAGGGCTGGAGAGATGGCTTAGCGGTTAAGCGCTTGCCTGCGAAGCCTAAGGACCACGGTTCAAGGCTCGGTTCCCCAGGTCCCACGTTAGCCAGATGCACAAGGGGGCGCACGCGTCTGGAGTTCGTTTGCAGAGGCTGGAAGCCCTGGCACGCCCATTCTCTCTCTCTCCCTCTATGTGTCTTTCTCTCTGTGTCTGTCGCTCTCAAATAAATAAATAAATAAATTTTTTAAAAAAGAAAATAAGGCCTGAAACTTAACAGTGTTCCAGACCAAGGGTGGGGATGGACTGATCTGTTAGGAACATATTTCTAACATTTAGGTTAATGGGAATTAAAGAAATCCCCCAATAGGGAAAGAATTCAAGTCAAAAAAAAATATTTTAAGCAGATCAGAACTTTAATCATCAATTTTTCCTATCCTAATTTTAAAAAATAAGTTAAAAATAAATAAATCACAGAATTTAGTCACACACAAGTTTTGATGCCAACAGGTCATGCTCAGGACAGCCTGCCCTGGAATAAACGAGAAGCAGAGGAATTCTGGCTCATCCAGAGAGTGTTGTCATCAAAGGCAGTTCTTCCCAGGAGCAGGAACAGGACGGGGCATGAGCAGCCAGGTTCAGGCAGCCAGAATCTAAGATAACTGAGACCTGGTGCAGAGTGGAGAGAAAGGACATGTTACGTAATGTTTCAACTGCTGGATCTTGTGAAGACGCAAAGAGAGGCTCAAGGAGATTCTTCACTACGCAACAAAATCATTAAAAGTTCACCTGATGTTACGGTGCCACCCCATAATTACATGACTTGCTTGTTGCAAGCTTTTTTCAGATGGCGTGCTCCAACCCTTGCAAACCCAGCAACTTCGTCATGCAAACGCTGATATGACAGGCGTGGTTAGAGCAGTGTGACAAAACCAAGGCTAACGCTGAGGCACAGCCAGCAATGGCAGTGTGGAGCAGGGCAGAGAAGCCATTTTAACTTGCTCACTGTGTGTGGTATCCATAATCCAGTTAGGCAGTTCACCCCAAAAGTCCCTTGCACTGTTGGCAGTCAGAGAATGCCATTTTTTGAAGAGCCCGCTGGGCTGGTGTTGGAGATCGCTGGAAGCTGCTGCTGCTTTTCAGTGTGAGCTCAGGTGGGATGTGAACCGAACCCCTGCATGCTGTCCCTCCACGTGGCTGAGATGCTCAGAGTGCGCTACCCAGGAGGGAGAGGGAGAGCGGAGGGCAAGAACGTCCAAGAAAACTGAGGAAGGAGCTGCAAGGCTTCTCCTGACCCACCCCAAAAGTACTCCGTGTCACCGACACTGAACTTTAGTCACTGGGACCAGCCCAGATTGAGTGGAAGGGAAAGGGGACTTTGTGTGCAGCCACAAGAAGTGAAAAAAAAAACCTTGTCACCTTATAACCTCTACAGTAAACACCTTTCTTTTGTTCCTCTGTAAATCCTATATAATTGCTTGGGAACCTTCCTTGTGTTACTGGTTCCCATATAAGTTTGGAAAGAGATATGCCTTAGTCTGAAGCCATAGCTTTTGTGTGAAATCCTTCTTAGTAGTCAAGCTAAGAGACATAAAAAATAAGTTGTTTTTGTTTATATTTTTTTTATTTAGCATTATTTTGAACAATCACCGGACTGTTTTGCAATGGTAAAACACCAAAAGCAGCATCTATTGTTCAGACTCTGAGATTTTAAAAATGCCATTTTGAGTTAAGATTTGGTATGTGGGATGTAAGTTGATCTTTCCTAAGGAAATAATAAGCTTCAAACTAAGGACTGTCTGGCATCAGACTTCCGTGGGATACATGCTGTGACTGTACTAGTACACTCAGTGTTATGTTACCTGTTCCCAAGCTTATCCTTTCTACTGAAAAGAAACTCACAGCCAAATTCTCTCTTTTTTTTCTTTTTTAATTATTGACAAAGGTGCTTCTGGTCTCTTACACTTTACAAAGAGTAAAAGAATGGCTTTGTCCCCCCCCGCCCCCAAATGATGAAATTGCTATATCTCGTTTTCTTGTAGCTAAACATTTGCAATACACATCCAAAGTCAGATGTTGGAAGAAATGGGGAATGTCTTTGAAACATATCTTGGAGATCCCTGACCTAGTTTATGGAACTTCAAAACATGTTATTTTTCCTCATGGGACACTTGATTGGTTCTGTTTTTCATCTCTTTGTGCTGGAGGAAGGAGGAATAATCTCCCAGCATCATTCAGTGGTTACCCCTCCTTTCAGTTCTACCAGTGGAATTGTCCTTCCTCTGTAATACTATCTTATTTCTCTGTCTCCTCCTAATCACACCCTTCTCCTCCTATCTTTCTTCCTCTTCTTCCTCCCCTGCTTCTTTTCCTTAGCCCTCTTTTTTCTTTTTTTTTTTTTTTTTTTTTTTTCGAAGTAGGGTCACTCTAGCTCAGGCTGGCCTGGAATTCACTATGTAGTCTCCCGGTGGCCTTGAACTCAACAGCAATCCTCCTACCTCTGCCTCCCCAGTTCTGGGATTAAAGATGTGTGCACCACACCCGGCCAACATTTCTGTTTTTCCTTATCCCTCTTTTCTATTCGTATCACTGAACTGAACTGACCTCAAAGAAGAAAATAAAATGGGAAAAACTGAGCGTGAATCTGGGTGTATATTAACTGTCAGAATTTCTGGGGATAAGTCCATTATTACTAATTGAGTCCACCTAAATTAGAAGATTCCCAATTTACCCACTTATCATTTCACATAAACTAAAAAGACCATTCAAAGCAGAGGGAGGATTTCTAAAGGCTAGTAAATGATTAATCCAGGAGAGGTTTAATAATATGCATTAGATAGCAGGCAAATCTATGATGACAGATCGTAGGCTGGTGACTGCCAGGGCCTGGGGGAGGCACGGTGAGTCATGAGTACCTGGTTTCTTGGGAAGATGGCAAATGAGGTCAAACTCTGTTTAGTGTGCTCCCTAATATTCCCACGGATTCTATACCTGTTCTTATTCTACTGACGTGCTAAATTTTCATTGCTAGTCCTAAATCACTGAGTTCCACAATCCTGGTGGTGAGAGGTAAACAGGAAATAATTGTCCCAAGGAACGAAAGAGCCCAAAATAACTGAGAGCAGAAAGCCCTGCTTTGCCTCCCGCACGTGTGCCTCACTGTGGTCACACACTCCACCGGAAAGAGGAGAGGTGGAAACACTCCTCACACGAAGCTGCAAGTCTTAGACAAAACCCTGGGGGAACAGCTGACACGCTTACTCATTTGTGTGCTGGAAAAAAAAATTTAGTAAGTACAATGATTGTGATGGGGAGGTAAAATGATGGAGAATGGAATTTCAAAGGGGAAAGTGGGGGGGGGGAAGGGAGGGAATTCCATGGGATTTTTTTTTATAATCATGGAAAATGCTAATAAAAATTTAAAAAAATAAATAAAAAATAAAATAAATTTTAAAAAAAAGTAGAGTGCTCCAGGTTTGGTCTAATACAAAACTTTAATGATTGTATTAAAAACAGTGTTTCGGGCTGGAGAGATGGCTTAGCGGTTAAGCATTTGCCTGTCAAGCCTAAGGACCCCCGTTCCAGGCTCGATTCCCCAGGACCCACCTTAGACAGATGCACAAGGGGCACACGCGTCTGGAGTTCATTTGCAGTGGCTGGAGGCCCTGGCATACCCATTCTCTATCTATCGGCCTCTTTCTCTCTCTGTTGCTCTCAAATAAATAAATAAATAAAAACTGAGTGTTTCAACTTCTTTTTAAAATTTTTATTTATTTATTTACGAGAGAGAGAGAATATGGGCACACCAGGGTCTCTAGCCACTGCAAACAAACTTCAGACATATGCACCACCATGTGTATCTGGGTTATATGGGTTCTGGGAAATCCAACCTAGGTCATTAGGCTTCTCAGGCAAGGACCTTATCCACTAAGCCATCCCTCCAGCCTGAGACTGATGTTTTCCCTGAATCAGTGTTCCCTCCCACCCTGTGAGCTTATTCCAAGGTCTACAGCCTTCATGGCAGGAGGCAGTTGCACAGGTTCCAGACTCACAGACACATATGTGGACAAAAGGGAACATGCTTCTTATGACCACTCTTATTACGGAGCTGAGGAAAAGCCTATCCATGAAAACCAGAGCATGTCTCCCCTTGACCTCCCCATACTGACTGGAGTCTATTCCTTGTGGCCTGGGAGATGCTAACCTCTCTAATTGGATTTGACCACCCTGGCTTTGTCCAATCAAGGGGATGGGTTTACAAGGACTGAGTTAGGTCATTTGTCATTCATTTGTGTTGCTCCTTAAGTACAGATAAAAATTTAAGTAGTCTTGGGCAGGGAATAGGAGAGGAGAGATGCTGAGAAGACTATGAATGCTGTTATTTTAGTAATCATTCCCTTGTCCACAGGTGGTTGGGCCCACGACAACTAACTCCTGCAGACAGCAAAATCTATGAATGCACACATCTCCTTATAAAGCTATGTAGTACTTGTATAGAATCTAGGCACTGCCCTGCTGTATAATTTACATGGTCTTCATATTACTTACATTGAACACAATATGAATATAATATAAATATTTGTTATAGTATAACATCTAAGGAATGTTAGTAAGAACATGTTCAATAAAAATGCATTCTTTTCCAAAACTTTGATCCTTGACTAGTTGCCCCTGGAAACAAAGGGATGGTTATAGACCTAGTGAAGTAGATTGCTCAATGCAATCACAAAGGGTGAATATAGTTTACAAAGTCTATAACCACCATCTAGTTTCTAACAATTCAGCCATTCATTAGCAACTTTTTAAAAATTTTATTTATTTTAAGTAAAGAGAAAGAAGTAGATAGAGAGGGAATGTGCATGCCAGGGCCTGCAGCCACTGCAAATGAACTCCAGACAGATGCACCATCTTGTGTATCTGGCTTTACATGGGTACTGGGGAATTGAACCTGGGTCGTTAGGCTTCGCAGGCAAGCACCTTACCCACTAAGCCATCTCTCCAGCCCTCATTAGCAACTTTATGTTGAGCACTTACTATTTGCTGCATCCCTCTTTGGTCATTGCATTGACTACTTTGTGAAGGAAGTGATTATCACAAGACTAACTAATGGTTAATGTACACAAGAGTTCTATTTTAGCCACTATATTTTATGATTGCTAGATAGGAATCACTGATATTAACGATGCTCGATGACAGATTTCACAGCAAATCAGAAATGAACATGCAAGGCAAAGCTTTCACATTCTAAAAGGGATTTTTTTTCCCTGATGTTATTTCTCCCCCTGTTTCTTGAAACACTGTGAGCAGTGCTGAATGAAAAGTTTCCATCATCTATGTGTGGTCAGCTATGGAATCTTTGTCTTTTAGCATCTTCAGCTCAGTAATGGTGATTTAAGAATGACTACAGAGTGAGTTCCAGGTCAGTCTCGCCTAGAGTGACACCCTACCTTACAAAACCAAAACCAAAACCAAAACCAAACACACACACATACACATACATATACATATATATTAAACAAAATATATATAATATCTATTGGTTCAAATAGTACCCATGGGTCCATTAATCATTAGTCTTGTGATAATTACTTCCTTAAGAAATTACATACAGTATCTTATTAAATGCTTGGGTACAAAAGTTAGCTGTTCAAAAACAAACAATTCTACATCTAAAATGATTGTTCTGGCCAGGTGTGGTGGTGCACACCTTTAATTCCAGCACTTGGGAGACTGGGGTAAGAGGCTCTCTGTGAGTTTGAGGCCAGCCTGAGACTACATAGTGAATTCCAAGTAAACCTGGGCTAGATCAAGACCCTACCTTGAAAAACCAAAACCAAAACAAACAAATCTATTTTTCTGAACCCCACCTTGGGAGAGAGATGGCAGAAAGAAGAGAAATAATGGCCTGAAAATCTGAACCAACATCAAAGTCAGGCTGCATCTGATACTATCACACCTCCTTCCCCAAGTCTTATAAAAGGAAAACTTTATCTTGGAAGTATTTCCCTTTCTAAGCAAGCAGCCGTCTTCTTCCTGACCCATTTGGTTCAGGGCATCACACTGTGCTTTACTCTGCTACCTGTCACAGGTCAAAGGTGGCTAAAGGAGTGATAACTTGTTATCATTACTCTTACATAACATCCTTTACCACAGCTAGCATTTCAAAAGCCCTCATGGACTCAAGGTCTACAGCCTTCCTAAGTATCCTATGCTGGACAAAGCTGGTTCTGTCCCCTTTTGGAACCTTGAATGGCAAAATGAAACTGGAAAAAGATTAGTAGAAAGCCGGGCGTGGTGGCGCACGCCCTTAATCCCAGCACTCGGGAGGCAGAGGTAGGAGAATCACCATGAGTTCAAGGCCACCCTGAGACTACAGAGTTAATTCCAGGTCAGCCTGGACCAGAGTGAGACCCTACCTCGAAAAACCAAAAAAAAAAAAAAGATTCGTAGAAAAAGAGAAGGGTGCTTACAGAGCCCCAGAATAAAGCAACAAGAACTCTACAGGAGTACCTTGGCCTCCAGGGCAGCAGTCATGCTTCTCCCAGTGTCAAATGAAAACTGCGATCCTGCATTCGAGGCTGGGGTACATAGTAAAAGATGACTGACTAGCCAAGACATTACACTGAACAATATTTCTCCTCTGTGCTTTACATGCGTACTGGCGAATTGAACTAGGCCATCAGGCTTTGCAAACAAGTGCCTTTAACCACTGAGCCAACTCCCCAGCTATTTCCAAAACATTAAACTGGCCTTACAGTGAATAATTTCTGGACCAATTATGTCAATAACTCAGTATCATGATGGGTGGGAGGACAAGGAAGCCCTCAAGCAGTTTCAGTATTATGGACCTCAGTGCTTCACAGACACATCCACATCATGACCCCAGCTCCCTACTGGAATCACATACTTCAAAGAAAAACACGGATTTATTTTGGACATCTCATATTCTTTCTATTCTATGAGCATAACCCACAACCCCACAGGGAATACCTGAAACCCCACTGAGGAGAGTCCCCAGCAGAATGGTGACAGGGATGAGGGAAAAGATGGTACCCACACATGATGTATCCATACAAAATATCTTGTTAATAATAATAAAAGAAACCAAAAAAGATATTTGTAGCAGACAGCTTCAGGTTCACTGAGATTAACTTTCAGACCAGACACAGTTATGGAGGAAGGGATATTTATTGAAGCTTACAGATCCAGAGGAAGTTCCATAAATGGCAGAAGAAGCTGGCCTGCCTTCACAGGACCAAGCAGAGATAGAGAAGTACAAGCCAAAAGCCACACAGCACAGCACACTTCAGGAACTCCACCTAGGTACACTTTGCATATCTTTAGATTGAAATCTGAAACCCACCACCACACCATAAGATCCACCCAGTGACACTGCCTCCAACCAGGTGGCTGCAGATGTAAACTACAAACAAATAAACAACTGAATATACTGAGGGCCATCTATTCTATTCAAACCACCACAATATTCAATAAAAGGAGAGAGAAGCTAGGTGAGGTGGTGCCCACCTTTGATCACAGCACTTGAGAGGCAGAGGTAGGAGTATCAGTGTGAATTTGAGGCCAGCCTAGGACTACAGAGTGAATTCCAGATCAGCCTGGGCTAGAGCGAGACCCTACCTCATAAAAAAGAAGAAGAAGAAGAAGAGGAGGAGAAGGAGGAGAAGGATGAGGAAGAGGAAGAAGAGGAACACAAGTAAATATTACACAGGCCAGAATTATATATTTTTTATAATTACAAATTTTCACTCGTGTGCCATAAAAGGATATATCTTGTTTCTTCCTTTCTTTTTCTTTTCTTTTCTTTTTTTTTTTTTTCAAAGTAGGGTCTCACTGTAGCCCAGGCTGACCTGGAATTCACTATGGGTAAATTCACAGAGTGGCCTCAAACTCATGGCAATACTTCTACCTCTGCCTCCAGAGTGGCTGGGATTAAAGGCATGCACCACCACACCCAGCTCAATCTTCTTTCTTTTTTAATATTTTATTTATTATTATTTTTCAAGCAGAGACAAAAAGAAAGAGAATGGGTGCTCCAGGACCTCCTACCACTGCAAATGGACTCCAGACTCATGCTTTACCCTGTGTATCTGGCCTTACATGGTTACTGGGGAATCAACCCAAGGCCTTCAGACTTTGGAAGCAAGCGCTTCTAAACACTGAGCCATCTCCAGCCCCCTGTTGTTCCTATGACACTTCCTGCTGACCGACTTTTGCTGACTATGACAGCCACCAAGAGCATAGTCAGCAACTCTCTGGGTTAGAGAAACTAGCAGAGCATAAGGGACTCATTCTTCTCTACTGGATTTAATGGTGTTGAGTCTTATAAACTCTCAATGCTGTTACCATGCTAATCTTGTGTAATCAGCTAACCAATACTGCACATCAGCGATGTCTTTACATATGAACAATATCCAGCTTTTCTGACATGAGAAACTCATAATGACAAGTAACCTGCTCAGAGACTAACTGCTTTTCAGAGAAGTGTCTGGAAGCTTGATATTGAAAACACAATTTTTATATTAACTACAACAGGTTATTCTCTCTTTTGTCCCCTCATCCCAGCTTCTGTTACCTAGGAGACCCTTCTCAGTGGGGTTATGGTATTCACTGAAGTGTCATGAAGGCCTCAGTGAGTCCCTGTGGGAAAATGAGGGGCCATGCCTCAGGCTGCTCCTACCCATTCTGTGGCTCTTACAATTTTCCTGCCCCCTTTTCCACAATGTTCCCTGAGCCATAACAGGCCTGTTGAGAGTCTGATTTAGTGTTGAGTTCTCTGTAGCCTCTGGATTTCCATTTTGATAAGTTTTGATTGATCACTGTGTTTGTCACCATCAACCTGGAGCTGGTTGTCAGGCTAGCAGTTAGAACAGTGTTCATGTTGTCATTTCCTCTGCAATTTCTCCTAGTTCCCAGCAGATGTGGTAGAGGTGACACATCTCATGGTGGGCAGTTGGCTAACTTCTTGTCTTACCAATGGATCTTGGTACTCCTCCATTTTCTCTGCCATCTGGAAAATAAAGCAGATTCTCCAAATGAGAGTGAGAGCAGCTTGAGTTAAGTGGGGGCTTGCAAATTGGAGAGAGTTTTGTTTTGGTGTACAAGAACACTCTTCTCCAGAGAGCAGTGGACACTTCTCTCTAGAGCCTATGAGTCTCCGGACAATGGGGTTCTGACTTGGTTTCCAGTACCAGATATTAACTCTCACCCACTGAGTGGGCCTCATGTCTAATCAGAGAACAGCTGGTTACTGTAGAGGTGTGCCACCATTGCACAAGTGTGTGCTTCTTGACTGGCTGGCTGATTTTGTAGTCTGTAGCGTCTCCTGCTTATTCATGCTGTTGGTGACCATTTTCCTCCAGTGACACCCATAGTGCTTTCCTGCACTATGACAACTAGCCAGGAGGAAGCTAGTTTTCCTTTCCGTTCCAGCGTGGTATTCTGATGTCCTGCGACTGCAGCCAGTGGTGTCTTTAGGCAATAGGGGCTTACCTTTTCGCTCTGGCAGGTAATCAAGTATTTCGGTAATGGACTTGCATTAGAAAACACACTTTTTATCACAAATAATAATATCTACTACAGGGGCTGGAGAGAGTGTTCAGCACTTAAGGCACTTGGCTGCAGAGCCTAATGACTCAAGTTCAATTCTCCAGTTCCCATGTAAAGCCAGATGCAAAAAGTGGTACATGTGTCTAGAGTTCATTTGCAATGGCTAGAGACCCTGGCACACCCATTCATATTCTCTCCCCCACCCCTGTCTTTTCCCTTTCTCTCTCTCTTTGCAAATAAATAAAAGTATTGAACATAATATCTACTATACTGTTTGTGTGCTAAATATACCATTAGTTTAATTATCCTAACTGCATGAGTCACTAGTCTCCCTTGGCAAGTGACAGACGAGTGTCTCCCCAATCTTCCCAGCATGCCACAGATGGTAAGATGCAGGGCCTCTAATCCTGCTTGAGGCCTTCAACAGGAAGCTGTTGCCCCATTAACAGCTCTTTGGACTGCCTTTCTTTGAGCTTTCATTATAAAGGCTAATTTTCCCCCTTTGTTTATTATTATTATCATTTTTTTTTTCTTTTTGGTTTTTCAGAGTAGAGTCTCACTCTAGCTCAGGCTTACCTGTTCACTATGAGGTCTCAGGGTGATCCTCCTATCTTGGCCTCCCCAGTGCTAGGATTAAAAATGTGGACCACCACATCTGGCTACAGAGAAAATGGACTGTAGATGCATGTGCCATTCAGTGCATCTAGCTTTAAGTCAGTACAGGGGAACCAAACTTAGGTCATTAGGATTTGCAGGCCTTAACTGTTGAGCCATCTCTCCAGCCCCTTCTTCATTTTTAAAAATATTTTATTTAATTTTTATGTATTGTTTAAGAAAGAAAGACACACAGAGAGAGAATGGGCACACCAGGGCCTATAGCCAGTGTAGATGAACTCCAGACTCATGTGCCACCTTGTGCATCTGGTTTATATGGCTGCTGGGGAATTGAACCTGAGTCCTTTGGCTTTGTAGGCAAGTTCCTTAAGTGATAAGCCATCCCTTCAGCCCCCAAGTATTTTATTTTTAAAATATAAGTACAATCTGGCTTTGGTGGCACATATCTTTAATTCCAGCACTCAGGAAGTAGGAGGATTGCTATAAATTCAAGGCCACTCTGAGACTACATACTGAAGTCCAGGTCAACCTGGACTAGAGTGAGACACTAAAAACTTCTGCTCTAAAGTACTTGTCACTCTTGGATAACTGGGCTTTCCTTTGAAAGAAAAAAAAACATAAAATACAAATTTATTAAATGTACTGTAGCATAGAAGGAAACATAAACACTTGTACAAAAGGTTCCTTCAAAAGTAAAGTTTGCCTTGAAATCTTTACAATCTTTACACAGCTGCTTGGAGACTTTGGCTCACTGATGCTAGTTAAAAATAATAATAATAAAACCTTTTACCCTATTTCTGGCTGGATAACAACTATATCTCTTTCTGGCTGGTAATCTGTAGTCTAAGACTGAGATCAAGGACCAGTGGCGAAAGAAGAATTGTAATATCTACTCCATAAGTAAATGGTTTATCTCAGGAAAACACACTGATAGATGTCAAAATAAAGTATACAATCTCATGATTACTGATCAAGTAAAAGATACATGGAGGAGCTGGAGAGATGGCTTAGTGGTTAAGGTACTTTTCTGCAAAGCCAAGGGATGCAGGTTAAATTTCCCAGGACCTACATAAAGCCAGATGCACAAGATGGTACATGTGTCTGGAGTTTATTTGCACTGGCTAAAGACCCGGATGTACCCATTCTCTCCAATCTCTCCCTCTCTCTCTCTCTCTCTCCCTCTCTCTCTCTCTCTCTCTCTCTCTCTCTCTCTCTCTCTCTCTCTGTCCCTCCCTCCCTCCCTCCCTCCCTCCCTCCCTCTCTTTCTGCTTGCAAATTAAATGAATAAATAAAAATATTTTTAAGGAAAAGATACAAGGAAAGAAACTTCTTGCCCATCACTGAGGATAAACAACATAATCCCAACTAATGTCAGAAGATATGTTTATTAGAACTCACTAGAGAAACATAACCAGTAAGATGATTACTTTAGGTGCTTGCCTTCAAAGCTCAAGGACTCAAGTTCAATTTCCTAGTACCCACAAAAAGCCAGATGCATAAGGTGGCACTGGCATTTGCAGTTTGTTTGCAGTGGCTAGAGACCCTGGTATGCCATTATTTAAAAAAAAAAAAAAGATGATTACTTTATTGCTTTATTGACAGATTGAAGATAGACAGATGATAACTGTTAGATATGGGTAGATGTTAGAAGATGATAGATGATGAAAGATAGATAAATGATAGATAGATAGGCAGGTAGATAGATAGAGGTAGTAGCAGCCTGACAGAGTTTTATTGTGAAGGGTTGGCTCAAGTGCTTATGGAAACTAAGGCATCCTTGGATCTGTCTGTAAGCTGGAGGCTCAGGAAAGCTGGTGGTACAGTCTCAAGCCAAACCCAAAGCTTGAGAACAAGTCCAAGTATGGGGGCCTGAGAAGCAACAGCACAGATGTCCAAGGGAGACAACAGACAGAAGATTTGTCACTCTTCTGTTTTCTGTTCTCCTTAGGATTTCAGAGGATTGGGTGGCACTGTCCTCATTGGTAAAGGAAGGTCTTCTTTAGTTTTCTATTGACTCAAACAGTCATCTCTTCCAGAAACACCCTCATAGGCACATCCAGGAAAACAACGTGTTTTAAACAGTTGCCAGGGCATCTCAGAGTTAACCTTTCTCTCCTGCAATGCAAGCATGATAAAGGAGAGTGTCTAGCTAAAAGCTGAGAGGTTACCAAGACCTCAGGCCTGTCAGATCCATTTCCAGACTGGGCATTATCTCCTAGTTCTGACAATTGCTGACTGAGAGAGGTTCTGGGTCATTTCCTCAAACCACACCAAAGCAGAATTCTACAGGATGTACAAAGAAAACCTTCATGATCTCTCAAAACTTCCAGAAGAACAACAAATTAAAGAACTATTCTTTCTTTTGCAATCAAATGTAGGATAATTGTGATTAAATATGAATGAGAGAAGGCCTGGGAGTTGAAGAACACTGTAACCTGTCATAAATAATCACAGCCTTCCTAGATGTGGTACAGGGGTGTCTCACTGATTGCAAGACAGGACGCAAGTCTCTGGAAAATTTCCATAAACTGAATTTTGGCAAGGGTCATGTGGTGCTGCGAACTTAAAAATCCAAATACGCTGTATTGTCATTCTCTTTCAAGTACAAATTTGTATAAATCTGATATCATTGCCCCTGATTTTTCCTTCTTCTTCTTCTTCTTCCTTCTACCTCATCTTGTTTCCTCCAGGCAAGTAGGTTCAAACTTCTAAAATACCTGCTTTGTAAAATGTGGGCATGTATATAAGCTTCCTAAAGCAAGACACACCCACTAAGTACAGAGGCTAATCAGTTCAAAGAGATCTGGGTAAACGTGAGGCCTGGCAGCCCCTCCTTCAGCAGCTGTTAGATGAGCCTGTGCCACCTTTAATTTATTAGCCTAGGACAAGTTAAGCGCATTGTTTCCACAAACTAGAACACGTTGTTCATAGTGACTGTGCTAATTTCTTTGAAAACTACGGCAATTACACAATGACTGTGCATCTCCCAACAACTGTGTGATTAACTGCTGTTACATGTTTAAGGCTGCGGGCGACCTGAGCCTCAAGGCAGATGGTTCTCACAGGGTTCATGTTCTTATCCTTGCCGTTTCCTGACAACTTTCTTTATTTAAGATGCGTGAGTCTTCACACAGCCCTGCTGAGACAGAAGAAATGTTGGCAGCAGCCTTGACATTTAAAGCAACCACATGCAGCAACAAACCCTCTCCAGGCACAGAACAAAGTGTACTCCTGGAAAACAGCGTCAGTGGTTGCCAAGTAAACACACATCTATATAAAGTTCAGCAAACACACAGGTAGAGTGGCTTGTGTTTTATGTATCAATACAACCTTAAATCACACTTCAGGCTGAGTACTTCCGAGAAATTACTGTAATGTTAAAGGTGTTTGGAGTTACATAGCCTTCAGCATTCTGTCTTATAAAGCCAAGAAAGAAGCACCATTTTGGCCTGAAGTGCTAATTTGGCTTTGAAGCTCACATTCTACAGAATATTCTGCTCTAGGTTATGTTCATAGTGAACAACCTTGGCATACTTCAACAACATTTTGCCCATGTCTCAGGAGTGTTTACCCAATCAACCCTTCCTAGTCTGATGAGAAAACTGATATCTTTTGTCATCACATCATTTTCCCCTTAATGCTTGCTTTGGGTAATTGCATCAACTGAAATGACTGGTAGGAAAGTGAGGTTACAATGTCCCTCATATGCATTTAATTAAAATAAAGAAGTACCCAGCACTCAAGAGGCAGAGGTAGGAGGATTGCCATGAGTTCGCAGCCACCCTGAGACTACATAGTGAGTTCCAGGTCAGCCTGGGCTAGAGTAAGACCCTATCTCAAAAAACCCAAATAATGGGCTGGAGAGATGGCTTAGCGGTTAAGCGCTTGCCTGTGAAGCCTAAGGACCCCGGTTCGAGGCTCGGTTCCCCAGGACCCACGTTAGCCAGATGCACAAGGGGGCGCACGCGTCTTGAGTTCGTTTGCAGAGGCTGGAGGCCCTGGCGTGCCCAATTTCTCTCTCTCTATCTGCCTTTCTCTCTGTGTCTGTCTCTCTCAAATAGATAAATAAAAAATAAAAAATAAAAAATAAAAAAAACAAATAAATTAATTAATTAATTACATTTTAAAAGTACTCTGGTCACAAAACTACTGTGAATTAGAGGAAATGAAAGTATAGGAAACAGTGAGCACAGATTCCTTATACAAATTTAATAATATCCAAATAGAAGTGTGACTCAGTTCATAAACTATAACCTGAATTTTCTTTCCCTTTTCCCCAGCTCTTCAGTTTAGATAGAAGAATCCCTTAGATTTCAACTCTGATTGTTTGACATTGACACCTTGGATGGACACTCCAGGCTTTGGGGTTTCTATGTTTAATTTAGGTATGGAAACATTTGGGTCATGCTGTGTAACATTGAGTCATTGTGTGTGCTGATTTTCAGTCCTTCTTAGTGGGAAAAGCAATTCCTGCCTCAACAGTGGAGTCTCCTCTCTTGATCTTGTCTGTAGTGACTGTGGGCCTATTGGTCATCTCTTGCTAGACTTTGCTTTTGTAAGGCAATATCCATGCTCGTTGGCCTGAAATGCCTGGGCCCAGTGAGTAATCACTCTTTCTGATTCAAGTATCAGTTCTTTGATGATTCATTTTCAAGTGGCCCCTAGACATGATTTCTAAAGATTTATAAAATATGACTTTACAAAATGAAAACTGCTCCTCAGAAGTAGATGTAATGTCCAACAATGAGTATGAGTCATTATACCTTAGGCACATTTGGAATAGGAAAAGAAAAAGGAATATAGATGTCTACATATTCACTATGCCTCAATATAAAACATGCAAAGGATAAATATAATATACATGTTTTATAGATACATATGTGCACATATATGCAACAAGGAGCAACAGTATCAAAGAAGTGAAGTGGAGCTTGCCTACAACATAAGACTCTGTGACTCTGTCCTTCAAATTAGAGATCCGCATTTGTAAGTCTGTGAGAACTGGCATCCCACCAGTTACGGAATGGCCTATGATCCAATTTCCAAAGAGACGCAGCATTTGAAAATCCCTCTGGTCTACTTTTAAATGTGTGTTTCCATTTGATTTTGTTTTATCTCTATTGCCTTCTTACAGTCTACAGATTCTAAGTGATTTTTCTTTTTTTTTTTTTTTTTTTTTTTTTTTTTGTCTTTCAAGGTAGGATCTCGCTCTAGCTAGGCTCATCTGAAATTCATTTTGTAATCTCAGAGTCGCTTTGAACTCACGGTGATCCTCCTACCTCTGCCTCCCAAGTGTGAGTATTAAAGGCATGTGCCACCATACCTGGCAGGATTTTTAGTTATTTAATGTAGAGCCTGGTAACAACACTTAACCTTTCACTACTTTAGATAATAACACACGTAAAAAAAAAAAAAAATGTTTGAACTAAGATAGCTGCCAAGAGGACATGGCTACCAGCAATTTCTATGTTAATTCCTACCTTAACAGGTTTTTTTTGGGGGGGTGTTGGTTTTTCAAGGTAGGGTCTCACTCTAGCCCAGGCTGACCTGAAATTCACTATGTAATCTCAGGTTAGCCTTGAACTCACAGTGATCCTCCTATCTCTGCCTTTCAAGTGATGTGATTAAAGGCATATGCCCCTATGCCCAGCTTGAACAAGTTTTCACATCTTGAGTAAATGCTAAAATGGACTATGTGCTTTTGAGAATAAAGATAGAGAATCTACCTTGTCTATTACCCTCCATAATAACAAAATTACCTCCCTGCCCATGATTCATGAAGCGCTATACCAGAATATAAATTAAAATTTTTCATAAGCCAGAAGTTCTATAAAACAATGATAGGGGCTGGAGAGATGGCTTAGCAATTCAGGCACATACCTGAACAGCTAGAGTCCAGTTCAACTCTTCAGGGCCCACATAAGCCAGATGTACCAGGGGGCACATGCATCTGGAGTTCATTTGCAGTGGCTAGAGGCTCTGGCATGCCCATTCTTTCTCCCTCTCTCCCTCTTTCTTTCTCTCAAGTAAATAAATAAAATATATTTTAAAAGAAATTATAATTATAGCTTATATATATTGAGTACTTAGAACTGTCAAGCTTTATATTAAAGATTTATACAGATTATATCATTCCATCTCACATTTATGCAAAAATATCGTTTTATCTTCTTTGTAGATGGGTAAATGGGGCTCAGATAAGCTGGTTAAATTTCCCAGCATCCTGGTTAGCAAGAAGCAGAGCAGAGTTTCTCTCTCCAGAGCCAATATACTAGCATCCCTCAGTACTTACAGTCCCTCTTCTCAAAGAACCTAATGAATGTCAAAACGAAAATTTAAAAAGTAATGCATAAACCTAAAAGCCTATATATAAGCACTTAAAAGCTTATATGTATGTGCATTTGTAAGTGGGAAACTCAAAGGCAATCTTGTGACTCCCCTTGGACTAATTCATATAGCTATTTGATACATATTGTTAGTTAGCATTTTGACTGTACATGAATCCTTTCCTCAGTCAGATTCTGACCTCACTGATAGCAGAGGCTGCATTTCCTCTCTGAGGATCTACCATAGCAGCGAGGACAATGACACATACATTGTAAGTTCTTTATAAGTATTTGTGGAATGAGTGAATGAAAGAGTTATAGGCAATTAAGACAAGACTGTACATAGCTGCATAGCATGGTTATAAGGGTGTGGCAGTAGCTTGACTGAGTTAGCAAACGTTTAAATGACGTAAATGAGGAAGAAAGAATGGAGTCAGGAAATGGGTTATAAAATAGGCAACATTTACAGCATTTGCTATGTGAAGTGCTTTTGGAGATATTAAACCATTTAGTTACTCTCTACAACACCTATCCTAGAAGGTAACTTCTACTATTATATCTACTTCATAAATGACAAAATATTAAATAATTTGACATTACCCAACCAGAAAAATGTTGGTGTCATAAACACATATGGGGCCAGCCAGAGAGATGGCTTGGCAGCTAAGTGTGATTCCCACACAAGCGTGAATGTATGGAGGGGGCCTGAGACAGCCTGAGTTTAAATCTCAAGATCCCACATTATAAACAGGCATGGCCCCTCACACCTGCAGCCTCAGTCCCTTTGGAGATTAAAGATCCATAAATCACCCAAAACATGAAATAAATAAATAAAACAGCAAAGCTCTGGGATCAATGAGAGACGCTGGGTCAGATAAGAATGGCCGAAGAGCAATGCAGCAGAATATCCACTCTGGCCATAGCAGGCAAGAGCACCCCACTGCAGGTAAGCACACCCCGCAAGGGCACATACATGCACATACCACGCCCTCATACAGACCCACACAAGTAAAAGCAAAGCACTCATGAGGTTTTGCTCTGTCCTTGCCTATGAACTGGATCCAAGGACGGAGTGAGCATCCATGCAGATGTTAAGACAATAACAACACAGAGATTCATGGTGTTGCAGTCACGTTCACCTTGCTGGCAGAAAACACCCAACCAAGAGCAGCTTGTGGGGGAAAAAATAAAGGGTTTATTTTGGCTTACAGACTCAAAGGGAAGCTCCATGATGGCAGGGAAAACAATGGCATGTGCAGAGGGTGGGCATTACCTCCTGGCCAACATCAGATGGACAACACCAAAAGGAGAGTATGCTAAACACAGGCAAGAGGAAGCTGGCTATAATACCGATAGTCCCACCCCCAATAATACACTGCCTCCAGGAGACTTAAATTCCCAAATTGCCATCAGCTGGGAACCTAGCATTCAGAACACCTAAGTTTTTGGAGGACACCTGAATCAAACCACCACATTCCACCCCTGGCCCCTATAGACTGATAACAAAACATGATGTAAAATGCAGTGCATTCATCCAACTTTAAAAATCCACAGAGTTTTTATCAATCCAAATGATGTTCAAACACCCTTATAATCCAAGGTCTTTTAACAGTCTTAATACAAAAAAAAAGAAAAGACACAGAATAAACACTCACACTGCAAAAGATGGCATTGGGCATAGCAGTAAAATATTCAGTCAATACAAGATTTAAAACAGCCGGGCGTGGTGGCGCACACCTTTAATTCCAGCGCTCGGGAGGCAGAGGTAGGAGGATCGCCATGAGTTCGAGGCCACCCTGAGACTCCATAGTGAATTCCAGGTCAGCCTGGGCTAGAGTGAAACCCTACCTCAAAAAACCAAAATAAAATAAAATAAGATAAAATAAAAATTTAAAAAAAAAAAAAAGATTTAAAACAACCAGGGCAAACACCAAACTGTAGCTCCAAGTCCAACAACCCTAGTCAATGACAAAATCTCCAAGTCCAATAATTCTAACCAGTGACAAGTCTCTGAAGTTCCAATTCCACCCCTCCAGCTAGGCTAATCACAGTCCCAGAATACTTCATCTGGTTTCCTGCAGCTCTCCTTGGCAGCCATCTCCTACTCCTACCATCTCCACTGGGTCTCCACTGCAACACATGGTCCATCCCCATGGCTCCATTGGGTCTCCATGCAGGTAATCCAACAAGCCTGCCTCACACTGCACATGGCCATTTCCAAAATACAAAACTGTTGCAAATTCAATGATTTCTTTCTCCTGACTTTGTTATACTCAATAATGCCAGATGGGCTGCCCATTTGTTAATCTGGGGGCAGGCAGGGGAGAAGAAAGCAGACTTTGATGAATGGGACACTCCTTCAGCATTATGGCCCCTTCCAAAGAGTCTGCATTCTTCCTGTTGTCCCAGTGCAGGTCAACTGGCCCAATCTCAGTGGTTGTAATCTCTCAATTGCAGCTTAATGGACAGCAGTTTCAGCCCAAAGATTTCATTTTTTTCTGTGCCATAACCTTCTGCATGCACCAGTCCATTTCATGCACTGCAACCCTGCACAACTTCTCAGGACACATCATAACAGCAAGCCTCTCACACAAACTGCTTCTATCCCAGTACAAGCAAAGCTCTTTCTCATCCTCATAAGCCAAACCTCACAGTCCATAGATGTCACTGCATTCTTTCCACTCTGACCAGAATGGTTCATTAAGCTATACTTACAGAACTTCAAGGCATCTCTTAGGCCAAGATATCAAATCTTTCAACATTCCTCTTGAAAAGCTAAGCTCCAAAATGTCAAAAGCCATGCAGTCATGTTTCTGGCAGCAATAACCCCACTTTTAGGTACCAACTTAACTGTTGCAGTCAGGTTCACATTGCTACCAAAAAGCACCCAACTAAGAGCATCTTGTGGGAAATAAAGGTTTAATTTGACTTTCAGACTTTAGGGGAAGGTCCATGATGTCAGAAGATGATGGCATGAGCAGAGGATGGACATCACCTCCTGGCCAACATCAGATGAATAACAACAACAGGATAGTGTACCGAACACTGGCAAGAGGAAACTGGATATAAAGCCCTCCCCCAACAATATACTGCCTCCAGGAGGCTTTTAATTCGCAAATTGCCAGTAGCTGAGTAACTAGCATTCAGAACACCTAAGTTTATGTTGAACAACTGAATCAAACCATCACTTGTAGTTACAGAAGTGACATTGTGATTCCAGTCCTAAGTGGCATATTAGAACAACATAATAGCATTGCCAATACTATACATCATGGAATAGAAAGCACACAGTAAAAGCAAGCAACTGAGTTGGCTCCATGTCCCCTTGAGCAATATAGAGAATATTCATTGGGTGTCATTCTATAAAAAATATGCAGGCAAATGGAATGACTTGGAAACAGTAACAATAGACCTGCCAGGTGGCTCTGGTTTGTGGGTAAATAGTTTGCTAGGTTAGTGTTTTGCCGAGTTTTCACTTAAACATCATGCTAATTTTCACATTAATATAGAGGTACATGTGGCCTTCCATTGGAAGAGAATCTTGTGAATTTGCATAAAAGCTGAAGGGTGTACAAAAAAATTATAGTCAGGGTGGAGAGATAGCTCAGCAATTAAAGGTACATGCTTGCAAAGCCTGATAGCCTAGGGTTCAATTCCCCAGTACCCATGTAATTCCAGATGCACAAAGTGAGGCATGCATCTGAAGTTCATTTGCAGAGGCATGAAGCTCTGGCACACCTATTTTGTCTCTCCCTCTCTCCTTCTCTTGCTCTCTCTCTCCACATGTGTGCATATGTGTCTCAAATATGTCTACAGTGCTGACTCTACAATGACAATGATAATGACAAAATAATTTCTTTCAAGAAATGTGTATTATTAGAAAAAGGAAATGAATATTGAGAAACCGCAAATTAAAGATTCTCAATACATCATCCTTAACAGTTTTTAAAAATACTTTTTTAAATATATTTGAGACACAGAGAGAGAGGAGGAATGGGTGTGTCAGGGCTTCTAACCACTGTAAACAAACTCTAGACACATGTGCCACCTTGTGTATCTGGCTTACATGGGTACTGGGGAATCAAGCCTGGGTCCTTAGGCTTCATAGGCAAGTGTCTTTAACCACTAAGCCATCTCCTGAGACCCTAACAATTTTTTTTAATATTTTATTTGACAGAGAAAGAGGTAGAAAGAGAGAATGGACACACCAGGGTCTCCAGCCACTGCAAATAAACTCCAGATGTGTGTGCCCTCTTGTGCACCTGGCTAACATGGGTCCTGGGAAATTGAACCTGGATACTTTAGCTTTGCAGACAAATGCCTTAACCACTAAGCCATTCCTACAGCCTCCCCACTGAACAATTATTATAAATTGTCTCAACTATTTCCAACTTGCAATTGAATAAAATAATCCTTTAATACCATTCTGAAGGTTGAGCATGGTGGCACAGGTCTATAATTCCATCATTTGAGAGGCTGAGGCAGGAGTATCATGAATTTCAAGTCAGCCTGGGCTATGGAGCAAAATCCAGTCTCAAAAAGTACTAAAGACCCTTCTGTAAATCCATGAAGTTCCTCTTCATTGCTTGATCATCTAAACCACTGGCTCACTGGAAGGGGCATTGGTGTTTTGTTTTTTTTTTCTAAACTTTGTTTTTATTTCATTTTATTTTTTATGAGAGAGAGAGAGGAAAAAAAAAAAGGCAGATGGAGAGACAGAGAGAAAATGGGTGCACCAGGGCCCTCAGCTGCTGCAAACAAACTCCAGATGTGTGCGCATCCTTGAGCATCTAGCTTACGTGGGTCCTGGGGAATTGAATCTGGGTCCATTGGCTTTGCAAGTAAGTGCCTTAACTTCCCTTAACTGTTAAACCATCTCTCCAACCTGGGGCACTGTTTTTCTGGGGTGGTTTTTTTGTTTTTTTTTTTGAAGTAGAGTCTCACTCTAGCCCAGGCTGACCTGGAATTCACTCTGTAGTCTCAGGGTGACCTTGAACTCATGGTGATCCTCCTACTCTGCCTCTCTAGTGCTGGGATTAAAGGCGTGTGCCACAGTGCCCGGAGGGGCATTGGTTTTTATTCAAGCTCAGAGTTCAGTAGGTGGAAAGCACAGAAAGGTCTATGGTATGGACTATTCACAGAACTTCCTCCTTGTTGCTGGCATGATGAGAAAGCGGCTTGTCACAATTCTCCTGCTTTATTTCCACACCAGCCACGCCCTCTTCACCTTCCTTGTTGCCCTGCTCTATCTGGATGCCCACCCGCTCTCACCTTGTGAATCCTCCCTGCTGGTAGACTGCTTCGTCCTCCTTACCAATATATATCTCCGCCACCTTCATCAAGCATTACAAAGAGAGGCCAGGGAATGGTGTTACCCTATCTCTTCGAGACGGTATTGTGCCTGTCTTTATTTCTAATGGGACACAGGGTATCTTTGAAGTCCTTAAAAGTCGGGTCCATGGTTAAACCAAACGTGACCAGTTAGTTAACTTCAGTCTTAGCAAGTAGCAAGGTGGGATAAGAACTTTGAAAGGCTCTTACGTTCTTCACTGTGGTGTCTGACAAAGCCGGCAATAAGAGAAATAGTCAGATTCAACCTTTGGAGGAGTTTTAAGAAAAAAAAACTTTTGATTATATATTGATTTTTCTCAGGACAAAGAATGAAGTGTACCTTCTTGCTTTGTTGATGAGCCAATTTTCTTACCACTCTGTTCCCAGACAGATTTCTATCTTTTGACTGTTAGCCTAGTTATTTTATAACTGATTAAACTATTAGAGGGTTGTTTTTTTTTTTTTTTTTTTTTTTTTTTTGCGAAGTTGTAAGTAGTTGAAAGTTATCAGAAATAATTTGGTCAAGCCTCTTTTCATTTTTTTTTCTCAAATAAGAGAAAATAACATATAAATAGTTTGAGCTATTGCTGGACATATATTCTGACTTTGGTATATTTGGTCTGGGATTTTTATTAGCCCACAAGTATTTCACTAAATTCAGAGTGGTTGGTTCCCCTCAAAGGAAAGCCCAAGGCAAACTACATGCACTGCCTTGTAAGCATCTCTGTAATCCTAAAGGAAGTTGGGGCAGAGGAACAGAAGAGTCAAAACAGAAGAGAAGCAGGTGGGAGAGTCAATACAAGAACACCACGTGGCCTAGAGAGATGGCTTAGCGATTAAGGCACTTACCTAAAAAGCCAAAGGACCAAAGTTCAATTCCCCAGAACCCACCTAAGCCAATTGCACAAGTTGGAGCAGGCATCAAGAATTTGTTTGCAGCCGCTGAAGGCCCTGGTATGCCCATACTCTCTATCTGCCTCTGCCTGCCTCTCTCTCCCTCTCTCGAATATAAATAAATATAAATAAATATAAATAAATTAAATTTTTAAAGAGTTTTTTTTAAAAAAAAAAAAAAAAAGAACATCACATGAAGACAATCTTCCAGTATTGTTCCTGCAGGGCCGCTGACATACCAACAAGCCACTCTCATCATCCCCAGAGTCTGGCCTATCTAAAGTACTTCCTAAGAAGTGAATGATTTCTATTACTCATAATATTGCTGACTGAGGGTGGGGTGGAAGATTTCTTTCCAATACTGCCCCTCCATCTCTAGGTGGGCCTGTAATGTGATGAGAATCCATTTCAACTACACTAATGTGTTGTGAGAATTCGTTCCTAAACTAGGTCCCATTATCTCTTCTCCTATAACTTGATCATGAGAAACCACTAGCTGTCCTCCCGCCATAAAGCTCTACCTGTGAGTTGGAGGGGACACCCGTGGAGCAGACAGATGACACACAGGTTTGAGGTAGATGAGCACATCACTTAGTTTTGCCTTCCGACCTGGTTCAGCTTGATGCAAATGTTTTACTTCTCCCATAAGTCTGCTGAAAAGACATGCAAGCTCACCATTCAGGGAATTATTGTGATGGGTGGCCCTAGTTGTGTGTCTCCTGTTAGATGATCAGAAATAATAGGATCAAGAAAAGATCCACAGTGGGTTTTGTTGTGAGACCATTCTTGTGGCCCCTAGTTCCTGGACTTCCTAAGATGTGTCTGTTCTTTTCATTTCATAAGCCCAGTTTTCCAGTTTTTCTGACCAATAGTACCTGAATTCTTCCAACAAATTTCCTTTTTAAACAAAACAAAACAAAATACGCGCTGGAGAGATGTCTTCTCTGTGAAGCCTAATAACCCCGGTTCCAGGCTCAATTCCCCAGGACCCACGTTAGCCAGATGCACAAGGGGGCGCAGGCATCTGGAGTTCGTTTGCAGTGGCTGGAGGCCCTGGCAGGCCCATTCCCTCTCCCTCTCTCCCTCTTTCTCTCTCTCTCTCTCTATCTGTTGCTCTCAAATAAATAAATAAATAATAAACAAAAAAAAATTTTAAAGCTCCTTATGGTTCCTACAACCAAATGATTTATGCAAATGGTGCACTGCTCAGGTAGTTTGGGAGGTAAGTGGTTTCTCTGTGCCCTCAGACCCAGCTGTGCACTCTTGCTTCACAGATGCTCGATGTGCTAGGGCATTATTTATTCATCTGTGGGAATAAAACATAAGACAGTGGTTGAGTTTCCCATTGGACCCAAGAGACAAAGTAACTCAGATCTCTCTGCTCTGTAGTAAAAGACCACAGCGCTGTTTACACTGCACTGGATCCTAGTCTGAGTTCCATATCCATCTACAGCCAGCTCTGTTCAAAGTTAGAGATGTAGTGCTGGGGTGATGACTCAGTGCCCAAAGATGACTGCCTGCAAAGCCATTAAGAACATATTCTGGGACTGGAGAGATGGCTTAGTGGTTAAGCGCTTGCCTGTGAAGCCTAAGGACCCTGGTTCAAAGCTCAGTTCCCCAGGTCCCACTTTAGCCAGATACACAAGGGGGCGCACACATCTGGAGTTCATTTGAGGTGGCTAGAGGCCTTGGCACACCCATTCTCTCCCTCTCCCTCTCCCTCTCCCTCTCCCTCCCTCCCTCCCTCCCTCCCTCCCTCCCTCTCTCTCCCTCTCTCTCTCTCCCACTTTCTCTCTCTGTCTGTCGCGCTCAAATAAATCAATAAACATAAAAATATATTTTAAAAAAACACATTCTGGCACATGTCTTTAATCCCAGTACTCAGGAGGCTGAGGTAGAATCACTGTGAGTTCAAGTTCAGCCTGAGACTACATAGTGAATTCCAGATCAGCCTGGAGCTAAAGCAAGACCCTACCTCCAAAAAAAAAAAAAAAAAAAGGGCGTGGGCGGCGCGAGGGAGCGTGAGCGGCGCGGGGAGGCGGCGGAGCTCCCCCGGGGGCTGCCCGGCGCCGCGGCCATGGCGGGCCTGTGCGCCGGCGAGAGCGCTCCGCGGCAGGAGTTGGTGTCATTTGAAGACGTCGCTGTGGACTTCACCTGGCAAGAGTGGCAGCACCTGGATGCTGTTCAGCAAAACCTCTACAGAGATGTGATGCTGGAGAACTACACCAGCCTGATGTCCTTGGGTGAATTAAACTCCTGCATCTGTGTGACCAAACCAGATTTGATATTAAAGTTGGAGCATGGATTTGCACCATGGAGTGGAATAGAAGGCTCAGTTCAGAGGATTCCAGTTCCTGACAACTCGAAGAGTGTTGAATTTAAAAGTAATCATCTTTTTTTGTCCAGAAGAGGAAATTTGAGAAGTTTTGAATTGCAAAACATAGAAGCATAATTTGCTGCAAACTACAACTCTTTAAGATATTTCCATCTTTGAGATGGGAATCCTGATATGTATTAGAACAGTATGAGTAGTTCTGGTCAGTCTTAAAAGAGAGGTCAATAATAACAATACTAAAAGGTATTACTGTTTTGCTTTGGTCACTCACTTTGTTGCTTTTGGAAATAGAACAAAGACAGCAAAAATGGGTCAGGAAGTACACAAAGGTTTAACATTGCCACTTTGCAATTAAGGGAAGTCTTGAAGTTTTTGAGTGGAAACCCTAAGATGCTGAATATGGAGCTCTGAAGATGCAAGCTATTTCAGTGAAAGTGCTTGGATTTTCTGGGAATTTCTACCAAGGAATCCTGCCCATGCTGGGATAGTTTGATTTCCCCATAAAGCTAGCATTCAGGGCTGGAGGGATTAAATTGGTCATCAGGTGATGTTTTTTTTGCTCAGCTTCGCAAGGTAAAGCTTCAAGGTTTGAAATTTGTCCTGTGTGTTCCCCCAATTATATTATTTCAGTTTTTCCTTGCTACAGCTTTTTGCAGTGGAAATGTTTGCTCTGTGTTATTATGTTTCAGAAATATGTAACTGTACTTGAGTTAACAAGGCTCAAAATTAATAGGCATTCTGGTGTCTCAGTTCAGATGTTGAATTTTTGAGCTGCATTATATTTGCTAAAGACTATGGAGATTTTTACATCAGACTGAATACATATGTAATCATAAAATGATCATGGGTTTATGTGGGCAAGGGAAAAAATTTGGATGTTTGAATGCAAAGTTTCTCCTCTAGCCTCATGTTTTTGTTCAATTCAGCCTGACCTGGGATTCACTATGTAGTCTCAGGCTGGTCCCTAACTCACAGTGATCTGTTCTACCTCTGCCTCTTGAATGCTGGAATTAAAGGCATGTGCCAATATGCCCATCTGTTAATTAATTTTTAATGTATGTAATTGATATAAGATGTAATGAATATAAAATAATATGTGAATAAATGATTGTCAAAAATGTTTTAAGGGAAAAAAAAAAAAAGTTCTAGGTGTGATGACATACACCTTTAATTCTAGCACTCAGGAGGCAGAGGTAGGAGGATCACTGTGAATTCGAGGCCAGCCTGGAACTACAGAGTAAGTTCCAAGTCAGTCTGAGCTAGAGTGAGACCCTACTTAGAAAAGTCAAAAAAGGTGGGGGAGGAGAGGGCTAGAGAGATGTCTTAGAAGTTAAGGTGCTTGCCTATGAAACCTAAGTACCAGGTTTGGTTCCCCAGGACCCATGTAAGCCAGATGCACAAGTGGCACATGCATCTGGAGTTCATTTGCAGTAGCTAGAGGCACTGGTGTGCTCTCCCCCGCCCCTCTGTGTGTGTGTGTGTGTGTGTGTGTGTGTGTGTGTGTGTGTGTGCGCGTGTGTGTTGTATGTGTCTGTCTGCCTGTCTGCCTGCCTGCCTGTCTGATTCTGTCTCTTTCTCAAATATATAAATAAAACAAAAGAAGTTCTTAAAAAAATTAAGAATACATTTCTGGTAACCCTAAATGATAGTGTTTGGAGATGCACATCAGATGGCAAGAATATGAAGAAAAACAAGAAAATGATTAAAGCCATGAAGGCAAGCAGTTTCAGCAGGAGGAAGATGGTACCATCAAAAGGGTATTTCTGGAGTGGTTGACAAGTCTTTCTCATGAGAAAGATGGTAACTACAAGACTGTTTGTGGTAGGTGAGATTTGACAAAGAATCCAGGCCCAGATGATCCTCTGAAACAGTGTCTATTGTCTCCCTTAAAAGACTTGGGGAACATTGCAGAAGAGGGGCCAGAAGTACAAAAGAGCTAGAGGAAGGGGAGGCATGCTGTGGAATGCTGTCTTCTGGACATGACATGGCCACTGTGCCCATGAACTCACAGCAGCTGCGGTTACCTGCACAAGGCTGGCCCAGTGAACATTCCATCATGGATGGAAGAGAGACCCATGGTAGAGCTACTGGTAGCTAATGATCACATTCTATCATAGATGGTGGAGAGTCTTAGGGTGGAGTTATTTATTAGCAGTGAGTGGTTGCTAGGGGACAGGGAAAGATTTTCCTCAATGCTGTAGCCATTGATAATTTGCACATGCCTAAATAAACCTCTCACTCATGCTCATGCAAGCAACCCTAATTAAACTCTGTGGGACACATGCACACAGACAGACATCAATAGGGTCCCTTCTGCTGAAGACATTGCACGCTGCCAATGCAGAACATTGAGAGATCCAGTTGAATCTGAAAGGAAGCCAGTTGCCAGATGGTCTGCTCATATAGTGACATGTGCTGCTGGAGGAAAATGGCCAACAATGTTGTAAGCAAGCAGGGGACACTGCTATATGAAAACAACCAACCTGACAATATGTAAACACCTGTTGCAATAGTGACACGCAGCCTAGGTGGGCAATCAAGGGCTCTTTGATTGCCTATGAGATCCACTCAGTGGAAAGGAAACCATAACTGGAACTAGGAACCAAGTCAGAACCCTATGAAGACAAAGATAATGGACGCCAATGAGAAGCTCCCACTAGCCTTTGTTCAAAAGTGAGGCTACACCCATCAAAATCTCTCTAAATTAAGCCGGGCGTGGTGGCACACGCCTTTAATCCCAGCACTTGGGAGGCAGAGGTAGGAGGATCACTATGAGTTCAAGGCCACCCTGAGACTCCATAGTGAATTCCAAGTCAGCTGGGGCTAAAGTGAGACCCTACCTTGAAAAAAAAAAAAAAAAAACCTCTCTAAATTAACAATGCTTAACCCCTTTAATCTATGCTGATCTTACTCCCCCTTGGAGAATCTGTTTTTTGGTGTGTGTGTGTATGTGTGTGTGTGTGTGTATGTGTTTTTTCTCAGAAAATAGCAAGAACCAAGGACAACCATAATCTACCAACAAGACAATAGATAGCTGACTCCCTGACAGATGAACCACCCCTCACACAGAAGTAAGGGCCCAAGTGAAACCACAGAGGAACTGGGGTATGATCAAGATTGCTGCTTCCATAGCAAACTGTAGCCTGGACCTGGGTGATGCAGACAGACACTGGTGATACTCAAAACTCAACAAAGCAGAAATCCCGAAGCAGCTGAGAACTCAAAACTAAAGCAGTTAAACTACACCCACCAAAGCTCAGAGAAATTTACAGAAGAGGGGCCAGAAAGAATGTAAAGGGCTGGAGAGATGGCTTAGCGGTTAAGGCACTTGCCTGCAAAGCCAAAGGACCTTGGTTCAATTCCCCAAGACTCACATAAGCCAGATACACAAGGTGGTGCATGCGTCTGGAGTTCATTTGCAGTGGCTAGAGACCCTGGCGTGCCCATTCTCTTCCTCCTTCTCTCTTGATCTCTCTCTCCGTCTTTCTCTTTTGATCTCTCAAATGAACTAGTTAATTAACAAAAAAAAAAAGAAAAAGAAAAGAATGAAACCGGGTGTGGTGGCGCACACCTTTAATCCCAGAACACAGGAAGCAGAGGTAGGAGGATTGCCATGAGTTCAAGGCCACCCTGAGACTACATAGTTAATTCCAGTTCAGCCTAGACCAGAGTGAGACCCTATCTCAAAAACAAACAAACAAAAAAGAAAGTAAAAGCCACAGGGTGGGAAGTAAGATCCAGAGACAGACACATAGCCCTCCCCACAATGACAGACTGCTGCTCTCACAATTCATAACGCACATACATCTCAAAGATGAATACCAGCAACCCCACTGAGGAGAGCCCTCAGGGGAGTGGGGGAAAGGAGGAGGGAAATGATGATACCAACATATGATGTGTCCATACTAAGTTTCTACTTAATAAATAACAATAGTAATTAATAATAATAACAGGTAAATAGGATGTGACATGAGGAGAATGTAGGGTAAACTATTTTTCTTGATATTAAGATGGATGGAAGCCGGGCCTGATGGCGCACGCCTTTAATCCCAGCACTCAGGAAAGGTAGGAGGATCACTGTGAGTTCAAGGCCACCCTGAGACTCCATAGTGAATTCCAGGTCAGCTTGGACTAGAGTGAGACCCTAGCTTGAAAAATCAAAACAAAGATGGATGGTCTTAGCTGGGCGTGGTATGCACACCTTTAATCCCAGCACTCCAAAAGCAGAGGTAGGAGGATCACCATGAGTTCAAGCCACCCTGAGACTATATAGTGAATTCCAGGTCAGCCTGAGCTAGAGTGAGACCCTATCTCAAAAGACCAAATATATAAAATTGCCAAAAATTAAATTTTGCCAGGTGTGCTGGTGCTTGTTTTTAATCCCAGTACTCCAGAAGCCATGGTAGGAAGATCACTGTGAGTTGGAGGCCAGCCTGGGACTACAAATGAATGCCAAATCAGCCTTGCCTACCTCAAAAAATAAGTCCCGGGCTGGAGAGATGGCTTAGCGGTTAAGCGCTTGCCTGTGAAGCCTAAGGACTCCGGTTCGAGGCTCGGTTCCCCAGGTCCCACGTTAGCCAGATGCACAAGGGGGCGCACGCGTCTGGAGTTCGTTTGCAGAGGCTGGAAGCCCTGGCGCGCCCATTCTCTCTCTCCCTCTATCTGTCTTTCTCTCTGTGTCTGTCGCTCTCAAATAAATAAATTTAAAAAAAAATTAAAAAAAAAAAAAAGTCCCTACCTCAAAAAAAAATAAAAGGAAGAAAAAAAAAGAAAAGAAAGGAAGGCAGGCAGGCAGGCAGGCCGGGCACGGTGGTGCACGCCTTTAATCAGGAGGCAGAGGTAGGAGGACCACCATGAGATCAAGGCCACCCGGCGACTAGTAAATTCCAGGTCAGCTTGGACTAGAGTGAAACCCTACCTCGAAAAACCAAAAAAAAATTTTTAAAAGGAAAGAAAAGAAAAAGAAAGAAAGAAAAGGAAAAAAGAAAAAGAAATAAATCAATTTTAAAAAGACAACTTGAGGGCTGGAGAGATGGCTTAGCGGTTAAGCGCTTGCCTGTGAAGCCTAAGGACCCCGGTTCAAGGCTCAATTCCCCAGGACCCATGTTAGCCAGATGCACAAGGTGGTACATGCATCTGGAGTTCGTTTGCAGTGGCTGGAGGCCCTGGCACATACATTCTCTCTGTCCCTCTATCTGCCTCTCTCTCTCTTTCTGTGTCCATCGCTTTCAAATAAATAATTAAAAATAAAAAAATTTTTAAAAAGACAACTTGGGGGGCTAGAGAGATGGCTTGGCAATTAAGGCACTTGCCTGAAAAGCCAAAGGACCCAGGTTTGATTCCCCAGGACCCACACAAACCAGATGCACAAGGTGGTAAATGCGTCTGGAGTTCATCTGCAGTGGCTGGATGCTCTGGCATGCCCATTTTCTCTCTTTCTGTCTACCTGCCTCTTCTCTCTCTCTCTAATAAATAAATAAAAATAAAATATTTTTAAAAAGACAACTTGGGGCTGAAGAGATGGCTTAGTGGTTAAAGGCACTTGCCTGAGAAGCTTATGGACCCAAGTTCAATTCCCCAGAACCCACATAAACCAGATGTACATGATAGCACATGTGTCTGGAGTTCATTTGCAGGGCTAGAGGCCCTGGCGCACCCATTCTCTTTCTCTCTCATAAATAAATGAAACTAAAAAAATTAATAAATAAATAAAAAGACAGCTCATCCAGGGATGGTGGTACCTTTGGTCCTAGCTGAAGTTAGGAGGATCACCATGAGTTCCAGGCTAGCCTCAGGATAAAGAGTGTTCTAGGTCAGCCTAGGCTAGAATGAGACCCTGCCTCAGCAAAAAGAGAGAGAGAAAGAGAAAGAAAAAAAGAAAGAAAGAAAGAGAGAGAGAGAGAGAGGGAGGGAGGGAGGGAGGGAGGGAGGAAGGAAGGAAGGAAGGAAGGAAGAAAGGAAGCAAGCAAGCAAGCAAGCTATATATTTTTGACCTTTTCCCCCACATTTTTTTTCTCTAAAGGATAATTTCCAGCCTCCAGTTTCACTGTGCCTACTATGAACCAGCATTAGTCAGGAGTAAATAAAATACATTCTCCTCTCAAGAAGTTAATTATTTAGAGGATTAGCTAATCAAACAAGCTAATGGTGGCAATAAAATGTGCTTGGCTCCATAAGGAAACCATTGAGTTCTGTGATCAAGGCACCTTTACCCCGGAGCCACGGTTCCCCCACATGCAGCCCAGGTGTCCCTGCTATCTCGTCCCTCTCCGCCACAGCTTTCACCCACAAGATGAGCCCGAGCCCTACAAATCTACAAGTCTACAGGTCCTAAATGCAGCGCATGTGCAACACACACACAACCATAGCAAACAGCTTCTCTGTTTGGATGTGCAGAGTAGACACTACACAACTTACTCAAAGATAATTTCAAAAATTAGATATGAAAAAAAATATTCCTAATTTATTATTGTCACCTTTCCATCATGTAGTCAAGACAATTAAATTAACTCCAAAAAGATTATAGAACATGCTTTAGTTGAGGACCTACCCTTGGTAAGATAATTACTTCCCTGAAACTCTTTTATTGTTGGAGGTATCAGTGTGGCACAGTATTGCTAACAAATTTTTATGAAAAATCAGCTAGGAAATTTCTGGGCGTTTCTTAATCTTTTTAAAACAGACAAGAATAAAAAAAGAGCTTCCTGGGCTGGAGAGATGGCTTAGCGGTTAAGCGCTTGCCTGTGAAGCCTAAGGACCCCGGTTCGAGGCTCGGTTCCCCAGGTCCCACGTTAGCCAGATGCACAAGGGGGCGCATGCGTCTGGAGTTCATTTGCAGAGGCTGGAAGCCCTGGCGTGCCCATTCTTTCTCTCTCCCTCTATCTGTCTTTCTCTCTGTCTCTGTTGCTCTCAAATAAATAAATAAAATATTTTTAAAAAAAGAGCTTCCTTAGCCAGGCATGGTGGTACATGCCTTTAATCCCAGCACTTGGGAGGCAGAGGTTGTAGGATTGCCGGGTGTTTAAGGCCACCCTGAACTCCAGGTTAGCCTGGGCTAGAGCAAGACCCTACCTCAAAAAACAACAACAACAAAGGAGGAGGAGGAGAAGGAGACAGAGAGAAGAGAGAGCAGAGCAGAGCAGAGCAGAGCTTCCTTTAGTCCCAGCACTCACTCTGGAAGCAAAGCTAAGAGGATAACTGTGAGTTCCAGATTAGTCTGGGCTTCAGTAGAGCCTACCTCAAAAACAAACAAACAAAATAGCCAGCATGCTGACAATGAAAAGAAAGAGGAGCAATTCCAGGTAACACTACAGGGGCTGGATTACATCTCTAAGTATCTATGTGATAATATTAATGCCCCTATTGTTTAAGACACTGTGTCCTGGTACTCCTTGCTGAAAAACACTCCTGATACAGATAGATTACAACCCTACTGCTCAGCAATGTCACCTTAGTTCTAAAAATAATGTCCTAACCTGTAATAAGCAGTCAAAGTATATTTACTGAAAGAAAACAGTGAGTGGTTTTTAAGGCAAATACTAAATATCATACCTGGATTTGTAGGTAATAAACATTGTTTTGTATTTAATGTTTGTTCAGAATATAATTTCTCTGGGGTAAAATTATAAAATTAAAGCTTTATAAAAACAAAATAGGGCTTGGCGTAGTGGCACACACCTTTAATCCCAGCACGCAGGAGGCAGAAGTAGGAGGATTGCCATGAGTTCAAGGCCACCCTAAAACTGCATAGTGAATTCCAGGTCAGCCCAAGCTACAGTGAGACCCTACCTTGAAAAACCAAAAAGCATGTACCTTAAACTGTTTTTTCCTTGATTAAAAAAAAATTTAGAGTTATTATTTAAGGGAAAATAGAAACTCCCCAGTCCCCAAAATGTTCAGTCTGAATTGATATAAGCCAATAATTGTCATACAAATTCCTTTGCAAAATGATTTGTGTCAAGGCAAGAGAAGCAACTGTGGCCAGTGGAATGAATCTGATGGGGACCTTGGTACAGGTGTGATCAAGGAAGTGGTGCAGAGAAAAGCACAGTCTTCTCTCCAGTTCTTTCATGTGATATTGGGATACATAGCAGCTGATGCAGGTGAAAGATGAGGCCTGTGCATGGAGCCACTGCATTAAGCCTGGGACGTGAAAACCTTCCATTATGAATGAGCCAATCTCAGAACAGAGCCACCTACATCCTTCTGCCCACATGACAAAATAGGTCTATGTACTGAGTTACTTTTTTATTTTATTTTATTTTATTATTTTTTTTTTATGTAGGATCTCACTCTAGGTCAGGCTGACCTGGAACTCACTTTGAACTCTCAGCAATCTTCCTACATCTGGCTCCTGAATGCTGGGATTATAGGCATGCACCAGCAAGCCAGGCTGGTTTACCATATTTAATGGCGCTTTTTTAAAAATTATGCAGCCAAGAATATCCTAAGTCATAGGTGGGCTTAAGCTCTTTTTAAATGTGTACACACAAAAAGTAAAAAAATCCCAATGTAGCATTGTGCACACACTTTTAATCCCAGCACTCAGGAGGCAAAGATAGGATTGCCATGAGTTGGAAGCCACCCTGAGATTAACTGGTGAATTCCAGGTCAACCTGGGCAGGAGTGAGGCCTAACCTTGAAAAACCAAATGGAAAAAAAAGGTCCTGATGTGCTTATTCTTCCATCTGTAAGCACAGAAAATAATATCTGTTAAAAAGCATAAGAAAAATCATAACGAGGCCTGGTGGGAAAGCCTGTAATCCTGTCTAATCAGGTGGCAGGAGGATCCTAAATTCAAGGCCCACCTGCACAATAGAAAAAATGATATATTAAAATCAAAATATTTCCTGGGGCTTGAGAGATGGCTCAGCAGTTACGGTGCTTGCCTGCAAAGCCTAAGAACCTGGGTTTGATTCCCCAGTACCCACCTAATGCAGGTGCACAAAGTGGCTGTGCATGTGGGATTTGTTTACAGTAGCTAGAAGCCCTGGCATGTCCATTCTCTCTGTGTCTCTTTTCTCTCTTTCTCTCTCTTTCTTGGCTTGCAAATAAATTTTTTTTAAAAAATGTAGAGAGCTGGAGAGATGACTCAGTGGTTAAGGCACTTGCATGCAAAACCTAATGACCTGGGTTTGAGTCACCCAACACCCATGTCCTTTTTTTAAAAATGTGATTCAAGTGTCCCCCATAAATTTATGTGTTCTGAATGCTAGGTCCCCAGCTGGTGGCAATATGGAAATTGGAGCCTCCTGGAGGTGATGTATTGTTGGGGCAGGCTTATGGGTGTTATATCCAGCTTCCCCTTGCCAGTGGTTGGCACACTCTCCTGCTGTTGTTCACCTGATGTTGGCCAGTAGGTGATGTTCACTCTTCTCATGCCATCATTTTCCCCTGCTATCACGGAGCTTCCCCTGAAGCCTGGAAGCCAAATCAACCTTTTCATCCCACAAGCTGCTCTAGGTCAGGTGTTTTCGGCCAGCAACGTGAAGCTGACTGCAACACCACATAAGCCAGATACAAAAGTGGCACATGCATCTTAAGTTTGTTTGCACTGGGTAGAGGCTCTGGCATGCCTATACTGTATATCTCTCACTGTCTGCATCGCTCTGCTTGCAAAAAAAAATAAAAATACATTTTAAAATATTTTCAATTTTGTTTCTCAAGGATAAAATCAAAACCATGGGATAACTGTTTCAGACAAGTTCTGAAATACTATATTAAAGGTTTATAATCTGACATCTAAGTAGTAAGGTGAAAACTAGCAAAAAAAAAAAAACCCAGATAATGATTTAAAATTCTCAAAGATACTCTATGAGAATTTTAGAAACTAATCATTAGGGCTGGGGAAATGGATCAGTGGTTCAGGCATTTGCCTACAGGGCCTAATAACCCAGGGTTCAGTTCCCTGGTACCCACGTGAAGCCAGATGCACAAGTTGGCACATGCATTTGGAGTTTTTTTGCAGTAGCTAGAGGACCTGGTGTACCCATTCTCCGCCCCCCCCCACTCCTCTCTCTCTTTACCTCTCTCTCTATCCTTGCAAATTAATAAATAAAAAAGAAAGAAACTAATCATTAATATCTATTATGAACAGAGCATTGTGCTGAGAAAGAGGGAGAGAATGGGTATCCCAGGGCCTCCAGCCCCTACAAATGAACTCCAGATGCATGTGCCACTTTGTGCCATCTGGCTTAACATAGATACTGGGCATCATTCTCTGGTTCTTAGGCTTTGCATGCAAGTGCCTTAACTGCTAAGCCATCTCTCCAGCCCAAAACCTTTATATATTTTTTTTTAATGGGCAGGGTCTCACTCTAGCCCTGACTGACCTGGAACTCACAATGTAGCCCAGGCTGACCTGGAACTCATGACACTCCTCCTATGGCAGCCTTCTTCTTGCTGGGATTCCAGGTGTGAGTCACCACACCCAGCTAGCATTTACGCTCGCGTGTTACATCACATTTGCTTCCTCAGTGCTGGAAAGGTATGTGAAAGACACTCAAGAACAAAGAAACCTGACAACAGGGAAGTTGAGGAAAAGAATAACAAAAATAGGTGGGTCTGGCTGCTTGAGAAGAGGCAGGAGGACTGTAAATTCAAGATCTGCCTGAGCTACAAAGTTAGTTCAAACCCCTTAGTGAAGACTTATCTCAAACACGTGAAAAAGTGGCTGCGGATCTAGCTCAGTGGTAGAGAATGTGTGAAGCACTAGATTCACTCCCTAAAATTAAAATTAATAACAAGGGCAGGAGAGATGGCTTAGCAGATAAGGCACTTGCCTGCAAAGCCAATAGACCCAGGTTTGATTCCCAGGACCCACTTAAAGCCGGATGCAAAAGGTGGCACATGCACCTGGAGTTTGTTTACAGCTGCTAGAGGCCCTGGCATGCCCATTCTCACACCCTCTCTCTCTTTCAAATAAATAAATAATAAAATATTTTTAAAAAATAATAAAAACCCTGGTGTGGTGGTGCACACCTTTAATCCCAGCACTAGGGAGACAGAGGTAGGAGGATCATAGCCACCCTGAGACTACATGGTGAATTCCAGGTTGGCCTGGCTAAAGCAAGACCCTACCTCAAAAAAGTTAAAAATAAGCTTTGAGCCCCGTCCCGCTGCTTTTCGGGCCCGTGCCGCGCCGTTCCTCCCGCCCCTCCGCGACCATGTTCATCCCCTGCACCGACTCGGCCCCGACCTGACGGGCTTTACCCTCCTCATGCCAGCTGTATCCGTTGGAAATGTTGGCCAGTTTGCAATGGATCTAATCATTTCTACACTGAATATTAAGATTGGTTATTTCTATACTGACTGCCTTGTGCCAATGGTTGGAAATAATCCCTATGCAACTGCAGAAGAGAATTCAGCAGAACTCAGCACAAATACTGAAGTGCTCCTTTCCGGTACCTACTTACACCTTCCACGCAGAAGAGTGTTCAAAGCAAAATGAAGAACCTTAACTGGCAAGAAATGGAAAAAAGTCCCTGTATTCCTGAAATGAAAGATTCTGAACTTTGTATCCGTATTCCTGGAGGTGGTATCACAAAAACACTGTATGATGAAAGCTGTTCAAAAGGAATCCAGATGGCAGTCCTGCTGAAATTCGCTTCAGAAGGGGTCAATATTCCAGATCCAGTAGGTCTTGTCCAGTATCTGAATGAGTGGCTTCAGATAACCAAGCCCTGTAGTGACTCCAAACCCTCTACTCTGCCATGGAAGTTCCCAAGTTCTTGGAGGCTGCTCTTTGGTAGTGGGCTTCCCCCTGCACTGTTCTGATCTGCTTTCAGTCTTATGCCGCATATCCCAAGACAGTTATTACCAACACAGCTGGTAAATATGCTACCAAATGTGTGTTATTCCAGAAAACCTCAAAGCACCGGAGTTAACAAAAAAAAAAAAAAGTTGCTGTCTGTCATCCTGTATAATAAATATAAATTTTTTATAATAAAAAAAAATAAATAAGCTTTGAGGGAGGGAAGAAAAGAGGAAAAAGGAAGGAAGGGAAGGAGGAAGAGGGAGGGAAGGAGAGGAGGGAAGGAAAGTCTAGTTTATAATGTGTTACACAATTTGGACTTGAATCAAGAAAGATACCCCCTAGCATTGTGGCGCATGCCTTTAATTCCAGCACTGGGGAGGCAGAGGCAGGAGGATCACCATGAGTTTGAGGTCACCCTGAGACTACAAGTGGATTCCAGGTCAGCCTGAGCTAAAGTGAGACCCTACCACAAAAAAGAGAGAGAGTTTCCTTAGATTGTCTACAGCCATACCCAATCTCATCTGATTTTCTTTAGATAATTTTTTTCTACTTACTCTGGTTGGTACTAATGAAAACTTTGGTATGTTATGATCATATATAACATCTAAACCAGGGCTGAGGAAATGGCTTAGCAGTTAAGGTGTTTGCCTGTGAAGTCTAAGGATCCTGGTTCGATTCCCCAGGACCCATGTACGCCAGATGCACAAGGGGACACATACATCTGGAGTTCGTTTGCAGTGGCTAGAGGCCCTGGTGTGACCATTCTTTCTTTCTGCCTATTTATCTCTCCCTCCCTCCCTCCCTCTCTCTCTCTCTCTCTCTTTCTCTCTCTCTCTCTCTCAAAAATAAATAAATAAAATTAAAAAAAAAAAAAAACTAAACCACCCAGAGGCCAGCAGCACATATTTTAATGAAGTTTACACCTACTGCAACCCTGAACACATAGAAGACTGAAAACAAGGCTTTAATCTGTCTACCAGCCAGTTTCCTAAACCTGTCACTAAATTCTATGAACCCACTATCCAAAACGTTGGCAAAGTGAAGGCTTTGTTGCACAAGTGATACCCACACTGCATCCACTGCCATGACCACTGGGTAAAATAAAGAGTTCCATTGTTTCAGTTGGTTGACCTAGCAACTTAGTGAGAAAGGTTTTCTTTCTAATAATTTAGTAGATGAGATGAGAAGAAAATAAAATGAGGATGTTAAAGTAGAAGTACTTCAAAGTAGAGCTTAAGCACTCTGCAGTTTGGCTGGCCTGGCTTTGAACCCTGGCTCTGGGCACTTAGTAAATCAATTTAACCTCAAACAACTCAATTTCCCCACTTAGAAGAAAACGGTAATAATAGCATTCAAACTTCGCAAGCTGCTACTTGACCCTCAGTATACATTCTTCTCTAGGATGTGTTTTTTTTGTTGTTGTTTTTTTGTTTTTTTCCAAGATAGGGTCTCACTCTAGCCCAGGCTGACCTGGAATTCACTATGTAGTCTCAGGGTGGCCTTGGACTCACAGTGATGCTCCTACCTCTGCCTCCCGAGTGCTAGGATTAAAGGCGTGCACCACCATGCCCAGCTTCTCTAAGATTTTTAACTGGACACATGAATGACTGGTATAAAAAAAAATCCACAACTAGCCCATGCCATGTAAGTCTAGGCGAGGCATAAAAATGACACCACTGGGAAGTGGCTTCCTCCTTCTCCCTCCTTCCCCATCTAGAACATGTACATGATGGCAGGAGACCAACGGCTTTCTTTATGAGATAATCCTGGGGAAAAGACACTGAATCTGCTTTCCTTTCCTATCAACCCAGGCTGACTTCTGTACTGTGTAAAAAGGAAAAAAGAATAAATTATCTGAGTGAGGTGTGCTGCCCCACACCTTTAATCTCAACCCTGGGGACGCTGAAGGTTGCCATGAGTTCAAAGCCATCCTAGGCTACAGAGTGAGCTCAAGGTCAGCCTAGGTGAGAGTGAGATTCCTCTTCACAAAGGAAGAGGAGGGGGCTGGAGGGATGGCTTACTGGTTAAGGCATTTGCCTGCAAAGTCAAAGGACCCAGGTTCAATTCCCCAGTACCCACATTAGCCAGATGCATAAGGGGGCACACGTGACTGGAGTCCATTTGCAATGGCTGGTGGCCCTGGCACACCCATTCCCCCCCCCCCCGTCTTGCTCTGTCAAATAAATAAAAATAAATTTTTTAAAAAAAGGAAGAGGAGGGTTGGAGTGATGGCTCAGTGGTTAAAGTTGCTTGCTTGCAAAGCCTCATGGCCCAGGTTTGATTCCCCCGTACCCATGTAAAGCCAGAGTTTGCAGTGGCAAGCATCCCTGGCATGTTCCATTCATATTCTCTCTGTGTCTCTTTTGCTCTTTCTTTCTGCTTGTAAACAACTTTTTAAAAAAATTTTAAAAGAAGGGTTGTAGAGATTGCACAGTGGAGTGGTTAAGGTGCTTGCCTACAAAGCCTAATGACATGGGTTTGACTCCCCCAGTACCTACACATCCAGATACATAAAATGGCTCATGCATCTGGAGTTTGCAGCAGCTAGAGGCCCTGGAGTTTTCTCCCTCCACCCCTCTCTCCTTGCAAATCAATACATAAATTATGTTTTAAAAAGAAGCAGAAGCCAGGCGTGGTAGCACGTGCCTTTATCCCAGCACTTGTGAGGCAGAGGTAGGACTGCTGTGAGTTTGAGGCCACCCTGAAACTACATAGGGAATTCCAGGTCAGCCTGGGCTAGAGTGAGACCCTACCTCGAAAAACAAAAAGAGAGAGACACAGGGAGAGAGAAGGAGAGGAAGAGAAAGAAACAGATAACAAACCTAATCCTAATTGATTATACTATTATATATCATGCACCAACCCTAATTTCCATTGTTAGTTAAGAAAAATATTATAGGGTAAATATTCAGAAATATAAAATACATCTGGACTATCTGACGTTTCATGCCAGTGACATTAAATAATTTTAAAGATACCTACCATGGGACAGAATACATTATCTCCAGTAAAGAGGTCACATAGACCTGGAATAGTTCCTAATCCCCATGGTAACCACACACTTTCTTACACCAAGTGTTGTCTAGTGTTCTCAGTCTGAAGGACTCTGAATTTTAATGAGAAATTTAAAGTGGAAAATAAAGGTATGTATATGTGTGTGTGTGTGTGTGTGTGTGTGTGTGTGTGTGTGTGTGTATAATATCACATATATATGATAACTTGTAAATCAAAATCCTTTGATTTATGATAACCTCAATAAGAATAGTACTAGGGACAAATTAAACAGAAATAAACCCTAAAAGCTCTGAACAAAGACTATTATTTTATATGTGTGGTTGTGTGTGTGTTGGTGAATACGGATGCACATGTGCCACAGTGCGTGTGTGGAGACCTGAGGACAGTCTCAAAGGTTGGTCCTCACCTTGCGCCTCAGGCAGGGTCTCTCTGGCATTCATGGCTGCACATAGCAGGCTAGCTGGCTCACACTTCCAGATTCTCCTGACCCTCCCTTCCTTCTCTCCCCAGGTTTAAGGTGGCGAGACACTGGTGCTATGCGCACCCGGCTCTATGTGGACTCTGGAGATCCAAACTCGGGTCATTAGGCTTATACATCAATCACTTTGCCCACAGAGTCACCTCTCCAGCCCTGCACATGAGTTCTATCCTTGTGTAATTTTTCACCAGATGTTGACATCTCTTAAAAGTGATAATTCTGGGGACAACTCAGAAGGTATCATGGTGCTGGAAAGAAGTGACTGGAGTGCTCCATACTGTAATATCTCTATCACACCTTCCAAGGCTCGGGGTCTAATGCAGAAGAGGTGGCAGAAAGAAAGGAAGGGTAGGACTCCTTACAACATGCTCCCCCCCCCACACACACACACACAAAATGGCCTGGATATCCATGACCTCACAGTGCCTGACACTACCTACGCAAGACCATCATAAGAGGAGGAAAAGATCATAAGATCAAAATAAAAGAGAGACTGATTGAAATAGGGAGGGGATATGATGTAGAATGGAGTTTCAAATGGGAAAGTGAGGGGGGAGAGGGTATTACCATGGGATATTGTTTATAGTCATGGAAGTTGTTAATAAGAATTTGAAAAGAAAAAGTGATAATTCTGGCCAGGCGTGGTGGTGCATGTCTTTAATCCTAGCACTCAAGAGGCAAAGGTAGGAGGATCACCATGAGTTCAAGAATAGTCTGGGACTACATAGTGAATTCCAGGTCAGCCTAGGCTAGAGTGAGACCCTACCTCAAAAAAAAAAAAAAAATGATAATTGGGGTCTGGAGAGATGGCTCAGCAGTTAAAGTGCTTACCTGCAGAACCTAATGACTAGTGTTGGATTCCCCAGGATCCTCATAAAGCCAGATGCACAAGGTGGCACATGCATCTGGAGTTCATTTGCAGTGGCTACAGGCCCTGGCATGCCCATTCTCTCTCTCTCTCTTCTCTCTCTATCTTGCTCTCTCTGTCTCACTCTGCTTGCAAATAAATAAATAATATTTTTAATTTGCTAGCTCCATTATCAAACACCAGGGCTTCTATGGTGACCCTTGTGAATATTTACATCAAAAGAGATGAGTAGTGGCTAGAGAAGTGGTTCAGAGGTTAAGTGCTTGCCTGCAAAGCCTAGCAACTCTGGTTCTATTCCCTAGTACCCACATAAAGCCAGATGTACAAAGTGGCACATACATCTAGAGGTTTTTTTATTTTTTTTTAATTAATTATTTATTTATTTATTTATTTATTTATTTATTTGAGAGTGACAGACACAGAGAGAAAGACAGATAGAGGGAGAGAGAGAGAGAACGGGCGCGCCAGGGCTTCCAGCCTCTGCAAACGAACTCCAGACACGTGCATCTGGCTAGCGTGGGACCTGGGGAACCGAGCCTCGAACCGGGGTCCTTAGGCTTCATAGGCAAGCGCTTAACCACGAAGCCATCTCTCCAGCCCGAGGTTTTTTTATTTTTTGAAACCCTGGCAGGCCCATTCTCATTATCTAATCTCTCCTTATAAATAAATAAATAATAATATAAATAAATAAATAATTTTAAAAATTAACAGGGATAAATAGAGACGATAAAAGTCACATGTCAGTTGCCGGGTGTGGTGGCACACGCCGATAGCCCCAGCACTCGGGAGCCAGGGGAGGAGGATCATAGTGAGTTTGAGGCCACCCTGGGACTACACAGTGAGCTCCAAGTCAGCCTGGATGAGAGTGAAACCCTACCTCGAAAAACTAAAAAAAATAAATAAATAAAATAAAAAGTCACCTGTCAGTTCACTACAGTTTGCACTGCTAATAAGTGCATGTCAGGTTAGGTTTAGAATTTAGAAAATACTTCCTCTCTTCCCAGCTGAATTTCACAACAGCAGGTAAGGGCTGTCATTTCTCACCAGACGAGGGAAACGCTAATAGTAAGCTGACTGGCTGAATGGCTGACTTACTGGAACTCACTTTCTACTAACAGGGTAAAGGCGTTGGACATTCCAAGTGTGGCCCATACACTTGGCACAAGGTTGTTTCCTGCTACGTAGTTCAATTACAGTCCAATGTATGACTCAATTGAATTAAAAATTTAGGCCATGACAATGAAATACAGGTCAGTCTACTAAATTCTAAGTAAGCTATTAAATAATTCATGTTCTGAATCAATGCTGAAACCATAGTTAATGTACAACTGTTACACTTAATTTGGAAAACAATAAATGAGAAAATTAGAAAACTATAGATATAGTTCCTGAAATCAAACATTAATTTATCATTAAGGTACAACCTGTTTAGATTTAAGATTATTATCAATTGTTTTTGTTTTTATTTTTATTTTTTATTTTGTTTTGTTTTTGTTTTTGTTTTTTATTTTTGTTTTTCAAGGTAGGGTCTTGCTCTAGCCTAGGCTGACCTGGAATTCACTATATAGTCTCAGGCTGGCCTCGAACTCACAGCAATCCTCTTACCTCTGCCTCCCAAGTGCTGGGATTAAAGCTGTGTACTGCCATGCCTAACCCTTACATTAAGATATCTGTGAGCACATTTTGCTATGAGGACTTGAAATGGACTTGAAATAAGCACTCCACATACTGTAACTCAAGAGACCATCATTTCTACATTCCAGCTACATAAACCTGTGGAATGACATAATATGCCTTCCACCTGTAATCTATTGAGGGGGCCTCAACATCTGAATCCAACGAACCTTAAACCAACAGATAGTAGAGCTGGTAGCGCACATCTTTAATCCCAGCACTCGGGAGGCAGAGGTAGGAGGATAGCTGAGTGTTCAAGGTCACCCTGAGACTACATAGTAAATTCCAGATCAGCCTGAGCTAGAGTGAGACTCTACCGCAACAAAACAAAACAAGAAAAGAAATATAAATCCAGCTGGGCGTGGTGGTGCACACCTTTAATACCAGCACTCGGGAGGCAGAGGTAGGAGGATCGTCATGAACTTGAGGCCACCCTGAGACTTCATAGTGAATTCCAGGTCAACCTGGGCTAGAGTAAGACTCTACCTCAAAAAAAAAAAAAAAAAATACACACACACACACACACACACACACACACGTAGCTTTATAGTTGTTAAACAAAAACTAACCACAACCACAGGTCTCTCACTAGGATTTTGCACTCATACTTTTCTGTTTCCTTCTAGATGCATTCTCTCTCTCGTTCTCTCTCTTTTTAAATTTTGTTTTGTTTTGTTTTTACAGTAGTGTCTTGCTCTAACCCAGGCAGACCTGGAATTCACCATGTAGTTTCAGGGTGGCCTTGAACTCATGGCAATCCTACTACCTCTGCCTCCTAAAACCTGGGATTAAAGGCATGTGCCCTACCCTCCCCCGCCCACACACACATGTGCCTAGCACCCTCCAGATTTTTTGTTTTTGTTTTTTTTTAATTTGCAAGAAGAGAGATGCAGACAGAGAATGGGTTTGCCAGGGCCTCCAGCCACTACAAACAGACACCAAATGCATACACCTCTTTGTGCATCTGGCTTTATGTGGATACTGGGGAATTGAACTTGGGTTGTTAGGCTTTGCAGGCAAGGACTTTAACCACTAAGCCACTTCTCCAGTCCTGCATTCTTTTTTTTAATCTTTAGTTTTCCACAATCTTTTTATGTGAGAGTAAAACATCCCATTAATTTTTATTTGTCCATTCTCAGACATGTTGACCTCTGCTTTCAGAAGACTAATATTACTAATAACTAGGAAAAAATAGCAAAACTCTAAAAGTGAAAATAGACATCTGAAAAGTATCTTGGTACATTAATAAACCTGTGGCCCATGCTCGTTATATCATTGTCAATGGGGCCTGGGACAAGGTTACTGTTCTTTTTGAGTATATCCAGGGGGCAAAGAGACCATTTAATTTGATTATATGTCACAGAAGTGCACTACGTGGAACATTTTTTTTAACACACCAAGGATAATTCTAAGTATGATATGGATACATATGTGTGACCTGTCTCAAGAAAGAAATGGTGAGGCAACTCAAAATAAAAGTAGGGGCCTGGGCTGGAGAGATGGCTTAGCGGTTAAGTGCTTGCCTGTGAAGCCTAAGGACCCCGGTTCAAGGCTCGGTTCCCCAGGTCCCACGTTAGCCAGATGCACAAGGGGCGCACGCGTCTGGAGTTCTTTGCAGTGGCTGGAAGCCCTGGCGCGCCCATTCTATCTCTCTCCCTCTATCTGTCTTTCTCCCTGTGTCTGTCGCTCTCAAATAAATAAATAAATAATGAACAAAAAAAAAAAAGTAGAGGCCTGGAGAGATGGCTCAGTGGGTAAGATGCTTGCCTGCAAAGCCTAAGGACCCAAGTTTGTCTCCCTAATACCCAAGTAAAGCCAGATGCACAAGGTGCCACATGCATCTGGAGTTTGTTTGCAGTGGCTAGAGGTCCTGGCACACCTATTCTCTCTTTCTCTCTCTCTCAAATAAATAAAATATTTTTGAAAAAAGGAAAAGGTTCAAACTAAAGGCTTGAGCCGGGTGTGGTGGCGCATGCCTTTAATCCCAGCACTCAGGAGGCAGAGGTAAAAGCATCACCATGGGGGCGGGGCAGCTGTCGCCCGGGAGCCGAGGTTTGGTGCTGGGAGTCATGGCGGCGCGCCGAGCTCTGCACTTCGTGTTCAAAGTGGGAAACCGCTTCCAGACGGCGCATTTCTTCCGGGATGTCCTGGGGATGAAGGCCTTATGATGGGAAATGGAGTAAGACAATGGTGGGATTTGGGCCTGAGGACGATCATTTTGTTGCAGAGCTGACATATAATTATGGCATTGGAGACTATAAGCTTGGCAATGACTTTATGGGAATCACTCTCGCCTCCACCCAGGCTGTCAGCAATGCCCGGAAGCTGGAGTGGCCACTCCGCGAAGTTGCAGAAGGAGTTTTTGAAACTGAGGCCCCAGGAGGATATAAGTTCTATTTGCAGGATCGCAATCTGCCCCAGTCAGATCCGGTAGTAAAAGTAACTCTGGCAGTGTCTGACCTTCAGAAGTCCTTGAACTACTGGTCTAATCTACTGGGAATGAAAATTTATGAACAAGATGAGGAGAAGCAAACAGCTTTGCTGGGCTATGCAGATAACCAGTGTAAACTGGAGCTACACGGCATCAAGGGTGCAGTGGATCATGCAGCAGCTTTTGGAAGAATTGCCTTTTCATGTCCTCAGAAAGAGTTGCCACACTTAGAAGACTTGATGAAAAGGGAGAAACAGACCATCCTAACTCCCCTGGTGAGTCTGGATACTCCAGGGAAGGCCACAGTGCAAGTGGTCATCCTGGCTGACCCTGATGGACATGAAATTTGCTTTGTTGGGGAAGAAGCCTTCTGAGAACTTTCTAAGATGGACCCAAAAGGAAGCAAATTACTGGATGATGCAATGGCAGCAGATAAAAGTGATGAATGGTTTGCTACAAGAAATAAACCAAAAGCTTCAGGTTAATGGGAGATATCATGTAAACAAGCCTTGATGATTCCTGTCAAGCGTCTATGAGGCCTGATGTGGCTGTTGACAAAAAAAAAAAAAAAAAAAATGCTCGTACATGGGCCTGAGAAATGGCTTAGCAGTTAAGGCACTTGCCTTCAAAGCCAAAGGACCTTAGTTCAGTTCCCCAGGGCCCACATAAGCCAGATGCACAAGGTGGCACATTCATCTGAGGTTCGTTTGCAGTGGCTGGAGGCCCTGGTGCGCCCGTTCTCTCTCCCTCTCCCCATCGCTCACTCCCCTCTCTCTCTCCCTCTCATACACACACACACACACACACACACACACACACACACACACACACACTGCCTCTTTCTCTTTCTCAAATAAATAAAGAAAAAATTTTAAAATGCAAAAAAAAAAAAAAAGCATCACCATGATTTCAAGATCACCCTGAGATTACATAGTGAATTCCAGGTGTATGCCTTTAATTCCCAGCACTTGGAAGGCAGAGGTAGGAAGATTGTGAGTTTGAGGCAATCCTGAGACTACATATTGTATTCCAGATCAGCCTGTGCCTAGAGCAAGACCCTACCTCAAAACAAACAAACAAACAAGGAAAAAAAAAACAACTAAACATTTTCACTAAAATAAAAAATGAAATTTTGGGGGCTGGAGAGAGTACTCAGTGGTTAGGGTGTTTGCCTACAAAGCCTAATGACCTGAGTTTGATTTCCACAGTGCCCATGTAAACCAGATGCACAAGGTGGTGCATGTGTCTGGAGTTTGTTCTCAGCAGCTGAAGGCCCTGGTGTGCCTATTTCTCTATCTCTGTCTTTCCTCTCTCTCTCTCTCTCTCTCTCTCTCTCTCTCTCTCTGCTTACAAATAAATAAATAAAAACATTTTAATAACTGGCCAGGTGTGGTGGTGCAGTTTTAATCTCAGCATTGAGGAGGCAAAGGTAGGAGGATCACTCTGAGTTCAAAACCGGCCTGAGACTACATAGTGAATAACAGGTCAGCCTGAGCTAGGGTGAAACCCTATTTCAAAAGAAGAAAAATTTTTTAATTAAAATTGCAGGTTTTTTTTTTTTCTTATGTCAGTTGTTAGCATACAAAGTACAAGTCTCGCATGTCATCTGCTGAGGCTGTTCGGGCCCACAGACATGGAATCCTCCTCAGAGCTCTAGGGTCCAGCCACCCACGCTGCTCCTCGTGCTCCCCGTGGTAGTGGCAGCTGCCTGCAGCTCTCTGTTGGCTCCCTTTCCAGTCTCTGGTACCTATGTAACAATTCCCTACGAAAATCCTGTCTTGAAGGAATTGGTGTGGCTTCCCTGCCCAAATAAGACCCAATAGAGATTAACTAGCCTGTGTATGTTATGATCGCTTGGAGTTAAAGATTAAGGACAGAACATTTCGCTTACTTTGAGTTGTCAGTTGTTCGAACTCCTCTTCTGGTACCAGAAAATAAGACTGATTCTCTTTTTTTTAAGTTGGTTTTTTTTTTTTTTTTTTTGGTTCATTTTTGTTTATTTATTTGAGAGTGACAGAGAGAGAGAGGCAGATAGAGACAGAGAGAGAATGGGCACACCAGGGCTTCCAGTCACCGTAAACAAACTCCAGACTCATGCGCCCTTGTGCATCTGGCTAACGTGGGTCCTGGAGAATCGAGCCTTGAACTGGAGTCCTCAGGCTTCACAGGCAAGCGCTTAACTGCTAAGCCATCTCTCCAGCCCAAGACTGATATTCTTAACTTCAACTCCTAACTTTTATTGCCTGAGAAATTTCCAGAGGCTTTCTGTTACAAATTGCTAATTACAAAGTTAAAATTCATGAGGCTGGGGAGCTGGCTCAAAACTTAGAGGTGATTGCTTGCAAAGCCAGACAGCCTAGGTTTGATACCCCAGTACCCATGTAAAGCCAGATGCACAAGTTGGCCCATGCATCTGGAGTTTGTTTGCAATGGCAAGAGACCCTGGTGTACCCAGTGTCTCTCTCCCTTTCTTTCTTCCTCTCTCCCACTGCAAAAACTACTTAAAAATATATTTTAAAGATGGGTGTGGTGTCGCATGCCTTTAATCCCAGTACTCAGAAGGAAGAGGTGGGAGGATCACCGCAAGTTCAAGGCTACCCTGAGACTACAGAGTGAATTACAGGTCAGCCTGAGCTACAGTGACCAAATATATATATATATATATATATATATATATATATATATATATATATATATATATATATATATATATATATATATATATATAAAAGAAAAAGAAAAAAACAAAGTTGGGGCTGGAGAGATTGCTTAGTGGTTAAGGCACATGCCTGTAAAACCTAAGGACCTATGTTCAATTCTCCAGGTCCCACGTAAGCCAGATGCACATGGTGGCACAGGCATCTGGAGTTTGTTTGCAGTGGCTAGAGACCCTGGTGTGCCCATTCTCTCTCTCTCTCTCTCTCTCTCTCTCTCATAAATAAATAAATAGAATTAAAATCTTTTTTAAAAATTTATGGGCTGGAGAGATGGCTTAGCCATTAAGGCACTTGTCTTTAAAGCCTAAGGATCCAGGTTCAATTCCCCATATGCCATGTAAAGCCAGATGAACAAGTTGGCATGTGAGTCTGGAGTCCATTTGCAGTGGCTAGAGGCACTGACATGCCCATTCTCTTTCCCTCTCTCTCTCACCCTCTCTAAAAGAAATAAATAAACATATATATATATATATATATATATATATATTTTATTCTATATATATATATATATATATATATATAAATGTTCACATTCTTTTCTTGCCAGGCATCATGGTTCACATCTGTAATCCCAGCACTAGGAAGGCAGAGGTGGGAAGATCACTGGGAGACTACATAGTGATTTCCAGATCAGCCTGTGCTATAGTGAGACCCTGCCTCAAAAAAACAAAACACAAAAAATTCTTTTCTTGTTTTGTTTTGTTTTTCGAGGTAGGATCTCACTCTGGCCAAGGCTGACCTGGAATTCACTATGTCGTCTCAGGGTGGCCTTGAACTCACTGCCATCCTCCTACCTCTGCCTCCCAAATGCTGGGATTAAAGGCATACGCCACCACACCTGGCAAAATTCTTTTCTTAAAAATGAGTGAGCCACAGGGTCTATTGCAGAAGAGGTGGCAGAAAGATTGTAAGAGCCAAAGGAAGTGTTGGACTCCTTACAATGTGCTCTCCCCACACACAAAATGGCCTGGATATCCATGACCTCACAGTGCCTGACACATAAGAGGAGGAAAGATGATGACATCAAAATAAAAGAGGGTCTGATTGAGATGGGGAGGGGATATGATGGAGAATGGAGTTTCAAAAGGGGAAGAGAGGGAGGGAGGGTATTACCATGGGAATTTTTTTATAAATAAATATTTTATTTTTGTTTTTTTCTTTTCAAAATTTTTTTTCTCAATTTTTATTAACATTTTCCATGATTATAAAAAGTATCCCATGGTAATAACCTCCCTCCCTCCCTTGGGAATTTTTTATAATCATGGAAGTTGTTAATAAAAATTTGAAAAAAAAAAATGAGTGAGCCAGCCAGGCATGGTGGTGTACACTTTAATCCCAGCACTTGGGAGGCAGAGGTAGGAGGATCGCCATGAGTTGGAGGTCACCCTGAGACTACATAGTGAATTCCAGGTCATTCTGGGCTAGAGTGAGACCCTACCTCTGAGAAAAAAAAAAAAAGAGTTTGCCGGGCATGGTGGTGCACGCCTTTAATCCCAGCACTCAGGAGGCAAAAGTAGGATCACTGAGAGTTCAAGGCCACCCTGAGACTATACAGTGAATTCCAGGTCAGCCTGGGGTACAGCGATACCCTACCTCAAAAAAAAAAAAAAAAAAAGAATGAAAGAGAGCCAAAGGATGATGGTTGAGCAGTTAAAGGCACTTGTTTATAAAGCCTGACTGTGCCAGTTCAATTCCCAAATACCTTCATAAGGCCAGACACACACAGACACACGAAGTCGCACATATGCCTGGAGTTTTTGCTATGGCAGGAGGCCCTAGTGTACCCATTCTCTCTTTCTTCTTCTCTCTCTCTCTCTCTCTCTCTCTCTCTCTCTCTCTCTCTCTCTCTCTCTCTCTCCCTCTCCCTCTCTCTCTCTCCCCCCCACTCTCTCTTATAAATAAATAAATAATATACTTTAAAATGAATGAAATATTGAGGTCAGGGGAAGAGATTGAGTAAAGGAAAGGTGGAGGGAGGGCTAATCAAAATCTAAGAGGATATAAAGAAATCATATGGAAACCTGCTTCTTTGGACAATGGAACACTCAGGAGCCGTAGATTCTTGCTAGAAAATTTTCAGTACCAGGGATGGGATACCTTCCAGTAAGTTGTTGGCCACGGAGGTCCCTGATGCCCCCAAAACGTTATAGGCCATTGCCAAGGCACTTGGTTTCACACCAGGAAGAGATGGTAAGATCCTGTTGCTGAAGACTCCACATACTTGGGCTGCAAGGCCACTGAGAAATCCTGCTGGAACTGAGCTGATAACCTCCTCCATGTAGACCAGCTGATAGAAAGCTGGAAGAAGCCATTCTTCATGGCAGTTCAATGGGAAAAAGAGAAATAACCAGTGAAGATACTCAACAGCAGATACTACAAGCCTTAAATTTGGCCAGCCAGGCGATGAGCCAATGGGTACAATAGTGGCACATCTGTTATGGGGGAAACCAACCAACCACTCTCTAATTAGACTGGAGGCCCGCTCCATGGGAGGGAATACATCCCTAATACAACAAAGGTAGTCATGAGCCGTAGGGGTGTAACGTCTGCTGCTGCCTGGCTAAATGTATATACTATGTTCATCAAACTGCCCAGTAAGTACTTCTCTTATATTAATGCTACTCTCACTTTTGGTAGAGAATCTTCTCTTTTCAGATAGCAGTGACCTTGGGATGACACATAAAACACCATGGTGCTGAGAAGAAGTGACAGAGGAGTGCTCAGTACTGCAATAACTCTATCACACCTTCCAAGGCTCAAGGTCCATTGTGGAAGAGGTGGCAGAAAGAATGTAAGAGCCAAAGGAAGAGTAAGACTCTTTACAACGTGATTCCCCCAAACACAAAATGGCCTGGATATCCATGACCTCACAGTGTCTAACACTAACTATACAAGACCATCATAATATGAGGAAAAGATCATGACATCAAAATAAAAGAGAGGACTCAGGAAGTAGACATAGGAGAATCACCATGAGTTCAAGGCCATCCTGAGACTTCATAGCAAATTCCAGGTCAACCTGGACTAGAGTGAGACTCTATCTGGAAATAAAAAAGAAGAAGAAGAGGAGGAGAAAGAGGAGGAGGAGAAGAAGAAGGGAAGGATGGAATAAATGAAGGAAGGAAGGAAGGAATAAATTAAGCCACCAGTGGACTGAATGGGACAAGATGCCTCTAGTTCCTACTGCCCTGCCTTCTCCTGCCATCATGGACTGCAACCTGAAACTATAAAATGAAATAAGCAATTCATCCCTTAAACAGATTTTTGTAAGGTATTTTATCTCATCAACAAGTAGCTGTCTAATACAGAAAACTGATACCAAGAAATTGAGCTACTGCAGCAAAAATTCTGACTATATAGTACTTTTAAACTTGATGGGGAGGAATGTGTAAGGATTTGGCACTTTTGAGGTGAAAAGTCTTAAAATATTTATCAGCTCTAACAGTTTTCTGGTATAGTCTTTAAGGTCCTTTATAGATAGAATCATATCATCTGCAAATAATGAAAATTGATCTCTTCCTTTCCAATTTGTATCCCTTTTATGTGTGTCTCTTGCTTTATTACTATGGCTCAGAATTTCAATACTATAGAAAATTAAAGTGCGGACAGTGGACGCCCTTGTTTTGTTCCTGAAAAAAAAAAAGAGAGAGACTGATTGAGATGGGGAAGGGATATGATGGAGAGTGGAGTTTCAAAGGGGAAAGTGGAGAGGAGGGAGGGAATTACCATGTGATATTGTTTACAATTATGGAAGTTGTCAATAGAAAAATAATTAATTTTTAGAAATTGGGCTGGAGAAATGGCTTAGCTTTTAAGGTTCTTCAGCCTAAGGATCCAGATTCAATTCCCCAGAACCCATGTAAGCCAGATACAATGGAGCTGCGCATGTCTGGAGTTCATTTGCTGTGGCTGGAGGCCCTGGCATACCCATCCCCTCTCTCTCACCCTCCCCTTTCCCTCTCTCAAATAAATAAATAAAAATAAAATATATTTATTTTTTACTCTGACAGGTGCCACTCTCCAGGAAGCTAGTGATACTGACAATGATAAGCAGTGACAGACGGATTTTTCCTCTGCAGAGACTCACTTCCACTCCAGGAAGAACGTGAAGGAGGTGTCTCCCAGCTCCACAGCAGTGCCCGCCCCTGTGCTGAGACTCTGACACACCAGGTCACACCAGGGACTCAGGGTTCCTACCATATGGCTTGTTGATAGTGCTGTGCCTCTTGTGGGATTCCTCTCTAGCCTTTGTCCTCTGCTAGGAGCTAAACTATGAGAGGAGGAAGGAGGCAACCCAGAAGTAAGTGTTGCTTCCTCCCTTCCCCCTTCTTCCCATCAAAACAACACAAGGGAGGTTCTGGGTCTTGTACATTGGTTTACAAAGCCTAGCAAGCCAGTGAAATTTTGAATAGCCCACAAAATTTTAAACACAGAGGACCATAATGCAGACACAATGAGGATAATTAATGTATATCTTCTCCCACTGAACTGTTGAAAAAGGGGATTAATACATACTTTTGCCAGGCATGGTAATATATCTGTGTGTATATGTGCATATGGATGTGAGGATAATAAATGTATTTCTTGGGCTGAAGAGATGGCTTAGCGGTTAAGCGCTTGCCAGTGAAGCCTGTGGACCCCAGTTCTGGGCTCAATTCCCCAGGATCCACGTTAGCCAGATGCACAAGGGGGCACACGCGTCTGGAGTTCGTTTGTAGTGGCTGGAAGCCCTGGCGTGCCCATTCTCTCTCTCTCTCTGCCTGCCTGCCTTTCTCTCTCTCTCTCTCTCCCAAATAAATAAATAAAAATAAACAAAAAAAAATTTTTTTAATGTATTTCTTCTCCCACTGAACTGTTTGAAAAAGACGATTAATACATACTTTTGCTAGGCATGGTAAAATATGTCTGCGTGTATTTGTGTATAGGGATGTGCCAGGGTGTCTTGCTGCTGCAAATGAACATCAGATTCATGGGCTGCTTTGCAACCAGCTATACATGAGGTCTGGGGAATTGAACTCAAGTCAACAGGCTTTGCAAACAACCACCTTTAACCACTGAGCCCTCTCCCCAGATCCTGCATTCATATCCAGCTTCTCCAGAGTTTCAAAGCTGATGCTATCAAGCCAGGCCTAGTAGTGTAGGACTGTAATCCTAAATGCAGCAGGCTGAGGCAGAGAATCTCAAATTCAGGGCCAGCTTGGGCAACTTAGTGAGACCCTATCTTAAAAGTAAAAATGGGGCGGGGGGTCTAGAGAGATGGTTTAGTGGTTCAAGGCCCTTGCTTGCAAAGTCTGATGGCCCAGATTTGATTCCCTAGTTCCTACCTACAGCCAGATACACAAAGTAATGCATACATATAAAGTTCATTCAGGAGACCCTGGCATGCCTATATTCTCTCTCTCTCTCTGTTGCTGTCTGTCTCTCTCTCTCTCTCTCTCTCTCTCAAGTTAATTAATTAAAAAGTCAAAGAGGAGTTCTGGGATGGGGCTAGAGCATTGGCTCAGTGGGCAAAGTGCTTGCTGCACAAGCATGAGAGCGGAAGTTCGCATCCTCACACATGAAGAGCCAGCTCTGCCAGGTGTGCCTCTAATCCCAGCATTCGCATCTAAATCACCATTTCTTCTGTAGCATCCTGGGCCCTGGGTAGATGTGATAGAGATGACTCATCTTGTGTGAAGCCGTCAGTTATCTTTTCTTGTTGTATTGATGGATCTTGGTTATGCCTGGTATTCACTGCCATCTGTTAAAAAATACATATAAACTGGGCGTGGTGGCACATGCCTTTAATCCCAGCACTCAGGAGGGAGAGGTAGAAGGATTGCCATGAGTTCAAGGCCACCCTGAGATGACAGAGTTAATTCCAAGTCAGCCTGGACCAGAGTGAGACCCTACCTCGAAAAAAAAAAAAAAAAACATATAAAATAAAAATAAAAGCAAGCCGGGCATGGTAGCTCATGCTTTTAACCCCAGCACTTGGGAGGCAGAGGTAGAAGGATTGCTGTGAGCTCAAGGTCAGCCAGAGACTACTTAGTGACATAATGAATTCCAGGTTGGTCTGAGCTACAGCAAGAGCTGGGTGTGGTGGTACACACCTTTAATCCCAGCACTTCGGAGGTAGAGATAGAAGAACTACCATAAATTTGAGTAAATTCCAGGTCAGTCTGGGCTAGAGCAAGACCCTACCTCAAAAAAAAAAGAAGCCCTAGGGGCCTGCAACCTCAGCACTGGGGGCCATAGGCAAGAGGATTCCTAGGGCTTACTGGCAGTTAGTCTGGCTGAATTGGTGAGCTCCAGTTTCCTTGAGAAATTCTGTCTCAAAAGTAAGGTGCTTACCTAGTACCCACATAAATCTGATTCATAACGTAGCACATACCTCTGGAGTTCATTTGCAGTGGCTAGAGGCCGTGGTTCACCCATTCTTTCTTTTTCTCTCTCTCTCAAATAAATAAATATTTTTTTAAAAAGAGTTCAGGGGGCTAGAAAGATGGATAATCAGGTTAGGTGTTTGCTCATAAAATTTGGCAATCTATGTTCTATTCCCCATAAATCCCAATGCACAAAGTGGCACATGTGTCTGGAATTCATTTGCAATGGCAAGAGGCCCTGGAGTACCTCTTCTCATTCATTCTTTCTCATCTTTTACGTGTGTGTGTGTGTGTGTGTGTGTGTGTGTGGCGTGTCTGTCTGTCTCCTTACAAATATATATACATACATACACATATACACATATACATATATGTATGTGTATATGTGTATGCATGGTTTTTGTTTTGTTTTGGTTTTTGTTTTTTCAAGGTAGGGTCTCACTCTATTTCAGGCTGACCTGGAAGTCACTGTGTAGTCTCAGGGTGGCCTCGAACTCACTGTAATCCACCTACCTCTGCCTCCCGAATGCTGGAATTAAAGGCGTGTGTGGTGGTTTGATTCAGGTGTCCCCCATAAACTTTAGGTGTTGTGAATGCTAGGTTCCCAGCTGATGGAGATTTGGGAATTAATGCCTCCTGGAGGGAGTGTATTGTTGGAAGCGGGCTTATGGGCTTTATAGCCAGTTTCCCCATGCCAGTGTTTGGCACACCCTCCTGTTGTTGTAGTCCACCTTATGTTGGCCAGGCGGTGATGTCCACCCTCTGCTCATGCCATCGTTTTCCCCTGCCATCATGGAGCTTCCCCTCAAGCCTGTAAGCCAAAATAAATCTCTTTTTCCCAGGGGAAAAAAAAAAAAAAAGTAAGGTGCTGAGCAATTGCGGAAAGCACCAGACATAGATCTTTGACTAACAGTACTTCAGGCTGCATGTTGGACAAGTACTGATGGAGAGATGTTTGTGCAAGTGCAAATTCCTGTGTTGAAGGAACAATTAAATGTAGTCTTGTGGGGAATTCATAGATTGCAGCTCCTATAGTATTTTCTTATATCTGTCCCAGCTACATCTCACAGACCACTAATTTCTGCCCAGTGCTAGGAGACAGAAGTCCCAGGTTAGAATTAGATCCTACTGGTGGCTCTAAGGGAGAACTTGCTCCAGGTCTATCTAACTCTGGAGACATTGGCAGTTGCCAATGTTCCTCAGGCTATAGCTGCCCCATGCCAGGTTCTGCCCCTGCCTGGCCATGGTGGTCTCTGGGCCTTCACACAGACGGCTCGGGACCGGGAAGTGCAGGAGCGTGCTCCACCTGCGTGCTGAACTACCAGCGCTCTCCTGGCGCCGCCACCAACCCACCACGTTTCCTCAACCAACTCACAGCTTTGTAGACAATTTACTCACCCTCCCCACCAAATGCCTGCCTCACCTTCCTCACTCACCAGGAACAACTTGCTTATGTTACTGAGATGCAAAAGCAAGAAAGAACTTCCTCTTGCCACTGACCTCGCAGGCACTGACACACTTGCTCTCACAGACGGTCTTGACTCCCGTCACTACGAAGCTTCCCACGCAGGCTCGTCTTTCTCCGCGCTCTGGCACCAGCGTGCGCCTGGCCCGGGTCCACAGCTCTCCTCTCTGCTCCTCTTGAGTTTTACTCCCATTGACTGCCACCTTTTACCTGACATGCTAATAGTCCACCTTAAACAAACCAAAACGAAAGCTCTTTGATCGTCTTTCATCCCTGTCTCACCCCGTCTGTCCGTCGCACGTCTTGGCCCCACGGAGATCGCAGCCTCTCTGGAGAGTCCGCTGCGCTCCGCTGCCGCTGCCTCGCTCCTGGTCTCTGACAACACCCGGGATTTCCTGCAGGCGTGGCACAGAAGCATCCGCGGTGCCACCTCCGGTAACTGCTTGAGACTGTGATTCCCATCAGCAGCATTTGCCTGGCCTGATCTCATCTTCCTCTGAGGCTTCGCTTGAATTTCAGCAGGCACGCTCTCCACGTTGTCTCTTCCTATACTGCCTGCTCCAGTGCCTTCCTGCTTCCTGACTGACTGTTGCTGCTCTTTAAACCGGTGGGCTGAGTACGCCCCCAGCTTATGGATCCCTTCGGGATCAGTCCCCTACCTGAGTGTGGGTCATTCCATGTAGTTATCCAAAGGCATGACCCAAATTTACTTTAAAAGCAATACTGGGGGCCAGGCTTTAATCCCAACACTCAGGAGGCAGAGGTAGGAGGGTCACCTTGAGTTCAAGGCCAACCTGAGACTACATAGTGAATTCCAGGTCAGCCTGGACTAGAGTGAAACCCTACCTCAAAACAAACAAACAAACAACAACAAAAAAAAAAGTAATACAGTTTGGCCAGGCATGGTGGTGCACGCCTTTAATCCCAGCATTTGGGAGGCAGAAATAGGATGATAACTGTTGAGTTTGAGGCAAGTCTGTACTAGACTCAATAATAATAACAACAACAACAATAATACTGTTTCTACCCTTTCACTCCTCCATACACTCAGGCCAGTTCTTCTAAAGTCACCAAATCACCAAATGTCAACTTATACCTATCAGTGGCTCTGGCCTAAGTGCTAGTGTGATTTTGTCTCTTGTCATTTCGTGGAGCCCAAGGAGATCCTTTGGCTCTACTTTCCAAAACACAGCATCATTACCACTTTCCTGGGTTATGGGTAATTACCAATGGTCTCCTTGTTGTTACTCTTGAAAAGGGAGGGAATTTTCCAAAATTCAGGTTGGTTGAAAAGCTCGCTCCCACTTCTCATCTGCTTACATGAAAATCTGAAGTCGTCACTACCACCTTCCAGGCCCTACATGATGAGAAGCAATGAAGCACGCACCTCACCCAAGCCCACCGCGCTGCGGTGGGGTGAGGAGGTCAAGCACATCCCAGCTCAGAGCAGTGGACTTCCTCCTCTACTGTCCTGCAAGCAGCTGCTCACAGCCTGTGGGACTCTGTTCCCATCTCCTTTTATCTCTCCCTGCAAATCCTTTCCTCTCCTTTCCCTGTCTTATGTCTCCATGCAAGACTTTTGGCTGAGTGACCTTCAGAAAGTCCCTTAAGCACTCACATTAAGTTAATACACCTGAGAACCAACATAAGAATAGAACTCTTGGGAGAATGGGAACGGCAAGGTGGGCCAATGGGATTTCCCAGGCCCTCCTTCCTCCCTCCCACCGACACCATGGTTCAATAAAATTGCACTGACCAATTCCCTTATGACAGTCTGAGGAACCAGTCAGGGGTCTCCTGCCGCCCAGTTGAATAGAAAACCAGGATATAAACCATAGGAATATTTGTGGCATTTCTTGGCCATAATCTCCATCTCCAGTCAGTGCTGACTGATTGGGTGGGACCTCTGGGGAGGGAAAGAGAAGTCACAGTAGCACCCAGTGTACAGACACTTGTGGGTCTCCCAAAGGACGGAGTTTTGTGTTGCCTTGATCAATGCACTGGCCATGTTTCAGGCTACTGAGAACAAGGGAAGCTTGGGTTAGCATGTAGTCACTGACCAAGGCTCCTTCTCCTGCCCAGTGTGGAATGACTGGGAGAAAACTCTAGACTCACATTTCTTCCTAGAAAAGGAAGTAGAGAGGGATGGGGTGGGGGAAGGAGTCAGGCGGTGGTCTCAGCTAGGAGAGCTAGGAGTGATGGTGCAAAACTTTAATCCTAGAATTCTGGAGGCAGAGGTAGGAAGATTGCTGTTAGTTTGAGGCCAGCCTGGGACTATAGAGTAAGTTCTAGGTCAGCCTGGGTTAGAGTGGGACCATACCTCAGAAAAACAATAGCAAAAGAAAAAAAAAAGAAAATTCTCAACCTGCTCTTCCTAGTACTCTAATTCCCAATAAAATGAATAAAGCAACATTAGATACAAGTATATTAAAAATAAGAACAAAGCCCTTGGTGGAGGCACATGCCTTTAATCCCAGCACACAGGGAGGCAGAGGGAGGATTGCTGTGAGTTCGAGACCACCCTGAGACTACATAGTGAATTCCAAGTAATCCAGCCTTGGGCTAGAGTGAGACTCTACCTCAAAAAATCAAAAGAGTAAACAAGAACAAAAGGTGGTGGTGTTGCTTAGCAGTTAAGGCATTTGCCTGTGGAGCCTAAGGACCCAGTTTCAATTCACCAGAACCAACCTAAGCCAGATGCACATGGTGGTGCATGCATCTGTAGTTCATTTTCAGTGGCATGCCCATTCGCTCCCTCTCCCTCCCTCCCTCCCTTCCCCTACCTCCCTCCCTCCCTCCCTCTCTCTCTCTCTCTCTCTCTCTCTCAAGTAAAAATTAAAAATAATAATCTTAACAAGCCAAGTGTCTTACTTAGTTAGGCTTTATGGTTTTACAATACAAATCGTAGCATTAAGAGGTCCAAAACCAGGCTGAGGTCTTAGCTACAGATGAGCTTCAACTTGACCCACCAGAAAACAGGGTAGGACTAGAAAGGACAGCAGATATTAAGATGAGAAAATCCAACTAGAGTAAAGTGAACCCTCAATCCACAATGTTAAAAGTGGTAGCGTGTTAGCCGAACAAGCATGAAGCTATAGGTTCAAACCCAGGTAGAAGAGTCAGGAAAGGAGGAGAGGAGACTAAAACTGGTTGGGTAAAGAAAATAGAGTTGTTGGATTTGAAAAAGGAAGGCGCTTATATCACTGCAGCACCTCCAAGCTCAGAATGAAACAAAACACAATGGTTCCCTTCTTAGTGAGTGCAAAGCCAGAAAACCTAGGCCTAGAGTAGAAGAGTTTTAACATTGCCTCCAGGTAGGAGAGCATAATTCTCAGAACGGTATAAGAAAGGAGAGGAATGTGTGCAGCTTGCACACATTCATATCCGGTGGGCAGCTCTGGAGTTCAAGATATGTACTATTCAGCATATTCAATAGACGTCATAGCTCAAAAAGAATACATGGTGGGAGCTGGGAAAATGGCTCGGGCATGCTGCGCAAGCCTGACAACTACAAACTGGCTCCCACAAGTAGCCCACATATCTGCAATCCCAAACACCTACAGCATTGGGAGACAGAGGGAAAAGAATCACCCTGCTCATGGACCAGCCAGTGTGATGTTCCAGATGGCAGACAAAAGATACCCTATCTCAAACAACATAAATTGCAAGGACCACCACCCTGAGATTATCCTCTGGTCTCCACACTCAGGGGTGTGCACATGTCAGTACACACACATACACACACAAGAAAAAAGAAAATTTAAAATAAAAATCATTTTAAAAGAGAAAAGAATGTACTTTCTAACTATTTGTGGTTCTCACAATCTCTACCTAATTAAGATTCACTCTAAGGGCTGGAGAGGTAGCTTAGCGGTTAAGGAGCTTGCCTGCAAAGCCTAGGAACCCAGGTTTGAGTCCCCAGAACATACACAAGCCATAAGCCCATTGTGGCACATGCAGCTGGAATTTGTTTGCAGTGGCTAGAGGCCCTGGTGTGCCCATTCTCTCTCTCCCTCCCTCTTCCTCTCTCTCTCTCTCTAATAAATATAAATAAAAATAAAATCTATAAAAGATTCACTCTAAGATACAAGAATATAGTTTTCTTTTGTTAAAAACTACTTGTTGTCCATAAATATAGACAATATATCATGATCATAATCCTCTCTCACTACCCTTCCTTTCTCCTTCCCCATTCCCTTCACTAAATCCTTTCTTTCCAACTAGTCTCTCTTCTATGTTGATGCCATCTTTCTTTCCCTCCTGTTAGGCAGGTCTTGTGTAGGTAGCATCAGCCACTATGAGGTCATAAATATCAAGATCACTTTGTTTCTGGGTGACAGAATTGTAAGCAGTCCTTCCCTTCCTTTGGCTCTTACATTCTTTCCACCACCTCTTCTGAAATGGTCCTTGAGCTTTGAAGGGTGCCATAGGGATGTCTTATTTAATGCTGACCACTCCACTGTCACTTCTTTTCAGCACTATGGTTAGGTTTTTGTCACCCCATTAGCCATCATCATCTGTAAAGAGAAGCTTCTCTAACAGAAAATGAGAGTAGCAATAATATATGGGCATAAAACAAATATTTAGAGGACAGTTTGGTGGGCACAATATATGCATTTAGCCAGCCAACAGTAGTTGTTACTCCATTAGGGTTTATGACCTCCCCAACCACAGGCTTTTTCACTAGGTTTTCAGTACCAGACATGTATTCCCTCCTATGGAGCAGACCTCCAGTTCAAGTGGAGAGCAATTGTTTCCCCCATAACAGACACGCCACTATTGCTTCAGTTGGCACTTTTGACCTGGCTGGCCACATATAAAGCTCACAGGGTCCACTGCTGCTTAAGACCACTGATGACTTTTCTCTGCCAACAGGCTGCATAGGTCTTTCCAGCATCCTGACAGCTAGTCAACAGGGAGAAAGTTTCTAGCTCAGCTCTATCTTGATTTCTCAGTGACCCGGAGCCCAAGCCTGTGGTGTCTTCAGCAATAGGGTCTTATCATCTAGTTCTGGTGGACAACCAAGAGCCTTGGCAATGTCCTGTGATATTTTGGGGGCATCAGTGGCTTCCCTAGACAAAAAGTAGCTGGAGAGTATCCCACCCCTGGTACTGAAATTTTTCTAGTAACAATCTATGGCTTTTGGACTCACTATTATCCATGTCCATAGCATACTTCTGCCAAAACTCACTCTCTCTCTCTAGCATATATATTATTTGTAGGTTTCCAACTGGCTTATTCATAACATCTTAACTTTTGATTCATCATCCTCCCACCCTTCCTTTCCTCCACCCCTTTCCCTGATCCCACTTAGACCATTCCATCCCCAGAAATCTGCCCATAGAAAATAGTTTTGTTTACAGAGCTCTGTACCTAAAATATTTTCCAACAAATGGAAAGAATGACAGAGAAGCCAGCACTACACACACACACACACACACACACACACACACAGCCTTACAACTGAGGTTGGTCTAAGTCAATGCAACCAGTACTTATAACACATTTACACATAACATTGCACCAAGTGCATCGGGAACAAGACACACAGAGCACAGTCCCTGTGAACAAAGGAGAATTTGGAAATATTTTTTTGAAACCAATATCAATAATATGAATTTTCTTATTTTCTTATTAAATTAAATTAAAGGCTTCACTTATTCCATAATAAAAATTAGAGGCATTTTCAAAAAGAAAAAAGAAAAAAATTGGAGGCATTTTCAATTGTGTATGTGTCATTATTTCTTCAAAGGTGATATTATGAGGTAAATTGAACATTCATACGGACAAAAATAGAACTGTTTAGAAAAATATGATACCTAGAGCAGCGAAAATAAACATAAGAGCCTTGGGTGAATGAGTCACAAAGACTGTGCCCACACACAGCAAAGGTCAGAACTCTATCACTAGTGAAAAATCAATAGATATGTTTATATTGGGCATAGGTCATTGTATTAATTTTTTGCTGGTGTTTGAGAGCTGGTCACAAAGGTTTAAAGACATGTCATTAATTTCACAGAGTGAATTATATAAATACACTGAATTAAAACAATCTGACTAGAGCATGTCTGAAGGGCTGGAAATGTAGCTCAGATGGTACAGTGCTTGTCTGGCATGTACCAGGCCCTGGATTTCATCCTCAGCAACACATCAACATCATCCTGGGCTACATAGTGAGTTTGAGACCAGTTTGGAGTACATGAAACCCTAACTCCAATAGATAAATTAATAAATTTACCAAAACCGGGCATGGTACCCCAGCACTCAGGAGGCTGAGGTAGGAGGATTGCCGTGAGTTTGAGACCATACTGAGAATACAGAGTGAATTCCAGGTCAGCCTGAGCTAGAGAGAGACCTTCCCTTGAAAAACCAAACAAAATAAATAAAAAATTAAAAGGGGTGCTGGGGCTAGAGAGATGGCTTAGCGGTTAAGACACTTGCCTGCAAAGCCAAAGGACCCAGGTTCAATTCTCCGGGATCCACATAAGCCAGATGCACAAGGTGGTGCGTGCATCTGGAATTCATTTGCAGCACCTAGAGGCCCTGGCATGCCCATCCTTCTCTTTCTTTCTATCTGCCCCTCTCTCTATCTCTCAAATAAATAAATACTTTTTTAAAAAAAAAGAAAAAGTAAACAATAAATTAATTTACCAAGCAACAAAGGTGGGTTTTTTTTTTTTTTAGTCTTTTGTTGTTGTTGTTTTGTTTTGTTTTCTAAGGTAGGATCTCACTCTAGCTCAGGCTGACCTGGAATTTACTATGTAGTCTCAGAGTGGCCTCGAACTCACGGCGATCCTCCTACCTCTGCCTCCAGAGTGCTGGGATTAAAGGCATATGCCACCATGCCTGGACCAATTGTATTTCTATATACCCACAAAAGTTAAGAATTGGAAGAGGAGAGAATGAGAGTAGAGTAGAGATTGGGAATGAAGATCAAAAGTAAACAGTAAACAAGAGAAGAGGTTTTATGGGATACAGATAATGATAGAAGAGAATTAATTAGAATAATTCGCTCTTTCTCCAGGGTTTTGATGGCCAGGTGATGGAGATGGAAACGCAGCTCCCACTGTCATTTGCAGCAGACTGAAGAATACCCTTAATCTTTTAGGCACCTTGCCTCTCAGATAAAGCTAAAGCCTTGGATTTGATATAAAAAAGAATCCCAGAGCTAGCAGAATTGGAGTTAATTAAGAGGCATTTGTTTCTGGGTATCTTTGAGACTGGGTTTCATGTAGCCAAGGTTGGACTCAGTGTGTATCTGAGGGTGTCATAGGCAAGGTTGGACCCTGTGTAGCTGAGGGTGTCATAGCCAAGGTTGAACTCCATGTAGCTGGGATGATCTAGCGCTCCTGGCCCTTCCACATGCATTCCCTGACTGCTCAGATTACGGGAGTCACCAGCAGCGCACCTGGTTTACATGAAGTACTTGGGACAGAAGCCAGGGCTATGTGCCTGGAGGCAGACACTATGCCAACTGAGCTATAACACCCTGCCCTGAGAGACTTTTATTTTATTTTATTTTATTTTATTTTATTTTATTTTATTTTATTTTGTTTTGTTTTGTTTTGTTTTGTTTTGTTTGCAAGGGGAAAGGGAGAGAGAGAAAGAAAGAATGAATGGGCACAGCAGGGCCTCCAGCCACTGCAAATGAATTCAAGATGCATGCACCACTTTGTGCATCTGGCTTTATGTGGGTACTGGGGAATTGAACCTCGGTTGAGAGGCTTTGAAGGCAAGTACCTTAGCCACTGAACCATCTCTCTAGCCCAAGAGACTTCTTTAAAAAATATTTTTTATTTTCAAGCAGAGAGAGGGAGAGAGAGAGAGATAGAATGGGTTCACTAGCGCCTCCTGCCACTGCAAACAAACGCCAGATACACACACACATTTTGTGCCGCTAGGGCTTTACGTGAGTGCTGGGGAATCAAACTCAAACCATCAGACCTTGCAATCAAGTGCCTTTAACAGCTGAGCCATCTCTCCAGCCACCCCTCCCCCCCCACACCCAGAGACTTTTTAAATACAGTTTTAAGTGCATAAGAGTTAAGTGGAAGAAGGAGACACAGATGGGAGCTTCACTAAGAAAGAATCAGGTGGGCCTTGACCCCATTTCTGCCATCTCGTGGGCAGGAGCTCTGTACTCTCTGTCTCCTTTTGCTTTCTCTTAAGCACTTTAAGGTCTATCTATAGTTTAATAAAATCTCTGTAAACCTTAGAAAAGAAAGAAAGAATCGTGCTTAATCGTCTTTGCAATAAGTATGTGCTGGATTTTGGTGGAGTTTGAAGTTTTTATCTTTGAAGGGTTGCTAAGGGAACTTAAATGAACTCATAGGGTGGCTCCTGAGGTGAACTTGACCAGATTACGCTGATAAAACTCTAGATCACAGAAATAAAGAAAGGTAGGCTCTCTTTACTGTAAAGAAAATTAACCTCTTTCTTGAGATTCCTAGAAAATATTGAGGAAAAGGTGAGGTCCTACCCAAGGTCATATACATTTAGGCCTTAGGCCTGATTCATTGCTATTTTAACACAGACACACACACACAAGCACAAATGTTAGATAACAGAGATAATGTTATATATAAAGTAATATTATCTCGGTCAACAACCTTCACAGCAAATGTTGTTAATTGTGTTGTAAGGCTTGCTTCTTTACTTCCAAGAAGCTTCACCCAGACTCCAGGGTGAGGGCCATCTTTCTCTTTTCATGTCCTCATAAATTTCCATCATTTTAACCTGCCTCAGGACCCCAGGTGTGCATCACCAAACCTGGCTTATGTAGTGAGATGGGAGGAATTAAACCAAGGCTCCTGCATACCAGGCAAGAACTCTAAGCTGGGTATGGTGGCACACACCTTTAATCCCAGCACTTGGGAGGCAGAGGTAAGAAGATCATCATGAGATCATGAGAGTTCAAGGCCACTCTGAGAGTGCAGAGTGAATGCCAGGTTAGCCTGAGCTAGAGTGAGATCTTACCTCGAAAAAAAAAAAAAAAAACAAACAAACAAAAAGAACTCTACCATTTGAGCTACACAGTCCTCCTCCACCAAGCTTCTTTTATTTAAAAATATATTTTATTTATTTATTTGAGAGAGAGGGAGAGGAAGGGGCAGATAGAGACAATGGGCGTACCAGGGCCTCCAGCCACACAAACGAACTCTAGATATAGGTGCTATCTTGTGCATCTGGCTTATGTGGGTACTAGGGAATCAAACCTGAGTCCTTGGGCTTTGCAGGCAAGCATCTTAACCACTAAGTCATCTCTCCAGCCCTCCACCAATCTTCTTAATCATTCTGACAGGCAACTGTAGTTAAAGGGAATGGGTTGGGATTCTTGGGCCTGGCAAAAATTTATCTAACAGTGAAAAATTGAAAAATACTGTTAGATAAATTTTTGCCAGGCCCAAGACTACATGGTGAATCCCAGATCAGCCTGGACTAAAGCAAGACCCTACCTTGAAAAACCAAAAATAAATAAATAAAAATGTATAAAGTGTGTGAGTGTGTATATGTGTGTATATATATATATATATATTTTTTTTTTTTTTTTCAGGCTTCAAGTCATCCTGTTGGTTGGAGGGTGGGAATTGGTACATGCCTGCAATCCAAGTATTCAGAATACTGAGGCAGAAAGATCTTCAACTGAGACCAAGCTGTTTATAAAAAAGATTTTGGGGTTGGAGAGATGGCTCAGCTGCTGAGGCATTTGCCTGCAAAGCTGAAGGGCCCAAGTTCGACTCCCCAGTACCCAAATAAAGCCAGATGCATAAGGTGGCACATGCATCTGGAGTTCCTTGGCAAGGCTGGAGGCTCTGGCACATGCCCATTCTCTGTATCTCTCTGCTGGGCATAGCAGGGAGCACCTTTAATTCCAGCACTTGGCATGCAGAGATAGGAGGATCCCTATGAGTTTGAGGTCAGTCTGAGACTACCTAGTGAATTCCAGGCCAGTGGCATAGAGGGAGACCTTATCTCAAAAAATAGTGACCTCTGGCCAGTAGCCTCAATATCCCTTGAGACTGTGTTAACCATGCAAATTATCAGCAGATGTGGTAACAAGTGTGTAATCCTAACATTTGGAGGTTCATCACAAACTTGAGGCCATGGCAAGACCCCCATCTCAAAACTAAAATATAAGGGCTGGAGAGTTGGTTTTGCAGTTAAGGTACTTGCCTGCAAAGCCAAAGGACCTAGGTTCAATTTCACAGTACCCACTTAAAGCCATATGCACAAGGTGGTACATATGTCTAGAGTTCATTTACTGTGGCTAGAGGGCCTGGCATGCCCTTTCTCTCTTTCTCTCTCTCTCCCTCTTTCGCTCAAATAAATTAATTATATATTTAAAGAATACTAAAATTTTTAAAACGAAGGGAGGAGGGAAGGAAGAACAGCTGCCAGGCCTCAGAGCAGACCTCAGGAACTGGAGCCTGTCAGGTGAGGGTGGTCATCTTGGACCCAAGCCCTCCAGGGGATACTAATGAATGATAATAGTGATGACCACCTGAGACATTTAAACCCCCAAAGCCCAAACCCATACAATTAAATAAGAATCTGTGGGGAACAGGGCTTGGTATGGGGCTCTCAATTCTCCCTGGCATAATCTACAGCCTTACAAAGAAATGTTCCACCCCAGAGAAAGGAGCCTACTGGCTGAGCCCCTAAATTAATCCCCCTCCAACCAACAGGATGACTTGAAGCCTGAAAAAATATATATATATATAAACATACACACACACACACACACACACACACACACACACACACTTTATACATTTTTATTTATTTATTTTTGGTTTTTCAAGGTAGCGTCTTGCTTTAGTCCAGGCTGATCTGGGATTCACCATGTAGTCTCAGAGTGGCCTCAAACTCACGGCGATCCTCCTACCACAGCATCCCAAGTGCTGGGGTTAAAGGTATGTGGCCACCACACCTGGCTTATTTATTTATTTAAGAGAGAGGGTATAGGAAAACCAGGACCTCCTGCCACTGTAAACAAACTCCAAGGCTTAGCCAGGGATGGTGGCGCATGCCTTTAATCCCAGCACTCAGGAGGCAAAGATAAGAGGTTCTTCAAGAGTTCGAGGCTACCCTGAGACTAATGAATTCCAAATCAGCCTGGACTAGAGTGAGACCCTACCTCGGGGCGGGCGGGGGGGGGGGGGGGGTGGGAGAGCCCTCCACTGGGATCCAGGCAGGCCCAGGCAGGTTTTGAAAAATGTAGACAAAAGGACTGATGTCACAGACTAATATTACTCGCATTGGAACTAGCCTTGTTAAACCGAATGAAGATTAGTAAAACAGAAGCATAAATTATCTTTGGAATGGTTTTGCAAAGCAGTGGGGAAATTTAAAGTTGCTTACATTAAATATGCATGCAAATACGTAAGCCTATCTCAGCAAGGTGGTGCTGAGATCCGAAAGTTCCTTGGAGTATGAAGTAGGGTGCTTGTTAGTTGGGAGTGATCGCTGTTCAAAAGAAGGTGTTTCACAGGTGTCTTGACAGGAGCTGCCATCCCTGACAAAGCTTGGGCTGTTCTAGTAGTTTCTATTTGTTGTTGTTGGGTGGTTTGTGTATTTTATTGTTGTTGTTTTTGCTTGGTTGTTTTGGTTTCTTTTCTTTGGTTTTTCAAAGTAGGGTCTCACTCCAGCTCAGGATGACCTGGAATTCACTATGTAGTCTCAGGCTGGCCTCAATCAAACTCTCAGCAGTCCTTCTACCTCTGCCTCCCAAGTGCTAGGATTAAAGGCGTGTACCACCAGGCCTAGCTTGGGGTTTTATTTTTTTGTTGTTGCTTATTTTTTTTATACCACACTGACCTGGTACCCACGCTATAGTGCCAGGCTGACCTCAAACTCATAGCCATTTTTTTTAACCTTTGCCTCCCTTTTTTGTTTTTTTGGGTTTTTTTGTTTTTGTTTTTGTTTTTGTTTTTAGATAGGATTTCACTCCAGGCCAGGCTGACCTGGAATTCATTGTGTGGTCCCAGGTGGCCTTAAACTCACAATAATCCTCCTATCCCTGCTGGGATCAAAGGCATGTGCCACAAAGCCCAACTTGTTCTAGCAGTTTCTCTCGCACAAAGATTTCAAGAAATTGTATAATGTGGAGTCAGGGCAGGCAATGGGAAAGAGAAGGGTTAATTAAAATTAAAGATGTTATGGAAAAGCCATATGAAAATATACTTCTTTGTGGCAGGCCTGGTGGCACATGACTTTAATCCCAGCACTTGAGAAGCAGAGGTAATTTTGCCATTAGCTTAAGGCTACCCTGAGACTATGAGGTGAATTCCTGGTCAGCCAGAGCTACAGTGAGACCCTACCTCAAAAAAGCAAAATTTAAAAAAGAGAGAGAGAAAGAAAGAAAGAAAAAGAAAATATACTTATTTGTTAGCTAGATAATATATTTTAAAAAAGGGGGGGTGGCAGATTGGATAGATGTCTTAGCAGTTAAGGCACTTACCTGCGAAGCCTGAAGACCCAGGTTGGATTCTCCAGTACCCACATAAGCCAGATGCACAAGGTGGCACATGAATCTGGAGTTCCTTTGTAGTGGTTAGAGACCCTAGTGTGCCCATTCTCCTTCTCTCTATCTGAATCTTTGTCTCTCTCCAATAAATAAATAAAAATAATTTTTAAAAGTGGGGTTGGCAGGTGTGGTGGCACATTCCTTTAATCGCAGCACTCCAGAGGCAGAGATAGGATCCCTAGAGTTCAAGGCCAGCCTGAGAGGATAGGTTCCATATCAGCCTAGGCTAGAGTGAAACCCTACCTCAAAATATATGTACAGAGAGAGCATTTGGGCAGAAACACCCTGTAGGGGTGGATAATGCTGTGCTCAGAAACAAACCATAGATAGTTACAATAAAGTTTTAATGCCAGGGGTGAGATAGCTTCCACAGAATTATTGTTGGTCAGAGAAGCCCTTGATGCCACCAAAATATCATACACTATTGCCAAGGCTCTTGATTGCCCCCCAGAACTAGGCGGTAAGACCCTACTGCTGAGGACTCCACATGCTTAGACTGCAGCTCACTAAGAAATCAAGCTGGATCTGAACTGAAGTCTCCTCCCTGTGGAGAAGCTGTCAGTATGCTGGAAAGAGCTACGCCATCTCTTGAGGCAGAAAAGTCATCAACAGACTTAACTAGAAATTAACCCTACAAGGTTATGTTTGGCAAGCCATGCCAAATGTGCCAACTGGTACATGCGGTCATGCCTGCTATTGGGAAAACCAACTGCTCTCTGGATCTGAGGCCTGCTCCACTGGAGGGAAATCATGCCTGGTACTGAGAACCTAGTGAAAAACCTATGGCTGAGGAGATCATAAGTCCTAGGGAGAAACTACTAGTACTATTTTCTGGCTAAATTGACATTATTATGACCACCAAACTGCCCACTAATACTTCTGATGAAGCCCATATATTAAGCCTTCTCTCACTTCAGTTAGAGGAGCTTCTCTTTATAGTTGGTGTGACCACTAGAGAGACTCAAAACTCATCAAAATGCTGAGAAGAAGAGACAGTAGAGTGCTCAGCACTAAGTGAGACATCTCTATCACACCCTCCAAGGCTCAGGCATCACTGTGGAAGAGGTGGTGGAAAGAATGTAAGAACCACAGTACTGCAATATCTCTATCACACCTTCCAAGGCTCAGGGTCTATTGTGGAAGACGTGGCGGAAAGAATGTAAGAGCAAAAGGAAAGGTAGGACTCCTTACAACATGCTCCCCCCAGATACAAAATGGTCTAGATATCCATGACCGCACAATGCCTGACACTACCTACACAAGACCATCATAATAGGAGGTAAAGATCATGACATCAAAATAAAAGAGAGACTGACTGAGAGGGGGAGAATGGAGTTTCAAAGGGGAAAGTGGGGGGAGGGAGGGTATTACTATGGGATATTTTCTTATAATCATGGAAGTTGTTAATAAAAAAATATTTATTTTTTAAAAAAGAATATAAGAGCCAAAGGAAGGGAGGAGTGCTTACAATGCTGTCTTCCAAACAAAGTGGCATGGACTTCATAACCTCACAGTGGCTCATTCATCTGCATAACAGGAAGGAGGAAAATGATGACATCAAAGTAAAAGAGAGTTAGAAGGAAGAAGGGATTCAGCCAAGGGAGGACCCAGGAGAAAAGGGGAGGTTGGTCTGAGATGTTACAGGAAACTGAGTCACACAGCGATGGCACCAGAGATAAAGTGGAAAATCAAAAAATTTATTCATGTTAACATGAACTCAGGGGAATAAATTCCAAAGCGTGAGTACTGAGCTCTGATAGCTCAGGGGTTTTATAGACAAATACAACAGGCAGTTTGATATCATCTTGAATTCTTTACAGTATTAGTGGGTTATAAGTTTCTAAGGTTACATGATTTGGGGGCACAAACAGAAAATTCCTTAGCAAGCAGTCAGTGATAAGAAGGTACAAATGTAGAACAGAAAGTTGTTTGTTCAGGGGTGTTATTACCCATGGTTTGGTCTTGTAAAATATCTGATTGACCCAAGATGGGACTCGGCGACACAGTTGTGCTGGGTTTTGATAAGAATGGGACAAGGTTGTTTACACTCTTTACAGCTTAGAATCAGAGGTGTTTGCAAGACACTGCTCAGCACAGAAAAGGGGAGACGGGATTCACTTTGATTGAAATCTTTACCACAGAGGGAATTATGATCATGGTATATTGTGTATATGTATGGAGGCTGTCAAAAAATGTTAACAAAAAGAAACTGCACTAAAAACTCATTAAACACTGTTACAGGGATTTCTACTCTTCATTAAAAAAAAAAAAAATGACAGATAGGCTGGAGAAATGACTCGATGGCTAAGGCACTTGTCTGCAAAGCCTGATGACCCAGGTTTGATTGCCCAGTGCCTATGTAAAGCCAGATGCACAAAGTAGAGAATGTAGCTGGGGTTCTTTTGCAGTGGCTAGAAGCCCTGGGTGCACCCATTCTCTCTGTCTCTCCTGGTACTGGGAGTTACAAGTCAGTGCCCACTAAGAAAAGGAAGAAAAAGATAACTAATATAAAAGAGTTAGAGAATGGCACGTCTCTCATGGTGGAAACCAACTGCCCTCCAATTGGACTGGAGGCCCGCTCCATGGGGGGGAACACATCCCTGATACTGAAAACTTAAAACAGGGGTAGTCATGAGCCCTAGGGGTGTAACATCTGCTGGTGTCTGAATAAATGTATATACTACACTTATCAAACCGCCCAGTAAGCACTTCTCTTAATATTTATACCCTAATATTAATGCTAGTCTCACTTTGGGTAGAGAATCTTCTCTTTTCAGATGGCAGTGACCTTGGGATGACTCAGAAGGTATCATAGTGCTGGAAAGAAGTGACTGGAGTACTGACTAACATCTTGATCACACCTTCCAAGGCTCTAGGCCTAATGCAGAAGAGGTGGCAGAAAGAATGTAAGAGCCAAAGGAAGGGTAGGACTCCTTACAACGTGCTCCCTCCAGACATAAAATGGTCTGGATATCCATGACCCCATAGTGCCTGACACTACCTACATAAGACCATCATAAAAGGAGGAAAAGATCATGACATCAAAATAAAAGAGAGACTGATTGAGATGGGGAGGGATATGATGGAGAATGGAATTTCAAAGGGGAAAGTGGGGGGGGGGTATTACTATGGGATATTTTTTATAATCATGGAAAATGTTAATAAAAATTGAGGAAAAAAAAGAGTTAGAGAGAAGGGGGGGAGAAGCTGTAGAAGATTAAGGTCAGTTTTCATCATATCTCTCCTCTCTATCTCTACTTACAAAGAAATAAAAATATTTTTTTAAGGCAGGCACTTGGGAGGCAGAGGTAGGAGATGCACCATGAGTTCCAGGCTACCTGATGCTACAGAGTAAATTCCAGGTCAGCCTGGGCTTAATTGAGACCCTACCTCAAAAAAAAAAAAAAAATTATGAAATTTACAGGGAAATGGATGGACCTGGAAAGAATTATTCTTAGTGAGGTAACCCAAGCCCAGAAAGACAAGCATCACATGTTCTCTCTCAAATGTGGATCCTAGCTACAAATGTTTAGACATGTATATTTGTTAGAAAAAAACTCAATAGCAGAGGCCAATAAGCTACAGAGGGGCTATAAGGGAAGGAGGAGAAAGAAGGACTTAAGAGGATAGTGTGTGTTTGTAAGAACAGATTACTGGGAGTGAAAAGGCCTAAGTGAGGTCAAGGGAAGAGATTGAGTAAAGGAAGGGTCGGGGCAGCACTAATCAAAATCTAAGAGGGTATGAATAAGTCATATGGAAACCTAGTTGTTTGGACAATAGAGCACCGAGAAGCCATAGATTGTTACTAGAAAATTTTCAGTGCCAGGGATGGGATACTTTCCAATGAGCTGTTGGCCAGGGTTGTCCCTGATGCTCCCAAAACATCACAGGCCATTGCCAAGGCTCTTGGTTTCCCACCAGGAATAGATGGTAAGAGCCTATTGCAGAAGGCTCCACATGCTTGGGTTGCAAGGTCACTATGAAATCTTACTGGAGCTGAGCTGAAAACCTCCTCCCTGTAGACCAGCTAACAGAAAGCTGGAAAAAGCTACATTGCAAGCAGTTCCATGGGAGAGAGAGAAGTCATCAGTGGAGATAAACAACACTGGACACTGCAAGCCTTAAGTTGAGCCAACCAGACCAAATGAGCCAACGGGTGCAATAGTGCCATGTCTGTGATGGGAAAAACAACCACTCTCTAATTGGACTGGAGGTCTGCTCCACAGGAAGGAGTACATGCCTGATATTAAAAACCTATGACAAAAACCAGATGTGGTTGCGCACGCCTTTAATCCCAACACTTGGGAGACAGAGGTAGGAGGATTGCCATGAGTTTGAGGCCAGCCTGAGACTACATAGTGAATTCCAGGTCAGCCGGAGCTAGAGACCCTACCTCAGAAAACCAAAACCAAAATCAAAACAAACAAACACACAAACAAAAAAACCCTATGACAGTGGAAGTCATGGGCCCTAGGGGTATAACTGCTAGTGTGTGTGAAAATGAATATATTATGCTCACCGAACTGCCCTGTAAGCACTTTTCCTAATGTTCATACCCATATATTAATGCTACTCTCACTTTTGTTTAGAGAAGCTCCTATTTTCAAATGGCAATGACCTCTCAGAAGGTACCATAATGTTGAGAAGAAGTGACAGAGGATGCTCAGCACTGAAACATTGCTTCACTATCACACCTTCTAAGGCTCAGGGTCCATTGTGGAAGAAGTGGTGGGAAGACTGTAAGAGCCAAAGGAAGGATAGGACTCCTTACAATGCACTCTTCCAGACACAAAATAGCCTGGTTATACATGACCTCACAGTGCCTGGCACTACCTACACAAGACCTGGATAATAGGAGGAAAAAATGATGACACCAAAATAAAAGAGAAACTAATGGAGAGAGTGAGACAGAGAGTAGAGTTATGAAGGGAAAAGTGGGAGAAGGGAGGGAAATAACATGGTTTGTTGTCTCTAAGTATAGAAGTTGTCAATAATATGTATGAGAAACTGATTGAGAAGGAGAGCGGATATGATGGAGAGTGGAGTTGTGAAGGGGAAAGGGAGGGGAGAGGGAATTATCATGGATTATTACATGGAAGTTGTCAATAATTAAAAAATAAATGTTAGTGGCAGGTATACCTTAAAAAATTAAAATACATGGGCTGGAGAGATGGCTTAGCGGTTAAGCGCTTGCCTGTGAAGCCTAAGGACCCCGGTTCGAGGCTCGGTTCCCCAGGACCCACGTTAGCCAGATGCACAAGGGGGCGCATGCGTCTGGAGTTCGTTTGCAGAGGCTGGAAGCCCTGGCGCGCCCATTCTCTCTCTCTCCCTCTATCTGTCTTTCTCTCTGTGTCTATCACTCTCAAATAAATAAATAATTAATTAAAAAAAAAAATACAGGGCTGGAGAGATGGTTTAGCGGTTAAGCGCTGGCTTGTGAAGCCTAAGGACCCCGGTTCAAGGCTCGATTCCCCAGGACCCACGTTAGCCAGATGCACAAAAGGGGGCGCACACATCTGGAATTCATCTGCAGTGGCTGGAGGCCCTGGCGCGACCATTCTCTCTCTGCCTTTTTCTCTGTCTGTCACTCTCAAATAAATAAATAAAAATAAACCAAAAAAAAATTTTTAATTAAAATACATAACTGAGAGCAACACTAATATATGGGTGTAAACATAAGTACTTAGAGGGTATTTAGTGGGCATAATATATTCATTTACCAAACAATATAGTAGTAAATTTATCCCTAGGGATTATGACCTTCCCAGCCACAGGATTTTGACCAGGTTTTCAGTCCCAAACATGAATTTCCTCCCATGGGACAAGCCTCAACTGCAATCAGAGAACAGTTGGTTACCCCATAACAGACATGTTGCTGTTGCACTAGTGGGCACCTCTAACCTGGTTGCTAATCTTCCCTGTATTATTCCAATTATAGTATACTGCCAAAGTGAGCACTCCTTTGTTTCTCAACAATGCCTACTTCCTTAGACATCAATAATTTTTAGAAAAAAAAAACTCTTGATATTAATTAGGAATGCTCAAACTTCAGTCCAACACCCAAAAGGATCACTTTGGCCTGCTTATGTTCCAGATCTGTAGCTACTTTTCTCTGGCAGGGAAAAACCTGGTTCCATTATTCAATGTTACAAACTTGTTTAATTCAAGGACATGCAGAAAGTAGTTTCAGAGTACTAACCCATACTGCAGAGATTAAAAAAAAAAAAAAAACAAGCCGGGCGTGGTGGCGCACGCCTTTAATCCCAGCACTCGGGAGGCAGAGGTAGGAGGATCACCGAGAGTTCAAGGCCATCCTGAGACTACATAGTGAATTCCAGGTCAGCCTGAGCCAGAGTGAGACCCTACCTCGAAAGACCAAAAAAAAAAAAAAAAAAAAACTATTGTTCAGCTCAGCATAGAGGTGCATGCCTTTAATTCCAGCACTAGGGAGACAGGGATAGGAGGATCACCATGAGTTGGAGGTTAGCCTGAGCTAGAGTGAGACCCTACTTCGAAAAACCAAAAAAAAAAAAAAAAAAGGAAAGAAAAAACTATACTTCAATGCTTATATATTGTGTCTTTGGAAAGTATAATTGAGTGAGAAATGATAAATAAACATAAGTTTCCTAAACTGAGCATGGTGGTGCACACCTTTACTCCCAGCATTTAGGAGGCTGAGGTAGGAGAATCACTGCTCTCAAGGCCAGCGTGGGCTACAAAGAGAGTGTCAGGTCAGCCAAGGCTAGAGAGAGACCTTGCCTTGAAAAAAAAAAATAATAATAAAGGTAATAAGTTTCCTGGACCAGGAGCTATCCCATATAACTCTTTTCCTTGCTATCACAAGATTTCGGACTAAAAATCCTAGCTGGAACAATTAGACAAGGAAAAGAAAAAATTACCCAAATTGGACAGGAAGAATTACATTCTTTTTGGGTTTTTTGGGGGTTTTTGTTGTTGTTGTTGTTGTTGTTTTGTTTGTTTGTTTTGTTTTTCAAGGTAGGGTCTCACTCTAGCCCAGGCTGACCTGGAATTCACTATGGAGTCTCAGGGTGGCCTCGAACTCACGGCGATCCTCCTACCTCTGCCCCCCGAGTGCTGGGATTAAAGGCGTGCGCCACCACGCCCAGCTAATTTCATTCTTTTTAAATATCATGAACTTTTATAAAATCCTAAAATGCCATCAAAAATGATCAGAACTAAATAAATTCAGTAAAGTTTTAGGACATAAAATAAGCATACAAAATCAGTATCTTTCTGTACATTAACAACAAGGTGTCTGACAAAGAAATCAAGAAAAACCAGGCGTGGTAGTACATGCCTTTAATCCCAGTACTCAGGAGTTGGAGGTAGCTGTGAGTTTGAGGCCAGCCTGGGGCTACAGAATGAGTTCAAGGTCAACCTGGGCTAGTGCGACCCTAAGTCAAAAAACAAACAAAATAGCCGGGCGTGGTGGTGCACACCTTTAATCCCATCACTTGGGAGGCAGAGGTAGGAGGATCGCGGTGAATTCAAGGCCACCCTGAGACTCCATAGTGAATTCCAGGTCAGCCTGGGCCAGAGTGAGACCCTACCTCCAAAAACAAAAAAACAACAACAACATAAAAGTAGATACAACAGCATGTGAATGTACTCCCAGCTTCTCCTGAGGCTCTTTGAGACCAGCCTAGGGAACAGAAACAAAGCTCATCTTTTTTAATTTTTCTTTTATTATTATTACTATTATTATTGTTGGCTTTTCAAGCCCCAAGATGACCTGGAATTTAATAGGCACTCTAAGGGTAGCCTCTAACTCATGGCAGTCTTCCTACCACTGCCTCCCAAGCACTGAGATTAAAGGTGTGCACCACCATGCTTGGCAAGACCTCATCTTTTAAAAACAACAATCAGACTGGGGAGATTGCACAGTGGCTAAAGGGCCTTCCTTGCACAGACTGCTGGCCTGGGTTCAATTCCCAGTACCCTCATAAAGCCAAATGCACAAAATAAGTGGCACATGTGAATTTGTTTACAGTGTCAAGAGGCTTCAGTACACTCATATTCACTCTGTCTGCTTGTAAATAAATTAATAATAACAACAATGGAGAATTAAAGTCATGATGGTTATTTTCCATCCAAAAAATGATATTCTGGTCAGGTGTGGTGGCTCACACCTTTAATCTCAGCACTTGGGAGGCAGAGGTAAGAGAATCACTGTGAGTTAGAGGCCACCTTGAGACTACATAATGAATTCCAGGTCAGCCTGAGTGAGAGAAAGAGCGAGACCCCACCTCTAAAAGCAAAAAAAAAAAATTTTTTTCAAAAGCACTGCTCAGGCTTTGCCCTACTCAAACATTCTGAGTAAGCTCTGTGTTTATTTTTAATTTATTTACTTATTTACTTGCAAGCAGAGAGGTAGAGAGAGAATGGGCAACACTGCAAATGAATTCTAGATGCATCTGGCTTTACATGGGTCCTGGGTCCTTAGGCTTTGCAGGCAAAGTGCCTTAACTGCTAAGCCATCTCTCCAGACCCCCCCCCCTTTTTTTTTGAGGTAGTGTTTTTCTCTAGTCCAGGCTGACCTGGAACTTACTATGTAATCTCAGGCTGACCTCAAACTCACAGCCATCCTCCTACATCAGCCTTCCCAGTTCTGGAATTAAAGACATTCACCACTACACCCAGAATTTTTTTAGCACTTTATTGACAATTTTCCTACATGCATATAGTGGATTTTGATCATAATCCCCTCGCAATACCTTCTTTGGTCCTCCTCCTTCTTCCCCTGCCACCAAAGCCCTTATTCCAATTTATTTCTGTTTCTGTTCTGTTCTGCTCTGCTCTGTTCTGTTCTATCCTATCCCATCCCATCCCATCTTATTTGTTTTATTTTAGTTATTTATTTGTTTTATTTTGGCCAGCCCAGGCTGACCTGGAACTCACTATACAGTCTCAAGGTAGCTTCAACCTCAAAATGATCCTCCTACCTCTGCCTCCCAAATGCTGGGATTAAAGGTGTGCGCTACCATGCCTGGCTCATCCCATCTATTTCTTTAAAATTTTATTTTTTGTTAATTTTTATTTATTTATTTGAGAGTGACAGATAGACAAATGGGGGGGAGAGAGAGAGAATGGGTATGCCAGGGCCTCCAGCCACTGCAAACGAACCCCAGATGCATGCGCCATCTTGTGCATCTGGCTTACATGGGTCCTGGGGAATCGAGCCTCAAACCAAGGTTCTTAGGTTTCACAGGCAAGCACTTAACCACTAAGCCATCTCTCCAGCCCTAATTTTATTTTTTATTTTTTAATTTTTTGGGGTTTTTTTCAAGGTAGGGTTTCACTCTAGCCCAGGCTGACCTGGAATTCACTATATAGTCTCAGGGTGGCCTCAGATTTACCTCTGCCTCCCAAATGCTGGGATTAAAAATGTGCACCACAAAGCCTGGCTCCTCTTCTATTAAAAAAAAATATTTATTTATTTATTTGAGAGAGAGAAAGGATACACCAGGACCTCTAGCCACTGTTAATGAACTCCAGATGCATACACCATCTTCCAATCTTTAAATTATTTACATATTTGGCAGAGAGAGAGAGAGGGAGAGAATGGGCACGCTATGGCCTCTATAGCCACTGCAAACTCAAGGTGCATGTGCTACCTCATTTATCTGGCTTATGTGGGTACTGTGGAATCAAACCTTGGTCCTTGGGCTTCACAATCAAGCGCTTTAACTACTGAGCCATCTCTCTAGCCCTTCTTTACCCCTTTCTATTTCCCCTACTATGAAAGTTTTCTGTATTACTGTTAATTTTTCAACAACTATATGTAGGGGCTTGGAAAATGGCCCAGCCATTAAGGGCACTGGCTTGCAAATCCTACCTGTCTTTAATCCCAAAACAGCCACAGAAAGTGGCCTGAGAACCAGGCATGGTGGTACACACCTTTAATCCCAGCACTTGGGAGGCAGAGGTAGAAGGATTGTCCTGAGTTCAAGGCCAGCCTGAAATTGTAAAGTGAGTTCCAAGCTGCCTGGGCTAGAGTGCCTCAAAAACCAAGAAAAACAAACAAAATAAGTGGCCTGTGTGTGTCCTGAATTGGTTTGCAGCAAAAAGAGTTCCCCACACATACACACACCTACATATGTGCAAATAAAAATTAAATCTAAAAATCCCACAATTGTGCAAACAGCAGCTGAAAAGATGGAATCCTATCTGGGCATGGTGGTGCACTCATTTAATACCAGAACTAGAGAGGTAAAGGTAGGAGGATCATTATGAGTTTGAGGCAAGCCTAGGACAACAGAATGAATTCCAGGTCAGCCTGGGCTAGAGTGAGACCCTGCCTTGAAAAAAAAAGGAAAGGAAAAGAAAGAAACTTTAGCCAGGTGTGGCGGTGCACGCCTTTAATCCCAGCACTTGGGCAGGAGGCAGAGGTAGGTGGACCTATGTGAGTTTGAGGCTACCTTGAGACAACATAGTGAACCTTGACTAGAGCAAGACCCTACTTTGAACAGCAAAAGAAAAAGAAAGAAAAAGAAACTTTAAACTGATGACAGGCTTCACACTGGATAGCTCATAGTGTTTGTTGTCTGAATCTACATAGTAGATCCAACAGACAGACCTTTGTAGGCCAAGTTACTGAAGGTGTAAGAAGATAATTTAATCAATCAAGATAATGGAATCACCCAGGAAGGAAAGGCCACGCCCAGTCCCGGAGGAAGTATAAAAGGAGTTGACCCACTGGGAGGATTAAGGGCCTGGTTTACAGTACAGAGCTTTCTTCTTGCAAGAGAACACCTCTGGAGAGACAGAGTGAGTAATTATACCAACTAGTTTATGAAGTGGCCCAAAATTTCCTAGAGAGATCCTCAAGCCTTAGATACTGTAAAATGGTCTCCTCTAGGAGAAGGGTCTATAGTTGCGTGCCCACAGAGGGAAATGTTGTGCTTTGCTTTTGAGGTAGAGTCTCAATGTAGCTCAGGCTGGTCTTAAACTAATGGCCACCCTCCTCCCTGGGATTTCTAGGAGTGTAGTATCACACCCTGCTGGAGGCTTGTTCTGAAGTGTTTCCATAATGTTTGGCTTTTAAAAAGTGTGGGCTGCTTTTTCTATTTTATCTATCTATCTATCTATCTATCTATCTATCTATCTATCTATCTATCTATCTATCTATTTATTTATTTATTTGAGAGAGCGAGAAAGAGGCAGATAAAGAGAAAGCAAGAGGGGTCTGTCAGGGCCTCCAGCTGCTGCAAGCAAACTCGAGAAGCATGAGCCTCCTTGTGCACGTCTGGCTTACATAGGTGTGAGTCCTTGGGGATTGAACCTGGGTCCTTTGGCCATGCAGGCAAGCATCTTAACTGCTAAGCCATCATCTCTCCAGCCCTCTTTTTTTGTATTTCTTTTAAAGATATTTATTTTGAAATTGGGTCTTGGTATGTCACCCAGGGGTCCCGGAATTTTTGGGCCCAAGAGACCCACCTGTGCAGCATAATGTAGCCGGGACTATAAGCATGAGCTCTGCACCAAGATTTTTTGTTTTTGATTTTTGAGGTAGGATCTCACTGTAGTCCAGGCTGACCGGGTATTCACCATGTAGTTTCAGGCTGACCTCGAACTCTCAGAGTTTCTCCTACAACTGCCTCCCAAGTTCAGGGATTAAAGGAGTGTGCCACCATGCCCTGCAATCATTAGAATTTTTAAAATATATATATTTTATTTATTTGAGGGAGAAAGAGGAGAGAGAGAGACAATGACACTGGGTATCCCAGGTCCTCTAGCCACTGTAAATAAATTCTAGACACATGTGCCACCCCTTGTGTATCTGGCTTACATGCATAGGTACTGGGGAATCAAATCTTAGTCCTTAGGGTCCATAGGCAAGTGTCTTAGTCACTAAGCCAACTGTCCAGCCCAATCATTAGAAGTTTTTTGTTTGTTTGTTTGTTTGTTTTTTTAGGTAGGGTCTCACTGTAGCTCAGGCTGACCTGGAATTCACTATGAGACCTTGTAGTCTCAGGGTGGCCTCAAACTCACAATGATCCTCCTACCTTTAGCTACTGAGCCATCTTTCCAGCCCCCAGATTTTGTTGTTGTTGTTGTTGTTGTTTGTTTTTCGAGGTAGGGTCCACTCTGGTCCAGGCTGACCTGGAATTCACTATGTAGTCTCAGGGTGGCCTCAAACTCACAGCGATCCTCCTACCTCTCCCTCCTGAGTGCTGGGATTAAAGGCGTGTGCCACCATGCCCGGCTTCCAGATTTTTTTTAATTGTTGGTAAGATTTTTTTTCTCATTTATGAAAATAATATCACTCATTATGAATGTTTTGAAGACAGCACAATAGGAGTTGGGGAAATGCAATAAAACAGAAAGTGACATGTAGCCCATAGTAATTTAAAAATAGCCAATTTAGAGTGTGTGTGTGTGCAGTTTGTTTTTGTTTTTGTTTTTTAATTTTTTTTGTTCATTTTTTTTTAATTTATTTATTTGAGAGCAACAGACACAGAGAGAAAGACAGATAGAGGGAGAGAGAGAATGGGTGCGCCAGGGCTTCCAGCCTCTGCAAACGAACTCGACACGTGCACCCCCTTGTGCATCTGGCTAACGTGGGACCTGGGGAACCGAGCCTCGAACCGGGGTCCTTAGGCTTCACAGGCAAGCGCTTAACCGCTAAGCCATCTCTCCAGCCCTTGTTTTTGTTTTTTGAGGTAGGCTTTCACTCTAGCCCAGGCTGACCTGGAATTCACTATGTGTTCTCAAGGTGCTCTCAAACCCATGGCGATCCTCCTACCTCTCTGCCTCTCAAGTGCTGGGACTAAATGTGTGCACCACTACACCAGGTTATTTTAGTATATTGTTTCAGGCCGTTTTCTAGTTAACTACATTGTTTCAAATCTAGGGTTGTGGCATATGAAGTGCATTATCCTCGATATTACTTCATGAGTATGGTTCCCTTTAAGTCACTGTTCTTGGGGCCTGTGATGTTAATGGTGGCATAGGAATCTTTACAAGGCTGTGACCAAATTATATATAACTGGTAGCAAACTACTTGGGAAAAGGCATATCTGTATATATTGATTAATTTCAAACCTTTTCCTCCATTATAGTCGACTTCACAATACTTATTCTGCTTGACTAACCAAGTATGTTCCCAGGAATTGTACAATGCCACTTTTAATGATGCAATTTTATTTTATTTCTTTATTTTGGTTTTTCAAAGTAGGGTCTTGCTCTATGTAGTCTCATGGTGGCCTTGAACTCACAGCGATCCTCCTACCTCTGTCTCCCAAGTGTGTGCAATCACACCTGACTCTAATGATACAATCTTGATGTCAAAGCTCTATTTGTTTCTTGGGGGGAGAAGGGGGAAGGTTTGAGGCAGGGTCTCACTTTAGCCCAGGCTTACCTGAAACTCACCGTATACTTCCAGGCAGGCCTCAAACTCATAGTGATCCTCCTACCTATGCCTCTGGGTGAAAGGTGTGAGCCACCATGCCCAGCTTCCAAGCTCTCTACTGAGGGCTAAAATTTTGCTCTCAAAACAAGTACTTTGAGGTTATAAAATAGCAGGACACTAGCTGGGTGTGGTGGCACATGCCAGTTTTTAATCCCAGCACTTGGGAGGCAGAGGTAGGAGGATTGCTGTGAGTTCGAGGCCACCCTGAGCCTACATAGTGAAATCCTGGTCAGCCTGGGCTAGAGGGAGATCCTACCTTGAAAAACAAAAATAAACAAATACATAAAAATAACAGGACACTGTTGATGGCTCAGGTTTCCTAAAATATTTTGTGCTAATTGAACAGTTTCTGTGTATAGTCTTGGTCTCCATGGGTCTGAGTTCAATAGTGAGAGCCTAAAGTCAGTGTGCCTTTTCCTTCTAACCATTCCCATGGCTGGCAGAAAATAAGGAGTTTTGTCAACCAAGATAGGATAATGAAAGCTGGCTTGGAATTCTGTCACACAATCTATTTTAGAGCTTGATCTGACAAACTTCACGGAAAGGCGGCATTCTAGATCTTGAGGCCTTGAGTAAGGCATGACTGCTGAGATCGTTTATTGCTAGGCCACTGATTCAGGAGGAAACTGGAACTCAGTATACTTGTATATGTGGGCAGGGATGGTAAATGGTGATGAAACTGCATTAGTGGACTGTAAGAGGGAAAAGGAAGAAGAAACTGGTGGGAGAAAAACTGAACTATTGCCCAACCTGGACTACAGTTGTCATGGAGTAGGGCTGGCTTGTTTGGCTTAGGTCACTGGAAAGGGAGTTACTGTAATTGTTGAAAGCACAGAATATACTATCAGAGCATCAGAACTAGTGGCCATATTTTAATAACCCTTGAGGCACAGGTAGAAATTACATTACCAAACTTGAAACTTAATACTTCTGTCTCTTTTTTAATAAAATATTGATTTATTTGCAAACACAGAGAGAAAGATAGAGAGGGAGAGAAAGAGTGGATACAGTAGCACCCCTAGCCACTGCAAATGACATCCAGACATCTGCGCCACTTTGTGCATCGGGCTTTACATGGGTACAGGGAAATCGAACCCTGGCCATCAGGCATTGCAAGCAAGTGCCTTAACCTCTGGGTCATCTCTCCAGCCCACTTCTCTCCTTTTATTAAAATTTAGTGCTGTCAATTTTTTCTTAAAATGAAGAAAACTGAAAGTACAAATATTCAAATTAACAGATGGCAGACTGCTGTCAGCCAAAGCAATAAAAAGACTTCATAATTGTCACCATGAATGTATTTAGTTACAGTTCAGTTTTGCAGTCTTAAAATACACTTCATTGTGGAAGAATGTTTTTTCTATTTTTCTCAAGATTCTGATCCCTCTTAAAATCTCAAAGCACATGAAAAGAATTTTATTCTTTTCATTCCATCACCATAATGCTGGGATTGTCTGCTTCAGGGATGGAGACATTTTTATAGTTCCTTCTGGACGCCAGCCCTTCTCTTCCCGTCCCGGCTCCCCAGGCAAAATTATGACCTCTCTTCAGATCACAAATAATATCCAGTGAAACAGTTTATATATTTGTTATACATCTTACAAACAGTATTTTATTTACATACGGTTTGCAGTTGGGGCCAGTCTCATTCATTGACTATCCAGCTCTTACATTGTAGCAAGGCATAATGCATGTTCAGGAATCTTTTGAGAACCGTTTATGGAGAAGGTCATTATTAGAACGCAGTCATTCTAAAGCGCGTGGTAGAATTTCTGCTTAAGATATTCCTATGTGCTTGACAGAAGAAGAAAGTCAGGATGTGCTCCATGTTTTCCTAAAAATTCATGTCCTCATCTTTTCATCTTTCTGCTCCCAGAACAATGGCTGCTCATTTCTAGCAACAGGGGAATAGGGCTACCTCTTCTTCAAAGAGATCAAGCTGGTCTCAACAAAGAAAATATTCTCATTTGATCCTTGGGGACTGTTGGGCGCAGGTCAGATCTCAGGGAATGTCTCCATAATTAAAAGTCATGAGCGGAGAAGGTAGCTCAGTGGTTATAGACGCATGCTTACAATGCCTGCCGTCAGCGTTCAGTTCCCTGATAACCACATAGAGCTAGATGCAAAATGTGTTGTTCCTTTGAAGTGGCAAGAAACACTGGAACCTGGCTCCCAACACACATACACAAATAAGTTTTGTGTTTTTTTTTTTTTAACATCTGGGGAAATGGGTCAGAGGTTAAAGTACTTGCTTGAAAGCTTGCCAGTATGTGTTGAATACCCCAGCACCCATGAAAAACCAGACCCATGCATTTCGTTTCATATGTAGCAGCAATAGGCCCTGGCTTTGCAAGCACATGCCTTTACCCACTGAGACATCTCCCCAGCCCTTGGGGAATCTGAAAGGGCTTGGGACCTCCTCCTCAAAAGAGATCTGAGTGTTTATTTTACAGACCTATCTCAGTTTTATGAAAGGAAAATGAGACAAGGAAGGCATTTTCAACTTGACTGGCTAATTTATCAGGTGTATTCCTGTTTCTCCTTATGTGAATTGGGATAACCAGTTCTCCTTCTAAGTCCTGTTGATGGGAGAAATGCAATCAGATAGCAGAAATCATTTGAGGAGTTAAGTTACATGGAAAAGCAAAGGACCTTCTTAATGTAGACTTCCTCTTGGCTCTGAGAAGAATCTGCTTTCTGTGACCTGTTGGATGGGACTTGTCACTTACCTTCCAGAGTTCTGGCAGTGAGTGTGTGCACAGAGAGTGGGGTCATTTTCTTCCGTGGAGTGGACACTAGTAGACTGCCTATGTAAACAACCTCTCTCTACCCATGCGCATGCAAAGTCACCCTAGATTGAACTCTTGATCCAAAAAGAAAAAAAAAAAAAAAAAAGGAGACGGTCATGGCGGTGCATGCCTTTAATCCCAGCAGAGGCAGAGATTGGAGGATTGCTACCCTGAGACTACATAGCAGTGTAAGACCCTACGAAAAACAAAACAAAAAAATTATATATAGATAGATAGAGGGAGGGGCTGGAGAGATGGCTTAGTCAAAGGTCCCAGGTTCACTTCCCCAGTACCCACATAAGGCAGATGCGCAATGTGGCACATGCATCAGGAGTTTGTTTGCAATGGCAAGAGGCCCTGATATGTTCATTCTCTTTCTCTCAAATAAATAAATAAAATATTTTTTTTAAAAAAACATGAAAGTAGGAAGGGGATTTTTGGGTGCAGAAGGCGTTCTGTGGGAGTGAGACAGGGATAAGCCAGGGTAATGGGTGAATATGATCAAAATATATTATAAAATTGTCAAAACAAAAATTTTAATTTTTTTAACATTCTTATGGACTTGGAGCTCTAACTCTAGCTGGCCTCCCAAATTCTGGGATTAAAGGAGTGTGCCCCACACCCGGTTGAGAATGTTAATGGATGAACATCCTGTACTTTGATCATATTCCCACCCTATTACCCTCTTATCCCTCTCTGCCTTCACCCCCTGTTCCACTGAACACCCTCCGTTTTCCAAGGAGTCCTTCTCTTTAGATGTCTCATTCTTTTTGTCCTCAAAATGGTGTTGGGCTCAGAATGAGCAGATCTTGTGGGAGTAATGATCATAACCATGATAAGGTTATGAATGCACTGGTCAGTTCATGCCCTTAGGACAGTGCCTGAAGTGCTTCTTCCCACCAAGTAAGCTCTCACATTCTTTCTACTCAGTCTTCCACAATGTTCCCGGAGCCTTGGAGGGCATGCTAGAGATGTCTTGTTTAGTGTTGAGCCCTCAACAGCCTCTTATTTTCAACTTTGATGAGTTTTGAGTTTCCTTAGTGTCTAACACCATCTCCATAGAGAAGCTTCTCTGGCTAGCACTGGAAAAAAAACACTAATATTCTTTCCTCCACCTCCTCTGTAATGTCACCTGAACCGTGGCAGGTTTGATGGACATGTCTCATCCAGTGCTAGGTACAAGGCTCTCTCTTCTCATTACCTTGATGATTTTTGGGTCTCCCCAACTGGAAAAAGCTTCTATAGCCAAAAGTGAGAACAGCTTTAATCACTGGGCATAAGCATGCATTTAGAAGGCAATTTTATGGGTTCAGTGTATGCATTCAGCCAAAGAACAGCAATAGCCTCACTGTAGAACTTAGGTCCTTCTAAGCCATAGGCTTTTGGCTTGGTTCTCGGTACATGGCTTGAGAGTTGATACTTCAGGACATAGAGCATCTTCCACTCTTCAGAGTCTACTGATATAGTCATCAGTGCTAATATTGCATAAGTACATACTATAAAGTGGCAGAAGTCAAGCTGGAGATGTGGCTTAGTTGATAGTGTTTGCCTAGCATGCACGAGAACCAGGTTTTGATCTCCAGAACTCCAGAGTACTTGATGCATCAGCACATACCTTTAATGCCAGCACTTGCTAGATTCAGGCAGGAGCGTCAGCCTACATAAGACCCTAGCTAAAATATATATATATATATACACACACACACACACATATTTAAATGATAGAAGTATGTTGAAGACCATTTCAGAAGTTGCTGGAAATTCTTTTTTTTTTATTTTTATTTATTTGAGAGTGACAGACATAGAGAGAAAGACAGATAGAGGGAGAGAGAGAGAATGGGCGCGCCAGGGCCTCCAGCCACCGCAAACGAACTCCAGACGCGTGCGCCCCCTTGTGCATCTGGCTAACCTGGGACCTGGGGAACTGAGCCTCGAACCGGGGTCCTTAGGCTTCACAGGCAAGCGCTTAACCGCTAAGCCATCTCTCCAGCCCTGGAAATTCTGTCCTAATTCTATGCCAAAATTCATTGATTTTTTTTTAATGAAACTCACTTATCAACTCAAACAGAAGTTTTCAAAATCAGTCTAATAAATATCACCCAAAGACATTAATTTGATGCATGCTGAGGAATGCCTGACAGTAGGAAAATATTTAATGTCTTTATTTTCCAAAATTAAGCCATTCTTTCTATAAGTGCAAAAATAATATTAAATAAAAGTAAAAACTGACAATGTCCATCAAAGGGACTGTTTTTTGTTTTTGTTTTTGTTTTTGGTTTCTAAGGTAGGGTCTCACTCTAGCCCAGGCTGACCTGAAATTCACTATGGAGTCTCAGGGTGGCCTTGAACTCATGGCGATCCTCCTGCCTCTACCTCCCAAGTGCTGGGATTAAAGATGTGCACCACCACACCCAGGAAAGGGACATTTTTAATGCTTTTCACACTATCATAAGTTGTGTGCATGGTTGCAGGATAAAATCTTAGTTTTTTTTTTCTTTTTAATATTGTATTTATTTGAGAGAGAGAGGGGAGAGAAAATGGGCACATCAGGGCCTTTAACTACTGCAAACAAACTCCAGACACATGTGCCACCTTACACATCTGGCTTATGTGGATACAAGGGAATCTAACTTAAGACCTTTGTTTTACAAGCAAGTGCCTTAACCACTAGGCCATCTCTCAGGGCCCTGAACTTACTTTTTGTTTTGTGCTTGTTTTTGGCGTTCAAGATAGGGTGCCACTGTAGCCCAAGCTGGGTTGGAACTCACTCTGAAGACCCAGCTGGCCTAGAGCTCACAGTGATCCTCCCCTACCTCTGTTTCCCAAGTGCTGGGATCAAAAGTATGCACCACCACACCTGGATAAAAAATCTTCCCCCCTCTTTAAAAAATGCTTTTATTTGCACATGTTGGGAAGGGTGCTCCAGGGTCTCTTACTACCATAAGTGAATGCCAGATGCTGTGCAACTTTTTTTTATTGTTGGTTTTTCGAGGTAGGGTCCCACTCTAGCCCAGGCTGGAATTCACTATGTAGTCTCAGGCTGCCTCAACCTCACAGTGATCCTCCTACCTCTGCCTCCCAAGTGCTGGGATTAAAGGCCACCATGCCTGGCTACATGGCAATTTTTTTTTAATTGAATGTGGTATTTGCAGGAAAATATTCAAGAAAACTTTTCCTTATGCCAGGCTTGCCCCCAGTGATGCTGTTTAGGTCAGTGTCTGTCTGGATTATCCACAGTCTAAATGCCAGCTCTGTAAACAAAAGCTGCCCAGTGACAGCTTGGCTGAGGCATGTGTAACCAACGTTTAGCATTAATTTATACTTCATTCCCTTTCTGTAGCCAGATTAAGTTCTCCTTTCCTAAGCTATTTTTGACTTCCTTCAGATTGTGGCATAATTCAACATGTTCTAAACAATACATAGAAAATGGCCTTAGCGATTCCCAATTTGCATTCAGGCTACAGAATTGCAAGAAGTTTCATCAAACTTTCTAAAAATAAGAATTTTCTAAACTAGATTTCTTCATACCCCAGAATATGAATCAGTCACTATAACATGCAATGAAAATGCTACAAATTATTATAGGTTCATAGTATGGTCTTTATGCAGTCCCAAGAAAATTATTCCTTCCATCAGAAACAATGAAAAATTTGGATTCTTCTAGCTAATGTCCTGTCACATGTTAGTATACATATTGAACTCCCAAAGAAGTAAGTATTTCACTGTGTTGTGGCAAAATTGATCGAATGAAAATATATTCTTGGCTTGTTTGAAGACTATCCAAGCAATTTTCAGATTTGTATTTAAGCTTATTAAAATTAAACATAGCCAAGCATGGTGGCACATGCCTTTAATCCTAGCACTTGGGAGGCAGAGATAGGAGGATCACCGTGAGTTTGAGGCCACCCTGAGACTCCATAGTGAATTCTAGGTCAGCCTAGGCTAGAGTGAGACCCTACCTAGACAAACCAAAAAGAAAAAGAAAAAAAAAAAAGAAAAAAGAAAAAAAATTAAACATAAAAAGTAAAAGGAAAGAAAATGATTATAATACATATTAAACAGAATTTTATTTTCCTTTTTTTTTTTTCAAGGTAGCCCAGGCTGACTGGAACTCACTCTAGTATACCAGGTTGGCCCCCTACCTCAGCCTCCCAAATGTGGGGATTAAAGGCATGGGCCAGGTAACACACCCACCATTTTTGGTTTTTTATTTTGAGCTGTGTTCTCATTAAGCTGTCCAGGTTGACCTTGAACTCGAGGGTAACTAGGTTTTCTGGCCTGTGCCACCAAGGCCAGACAATAAATGTTTTAAGAGAAAAAGTAACTTTCTGCCATAGGGCATGTTTTAGTTTTTAATACTGTTTTTAATTTTATTTATTTATTTTTGAGGTAGGGTTTTGCTCTAGCCCAGGCTGACCTGGAATACACTATGTAATTTCAGGCTGCCTCAAACTCACAGTGATCTACCTACCTCTGCCTAATATGCTGGGACGAAAGGCGTGGGCCACTATGTCCAGCTTCGTTTTATTATTTCAGAGAGACGGTATTGTGTGCTACTGGTAAGGAACTGCAGATGTATGTGCCGATTTGTGTGTCTAGCTTTATGTGGCTTCTAGGGAATGGACCTCTGGCTGGGATTAAAGGCGTGCACCACCATGCCTGGCTTTTTTTTTTTTTTTCAAAACTTTCATATCTTTATTCCTTTTACATTTGTGAAGGGATATACTTCCCTAGGCTTAAATGGATACCTGGGCAAGCAATTTTCTTTCTTTTTTAAAAAATTTTGGTGTAAACTTTCTTTTTAAATTTTATTTATTTATTTGAGAGCGATAGACAGGGAAAGAGAGAGAATGGGCGTGCCAGGGCCTCCAGCCACTGCAAACGACAAGCGTCTCCTTGTGCATCTGGCTAACGTGGGTCCTAGGGAATCGAGCCTCAAACCGGGGTGCTTAGCCTTCACAGGCAAGCGCTTAACAGCTAAGCCATCTCTCCTGCCCGCAATTTTCTATGAAGATGAGTTGGCTTTTGCTACTTTTTTCAAAAGCATTTACTGTTCTTACAGAGTACATGTTTATGAGATAGCTGAATAACTATGCAGGCAGTCCCTACGTAGAAGTTGTAATAAATCCTAAAATGCTGCGTGCGGTACCCTGAGGGAAGATACAACTTGATCCTAAGAGATTTCTCCACTCCACTGCGCAGGGAAAAAAAAAAAAAAAGCAAACAAAAGGCTTCAGTGTTAGCTGAAAGCCGAGAGCTTCCCAGCAGGTTCGGGTCCTGTTTACTCCTCCTCCTCGTCACCGACTGGGGAGGAAGGGTCAGGTGCTGATGAAAGTCGTCCTTGGGTCGAGCAGAACTGCGATTAGACTGAACTGCTTAGTTTAGGATCGTAGATGCAGAAGACGCTGCAATAGCAGCAATGAAGACCCAACAAAAGGAGAGCTTAGGTTCTGACGCAAAAGATTACATCAATCTCTGGTAAATCCCCAGTCTTAACAAGCAAACTTCTTTTTAGCAGTGGGTAAGCCCTTCATTATCTGTGACAACACTCCAAGTGAGCAGTCGCACAAAGGATGCATGTGATTTCGAAATGCCACTGCCTGGGCCGCAGTCTGGAGGCGTAACCAAAAAATCATAATAATAATAATTTAATTACATTAAAGTAAAGGGAGCCATAAGGCTGGGGATGTGCCCAGCAGGACAGACACATTTCCGGTGTCCTACAGATAAGATTATCCCACTGGGAAGCGCCCCGGGTGACGAGAATGCCTCGGCCCGAGCCCGGCATCCTCGCTGTTGAGTCACCGGGGACGGCGGTCATGCGACATGAATACGACTGGATGACGGGGCTGTAGGCGCGCAGGTGCCAAGGTAAACCGTTGGCGAGGAGGACTCGATCGTGACTAGAGGCGGAGCAGCCGAGCGGAGCCCGCGTGGCCCTTGCCAGCCGGGAGGAGCTGCCCGAGCTTCCTCCCGGCAAACTTCAAGTTCCTCGCCGCGTGACCGACGTGGGCGCCCTCCCCGGGAGGCGCGAGCTCGGGTCCCGAGGGCCGTCCCTTCCCGGCTCGCGTAGCCGGCGGGCTCCGACGTGTCCCAGCTCCGGGATGCTCCAGCTCGGCGCCGCGCCATTCATCAACCGGTTCACGCCGGCCGGCGGCCACGGCGAGTGACGTCCGCGGACAGGCTCCGCCCCCTGCCCCCCTTGCCGGCCCGTCCCCGCACCACGCTCGGCCCGGGCCCAGAGCCACGCGCTGTGATTGGCTGGCCGCGGGCCGCACGTCGCGCCGGCTATAAAGGGGAAGCGCTTGTGACGCAAAGGCGCCTCGGCGCGCGCATTGGCTCCTGTGGCTGCGGGCTCGTCGGCGACGCGCTCTTTCCCCCGCCGAGCCGCTCACTGCATGGTAGTCTGGTGCCCCCGCCGCCTGCACCGCCGCCGCCGCCTCGCCAGGACCACCGCCGCCTCCTGCCCTGCCGCCACCGCCGCCTCGGGACCGGCTGTATGATTAGGCCACAATCTTCAATGAGTAGACATATTCCTGTGAGTAGTCGCGCCGCCCCTCCGGAGAACGGCTGCCGCCCCTCGCCCGCCGTGGTCTTTTGTTCCGAGCCTGGCGGCCGCTCCGTTTCCCCCGCCGGCCAGGCTGCGGCTGGGTGGGGTTCCCTGGGCGCGCGGCCTCGTCTCCCCACCCACGAGGCCGCCGAGGCTCTCGACGTTGCGGGCCGGTGACGGCGTTGCGGCGGTGGGGTGGGTGGGTGGGGGTGTACAAATGCCACTTTGTGGTCGCGCGGGGTCCTCGGGATCGGTCCCCGGGCCTCGAGCTTGCCGGGCCTGGCCGTGCGGGCTGCGCGGCGTCCCCGGCCCTTTGTTCGCACGGAGACGTGGCGCCGGGGTGGCCGTGGGGGCGAAGCGGCACGGCGGCTAACGGTCCCTGCCCGGAGCCCGGGCTCTGATCCCCGTCGCGTTCCCGATCCCGGAGCGCCGCGGCCGGCGGCCGCCGAGCCTCGCACAAGATGGCCCCGACGCCCTCGCCCGCCCGCCCGCCCGCCCGCCCCGAGCCAGGCCCGCGCGAGCCCGTGATTGCGGAGCCGAGGGCGGGCCCGGGCGCGAGCAGCCTGCCCTGCCGCCCGCCGTCCCCACCCCGGCCGCGGGTGACGGGAACAAGTCGGGTCTTGTCCCTCCTCTCTCTTGGATTCGTGCCGGGGAAGTCAGGGCCCGGGACGAGACCGGTGCAAACCGGCGGGGCTGTTTAGTGACCGGCCCGAGGGGCGGGGGAGGACAGATCGCTTCCCGGGGTAACGTGCTCTGTGGCAACGGTGGCCAGCCTGAGCCCGAATGGTGAGCGGTGTGGAACCCTCCTCGACCATTCCAGGAGTATTAAGATGTCACTTCCAGTGTCGCTGGAACCGTCCATCGACGTCAGGTCCACATTCCGACCCGTTGCTTCTCGTCGTCCCTCTCTCTGTATGCGTGTTTTGTTTGATGCCAGCTCGTCGCTTGAAAGCTAGGAAGCTAGGTCGTTCGCAGAAAAGTAAGCCGCTTTTCACCCAGGCTGGATTAGGCGCATTCCCGGAAACCCGAGTCCATTTGGAATCGTTTGGCCACGCAGTTGGTTCTACGTTGATTGGCCCGATGCCGTCTTAACAAACCCAGCTGCGCGCGCGCGCACACCGTGTTCACTTTTGCTCTGTGTCACTGTGACCGTGTGTGTGTGTCGTTCCTCCGCAGTTCTGAGCCTGGGAAGGGCGGGGGTGGCTGCGGGGTGTCTTTCCCCAGCACCGAAACATGGTGTGGTCCCCTGTGCTTCAAGGGGAGGTGTCCCCCCAGCCACTGGGTGGCTCCACTTATTGAAAACGTTTTCAGAGACCCGGCGTGGTTGCGCACTGGGGAGGCAGAGGTAGGAGGATCACTGAGTTCAAGGCCAGCCTGGGACTACAGTGAATTCATAAAGTTTTGCAAATGTCTTAGCTGTATATTCTCCGAATGTGTCTCAAGCACTTAGTGTGTCGGGTAAGACCCTGTCTCAAAAAAAAAAAAAAAAAAAAAGAGGTATAATAAAATTATCTCGGATTACTGCAGTTTGCTCACTAATGTCTGTACTGGTCATTTAGATGTTAGCATTTTTGGCCTCACAGACATCTTCTGAAAACGTAATGAAAGTTGTTTTCGAGTCCTTTTTAGTAAATGGATCTTAATACTAAAATACTAATTCCTTTGTTTTACCTGAAACTAGACTGGGATTTGTTTGTTTATTATTGAGGTAGGGGTCTTGCTCTAGCCCAGGCTGACCTGGAGTTCACTAGTAGTCACAGCATTCCTCCTACCTCTGCCTCCCTAGTGCTGGGATTAGGCATAGACTGTGATTTTTATTTTGTTTTGTGATCTGGTTGATTACCATATGGAGTCGTCTCTGAGATCTTTAAGAATGCTGTAAAAATCATAAAGGAGTAAGTGAAAATGGAAACTAAAGGAATGTAGCTTTAGTGTAGCTAGAGGAATAAAATAAAATGGAAGCAGGTGCTTTGAATTAAGTTTTTGTTTAATTTTCAGTTGTGTATGAGTGCATTAGGGCCTCATATCGCAGCAAAGGAATGCTTCTCTGGCTTTTTGTGAATGGCTGGGTACTTTGGAACTGTGAGCCATCTCCCCGTCCTTAAATCTTTTTGTTTGTTTTTCGTTTTTAGAGGTAGAGTCTCACTCTAGCTCAAGCTGACCTGGAATTCACTATGTAGTCTTAGGGTGGCCTGGAACTCAAAGTGATCCTCCTACCTCTGCCTCCCAAGTGCTGGGATTAAAGGCATGCACCACCACGCCCAGTCTTAAATCTTGTTTAATGCAAGGGAGATCAATAGAACATTTTTGTTTCAAGATGGTTTAGCATCTTGTTCTCTCTGGGGCACACATTACATGTTTAGGACATTGGCTGTCATTTACTATGTTCTTAATAACCAATACATACATTACCGAGCCCCTTCTGTACGTCCAAGTACACACACACACACACACACAAAACTGATTAGATGTAGGTGGGCACTAACAAATGCCTGTTTATGTGTGTATACTTAAAATAGCTTGAAGAATTAAGTCACTTAATGGCATTTAATACTTTGTATTGACAAGTGATTTTAAAAGGGAAAACTAGAGAATGTATTTGTTTGTTTTTGGTTTTTTGAGGTAGGGTCTCTAGCCCAGGCTGACCTGGAATTCAATATAGTTTCAGGGTGGCCTCAAACTCAAGGTGATCCTCCTACCTCTGCCTCCTGAGTGCTGGGATTAAAGGTGTGCGCCACCACGCCCAGTTTATATTTGTATTTTTATTTCTTGGTAATAGTAGTATTTGGGCCAAAGGGAAAACTCTTAAACTGAAGTCCACTGTGTTTTCTATTCTTCTGAATTGGATTTTCAACTTGAATGTATTTCTGAAACTTGAAGAGATGATTGAAAATACAAAAGGAAATTTTGGGTATAGCTGCAAATTTGAATTTTGAGCAAGTAAAGCTTGCTGAACATTTAACTGTAAAAGAAGGAACTGGAAAGGAATTTTTTAACTTTAAGTGTCTCCATATGTATTTAATTGTGTAATAACTAGTAGCTTCAAAGTTTGAAACTAAATGAATTTTATAGTTAAAAAGTTCTGTTAGTTGGACAAACCCACATAGGAAATAGTGCTTATGGTTCAGAACATAAGAAACCACTAAAAGAAAATAATTAATGGAAGAATAATATGTGGGTGTGTGGGAATTTCACCAAATATAGCAATTACTTTCTTTGAGGATTCTTTATAATTGTTTATTATTTACACTTTAAACTGCCTTTAATTGTCCCTTTGAATTTTGGTACAAGTAACAAGTTGAAAAGATGTCTTTATTTCATCTGTTTAGAAGGTAGTTGTATACTTGGTAGGAAAATATAACATGTTCCACTGGGTGTGGTGGTACATGCCTTTAGTCCCAGCACTTGGGAGATAGGATTTTGCCATGAGTTCGAGACCACCCTGAGAATACATAGTGAATTACTGGTCAGCCTGAGCTAGAGTGAGACCCTACCTTGAAAACCAAAACATGTTCCTTTTGCAGTAGAAAATAACTTTTTTACTCTCTCTCCTTCTTTTAAACAGCAGTTCTGTGGTGTTCTTGGTCACACATTTATGGAGTTTCTGAAGGGCAGTGGAGATTACTGCCAGGCACAGCACGACCTCTATGCAGACAAGTGAACTGTAGAGATCCATTACTACTCCACCAAGAAGCCCCCATAAGAGTGGTTAGCCTGGACACAGCAGTGTTGAAGTGAGATCCACAGCTTTAACAAGAGCTCAAACTGGATGGGGTAAACCTCAGTGCACTTCTTTGTATTGCCTCAGTATTACTGGATTGAAGAGTTGCTGCTTCTTGTTAGGAGGTTCATTTCATTTCCCATTTCTCTCAGCTCCATACTCAAAAGCACTGAGAAGTTCAAGTGGAGTATATTGAAGTAGACTTCAGTTTGTTTTTTTTTTTTGTTTGTTTGTTTGTTTGGGTTTTTTTTTGCTCCATTTCTGTATTCAGTTTTTTGTTTTTTTTTTTTTAATTCTTTCATAACCCTATTGGGTGTTTTTCTGGTTTTGTTTTTTAAACTAAATTAACATGGCTCGAATGAACCGCCCTGCTCCTGTGGAAGTCACATACAAGAACATGAGATTCCTTATTACTCACAATCCAACCAATGCAACCTTAAATAAATTTATAGAGGTAAGATTTGGTACTTTTAAATGTTTTAAATTAATTGTAATTTAATGGTGAGGCTTGTATTTATCAGAGTAAACACTATTTTAAAAAATAAGATGTTGCCAGCAATAATGGTTCACACCTTTAATCCCAGTACTCAGAAGGTAGAGGTAGGAGGATCGCCATGAGGTCGAGGCCACCCTGAGACTACATAGTGAATTACAGGTCAGCCTGAGCTAGAGTGAGCTCCTACCTGGGGGGTGGGGGGGAGTGTTATATACTTGAGTTCCCAGAAATGAAATGTATGCATTAGGGTGGAGGTAGGTTTTACACTGTGAAGGACTATGTGTCTTTCATTTAATTTAATTAAGTCTATGTAAATTTACAGAGCAAAGACTACCATTTATAGATTTCTGTCATCTATATGCTTAGCGTGGTGTCATAAACTATAGCTACTGTATGTCTTTGACTATGTTTGATGTTTGGAATACAATTTTCTGCTTCTGGTGGCAGATATGTGGCTAACACTGTCTCACCACCTGTGTGTCTTCTTTTATTAGGGGTTGTTGGAATGAATGCGATGCTGAGTAATTTATCTGAACACATGTTTATTTGACAGGTGTTCATAAGGAAATTCTAGAATGACATTTTTTATTGAAGGGCTATGTATTTTTTTGTCAGTAAAGTTGAGTCATAACTAGTAGAAATGCATTCTAATGTAGTTTTAAAAGGTAGGTGGCTTTTAAAAACTATTTCTGGGGCTAGAGAGATGGCTTAGCGGTTAAGCGCTTGCCTATGAAGCCTAAGGAACCTGGTTCGAGGCTCGGTTCCCCAGGTCCCACGTTAGCCAGATGCACAAGGGGGCGCACGCGTCTGGAGTTCGTTTGCAGTGGCTGGAAGCCCTGGCGCGCCCATTCTCTCTCTCTCCCTCTATCTGTCTTTCTTTCTGTCTGTCACTCTCAAATAAATAAATAAAAAATGAACAAAAAATATTTAAAAAAACTATTTCTGTATTTTTAATTTCTACTGCAAACAAATAAAAGCATCAGATCTTATTATTTGATAACTAATTTTTGAACTGTATTTCCCTTTGTTTAGACTGCTTCTGCCCTTCTTGGCTGGTGTTGCATCCTGTTCCAGTGTTCTTTATGATCACTAGCCAATATAGGAATTTAAAAACTATGGATTGTTTTTTGTTTGTTTTTTCTTCCAAGGTAGTGTTTCACTCCAGCCCAGGCTGACCCTGGCAGTCACTATGGAGTCGCAGGCTGGCCGCCAACACAGTATTCCTCCAACTCCTGCCCCCCAGGTTCTAGGATTAAAGGCATGCCCTACCATACCCAGCCTGATTTTTTTTTTTTATTCTAACGTGCCCAATACATGTATTGAGATTTAGCGTTCTCTTTTCTAATTATACTTTGTATATTATTTTAAATCAATTTAAATAATTGCCTCCATGTTACATACATTGGAAATTGTCTCATTATTTCCATGATTACTTTCTGTTAACCATCATACAGTATTTGTAGTATTAATGTTCTTGTGAAGACCATGTCTTCTTCATGTGTATTTTTATCCAGGAACTTAAGAAGTATGGAGTGACCACAATAGTAAGAGTATGTGAAGCAACTTATGACACTGCTCTTGTGGAGAAAGAAGGCATTCGTGTTCTTGTAAGTGTTACTAGTGCCCATGAGTTAGTGCAGCACATTCATTCAAATAAGTCATAGCACAGAAAGTTCAACTTTGAAGTTGTGATAAAATTTACAATATTTAAACTTTAGCATGATTTAGACATTGTTTGTATTTTGAGCCAGGATCTAGTTATGAAGCACTGGCTGGCCTTATGCTTGCAGCATTTCTCCTGCCTTTGCCACCTTGAGTGCTAGGAGTATGCATGCACCTGGCCAAATTCATCGTCTAAAATGTGTTCTTTCATTTAGGATTGGCCTTTTGATGATGGTGCACCACCTTCCAACCAGATTGTTGATGACTGGTTAAGTCTTGTAAAAATCAAGTTTCGTGAAGAACCTGGTTGTTGTATTGCTGTGCATTGTGTTGCAGGACTTGGGAGGTAAGAAAATTCTCTTTAGTATTTTTATTTTATTTATTTGGGCGAGTATGAGTGGGTACAACCAGGGCCTCTTGCCACTGTAAACAAACTAACTCCAGACAAAAATGCCACTGACTGCTGAGCCATCTCCCCAGCCCCAGGATATTTCTTAATTTGAGTTGTTCTAGATGAAGATTTGAGTTGATAGTTTGGGATTGAACATAGACCCTACTAAATGCTAGTTAAGTTCTCTACAGTAACCAGCCCTGTTTAATTTTTACTTTGAGAAAGGGTCTTATTTTGTTTGGTTGGGTTTGCAAGGTAGGGTCTCACTCTAGCCCAGGCTGACCTAGAATTCACTATGTAATCTCAGGGTGGCCTCAAGCTCATGGCGATCTGCCTACCTCTGCCTCCCAGGTGCTGGGATTAAAGGCGTATACCAACACACCTAGCTCCAAATACTTTTAATATATAATAAGGTTAACATTGAACTGTAGGTATTACTTACGTTGAATGATTAATAATAGCTATATGTTTTAGATTTAAAAATATAATTAGTTTTATAACATAGGATTTTGAGAAAATAATTTATCACAATTCTTACTTTATCAGAGCTCCAGTGCTTGTTGCCCTAGCATTAATTGAAGGTGGTATGAAATATGAAGATGCAGTACAATTCATAAGACAGTAAGTAATGCCTTCTGATTTGAAGCTCTCTTACATTTCTTTGTTTGCATATATGTATTACAAATCTCCCCTATCATTTTAAAGAATGGTATATAAGGCCAGGAAATGAACTACCCGACTCTTTGGCAGTCCAGGCAGATAATTAATGTGTTTTGCTTCAAATTATTCAGATTCAGTACTTGTTAATTTACACTTTTAGGCCGAGTATAGCTAATATATAGAAAAAATATATACATCTTAAAGGAAAATGAGTTGGACAGTAGAAATTCAAAAAACTAGACCCATTGTATAGAATTTTGCATGCTCTAAGACATGCTCCTGTAACTTTTGTAGGATCCTGTTTAGTGACCACAGCAACTTCTTTTCCTTCCAGAAAGCGGCGTGGTGCTTTCAACAGCAAGCAACTTTTGTATTTGGAGAAGTATCGTCCTAAAATGCGGCTGCGCTTCAAAGACTCCAATGGTCATAGAAACAACTGTTGTATCCAATAAAACTGGGGTGCCTGATGCTATTGCCTTGGATGTGGAACTTCAGACAAGACCTGTTTTGTCATACATAATTAGCCAACATTTTGGCTTGGTGAATAATTCTAATGAAGTCCATAGGAGTGTTTTCCCAGGCTATACGCTTGACAGAATTGCAACCTCTAAGTTTGGGTTATGATCAACTTATTTGGACACTTAGCAAAAGATTCTTGCTGGTTAGCATTTAAAATGTGATTATTATTTGTACCAATTGACCTTTCCTAAAATCATGTGCCCATGGGTGTCTTTAACTGTTCCCTGCGGCAGAATCTTGTCAGTACATAAGACATGTAGGACAATTAGTTGCCAAAGCGTTCAGCACAACATTGTACATTTTTAGTTTCACACAGAACCAACGTTCAGGAGCTAAGGACACTAGACCCTGGGTGGTTCATTCCTTCAGTCATTTCAAATGTAGGGTCTATATAGATAGTTTTCTGCTCACTTTATGTTTACATTTCCCACACATCAGATTTGCTCAAGTGTTGATTTTTTTTTTAACCAACTCTTTTGGTGATTATTTAATGTCATTCTGTCTTTTATGCTGTTATGGAAAAACCTCCATTTTGAAAATCTGCAATGTTGAAGAAGCACATGTCTTTAATGTCTCCAGACAAACAAAAAGCCTTATAGTTAATTTAATGTTTGCACTCTGAGGTGCACACGAACAGGGAGGGCCTGAAGAAAGAATGGGAGAGAGGCTGTTCAATATCTCAGTCAGATGTTGCCTTTGTCTTGTATAGCAGAGAATGTGCTCTTTAATTTAGTAAATGTTTATAAAGGTAGAGATGCTTTGTTGTAAGCAATTCTTAATCAAAATTTCTGAAATGCTTAATTTTTTCCATATTTAACAAAAGTTCTTTACCAGCTTTTTTTTTTGTTTGAATTATGATTTTCCTCTTTCCAAACTTGCAAAAAAGTGGGGTCTGCTAACGAACTGAGCAGACATCTAATATTTTATATGCCTTTTGAGCTATGTAACTTAATAATTGGATACTTGATAATTTGTTTTATTATGTAATTGATTAAATGGTGACGTGTTTTAATGTGAGTTCAACCATATATTTATACTGTCTAGGAATGTGTGGTTGTAGTTCTGTGGGAGAAATAATTTGTCAGTGTTCACCAGCTTGTAAAAACTTAGTGCAAGAGCTTAAACATCTAAATAAATAATGAAATGCATTTATCATTACTGAGATTGTACTTCAGTTAATGCCATTTGATCTGTATAAAGTCATTTTAGAGATAATTTAATGTAGAGTGTAGCAAGTAGCAAAGGCAGCACTCCTGCTTAGCAGGCATTGAAGAGAGGTGTGGGAGGATCTCATTGTGGACTTACATCTAGAGATGATTTGGAACCAATTTAATGTGTACTGAGGAAAAACACTATAACAGAGGAAGGCCTTGATTTTTAAAGCTTAATTCCCCTAATTAGTACTCTTGTGCAATTTCACAGTTTTAATTATATACCTTTATATATTTTGAAATAAAAAGTTTTTTGGTTGTTTTGTTTGAGTTTTTAATGAGGCAGGGTCTCTAACTCACACTGACCTAGAACTGTGTAGCTCCATGCTGGCCTCAGACTCACGGCCATCTTCCTACCTTAGCCTCTGGAATGCTGGGACTAAAGGTGTGCACCACTACCCCTGGCTTGCAATTAATTTGAACATGAGTATTTGGCACATTGTTTTTGTTTATTTTAGAGGGACAGACATCCTTGTTTAGGTAATATTTTACCCTGTGTCTAAAGAATTCACTTTCCCCATATCACCTTAGCATTTACTATATTCTATCCTGTATAGCCAGGACAAGAAGTACAGACCTGAAGGCCTTGTTTATGATTGGGGCAAGTTATTTGACTTGAGCCTTTTTTCTGCTTTAACAAATTTCAGCCTGGTCTTGAGGAAGTCATTACTTAATCATGTACTGTTACCACACAGATCATAAAAAAACAGCATCTGTGGCTAACAAAAATAGAATGTTTGAAAAAATTGAATTGTATTTGCTGTGTTGATTGTATATATGGTGCTAAACACATTATACACTTTTGTCTGTAAAATATACGTTACTAGATTGCTTTTTATCCAAATATTTTGTATCTTGTAAATATGGTAATTACAGGAATACCTGTGACACCACCCCCCCTTAAGATTCCTCATGTCTGATAACACTTTAAAGAATTATGAGTTGATTTCTAAAAGAAGGTACTACATGATGTTCCAAAAATTGGTTACTTGAGGCCTGGGAATGTCGTTTAGTTGGTATAGTGTTCGCTGCTTAGCATTGCACAAAGCCCTGGGTTCCACATCAAAACCACGTGTCCTCCACACCTGGAATTCAGCATATGGGAGGTGGAATCTGAAGGATCAGAAGTTTAAGGTCATCTTCAACTGCAAGTTCCAGACCAACCTTTGTTACGTAAGACCATGTGTCTAAAACCAAAATAAGAAAATTGGATTCCTTCAGTGGATATTGTGACTAGTAACCTCTACTTCTCAGTATTAACTGACATCACTGAAATGACATGTGTATGCAGTGTTTGCTTAGTGGAAGGAAAACCCTGGGAATGGGTGTCAATCACTCATTTTGCAGTGCCCCTCAACCTTTTCTCATTCCTACAGCCCAGTCCCACAATACAGCTCCCCACACAGAAGCAGCCTGCCAAGGCATTCCCCCAACTCGGCTGTAGAGTTTAACTTGTTTGGATCTAGTTCTCGATGCTCATGTGACAGCTACTGTCTGCAGGCATTTAAGCATATTGGAGAGGACGTCACCAGGTCTGCTCTCCAGTTAGTACCTTGCCCTGTGACATTTTTGAGACAATGCTTTCTATTCAGGAAATGTAATGTGAGCATACATCAAATGGAAGTAGAATTACCTAAGATTATTTTTTAACGTGTAAGCATTCTAAAGTGAGTTTTTTTTAAACCTGAAATAGCTGCCATTTTTGTTAATTCTACACATTCTTGCTTTCCTTGAATTAATGTGTGTGTAGGTGCCTCTTTAATCCTGAACTGAAATTAAAGATCGATTTCAAAGTGATGGTGTTTCTGCATTAACTTTTGGTTGAAAACTTTGCTTTCAATAGCTTAAACCAGTTTATGGGCAGTAAGAAAAGAATTTGGGCTGGGAGATGGGTTGTAAAGCTGCAGGCCCCTAAGGTTCATCTGTGATCTAAACGCCCACTTGCCTATGAGGAAAATCTAGCTTATAGGCCACCTCGTCTGTTCTTTTATGTACATGAAGTTGACTCTAATTTGGTGTAGATTGTCAGACCAACAAGTTATACATGTACACATGTTATTTACTGTCTATTGAAAACAAAGTAGGGTTTTGCTGTCTAAGCCAGGCCTAGAACTGGCCTTGAACTTGCAGTGATGCACCTACCTCTGCCTCCCAAATGCCAGGATTAAAGGTGTGCACCACCACACCCAGCTAGTAACTAGTTTTCTCTAGTGAGTCCTGAAGCAGTCACTTAACACAGCTTAGTAACCAAGGACAGCACTTGGCACAGTGAACACCTACATAAGTCCCACTGAATATATGCAGTGGAGAACCGCCTCCCTTAGTGACTATTTGAAGCTTTTGATCCCATGGGCAAAGCCATCCAGCAAAGTTACACACTGGAATCAATAGATGTCACCCCAGGTTGTATGAGAAACACCTGCAGTAACTACACAAACACTTAAAAGATGAGAGGATGGAGTTTCCCAGCAGCCAAAACACGTCAGGAAGTTCAGTAACCTAATGGTTGTGCTTACTGGAGAGTCATGATGTAAGCTTGTTTGAGGAATTTTATCTGGCTTTGGTGATTCAGTGTTGTGCCAGGCTAGTTGTAAAAGATACTGAGCACCAGAAGGACACATGGTAAACAGATACACTTGTATCTCAGCTTGGTGCTGAGAAACTTAATTGTAAAAGCAGAGGATGGGCTGTTTAGCACTCCAACTAATAGCCTCAGGCTTAGTCCCCTTCGAAGAATTTAAGGATGTCAGTGTCAAGTTAGAAAGATTGCTCATGCTTGGCAAGAATATAAACTAAACTAGCCAAGTGTGGCTCACATGGGTAATCCCAACATTTGGGAGGTTGGTCTAAGGATCAACATGAATTTCAGGGCAGCCTAGTCTACAGAATGAGTCCCTGTGTCAATAAAAAAGTTAATGAGGGCTGGAGAGATGGTTTAGTGGTTAAGATGCTTGCCTGTGAAACCTAGGTTTGATTCCCCAGGACCCATGTAAACCAGATGCACAAGGTGGTGCAAGCACCTGACATTCATTTGCAGTGGCTGGAGGCCCTGGTGTGCCCATTCTCTACCTCTTTCCCTCTGTCTCAATAAAATATTTTATTTAAAAAAACTGTATGAGTGTGTGTGATGAAATTTGGTGACAAGAAAATATTCAATGTTTTCAAGGGATGTTCTCATATACATTAGAAAAATGGCACAAATAAGCTTGGCAGTGACTTGAACTTAGATACTATTAACAGTCCAGAGCATGCCAATACGAATTTTATTTTATTTATTTAGAGACAGAATTAGTGTGCCAGGGCCTTAGCCATTGAAATTGAAATCCAGACACTTGTGCCACCTAGTGGGCATGTGTGACTTTGCGCTTACCTCACCTTTGTGCATCTGGCTTACATGGGATCTGGAGAGTCAAACGTGGGTCCTAAGGCTTTGCAGGCAAGCACCTTAATTGCTAAGCCATCTCTCCAGCCCCCAAGAAGAATTTTTAATCTCCCCAAAAGGGCAATGTAGTATTTGGCCATTATAGAAATTAGCATCCTAAAAGGAAACTTGGTAAAATGAGTGGGGATTGAGGCGCACTTAAAAGGAAGGCAACAAGAGATGTTATGGTATCTTTGTCAGCTCCCAGTCTGAAAGCAAGGGGGTTGAATTAGTTCCTAAGACTGCAGAATAGCATTGATGGTAGAAGCTGTGTCTTTGAATGGCAGCCAGTTTAGCCCTCCAGTAGGAGAGACAAGGAAGTACCTAGCTTCCTTCTCCCAGTCCTCCCCATGTGCTCCCTGAGCCAAGCCCAATAGGAAGGCAGAAGTCAAAGGATCCTGCACCACATAGACATCAGCCTTTTGGGCCCAGTGCAGAGTGGAGAACAGAGGGGGAAATAAGGGAATCCTGTCCCACTATAAGATTCTTACCTCTTGTGCCGACACACAACTGAGATTAATGTTCTACAGACCACACTGGGAAAGTTAACATCTGGTTATGAAAATATTGAACCCGAACCAGGCGTGGTGGCACACGCCTTTAATCCTAGCATTCAGTAGGCAGAGGTTGGAGGATTGCCGTGAGTTCAAGGCCACCCTGAGACTCCATAGTGAATTCCAGGTCAGCCTGGGCTAGAGGGAGACCCTACCTCGAAAAACCAAAATGAGGGAAAAAATATTGAACCCAGCATGGGGTCTCTTGTGGAATCCTAAAACCAAGGAGTCTGGGGCAGGCGAGGGTATATGTCTGGAGCTATAGAGCAAAAGCCTCTCCATTTTGCCTGGGCCTGCTCATAAGCTGACTCATTACTCAGAAAGCTGGTCCATCCAGCTTTCTGTTAGGTACTTCTGGAACGTTGGTCAGCAGACTGCTTACAGAGTCTTATCTTTTGTAAAAGGCCAGTTTATGGTCAGGATGTGAAGCTTGGTGCAGTCAGGATGTTAAGCCATTGAGGCAAGATTAGATGAACACCTAATTACATCCCCTCTAGGTTTCCTGATAATTCCAAAGCCCTAAATCACGTCAGCCAGCTTATTCCCCCACTTTTCTTCCCCTATATAACCACTGTGTAAAAAATCTGAGGTCTTGACAAACATCTAGCATGGTCTTCTTCTTGTGTCTGTTTGCCTTTTCTCACCCAGGTTAGCTTCTCCTTGAGTCCTTGTTCAACTCCTGGCTGGCTGGGACAGGTATAGAGTGAGATACTGTTTTAAAAGTGGTCATATGGGGGCTTGGGAAGTGACTTAGTGGTTAAGGCATTTGCCTGTGAAGCCTAATGACCTGGGCTCAATTTCTCAGGACCCATGTAAGCTAGGTGCAAAAGGGAGTGAATGCATCTGGAGTTCCTTTTCAGTGCCTTAGGCCCTGGCGTGCCCATTCTCTCTATCTGCCTCTTCCTCTCTCTCTCTTTCTCAAATAAACAAAATAAAATTTAAAAATGGTCATACAGGCTAGAGAGATGGTTCAGCAGTTAAGGCTGACAACCTGGATTTTATTCTCCAGTAACCACGTAAAACCAGATGCACAAAATGGTGCACATGTGTGTGGAGCTTGTTTGCAGCAGTATGCCCAATCTTTCTCCCTATCTCCTTGCAGATAAATGTATGGAATTATTTTTTAAATAAATAAAGGTGTTGGAGAGATGGCTTGGTGGTCAAAGTACTTGTCTGCAAAGCCTAAAGATACTTTCCAGAACCCATGTAAGCCAGATGCACATGTGACACATGGTTTGCAGTGGCTAGAGGCCCTGATGTGTGTGCATGCTCGCTCTCTCACATAAATAAATAAATAAACACTAGGGTGTGCTTTGACTGCTGCATGTTTAAAAAAATGTGAAAATAAAAGTAGTAATATAGTTCAGTCATCTTCATGTATGAAACGGCCCATTCGCTTAATTTCAATTTAATGAACCAAGTGTTGATTTGAGGGCATATAGTTTTCAACAATTAAAAAAAAAATATTGCACTTTGTTTTTGGTTTTCTACTTATAAGATGAGACAGCTGGGAAGTCCAACAATAACTGTCTGCATGCGGGTGGAGAGTGGGACAACCTAGTAAGTGCTCAGTATGTGGGGCTGGATGCCTCAGCAGTCCCAATCTGGTACTGGAGGCCTGGAAGATTCCTGAATTGCTGCTGGTTTTTAGTCCACAAATGAGAAGAATAGCACCAACAGGGTAGGCATGCCAGTGGGCAGAATGGTTAACCAGACAGAAGGCCCTTTATATATTATCCACTACCTGGAAGCCACCCACTCAGGAGTAAGGTCTTCCTCCCTCCATCAGTCCTTCCAGGAAACACCTTGCAGACTGCACAAGAGACATGACTATTACTTAATGCCTTATCTGATGAAGTTGGCAACATTGTGATCGATCGCCACAAACTCCCAGACAGTAGACTTGACTAGAGCATGCTGGCTTCTCCAAAGGTTGTTTCTCTCAGTATAATACAAATTACATTGAACGAGTTCAAATTAAATGACAGTTCTTTAAAGGCAGGCTTTCCCAAAGCCAAAATATCCTATTTGTGGTGAAATAATTAAAAATCATAGATCCTGAGCCATTGTCCCAATCTCAATTGATATCATGACCAAAAATAGCATAAATTTACTTCCATGATAGAGTTTTTCAATCTTTTTTAAATTTTTTTTTAAATTTTATTTATTTATTTGAGAGCGACAGACACAGAGAGAAAGACAGATAGAGGGAGAGAGAGAGAGAATGGGCGCGCCAGGGCTTCCAGCCTCTGCAAACGAACTCCAGACGCGTGCACCCCCTTGTGCATCTGGCTAACGTGGGACCTGAGGAACCGAGCCTCGAACCAGGGTCCTTAGGCTTCACAGGCAAGCGCTTAACCGCTAAGCCATCTCTCCAGCCCGAGTTCTTCAATCTTAATGTTAGTTTTCATAATTATGAATCCAGTAAGTTAGAGAAAAATAAAACTGTTATGTCTTTGAGGCCTTAAGGACCTCAGAAATTAATGCTTAACTTACACATAGCACATGTTTCTAAGGAATGGGAAATAGCTTTCATAATACACCACAAGTAAAATAACTAAAACTAACCAATAATTACAGAAGCAGCAAAGCTCACTGATTTTGTGATCTGTACTGCATTTTGATTCTACAAATGCTGCCATGACTATATAGCAATGCTGATAATATTTGGAAGTAGATTGAGAATTAGCTCACAAATACATTTCAGGAAATTCATGTTGATGATTTTTTTTGTTTGTTTGTTTTTGTTTTTCAAGGTAGGATCTCGCTCTCTGGCCCTGACCTAGAATTCACCATGTAGTCTCAGGGTGGCCTTGAACTCACAGTGATCCATGTGCCTCTGCCTCCCAAGTGTTGGAATTAAAGGCATGCGCCACCATGCCCAGACAATTTTTTTCTTACTGAGAACTTCAATATGTGAACACATAGTTTGATCATTTTCACATCCCTTTATCCTTTTATTTTCCCTCTCCCCATCCTCTGAGGACCCTTCCCTTTCAAAGCAATCCTGTTAGGTTTTGTCCTTCATGTCCTCCTATGTCCTCTATGGCAAAATGTTGAAGGGCTCAGAACCATGCTGGTCTTAAGGGTATTTGTAATCACTATAGGGTCGTGGATGAACCAATTGGTTAATGTCAGGAGAACAGCCCCAGACTATACCTATGCACACCCCGTGTCTTTTACATTCTTTCTGCCCCTTCTGCAATGTTCTCTGAGCCTTGGAGGGCATGGTAGAAATCTTCAGTGATGAACTCTCAACATCCTCTTATTTTCTATTTTGGCTTTAAAAAAATTTTTTTTTGTTATTTTTGTTTATTTATTTGAGAGAGACAGAGAGGGACAGAAAGAGGCAGATAGAGAGAAGGAGAGAGAATGGGCATGCCAGGGCATCCAGCCACTGCAAACGAACTCCAGATGCATGTGCATCTGGCTAACGCGGGTCCTGGGGAGTCGAGCCTCGAACCGGGGTCCTTAGGCTTCACAGGCAAGTGCTTAACCGCTAAGCCATCTCTCCAGCCCATATTTTGTTTGGCTTTTAAAAAAGATATTTATCAGAGAGTTTGGGGAAGTATTTGGGCACACAGGGCCTCTTGCTGCAAACAAAAACCAGATGTATGTACCACTTTGTGTATCTGGCTTTATGTGAGTACTGGGGAATCAAACCCAGGCCAGCAGGCTTCACAAGCAAGTCCCTTAAACCACTGAGCAATCTCCACAGCCCATCATTTGATTTTTTGCTGATAGCCATTCTGACTAGAGTGAGAAGGAATTTCAGCATCATTTGAATTTGTATTTCCCTGATGCTAAAGATGTTAAACATTTTTTCAGATGTTTATTGGCCATTTCTATTGTTTTGGATTTTTTTCTCTAAGACTTCAAGTACCATGTTAAATGAAAGAAGTGGACACCCTATCTTATTCCAGAATTTCATAGGAATGCTTCATTTTCTCCCCATTTAGTATGATGGATGAGCTTTAGGTTTGTTGTTATAGCTTTTATTATGTTGACGTGTGATCCCTCCATCCCTAGTCTCTCCAGTGTTTTTTTATTATTATTATTATCATTATTATTATTATTATTTTATTACTATTTGAGGTAGGGGCTCACTCTAGCCCAGGCTGACCTGGAATTCACAGTGTAGTCTCAGGGTGGCCTCCAACTCATAGGGCTCCTCCTACCTCTGCCTCCCTAACGCTGGGATTAAAGGTGTGCACCACCACTCCCAGTTGTCCAATGTTTTTATCATGAAGGGATGTTGTATTTTGTCAAAGGTCTTTTCTGCATTTATTTATATAATGTATTACATTGATTGAATTCCGTGTGTTGAATAATCCCTGTATCCCTAGAATGAAACCTACTTGATCAATGTGGATGGCACTTTTACTCTACTATTGAATTTATTGGTAAGAATTTTATTGAGAATTTTCATATCTGCATCATCAGAGATAATGGTCTATAGTTTTGTTGTGTTTGTGTCCCTCTTATTTTCTATTAGTGTAATGCTGACTTCATAGAAGGAAGGGAGTTGGGGAGCTTTGCCTCCTTTGCAATTTTATGAACTAGCTTAAGAAGTGGTTTCAACTATTTTATAAAGTTCTGGTAGACTTCAGGCAAGAGCCCTCTGTGTATATAGACAATATACCATGACCATAGTCCCTCCCACAGCCTTCCCTTTTCCCCCTCCAGAACCCTCCCTCCACTGCATCCCTTCTTCTTTCCAACTTGCTTTCTACTTTTTTCTTTCTTTTTTAAAAAATGTTATTTCTTGGCTGGAGATATGGCTTAGCAGTTAAGTCACTTGCCTGTGAAGCCTAAGAACTTGTGTTTGACTCTCCAGACAGACCCTATGTAAGCCAGAAACACAGGGTGACACAAGCACAACGTCACGCATGCGCACTGGGTGTCTCTCTCTTATAAAAATACTTTGCAAAAATAAAAAAAAATTATTCATTTGCGAGAGAGAGAAGGGGAGAGCAAGAGAGAGAGGTATACTAGGGCCTCTAACCATTGCAAATGGACTCCAGAGGTGTGTGCCACATGCACCATCTTGTGCATATGGCTTACTTGGGTGCTGGGGAATCAAATCTGGGTCCTTAGGCTTCACAGGCAAGCACCTTAACTGCTAAGCCATTTCTCTAGTCCTATTTATTTATTTATTTATTTAGGAGAGAGGCAGGCAGACAGACAGAGAAAAAGAGAGAGAATGGGCCCACCAGAGCTTCCAGCAACTGCAAACAAACTCCAGATGTATGTACCAACTTGTGCATCTGGCTTACATGGGTCCTGGGGAATCAAACCTGGGTCCTTTGGCTTTGCAGGCAAGTGCCTTAACCACTAAGCCATCTCTCCAGTCCCCCTTTTTATTTTTTAAATTTTAACACTTATTTATTTGCAAGCAGAGAGAAAGACAAAGAGAGTGAATATGGGTATGCCAGGGCCTACAGCGACTGCAAACATACTCCAGATGCGTGTCATCTGGTCTTATGTGGTATACAGAATGTCAAATACACAGAATCAGGAAAGAAATTTCCCACACCTTATAGTTAAAGCACTAAACACACAATACAAAGAAATAGCTATAAGAGAGAAAAGCTATATGAGAGAAACAGCTTGTCACTTTAAAGAATAACATCAGAATTGCATCTTATTTTTCCATGGAAATAAAAGACAGAAAGGCTTAGAATGGAATATTTCAAATATTTAAAGACCATGCATCCCAACCCAAACTACTATACCCAGCTGATATGGAAAGCTGATAGCTGGCAGTATGAATGCATGAACACTAAGCCAAACTCACAGAGCGTACTGGGTAGAATACTGAATATTGATGACATTAATACACTCAATAGAGCAGTGGAGGGAAAAAACTATGACAAAAACTAGAACAGGGCTGGGCTGGAGAGATGGCTTAGTGGTTAAGCACTTGCCTGTGAAGCCTAAGGACCCCATTTCAAGGCTCAATTCCCCAGGACCCACGTTAGCCAGATGCACAAGGGCATGCATGCGTCTGGAGTTTGTTTGCAGTGGCGGGAGGTCCTGGCATGCCCATTCTCTCTCTCTATCTGCCTCTTCCTCTCTCTGTCTGCTGCTCTCAAATAAATAACAACTAAAAAAAAAACTAGAACAGGGCTGGAGAGATATCTCAGTGGTTAAAGTACTTGCCTGCAAAACCTAATTACCCAGGTTTGATTCCCCAGTACCCACTTAAAACCAGATGCACAAAATGGCACCTGCATTTGTTTCTCTTTCTGCAGTGGCAGGAATCCCTGGCACAGCCATTCTCTCTGTCTCTCCCTCTCCTTGCAATTAAATAAACAAAATACCTTTAGTCACAGAACTTGGGAGCAGGAGGATTGCCAGGAATTCAAAGCCTCTCTGAGACTCCATAGTGAATTCCAGGTCAGACTAGGATAGAGTGATAGCTTACCTTCAAAGACAAAACAAACAAACAAACCAATAAACACAAAGCCTTGCTGGAGATATGGCTCGGCCTGCAAAGCCTGATGGCCCAGGTTCAATTTCCCAGTTTCCATGGAAAGCCAGATGCACAAAAATGGCAATGTATCTGGAGTTTATTTGCCATGGCAACAAATAATAGTGCTGGACATAGAGGAATAATTGTAAGATTGTTCAATTTAGAATCCAAACAAGTACTATACATTGTTCATTGGTTGGAATGTTTTATGTTATAGGTGCTCTCTCATTTACTTTTGTTTTTGGCTTTGCAGGCAAATGCCTTAACCACTAAGTCATCTCTCTAGCCCCTAGCTTAATTTTTCAAGAAAAAGATAATATTACATTTACCTGAGCTTGGTATCAAATACACTTAATCCCAGCCCTGGGGGACTGAGACAAAAAGATTACGAGTCCAAAGTTAGCCTATACTCCATAGTGACACCTTGTTTCAAAAATAATAATAATAAACAGACAAGGTGTGGCGGTGCATGCCTTTAATCCCAGCACTCGGGAGGCTGAAGTAAGAGAATTGCTGTGAGTTCGAAGTCAGCCTGAGACTACATAGTGAATTCCAGTTCATTGTGAGCTACAGTGAGACTCTACCTTGAAAAAAAAAAAGGAAAGAAAGAAAAAACTAATAATACTAATGATCACCATCATGTCAAATCCACACATACGTCCAATCCATTTGTTGCCTATTTTTTTTTTTTTTTTTTTTGAACCAGAGCCTTTGTAGCCTCAGGCCAAATCGCTAGGTAGCTTGCTTTGAATTCTCATTGTCCTCCCAAGTACTGCTTGGATTACAGAGATGCACTATTTATTACAGCTGACTAAAGTTTTTATTTATTTACTTTTTGCATTGTGTAACGTGTGTGCTATGCTCCCTCGCACACACACGCAGAAATCAGAAGAGAACCTAAGTATCTCCTCTCACTCAACCTTCACACTTGAACCCAGAGCTTTTATTCTCTGGCCAGACTGGCCGAGCAGTGAGCCCCTGTGCTTCTCTGGCCTCCGCTCCTCACAGGAATGGGGTTGCAGGCATGTGTGGCCATGCTCAACGGTTTGTGTGGGTGCTGGGGAATCAAGCTCAGATGGTCTCAGGCACCCTTAGGCCCGCATGCTTTCATGGTCTCTTAGCCACTGAGTTCTCTCTCCAGAGCAATGTTTTTTGTGTTTTTTTCTTTTCAAATATTTTTTTTTATTAACAATTTCCATGATTATAAAAAATATTCCATGATAATGCCTTTCCTTCCCATGTTTTGTTTTTTATTGGTGTTTCAAGGTAGGGTCTCACTGTAGCCCAGGATGACCTGGAATTCACTATGTAGTCTCAGGATGGCCTCAAACTCACAGTAATACTCCTACCTCTGCCTCCTGAGTGCTAGGATTAAAGGTCTGCACCACCACGCCTGGCTTTAAAGGTTTTATTTTATTCTGCCTATCTATTTGCAAGCATAGAGAAATAAAGAGAATAGAGACAGACAGGATGGTGCACTAGGGCTTCCAGCTGCTGCAAATGGACTCCAGATGCGTGCACCTGTTTGGGAGGGTTCTGGGAATTAGATCTGGATTTAGACTTGGCAGAAAAGTGCCTTAACCACTGAGCCATCTCTCCAGCCCCCAAAGTTTTTATTTTTAATGGCAAATAATAATTGTATATGCTTGTGGTTTGGGGGGGAACATAACAACATTTTGACATAACTATATTATGGAATGATTAAATCAAACTAATTAATATGCCCATCACTTCATAGTCATCACTTTTCTTGTGGGCAAAGACTTAAAATCTGCTCACTTAACAGTTTTGGAATATATATTATTATTAACTATCATCACCATGCTTGCGTAATAGATCTCCAAACATTTTTTTCTAACTGAAACTTAAATCTCCTCAGTTATCTCCACAGAATTAATTACGTAGTTGGTTATGTAATTCAATTAAGCTTATGAAGTGTGTGCCATTCAAGGAAATGGTTCGTTCTTAATCCTAGGGCTTAAACTCAGGCCTCAAACATGTCAGGCAAGTGCTCTATCATTGTGCTGTATACCCCCGCCACTCCCCCTTTTGTAACTTATTGTTTTGAAACAATCTCACAAAGTTGTCCAAGCAGGCCTTCAACTCACGCAAGCTATGCCCAAGCAGGTCAGAACACTGTGCCTTGGCCTATCAGTGGTGAGATTATAGGCATGTGCCACCATGCCCACAGAAATAGTTATTTCTGCAGCCTTGTGCCATGTAACTTGGTATCTTGTTCAACAACGCTTAAGACAGAAAGCTGGTCTGTTATCATTCCTTGGTTAATCAAATCAAATATATTGTGTAGACACTTCTGGTATTTCATGATGTTATGAATAAGCCATGTGGGAGTGTTAGTTTTCATCTATATTTTCTACAGCTCATCATTAGATGAGATAATCTGGGTGGATAAGCCTCATTTGTCTTTCCTTATGGCACACATACCTTCTTCCTTGTACAAAACCCATTTTATCAGGCAGCCATGGGAGTTTGCTTCAGAGAAGGAAACACATTTGATCAAAGCAGTCTCTCAGCCAACTGGAGGCCAGCCTGAGAGACACAGCAACTCCTTTTCTTCACAACAGTCCCAGCAGCAACATCAACCACAGAATTATTCCAGGCTATCAGAAGCACAGGTCAAAACTAACTATGGTGGTCGTGGCGGCAGGGGTTGGGGGATGGAGGAGTGCTGGAGAGATGGCTTAGCAGTTAAGGTGCTTGCCTTTGAAGCCTAAGAACCCAGGTTCAATTCCCCAATACACAAGTAAGCCAGATGCATTAGGTGGTGCATGTGTCTGGAGTTTGTTTGCAGTGGCTAGAGGTCCTGGTGTGCCTATTCTCTCTCTCAAATAAATATTAAAAAAAAAAAAAAAAAAACACCTAACCATGACAACTCAGCCCTTTTATGAGTGGTCAGGGGAAGGTCCATGACTGATTAGACTGGCAGGACATTCTGCTGGAGAGATTGTTCCTCCTGAATTAAGACAAGAATGTAAGGAGAAAGACTTCAGCCCCCATGCCTGTGCCCTTGCTTGCTGCTAGGAGCCGTGTCAGCTAAGTAGCTAATCTCTGTGTGGTTGCTGTTTTGTAACTACAGGGTCACATATGGCTCATGCAGTAAAGACAGAAGAGCACAGAGACGGAAAGTTTCCAGCAGGAAAACAAAGCCACCATCAGTACATGAAGAAGAAAGGGTAGGGCTGGAGAGACGCTTAGTGGTTAAGGCACTTGCCTACAAAGCCAAAGGACCCATGTTTGATTCCCCAGGACTCACATAAGCCAAATGCACAAGGTGGCGCATGCATCTGGAGTTCGTTTGCAGTAGCTGAAGGCCCTGGCACACCCATTCTTTCTTTCTCTGCCTTCCTCTCTCTCTCTCTCTCTCTCTCTCTCAAAAAAAAAAAAAAAAAGGAGTGGGGAGAAGAAGAGTCATTATGGACCATGTTGATGCAAAAGACATGGCTCTCATCTCAAAGGGGATAGGAAACAGCTTATTCTGGAGCCAAATATGAGTGACTATGGCCTGGGAACACAGATTTAGGTTACCCCAAATTCCATGTCCCAACATGTTAACAATTCCATGAAGGTTTTATAGTTACAGAACAAAAGAAAGTCATAAATCAAGGCACTTTTCAAATACATTGGCTGACCGTTGGGTAGGCGGGTTACAGCAAAGCAGGAAAATCCCCTCCATAGCCTTCAGATGCTGTCTGATCACATTCTTAGCCCTTGGGTTGGAGGAAGCTGTGGTCTGTTCATTCCAAAATGGGTGCACCTGATCAACTGATAGTCATGTGGATGCTGGGTCAGACACAGAGGTGGGCAATAAATGGCTATTAAGGAGCTAAAGGTAGCCTAAAGCAATTAGGCTTTGGTCTTGCAACATTCCATCTCTCTGTGATCACAGGAGCTTTATCAGTCCATTCAGCCTTGCTGGAAGAAGGTGCAGCAGATACAGTGCTTTTCTGGGAACTTGAGTTCACAGCGGGGCGGGGTGGCGTACACCTTTAATCCCAGCACTTGGAGGCAGAGGTAGGAGGACCAATGTGAGTTCAAAGCCAGCCCGAGGCTACATAGTGAATTCCAGGTCAGCCTGGGCTAGAGTGAGAACCTGTCTTGGAAAAAAGAGAGAGAGAGAGAGAGAGAGAGAGAGAGAGAGAGAGAGAGAGAGAGAGAGGATATGGGCTCGGGAGGTGGCACAGCAAGTAAGGACTTGTTGCGTGAAAGGAGGACCTGGGTACAATCCCCAGCACCCATAAGCAGCGGGACATGGCTGCACATGCCTGTCACCCAGCAGTAAGGGGGGAGGAGACAGGAGGATCACTGAGGTCTGCTGGTTAGCCAGTCTAAGGGAAGACCAGGGAGCTCATGGTTCAGTGAGAAACTGTCTCAGGGAAATTAGGCAGGAGAGTGATAGAGGAGGACCAGATGTCTTCCTTTGGCCTCCATACTGTGTGCACAGTACATGTACAGCCATCTACACATGCCCATGTGCATACACTGTGCACACACATACTCCATACACGTGTACACCAACAATAGAGGACTTACCACAGGAATTAGTTTTATGCTCACAACTATGAAAAGTGTTGCAAAAATGAAGCTCTGGAAGATTGTTATGGTAGTCCAGAGAACTAGACATCTAACAGTCCACCTTAAGGGCCTGTGTAGGCAAACAACTTGGTCCTGGGAGAGAAGTCTAAGAAAACCAAGTGTGACCAGGTGCCAAAGTGGTACTGCAGAATATGTGCTCATGTAGAGGTTTCTTGAAGCTTGGGAGGTGGTTGTCTGGGCAGCCATCACTGCTGTAAGAGGCTGTTGATGAGCAGACCAGCAGGTGGCAAGAGAGACTAGCTCACAGCGGAGAAGCAGCTGCAGGCAGCTCCCTCCTTCCCCTAGCCTCACAGCGATGGCCTCTGGAGCAGAGTACCTTTAGTTCTAATCACCTCCTGATTTTATTTATTTATTTATTTATTTTGGCTTGTAGAGGTAGGGTTTCACTCTAGTCCAGGCTGACCTGGACTATCAACTATGTACTCTTGTGCTGGCCTCAAACGAATTTCACATGCATGTGCTTCTCTCATTGTATCTGGCTTTATGTGGGTACTGGAGAATAGAATTTGGAATGTCAGGCTTTGCAGGCAAACGCCTTAACAACTGAGCCACCTTTCCAGCCCACTAATCACTTTCTTAATGTTCATGTCAACTCTGTGTCTTAAATTTTACATTTACTTCCAGTGGGAAGGACAAAATAACCTAATTTCACCAGCAATTGAAGCAAAACTCCTATGATCATTTTAAAAATTATTTTTATGTATCTTTGACTCTGTGTGTGTGTCTGCATGTGTCCTTGTGGCACCCCATATGTTTGCTTGTGACAGTGATTGATCATCTGTGGAAGCGAAAGCTGATTGTCAGGTGTCCTGCTCCATCACTCTTCTGCCTTTTTACTTACTTACTTATTTATTTATTTATTTTTCTTAAATGAACTGCAGACACATGCACCACCTTGTGCATCTGGCTTAGATAAGTACAGGGGAATCAAACCTAGGTCCTTTTGCTTCGCAGGCAAGCACCTTAACCACTAACCACTATGCCATCTCTCCAGCCCTTTTTTCTTTTCTTTTTTTTTAAAGGTAGGGTCTCTCTCTCTAGCCCAGACTGACCTAGAACTCACAGCAATCCTCCTATTTCTGCCTCCCAAGTGTTGGGATTAAAGGCGTGTGCCACCACGCCCAGCTTGCCTGGTCTTGTTTTGAACCCAAGTCTCCTTTCATTAATTCTGGAGTATACAGAGCTCCAAAAATTCTCTGGTCTCTACCTCCCTGTGGGAATTCTGGGATTACAGAAGCCCATGGCTGTGCCTAGCTGTTGTACACGCAGATTGGAACTTGCACAGATCCTGTTCACCTCAGGCCTCTGCACAGGAAGCACCCTTCACTATTGAGCTATCTCTAACCTCTGTGATCATTTTGTAGTGTGTGGTTGAATATTAGTAGTGTGTGGTTGGAAATATTATTGGATTTCCACACACTATGAATTTATGCTTGGTATAGTCTCACAACTACAACCATGTAATTGGGATACTGAGGCAGGATCATTGCCATGAGTCACCCTGGCCTCGGTAATGAGTTTCACCAGGACATCTAGGGCCACAGAGTGAGATCCTTCCTCCTACTCACAAAGCAGAATTTAATAAAAGGGACATATTGATCACTAGGTGTTTTTCAAACAAAGCTGGGGATTCAGTGTCACCAGTACACAGTCTACTGTACTGGAATCCTTATATCAAATGCTTGTGTGTGCATGCATGTTCGTGTGGGGGTGGGCACACACATGTGTGCGTGTGCACATTTGCTTGTGTGCTCATGTATATGTGGAGTCCAGAGGTCAATGTCAGGAGTTTTCCTCATTCTCTTCTTACCTTATTTATTTTTATTTATTTATTTATTTATTTATTTATTTGAGAGCAACAGACACAGAGAGAAAGACAGTTAGAGGGAGAGAGAGAGAATGGGCGCGCCAGGGCTTCCAGCCTCTCCAAACGAACTCCAGACGCGTGTGCCCCCTTGTGCATCTGGCTAACGTGGGACCTGGGGAACCGAGCCTCGAACCAGGGTCCTTAGGCTTCACAGGCAAGCGCTTAACTGCTAAGCCATCTCTCCAGCCCCTTATTTATTTTTTTAGTTGCATGTGAGTGTGTGTGTGTGTGTGTGCGTGTGTGTATGTCTCTGTGTATGGGTATGTAAGAGCCTCCTGCTGCTGCAGGTAACACCAAACACATGTATGTGGCTTGAGAATTGAACCTGGGGCCAGCAGGCTTTGCAAGCAAATGTCTTTAAATGCTGAGGCATCTTCCTGCCCCCTAGTTTACTTTTTATTTATTTATTTATTTTTATATTTTTAAAAAATTTTTATTTATTTATTTGAGAGAGACAGACAGGGAGAGAAAGAGAAAGAGGCAGAGAGAGAGAGAGAGAGAATGGGCACACCAGGATGCTCAGCCCCTGCAAATGAACTCCAGATGCATGCACCACCCTGTGCATCTGGCTTACATGGGTACTGGGGAATCGAGCCTCAAACCGGGGTCCTTAGGCAAGTGTTTAACCACTAAGCCATCTTTCCAATCCCCCTAGTTTACTTTTTTTGAGACAGACTTATTTAATCTAGAGCTCACCAGTTCAGCTAGACTAGCTAGCCAGCAAGCTCCAGAGCTCCTTTTTCTTTCTACAAACATTTTAAAGAAAAGACTTATTTATTTATTTAAGGGGGCAGATAAAAAGAATGGGTGCACCAGGGCCTCTAGTCACTGCAAACAAACGAACTCCAGACACATGCTCCACCTTATGCATCAACTGTATGTGGATACTGGGGAATCAAAAGTGTGTCCTTTGGCTTTGCAGGCAAGCACTTTAGCTGTTCAGCCATCTCTGCAGCCCTAGAGCTCCTTTTGTCTTCTCTTCCCTTCCCAGCAACAGCTATGCTGCCATGTCTGTGTTTTCTTTTGGGGGGTTCACAGTGGGGTCTTACTCTAGCCCTGTGTAGTTTCAGGCCAGCCTCAAACTCACAGCCTCCCTCCTACCTTGGCCTCCCAAGTGCTGGAATTAAAGGTGTGCACCACCATGCCTGGCCATGCCTGGATTTCACTCCAAACTCTGTCTTTTAAGCTTTCTGGGCAAGCACTTTGTTCACCAAGGTATCTACCCAGCTCCCTATATGAAACTTGTAACATATATTTTAATTTAATTTCCTTAATTAACCAAGAACCACCTGATATCAGTCATGCTTTACAAAGAAACATTGTCGGGGCTAGACAGATGGCTCAGCAGTTAAGGTGTTTGCCTGAAAAGCCTAAGGACCTGTTATTTTTATTTATTTATTTATTACTAATATTAATATGTTTGGTTTTTTGAGGTAGAGTCTCACTCTAGCTTATATGACCTGGAATTTACTATGTAGTCTCAGGGTGGCCTTGAACTCACAGTGATTCTCCTACCTCTGCCTCCCGAGTGCTGGGATTAAAGGTATGCGCCATCACACCTGGCAAGGACCTGGTTCCCCAGTACCCATGTACAGCTGCTGCGCAAGGTGGAGTATGTGTCTGGAGTCCATTCATTTGCTGTGACTAGAGGCCGTGGTGTGCCCATTCTCTCAATATAAAGTGACCTTCCTTATCTTTCTTGACTAACGTCGGACTAAAGTCTACCCTGTCTGATATTAGGATAGCAACCCCTGCTTATTTTCTAGGCCCATTTTCTTGAAACACCATCTTCCAACCTTTCACCCTAAGATAATGTCTATCCTTTGTAGAAAGGTGAGTTTCTTGGATACAATAAATTGTAGGATCCTGCTTTTTAACCCAGTCTGCAAATCTATGTCTTTTCGTTGGGGCATTGAGGCCGTTGATATTAAGAGATATTATTGAAAGGTGTGTATTTTTGTTTGCCATTTGTGTGTGTGTGTGTGTTTCTGGTTCTACCTGCACTCTCTTCTGTTAACTAGTATTTGAGTACTGCTTGTTTTTCCTAGGTTCCTTATATGTGTGCTTTTCCTTTTCTTCAGCATGGAGGATTCTATCAAGTATTTTCTGTAGAGCTGGTTTTGTCTTCAAATACTCCCTTAACCTGCTTTTGTCATGGAATGTCTTTATTTCTCCATCTATTTGAATGGATAACTTTGCAGGATAAAGTAACCTTGGTTGACAGTTGTTATCTTTCAGAACTTGGAATATATCACTCCAAGCCCTTCTGGCTTTAAAAGTTTGTGTTGAATAATCTGCTGTAATCCTGATGGGCTTGCTTTTGTAGGTAACTTGATTTTTCTCTCTAACTGCTTTCAATATTTTTTCTTTGGTGTGTGTGTTTGGAAGTTTGATTATAATATGGCGAGGAGAGGTTCTTTCTGGGTTTTGTCTGGCTGGGGTTCTAAAGGCTTCCTGTATCTGCATTGGCACCTCTTTCCCAATTTGGGGGAAATTTCCTTCTATGATTTTGTTGAAGACGCCTACTATGCCTCTGGAGTGGAGTTCTTCTCCTTCTACTATGCCCTGAATTCTTATATTGGATCTTTTCATAGTGTCCAGAATATCTTGAAATTCCCACTCATACTTTTCTATAAGTTTGTCTTTCTCTTTGTTGGACTGCATTAGGTCTGCCACCTGGTCTTCTAGCTTAGATATTCTGTCCTCTCCCTCATCCATCCTACTGGTGAGATTTTCTACAGTTTTTTATTTCATTAACTGTGTTCTTCATTGCTAGTAATTCTGACTGGTTTTTCTTTATTATTTCTATTTCCTTATTTATGTCTTGTATTGCCTTCTTTATTTCATGAAATTGGTGTCCTGCATCTTCTTTGATTCCTTTGATTTCCTCTTTAAGTTCCTCTTTGACTCCTTTGATTTGTTCTCTGACTTCTTTGAACATATTTACAATCATTCTTTTGAACTCTTTCTCAGGCATTTCCTCTAACTCTTTCTCACTGGAGGACATTTCTGATGCATTAATACTTTTAGGTGGATTTATATCATCTTGCTTTTTAGTGTTTCTTGTGTTATAATGTATATATTTTTGCATCTTGGATTAAGTTAATGCTTGGATTTTCTAGATAGCTGTGTATTCTTAGCTGTATCAATTGATTTGGTGTAATATATTTTCAGGGTAGGACCTTAAGGTGTTAGGTGTGGCTCTTAAGACTCTCAGAGTATCTACAAAGATGTTCTTAGGGGTTGAGTTTCCCTGCTATAGGAGTACTCAAGCAGGCTGAGTGGAACAAAATACAGGTAGATTCTAAAATTTAACTAAACACTGTACACATTCAATCAAAAACAGCCCCAAGTATGTATGCAAGAGTAGTTATTATAATGACCAGATCCTCTATCAACAAAGAGGTTAAGATTTCTGGTCTGTTGAGGGATCCAAGTCAGCTTGCGACCAAGTGAGACCCTTCCCTGGTGCAATCCCAGTTACCTTGGATGATTTTGGTCTCAGTCAAGTTGCTGCCTGGGTCTTCGGGCTGCTGTTCTGATTTCTGGAGCTGGGCACTTGCTTTTCCTGTGGGGCCAACCGAGCCTGGCAAGTGTGGCCCTGCAGATCAGTTCCCCTGCTGCTGGAACTGCTGCTGCTCAAGCTGCCCCTGCTGGGACTGTAGCCACTGCTACTGAAGGTGTTGCTGCTGGAGCCACCGCTGCTGCTGCCTCTGCTGCTGCTGTAGCTGCCACTGCTGGAGCCACCACTGCTGCTGAAGCTGCTGCTGCTGTGTCCACTGCCACTGCTCCCCCTGAAGCTGCTGCTGCCGAGTCTGCCGCTGCTGCCACTCCTGGGTCTGCTGCTGCTGGGGCCGCTGTTACCAGTGCTGGAGCCGCTGATGTTGCTGCTGAACTCTGCTCCTGCTTGGGTCCCGCTGTTGGCGTGGCCGGGTCCCGGGCTGCTGTTCTGTTCGCCGTAGCTGGGCTCAGGCGGTGGGGTAGGGGAGGGAGCCGCGGCTGCTCTGGTTGTCTCGCTGTTCCACGTGTGCTTCTACCTCGCGGTCTGCTCCACCGTTGCTCACTGCCGCTCTCCCCTCACGTTTCCCGAGTTGCGGAGAGCGCGGTGTGAGGGGAAAATCCCGCACCTGGCTTTTCCTGCGGCTCGAGCCGAGTCTGGCGGTTTTCTGCTGAGCCGCGGCCGTGGCGGTTGGCCGAGCTGCCGGAGCCGCTGTTCCCGCCTGTGCAGGCTCTGGACGCTCTGGAACTCTTCTACTTCTCCACTGCCACTTCAATTTCCTATACACCTCACTTTTTAGTAAAAGTGTGTATTTTGCTGAGTTTTTTTTGGTCTTTTTCCCCCCTAGGCTGCTTTGGCGTGGTACCTACGCCGCCATCTTAACCAGAAGTCTCCCCCATTCTCTCTCTATATATCTATATCTGCCTCTTTCTCTTTTTTATGCTCTCTCAAATAAATAATGTTTTAAAAAAGAATCATGTCTCAAAGAAGATAGGAATATTTTTTTTCTGGATTTTCTATAGTCAACTGCTGTAGAACTTAATTGAAATGCAGCTTTGTCTGATCGTCAAGGTGGATAGCAATCTCCATAGTTTCCAGGCTGACATTGTGCTAGACCAGAGGAGGCTTGAAGTATTAATAAGACCATTAGACAAACAAAACTGTCAGCGGTATTTAGCTTGATGTTTGCTGTTCAAACTTTGACAATATATTAAAGAGAAAATTTGTGACTGGGGAAGAAAACTATGCTAAAAACAAAAAGTACCCCAACATGGAGTTATAATTTGTTGTTCTATTTCTTTTTTCTTTTCTTTATCATTATCATTATTATTTGAGTTAGGGTCTTGCTCTACTCCAGGCTGACCTAGAATTCACTCTGTAGTCTCAGGGTGGCCTTGAACTCATGGTGATCCTCCTACCTCTACTTTTTGAGTGCTGGGATTAAAGGCGTGCATCACCAGGCCCAGCTTTTCCTTTTCTTTTGATTTTTTTTCTTTATTCTTTTCTTTTTCTTTCTTTTCTTTTCTCTTTTTACTTTTTTTTTATTTTTTAAACTTTGTTTGTTTATTTATTTATTTGAGAGCAACAGACAGAGTGAGAAAGAGGCAGAGAGGGAGAGAGAATGAGCACACCAGGGCCTCTGGCCACTGCAAACAAACTCCAGATGTGAGCGTCCCCTTGTGCATCTGGTAAACTTAGGTCCTGGGGAATCGAGCCTCGAACTGGGATCCTTAGGCTTCACAGGCAATCACTTAATGGCTAAGCCATCTCTCCAGCCCTCTTTTCTTTTTTTTTTTTTTCTTTTTGAGGTAAGGTCTCATTCTATCTCAGGATGAGTGGAACTTGTTCTGTAGTCCTACACTGGCCTTGAACTCACAGAGATCCTCCTACCTCTGCCCCCCAAGTGCTGTGATTAAAGGCATGCACCACCATGCCTGGCTGTTGTTCCCTTTCCCTTTCACCACACAAGACATTTCCATAAAGTAGCAGAGGGTACGACAGGGATGAGGAGTGCTATCTGCTTCATTCATTTCTCAAATCTGCTTCTGGATGTGGTCTCTGGATTGTATGTGGACAGTCCAAGTTGGTCCTCCATCCTTTTGCTACACAAATCAGGTCTCTCAAATCCTCAACTTTTTAAAAAAATACTTTATTTTTATTTATTTGTTTAAGCGAGTGAGAGAGAGAAAGAAATAGAGCAAGAGAGAGAGAGAATGGGAGTGTCAAGGCCTCTAGCCACTGCAAAGGAACTCCAGATGCATGTGCCATCATGTGCATCTGCCTTACATGGGTACCAAGGAATTGAACCTGGGTCCTGTACAAGGTGGCACGTGTGTCTGGAGTTTGTTTGCACTGACTAAAGGTCCTGGCACACCCATTCTCTCTCTCTCTCTTTCTTTTTCTCTCTCTGCTTCTTTCTCTAAAATAAATAAATAAAAATAAATATTTAAAAGAAGAAATAACGTGATTCATAGAAGTAATGGCATGTATTTTGTTAAAGATTTCTAGCAATCACTCTATTGCTTGTGTCCTTATGATATGTGAGCAAAACACAACACATCCAAAGAATGATACTATCAGGAAACATCCATAGAATATATCCATAGAACACATGCATAGAATGATACCATCAACAAACATGCATGAGAACACATGCACAGAATACATCCATAGAATGATACTGTCCAGAAACACACATCAGAACACATTCACAGAACAAATCCACAGGATACATCTGAGATGGTTAAGTTTGTGTCAACCTGGTCTGTCTAGGAATTCACAGACATTCCTCATAAATGGGTCTCTGAGGTTGCTTCCAGGAAGGATTAACTAAAAAGGAATCTTTCCCCCAGGGTGAGCCCTTCCCCCAGAATGGGCGGCCCCTCTAGGAGGGGAGCCTTTATCAAAAGAAGTTCTGGGAAGGTCTTCTCCTCCCCTCCCACCTGGCTGTGAGTGCTGCTTGCTGTTTTGCTGCATTCCAGTGTAGACTGAAGACCAGATGGACTGAAGATCAGTATCTCTCCAGGACACCTCCAGGCATTCAGTGCCGGATTGGTACTGCTGAGGCATCCAGCCTCATGGACTGAGCAGCTACCAGGTTCCTTGATTCTCAGGCCTGTAATCTGCTGTTATTGGACTGTCGTAAACTAATCCAATAAATTCCTTTTTAATACAATTCATTCTATCAGTTCTGTTCCTCTAGAGAACCCTGACTAATACAACATCCACACAATGATACCGACAAGAAACATGCATCAGAAGATTGCTAGGTGGACTGCTTTGATTGAAGATTTCACTATAATACTTTCAGAAATTTCTAGATAGGGACTGTGATGACTTGTTTCCTTTATATGTGTGTCTAATGTTCTTCAAATTTTTATAATAAAATGCATTACTTTTTATCAAAGTGCAAAAAAGACATTATGATTTTATATTCAAATCAACAAAACATCATCTGGGCCTTTCTTTGGTCACTTTTTTTTTGTTATTTGAAAGTTATAAAACACTGTGACATGGCAAAAGGTACAAAAATAAAAAAGTATTTATTGTGCATCTTGCTTTTATGTAGGTACTGGGGAATCAAACCCAGGCCAACCCAAACTGTCAGGCTTTACAATCAAGTGCCTTAAACCACTGAGCCATCTCCCAGCTCAAAAGGCATTTATATTATTTATATTTAATTTTGGTGTTTCAAGGTAGGGTTTCACTTTAACCCAGGCAGACCTGGAATTCACTATGTAGTCTCAGAGTGGCCTCAAACTCACAGCGATCCTCCTACCTCTACTTCCCAAGGGCTGGGTCTAAAGGCACACACCACTATGCCAAACCTAAAAAGTTCCCATTAATTTGTATCAGCTTCCTGTGCCCCCCCACCCCACCACCTCTTGGTTTCTCTGAAAAGCATGAGAACCTGAGTTTGACCCCAATAATCCATGTCGTAACGCATGCACAATGTGGTGGCACACAATAGCAGCCCCTGCACTGGGGAGGCAGAGATAGGAGGATCCCCGAAGCTCTATCTTCAGGGACTATCTAGTTTCGGTTCCTCACTGAGCTCCAGGGAAATGAGAGACCTACCTCAAAAAGGTGGACAAACATTCCTGAGTGTGACACCCAGGCTTTCTGAGTTTTACATGTTTACTTAATGTTTTATTATAATGTGTGCAAAATATATGCCCACAAAAGGAAAAGTGGGTGTGGGCTAATCAAAATCTAAGAGGGTATGAATAAATCATATGGAAACCTACTTTTTTGGACAACCCAAAATCCATAGCACACTCAGAAGCTATAGATTATTACTAGAAAATTTTCAGTGCCAAGGATGGGATACCTTGTAATGAGTTGTTGGCCAGGGAGGTCTCTGATGCCCCCAAAACATTACAGGCCGTTGCCAAGCCTCTTAGTTTCCCACCAGGAATAGATAGTAAGACCCTATTGCTGAAGGTTCCACATACTTGGATTGCAGGGTCACTGAGAAATCCTGCTGGAGCTGAGTTAAAAACCTCCCCTGTGTAGACCAACTGACAGAAAGCTGGAAAAAGCTATGCTGCATGTAGTTCCATGCAAGATAGAGAAATCACCAGTGGAGACAAACAGCAGTAGACACAGCAAGACTTAAATTTGGCCAGCCAGGCCAAATGAGCCAATAGGTGCAATAGTGGCATGTCTGTTATGGGGGTAACCAACTGCTCTCTAGTTGTACTGGAGGCTTGCTCCATGGGAGGTAATGCATGTCTGATATGAAAACCTATGAAGGGGAAGTCATGAGCCCTAGGGGTGTAACCTCTGCTGGTGTCTGCCTAAATGTACGCTATGCTCACCAAACTGCCCAGTAACCACTTCTCTTAATGGTCTCACCCATATATTTATGCTACTTTCATTTTTGGTTAGAGAAGCTTCTCTTTTCAGATGGTAGTGACTTTGAGATGACTCAGAAGCACCATAGTGCTAAGAAGAAGTGACAGAGGAGTGCTCAGCACCGAAACATCTCTATCACACCTTCAAAGGCTCAGGGCCCATTACGGAAAAGGTGGCAGAGGAATGTAAGAGCCAAAGGAAGGGTAGGACTCCTTACAGTGTGCTCTTCCAGACACAAAATGGCCTAGATATCCATGACCTTGCAGTGCCTGATACTACACATGACCATCATAATGAGAGGAAAAGATGATGACATCTAAATAAAAGAGAGACTGATTGAAAGGAAGAAGCATTATGATGGAGAGTGGAGTGGCAAAGAGGAAAGTGGGGGGAGGGAGTTACCATGGCTTACAATTATGGAAGTTGTCAATAAAAAGAAAAAATATAGGTATACATATTTTATTATTATTTCACATATATGCCTGAGATCATAGATATATGTGTGTATATCTAAATGTAATATAAGGGCTGGAGAGATGGCTTAGTGGTTATAGTGCTTGCCTGTGAAGCCTAAGGACCCGGGTTCAATTCCCCAGAATCCACCAGATGCACAAGGTGATGCTTGCAAATGGAGTTTGTTTGTAGTGGCTAAAGGCCCTGGCATACTCATTCTCTCTCTCTACGTCTTTCTGTCTCTCTCTATCTCAAATAAAATAAAATAAATGTAAAATACATATTTTATGAAGAATATATATTATATTCATGTTGCAATGAGCAATACTTTTAAAAAAATATTTTATTTTTTATTTATTTGAGGGAGAGAGAGAGAGAGAGAAACAGGGAAAGAGAGATTGAAAGAGAGAGAATGGGCACACCAGAGTCTGCAGCCACTGCAAACAAAGTCCAGATACATCACCATGTGCATCTGGCTTATGTGGGTCCTAGGGAATCAAACCAAGGTCCTTTGGCTTTGCAGGCAAGTGCCTTACTTGCTAAGCCATCTCTCCAGCCCAGTACTTCTTGATTTTAAGAGAAAAACAAAAGTTGGGTGTGGTGGTGTATACCTGTGATCTAGGAACTTAGAAAGCAAAGGGTGACAGAGAGAGGGTCTGAGGTGGCCGGGCAACTTAGTGAGACAGAGACAAGGTTTGAGGCAGCTACCATAGTGAGACTCTGTCTCAAAAACAAGCAAACAAAGAACCATTTAACACCTGAACACAAGTTTGCTGACAGAGCATTCTTTTTTTTTTTTAAATTTTTTTAAAATGTTTATTTTTTTCTTAGCATTTTCCATGATTATACAAAAATATCCCATGTTAATTTTCCCCCTTCCCCCACAAGAGCATTCTTTTTGTAAATATTTAAGTTCCTAATTCACTTATACACTGTTTTCAAACATGAATATCTGAAGCTCATCTATTTTGAAAGTTATCTACCCAACGTGTTCTGATGTACACGAAGCATGAAATGACTGTAGCTTGGAACACACCTTTAGCAAGTGTAGAGACTGGTATTTTCTTACATTGTGAACATTTCTCTGTGCAATCACAAAATTGAATTTTTTTTTAAAGTTTTTCGAGATAAGGTTTCATTCTGGCCCACGCTGACCTGGAATTCACTACGTAGTCTCAGGGTGGCCTCGAACTCATGGCGATCCTCCTACCTCTGCCTCCTGAGTGCTGGGATTAAAGGCGTGCGCCACCACACCCAGCTACAAAATTGAAATTTTATACTGATAAATGTAAAGATAATTACATAAGGGAATTAGGGCCCCTGTTGGCCCTTATACTCTGATATGTATTAGTCATCCAACATTGACGTATAACATTTTTGCCATCCACGCTCCTACTTAAAGTTCACTGATGTCCCAGGGAGTAAAAACAGTGATGCATTAGCACCAAGCAAAGGTCTGGATTCAATGATAAAATATATTTTCTATTACTTTTTTTGGCATTTGGAGGACGTTTGATTATATTATCTATAAAAAGGAAAAAGAAAAAAGGGGTAAAAAAGGAAAGAAAAGAAACATATCTGACCCAAAGTAAAGCTATCAAAAATTAACAGAACAAGAATATAATTATCCTAGTATTTATATTCTAGTGAGAGAGATGTTAAACCTTCACAGTGGAAAGTGATGAATGTGTTTTCCACAGCTATGAAAACTGTAGACTTGAAGCACAATTTCCAGAGAAATTTCAAAAGAACACATTTAACTTCTGATGTCAATAACTCGGAATCTGTGTTCTGGGTGAGGAGGGACAGAATAATTGACTGTGTTCTCATTTTCTGAGATAAAATGCTAACCAACATTTTTTTTAGGTTCCACTCAGCATTTTACAATTAAATGTGTCTTTATTGAAGTCACCTCATGCCCATTAAGCCAAGGATGAGATATGAGTGTACTCAATGTTTCCATCTGTTTTAAGATAATTAACACAGACAAGTTCGGTTTTTTTTGTTCATTTTTATTTATTTATTTGAGGTGACAGAGAAAGAAAGAGGCAGATAAAGAGAGAGAGAGAATGGGCGTGCCAGGGCTTCCAGCCACTGCAAATGAACTCCAGACGCCTGCACCCCCTTGTGCATCTGGCTAACGTGGGTCCTGGGGAATAGAGCCTTGAACCAGGGTCCTTGCGCTTCACAGGCAAGAACTTAACTGCTAAGCCATATTTCCAGCCCTTTTTTTCTCTTTTAAATAAAACATTCATTAACTGTTTGCTTTGGGGTGTAACTATCCCTAACTGACAGTGTAATTTCTACATTTACAACTTACAAAACCTCAACTAGAATACTGACCCAGTTAATATGCATTATCTTTACCAAGTTTTTCTTTTCTGTTTTTTCTTTTCTTTTCTTTTTCTTTCTTTCTTTTTTGTTTTTGTTTTCCAAGGTAGGGTCTTGCTCTAGCCTAGGCTGACCTGGAATTCACTACGTAGGCTCAGGGTGGCCTCGGACTCATGGCAATACTGCTACCTCTGCCTCCCAAGCACTTGGTTTAAAGGTGTGCTCCACCATACTTTACCAAGCTTTCTATTTATGTAGGGCTGGAGACATGGCTTAGTGATTAAGGTGCTTGATTGAAAAGATTAAAGAACCAACTTCGATTCCCCAGTACCCACATATAGCCAGATGCATGTGTCTGGAGTTTGTTTGCAGTGGCTAGAGGTCTTGGTGTGCCCATTTTTTCTCTCTCTCTCATAAAGAAATGAATAAAATATTGGGCTGGAGAGAGGGCTCAGTGGTGAAGGCACTTGCCAGCAAAGCCTAACCCCCCATGTTCAATTCCCCAGTGTTCACGTGGAACCAGATATACAAAGTAGCACATGCGTTTGGAGTTCATTTTTAGTGGCTGGAGGCCCTAATATGCCCATTCTCTCTGTCTGCTTTGCTTCTCTCTATCTCCCTCTCTACTTGCAAGTAAATAAATAAATATTTTAAAAATTAAGGAGCTGGAGAGATGACTCAGCAGTTAAGGCACTTGTCTGAAAAACCTAATGACCTGGGTTCAATTTCCCAGTACTCAGTGGTGCATGCATCTGGAGTTTGTTTGCAGCGGCTAGAGGCCCTAGAGTACCCATTCTCTTTCTCTCCCTCTCCCTCCTGGGCCCCTCCTGTGTGTGTGTGTGTGTGTGTGTGTGTGTGCATGTCTTCCTATAGCTTGGAAGGTCATAGACATCACAAGGAAGTTTCCACTGTCTTTTGGCTGAACAGAGACATTATGCCTATCAAGTAGCCTTCTAAGTGTATATGTTTAAGCTCTTTGATTAATAGATTAATGTTGTCACTTTGGGTTAGAGAATCTTCTTTTTACAGATGGTGACAAACACTAGAGACCCAATACTCATCAAAATGACAAGAAGATGAGAATGTCCAGGGCTCAGCACTAGAGAAGTCATCTCTGTCACATACACATTGCAGAAGCAGTCATGGAAAGAACATGAGTGCTGCTCTCACTGCTAGCTTGAGAACCTTCTCTAGGGACATGGAGGTAGACACTGAGGAGACTCAAAACTCAACAAAGCAGAAAACGAGAGGCTGCTGAGAGCTCAACACTGAAGGACATTTTCTACCACACCCTCCAAGACTCAGGAACATTGCAGAAGTGGGGGGAAGAAACTGTCAAAGTCACAAGGTGGGAAGGTATACTACTGTGAAGCACCAGCCTGTCAATACAGACCTACTGGTACATTCATGACCCCACAGTGATTATGGATACTTGGGGTAGGGAACAGAGAAAAGGAACCAAAAGAGGATAACTTGATGGGAATATGACCAATTTAAAGCATGTTCATGTACTAAAATTATTGATAAAATTATTTTTTAAATGATAATATCCCCCTGAGAACATACAGAATCCTACCTCTAAGGGGTAGTAACAGCAATAAGGGATTTATTTGCTTCAACCGATAACTTTCCAACATTGACAACTGAAAAGCAATCATAACCATACTTATTGGATTTGCTGATTTTCAGCAGTTGAAGCTGTAATTTAGAGAGAGGGCTGTAATTTGGAGAGATGGCTTAGCGGTTAAGCGCTTGCCTGTGAAGCCTAAGGACACTGGTTCGAGGCTTGATTCCCCAGGACCCATGTTAGCCAGATGCACAAGGGGGTGCACACATCTGGAGTTCGTTTGCAGTGGCTGGAGGCCCTGGAGCCTCCATTCTATCTGTCTCTCTGCCTCTTTCTCTCTCTGTCTGTCCCTCTCAAGTAAATTTAAAAAATAAAAAATAAAAATAAAACAAAATTAGAGAGAGCAGTAAACACATTGAATAATGAATTGACTGAATGTGCTATGTATGTTTAATCCCCAAATCTATATGGATATTTATTAATCAGTCTTACTTTGTAAAGTTTTACTTGTTTGCTATTTGTTTGTTTTTCAAGGAAGGGTTTCACCCTAGTCCAGGATGACCACGAACTCATTCTATAACCCTGGGCTGGACTTGAATTCACAATGATCCTCCTGTCTCAGCCTCCCAAATGCTATGATTGCAGGCATGAATTGCTGTGCTCAATGAATAGCTATGCCTTTTATTTCATATTTTGTGAATGCAATGAATTCTACACAAACCAGTGGTAGATAAGGCACTTACAGCCAAAATGTGCTGCTGCTGCTTTGTCTACCTTGGGTTGCTTGATGCAGTCCTCCCAGGTGTTTACATCCTACTATCTGAAGTTGAGCTTAAGATGGCTTAACAATAAAAACATCTTAGCAAATGTGCATAAGAAGTTTAGGAAGCCAGGTGTGGTGGCTCACACCTTTAATCCCAGTACTTGGGAGGCAGAGGTGGGAGGATTGCCATGAGTTCGAGGCCACCCTGAGACTCCATAGTGAATTCCAGGTCAGCCTGGGCTACAGTGAGACCCTACCTCGAAAAACCAAAAAAAAAAAAAAAAAAGAAGAAGTTTAGGAAGATTTAAGTGGTTAAAAGCACTTGCTTGCAAAGCCTGATGACTCAGGTTCAATTTCCCAGTACCTACCTAAAGCCAGACACACAAAGTGGTGCATGCATCTGAAATTTATTTGCAGTAGATAAATTAATTAGTTTTAAAAAGAAGTTTGCCAGGTGTGGTTCACACTTAAAAAATAGTTATTCTTACTTTTTATTTATTCAAGAGAAAGAAAGATGAAGAGAGAGAGAGAGAGCAAGCATGCCAGCTCCAGCTACTGCAAATAAACTCCAGATGCATGCATGACCTTGTGAATCTGACTTAGGTGGGTCCTGGGGAATTGAATCTGGGTCCTTTGGCATTGCAGGCAAGCATCTCAACTGCTAAGCCATCTCTCCAGCCCCATGGTCCACACCTTTAATCTCAGCACTTGGGAAGGAGAGGTAGGAGGATCCCAGTGAATTGGAAGCCACCCTGAGGCTACATGTGAATTCCAGATCAAATCAGCCTTGGCTAGAGTGAGACCCTACCTTGAAAAAAAAAAAAAGAAACAGAAGTTTAGAAAGATTTAATTTTTCAAATGTTTTATGTGTGTGTGTGTGTGTGTGTGTGTGTGTGTGTGTGTGTGTGTTAGACAGAGAAAGAGAGAGGCACACAGAGAGGGGCTAGAGAGTTGGCTTAGCCATTCAGGCACTTGCTTGCAAAGCCAAAAGATCTCGGTTCAATTCCCCAGGGCCCTCATAAGCCAGATGCACAAGGTGGCGCATGTGTCTGGAGTTCGTATGCAGTGGTTGGAGGCCCTGGTGTGCCCATTCTCTCTCTCTCAAATAAATAAATAAATAAATAAATAAATAAATAAATAAATAAGTAAAAAAAAAAATTTAAGCCGGGCGTGGTGGCGCACTCCTTTAATCCCAGCACTTGGGAGGCAGAGGTAAGAGGATCGCTGTGAGTTCGAGGCCACCCTGAGACTCCATAGTGAATTCCAGGTCAGCCTGGGCTAGAGTGAAACCCTACCTCGAAAAACAAAAACAAAAAAAAAAAAAAAATTTTTTTAAATAAAGAGGTATACAGATAGAGAACGGGTGCACAGTGGATGCACCAGGACCTCTAGCCACTGCAAACGAACTCCAGATGCATGTACCACCTTGCGCAACTGGCTTACCAAGAGTACTGGTGAATCAAACCAGGGTCCTTAGGCTATTCAGGCAAGCACCTTAACACCTAAGCCATCTCTCCAAACCAAAATATAAATTTTCAAATCATATTTTTAGAGCTGGAAATGGTGGTCCACGCCTTTAATCCCAGCACTCAGGGGCAGAGGAAGAAGGATCACTGTGGGTTTGAGGGCAGCCTGAGACTACACAAGGAATTGCAGGTCAGTCTGGGCTAGAGTGAGACCCTACCTCAAAAGCAAAAGCAAAAGCAAAACCAAACAAAAAATGTCCCCTCTTCAGAGATGGCTCAGCAGTAAGGCAATTGTCTGCAAAGCCAAAAGACCCAGGTATGACTTCCTGGGACCCACATAAGCCAAATGCACAAGGTGGCGCATGCATCTGAAGCTCATCTGAAGCAGTGGCTGGAGGCCTTGGTGTGCCCATACTCTCTCTCGCTCCTCCTTTGCCTCTTTCTCTTGCTCTATATCTCTTAAATAAACAAATAAATATAAATAATTAAAAATATTTTTATTCATTCATTTGAGAGAGACAGAGACAGAGACACAGAATGAATGAGTATGGGCAAGCCAGGGCCTCCAGCCACTGCAGGGCTGTACATAGGTGCTGGGGAATAAAACCTGGGCCATCAGGCTTTGTAAGCAATCGCCTCCAACCACTGAGTCCATCTCTCCAGCCCAATTAAATTTTTTTTAATTTAACATTTTATTTTTTTAATTTAAATTTATTTTTTATTGAGAGAGAAGGAGAGAAAGAGACAGAGAAGAAGCTAGGAGAGAGAGAATGGGCAATTCATGCTATCCAGCCACTGCAAACAAAATCCAGACACATGAGCCACCTAGTGTACCTGGCTTACATGGGTACTGGGGAATCGAACCTGAGTCCTTTGGCTTTGCAGGCAAGCTCCTTAAACGCTAAGCCATCTCTTCAGCCCCAAGTTGTACTTCTTGATCATTATTTTAGCAAAAATGTTTGCTACAAAGAGGGTCCGGGATCACTTCCAGCCTGCTCCCACCTCCTCTCGTTCTCATGTCAATGGTAGGCGGCAGTGTCTGAGCTAGACGCAGATCACTGCTGCCGGCCCTGGAGAAGAGTCTTCTGTCCCCTGTTTCTGCTTGTGACCAGTGCTGGAGCTGGACAGCATGTTTGCGGGGTGTAAACCAGTACATCCAGCAGACCAAGCCACTCACCCTGGAGCACCCAATCAACCTGCATCCTCTTACTAATTATACATTTTGGTACAAAAGAGTCCTTACGAGAAAGACTGCTCTGTGGAAGCCAGATTCCAGCATGCGAGGGAGGAGTGTGGTAAAATTGGCATGAAGGGGTTGGACCCAGATTTGATTCCCCAGTACCCATGTAAAGGCAGATGCACACGGTGGTGCATGTGTCTGGAGATTATTTGCAGTGGCTAGAGACCCTGACACACCCTTTCTCTCTCGCTTTCAAACAAATAAAAATAAAACAATAAAAGACACCTAAAATTGGCATGAGGAGGACTTTAGAATGGGTTTTGATTGTACATGAGCATCAGCTACCCCATGTGTTACTGCTCCAGCTGGGAACGACTTTCTTCAGATTACGTGGTGGTGAATTTAATGCAGGAGAGGATGAAGTTGAAGGACCAAAGAGCGCTCAGTGACCGAGTGACTGGTCATCACAATGGAGTCCTGCAAGACTGGGTCATAGATGACTTCATTGGTAACTGATGGTGATCAACTTTTGAACCGCCTCAGTACCCATATGTGGTGGTTTGATTCAGGTGTCTGCCATAAACTTAGGTGTTCTGGGTGCTAGGTTCCCAGCTGATGGAGACTTGGGAATTAACGCCTCTTGGAGGTAGTGTGTTGTTGCGGTGTTATATCCAGTGCCCCCTTGCCAGTGTGTGGCACACTCTCTTGTTGCTATTGTCCACCTGATGCTGGCCAGGAGGTTATGTCCATCCTCTGCTCATGCCATCATTTTCCCTGCCATCGTGGAGCTTCCCTTCAAGTCTGTAAGCCAACCTCTTTTTCCCCACAAGCTGCTCTTGGTTGGGTGGTTTCTAACCAGCAATGTGAACCTGACTGCAACACCATATATTCCTGCACATATTACAAAACACAAAGAACATAAGAAGTTGTTTCTTATTTAGCTTCAAGAAAAAAACCTTCTTCGCAGTTCCTAAAAGTTATAAGCTGGTAGCTGCACCACTGTTTGAATTTTGTGACAATGTACCAGGATATGGACCCATTATTTCTACTCCTCCTCAGCTTCTAAGCAGGTTCAATTTTATATACAACTAAATTCCTGTGCAGAGAAGTACAAGAAATCGTCTCTGTGAGCACAGCTGAACACAGCATAGAATGTGGGGAAGGCTTTGGTTTCCTCTTCCCAGTCCCTAAACTGCCACCTCCCTCTGGTGTTTGAATAGCAGACATAATAGGAAGAACCAGATTGTGCTCTAAACAAATGTGATAATGTTTATTACCTTTTGGTTTTGCCCATATCTTCTTTTTTTTTTTCGCCCATACCTTTTTTTTATACAACATTAAGGAAAGTGAACTTTATGTTTGTGGTTTTTAATTTCTCATTAAACTCTGAAAAATCTTTTTTTTTTTTAAATTTTTTTGTTTACTTTATTTATTTATTTGAAAGTGACAGACACAGAGAGAAAGAGGCAGATGGAGAGAGAATGGGTGTCCCAGGGCCTCCAGCCACTGCAAACAATCTCCAGTCACGTGCGCCCCCTTGTGCATCTGGCTAACGTGGGTCCTGGGGAATTGAGCCTCAAACCAGGGTCCTTAGGCTTCACAGGCAAGTGCTTAACTGCTAAGCCATCTCTCTAGCCCAAACTCTGAAAAATCTTTTTCAAAAAAGTTTATTACAAACCACATGCTATATTATTAAGCATGCATCTGGAGTTTGTTTGTAGTGGCTGACACTCCCATTCTCTGTCTTTCTATCTGCCTCTTTCCTTTTGCTCTCAAGTAAATAAATAAATACATAAATAAAATTTTAAAAATAAAATGAGCAAAAAGTTTGATAATCAATTCATTATCTTCTCATATCCAGTATTATTACCTACAAAATTGATGCAAGATAGATTTTCATTTCTCTGTAAGTGAACTTGGATTTGCTATTTGGAAGCTTTGAGGTAATTTTTGGATAAGATCTCATTATGTGGCTCAGACTTTAGATCCTCCTGCTTTAGCCTCCTAAGTACTAGCTGGGATTACAGGAATGCACCCATACACCCAGATCCAATACTTATAATTTTACCTTTAACCTTGATAAACTAAAATATAATGAGAATGATTCACCATAAATATTTCAGTTTCAAAAATTTTTTAAAAATATGAGTCCTATCGAGAGATCACATGAAAACTGAGATTGAAGCCAGCTCCCTGCTGGCTAGCTCTCATTGTGCTGTAAAGTGCTGTGCAAGCTGCTTCAGGGTAATAGTCACCAACAGTGTGAACAAGTAATGGATCCTGCAAGTTACAAAATCAACTAACCAGGCAAGATGTGCACACTGGTGCAATAGTGGCACACTAGCTATGGGGTTCTCAACTGCTCTCTGATTGGATATGAGGCCTGCTCAGTGAGAAGGAATTCATACCAGGTACTGAGAACTAAGTCAGAAGCCTATGGCTTGGATACCCTAGAGGGGTGCTTCTATTCTTTGGCTAAGAGAAGGGTGTGATTAACAAAAAGTCTTCTATATATCAGTTTATCCCCTATTTATTTTTTTTTTATTTTATGTATTTGCAAGCAGAGAGAGAAGAGAGACAGAGAGTGAGTGCCCAGGGCTTCCAACTGCTGCAAACTCCAGATGCATGCACCTCCTTTCATATCTGGCTTTACATGGGTACTGAGGAATCAAACCTGAGTTGTTAGGCTTTGCAGACAAACTCCTTACCTGCTCAGCCATTTCTCCAACCCTGTTTATCCCGTGTGATCCATGTTGCTCTTGATCTTGATTGGAGAATCTGCTTTATACAGATAGCAGTGAATACCAGGAAAATTCAAGACCCATCAGTACGGCCAGAAAAAAGGCCACTATCTAGCACTGGTCACCTCTTATCATACCTGCCAAGGCCCAGTAGTGGATTGAATGAGTGTTGCTCTTATGGTTATCCTGAGAACCTCCTTCAGGAAGATGGTGGTAGACACTGAGGAGACTCAAAACTTATCAGGGCTGGAGAGATGGCTTAGGGGTTAAGATGCTTGCCTGCAAAGCCTAAGGACCCACATTTGATTCTTTAGTACTCACATAAGCCAGCTGCACAAGGTGGTGCATGTGTCTAGAGTTGGTTCGCAGTGGTTGGAGGCCCTGGTGTGCCCATTCTCTCTCTCTCTCTCTCTCTCTCTTTCTTTTTGCTTGCAAGTGAATAAATAAATAAAATTTAAAAAAAGAACTCAAGACGTTAATGAAATGCAAACCAAAAAGCAATACAAAGAATCAATGAAACAAAGAGTTGAGCTGGGCATGGTAGTGAATGCCTTTAATCCCACCACTCAGGAGGCAGAGGTAGGAGGATCACTGTAAATTTGAGGCAAGCCTGAAACTACATAGTGAATTCCAGTCAGCCTGGGCTAGAGGGAGACCCTACCTCAAAAAAAAAAAAAAAAGTTGGTTCTACCAGATTGGTAAAGCCTTAGTGAAACTAACCAAAAAAACCAGAAGACCCAAATTACTAAAGTTAGAGGTGAAAAGGGCATCATTAAAACAAATAACAATGAAACTCAAAATCTTAAGGGCATATCCTAAGAACATATACTCTACTAAAACTGGAATATCTAAAAGAAATAGATAAATTTCTAGCAGGGCATACGTTACAGGCCACCCTGAGACTACATAGTGAATAACAGGTCAGCCTGAGCTAGAGTGAGACCCTACCTCAGAAAGCCAAAAGAAAAAAAAAAAAAAGAAAGAACTAGATGAATTTTTAGAAATATATGACCTGCCAAGTAAAACAAGATGAGATAGACCATAGACAATTTAAACAGCTCTATAGAAAGCAATCAAATCTAATGAATATAAAATTCTCCCAATTAAAAAAACATCCAGGCCCAGATGGAGTCACCAGCTAATTTTACCAAACCTTCAAAAAAGAACTAACACCAATGATTTTCAAACTCTTCCTAAAATTAAAAAATGAAGAAACACTACCAGACCAATTTTATGAAGCCAATGTTACCTTGGTATGAAAACCAGACAAAATACAACCAAATAAGAAAATAACAGACCAATCACCCTTATGAGCAAATAAGCAAAAATTCTCAATAAACTAGTTCCAAGCTGAACATAGAGGAAAAACACATAAAAAAATCATTACTATCTGGAGAGATGGCACAAAGGTTAAAGAGCTTGCCTGCAAAGCCTAATGGCTTGGGTTCAGTTCCCCAGTACCCACATAAAGCCAGATGCACATGATGGTGCATGAATCTGGAGTTCATTATCAGCTGCTGGAGGCCCTGGTGCAACAATTGTCTTTCTCTCTGCTTGCAAATAAAGAAATAAATAAATAAACAATTTTTTAAAAGATCATTAACATGGCCAGGGTGGTTTCATTCCAGACATGCAGAGAAGACTCAGCATGCACAAATTGATAAACATCAATGCATTATATGGACAGATTCAAGGAAATCATATGACCATCTCAATAGATGCAGAAAAAGGAATTTGATAAAATCGAATATCCCTTCATGATAAAAGTCCCAGAGAAATTGGGAACAAAGGAACATAACACAATAAAGGCTATTTATGACAAACCCATGGCCAACATTATAGTAAATGGGGACAATCCTGAAGCGTTTTCACCATAATCAGGAACAAGACAAGGGTATCCACTTTGTCCACTCTCATTCATATAGTACTGGAAGCCTTAGCTACAGCAATAAGACACGAGACAAAAAATAAAAGAAATACAAATAGAACAGAAGTCAAATTATTGTCATTTACAGGTGCTATGATTCTATATATAGGGACACTAGAGACTTTACCAGGAACTGTGAAAGCTGATAAACACAGGTTAAAAAATGAATGCAGAAAAATCAGTAGCCTTCCTAGATACCAATAACAAACTTGATGAGAATAAAATCAAAGAAAACTCCCACTCACAAAATAGCTAGCTTACCGTTTCATTTATAGATTTAATGCAATCTCCACCAAAATGCCAAGTTCACTATTGACTGATAGAAAAAAAATTCTAAAATTAACTTAGAATCACAAAAATCCTTGGATAGCCAAAGTAATACTGACCAACAAAATAAGGAAAGAGGTTGATATCACCATACCTGATTTTAAGATATATTATAGAATCATGATAGTAAAACAAGATACTGGCAGAAAAAAGACAGACATGTAGATCAATGGAACAAAATAGAGGACCCAGATATAAATCCTGGCAGCTAAAGCTATATGATTTTCTTTTTTTTTTTTTTCGAGGTAGGGTCTTACTGTAGCCCAGGCTGACCTGGAATTCACTATCTAGTCTCAGGCTGGCCTCAAACTTACAGTGATCCACCTACCTCAGCCTCCCAAATTCTGGGATTAGTGCCTATGCCACCATGCTCGGCTTGCTTTGGAAAAAAGATAGCCTATTTAACAAATGGTGCTGGGAAAGCTGGATGTCTATATGTAGAAGAATTAAACTAGAGCCTTATCTTTCTCTATACACAAAGATCTATTCTAACAGGATCAAAGACCTTAACATCCATCGGGAACTTTGAAACAGCTAGAGGAAAAAACAGGGGAGGGTTGGAGAGATGGCTCAGCAGCTCCCAGTACCCATGTGAAGCCAGATACACAAAGTGGCCCATGCAACTAGAGTTCATTTGCAGTGGCTAGAGGCTTTAGTGGGTCCATTCTCTTTCTCTCTCACTGGTTGTCTTCTCTCTGTCTCTCTGCTTGCAAATACATTAAAAAAAATATAAAGGTTTGGAGAGATGGCTTAGTGGTTAAGGTGCTTGACAGCAAAGCCAAATGACCCAGATTCAACTCCCCAGTACCCATGTAAGCCACATGTACAAGGTGGCACATGCGTCTGGAGTTTGTTAGCAGTAGCTAGAGGCCCTGATGCACCCATTTTCTCTCTCATAAACAGTTATATCTGACATCCATTAATTACTCACAGGGCTAGCTGTCTTTTGGGGGAGAAAAGTAAAATCAATATGTGAATGGGAGAAAGCCAGCCTGTCAGAAATAGTATTCTTAGAAATTCATGGTAATCTCAGGAAGATGAGTTTTGGAGATATATATACATACATACATACATACACATACATACACACACACACATACATACACACACACATATATACACATATATGTATGTATGTGCATATATATATATATACATATATATGTATACATGTATATATATACATACATACATACATTTTGGGGGGGACAGGTTTCAAGGTAGGGTTTCGCTCTAGCCCAGGCTAACTTGGAATGCACTATGTAGTCTCAGGGTGGCCTCGAACTCACGACGATCCTTCTACCTCTGCCTCCTAAGTGCTGGTATTAAAGGTTTGCGCCAACACGCCTGGCTTGAATTTAGGATATTTTGGCTCTGTTCTTTTTTTCTTGTTGTTGTTCTTCTCCCCCACCCCTGCCCTGAGGTAGATTCTCACTCTATCCCAGGCTGACCTGGAATTCACTATGTAGTCTCAGGCTGGCCTCAAAATCTCTGCAAACCTCCTACCTTAGCCTCCCTAGTGCTGGGATTAAAGTCTTACGCTTGGCGGCGCTGCTCTTTTGATCCCATGTTTAGTTATAAAAATATTTAAATCCTTTCTAAATTTACATCAAAGTGTGTGCATCTAGAAAATGTTTTAAACCAATGTTTGGCTCATTGCAGATAGTTTCTTCCATCTTTACTACTTGAGTGAGCTGACACCCATACTTCTGTGGAGATAAACACTTTTCATATAAAAACTGACTTTTCGTGCTAGAGAGATGGCTTAGCAATTAAGGTGTTTGTCTGTAAAGCCAAAGGACCCAGGTTCAATTCCCCAGGACCCACATAAGCCAGATGCACAGGGAACACATGTGTTTGGAGTTCGTTTGCAGTGGCTGGGGGCCCTGGCATGCCCATTCTCTGTCTCTGTCTCTTTCTTTCTTGCTGTCTCTCTCTCTGTCACGTTCTCCCCCTTTCTCTGTCAAATAAATAAAGCAAATAAATTATTTAAAAGAAAAAATGACTTTTATATATTTTCATTGTAAACTGTCTTCACTGGCTTTCATCTAGGCCAGCTTTGATTTTCCTTGGGTCAAAGACTTGTAAGATCCAAATGTTCATTAATCTCTTTTGTAATTTTTCATTTATATACAGTAGATTTCAGCCATTGTTGTTTTGTCTTATTCTGTTACTAAATTTAATTTTCCCAAGTCAATTTGAACTTTTTAATATTACCAATACAATCTGATTTTCTAGTAAGCCCTTTAACTAAAATAGGGACTGTGGGCAGTTATAACCATTCCCAACTGGTATGCAGGTACATTTTCCTAGTAACCTGTGGTGAAAGACAAATAGAAATACTCTGTGTCTACCATTGGAAGCAACAGGCAGTGGCCATTTGTGGACAGTATGATTTTGGGTGCTTGATGGATCAAGATAATAGAATCAAAATACTATGCTTCACACAAATCTTTACTTTTACTTCTGGTGTTTTGTTGTTGTTGTTGTTTGTTTGTTTTTTGAGGTAGAGTTTCACTCTAGCACAGGCTGACCTGGTATTCACCATGTAGTGTCAGGGTGGCCTTGAACTCATAGTGATCCTCTGACTCCAGAGTGCTGGCATGCGCCACCACACTTGGTTTATATTTTTACTTTTAGGATCAGAAATATTTGCTGTGTGAATGAGACAGTTTTATGATTCATATTCTTACCTTTATTGTTTCTCCTAAATTTATTAAGGTTGCCCTGAAAAGATAAGTTTTCTTCAATACTTTGCCAATACTCCTTTCAATTTTCACATTCGGAAATTATTACAGTATTAGATTTTTTTTCTGTAATTCTTCCTAAACATCTCAAAAAGAAGTTAGTTTTTGTAATTTTTTTTTAGCATGTTGAGAGAGAATACTAATATGGAGACTTTTTTTTTTTTTTTTTTTTTGGTTTTTCGAGGTAAGGTCTCACCCTAGCTCAGACTGACTTGGAATTCACTATGTAGTCTCAGGGTGGCCTTGAACTCATAGTGATCCTCCTACCTTTGCCTCCCAAGTACTGGGATTACGCCCGGCTGTGAGAATACTAATATGAATGAAAGGATATAAGAATGGATAGGCCAGGACCTCTTCTTGCTGCTGCAAATGAACTCCAGATGCTTCATATGGGGACTGGGGAACAGAACCCTGGCCAAACAAGTGCCTCTAACCACTGAGCATCTCTCCTGTACTGGAAAGTAGTTTTTGATTGTTTCCATTTTCTTTTTTTTTCAAAAAACATTACAAAACAAACAAAAAAATAACCCCAACTCATTAAAATGGTTGTAAAAGACGGGGGATGAGTCACAGCAGGTGTGGGGCATTTTAGAAACCCAGTAGAATCAGGACAAGCCAAGCCTCCTTTGTGAAAGAGTGTTCGCTATAATAGCAGTGCGTAAAACAGAAGTCAGGTCAAGGAAGGTGCAGGTCACTACTTGCCCTGCTCATTGCACCTTGAATGGAGCTTACTTTGGGAATATGGGAAGTGTGCTTGCTGGGGGGTTTAAATAAAAAAAAAAAAAGGCTTCAGACTGAAGAGTGCAGACCACACGCTGCTAAGGTGCCTAGCAGGTATCCATAGTACTGTAATTGTCTCTGCCAATGGAAGACAGACACAGCCATAAGGGCTTATTTTGGTCACACTGATTGACAGGCAGCAGTTATTTAGTAAGACTGAGATGAAGGTAAAAAAACAAAACAAAACAAAAACAAAAAAACCTGAAAAATAGGCCTTGCATCATGGTGCATGCCTTTAATCCCAGCAGAGGTGGGAGGATCCTCGAGTTCGAGGCCACCCTGGGACTACATAGAGAATTCCAGGTCAGCCTGGTCTAGAGTGAGACCCTACCTCGGAAAAAAACTACCAACCAAACAACAGAACAAACAAACAAATAAAAAAGGTGAGATTCCCAGGAGCTTTTGTTTACATGGTTGTGTCTATTCATATTTATCATTCTGGAAATTAAAACCCAAGAACAAAATTCGTTATACGAAAATAAACTCCACCGAATATCAGCATAAATATTCCCATGTGAAAACAAGGTTTTCCAACAAATCAAGAGAGTGGCTTTGTTTAAAAATTTGTATGTTACTAATGTTTCGGTTGCCAGGTGGGAAGAATTTTAAGTTTTAGACATGCTCCTGTCAGAGGAAGCAGGGCTTCCCCGGGAGACCTTTCTGGGCACTCGGGCCACATTTTGCACACGTCCCGGTGGCCACCGAGGAGGAGCCAGCCGAAGAGGGTGGCGGGCGTCGCCAGCAGGGACGCGGAGGCATTCGTCTCGCGTTCTGCGGCTCTCTGCCAGGGAGCGGCATCGCCAAGTGTCCACCGCGCGGTCAGGCCCCAGTGCCCGGCGCGTCCATCGCCAGCACCCTCCCCGCCCGGCCCGGCGAAGCCCGAGAGGCCGGAGGCGGACGGAAGCCTCGCGCAGCCGCAGCCCGGGCCGCCCAGGGGAGGCGCGGGGCTCCACGGCGCGCAGGGGCCCGTAGCGCGCAGGCGCGGACGCGCGCAGGCCCCGGGCCCCCCGGAACGGTAAACAGTGGCGTCACGTGACGCGGCTCGGGCTCCAGCGCCGTCGCCGCCGCACGCCGATGGCTGCGGGGTCTCGAGGCACCGCTCGTTCTCCGCCAGGCAAGCGAGCCCCAGGGCCCAGGGAGGCCGCGGCTGCAGCGAGGAGCCGGAGGGCGGCGCGGGAGTCGGCGGCAGCTGTGGTCTGCGAGCGGCGGCTCGGCCCCGGCAGCTGAGGAGGCTGGGGCAGCGACGCTGACGTCCTGCGCGTACCCCCCTTCTCCGCGGCACCCACCGGCCCCCTCCTCCTCCGCCTCCGCCTCCTCCGCGCCGGCGGCGGCCACCATCTTCCTCTGCTGCCAGTGGTAGCGCTCGTCCGGCGGAGCTGGGGTGAGTGGCGGCGGTGGCCGCGGCGGGTCCTCCCTCTCCTCCCTCCCCCAACGCGCGGGGCCTCCGCGCTGGGCCCGGCCCGCCGCGTTCTCCCGCACAGCGCCCACGTCGCCCCGCGGGCCTCTCGCGCAAACCTCCCGGCCTAGTCGGCCCCGCCTCGGCCGCGCGGGACCGTTTGGCCCGCGGACCCGGCGGCGCGGCCCGGCTGGAGGGGGAGCGGGCGGGCGCGGAGGCCGCGGGACGGCCAGGCTAGGCCGGGCCCCGGCGGCTGCGGGGTTCCACGCTCCTCCCGCTGCCGCGCGCTTTTGTGCTCGGGACCTAAACTGTCGGCTCTGGCGCCGGGCGTGACGGCAAGTGCCAGGAGCCTGCCTGTGCACAGGACGTGTCATTACTTAACGAGCCACTTGTCGAGACGTACGTGGTCGTGGTACGAAATCACTGATCACCTGACCCGGGCCGGTTGTGGACCGCCGAGGGCCAAGGATGGATGGATGGATGGATGGATGGATGGTTGGTTGGACAGGGCAGGCGCTGTTCGGACCTGGACCGCGCTGGCGGCTCCCAAGTCCTGTCCCCGCCTGGGGGGTGGAGGGGGGATGGGAAACTCATGCATTTCTAAGTCTTCATGATTCCAATGTGCTGGGACTGCTACTCAGTAGTGAATAGTGGAGAATGCGATTGTGGTTAGATGGAAGTGGCAACAGCCTGCCGGTTTCTAATCATTATTTGTACAGATCATTGGGGGAGAGAAAAAAAAAAAAAAGTCAAGCATTCACTCCTCATAGGAACTTGGCTGCCTTGTTTTAAGCTAAAAAATGAAAGTACCTTGCTCTGTTTAAGTTACTATTGGAGCCGAACTTCGTTTTCTTTTTTCTTTTTTTCCAAGTGGTTAGGATCTTCCAAATCTACCCTTTACAGTTTTTCATTTCTTCCTTTCTTGTTAAAATTTTGAGTCTTGAATGAAATGCTTGGTATTTTGAAGGGGTAGCTGGAAATGTGTATTGGTGATAGAAAAGTGAGTGAACGAACTGGGAAATTTTCTGTTGCAGCATACTTACGTTTTTGAATTTGGAGTCTTACTCCAGAGACAAAGGATGTGTAAAAATTTAGTTCAAATAGCTTTAGCTTTTGCTACCACGTACATGTTTTCTCCACTTTTTCTTCTTACTCTTCTCTATTTACATGTTACCATAATGATTCCTTTCTTCATCAGCATTACCATTATCACCGTAATTGTTTTAAAATATTTTTTTTCTAGTGATAGTAAAGAATTTAAGGGGGTCTTTTAGGAGCCCTTACTGCTGTAAGCCACATATTCAGTGAATTCTTCAGCAGTAGACTTATTGCATAGGTGAAATGGGCCACTTTTGCTTAATTGAAACCTGAAATTCTATTATAGTGCTGTCAGTGACTTGTCAAAATGACAACTGATTTGAGGATAGAACGAAAGTTTTCTCCAGTTCCTTGCATACTTTATAGTTCCATTTGTTGGAAAACATAAAAATGTTAAATATACTACTGCTTTTGCATCTTACTGGAGGAACAGCGACCTCTATTATACTGAATTAGTTTGTGTTTGTAAAAGCTTTTTTTGATCTTAAGTGTTGCATATTCTGATGTCATGGAAGAAAAATGGTCTGTAAATGTAGGTGTGGTAACATAAATTCAAGATAGACAAATTGACATTGTCTATTCATTTAAAGCCATTTTACTAAAACTTAAATTTTGTACTAGAACCATCTAGGGAATGATTGATAGCCTTTGGCTTATCTGGTTATAGATTAAAGGTGGCAGGTGACACTGTGGGCTGCATACAATTACCTTCAGAGTTCAGATTGTGTGTGTATGTGGTTTTTTTGAGGTAGGTTCTCACTCTAGCCCAGGCTGACCTGGAATTCACTATGTAGTCTCAGGGTGGCTTGGAGTTTGTGAGATTAAAGGTATGTGCCACCACACCTGTCTCAGAGTTCAAATTTTTTTAAAAGTATTTTTATTTGTTTACAGAGAGAGAGAGAGTGCTAGCAGGAGTGAGAGTGAGTACCAGAGCCTCTAGCCACTGTAGATGAACTCCAGATAAATGCACTGCTTTGTCTATCTGGCTTTACATGGGTACTACTGGGGTATTGAATCCAGACCATTAGACTTTTCAGGCAGGTTCCTTAACCACTGAGCCATCTCTCCAGCTCCAGAATTCAGATTTTCACCTAGTGGTTAGCAAAAATTATGCATATAGTTTTGTTTCAAGTGCAAACCCACAGTTGCTCTTTGACAAGGAAATAGGGTATTTACTTTTTGCTGCATTTTGCTTTCTTAAATCTATTCTTAAAAACAAATACAGACTAAGTTCTGTTACAGTTTCCTCTAAAAATTTTCTTACAATTTAGTTTTTTTGTAGATACCTTTTTATTTATAAATGATAAGAGGTTTACTGGTCAGGAGGTTTTGTATCATACATGACTACACCACAGGGTCTTAGAGTGCTCATTTCTTTAAGTCTTTTATGCATCCACATTTCAGGAATTCTTTCTTGGTAAGTGGCTACTAGATAGCTTTTTTTTTTTTTTCCCTTTTGTTTCCTTTTGGAACAATATCTGGAGCTCAGTTTTTCTATTGTTTCTTCTTGGAACATCCTGGAATATCTTCTTGGAGGCATAAAGATTTTTTTGGTATTTTGGTTTTTCGAGTCAGGGTCTCATTGTAGTCCAGGCTGACCTGGAATTCACTATGAAGTCTTAGGGTGGCCTTGAACTCATGGCATTCCTCCTACTTCTCTCTAAGTGCTGGGATTAAAAGTGTGAGCCACCATGCCTGGCTAAAGAATTTTTTTTTTTTAAATAAAAAATGCCAAGTATGGTGGCACATGCTTGGGAGGCAGAAGTAGGTGGATCGTTGTGAGTTTGAGGCCACCCTGAGACTGAGACTACATAGTGAATTCCAGGTCAGCCTGGCCTAGATTGAGAACCTACCTGGAAAAACAAAACAAAATTAATAAATAAGGGGTTGGAGAGATGGTTTAGAGATTAAAGCGTTTGCCTGCAAAGCCAAAGGACTCATGTTCGATTCCTTTGACCCCATGTACGCCAGCTGCACAAGGTGGTGTATGTGTCTGGAGTTCATTTACAGTGGTTGAAGGCCTTGGTGTGCCCATTCTCTTTCTGTCTGCCTCTTTCTTTCTCTCTCAAATAAAATAAAATTAAAAAAAAATTTAAAAAGACCAACAATAAAACATGACTGGCAAGCTGAAATATTTATGATATTTATACTTTAAAAATTTATTTAATATATTAGAGTTGGGGGTGGGGAGAATGGGTGCACCAGGGCCTCTAGCCACTGAAAATGAACTCCAGATGCATGTAACACCATGTGCATCTGGCTTATGTGGGACATGGAGAATTGAACATAGGTCCTTAGGCTTTGCAGGTATGCGCCTTAACCATTAAGCCATCTCTCCAGCCCTGATATTTATACTTTTGAGAACAGTGAGAAATGTTCATCACTGGTTGCCCTTTGGTTACACTAGGAAAGGTGTGAGTATTGATTTGATTAAAAATATTTCAGGGCTGGAGATATGGCTCAGCGGTTAAGGCATTTGTCTGCAAAGCCTAATGACCCTGGTTTGATCCCCCAGTACCCACATAAAGCCAGATGCATGAAGTAGTGTATGCATCTGGAGTTTGTTTGCAGTGGCTGGAGGCCCTGGTGCACCCATTCTCTCTGCTTGTATTCTCATTCTCTCTGTCTCTGCAAGTAAATAAATATTGCAAATATTTGAAACCAAGGGTATGTTTCTGTTGTCAGTGAACATAATCTAGGCTGAAAAGCAAGGTTCAGAGACATCAGATAAATCAGTATGTAGAATTATTAAGGAGAAATCTTTCCAGAGCTGGGGATGGCACTATATGAATTGTCACATGTACAGACAGACTAGTTATTGATTGTCACGTGTTACATAATTTGGACAATTTTTTTTTTTTTGAAGTGGGTCTTGCTCTCTAGCCAGGCTGACTTGGAATTTACTATGTAGTTTCAGGGTGCCCTCCAACTCAGTGGCACTCCTCCTACCTCTGCCTCCCAAGTGCTGGGATTAGAAGCATGCTCCACCACACTCGACTCCAATTTTTTTTTTTAATTTTTATTTATTTGAAAGTGACAAAGAAGCAGAGAGAGAGGGGCGGGGGAAGAGAATGGGTGTGCCAGGGCTTCCAGCCACTGCAAATGAACTCCAGATGCATGTGCCCCCTTGTGCATCTGGCTAACGTGGGTCCTGGGGAGTTGAGCCTTGAACCAGGGTCCTTAGGCTTCATAGGCAAACGCTTAACCACTAAGCCATCTCTTCAGCCTGCGACTCCAATTTTTTTTTTTAATATTTTTATTTATTTGAGAGAGAGACAAAGAGAAGGGGAGACAGTGAGTGAGTTTGGGCATGCCAAGGTCTCCTGCCATGTAAACAAACTTTGTGCATCTGGCTTTACGTGGGTACTGGGGAGTTGGTACTAGGCTGTCAGGCTTTGCAAGTGCCTTTAACTGCTGAGCCACCTCTCCAGCCCTGAACAATTAAAAAAGTTTTTTAAAAAACTTATTTGTAAGTAGATAGAGAAAGAGAACGGGCACAATAGGGCCTAGGGCCACTGCAGACAAACTGCAGACACATGGTTCTACTTTGTGCATCTGGCTTTATGTGTGTGCTGGGGTATCAAACCCAGGCTGTCAGACTTTGAAAGCAAGTGTCTTTTAACTGCTGAGCCATGTCTCCAGCTCCTAATTTGGACAATTTTTAATGGTCAGAAATTAAGTTGGTATAAGCATTTGGACAAGGAAGAGGTTATATGGAAAAATAGTCAAGACTTCAAAATATGTAGGAGTTTTAATCTGTTGTTATAATCTAACTTTCTCAGTTTTGAATGCATGGTAGATTATATTGAAAGACTAAGCTTGATCTTGTAGTTCAGTCTGTGGGGCATCACATGAAACAACCCTTATAGGCTGTGAATATACATTGTAAAGTTCTTAGCATCTGCTTTTCCTCCACATGATACTGTTCATATGCAATGAAGATGGCCATTTGTGTTTTATGTTTATAAGGTGACTAAAGGCATCTACTGTTAATTGTTTAAAAATTCTATTTGTTTATTTGAGAGAGGGAGGGGAGGGTAAGAGGCAGACACACACACACACACACACACACACACACACACAGAGAGAGAGAGAGAGAGAGAGAGAGAGAGGAGGGGAGGGGTAGGGAGGGAGAGAGGGAGAAAGGGCACGCCAGGGCCTCCAGCCACTGCAAATAAACTCCAGACACATGCCCCAACTTGTGCATCTGGCTTGTGTGGGTCCTGGGGAATCGAACAGAGGTCCTTTGGCTTTGCAGGCCAATGCCTTAACCACTAAGCCATCTCTCCAGCCCCGTTTACTGTTAATTTTTGAAAGAGGCAAGACTCTTAATTAAGTTTTCATTCTATATTAAAATTGAAAACGTATGTGTTATGTAGATACTTAAAACCGTGGTCTCAAATCATACTGCTTGTGTTCTAATTTGAGGGAAATTAGAAGTTGGGAAAACCAATTATTTGAGCTTCAATTTACTCACCTGTAAAAGGCATAAGTGCACCTACTTGAACAGAGTTTTTGTGAGACACCAATGAGCAGAAGGTCTGGCATATAGTAAATGTTAAATAGGTGTTGGTTTGGCTCAGTGATCCTCTTACCTCTGCCTCATGAGGGGGGGAGGGTTGGGATTAAAGGCTAAAGGTAGGCACTACAATTCTGACTTTGAACTTTTCACTATTGATGGCTATTAAAATTCTGCTTTTTCTGGGTTCAACTTCTACCTGATAGTTTTTTGTTTTTTTTTTTTTTCGAGGTAGGGTCTCACTCTAGCCCAGGCTGACCTGGAATTCACTATGGAGTCTCAGGGTGGCCTCGAACTCATGGTGATCCTCCTACCTCTGCCTCCTGAGTGCTGGGATTAAAGGTGTGCGCCACCACTCCCGGCAGTTTTTTTTTTCCTCTAAATTGTTGGTCTTTGGTGTTTTTATGTTATGCGTCTTGGTATCATATGTTCTATTTATTGAATAAATTCAGAAAGTGTGCTTCTCATTTTCTTTTAAAAATTATTTATTTATTTATTTGGGAGAAAGTGAGAGAATGAGACAGACAGAAAAAGAGAATGGACATGCCAGGGCCTCTAGCCACTGCAGACGAACTCCAGACACATGCAGTACTTTGTGCATCAGGGCTTGTGTGCTTATTAGGGACTTGAACTTGGGTCCTTAGGTCTTGCAAGCACCTTATGTGTTGAGCCATCTTTCTAGACTTCCTCAGTTTTTTTCATGAAGAGGTGTCAGTAGACTATGATTTATGAAACTGAACCAGAGGTAGGAGCATGTAGAACAGGTGGTGGTTTCGTTGCTTTGTAGATGGTGCTTGCACTATTGTGTCTTACCATATGTCTGAACATTCAGTGATTTTCATTGATTCTGTCCTAGAATAACCTGTGGTTATGACCATGGTCATTAAGAACTGACCTTGGTGTCACACAAAGTAAATTTGCAGCCATGCTCTGTTGTTTATTTTGTAATAATGGGGTGTAGCTTTGCTGAGCTTTAGCGCCTCTCTTGTAAATTGAGAATAATAGTGCCTGCCTACTTGTGTGACTGAGCATTAAATGATGTAACATTTAAGTTGTTTAGAGCAGTATCCTCTATAAGTAAACACTCAGTGAATTAACTTTCTAAAAAGACAATGGAGAGTAGTGGTAAGTGTATTCACTTGTGAAATTTTGGCAATTTTCTGGGTTGAGATTTTTGCTCCACTATTGAATTTAGAAGGCAACTTGATCTCTGATCCCAGTTTAATTTTTCTTTTGCATAATTGGGATTATAACATAGGATTGTTGTATTAAACAAATTGGGGCAGGGCGTCATGGCCTTTGCATGCAGCATGTTTTGGCTGGGCAATGCACTATGGGCCTGTTTTCATACATTATACTTTATTTTCTAGATGGCTCTCTAGTTGTGATGGCAACAAATGCCTCTAGGCCTGGCCAGCTCTCCTTTGGATGAATATAATTGCTTCTGGTTAAGAATTACTGCTGTAAGGTGGATGTGATGGCATATGTCTGTAATCCTAGCACTTGGGACACAGGCAGAAGGATTACTGCAAGTTTAACGCCATCTTGGGCTGCAGAGTAACACCCCATATCCTCCCCTCACTCTCTTCCTGTGCAGCAGTGCCTGGCCAGACCTAGAGCACATGAAGTTTTATATGTTACTGTTAATAGCAGTAGTACTTTTCTACTGTTGCTTATTGGAAATTTGTTCCTATTAAGCATGCTTGATCAAATTGCCTAACTTGAACTTTGTTTGTCCAGGTCTTCTTATTTCTCCTGTGTATTTACAGGGTTCACGACTTCTCTTCAGGTTTTGTTCATCTAGGTCTTCATATTTCTCCTGTGCATCTATACAGTGTTTACTACTTCTCTTCAGCTTTTGGCAAAAATGCTTCCTGTTAGCGAGACCATCATTTATTTTTTGTTCCCTTTTTACCCGTAAGCATATTTAGACACATACATATGGATTACACAAGGCTGTGGAAACACTGAACCTTGTCTTATAACATGCTCTTACCCTTTCATTTTAGAATATGCTGTTAGCTTTTCAGGGTTCTTTTTTGGGTGGGAGGGGGTAATGGGGTTTGGACAGGGTCTCTAGTAACCCAGGCCAGCTTGCTATATGGCCAAGGTTGGCCTTGAACTCTCTTTTTACCTCTACCTCCCCAGTGCTGGAATTAAAGGTATATGCCACCTCACCCAGCTTATTAGCACCTGCCATTGTAGTTTTAGAGATTAGTTGTTGTACTCATTTGTACTTTTCCTTATTTTAAAAGTAATATGATAAAATGCATAAAAGTATTTTTTTTTTTTGAGGTGCAGTCTGATCTGGAATTCACTATGTAGTCTCAGGCTGGTCTTGAACTCACAGCAATCCTACTACCTGCCTCCAAAGTGCTGGGATTAAAGGTGTGCACCATCATACATCATTTTTTTTTTAAATGGGAACTTTGTGTGTTATTGGGGATTGAATCCAGAGCCTCTCACATGCTAGGCAAGTGCTCCACCACTGACATATCCCCAAATACGCTTTCATTTTTGTTTTGAAATGGGGTCTCATTTGAAATAGGTCTCATTGCCTAGGCTGGCTTTGAACTCAGATGCACTCTGTAGCTTATATAGGCTTTGAATTTGTGATCCTTCAGCTTCTACCTACTTTGCTGAGGTTGTAGGCCTGTGCCACCAGGCTCAGAAGAATTGAGACCTTTTCTAATCTAATCTCAAAGTGGCTTTTGTAAAATTGTTAATATTTTTGGTAGTATAAATCATTTTCCATTCTATTAATACTTGAAACAGAAAATAACATTTTGATTTTATTAGTTTAAATTTGGCTGCAGTATAATTATCCGAGTTATAGATAATATAGATAGGCTCAGATTAAATATTTACTGATTTTTAATTTTATTGCGTCTTTATAAATGATCCAGTAGAATTGAACTCAGCCAGTCATAATTAGCACACATTTCTTCACTTTGCCTCGAATATTCTTTGAACTTTCTTTCTCTTTTCTTTTTGTTTTACTGAGATAGAGAGTCTCACTCTACCCCAGGCTGACTTGAAATTCACTGCGTAGTCTCAGGGTGGCCTCAAACTCACACTGATCCTCCTACCTCTGCCTCCCTAGTGCTTGGATGAAGGAGTGCATCACCACATTGGGTTCTTTGAACTTTCAGTACTCATCTCATTCATTATCTAGCTAACCTGTTCTTAGCCCCCTTAAGTTTGCAGTCTACTGATACTGCAGCCCTATAGTATTTATAGTCTGCTGAGACGGTCACTTCTGGTTGCCTTTGTTTTTATATCTGTTCTGTTTTGGGTTGTGAGTTTCTTGAAGACTGGGCTTATTTATTTAAGAGAGAGAGAGAGAGACAGACAGACAGACAGACAAACAGGCAGACAGACAGACACAGACACAGACAGACAAAAAGAGGCAGAGAGTATGAGTATGGGTGTTCTAGTGCCTTCTGCCACTGCAGATGAACTCAAGTTGCATGTGCTATTAGTGCATCTGGCTTTACATGAATATTGGGGGCTGTTAGGCTTTGCAAGCAAGCACCCTTAACCACTGAGCAATCTCCCTAGCCTGAGTTATTTTGTTGTTAATATTTTAAATTATTTATTTATTTGCAAGCAGAGAGAGATAGAAGCGAGAGAAAATGGGCATTCCAGGGCCTTTAGTCACAACAGATGGACTCTAGATGCATGTGCCACTTTGTGCATCTGCCTTTACATGGGTACTGGGGAATCAAACTCAGGTTTGTTAGGCTCTGAAGGCAAGCACCTTAACCACCAAGCCCATCTATCCAGCCCTATTTTAATATTTATTTTATTTTATTATTATTATTATTATTTATTTATTTATTTTTTTTGGTTTTTTGAGTTAGGGTCTCACTCTGGCTCAGGCTGACCTGGAATTCACTATGTAGTCTCAGGGTGGCCTCGAACTCTCGGCGATCCTCCTACCTCTGCCTCCCGAGTGCTGGGATTAAAGGCGTGCGCCACCACGCCCGGCGTTATTATTATTTTTTTGAGGTAGGGTCTAGATGTAGCCTGGGCTGACCTGGAATTCATTATGTAGCCTCAGGGTATCCTTGAACTACCTCTGCTTCCTGAATGCTGGGACTAAAGATGTGTACCACCATGCCCAGATCTGAGTTAGTTTTTGGTATTGAATATTTGATATATGAAACATATCTTGGATTACTCTATGCATTTGATAAATGTTCCAGGTCAGCCTGGGCTAGAGGAAGACCCTACCTCAAACAACAACAATAACAATAAAACAGCCGGAGCTGGTGGCGCCCACCTTTAATCCCAGCACTCGGGAGGCAGAGGTAGGAGGATCACTGTGAGTTTGAGGCCACCTTGAGACTACATAGTGAATTCTAGGTCAGCCTGGGCTAGTGAGACCCTACCTTGAAAAAAAAAAGAGAGAAATGTTTTGGTAGAATTGGAGTTAATGTAAAATGCCTTGAAAATATGGAGCTGAGGATATTCTAGGTAATTCATGGAATTTTCACACTAACAGTTTAATTTTATTTAAAACTAATGACATCGCTTGATATTTGAGTCTCCTTTAGAGCTTGAGGGTCTTTTTTTTTTTTGATTTTCAAGGGAGGGTCTTCTCATTCTAGCCCAGACTGACCTGGAATTAGTCACAGGCTGGATTTGAATTCACAGCCATCTCTTCCCTCAGCTTCCCAAGTGCTGGGATTAAAGCATGTGTCACCACACTTGGCCTTGAGGTGTCTTTTTCTTCTTTTCTTTGTTTTTTCAAAGTAAGGTCTCACTCTAGTTTAGGCTGACCTGGAACTCACTATGTAATCTCAGGGTGGCCTCAAACCCATGGTGATCCTCCTACCTCTGCCTCCTGAGTGCTGGGATTAAAGTTGTGCGCTACTATGCCCGGCTTGAAGTGCCTTTTTAAAAAATATTTTTTATTTATTTGCAAGGAGAGAGAGAGGGAGTGAGAGAGAGAATGGGTACTCCATGGCCTCTAGCTATTGAAAACGAACTCCGGATAAATGTTTCACTTGGTGTATCTGGCTTTATGTGGTTACTGGGGAATGGATCCCAGGTTGTTACCCTCTTCAGGTTAGAGGCTGCCCTGAGACTGCATAGTAAATTCCAGTTCAGCCCTGAGCTAGAGTGAAGCCCTACCTTAAAAAAACAAAAAACAAACAAAAGAAAAAACCACATACACAGAGGAGATGAACTTGACATCTACATTGATCATTTAAACTTAGTAAAATAAATCTAAATGCAAATGTGATTGCTTCTTGTCATTGATCTCTTTTTCTCCTAAAAGGGGACTCCAGGAAAAAAGTGTGTGTGTGTGTGTGTGTGTAGATGTTCATTTTTGCTTGTGTATGTGTAGTCTAAATTTATATTTGTTGGGTTTAGTTTACAGTTTGTTTCCACTTTCTTCCTTTACTTCCAAAAACTTGTCTTTATGTGTTACATGTAAACAATTTAAATGTAAATTAAAATTAAATTTAAATGTAAATTAAAAACGCAACTCGACAGTTTTTAGGTAGGGAAACATAATTCAGTTTGAGTTTAGCTCTTATATGGATTTAATATAAAAGTAGTATTTGATTCTTAATTTATAAAAAGGGTAAAGTTAAAAACATGTTTTTTTTTAATAGTTTTAAGTCATGCTATTTTTTTCAATTGTGTCTAAGTAATGGGCTGTATACATAGTTTTTCCTAAGAATAAATTGAGTAAACATTTAATAGGGTTTCTTGTAAAACAATATTCTACATGTATGATAAAGATTATTTAATGAAGATTCGTTTCACATTTCCAAATGTGTATTCTACAGACGGTGAGGAGGTTTAAAAATAAATTCAGAGTGTGCTTTTAGACTCAAAACTAATAATTTAGTATTAGGTGATTTTCAATTGGTAGCTTTATTTCTTATGGTATTTTTTTTGTCTTTCTATAGGGCTGAAAGGCACACAGAAGTCTTCATGGATATAGTTGATACATTTAATCATTTAATTCCTACTGAGCACTTAGATGATGCCCTGTTTCTAGGATCCAGCCTGGAGAATGAAGTCTGTGAGGATCCTAGCACAAGCGCAGACGTCCTCGAGACCTCGCTGAAGAACATGCTCAGTGATAAGGACCCTATGCTGGGCTCTGCCAGCGACCAGTTCTGCCTGCCTGCTCTGGATAGCAATGACCCTAACTTCCAAATGCCTTGTGCAACAGGTAATTCTTAATTTTTGTAGTCTGCAAATAAATATGAAAGAATTTTTAGTGGCATTTCTTTTTTTCTTTTTGAAGATGAGGGTCGTACATGTAGGGTTCTTTCCTTTGTATTTAGAGCTTATTTTCAAGGTATCAGAATTAGAATTTCAACTTAATTTTCTTCCAAGAATCATGGAGTCATTTTTCAAGGATATTATGGGTCTTGGTAGAATGTAATGTAATTTACCTCTTACTTAAGTGGGATATTTGAGAATTATTAGTAATTATGTCATTATAACAGGTAAAATTTGAGACTCAATTAGAAACAAACATTGCCTGGCTAGTAGGGACAGAATGTCAATGTAAGCCAGCTGGAGTCAAAGGAGGAAGCCTGAGTTGACCTATGTCTTTTCCTCCGGACTTCATTGTTTTCTTTGCTTGAATTCCAGACCTTTTGATATTTTGGTTGTATATCTTCAGACCAGAGAAAGAACTCTAGACCTGTGCTGTCCTTTATAGTAACCACTAGCCATGTAGAACACTTTAAAAAAATACATGTGTGTATATATTTATATATATGTATATGTATATATGTGTATATATGTATGTATATATTTATTTAAGCGAGAGAAAGAGGCAGATAGAGAGAATGGGCGTGCCAGGGCCTCTAGCCATTGCAAATTAATTCCAGATGTATGCGCCACCTTGTGCATCTGGCTTACGTGGGTCCTGGGGAATTGAACCTGGGTCCTTTGGCTTTTCAGACAAGTGCTTTAAGTGCTAAGCCATCTCTCCAGCCTGCCATATGGAACTCTGCAACTCCTAAAATGAGTCTAGTTTTCAAGCTGAGATATACATTAGATTTTGGATACTTAATATTAAGAAATGATTATGAGATAATTCAATATTTTGCATTGGTTATGTATTAAAGTGGTATTTTTAGTATTTTTTTATTCAATAAATGTTAAAATTAATTTGTTCCTTTTTAGTGTTTTTTCTGTTTGAGCCTATCTGAGACTTGTTTTGTTTTCCAAGCTGGCCTGCATCTTCTGGGCCCAAGCACATCTGCTTGAGTCGAGGGTCTCTGTGTCAGGCTTTGTTTATCTGCTCCTGTCCTTCTCTCCTCCTGTGCTGGATGTTGATCCTGAGCCTTTAATAGGCCAGGCAAGTACCTGCCAACCCTAGCCCTTGATTAAAAAAAAAAAAAACAAAAAAAAACTTTATTTTTTTTAAAATTTTATTTATTTGAGAGAGAGGCAGATAGAACGGACATGCTAGGGCCTCTTACCACTGCAAATGAACTCTAGGCCCATGAGCCACCCTGTGCGTTTGGCTTATGTGGGTTCTGGGGGAACAAATTTGAGTCCTTAGGCTTCATAGGCAAGCACCTTAACTGCTAAGACATCTTTTCAGCCCAAGTCTGTGATTTCTTAATGTGACTACTTAGTTTAAAGTTTGAAATCACCTGTGTGGTTTGCATTATGTTTGTGTTGGACAGCACTGCTGTAGGATTGTAATTGAACAGCTGAAGGAAAGAGGATAGTAGCCTTCTGTTAGGCTGAACTAGTCTTATTAAATTCCTTTAGAAGTGGATGTGATGATAACTTGTTATTTCAGCATCTGGGAGGCTGAGATGGGAGGAATTTGAAGTTCAAGGCTATCCTGGGCTATATAGGAAGACCTGTCCCAAAGTAAAAAAAGAAGAGTGGATTGGAGGAGTTGAGGAAAAAGAAACTACTTTGGTATTGTGTTAATACAAAGAAGAATAGTTGTTATTTTTTTAAAAGCTTTTATTATTTTTATTTATTTATTAGAGACAGGAGAGAGAGTGAGAATGGGCGTGCCAGGGCCTGTAAGCCACTGCAAATGAACTCCAGAAGCATGCGCCCTCTTGTGCATCTGTCTTAAACGTGGGACCTGGAGAATAGAACCGGGGTCCTTAGGCTTCACAGGCATGCACCTTAACTGATAAGCCATCTCTTCAGCCCAATAGTTATTTTTATTTTTATTTATTTATTTATTTGACAGAGAAAGAATAGTTGTTATTTTATAACGCAAAGCAAATATTTCTATAAACCTGGAGCCAATCATTTTTCTTTCTTTCCTCTCCCTTCCCTTCCCTTCCCAGACAGGGTTTCGCTCTAGCCCAGACTGATCTAGAACTCACTCTAGCTCAGGCTGGTCTCAAACTGATAACAATCCTGCTGTTTTGGCCTGCTGAGTCCTAGGATTAAAGTTTGTCACCATGCCTAACTTAGTTTTTCTTGTATAAAGCCAAGAAAATGTTAGTATAAACCTTGAGGAAATAAGCTGGCTCATGAGGAAAATAAGGGTTCCCCTCATCCTTGCTAACTCTAGAGTAAGCTATATAATACTGTTTCCAGGATTTCTCTCTCCCTAGAAGTACTGGTTTTCAATATATTTATCATTTTAGTATTTTATCTAATACATGGATTTGATATAGTAATACTTAAGGTTTTACATAGTCAAACTGCTTATTGACTCAAAGTTGTCAGGGTGCTCTTTCTTTAACCATTTCTTTCTTCATAGTGAGTGTTATAAATTGTTTGCTAATGGTATCTCTGAATTGTTTACATTGCATGTGTTAACACAGGATTATATTTTTCTGTTGTATGATACTATGTTTTAAAGCTTTTACAGTTTTGTTTCATGTATGCATTGTGCAAGTTTTTTGCTTTGGTGTTTGTTAGTACAGTAGTTGTAATTCTCTTTATTGTTAGCACTTTTGACAGTGCTTGGTTGCTTGCACTATTTGCCATTCCAGTCCAAGATCAGGAAAAATATTCACTGAACATTTACGTGCTTATTAGAATTATAGTTACGTTCAGTGTTGTAAGGGTCTGCAGTCTGTACATGTATCACCCTGTTAGACATTTTTACCTTGAGAATTCTGAGTCTTTAGTAATCTAATTCTTGCTTACTGTCCTTTTTACAAAAATGATTTCTTTTGATGTCAAATTTTTAGTTGATATGAAAAGTTTTCAGTTTTGGTGAACATTTCTTTTCCAGTTAGAAGACTTAAAATACTTTTACTGAAATATTTTAATCTTTTGAGGTTTACCTTGTGAATACTTATGATTCTATTAGTATTTATTAGAGAAGAAGGCAGAGAGAAAGAGAGCGGGCACACAAGGGCCTCTAGTCACTGCAAACAAACTCCAGATGCATGCATCACCTTGTGTGTCTGGCTATACATGCAAACGCCTTAACTGCCGAGCCATCTCTCTAGCCCCAATTCTTTTTTTTTTTAAATTTTTTTTTGTTGTTTATTCTTATTTATTTGAGTGCGACAGAGAGAGAAAGAGGGAGAGAGAGAGAGAGAGAGAATGGACACATTAGGGTCTCCAGCCACTGCAAACGAACTCCGGATGCGTGCGCCCCCTTGTGCATCTGGCTAACGTGGGACCTGGGGAATCGAGCCTCGAACCAGGGTCCTTAGGCTTCACAGGCAAGCGCTTAACTGCTAAGCCATCTCTCCAGCCCTAGCCCCAATTCTATTATCTTTGACTTAAGAATTACTTGTAAATTTTCTTCCATATAGCTATCTCTAAATATGTATGTATGTATAGATAGATAATATAGATACTCTATATATATTTGAGAGAGTGAGAGAAGAGAGAAAGAATGGGTGCTCCAGTGCCTCTAGCCACTGCATACAAACTCTAGATGCATGTGCTACCTTGTGCATCTGGCTTACTTGCATCCTGGGAAATTGAACCTGGGTTCTTTGGCTTTGCATGCAAGCTCCTTAACCTCTAAGCCATATCTCCAGCTTAAAATTTTCCTTTTAAAAAATATTTATTTGCATGCAGATAGTGGGGGAGGGAGGGAGGGAGAAAGAGAATATGAATAGGCATGCCAGGGCCTCTAACCACTGTAAACAAACTACAGATGCATGTGCCACTTTGTACATCTGGCATTATTATTATTATTATTATTTTTGGTTTTCTGTGACAGGGTCTTACTCTAGCTAAGGTTGACCTGGAATTCACTATGTAGTCTTGGGTTGTCCTCAAATTCACAGTGATCCTCCTGCCTCTGCCTCCCAAGTGCTGGGATTTAAGGCATGCACCACCACACCCAGCTTGTGTCTGGCTTTATGTTGGTACTAGGGAATCAAATGTGGGTCATTAGGCTTTGCAAGCAAGTGCTTTAACTGCTGAGCTATCTCTAGCCTGTAAATTTTCTTAATGTAATTTATTTGCTGCATTTATCTTAGATTCTCTAGCACTGCTTTTGTGTTGATAAGTAAAATTTTTTTTTGTTATGGTTTGAACTTTTTTTCTCAACTTTAATTAACATTTTTCCATGATTATAAAAAATATCCCATGGTAATACCCTCCTTCCCCACCCCTCGCCGTGTAAAAAAAAATTTAAGGTGTGTCAGGGAATATGTGAAAGAAACCTAAAATAATGGAAGCTCTGTGTTCAGGATTATTTACATTTCTTGTGTATCTGTCAGGTAGGGATGATGGCTTCAAAATTCTTTTGTCCTTTGGGAGATTTGGTTCAGTAAAAGGCTACATGTTTTCGAATGACAACAAAATGGAGAACATTCTTTTTAAGTTAATTATACTTGTTTTTCCTTTTTAATTTTATTTACGTATTTGATAGAGGAGTTGGGGGGGGGGAGAAGAAGAGGCAAATAGAATGGGCGTGCTGGGGGCTAGTTGAGTTTACATTTTTGCAAAAACATTTTCATCTTTGTTTTGGAAAAGTAAAAGGTGTAATAGAGTTTCTTTTTTTAATAAAGAGGGAGAGGAGAGAGATGAATATGCACATGCCAGGGCCTTTTGCCACTTCAGACGAATTCCAGACACATGTGCCACTTAGCACATCTGGCTCTATGTGCATACTGGGGAACAGAACCCAGGCTATCAGGATTTGCAAGCGCCTTTAACTGTTGAGCCATTTCTCTAGCCTTTAATAGAGTTTCCAAGAAGAAATATATTGTAAGTTAATGAAATATTTTTTGGACAGTAGCTTTTCAGCTACTTCTCAGTTATTTTGACTTTTCGTCATAAAATAACAGTTGTAAGCCATGTGTGGTGGTGCATTCCTCTAATCCCAGCACTTGGGAGGCAGAGGTAGGGGGATCACTGTGAGTCCCAGGCCACCCTGAGACTACATAGTGAATTCCAGGTCAGCCTGAGCTAGAGGAAGACCATACCTTGTACCTCCCTCCCCCCCAAAAAGTTCTTATCTAGATACTGGTACCTGGCTGTCTATAGTTTTTTAAAGTAATTGTCTTGACTAAAATTAAGGAGGGAAATGGTGCTATTCCTATATTTCTCAGGACAGTGAAAGCTATAGGTGTGGTTAGTATGTAACTTTGATTTTCATAATGCTGTGAAGTTAACAAAAATAAGTGGGATGTCTTGTTGAGTGTTCACAGAAGCAAGTTGTAGTCTGTACTAGTTAGTTAGTGAACAGCATTTTGATGACATAGTTGAATGCTCTGTTTACTTTCTTCTGTATTCAGAGTTCATGCCATAGTTTGAAAGTTATAGAAACAGGGAAGAAGCAAGGAAGGTTGCTTTTAGGGGCTAATGTTTGATTTGGAGCAGAGCAGCAAGTGAAGAGTAATAATTCTCTTGTGCATGTGGGGAATGATGTGTGCACTTGTGTGTGCACATGTGCACGCCTGCAGAGGATGAAGCGTCCTCCATTGCTTATCCTCATGTTTCCTTAAGACATAGTCTGTTAGTGTTTCTGGAGCTTGCCATTATTGTTAGTTCCAAGGATTTTCTGTCTTTACTTCCCATAGGACTGGAGTTACAGAGTCCTTCCAGCCTACATGCTTATGTGCAAATACCTACAGAGCCATCTGTAGCCACTAACATGTTTTGTAATTTACATGAAGCAATTGTACATATTTTGGGAGTAAAATGCGGTAATTTGATAATTGTACACAGTGTGATAATCACATAAGTGTAATTAGCACCTGTAACTCCTTAAATAGGTTTCTTTTTGTAGGTAAGCTTCACTTTCCTTTCTTCAGGTTCTGTGTATATATGTAATGGATTTTGATGAACAGTATCACCCACTATATTGTAGAGAGTACCAGAACTTAATGCTCTTATATAGTATCCACCATCCTAGCTCTGTGTTGCTCCTTCCCTACGTGCCCTAGTCTCTGGAGACCACTACTATCCTAGTGTTCTCTTTTGATGCTTTCTCATCTGTCCTGGCCTATGGAGACCAGTTTTTTGTTCTGTAAAACCAAGTTTTTAGCATCTATGAATGAGAATGTAATAGTATTGGTCTTTGGTGCAGATTTTAAAGGTGTGTGTGTGTGTGTGTGTGTGTGTGTGTGTGTGTATGTGTGTGTGTTTATGTGTGTGCATGTGTTTACAGTCCAGATGACAACATCTTGTGTCTTCCTCATCTCTTTCTACCTTATTTTTTCAGAAAGAGTTTCTCACTGACCCTTGAGCTCACCACTTTGGCTAGATAAACCAGCCAGTAAGCCCTGGGGATACTCCAGTTTCCTCTAGCCCTGTGCTGAGATTATAGGCACAGTGGCTTTTATGTGAGTTCAGGTTTTACCCACTAAGTCATCTCAGCCCCAATTTTTGAAACTTTGAGCATATTTCTGTAGCTAGGGGCTTCATTATTAGAAACAAAATTATCTACATACATTGGAATAATGATGTCAGTTCTGGACAAATAGTTTGTGGTCAACTGGGTCACTGAGATTAGCTCAAATGAGTTTGTAGCTTTGTGCTTCTTTGTGGACACTTTCAGTTAGACAGTACATTGACTAAGTATAGTGGTGGTCTAGTCCAGTAAAATGGCTATTTCAGATGCTTATTTGTGTTTATAATTTGCTATACCTCTGGAACTTTCTGTCCATGTCAATTCATTATATATTGGTACTTGGGTCTAATCACTATTTTTTTGAGTACTCATACTTTTATTTAATAACTTTTTTATTAAAAATTTTTATTTTTAGCTGGGTGTGGTGGTGTTACACCTTTGATCCCAGCACTTGGGAGGTAGAGGTAGGAGGATCACTGAGAGTTCGAGGCCACTCTAAGACTACATAGTGAATTCCAGGTTAGCCTGAGCTACAGTGAGACCCTACCTCAAAAAATATATTTTATTTTGAGAGAGAGAGAAAGAGGCAGATAGAGAATGGATGCACCATGGCCTCCATCCATTGCAAACAAACTGCAGATACTGGTGACATCTTGTGGAACTGGCTTACATGGGTCCTGGGGAATCAAACCTGGCTCCTTAGACTTTGCAGGCAAGCACTTAACTGCTAAGGCATTTCTCCAGCTCCATACTTTTTTTTTTTTTAAAGATTTTTTTGAGGCAAACCCAACAGACTGTCCTTTTTAAAAATTATATTTTATTTATTTATTTGAGAGACAGAAAGAGGCAGTGAGCTCAAGAGAGAGGCAGGGAGAGAATGGGCATGCCAGGGCCTCCAACCGCTACAGACAAACTCCAGATGTATGTGCTCCCTTGTGCATCTGACTTAGGTGGGAGCACCTTAACCGCTAAGCCATCTCTCCAGCATGACTGTTCTTTTTTAAATTTTTATTTATTTAGTTTGGTTTTTTGAGGTATGGTCTCACTCTAGCTCAGACTGACCTGGAATTCACTATGTAGTGCCTTGAAATCACCACCATCCTCCTATCTCTGCCTCCTGAGTGCTGGAGTTAAAGGCATACATCACCACGCCTGGCCTGTTCTTTCTTTCTTTTTTTTTTAAATGGGGGGGGGGGGAGCAGGCAAAGAAAGAGTGAAAGAAAAAATTTGCATGCCAGGGCCTCCAGCCACTACAGCCAAACTCCAGACATGTGCGCTCCCTTGTGTGCATGTTCGACTTTGTATGCTTGTGTCACTTTGTGTGTCTGGCTTATGTGGGAACTGGAGAGTCAAACATAGGCAAGTGTCTTAACCTGTAAGCAGTCTATCTCTGCAGCTCTACTTTTTTTGTTTTTTTTTTTTTAAATTGCACTTCACTGAACCTCTCTACACTTTTAATTTTAATTTTGAGAATCACTGTTAAGCAAGAAAAACTTTTTTTTTTCCTAGGTAAGATTTCACTAGCCTAGGCTGACCTGGATTTCCCTGTGTGGTCAGGCTGGCTTCAAACTCACAGTGAGCCTCTTAACTCTGCTTCCCTAGTGCTGAGATTAAAGGCACATGCTACCATGCCTGGCAATTTTTAAATTTTTATTTATTTATTGGCAAGGAGAGAGAGAGAGAGGGGTAGGTAGAAAGAAAGGAGAGGGAAGAAAGAGAATGGGAGTACAAAGGTCTCCCCACTGGAAAGAACTCCAGATGCATGCGCCACTTTGTGCACCTGGCTTTACCCTGGATACTGGTGAATCAAACTTGGGTCGTTAGGCTTTGCAGACAAGCACCTTAACCCCGAACCATCTTTCCAGCCTGGAAAAAATACTACACATTTAACTTAATACATATCACACAAATGAAATGAATGAAAATAACATTGATTATGCTTGACCAGCTTTCAAAATACATGATAACTTTTAAAATGAAATTCCATTTCTGTAAGGTAATTTGTTAATATAAAATACTTTGATCTTTATTGAGAAGGGGTTTAGATGAAAGTGGAATACATTTAAAAGGCAGAAAATGGACACAGAATTGGAGGTATCAGGAAAGAGGATGTTGGAAGCTGGAAAGAGGGGAAGGTAATGCTGCCATGCATGTCTCAGGTTGTCAAAAAGATTTGACTGTGTGGGTTAGTTGGAAGGATCTCAATCCAACAGGAGGCCTTCTAGAAGTAGGCAGAACTGGAGTGGGAGTGGCTAAGATAGAGAGTTTCCAGAATATAGTAATAGCTCCCTGGGCATGTGGGATATAGGGTTGCATTGTTAGCTATGACTTCTCCACTGGGGTGATAGTGGGTATCAGGCATCAGGCCTCTATTAAATATCTTTTAAGGTTTGTACAGTTTCAAATATTTCTGGAGCTGTTTTTTATTGAAATTTGGTCTCTGTTCATATTATTACCAAGTTATTTTTGTAGATTTGATTATATGAAATCGACTTAGGTCAATAACTATGTTCACATGGCAGCTGTAGTTGCTCCTCAGCTTGTTTATTACCATCTTACTGTGTCCCCATGTGGTTCTCACCATCTTACCATGTCCCCTGGTGATGTTCTTACCATCTTACCATGTCCCCTGGTGATGTTCTTACCATCTTACCATGTCCCCTGTATTCTTCTCACCATCTTACTGTGTTCCCCGTGTTTTTCTCACCATCTTAATTGTGTCCCTTGTGTTGTTCTCACCATCTAACCGTGTTCCCGTGTTCTTCTCTTCATCTTTCCATGTCCTTCTCACCATTGGACTATGTTCTCCTGTGTTGTCTCTTCATCTTACCATGTCTCAGTGTGTTATTCTCAACATCTTACTGTTTTCCCTGTTATTCTTGAAATCTTAATAATATTTCTAAATTGAGAAAGTCAATAATAAATTTCTGACTTACATCATACTTTCTATTTTATGTTTTACAAGCTTGTTTGGAGGTTGTAGCAGGGAAGTGCAGCTACTCATGTACCCTTGATCAAAGACTGGTCGTCCTCTATTTGGGGAAGGTTGTCCTCTTCAGCAGAGTGCACAGCACAGCTTTGGCTAGGATGCACATGGAATAGTGAGGGAGGAAGAGGACACCCACCTAGACAGCCAGATCACCCTCATATCCTAGTTTATGTCTTTGTATACTCATTACATTGATTCTGTTTTGCTTCTACTTGATTCCATTTATTTTTGCTTCCTTAGCCTAATATAATTTAAGTATATTTTAATTTTATTTTGTATTGATTGAATGTTAAACTCCTTTCCTCCTCTAGAATACTAGACAAGTGGTCTCAGTATGTATATGTAATACTACAAGTAGCCATAACTTCATCAGGCAAGACATTAATTATTTCAGGATAAAAATCATTTAGACAATATAAATCCTTAGCCTTTGCTCTCATTTAATAGTCAAAAATTATAGTCTAAAAGCATGATGAACTTGGTTGTTCTTCGTCTCTGTCCCTCCCTTCTTCTTTTTCCAGAACTTGTGGCAGTTATCAACTTTAGCCTTCTGAGTATAGTGTTTTTGTTTAAAATGAGCTATTTTTAGCTATATTTATTTATTTATTTAATTTTTCTGGTATGTTATGCCAGGCAGCAGATGTAGAAAGTTGAATAAAATAAAAATTGTATCCATAATTATGATGATTAAAGTTTAGAATAAAAATAACTTTTTGTGATTTTTTTCCCCTAAGGATATTTCATAAAAAGGTAGTTATGTATGTAATGTGCATTTATTCAGAGAGATAGTCTGTTAGCAGCCTTCAGTGCTCATAAGCCTCTTTGCTATGTCAAGAATTCAGGGCCTCACCCTTGGACCATTTCTCAGGTTTATGACTGCAACAAGTAACCTTGAATGATGAAATAACTCATCTCCACCTTAATTCCAAAGAGCAGACAATCAATGCATTTAAATAAATTACATTTCCTGTATTTTCATCTACTGTGCATGTAGACTTCTAACTCATGATCATCCTGTCTGTCTCTTTTGTGCTGGGGTTGCATGTGGGAGGCAACACCTCCAGCTTCACATTGGTATCTAACCTCTGACTATGCATGGAGAATAAGAATGAACCTATCCTCTAGGTTCTAGTTTTATATAGAAATGGGCTTTTTTGTTGTTGGTTTTTAGGGGTAGGGTCTTCTCCAATCAAGGCTGACCAGGAACCCACTCCGTAGCCCCAGGCTGGCCTCAGTCTCACTGCAATCCTCCTACCTCCGCCTCCCAAGTGCTAGGATTAAAGGTGTGCACCACCACACCTGGCCAAATGATGTTTTATACAAAAATATACCTTGTGGTGAGACAGTTTGAAAACATATGTTGTTCTCTCTCTCTCTCCCCCCCTCCCTCCCCCTCCCTCCCTCCCTCCCTCCCTCCCTCCTTCCCTCCCTCCCTCCTTCCCTCCCTCCCTCCCTTCCTCCCTCCATTCCAGTCCGTTATGTATATGCATTTGAGAAGACAGATTCTTGCTTTGTAGCCCATGCAAGTCAGGACCCTACATATTTCAGGCTGAACTAGAACTCCAGGATTTTTGCCTTAGCTTCTTTTTAATTTTTTTTATTATTGTCAGGTTTGATAATTGTAGACAATAATGATAATTCCCTACCCCTCACTTTCCCCTTCACAACTCCACTCTCCACTCTCCATCATATCCCCTCCCTATTTCAATCAGTTTCTCTTTTATTTTGATGTCATCATCTTTTCCTCCTGTTATGATGGTCTTGTATAGGTAGTGCCAGGCACTCAAAGGTCATGGATATCCAGGCTGTTTTGTGTGTGGAAGAGTACATTGTAATGAGTCCTACCCTTCCTTTGGCTCTTACATTCTTCCTGTTACCTCTTCTACAACAGGTCCTGAGCCTTGGAAGGTGTGATAGAGATGTTTCAGTGCTGAGCACTCCTCTGTCACTTCTTTTCAGCAGATGGTACCTTCTGAGTCATTGCAGAGGTTACTGCCATCTGAAAAGAGAAGCTTCTCTAACCAAAAGTGAGAGTAGCATTGATATATGGGTATGAACATTAAGAGAAGTCCTTACCAGGCAAATTGGTGAACATACTACATGCATTTAGCCATACACCAGCAGGCATTATGCCTCTAGGGCTCATGACTTGCCCCTAAGTAGGCTTTCAGTATCAGGCATGTATTTCCTTCTATAGAGTGGGCCTCCATTCCAATTATAGAGTGATTGGTTTTCCCCATAACAGATATGCATGCCACTATTGCACCCATTGGCTCATTTGGCTTGGCTGGCCCAACTTAAGGTTTGTAGTGTCTACTGTTGTTTATCTCCACTGATGACTTCTTTGTTTCCCATGGAACTGCATGCAGCATAACTTTTTCCAGCTTTTTGTCAGCTGGTCTACACAGAGGAGGTTTTCAGCTCAGCTCCCACGAGATTTCTCAGTGTCCTTGCAGCCCAAGCATGTGGAGTCTTCAGCATTAGGCTCTTACCATCTATTCTTCGTGGGAAACCAAGAGCCTCGGCAATGGCCTGTAATGTTTTGGGGGCATCAGAGACTTCTCTGGCTACCAGCTAACTGGAAGGTATCCCATCTCTAGCACTGAAAATTTTGTACTAACAATATATGGCTTCTGGATGAAACATTGTCTAAAGTAGGTTTCCATATAACACTTACTCATACCCTCTTAGATTTTTATTTTTATTTTTTTGGTTTTTCGAGATAGGGTCTCACTCTGGTCCAGGCTGACCTGGAATTAACTCTGTAGTCTCAGGGTGGCCTTGAACTCACAGCGATCCTCCTACCTCTGCCTCCCGAGTGCTGGAATTAAAGGCGTGCACCACCATACCTGGCCCTCTTAGATTTTTATCAACCCTTTCCCCTCCTTTCCTTTACTCAGGCTATTCCTCTGACCTCACTTAGGCCTTTCTACCCCCAGTAAACTGTTTTTCTACATATTTTCATCCCATCCCATCTTGTCCCATCCCGTACTATCCCCTCCCCTCCCCTCCCCTCCCCTCCCCTAAGTCCTTCCTTCTCCTCCCTCCTTTATAGCCCCTTTCTAGTTTACTGGCCTCTGTTACCAAGTTTTATTCCAACTCACATACAAGTCCAAACATTTGTAGCTAGGATCCACATGTGAGAGAGAACTTGTGATGTTGACTTTCTGGGCCTGGATTATCTCATTAAATATCCTTTCTACACCCGTCCATTTCCCTGCAAATTTCATAATTTCATTTTTCTTGATTGCTGAATAGAATTCCATTCTACTGTATAAATGTACCACATCTTCATTATCCATTCATCCGTTGAGGGACATCTAGGCTGGTTCCATTTCCTAGCTATTGTGAATAGAGTGGTAATAAACATGGATACACAAGTAACTCTAAGGTAGTCTGATGAGTTCTTAGGATATATGCCCAGGAATGGTATAGCTGGGTCATATGGTAAATCTATTTTTAGCTGTCTCAGGAATTTCTACACTTATTTTTTACAATGGCTGTACCAAATTATATTCCCCCCAACAGTGTAGAAGAGTTCCTAGTTTTCTGCATCTTTACCAGCATCTATTGTCATTTGATTTCTTGATAATAGCAATTCTCACAGGAGTGAGTAGTTTTAATTTGCATTTGCCTGTTGGCTAAGGATGTAGAACATTTGTTTAGATGTTCATATGCTATCTGTATTTCTTTTGAGAACTCTACTTAGCTCCATAGACCATTTAAAAAAAAGTTTTATTTATTTATTTGAGAAGGGGGGAGAGAGAGAAAGAGAAAGAGAAAATATGGGTGTGTTGGGGCCTTCAGCCAGGTAAATGAATTCCAGTTGCATGCATCACCTTGTGGGGCCTGGGGAATTGAACTTGGGTCCTTTGGCTTTACAGGCAAATGCCTTTACGGCTAAGCTAGCTCTCCAGCCCCCATAGACCATTTTCAAATTGGATTGTTTGATTTCTTATTTAGTTTTTTGAGTTCTTTGTATATCCTGGATATTAGTCCTCTGTCTGATGAATAGCTGGCAATGATTTTCTCCCATTCTGTAGGTTGCCTCTTTGCTCTATTCACAGTGTCCTTTGCTGTACAAAAGCTTTGTAATTTCATGAGGTTCCAGTGGTTGATTGGTAGTTTTATTTATTTATTTTTTTAAAATTCCCCTCCTTAAGAGAGCCACCCCATCATACCTCAAAAAGGGCTCTGGCTGAAACTAAGAATAATTGGCGAAACAAGCAAGGGTGCTGTTTTCTTGGTGAACCGGGTACCAGCACAAGGGTGAAGGAGATCAACACAAAGAAAAACCAATTCCTACCAAATTAGAGATCCAGAGACTCAGAGGCCCCCAACACCTTATCACTGAAGCAGACCAAAAATGAACCCAACATGGCTCAGGGAAATTTTGTGGAAGGGGGTGGAAAGAATGTCAGAGCCACATGTTGGGTCATTATATGCAGAGACATTTATCCTACCCATAGCTGTGGGTTAACTCCAGAATGCATGACCCATATACCTCAACAAGGTGGGGTTGAGGAGAGGGGGTAGGTAATGAATGAGCCTAACATAAATAAACTGACTGTATTCGCTGAGTACAAAACTAATTAATAATAATTTAAAAAAATGTATTCGCTGAGTACAAAACTAATTAATAATAATTTAAAAAAAAAGCCAGGCATGGTGGCACACACCTTTAATCCCAGCATTCAGGAGGCAGAAATAGGAGGATCACCCTGAGACTACATAGTGAATTACAGGTCAGCCTGGACCAGAGTGAGACCCTACCTCAAAAAAAAAAAAAGAAAGGTTCCCTTATAGGGGAAGGAAGAAGGCTCAAGAGACTCAGAAGGCAAACAAGTCTGGTAAGGGTTGTAAGACCCCTCCTTAAAGTTATATAAATATTAAACAACTGTTTGGGAGGACATTCCTGACCTGCTGAGCTGCTTGCCAGTTCTACAGTGAATTGGAGTGTCTCTGTCCTAACCAACTTCCTACAAATCAGTGAGCTTAAGAGATGCATTGGGATTGGAGAGATAGCTTAGCGGTTAAGGCACTTGCCTGCAAAGCCAAAGAACCCAGGTTCTACTCCCCAAGACCCACATAAGCCATATGCACAAGGGGGCACATGCATCTGGCCCTGGCATGGCCATTCTCTCACACTCTCTCTCTACCTGCCTATTTCTGTCTCTCTCATAAATAAAAATATTAAAGAATAAAAAGAGCTGCAGCTCCTGTGAGTTGACACTTATGCTGGGGTGGGCTTGTCAATGATGCAGCTGCCTATGAGTCATCCTTGCTCCTATAAGCAACTCCTCATTCTGTTCTGTAAATAATCCCAATAAACTCATTGGTTTATCAAAAAAAAATTCACCTCTTAAGATTTATTTTTACTTATTTCTGTACTTGACTGAAAAAAAGGGAGAGAGGGGAAGAGAGAGAGAGAGAGAGAGAGAGAGAGAGTGAGAATGAGAATGAGAATGAGAATGAATGGTGCATTAGGGTCTCCAGGTACTGCAAACAAACTCCAGATGTGTGTGCCCCTTTTGCATCTGGCTAACATGGGTCCTGGGGAATTGAACCTGGGTCCTTTGGTTTTGCAGGCAAACACCTTAATTGCTAAGCCATTCCTCCGGCCCAGTGGTTTTATTGTTTTGAGCAACTGGGTTTATATTCAGAAAGTTGTTACCTATGAAAATACATTGAAGAGTTTCCCTTAACTTTTTCCTCTAGTAGTTTCAGGGTGTCTGGTCTGACACTAAAATCTTTGATCCATTTATCCTTAATTCTTATACATGCAGAGAGATAAGGATCGATTTTCATCCTTCTACATAAAGATATAGATATTCAGATTTTCTAGCACCATTTCTTGAAGAGGCTGTCTTTTGTCCAGTGAGTATTTTGGTTGAAGGTCAGGTGGCAATAACTGCCCTTAGATCTGGGTCCTCTGTTGATCTATGTGTCTGTTTTTGTGCCAGTACTATGCTGTTTTTGTTACTGTGGCTTTGTAACACAGTTTAAAATCAGGTGTGATATTGTCAGTCTTATTTTTGTTGCTTAAAATTGTTTTGGATATTTGAGGTTTTTGTGCTTCCCAATGACTTTTAGGAATTTTTTTTTTTTTCTATTTCTCTGGAAAATATCATTGGATTTTTTTTTTTTTTTTTTTTTTTTTTTGGTTTTGAGGTAGGGTCTCAATCTAGCCCAGGCTGACCTGGAATTCAGTGTGTACTCTGAGAGTGGCCTTGAAGTCATAGCGACCCTCTTACCTCTGCTTCCTAAGTGCTGGGATTAAAGGTGTGTGTTACCACACCTGGCCTTTATCATTAGAATTTTGATGGGGAATGCATTAAATGTGTAGATTGTTTTGGTAAGCTTGACATTTTCACAATATTGATTCTTCCAATCCAAGAACATGGGTTGGGTCTCCATTTCCTAGTATCTTCTGCAATTTCTGTGTTGAGTGTTAAAGTTCTCATTGTAGAGATTCTTCACTTCCTTGGTTAGGTTTATTGCAAGTACTTTATTTTAGATATTCTGTCCTCTTCTTGATCCATTCTACTGGTGAGACTTTCTACAGAGTTTTCTATTTGTCTTACTCTGTTTTTCACTTCTAATATTTCTGATTGGTAGTCTTTCATATTTCTGTTTCCTTATTTATATCTTGTATTGACCTCCTTAAAATATTAAATTTTCCTGTGTTCTCGTTCAGGAGTTTGTTTTCTTTGCATATAGATTTAATCATTTTTTTTTTTAAATCATTGTCAGTCACTTCATCTAAAATAGTCTCACTGTGGGTCATTTCTGATGGATTTATAGTTTTTATGTTTTTCTTTTTTTTTTTTTTGTTTTGTTTTTGGTTTTTTGAGGTAGGGTTTCGCTCTACCCAGGCTGACTTAGAATTCAGTGTGTACTTTCAGGGTGGCCTTGAACTCACGGTGATCCTCCTACCTCTGCCTCTTGAGTGCTGGGATTAAAGGTGTGCCACCACACCCGGTGGATTTATGGTTTTTGTTGGGACTGTATTGTCTTGATTTTTTTGTGTTTCTTGTTATATAATATAGAGATTTTTTGCATCTTGATTTAATATGATAGTTGAGTTTTCTCATTATCTATAATGTTCTTAGCCATGTAAATCTGGCTTTATCTTCAGGGTAGGAGTTTAAGGTGCCAAGTATAGCTCTTACATTCCAAGAAAAAAGCAGAAGTGACCCTAGGTGTTGAGTTTGCCTGCTATTCAGGTGTTCTAGTATACTGGGTGGGACAATTTACTGGCAAATTCTATAATGCAATTGAAGCAGCATACACATTCCATCCAAACCCTCACAGAGTATTTATGCAATAGTGGGGATTAAAACAAACAGATAATCTAATAAAGCCAAAGTCCCTAATGTTGTAATTTCTGGTCTGAAATGGGTTGAGGGTCAGCCTGGGGCCTGAGTCAGATTCTGCCCCAATAATGACAGAAGAAAAAGATAAAGGCCCTATTAATCAGGGAACATAAAAGGCAACAATAGTCAACTCCAAAATACAGCTTGAGAATGGTAAAGCCAGCCAAGAATATGTAACCCATAACCTGCCCTGAAATGGAAAGAGAGATTAGCACTATGGATAAGTAGGCCCAGTTACCTTTTATGATGGCTTCTAGACTCACCAATGCTGAGTGCCCACCTTGATCCTTTTCTGGTGTGCTGTGGATCTAGTGTTATAATTGGCTGTTCTGGATGCTGTGTTGCAGGGGGTGAATGAGTTCTCCAGAGGTGCACGGCACTGACTGTTGGGCAATAGAAGGCTATGCAAGATGCTTGGAGTTGTATTGGAACTGCTCAGCCAATCCCTGCTGTCCTCCCCTTCAGGTTTCTTGACTTTGTAAGGAGGCTGATGTTAGTGGAAAATCCCTCCACCTGGCTTCGTTCCTGCAGCTCTGTGCTGGCTTGGTGGGCTGGGTGTGGAGAAGGGCTTCTGGCACCTTGGCACTATTCTGGCCAGTTTCCTCTATTCTGGAAGATCTGAGTCTCTCCTGCTTCTTTACTATGTTTGATAATAAATTATACACCTTCACTTTTCGGTAGAAGAGTGTATTTTGCTGGTTTTTTTTTTTTTTTTTGTGCTTATTTCCCTCCCTAGACTGCTTTGCCACCACCTTACTTGGGAAGTCTGTCTCAGCTTCTTAAGTGGTAGAATTATAGGTGTGCATTACTACATCTCATTGTGCTACTTTTCACTTTTCAATAATGCTATAAATTTTGACTAAGCAAAAGCTGGTTTGGGCCCAATGTTTTAGTTCTTAAAGTGGTCAATTATTCTACTCTGCAATTTAAAAGTAATTGTGGTATTGCCTTGTGCCATATCCTGCACCTATTAGTCTCAATGCCTCAAGAGACCGAGAAAGGGTTGTTTTAAGCTAACAGGTCAACACAGAAGTATCCATTTCAAGTAAACAGACGAGTAAACATTTTCTCATTCTAGCCCAAGATGACTTGGAACTCACTCTGTAGTTTTCAGGCTGGCATTGAACTCACAGCAATCCTCATACATCTGCCACCCCAATGCTGGGATTAAAGGTGTGCACCACCACAGCTGGCTCCTTTTTTGTGTGTGTTAATAATTCATTTACTCATTTATTTTGTTGGTTTATTTATTTTTTAGAGACATACGTTTTCCCATTTGAGAGTGACAAACAGAGAGAGAATATATGAGAATGGGCATGCCAGGGCTTCCAGTCACTGCTGCAAATGAACTCCAGACACGTGTGCCCCTTGTACATCTGGCTAACGTGGGTCCTGGGGAATCGAGCATCGAACCAGGGTCCTTAGGCTTCACAGGCAAACAACCATCTATCCAACCCTACTCATTTATTTTAGAGAGAGAGGGAGAGAATGAGAAAAGAGGGAGTGAATATGGGCATGGTAGGACCTCTAGTCCCTGTAAATGAACTCTAGACACATGCACCATTCCACAGTGCCTGGGACCTAAGCTTTTTCTATCTTGCATCACCTTATGTAATGACTATTCCTCGTTATATCTATTCTCTGTATCACAACTTGAGGCAGTAGCCAGATCTAGCCATATGGTATATTGAAAAGCATAGTCTTTCTACTGGTACTTTTTGGTTTTTCAAGGTAGGGTCTCACTGTAGCTCAGGCTGACCTGGAATTCACTAGGTAGTTTCAGGGTGACCTTGAACTCATGATGATCCTCCTACCTCTGCCTCCCAAGTGCTGGAGATTTCTTCTTTAAAAATTTATTTATACTGAGAGAGAGAAAGAGAGCAAGAGTGAGCCAGCCAGTGCCTCTAGCCGCTGCAGACGAATTCTAAATGTATGTGCTACTCTGTGAGTCTGGCTTTATTTGGGTACTGAGGAATCAAACCTGGGTCTTTAGGGTTTGCAGGCAAGTACCTTAACCATTGAACCACCTCTCCAGCCTGATACTTTTGTAAAACCTGTTACCACCAACTTGACTAAATATTTTATTTACTTATTTGAGAGGAAAAGAGGCAGATACAGGTGGAGATAGGAAGAATAAGCACGCCAGGGCCTATAGTCACTACAAACTACCTCCAGATGCATGTGCCATCTTGTACATCTAGCATTACGTGGGTCCTGGGAAATTGATCTCTAGTTCTTTGCAGGTAAGCACTCTAGCCACTGAGCCATCTCTGGAGCCCTTGATTAAACATTTTAAAGACATTTTTTTATAATTGTCATCATGAGCAAAACATCATAAGTAAATTGAATTTTAGACTTTATGACCTGTTGATTGGGACTTAAAAAAATAAATCCTTTGAAATGCACCGTAAAAGCATAGTTTTATAAATATAGGTAAAACTTGATAATGGCTCTGGAGATAGTCCTTACCAATGAACTTAACGCACCTTGAACTGATCTTATTAAAAGTTAACTAAAACAGGATAAAATCTTGACGTCTGTTTTAAGACATCATGAGTAGTCTCAGGGATTTAAGAGTTTCTTTTGTCCTTGTTCAGAATCAGGCTGCCTTTGAACTTCAGATCCTGTCATTTCTCTCTCTCAAGTGTTGGGATTAAAGGTATGTACCACCATAACCTATAGAATCTTGTGACTCCCAGTAATCTTCTAAGTGGCTTTAATGTCTTTCCTTTATAAAACCTGAATTACAAACTCAGCAATAACAAATCTGAATTCTACTTAATGATACCATGTAACAAATTCAGATAACCTAGTCACATATTGTTAAATCATAAAATTCTAACTTGCTATCAACCCTAGTTAGATCTGGTTTGGTTTGTTTTTACATGTTTCTGTTTTCTGTGTCTCACAGAGTCTGAAAACTATATTCTAACAAAGCTTTAGGGGTTGATCTTGGATAAGAGAGAGAATACAGAGAGAAACCAAAACCACTTCTGCTTGTGACCGTGCAGTTGTCTCATTTGCCTGAGGACAAGGTGTGATGACTGGTTTGAACCTGCTTGGGGTTTGAGTTAGGTGGGCCAACCCATTTCTCAGAATCCAGCTTACCATGAATTTAAACAGTCTATCACAATTAGTATAATTTATATTACAGTGATGTAGAAAAAGTGAGAGAAACAGAGTAAAAAAAAATTCAATATGTTGACTCATTTAATCTCTCAGTAGCCTTCTGTGGCATCTTTATGTAGCTATAAAAGCAAGTCCCTGGGGGCTTATCCCCCAGCTGGAGTTTAGCACATATGGTTTCATTGCAGCCAAGAGTGCTGAGTGGGCATAGCATTTTTATATAGCAAGAAAGTTTGCACAAAAACACTTTCTAGGGACTGGAGACATGGCTTAGTCACTAAGACACTTGCCTGCAAAGCAAAGCAGAAGGACCCAGATTCAATTTCCCAGGACCCACTTAAGCCAGATGTACAAGGGAGTGCATGCATCTGGAGTTCATTTGCAGCGGCTGAAGGCAGTGGCACATCTATTCTCTCTGTTTCTCTTTCTGTATCTGTCTCTCACATTTTTAAACAATACCTTTTAGATTGTGGTAGGATACATTCTAGGGAAGTCTGTGTTATTTAGGGAGTGTAAATTTACATTCTTACCAATGGGACCCCAAATTTAAGCCTTCTTGGCTCCTGTCATAGTGTCTATGGAATTAAGGCCTTACCAATGGGTTCCCCCAAAAGATGTATCTATATTATATAATAATTATGGAGCTATATTGTTTACCAATGGGACCCTAAATGCCATGGGTGCTATGGAAGTAAGTTCCTCAATGTCACAGTCCAGTCAACTTCACATTTACTCAGGCATCCGTTGTTTCAATGTAAAGCAGTTAGGTCCTCTTCCTTAATCATGGTAATATCTCCTTAACAATAGCACCTTTAGCAACCCATCTCATTGCCAGTAGCCTTAAACTAGCTTGAGTTTTTCCAATTATAAAGCTTAAATTTCTCAGTCCCATTTAGCCAGGCACATCAGTCTGTTACAATGTAACCTTGCTCAAACTCTCTGAGCATGGACAACAGAATGCAGCCAGTCCTTATGGTAATAGCCCAGTTCTAACAATTTTCTCTGCAGTCTTTCCTTCCCCTTAGAAAGTACAAGCCTCCAAATACAATTCTCTCTGCACTTAGCATTTTCAAATTCTTATCAGAATAGTCCATAATACTTGGCTTAGGACTCTAAAAGGCATCCTCATTTGCAAGCACCGAGTTAACCCATTCCCCAAGCACACAGGTTCCAAAAGACCAAAATCCATATGGTCAGATTCATAGCTTAGCAACAGCTCAACCTCTAGTGCCAGTTTTGTCAAAGTCAGCTTCACATTGCTGGGATGAACCTCCAAACCAGATACACTTTATGGGGAGGAACAGGATTTACTAAAGCTTACAGATACAGAGGAAGTTCAATAATGGCAGGAGAAGCTGGCCCCTTTACAAAGATTCACAGAGATAAAAGCACCTACTATCCCACCACCATAAGCAAACACACTTCAGGAAGCCCAGGCAGCTTTAGCATTTTGCATATTTTAGGCTGGAATTTCAAATTTGATTCTAAATACACCTTGGGATCTGCCCAAGCAATGTGGAAGTAGAAGTTTTAATAAACTTCTGAATCTGTTGGGTGTATCCATTCAGACTACTTCACCCAACAAGATGCATGACTACCCATCTAGAAATCAAAAGACAGCATATTGATGTATCCAGTCTATTTTGCCCTTTGCTCCAGAGCGTCCTCTAGAGCCTCCTTTTTACTTCTCCCTATGTGTGGCCACAAGGGGAAATCAGACCTTTGGATTTAGTCACCCTTTATCAGCGTGGACTGTGGTGTCCTATATCCTTGATCTCTCTAATGGTGATGATAAGTAGTCTGGGTGTGAATTTGAGTTGCTCTGTACTAATTTGATATCATAATTCCATGTTCTAGATGACTTATTTTTTAAGTCCCATGACGGATCACTCACCTATTAAAGCAGTATTGTCAAAAATTTCTGGAATCAATATTGAGACCTGTATCAGAAAAGCCAAATGGCTTCTTACAATTATGTGAGGAAGGGAAGTTCTTAGCACCCTTGTGGATTGAGCTTCTAATACCCTTTTTTGGGGAGGGGGGCCGGGGAGAAGGCCATTTGGCTTTTGTTTTTTTGCTGACCTGGAATTCATTATGTAATCTCAGTGTGGCCTTGAACTCTATGCGATCCTCATACCTCTGCCTTCCAAGTGTTGGGATTAAAGGCGTGTGCCACCACACCTGGCTTCCATTTGACTTTATTCTTTGATCTACATAGGATGAGAGCATGATAATATTTAAGGTGAATTTCTTATAAAGATCTATCAAGCTGTCTATATTAGGAAAACCAAGTTAAAATTTACCATGTTTAGCACAGAGAATATAAAACTGTCTATAGGTAAAAGGTCTAAACAAAAGGCAAATAAAAAAAATGCCTTCTATGTTGGTTTGATTCAGGTTTCCCACATAAATTTATGTCTTCTGAATGCTAGGTCCCTAGCTGGTTGCAATTTGGGAATTGTATCCTCTTGGAGGTGATGTATTGTGTCTTTATGGATATTTTAGCCATTTTCCCCTTGCCAGTGTTTGGCACCCTATATTGGCCAGGGGGTGATATCAATCTTCTGCTCATGCCATTTTTTTCCCTGCCATTATGGAACTCCCCCTTAAGTCTGGAAGCCAAAATAAACCCTTCCCTCCTACAAGCTGCCATTGTTTGGGTGTTTTCTGCCAGCAACTCACAGCTGACTGCAACAGTAAAATTGGTACCAGCAACATTGGGTCATTGTTGCTAGAAACCTGACTGTGGTTTGGTCCATTGGAACTTACTTGAGGGAGGAATGTGGAAGCATTTGAAACTTTGGTCTAAGAGTTGCTTTGCATTGCTATAAGTATAGCTTGATGGACTATTCTGGTCAGTGTTGAAAGACCTGAATGTAGTAAGAACTATGGGCTGAGGTTTGACTTGTGAGGGTAAGAAACAGCTTTGCCTGGACTGGGCTAGAAGCAGTTTGTGTGGGAGGTTTGCTGTTATGTCTGCGTCTTGAAAATTTGTTGGTTTTTGTAGAAATGGATGTTAGAAGAATGATATGGAACAGAAAAAAAAGAAATCTTGGCGCCAAAACTGCTGCCTGTTCAGCTGCAATTGTATGAGAGATTACAGCCATTGAGATTGGGCCAGCCTAATCTGAATTGGGACAACAGGAAGAATGCAGACTCTTGAAGGGGCCTGAATGCTGAAGAAATGTGTCCTGTTCTTCAGAGTCTGCTTTATTCCCTCTTGAATTAACAAATTGGTAGCTCACCTGGAATATAACAAATGCAGAAAGTGCGGGTCATTGAATTTGCAACATGGTTTTGTATTTTGAAATGGCCATGGGCAGTGTGAAGCAGTCTTGTTGGATTACCTGTGTGGAGACCAATGGAGCCATGTGGATGAACCGTGGTTTGCAGTAGACATCCATTGGAGATGACAGGACTATGGGATGACTGCCAGGAAGAACTGCCATTTTCCAGACTGTGAGTAGCCTACCTTGATGGGCAGAATTGGAACTCAGAGACATGTCACTTGTTAGATTTATTGGGCTTGGAGGCTTGTCACTCACTGGTTACAGTTGTCAGACTTGGAACTACAGAGTTTCATGTATGCTCATTTGTTTTAAATCTTGTATTTCTTTGCTATTCCCAGTGCCGTCTTTTGCAGTTTGAATGTTTATTCTGTGCCATTATTATTATTTTTGATATTACTACTCAGTTAAGAAACCTTGGACTATGGGAATATTTGAACTTTGTTGGTATTGATACAAACTATGGGGACTTTTAAAGTTGGACTGAATGCATTGCATTTTACATCATACATAGTTATTAGTTTATGAGGGCCAGGGCCGGAATGTGGTGGTTTGATTAAGGTGTCCCCATAAACTTAAGTGTTTTGAATGTTAGATCCCCAGCTGGTGGCAGTTTGGGAATTGAATCCTTCTGGAGGTGATATGTAACTGTTGGGGGCAGATTTATGGATGTTACAGCCAGCTTCCCCTTGCCAGTGTTTGGCATAATGTCCTGCTGCTGTTATCCACTTCATGTTGATCAGAAGGTAATGTCCACCCTCTGCTCATGACATTGTTTTGCCTTGCCATCATGGAGTTTCCCCTTGAGTCACTACACCAAAACAAGCCCTTTTCTACCACCAGCTGCTCTTGGTCTCTTTTATTTTCTGTCAACAATTCGAAGCTGACTGAAACACCATTGGGCCTGGGTGTCATATGTAGTCCATCACCTTCACTAAGCATGTCTGGCCCTGTGATGAGCTGGCACTGTGGCCTCTGCATCATTTGAGGGGTTGTGATCAACCCCAGCTACTGTAACGCACAAGATGGCCAGAGGCTTGGCGAGAACTTGCAGGCTCAGGGCTAGGCCAGCCTCTTGGCTCCTGCACTGCTGCACAGCTCATCACCCTCAGCTCCAGAGTGCAGTCTTGCTAAGTGGGGGTCTCCCCAAGTCAAGAGAGCAAAGGAGATGTGGGACACTCAAAAGGCCATTCTCCTTCCCAGTTTAGCTTGGTTTGTACTGACCTCTGAGTCCATAGTGATGGCACCAAATCCAAGAACTGCCCTGAAAGCCTTCACAGTAATCCCAAGTGGAGTGTAAATTTGTCTACAAAAGTAGCACTTTGGGAATTAGCATTTAAAAAGCAGGCAGAAAGAGAAAACAAAGTTCCCAGTTCCCAAGAGGAAGAAAGTTGTAGAGAAGATAAACTCTTGAGTTTCCTGGCCAATATGCACAGGAACCTTGGAGTTCCTTGCCAATACACCAGTATGTCAATTACTTACTTTCCATTGGCTCCACATCTTTAAGGCTTCTACCTTCTAGTAGTGTCCTGGGGACACCTCAAGTCCAAGCTACAGCAGTATGAATGGAATATTAAAGAACAAAGGCTGTCATTGAGAACTGATTTACTGGAATGTGAAACTCACTAAGATAATGGCTTTTTTTTTTTTTTTTTGAGGTAGGGTTTCACTCTAGCCTAGGCTGACTTGGAATTTGCTATGCAGTATCAGGGTGACTTCAAACTCACAGCAGTCCTCCTACCTCTGCCTCCTGAGTGCTGGAATTAAAGCTGTGCACCACCACACCTGGCTAAGATCTGTGTTTTAACAAGAGGTTTGAGTTGGTGATTCCTGTTTCATAGTAGCATGGTTCTTATTAAATACTCTCCAGGCATCAGCTGTTCACAGCATGGTGTTCAACTTCTCTGTCAGGTATTTAGGCTTGCTTTGGCATAAAAGTGGTTGATATGTATTGCTTGCTCGTTTAAATATACTGCATTGCTTGGCATGTATCATACTGTTTAGAGTATTGGAGGATACAGCGTCTGCATCCTCAAGGAGCTTAAAGTCAATTGTAAGGTGATAGAGAATACCTCATTGTCTCATAGCTTATTTGAACGGGGCGTTTTTCAGAGCAGCAGCACATTAGAAGGCATGTAGTGGCCAGCGACTGTGGGGAAGCTGAGTACCCTTCAGATAGAAGTATGTGAAAAATGTGCTTTAAGAGGGATTTGTCTTTTGGTTAAATTTACTTACCTCTCTCCTCCCTCCCCCTCCCTCCCTCCCTCCCTCCCCCTTCCCTCTTTCCCTCCTTTGCTTCTTCCCTCTCTCCCTCCCTTTCTTCCTCCCCCTCTCTCCTTTTGAGTCAGGGTCTCACTCTAACCCAGGCTAACCTGGAATTTACTGTGTAGTCTAGGCTGGCCTCAAACTCATGGTGATCCTCCTACCTCTGCTTCCTGAGTGCTGAGATTAAAGGCAGGTACCACCATGCTTGACAAATTTATTTTTTCTTTTTTTTTCTTTTTTACAAAAATATTATTTATGTATTTATTTGACAGAGAGAGGGAGACAGAGAAAGGGGAGAGAGAGAGAGAGAGAGAGAGAGAGAGAATGTGTGAATGAGAGTATGCCTTTAGCTACTGCAAACAGATGCATGTGCCACTTTGTGCATTCTGGCTTTAGGTGGGTACTGGGGAATTGAACCCAGGCTGTCAGGCTTTGCAAACAAATGCCTTTCACTGCTGAGCCATCTCTCCAGCCCCTGTTAATTTCTTATATTAAGTTATAGTTTCAGTCTTCCTTAAGAGTTGTATTACATTTATTCAATCATTTGTAGTTTTTAAAAAATTTATTTGAGAGAACGGGATGGGGGAATGGGCATGCCAGGGTCTCTAGCCTCTGCATACAAACTCCAGAGGCATGCACCACCATGTGCATCTGGCTTATGTGGGTATAGAACCTGGGTCTTTAGGCTTTGCAGGCAAGCCCCTTAACTGCTAAGCCATCTCTCCAGCACCATTAATAGTTTTTAATCCAACTTAGTGTAATTGTAGCTATGCAAATGAATGAAGGCAGTGATTTCCTATGCTCTAGCTCAGCAAAGAAAAACCTGAGCAGTAATGATAAAGTTAAACAGTCAGCCTGAGCAATTTCTCTACTCCCTTCCCCTGCAAGCTCCCATGCACAGAGTACATGTATATCAGTAGACTCTATAGAGTATGCCTATAAATAGCAAAATGCCTTTTGTCTGCCTGTTTTTAGAATCCTGGGGCAGCCTGTAGAACAAATTTAATTGAAAATTTAGAATGTGTATTTGGGTGTTTTACTTTCATAATGTTGCCTAGTAGGTTTGAAAACCACTTGGGTACATTTTTAGTCTTTATTGAATGTCCTGTATTTAGATTATTTCATGACTTACATTCTTATAGGACAGTGTTTTATACGATACTGTTTTATAGGACAGTACTTTGCAGTTAGGTTTCTGTGTATTTGCCACATGTATAGATTGCTGTTATGTGGTGTGCAGTCTCTGTCTTGTTCTCTTGTGTTGTCTGTTCTGGAGAATTGAAAAGAAGTATAAAAGCATTCTTCCATCAGAGCCTCTACAGCTAGCTATCAGAATCACCACACACCATCCTTTAGTCAGTACTATACTTATACTGCTCTTGTTTGTTTTATTAATTGTAAAACTCCTTGAAGAATTAATTTTTTTTGTCCCATGTATTCGAGGCTGTCCTGTGAAGTCTGGATTTCACCATTGACACCCCATAAGGTCACAGTAGTCATTATGTTGTTAGCAGACCCAAAGACCATTTGTCTTTTCTTGTACTTACCACTTACATTTAGCTCAGTGCATGTCTATTTCTTGAAGTGATTTACAACATGCTCTGTGATTTATGGTTCTCTCTCAGTTCTCTTACTTTCCATTTCATTTTATGCTTCATTCCTAACCACAAATACAGGAGTGTCACAAATTTTAGACAGTCTGTCCACTTTTATGGCAACATCATTTACGTATTAACCTAAAATCTTTTATGCTTCAACTACCAAGTATACATACCTTTCACTTCCAACTTGTGCACAAACTCCAGATTCTTAGTGAACTTGCTTTGAATATCTGTTTGGCATCTTCAGAATAATGTTTCACCTGGTATTTAACCCCATCTTCTTTTACCGCTAATGACTAATCATTCCCATTCCCATCTCTTAATAACAGCTTGTTGCACAAAAATTTGAAAGCACCACCTCTTCCTTCACATTTCCTTTTCAGTTCAGCAGCAAATCCTGTTGCATCCACTTGCAGAATGTATCCAGAATGGACCACCTGAATTTCACAGATTCCTCTGCCTTATCTTCTAGTACCTGCATTACTATATAATTGGATTTCCTGCTTCCATCCCTTGTGATTCCTTACATTCCCGTTCTTGTTTTAAAAAATATTTTATTTTTATTTACTGGAGAGAATGGGAATGCCAGGGCCTCCTACCACTGCAAATGAACTCCAGACACATGTGCTACCATGTGCATCTGGTTTATATGGGTTCGGGGGGGGGATTAAACCTAGGTCCTTAGGCTTTGCAGTCAAGTACCTTAGCCACTAAACCATCTCTTTAGCCACAATTGATACTTTAAAAACTTAGATTAAAAAGTTAGATCAAATGGCTTTGATATTCCAGACTTACAGTGCCTGACACTACCTACACAAAACGTGCATAATAGGTAGAAAAAATGACATCAAAATAGAAGAGAGACTAATTGGAAAGAAAAAGGGATTCAGTGATGGTTGGATTTGGGAGGGGGAAATGGGGATGATGGGAAGGAATTATCATGGTTTAGTTTTGCTTTTATATTTTTATGTATTTATTTGAGAGAGGGTGGGGAATGGGCGTACCAGGGCCTCTAGCAATTGCGAATGAATTCCTGATTCATGTACCACCACACACATCTGGCTTACGTGGGTTCTGAGAAATTGAACTTGGGTCATCAGGCTTTGTGGGCAAGGGCTTTAACTGCTAAGCCCTCATGATTTATTTTCTATATGTAGGGAAGTTGCCAATAATAAGTTTTTTAAAAAGACCATGTTATCTTTGTATTCACAGTGTTGTAGGAACAGTAGTGTACAGAAAGAAAAAAGCCAAAACTCTGTGATCTACACTCAGTCTAATGGTACCTCTCTGATTTAATCTGCTGTTCTTCCTCACCTCTCCCCTAATCTGGTTATACAGACTTTCCCCTATACAAGCTCATGTCTCACACATGTGACTAGAAAACTATTTGAATTTGTTGAGGCTTTTTAAAAAAAAATTTTTTTTAAATTTTTATTTATTTGATAGTGACAGAGAAAGAGGCAGATAGGGAGAGAAGAGAGAGAGAATGGGCATGCCAGGGCCTCCAGCCCCTGCAAATGAACTCCAGATACTTGCACCCTCATGTGCATCTGGCTAACGTGGGACCTGGGGAATCGAGCCTCGAACCGGGATCCTTAGGCTTCACAGGCAAGCGCTTAACCGCTAAGCCATCTCTCCAGCCCATTGTTGAAGCTTTTGATGAGAATTTTTCTTAACAGTGCCATTTCCTAGGCTGTTGACATTTTGGGAATTAGAAAAGCACACCCCTTTCTCCTGTGCATAGACAGCTTGGAGTGTGGACACAATTGTGGATGTTTTTCTCCTGTTTTCTCCTTGACCAGAAGCTGTAAGGCAATAAATAGCCAGAACAGCTATCTAATTTCCCCTGACTATTCTGAATGCAGTTTCATTCCTTTGCCCCCACCTCCACAATAGCTATTACCTTTTCTTTTATTCATACGGCATCATTTAGCATGCTATATACTTTGTTGTTACTGCCATCAAAGTGAAGTTTCATGCAAATAGCTTTTTGAACTTGTTTATATCCAGCATATATAAAAGTAGTAATGAACCCCCAGTGCAGCTAGCTGTCCTTCAGCTCAGTTAGTATGGGTCATGCTTCATCTGTGCCGCATTCAGTCATTTACAGTCCATTTCACTTAGGGTTATTCTTAAGCACACAACAGAATTTCATCTGTGTGATTTCATCTGCAAATATTTAGCATGTATCTGATATACAAGAATACTTTAAAAACACAGTGAACCAGGCGTGGTGCCACACCTTTAATCCCAGCACTCGGGAGGCAGAGGTAGGAGGAGGATCGTTGTGAGTTCAAGGCCACTCTGAGACTACATAGTGAATTCCAGGTCAGCCTGAGCTAGAGTGAGACCCTACCTCAATCCCCCTCCCAACCCCCCCAAAAGTGTCAATTAAGTTATTTTGCTTTAAACATTTAAAAATAGTTCTTATAAAATACTCAATCAGCCTTCAGTTTACCCAGTTCCCTCAGTGTCCTGTGTATAACAGATCAGATTCAACGGAAGTCAATAGTCAGTAGCTGTGATATATCAGATTTCAGTCTATATGTTTTCTCTACTTTGTTGTAAGAAACTAGTTGATTTATCTTAAGAATTCTAAATTCTTTGTATTTACAGTAGTAGAAGATAGCTTGTGACACAGGGCGATTCAGTAAATCATCTGTTTAAAGGCATTAAGGGTGAATTATTTAGAGTATTTTAGGAATGAGTTAAAATGTTAATTTTTAATTTTTTATAAATTATATATATTTATTTGCATGCATGTGTACATTGGCATGCCAAGGTCTTGTTGCAAATGAATGCTAGATGCATCTGCCACTTTGCATCCAGCTTTATATGAGGCCTGGGGAATTGAACCTGGGCTGGCAGGCTTTGCAAAAGTGCCTTTAACCTCTCAGCCATCTCCCCAGTCTCCAAATGCTAAAGTTTTAGGTAACATTTACCATCTCACTATATTAGCTTAATAGAGTAATTTTGGCCATTAAAGTAATTGTTTAGAAAGTCAGGTAGGGATAAAATGACAGGACATTTAGGGCTCTAGAAAGCTATTTGAGAATACATGCATGATTATTTACAATTAATGGCTATAATTTAAAATTTTGTTGCTTGCATGCTACACAGTATGTTTGGGATATTACACACTATGTTTGGTACATTAGTTTATTTCAAAGTGACCCTTCGAAGAAGGGGAATAATACCTATATTTCTTTTGGTGAGGAAATTGAGGTTCAGAGAGTGGTGTGAGAGACAGTGAGAATTGGACATAAATATTTTCTTCAGAAATTTTATGGAACTTAGATGGAATTCTAAAAATGAGTACAGTTACAAGTTCAATTAAAAAATTATGCCAATATCACTTTCCCCTTCACAGCATATCTTCGTTGATTGTATATATTGCAGTTTCCTTTTGTAGGTATTCATACATACAGACAGTACATTTTGAATGTGGCCCAGGATAGTCTTGAACTCTTGGCAGTATTTCTGCCTCAGCCTCTGGAATTTTTAAAAAATATTTTTTATTCATTTATTTGAGAGACAGAAAGTGTGTGTACCAGGGCCTCTTGCTACTGCAAAAGAACTCCAGATACACGTATATGTAACTTTGTACCTCTGGCTTTATATAAGTACTGGCAAATTGAACCTCTGCCAGTGGGCTTTGCTTTAACTGCTGAGCCATCTCCCCAGCTAGAGGCATTCTTATATTTATTTATTTATTATTTTTGGTTTTTCAAGGTAGGACCTCACTCTAGCTCAGGTTGACCTGGAGCTAGCACTGTGTAGTGTTAGGGTAGCCTCAAATTTGTAAGGATCCTCCTATCTCTGCTGGGATTAACAGTGTGTGCCACCATGCCTGGCAGGGAATTTTTTTGTTAAAGAAAACATTTTTTTAAAAAATTTCTTGATAACTTCTATACTTACAGAAAATAAACCATGATAATTTCCTTTCCTCCCCCACTTTCCAAATAGTAAAATTAGAGAAAGTACTTCAAACTGGTAATACAGATACTGTATAAACAGTTAGGGATTGGGGAATGGCTCAGCATGTGCCACTTTGGTATTAGACTTTATCTGGGTACTGGGGAATTGAACCTGGGCTGGTAGACCTTTTGGTTATTCCATTTGTAGGTTGTTAACCAAGAAAATTTTGAATGATGATGAGACACATTGAAACCTTAGTAGGATGAGAAGATATCAATTAACTTCCAGCTTACCTTCTAGTACATAGAGATGATTAGATGGCTGTTGGGGTTCACATCTTAGTCTGTTCACTTACCTTTTTTTTTTTGGCCTCATTCTGCTTTGTCTCTACCTTCCTGGTCTCCTTTGTAAAGATCTCTCCCTGCCTTAACCTCCCCTGTGTTTTCTATTACTACCTAGAAAAATATCTTCAATCTCCTTTAGCTGTTCATCTCCTTTTTTATTTTACTATTGAACTTCAAATATAAAGAGCCTGCATTTATTGACATTTTTTACTTTGTCACCTCTCATCATCTGACCAGCGAGTTGTTTTTTTTTTTTTTTTTTTTTTTTTTTGTGCCAACTAATGAATTTTTCCTCCTTCATCTACTTCCCTGATTTCTCTTTCCCTCAGGTGGAGCTCTCAGGTTCTTCCTTTGCCTTCTGTCTTGGCCCGTGTGTACAGAGTGAGCCATTGCTTTCTTAGTTTGTTCTTCTAAGTTCTCATGTTGGTGCTTCCAGTGCTTCTCTGGGTTAATGGAGACATTTTTCTCTCACTCATCAAAGTTTATTTTTTTCTGACGCATCCTTTTCATTTGATTCTGCAAATATTTCAGGAGTATATATTATAGAATAGCCTGGCCTAGATTGAGACTCGTGGAGCTTACACACAAGTGGAGAAGCGGATTGATCATGTAAGATAGTGAATAGGGTTTAAAAGAAGCAAATGCAAAAGTCCTGAGATGGGTCTGTGCTTGCCTGCTTGCTTTCTGGAAAGGCCAGTGTGAGTGGAGGAGAGTGAATCAGCATTGGGGGAGGAGAAGGGAAGTGGCTGTTACAGGACATTGTAGGCTCCAAAATTTGTTGATGAGGCTTTGAAGAGTTTTGAACAAAAGAAAGTAACAACATGATCTGACTTATACTGTTAAAGGATCATAGCAGTAACTGTATGAAAGGGTAACTATATTTTTAAAAATATTTTATTTTTAATTTTATTTATTTATTTATCTGACAGAGAAAGAGGGAGAGCGGGGGGGGGGGGGAATGGGCACAACAGGGACTCCAGCCACTGCAAACGAACTCCAGACACATGTGCCCCCTTGTGCATCTGGCTAACGTGGGACCTGGGGAATTGAATCTAGGTCTTTGCCTTTGCAGGCAAATGCCTTAACTGCTAAGCCATCCCTCCAGCCCGAGGGTAACTATATTTAAGAAGAGTCATAGTAGAGGAACTAGAGGAACTAATGACACTGAGAGCCTATTACAGTGCTTCTTAGTGAGAAATGGCAGTGATGTGGAAGAGTGTTAGCTATGGACATGACAAATGACCAGGTGAGTGATGTTTTAACCTCAGAGCTAGCAGTGATATGCTGGGTGCTGATGGGGATGACAGTGGGTAAAGGAGCTAAGTTTGATTGAAAATTTTAACTTAGGCCATTGGGAGATGAGAGGTTCTGTGTTTTGGGAATGGCTTGGGAGTAAGTTGGGTAAGACAGGGCGGTTAAATTATACTGTACTGTAGGTCAGATGTGAGTGAAGAAAATACCTGTGGGAATCATCAGAATATAGATGGACTGGATGATATCACCTAGGGATGAGTGAGTGTGAGTGGGCATAGAGAAAAGAGAAGACTAAACTGCTGAGGTCTGCAAGGTGGTAGAGGGTTATGGAAAGGGTATTGGGAACAAGTGGCTCATTGATGAGATGGTGTGTGATGTGATGTAAAGCAAAGTGAAGAGAAAGAGTTGAAGATGCAGGGGGAGGATTGGCTGTGCGACAGATGCTGCTAGAAAATTCAAGGATTCTAAAAATGGCAACTTGAATTCTGCTTTGTAACAAAGTGTAAAATTTCACACATGCCTTTTACTCCCTGCCAATAGACACTATTAGCCTTTTCTCCTGGAATGTCTGGATCCTTCTTTTTCTTTCAATTAAGGTATAAAGACATGCTTAGTATAGATTTGTAAGAGAAAGTATATGAAACGTTACGCAACAACAGTTGAGTATCTTTATCACCTCGTGAGTACTGTCATTGCATTTTCCCATGCATTCTATCTATCTTTATCACACATATTGTTGATGTGCTATTATGTTAAAGTGAGATAAAATAGTCTTAATTCCTCCCCCCCCCCCCCACACACAGGTAGGTTCTTGATCTAGCCCAGGCTGATCTGGAATTAGTCTCAGACTGGCCTTGAACTCACAACAAGACTCATACCTCAGCTGCCTGAGTGCTGGGATTAAAGGCATGCACCACCACGTCCAGCTTTCTTTTGTTCTTTATGATTTAATATTGGTCTTAGTATTTGTGCAGTTTTGTGATTTTATTTGTTGTTGAATTACTCTACAAAAGGAGTGCATCTTTTGAAAGTATGTTATGAAGAATTTTGTTCTCTTTAATTTTTAGGATAGACCACTATGTTGTTGAGCTTTTTAAAATGAAATTCTCCTTGGACACAAAGATGAAGGATTACTAGCTTGCTTCTAACCTAAGAGAGAGATAATTACTAACACGTGTAGTATTTTAAGTTATTTTAAGTGTAAGTATTTTAAGAGTAGGTTTTCATGCATCATCCAACTTTGACCTCACAGCAGTCCTGTAAGGGAGGTGGGAGGTAGGTGGACCTCTGACAGCTTCAGTGACTTTTTCAAGTAGAATTTGAGTCTTTGGGCAGGGTTTTGAACCCAAACCTTCTAATGTAAACAATATCATCCTCTGCACAATATTTAATACAAATACATATTTAGAATTATTTATACATGTCAACATGTTAAGGTGGCATATATTCTATATAGAAATAAGCTCAATAACTGTTACTATTTCCTTTGATGTCCCTGAGTCCTTTTTCATCTCTCCCAAGTAAATGCTTTGTCTCTTTTGAATAGGAGGAAGTAATTTAACTATATAGCTATATTAAGCACTACTGTTTTCTCCACACTTGATTTTAGCCAAAAGGCCGAGAAGTGATCACTACTGTTTTCTCCATTTGGGGAAGGAGAAGTTATGCTTTTCATTTTTCCCTCTGTGCTTTTCTTTTCCTTTTCTTTTGAAAACATTCAAAAGTAACCTATTGTGCTCTTACACCTGTAGCATCAAGTCTTTCATCATGAATGTAGAATCACAAGCTTTTCAAGATAAGGAACCCTTACTACCTTAAACAGAAGTGAGACAATTGAGATGTCTAATAATAGCTGTCTGTGGCATTCTCGAGGGGATTATAAGTGATATTGAAACAATAGTTGAATTGAGACCATCTCAGGAAGAATTATAGTGAATTCTCTCTTTGAGTAGTTACCTTACAAAGCAGACATTTGTCAGACTGAATTGATGTGGATGCCTAGTAGTAACAGCATCACACATGTTAGATGTAGGTATAGATTTTTATGACTGCAATATTACATGAAAACTCAGATTTTTCCCCCCTGTACTGCCTTTAAGTACTTAATATTACCAGTATTTTTAAAATTAATTTTTCGTTTTTGTCTTTTTCTAGTTGTTGGTCTTGATGATATTATGGATGAAGGAGTTGTAAAAGAAAGTAGCACTACCATTGATGAAGAAGAATTGATTTTACCTAACAGGAATTTGAGGGACAAAATAGAAGACAATTCAGTGAGATCGCCAAGAAAATCACCTCGGTTAATGGCACAAGGTAATCCTTTCAAAGAAGTCCAGCTAGAAAATCAGAGGTATAGACACAAGACTGTTAGGTTGAAAATTTGCTAAGCAGAGGGACTTTTATTTATTTATTTATTTATTTTTATTATTATTTTCTTTTAAAATAACTTTATTTATTTGAGAGCGGCAGAGAAGGAGGCGGGGGGGGGGGAGAGAGAGAGAGAGAGAGAGAGAGAGAGAGAGAGAGAGAGAGAGGGAGAGAGAGAGAGAGGGGGAGAGAATGGGCACTCCAGAGCCTCCAGACATTGCAAACGAATTCCAGATGCATGCGCCCCTTTGTGCATCTGGCTTATGTGGGTCCTGGGGAATTGAGCTTTGAACCTGGGTACTTAGGCTTCACAGGCAAGTGCTTAACCACTAAGTAATCTCTCCAGCCCCCACCGTTTCTTTCTTTCTTTTTTTTTTTTTTAAAAAAAAAAAAACAGTTTCATGCATGTGGCCTCATACTTAGTCAAGGCTGGCCTTGAACTCTGGAACCTCCTGCTTCTACCTCACCACTAAGACTGGTTTGAGAGAATTTTGTTTTGTTTTGTTTTTTTAGCCCAGGCTGACCTCTTTTGTAGTCTCAGGATGGGCTTGAACTCACAGCAGTCCTCCTACCTGGCTTCTTGAGTGCTGAGATGGAAGGCGTGTGCCACCATGGCCTGGCCCCAAGATCATTTTTAAAAACAAATTTGCTAGTATAAGCAATTTGAAAATAAAAATCGAGACTATATCATCTTACTATATAAATTTCTGCATCTCCAGAGGAAGTCACCATAACTCAATGGTTTTACTTATTTATTTGCCTTCATATCTTTTTTAATTTAATTTTTACTTGAGAGAGAATGAGAATGGGCACGCGAGGGCCTCCAGCCACTGCAAACAACTTCCAGATGCATGTGCCACCTTGTGCATCTGGCTTACGTGGTCGTGGGGCATTGAACTAAGGTTCTTTGGCTTTGCAGGGAAGTGCCTTAACTGCTAAGCTATTTCTTCAGCCCTGCCTTTATATCTTAATTAACACATATTGCTACCTTGTGATTATTCTGATATATATTTATCTCTTCACTTCCCACTCTCTATTTTTTTTTGTTCATTTGTCCCTATTACACCACACAAACTTACTAAAATAAGTACATTTCTTATCATGGCAGGGGCGGGGGGCTGGAGAGAGAGAGAATATGGGTACACCCACCAGGGCCTTCAGCCACTGCAAATGAACTCCAGATACAAGGGCCACCTTGTACATTTGGTTTACTTGGGTGCTGGGGAGTTGAACCTGGTCCTTGGGCTTTGAAGGCATGCACCTTAACTGTTAGGCCATCTCTCTAGCCTGGAGACAGAATTTTTCTAAAAAATATTGTTTTATTTATTTGCAAGGGAAGAGAGAGAGAAACTGATAGCATTAGGGCCTCCCACCATTGCAAACTAACTCCAGATGCATGGGCTACCTTTTGCGTCTGGATTTTCATGGGTACTGGGGAATTGAACCTGGGTCTTCATGCTTTGCAAGCCAGCAGCTTTAACCACCAAGCCATGGAGATAGAATTTTTAAGTCTTGGTGAATATGCTGAATTTTTCATACTGAATGGAAACATGGTTTGATTGGAAATAGAATTCAAGGTTGGAAACCATTTTTCCTTTGAAAATTTGAAATTTTTTCTTTCTAACAAGTGTTATTGGCAAGTTTATTCTGATTTTTTGGCTTTTTGATGTAGGGTCTCACTTTAGCTCAAGTTGGCCTGGAATTCACTATGTAGTCAAACTCACTCTAGTACTCAGATGTAGCAAAAGATTGCTACTCAGAGGTAGCAAAAGATTGCCACTCAGAGGTAGCAATCCTACTACCTCTGCCTTCTGAGTGCTAGGATTAAAGGCATGCTCTACCATGCCTAGCTTGCTCTCTCTGTCTTTTTTTTAATGTTACCTGCTTTGTTCTGGAAGCTTGTGGCAACTTTCTTTCAATTTCTACTTAACAAAAATTGTGCTGGAGAAATGGATCAGCAGTTACAGGCTCTTGCTTTCCAAGCCTGCTGGCCAGGGTGTGATTCCCCATTACCCATGTAAAGCTAGGTGCACACAGTAGGGCGTGCATTTAGAGTTAGTTTGCAGTGGCAGAAGGCCCTGACATGCCCATACTCATTCTTTCTCTCTCCATTGTAGATTATTAAAAACATTTCATGAAATTTATCTTCATATTTTGTATATTTTATGTATTAGGCTTTGGTAGCCATTAGACCCTGGAGTCTGCAAACAATTGCTCAACTCTGGGAATCTCTCTTGAATTATTTTAATGTTAATTTTTATTATTTTCTCAACTCTTGATTGTTTTCTGGAACTCTTGTTGTTCATAAGGTGTCAGATAATTGCCTCTCCATTTCCTTCTCCTATCTCTTCCTCCTCCTCTTCCTCCTTCCTTTTTTGCTTACTCTTCTTCCCTCTTGTTTTTCTTAACTTGCCGAAATTTTTGTACTCCTAATTTGCAGATATTCTTTTGTTTTAGGAATGGCCCTATAGGGAGCTTGGTTGTTGTTTTTTTTTTTTTTTTTTTTTTTGATGTAGGTTCTCACTCTAGCTCAGGCCAACTGGCTGACCTACTGACCTGGAATTCACTATGTAGTCTCAGGGTGGCCTCAAACTCATGGTGATCCTCCTGCCTCTGCCTCCAGAGTGTTGGGATTAAAGGTGTGCACCACCATTGCTTGGCTTTTTTCTGGTTTTTTGAGGTAGGGTCTCACTGTAGCCCAGGCTGACCTGGAATTCACTGTGTAGTGTCAGGGTGGCCTCGAATTCATGGTGATCCTCCTACCTCTCTCTACCTCCTGAGTGTTGGGATTAAAGCCATGCACCACCGTGCCCGGCCCTGTTTTTTCTATATATATAGCTTTTATCTTTACTAAGATACTCTAAAAATATTTTTAAAAGTTTTAAAAATCTTTAATACTTTGTTTTCTTCCTTTTGCATTTATTTATTTATTTATTTCAATTTTAAACTTTGTCTTATTTTAGAAAGTATTTTCAAAATGCTTTACCCTTGACTGTTGCTCATAGTTCAGGGTAGGGAATGAAAAATGAACCTATAAGCATATGGGCTTGCGTTATGAACTCTGAGTGTGTCTATATGAGCTGCTGTTACGAACTTTTGAGTGAGTGTATATAGGCTGGTGTTATGAACTCTGAGTATGTATATATGGGCTGGCTTTATGAACTCTCACCACATGCCAGGATTTAGATTGTCCTTATAGGCTCAATAGAATTTTTGGTACTCTTTGAGTGAACCTGATGGGAACATCTCAGCTTTAAATCTCTGAGTCTCACAAATTTAAGCATATTGTACTGCCACTCTCAACTATGTCTTAGGTTTCCTAGGCTAGAAACCCTTTCTTATTTCTGTCCAGATGATAAGCCACCAGTTTTGGGTAGTGTGTTAATGGTGTTGGATTTGTCTCATTGGGTTTCCCATATCACTCATTTTTTAATTTTTTGTTTTTTCGAGGTAGGGCCTCACTTTAGCTCAAGCTGACCTGGAATTTAGTATGTATTCTCAGGGTGGCCTTGAACTCACAGCAATCCTCCTTCCTCTGTCTCCTGAGTGCTGGGATTAAAGGCATGTGCCACTACTCCCAGCTCATCGTATTAATAATTTCTTAATTGTTTTTATTTGAATTAAAAATTTGTCACTTGTTTTCTCCCTTGTTGTTCATTTTCTTTTGGATTAATAGCTTTTCAAGAAAGATCTTTTACTATAGCTAAAATAGGGTTTTCGAAAGTCAATTACTTGCATTTATTTGCCTCATCATTATTTCCTTGATTTTATTTTTTTTAATACTAACCCCCCCGTTGAGCCAGGATTCTAACTAAGGTAGTTGTTATTTAGAGGAGAAAATGCTGGATTCAAGGTAGGGTCTCACTCTAGCCCAGGCTGACCTGGATTTCACTATGTAGTCTCAGGGTGGCCTTGAACTCACGGTGATCCTCCTACCTTTCCTGAGTGCTGGGATTAAAGGCGTGCACCACCACACCCAGCCAATATCCTACCAGTGTGTGCCACTACAGCCGGCGTTTCTTTTATTTCATAATTTATTATTAGAAGATAATTTTTGCCGGGCATGGTGGTGCATGCCTTTAATCCCAGCACTTGGAAGGCAGAGGTAGGAGGATCACTGAGAGGTAGGGGTCACCCTGAGACTACATAGTTAACTCCAGGTCAGTCTGAGCTAGAGTGAAAGATGAGAGAGAGATGGCTTACTGGTTAAGGTGCTTACCTGCAAAGCCAAAGGACCCAGGTTCAATTTCTCAGGACCCATGTAAAGCCAGCTGCACAAGATGGCACATACATCTGTAATTTGTTTACAGTGATTAGAGGCCTTGGAGTGCCCATTCTTGTTCTCTTTGTCTGTCTCTCTCTCAAATAATAAAGGATATCTTCAGAGTTGAAAATGCTACTCTCATAATTTTTAACAACCGCTAGGATGCTAAACAATTCTTTATTATTTATTACTGCTTAATGAATGTTAAAGGTTCTTCATTTATTTAATTCTAGGATGAATAGAGTTCATTGAAATAAGGGTACACAATGCCGGGCATGGTGGTGCATGCCTTTAATCCCAGCACTTAGAAGGCAGAGGTAGAAGGATAGCCTAGAGTTCCAGGCCATCCTGAGATTATGTAATGCATTTCAGGTCAGCCTGGGCTAGAGCAAAACCCTATCTTGAAAACCCAGGAAAAAGTGGGGGGGTACACAAAGTAACAGATTTCCTTATCTCATGGGCCTTTTTTTTAAAAGCCATATATATTTTAAAATTAATTTACTTATTTATTTAAGAGAGAGGCAGAGAAAGAGGCAGATAGAGAGAGTGAGTATGGGCATGCCAGGACCACCTGCCATGGAAAACAAACTCCAGACACATGCACAACATTGTGCATCTGGCTTTATGTGGGTACTGGAGAATCAAATGCAGTCCATTAGGCTTTCTTTGCAAGCAAGTGCCTTTAACTGTTGAGCCAACTCTCAAGTCCTCTCATGGGTCTCTTTCTAATTTTAAGATCTATACCCATACTCCTCCATAAATACACATATATAAAAATTAGAATCTATAAGCTAGGATCCATATGTGAGAGAAAGTATATGGTATTTGTCTTTATGAGCCTGGGTTACTTTTTTAAATATATGTAACATTTTCCATTTCCATCTGTTTTCCAGGCTGACCTGTAATTCACTATGTAGTCTCAGGGTGGCCTAGAACTTACAGTGATCCTCCTACCTCTGCCTCCCCCAAGTGCTGGGATTAAAGGCGCACAACACCATGCTTGGCTTTTTTTGTTCATTTTTGTTTATTGATTTGGAAGTAGTGGAGGGGGGAGGGGAGAGGAGAGAGAGCGAGAGCGAGAGAGAGAGAGAAAATGGGCATACCAGGGCCTCCAGCCACTGCAAAGGAACTTCAGATGCATGTGCCCACTTGTGTTTACGTGGGTCCTGGGGAATCCAGCCTCGAACTGGGGTCCTTAGGATTCACAGGCAAGCACTTAAACGCTAAGCCTATGCCCCATGCCTGTCTTTTTTGAAGTTGATATTGACAGCTTCTATAAGTATAGACAATGAACCATGATAATTCCCGTTCCTCACCCCCATTGTTTCCCCATTAAATCCACCCTTCATTGAATCTCTTCTTTTGAATTAGTCTCTCTCCTGTTTTGATGTCATCATTTTCTTTTCCTTATACTATGCAGGTCTTATGTAGGTAGTATCAGATATTATGAGGTCATGAATGCCACAGTCACTTCATGTCTACAATACAGTATCTCTTCCCTCCTTTCTTTTGGCTTTTTTATTCTTTCCACCACCACTTCTACAGAGGTCATTGAGCCTGAAGGGTGTGATAGAGATGTCTCAGTGTTGAACACAACACTCTCACCATTTATTTATTTATTTATCTTTGTGGTGATAGGGTCTCTAGCACAGGCTGACCTGGAATTCATTATATAGTCACAAGCTAGCCTTGAACTCATAGTGATACTCCCACTTCTCTGAGTGGGATTAAAGGTATGCATCACCGCACCTGGCTTCTTTTTAGCACTTCGATGACTTCTGAGTCTCCTAGTGTCACCACCATTTGAAAAGATAAGCTTCTCTAACCAAAAGTGAGAGTGGCATTAATATATGGGCATAAACTTAAGTATCTAGAGAGCAGGTTGCTGGGCATGTATCTTCCTCCCACCTCTCCCAGGGCTTATGACCTTCCTAGCGTAGACTTTTGACTAGGTTTTCAGGACCAATCATGAATTTCCTCCTAGAGAAAGGGCCTCAAATCCAATCAGAGATCATCTTTTGAAATGATCATGTATGAAATTTTTGTCCTTCAGTCCACTACATGGTTTATTTCATGTATTGATTTGCACGTTTTAACTGTCCATGTATCTGTGCAATTAAAAATCCACTTCATGTGGGTGATTAATCTTTTTGCTGTGTTCCTGCATTCTATTTGCCGATATTTTGTGGAGAAATTTTGCATCTAAGTTATTGGTCTGTGGTGGTGTTCTTTTTCTTTTCTCCTTTGGTTGTGTATTGATCTGCTTTTTGTATCAGGGTAATAATGCTGGCTTCATCAAAGGAGCTTGGTAGTGTTACTTCCTTTTCTATATAAAGTAGTTTGAAAAGCATTGGTATTAGTTCTTCCGCAAAGATCTGGTAAATTTCACAGTGAATCCTTCTTGGCCTGGACATTTTTTATTTGGGAGATTAATTGCCTTTCTCCCCTTCCATGTTTAAGTGATTTATCTTATCCTGGCTTAATTTTGGGAGGTCTTAGATACTCTGTAAATTTATTTCTTTTACATTTTTCAATTTAGTAGATTTTTTTCTTTCTTTCTTTCTCTCTCTCTCTCTCTCTTTTTTTAACGAGGCACGGTCTCACTCTAGCCAAGGCTGACCTGGAATTCACTATATAGTCTCAGGCCTTGAACTCACGGTGATCCTCCTACCTCTGCCTCCCAAGTGCTAGGATTAAAGGCGTGTGCCACCACGCCTGGCTTAGTAGACTTTTTAAGGTATGTCATTTTCTGAATTTCACTAGTATCTCTTGTAATGCCTCTTTTTCATCTCTAGTAATTTAGGTCTTCTCTTTTGGTTAGTTGCAGTGAGGGTTCATCAATCTTGTTTATTAAGTCAAATAACCAGTGCTTCATTTCATTGATTCTTTGTATTGCTCTTTTGATTTTATTTCATTTCTTCCCTGACCTTCATTATTTCTTGTCTACTAAATTTTGGATTGGCTTGTAATTCTTTTTCCAAGGCCTTAAGGTACAGCATTAAGTTATTTATTTGTGACCTCTCTACTTTTACTTCGTTTAGGTACTTAAAAGTATAAATCCCTCAAGCTGGAGAGATGGTTTGGTGGTTAAAAGTTCTTGCTTGCAGACCTGACACCCTGAGTTCCACTTCCTAGTTCTCATGTAAAGCCAGAAACACAAAGTAGCACATGCATCTGGAGTTTATTTGCTATGGCAAAAGGCCCTTATGTACCCATTCTCTCTCTCTGTTTCAAATAAAGAAAGATATCTTAAAATATTAAGTCTCCCTCTGTGTTGGTTTGAGTCAGATGTCACCCATAAACTCATAAACTCATGTGTTCTGAATGCTAGGTTTCCCTGCTGGTGGCAGTTTGGGAATTGGAGCCTCCTGGAGTTGATGTTGAGGATGGGCTTATGGGGGTTATAGCCAGCTTCCTCTTGCTCTGGTGTTCGGCTCTACTTTCCTGCCGCTGTTGGCTAGGTGGTGACGTCCAGCTGTAATGGGTGTTTTGGAGTTTAGGAAAAGTCCATACCCTGAATTTGTGTCTGTTCTTAACAAAGAACTGGGGTAAAACAAGGCTAAAGAGGATAGTGTATTAAGTATTACATTTATTCAGGGAGGGAAAGGCTGCAAACTAAGGGAAGGGGGAATGGATACACCAATATGAGAGCCCATGTGAGAGTTGAATGTGGGCCAGGAAGAAACCTAAAAAGGGTTTTAGAAAGAGGTTAATGAGGAAATAGAGAAGAAAAGTGCAGAGAACTCCTGCCATGTGGAAGGCAGGAGGGGGTGGGAGTAAGAGTCAGGATTGAGATTCTCCCCCCAATTTCAGCCCAGACAGGCTGAGACAAAGGGACCTTACCAGAACAGGACCTGGAAGTTCAGGAGAGGCGAGAAACCAACAAGAGACCTTGTCCACCTGGCATGCATCTACTTAAAACCTTGTGGTGGTGGGCTTTACTTTTAGTCTGAGACTGAGAGAGCTGATTTGCCTGGTCTAGGGGCTGGCTCAACAGAAGCAAGGGCAGACCCACAGCATTCATGCTATTCACTTTTGGGGCCCAGTCACCCTAACTGCCTCAAAGCCTCTGCTCATGGCACATTTTCCTCTTCCATCATGGAGCTTCCCTTTGAGCCTGTAACCCACAATAACCCCTTTCCTCCTTCAAACTGCTTTTGGTTGGGTACTTTGTGCCAGCAGCATAAAGCTAACTGCAATACCCTCTTAGGACTGCCTTCATTCTATCTCAGGGATTTTTTTGTGCTATTTGTATTATCATTGGAGTCTAAATTTTTTATTTCCTTCTTAATTTCTTCAGTGACCCAATACTGTATTGTTTGATTTCTCTTGTTTAGAATCTGTTAATTTTTAGTTTTATTCCATTGTGATCACATAGAGTACAGGAATTATTTTAATTTTCCTGTGCTAAGGTTTGCCTTGAGCCAGGTATAATTGTGTACACCTTTAATCCCAGCACTCGAGAGGCAGAGGTAGGAGTATAGCTTGAGGTCAAGGCCAGGCCTAGACTACAAAGTGAATTCTAGGTCAGCCTGGGTTAGAGTGAGATCCTATCTTGAAAAATAAAAAAAAGAAAGAAAAGAAAAGTAAGAAAGATAGATTTGCTTTGTGCTCTAGTACATGAATTTTTTTTTAGAGGGAGTACCATGTGCTGCTGAACAGAACAGAATGTATATTTTGCAGCATTGGGAGGGAATGTTCCATAGATACCTGTTAGTTGTATTTGTTCTATAATGTCATTTAATCCAGATGTTTCTCTGTTTATTTTTTCCGTAACCTATCAGTTGGTGAGACTAGGGTATTGAAGTTGCCCTCTTACATTGTGTTTGGGTTATCTGGATTTTATTTTTTATTTATCTATTTTATTAGTTTTTTATTCTGTAAGTACAGGCAGTTTGGTACCATTATTAGGCTCATCCATGACCTACCCCTTCCCATTGGCCCCTCCTTGTTGAGGTATATGGGTCGTGCATTGTGGGGTTAGCCCACAGTTATTGGTATGATACATGTCTCTGTATATCATGACCCAACATGTGGCTCTGACATTCTTTCCGCCCCCTCTTCCACAAAATTTCCCTGAGCCATGTTGGGTTCATTTTTGGTCTGCTTCAATGATGAGGTGTTGAGGGCCTCTGGGGCTCTGGCTCTCTGATTTAGTAGACCCCCTAAGAAAATGAGGGAGAAAGGTAACTAATATATAGGAATTAGAGAGGTGAGAGAGAGGGAGGGAGAGGGAGGGAGGGAAGATGTAGAGGATTTAGGTTAGACTTGATCCTACCCTCTCCAGTGTCTTATAGTTCAGGTGTTTCCTGTAAGGGCTTGGTGAAAGTTCAGCCATTTGGTCTACCTTTTAGGAAGTAGAATTTTATGGTACCATTGCCGTTTGGGTCTAGATTAGTGTTTCCCACCCCTTCGATACCCTTCCCTCCCTCCCCATCCCTCCTAATGTCTAGTCCATGAAATGCTTGCTGGGTATGTAAGGTATCTTGGGTAGAGTCAGGTTAGGTGCTGTAGATGAGTGAGACTATGTGGCGACTTTTTTTCTGTAATTGGGTAAGTTCACTGAGAATGATCTGTTCCAGGTTCAACCATTTTTCCTCAAATTTCTTTGTGTCATTTTTTCTTACTGCTGTATAGAATTCCATTGTGTAGGTATACCACATCTTAGTTATCCATTCTTCTAGTGATGGACATCTGGATTGATTCCAGCTTTTAGCTGTTACGAATTGAGCCGCTACAAACATGGTTGAGCAAATCTCTCTGGCTTGTGGTTTGAAGGTTTTAGGGTAGATGCCCAGTAAGGGAATAACTGGGTCTGTTGGTATCTCTATAGTTAGCTTTTTCAGGAGTCTCCATATTGCTTTCCAAAGTGGTTGTACCATTCTACATTCCCACCAACAGTGGATGACCTCGCCAGCATTTATTTTTGTTTGATTTTTTGATGTTTGCTATTCTTATTGGGGTGTAGTGCTTGTTTAATAAAATTGGGTGTGATATGGGAAGCTAAGATTCATAGAACTGGTACCAGAGACTAAGTAGAGAATCAGTTTGTTTTCGTGCTGGTGTGGGCTCAGAGGAATCTATTCCAAAGCCTGGATTCTGATTCTTGGTGGTTTGGAGCATATATACCTTATCTTGAACTATTTCTTTTTAACTATTTATTTATTTGCAAGCAGAGAGAGAGAGACTGGGAGAAGAGAGACAGAATAGGCACCCCAGGGCCTCTAGCCATTGCAAATGAACTCAAGGTGCATGCACCCCCTTGTGCATCTAGCTTACCTGGGTACCAGAGCATCAAACCTGGGTCCTTTGGCTCTACAAGCAAGCACCTTAACTGCTAAGCCATCTCTCCAGCCCTTGGGCTAATTTTTATCATTGTTAATTCTCATAGCTCAAAGCCCCAGCCTAGTACCAGAGACCTTGAGTATGAAATAGGCAAATTTTACAGAAACAGAAAAAATGGTTAGTTAGCAGACAGGTGCCTGTACCTGTGCTGTGGAGATAAAAAGAAGCACAAAATGATTTACAGTAGGAGCTACAATCCGTATCATGGCCTCAAAGCAGTTCACAAACTACAGTGTAAGGGCTTCTCAGTTTCCACTTCCCAGTTTTCATCTCAGGTACACTCATTTTCATTACATATATGTTGAGAATTTTGTCTTGTTGGATTTTTCCTTTAATCAATATAAAGGGACCTTCTTTGTCTCTATTTTAACAGGGTTATGGGGGGTTCTGGAGAAGTTCTTGAACCCCAATCCCTGAGTTCATGTCTGTTTTCTAACCCAAGAATTGGATAAACAAGACTGAGAAAGATAGTTATTAAGCTGTTACATTTTATTTAGGAATATACGAGGGAGAGGGAAGATTCATGAACTGAGGAAGGGAAAATGGATACATGCACGTGGCCTGAGAACCCATGTGGGAAGTGAGCATGTGCCTAAAATATGAAGGGGGATTTAGAGAGTTCAAAAGTGAGAATGGAGGAAGGGACGAGTGAAAAGAGGGTACCAACACATGGTGTATCCTTATAAAACATGTTAATAATAATAAACACTTAAAAATGAGCAGAAAGTGCCAAGAGCTCTAGCCGTGTACAGGCAGAGAAACCAAGTGGGAGTAGGGTTGGCCTTCTAGGACCTGGAAGTTTGGGAGAGCCCAGGAGCCAGCTAAGAGGGGCCTGCCCACCTGGTGTCTACTTATAACCTTATTGTGGTGGGCCTTACCTTCAGGATCAGATGAGGCAGAGTGAGAGCTGATTGGTCTGGGCTAGGGACTGGCTCATAAAAAGGCCACGACTTCAAGTTTTGGGGCTGAGTTTAACCAATCACAATGCCAGGATCAGATTTAAATTCTAGGAAAGAGGAATTCCATCCCATGAGGGGCTCAGGTTGTTTATGGGAAAACAGGTATAGGGAACTTTTTTAGTCAAGAGATATGGAGAGGGAGATCCTTCTCTGATTTCTAGTGAAGTGGAGATTACAAGGGCAGACTTAAGAACATTTCTGCTTTTTGTGTTCTAGGACCCATTCCCGAAACTACTTAAGCTACTTGACTCGAAGTCTATCCTATTAGATGTTAGAATAGCAACACGTGCTTGTTTCTTTAGACCCATTTACTTATACCATTTTTGATCCTTTTACCCTAATATGTCTGTGCTTTTTGGAAAGGTGACTTGGGTGGAGGAAATGAAAATAAAGATCCTGCCTTTCAGTCCATTTTTCTAGTCTGTGTCTTGGTTGGGGCATTGAGACCATTGATTCTCAGAGTAATCATTGAAAGGTATATATTCTTGCCATTCTTGATTTTGTAGCACTCGATATTTTTTCTATGCCTCTGGCATTAACTATATTATTCAAGCACAGTTTCTTTGCTGTGGTCTCATGAATATGCCTTTCCTTCTTTCATCTGAAGGATCCCTTCATGTATTTTTTATTAAACTGGCTTAGTGGTCATGCATTCCTTTAGCCTTTTTTTTTTTTTTTTAAATCATGGCAAGTTCTTTTTTCCTTTATTTATAGGTAGCTTTGCAGTTGTTGTCTTTTAGCATGTTGGGTATCTCATTCCATGATCCTCTGGCTTTTAATGTGTATGTATCTGTGGTTGCTCTGATGAGTTTGTCTTTATAAGTGACTTAGGTACTGTTACTGCTTTCAGTATATGTTCTTTTGTCAGTGTCTTCAACCTCAGGTGTTCTGTTGGTGAGGCTTTCTGTGGTGATTTTATTTGTCTTACTGTGTTGTTCATTTTCAGTATTTCAGATTGGTTTTTCTTTAGTATTTCTATTCACTGACTTGTATTTTATATTGACCCCCTTATTTTATTAAGTTTATTTCCTGTTTTCTTAGGATTCTTTCAGGAGTGTTTTATTCTTTGAGTTCTTTGATTTCTTTTGAGAATGATTATAAACATTCTTTTGAATTCTCTGGCATTGTATCTAGTTCAGTCTCACTGGAGGTCATTACTCTTGGATTTATTTGTACTTGGATGTGTTCTGTCACCTTGATTTTGTGTGTTGGATCTCGGGTTATTTTATTGCTTGTTTTCTGTTTTTCAGTGTTTCTCTTAGATGTGTAAATCAGTAGTTATATCTTCAGGGCAGGTCAGGGTGCCAGATTTGGCCGATGTATTATTGCCAAAGTAACAGCAGGTGTGACCCATGCTGGTAGATACACCCTCTGGGCAAATGACTTAGTAGTGAGTTAACATTGTTCTTTTTGACTTCAGTTAGTGCTGGTGAGTAAACAAATACTGTCGCTATGAAGTATGCTAGGGTTTTGCTTACTCAGACTGGGAGCAATGTAGTATGAGTTGGTGTGAGGACAACTGTTAATTTTGAAAAAGATTGGTATGGCACAAATATCTGGGAGGTTTCATTTTTTAATTCATTTTTTTGAGAGAAAGAACAGGGGAGGGAGACAATGGGTGCACCAGGGCCTTCAGCCACTGAAAATGAAGTACAGACTTACATACCGCCTTGTGCCTCTGGCTTACATGTGTCCTGGGGAATCAAACCTTGGGTCCTTTGGCTTTCCAGGCATGTGTCTTAACCACTAAGCCATCCCTCCAGCCCTCTGCAGATTTTAGAGGTTGTTGAAGCTATGGAAGGTTGTAGTTATGGATTGTGAAGAAGAGGTGATCAGAAGGAGAGAATGTCAAAAAGAGCTTGGAAAGAGGCAGGAAGAAAGTATATGAGGTATGTGGGAAGAGTAATAGAGAGATCCTAATAGTAGGTTGGGTGTAGAAAAATAATGAACAGCCGGGCGCGGTGGCGCACGCCTTTAATCCCAGCACTTGGGAGGCAGAGGTAGGAGGATCGCCATGAGTTCGAGGCCACCCTGAGACTACAGAGTTAATTCCAGGTCAGCCTGGACCAGAGTGAGACCCTACCTCGAAAAACCAAAAAAAAAAAAAAAAAAAAAAAAAAAAAATAATGAACAAATCTAAAATCCAACTGAGCAATATATAAAACACCTGGAATGCATGAGGGAGGTTTTTTGTTTTTTTTTTTTTGTTTTTTAAATAGATCCTAAGCTTAGAATTGTGGTCCATGACATTAATCCCGTTACTGGGGGAGGCTGCTGAAAGTAACCTGCAGGAGCTAAAAACAGGCCTGGGCTATAGTCAGTCTGGCTAGAGTAAGACCCTGCTTAAAAAAAAAAAAAAAAAAAAAAAAAAAACACTACTTGGAATTTTAATTCCCGCTCCCCCTCCGGATTTATTTTTCATTAACAACCAGTTCATATTGCCACAGTAAAAGCCAGCCCAATAACCCTTTGGGGTGAGTCCTCTCCTAAGCTGAGTTGGGAAGCTGGTTCATCTTTGTTGCACTGTGAGTTCCTCTCTGTTGGTTAGGTGGATCAGCCCTTAGGATCAATCTGCTGCTTTTGTGGATTCCGGGTAGGGGAGGCATAGTGCTGGTGTATGGGAGAAGGAAGGGGGAAAGTTGTGGGGTGCTGTCTGGAGGTGTTCTAGAGCTGCTCAGCTGGTCCCTACTGTCTCTTCCTGCAGGTTCTTTTTTAAAAAAATATTTATTATTTGTTTATTTGGGGGGAGGAGGCAGATAGAATGGGCAACCCAGGGCCTCGTAGCCACTGCAAACAAATTCCAAATGTATGTGCCACCTTGTGTATCTTGCCTTATTGTGGGTATTGAGGAATCAAACCTGAGTTCTTAGGTTTTGCAAGCAAGCGCCTTAACTTCTAAGCCATCTGTCCTCCCCAGTCCTGCAGGTTCTTTTGATTATTCTGGTGTGAGTGTTAAGAATCTCTTGCCAGTAGTTTCTAGTGCTCTTACTGACTCTGGAAGGGAGGCTTTAGGAGAAACACTTCCTGGTGGCCTTAACTGGAAGCTTGATCCTTGCTGATTGCTGGCAGCTCCCTTTTGCTTCTCTGTAAGGGGGTTGGGGGTATCTTTCCTAGCTTATACAGTTTGACTTTTCTCAAAGGAGAGTTTATTGTGTGCAGGTTTCTTCAGTGAAGTTTTTGTTGTGTCATTTAATGGAAATTTTGTTCTGTCTTATGGATGTTTGGTCTCCTGGATGTGTCCCAGACTTCTTGGAAGTTTTAGTCATGCTCATTAATGTATTTTCCTCACACATGTCTCTATTACTTTCTCAGCCATGTTCTACCTTCCTGAGGTGGAACCATCTTTCGTATAGCTTTGTTTGTTCATTATGGTTTTAGCCGTATCATTTAGATGATTGGTAGATTCCTTTCCAAAATTTCTGTTTGGTTCTTTTTCTGCATTTCAGTTTTCTTGCTGAATTTTTTTCAATGGATTAATTTTTTTTTTCTGCATACTACTGATTCCATCATCCACATTGGTAGTTTTTTAAAATTTTTTTGTTTATTTTTATTTATTTATTTGAGAGCAACAGACAGAGAAAGCGGCGGGCGGTGGGGGGGGGGGGGAGGCAGGGAGGGAGAGAGAATGAGCGTGCCAGGGCTTCCAGCCACTGCAAATGAACTCCATACGTGTGCACTCTCTTGGGCATCTAACTAATGTGGGACCGGGGTCCTTAGGCTTCACAGGCAAGTGCTTACCTGCTAAGCCATCTCTTCAGCCCCACATTGGTAGTTTTATTGTCTTAAGTGTTGAATCGATTCTGTAACTCCTATGTCCATGTCATGAATTAAAATCTGCATGCTCCCTTCTCTCTTCTTGCTTCTCTTCTCCCCTGCCCTTTTCTACTCATTCTTCCTCTTCTTTCTTTCCTTTTCCTCCCTCTTTCCTCCCTCCCCCTTTCCTGCTAGGTTTAGTGAAAGAGAGCAAGAAGAGTAGAGCAAAGGTGGAGCCTCCTCTGAGATTTCTATCTTAAAATACAACCAATTACATGTATGTAAAAATAAAGACTTAAAAATGTAGAGCAATACAGTGGATAGAAGGCATGTTCTTAATACTTCTAGTTAGCCAATGGCCCACTCTCTGCCTTCACCTTCATTCTTGTCTGTCATGTTACTTAAGAAAGATTTGTGGTCAACTTCTTGCACTCTGTGCAGCTCCTCCCTGCTCTGGCCTCTATGGAGGTGTTCAGAACGAGTCTGCTTCAGACACCTTCACCAGCCTTCCCTGGCTGTCTCCTGTGTGCAGCTGGGGCTCTTGCACCCGTACGGATGCTGCATTGTGTTCCACATTTTGCATATTCTTCCTGGGATCAGTAGTGGGGCTCTGGGGATCTTGTGCAGTGCAGATTTCTCAATGTTTTAGGGTCTCTTGCCATTTCTCAGGAGCACTGTTCCCCTGGAGTGCTTCCTGTAGTCTAGTTACATGCCACTCCAGGTGGTAATGGGGAAAGGAACTGTGGTTGTTGGAAATCTCTTTCAGATTCCCTTACCCTTTTCTAGTGCATTTCTGTGCGGTTCACTTTCCTGCCTTGCTGTTGAGCAGCAGTGCGAGCTGCTCTTTGAGGTTCTGAGTCTTCAGCACTTCTCTGGTGGGATCCAGCACAGTGAACAGTATTTGGTGTGGCTGGGTGTGCTGGCTAGCTTCTTGGTGGGAAAGATCCCACCTAGTTTTACTGGTGTTTTCTTTTTCTTTTTTTTTTCTCCATGGGTGGCTTTTTATCTTGATTTTCTTATACTAAAACTTCTGGTCTCACAATGCTGTTTCTGATCTGACAGTTTCCCAGAATCTATTTTGTTGGTTTTGAAGTTCAAGGTTTTAATTTTTATTCTTTATTTGAGAGAGAGAGGGAAAGAATGAGCATGCCAGGACCTCCAGTCATTGCAGACAAACTCCAGATGCATGCTGTGCCTTTTATATCTGGCTTACGTGGATTCTGGGGAATTGAACCTGGGTCCTTTGGCTTTTCAGGAAAGTACTTTAAAACACTAAGCCATCTTTCCAGCCCTCAGAGTTTTAAGTTACCTAAATGTTGAAATTAAACTTTGTTTAGTTTAGAAATATACACCTGAACATGTGGTAACAGTTCCTAATCCACTAAATCATCTTAAAGTCACAGAGCACTTCCTGAATGCTCACATATCATGCCAAGTCCTGAGGAAAGTAGAAGGGTCCCAAGATGAGGATGACTGATTTATTTTCCTTTGGGACAGCTGTGTGTGGAGCAGTGCTGTCCTGACTTATTTAGTGTTAGACAGGCACAGCCATGGACACAGCTTCATAGTTTGAATTTTAGTTCAGGAGGTGTTTTCTATTTAGTGATTTTTATTTACTTTTATTTTTTATTATTAGTTTAGAGATTTTTTTATTTATTTGCAAGCAGAGAGAGAGAGGGAAGAGAGTGAGAGACAGAGGGGTGCACCAGGGCCTTACTGCAAACGAGCTCCAGATGCATGCACCACTGTGCATCTGGCTTTACATGAGTATGGGGGGATCGAGCTGGGTTGGTAGACTTTGTAGGCAAGTGCCTTAATCGCAGAGTCATGTCTCTAAATTTTTTTTTTTTTCCTTTTAATAAAAGTCTGTCTTTTTATGTTGTGCTTGTCCTTCTCCTAGAGAGTTTTTCAAGCTAGGACATAACTGTGGTGATCATTGTTAATGGAGTTTCAGATTTTTCTCTATTGTTTATATTTTTTGCATTACTTTTTTTTTTTTTTTAAAGATTTGGCAATCTGTGTTTTAGTAGACAGGTATATACTTTGTTTCTTAGGACTATCTTGAATGCTAAAATGGTAATGTAAGGGAAACACATTGAAAAAGGAATTGGAAATATTTTGACATATCTTGAAACATAGCTGATCTTAGGTGGTTTGAGTTAAGATTTTATTGGCATTTGAACTACTTAGTTTTGTACAATTAGAAATACTTAATCTTTAAAAATTTATTGTTAGCTGGGCGTGTTAGCACATGCCTTTAATCCCAACACCTGGGAGGCAGATGTAGGGGGACCACTGTGAGTTCTAGGCCAGCCTGGGCTAGAGTGAAACCCTACCTTGAAAATATCCCCTCCCCCAAAAAAGAAAAGAAAAAATACATGTAATGTTAAAGGAAGTTTACTTTACTTTGACTTCCATATTTTATTCCTTATGAGAAAGAGGCATAATAAATGCATTTCTTTTAAATTATAATACCAGCCTGAATTGTGTACAGGTTTCCTTCTGCCAGAATTCAAAGAACTTTGATAGATACATACGTGTGTGTGTGTGTGTTTGTGTGTATGTATATGTATATGTGTGTGTGTGTGTGTGTGTATATACACACATGTGTATATATATATATATATATATATATATATATATATATATATATATACACATGTGTGTGTATATATACATATACCCACACACACATAAACATATTACGCTATACATATATTGATCGTTAGTAACAGTCAAAGATTTTTTTGTTGAGATGATTAAATAAGTTTCATAGCTTAGAATAAAGAAGTGATATATTCTAAAGTTGCTGAAATAAACGCACATGGTAAATAGCTAAGTTATTTTTATTTCTTTTCCTCTGTAATAGAACCAGTGAGAAGTCTGCGACAGAGCACTATTGCCAAGCGCTCAAATGTAGCACCACTGAATAGCACAAAGAAAGCATCTGGGAAGACTGTGTCTGCCCTCAAAGCAGGTGGGAAACCATCAGAAAGGTGCCAGGTACAAGAAGAGGCTTGTCCACCATTAAAACCTGACGGCTGCAAAGAGAGCAGAAGGAGTAGTCGACACAGCGAACAAATGCAAGTGGCACCAGAAGTGCCAGTATCATCTTGTCTTGAAATGAAGGAGGAAGCCGGGTTAGATCCCAAGCATAAGTGCAGTACCCAGGAAGAGGCAAATGTGCCCCCACATGAATTAACCTGTCCACTTCTTTCAGAGACTTGTGTTAGTATTGAAGATAAGAAAAGTGAGCCTGGAATGGAATGTGAGACTGTTAGTAGTCCTGTGTGTAAGTTTCCAGATAAAGAAGATGACCAGAATGATATCAGTTCAGGTAAAACAGATGACACTATTGAAGACAGGACAGAAAAGGCAGAATTTGAACAAGAATCAGAGGAGATAAAATTACCCCATGAAGGTGTACACATTATTCCAGAACTTGAATCTTCTGGTATAGCTGATGATTCTGCTTGCACAAGTTCAAAGACAGAGAAAATGCTGACAGAGTTGTCTGGTTCACTGGAGGAAGGTGCTGAATATCATGCGGAATTGAAGAATACCATGGATATTATTGATAATACTGAGAACTCCCTTCCAAGCAATAAGGTTGAAGTCCAAGGGCACTGTGAAGACATCAAGTTGCATGGTACACCATTACAGAGCACTGAGCTTAATCAGTCCCCTTTAGAGATGGCTGGTGATTGTTCTTTTGAGCCAGAAATGAATGTGTTAGGACATACTGTTTGTGATGTGCCTGACCAGAATTCAAAGCAGTTGAATATTATTCAAAGTGCAAAAGTGGAATCTCATGAAATACCAAACCTTCAGGAGGATAGAACCAACTTAGAGCCCCAAAACATAAAATCAAAACATACAAAACCTGTAAGTCATTCTAAGCAAAACATGACCACAGAGACTCCAAAGAAAACTGCTGTAACAAAGCATGAAGTAGTTCATAACAAAGCTAAAGTTCATGCCAAAAGTGTGAAACGAAATGCAGATGAAGCAGAATCGCACCAGAATTTCCATAGGCCAGTCAAAGTGAGGAAAAAACAAGCTGATAAGGCTTCAAAGGGTCAGAGTTGTAATTCTGGAGTTAAATCTGTGAAAAGCCAAGCTCCTCCTGTGTTGAAAAAAACATTGCAGGATCAAAACTTAGTGCAAATTTCTAAACCTTTAACTCACTCTTCTAGTGATAAATTACATGGCCCTTCCAGCTCCTCTAGGGAGCCTCATCATTCCCCACAAACTGGGCAGAAACCATGCCATAAGCCTCAGCAGCAGCCCCCAGCTGTGAAGACCACTGGTCCTGTGAAAGATGAGCATGAGCACCCAGGCACTGAGCATTTGAAGGAAGAGGATAAAAAACTTAAAAGACCTGAGAGAAACCTACAGCCTCGCCAAAGGAGAAGCAGCAGAAGTTTTTCTTTGGATGAGCCACCATTGTTCATTCCAGACAACATCGCTTCTGTAAAAAAAGAAGGATCAGATCCTAGCTCCTCGCTGGAAAACAAACATATGTGGACTCCCAGCAAACAGTGTGGGTTTTGCCGAAAACCACATGGCAACAGGTGTGTGCGTGCGTGTATGTGTGAGTGATGGTGGATCTTGAAAAGAAACTTTTTGAAGAGTTGGGTAGCATTAGTAGTACGTGAGAACTTTTCATATTAAAAAATGTAAGACTTCCAAAAACTCTGCCCCAGCCCCTGATAAAAGAAATGTGAAGCCAATGACTATACAACTATATCCTAAGTTATTTTAAAAAGCAGTCTGACCAATAACTAATATACATGAAAATACTTTGTCTTTCTAGCCAGTTAGAAACATTTTTTGGATTTCTAAAAAATTATACACATTAACAGCCCAATACTGTCCTCTCAATACTATCAAACTTTCCCTTGGAATGAAAATTTATAACTTCAGCAACTGGAGGATGACATAGCTGGATTTTGTACACAGTAGGGAGTAGAGTAAAAGCATTCATTTGTTTACAGAGTTCAAGAGTTTCATATGAGTTACTTTCTTTACACTTTTAGACTTGATTTTACCACTGCCTTTTATTGTAGAGGCAACTCTTTTGTAGTTTATGATACTGCTTCCCACCCCAATACATTCTTTCATTTGGTAGCTTTAAAAAAAATAATTTGAGCTGAGCATGGTAGCACACACCTTTAATCCCAGTACTAGGGGAGACAGAGGTAGGAGGATCACAGTGAGTTCGAGGCCACCATGATACTAGAGTGAATTCCAGGTCAGCCTGAGCTAGAGTGAGACCCTACCTTAGAAAAACAAAAAAACAAAAACAAAAACAAATTTAGCAAGAGAAAGAAGCAGAGAGAAATAGAGAGGGCATTCCAGGGCCTCTAGCCACTGCAAATGAACTCCAGGTGTATGTGCCACCTTGTGCATCTGCTTACATGGATTCTGCGGAGTCAAGCCTAGGTCCTTAGGCTTCTCAGGCAAGTACCTTAACTGCTAAGCCATCTCTGTAGCCCCATAACGTACTTTTAAAAGTAGGATTACTATATAACAAAGGACATTCTGGTTATTTTTTAATTTTTTATTTATTTGAGAGTGACAGACAGAGAAAGAGGGAGGGAGGGAGGGAGGGAGGGAGGGAGGGAGGGAGGGAGGGAGGGAAGGAGGGAGAGAATGGGCACGCCAGGGCTTCCAGCCACTGCAAATGAACTCCAGATGCGTGTGCCCCCTTGTCCATCTGGCTAACGTGGGTCCTGGGGAAATCGAGCTTCGAACCGGGGTCCTTAGGCTTCACAGGCAAGCACTTAACCGCTAAGCCATCTCTCCAGCCCAGACATTCTGGTTATTAAATTTTGTGTCTATTAGAGTGAATATGATGTTTCATTTGCCCTACTCACTTGCTCTTTGTGTCTTTCCTTTTTTTTTTTTTTTTGGCTTTTCGAGGTAGCATCTCACTCTAGCCCAGGCTGACCTGGAATTCACTATGTAGTCTCTGGCTGGCCTTGAGCTCACAGTGATCTTCCTACCTCTGCCTCCAGAGTGCTGGGATTAAAGGTGTGCGCCACCAGTCTGGCTTGTGTCTTTCTTTTTAAATGTTAAATGTAGCCTACGGAGATAACTAAAGATTGAATGGTGCTCCTGTGTGTCTTCTTAACACAATCCATCTTTTAAATCTTGTTAGATAGAGTCTTCTTAAATTGATGATACTGACATGCTGTCAGAGAAAGTAAACTTGGGCACAGAATTGGGAGCATGTGAAAGTAGTTGCCTAGGGTCTATCATGATGACCATTTCATTAACAGCAACAGTTAGTTTCATAAAATAGAGATTAGGTGCTAGTTTCATTTTAAGAAAGATTTTTAACTGAATGCTCCTTTTTAGTGTATTGAATAAAATCTAGAATTTCTTTGCCTTAGTTGGAAAAATAACCTGGAATGTCATTGAGGCTCACCTTGTGCATTTGACCTGGGTAATATATAACAACATTGGAAATAATTATTATTTTGAGGTAGGTTCTCACTCTGACCCAGGCTGACCTAGAATTCACTATGTAGTTTCAGGGTGGCCTTGAACTCAGTGAACCTCCTACCTCAGCCTCCTGAGTGCTGAGATTAAGGGCATGTGCCACCATACCTGGCCCGTCTCTTTTTGAAGTAATTTTTCAGATTATTCTAGTAATCTTTTATAGTCTTGTGAATAAAGAAGCCTAAGTACTTAGTGATATTTTGCTTTACATATTAACCTCAGTGGACTTAGTTACATTATGCTTGCCAGCACTGGGTTTACTTAAAATACACTTTTCAGTTTGATTTTCTAGTTTTAATTCACATATAATATGATTTATTAGAAAAGTATATGGAAAGAATTTTAATTCTCTTAGGTTTTATGTACTGGTCACATTGGAAAGTTGTTATAATAAGACAGTTATTCAGTAATTTACCCATATTTTAGCTAGAGTTAGTTTCCTTGTGTGTCTAGTTGGGTATTATGTTTTATAATAAAATCTTCACAGAATAGCCTATTGTGATGCATGATCTTCAGTAACTTCTATACTTATCCAGAAGACAGTAGATGTTTTTTAACATGGGTTATATATTTTTCCATTTATTTATTTATTTTTACTCAGCTGTATATTGTTTTGATTTAGCTTTATACCAAAACTATTTGATGTGCTTAAATGAAACTTCAGTCCTTACTTGGGTTTGGATAAATATTAGTTCTGAACATGTGCCAAAGCTAAGAGATGTCACCTTAGTATTGTCTTTTCTTTCTTTCTCTCTTTTTTTTTTTTTCAAGGTAGGGTCTCACTCTGGTCCAGGCTGACCTGGAATTAACTATGTAGTCTCAGGATGGCCTCGAACTCATGGCAATCCTCCTACCTCTGCCTCCCAAGTGCTGGGATTAAAGGTATGCACCACCACATCCCGCAGTCTTTTCATACTAAACCTTATAATTTAAATCTTCATTTGTCCAGAAAGTTGTACTTTCTTGACCCAAGTTGTGGATTAGTACATTGCATAAAATTTTCAAATTTTCTTAGGAAAATAAATTCATAGCTTTATATATTCAGGCAATATATAATTCTGAGAAGGAAATTCTTTTTTAGAATAAATAAATCTGGATTTTCTTGGGGTTTCAAGAAGATATATATAGGGCTGGAGAGATGGCTTAGCGGTTAAGCGCTTGCCTGTGAAGCCTAAGGACCCCGGTTCGAGGCTCGGTTCCCCAGGTCCCACGTTAGCCAGATGCACAGGGGGGCGCACGTGTCTGGAGTTCGTTTGCAGTGGCTGGAAGCCCTGGCGCGCCCATTCTCTCTCTCTCCCTCTATCTGTCTTTCTCTCTGTGTCTGTCGCTCTCAAATAAATAAATAAAAAATTTAAAAAAAAAAGAAGATATATATAATTTTTTTCAATAGCTTAGGTTGATTATAACATGATTTAGTGGTTATGGGAGAATAGAAACCTTTCATCTTAGAAGAGAGAGTATATATGTGTCACAATAACATCGTCTGGGCTGTCACTTAACGCACCAGAACTAAAGGGGCCATCTTTTAATATTTTCCATCTTAATGAATTAATGGAGAGTTGTCTCTTGTTTACTTTGAAGAAAACTGAAATTTTCTAGGACTTATACCAAAACAATAAAATAAAATAAAAATGAAGGGTAGAATTAGTTTTTACTCATAATTGTTTATTAGCACAGTAGAAAACAGACACTGCTGACTTCTTCCAGGTGATGAATTCAGACTGATTCTAAGCTCTACATAGCACTGGTTTTAAAGTCAAAAGATTTAGGATATAGGCTATGATATTTTTCTTAAATAATTTTTTTGTGAGAAATGAAAGGATAAGTTCAAAAATCAGAGAGCCATTTTTGGCTATTCCCATTGCTCTTACTACTGTGTTCTTTCTCTTCCTCCTTCCCTTCCTTTTCCTGACCTTATCTTAAAAATTAAGTTTTTTTTTTTCTCCTCTAAGGTAGGGTCTCACTCTAGCCCAGGCTGACCTTGAATTCACTATATAGTCCCAGGGTGGCCTTGAATTCGTGTCTATCCTCTTACCTCTGCCTCCTAAGTGCTGGGATTAAAGGTGTACACCACCATGCCTGGCAAAAATTACAGTTTCTAAAGTTCATGGCATTTCTAAGTTTTGACATAAAACATAATTGATACAGTTGTGAGTTATCAGTTCTGTATTACAGCAGATTATATATTCACCCATGGCATAGGAAGTTTTATCTGTCACTTTTGTTGAATTTTTTTTTTTTTTTTAATCCCTTGTACTTTTATTTCCATGTATTTTTATGCTGAATTTACTCCTGTGCCATAAGTTTTTGTTTCTGGGATATCTTTTTCTTTTGTGCAACCTTCTCTTCTGCTTTAGGAACAATCTGTTCTTTTTCAGTGACGGTTATCTCAGTGTGGCAGGGAAAGCTCATGTAAGTGTTAATCCAACCGTGAGCTCTGTGAGTACGGCAGCTTCATCTGGATATGTTCAATGACCAGAGCATCCACATCTAAACCCTTATGTTCAGCACTACTCTCTGTATTTTAAAGCATGTGCAGCAGAAATTCAGCACTCTTGGGGCCACTGACCTTGTGTCCAACCCCACTGTTTAGCCTGGGCACTCTTACCAACTCCACCATTGTATCACTGGAATGGCACACACTGCTTCTTTAAAGTGACATCTTTCATATACTTGGTGGCTTTTCAGATATGCATATCCTTGATGGCCTGGGCAGTTTCACAGGTGTTCTTAAAGTGAACACGAAGATTTGAATCCCTTGATTTGCATGATTTTTGTGGTTTTATGGGTCAAGAAAGTAGTGAATCAAACCTCAGACTGCTGACAGGAAGAGCTTTTGTTGAATTTTTTAAAAAATATTTTTATTTATTTGAGAGAAATGGCGGGGGGAGAGAATAGGGGCACCAGGGCCTCCAGCCATTACAAATGAACTCGATGCTTGCACCTCCTCGTGCATCTGGCTTACATGGGTCCTGGGGAATTGAACCTGGGTCCTTTGGCTTTGCAGGCAAGTGCCTGAACGTCTAAGAATTTTTAAAGAAAAGTTACTTAGCTGATTCTTTTTCAAACCTAAAATCTGAACTCTTAAAGATAGCAACTTCATATGACAAGAGACTGGAGGTTTGTTTTTCAGAGCCTCTTGTTTGAGTGGAGATATTTCCCAGATAAGCTTGATATGAGGCATGATGATGTAATTACTATATAAATTTCTGACCATAAAGGCAGAGTATACCTCCCTAGTTAAGTCAGATGCATGTTTGAAAACAGTATAAGCCATAGAATTTGACATTTTAGATTGGACTTGGGATAAAAACATTGTCTTATTGAAACCTGAAAAGACTTGATCATTGGCTTTCTTTCAGTATCTCAAATCTTTTCATATTAGAAGTTGGTTTCAAGAAATTGTTTTGCTCATAAAAGCAGATACAGAGTCTACAGAGAAATATTTTTCATCACTAAACAGATCTGTATCTTGCCCATAAAGGGTTAGGGAGCATGGCAGAAGAGGGGGTGGAAAGATTGTAAGAGCTTGAAGGTGGGTGGGAATGACCTGAGGCACTGTTATCCCCAACTCTGCAGAGACTAAATGAGGCCTCTTTGTCCTCACAGTAAATACCAATACTCTCACTTAAGACCCTCAGCAGAATTGGGGCAGGTGAGGGGCATCTGTGGGTGCAACCTTTTTATTATAAAAACCAATAATTTCTATTAAAGTTAAAAAAATTTCTTTGACCTTGTGACCAGAAGGGAAGAGCATTAAAGTAAATATTGTCTTAGAACTGCACCTACCCAGTGGACTGGAGTGTCTACATTATAATGCACACAAGGAAGAAAGTTGGCTCTGGGGAGTGAGATATGAGATACTGCTATGACTAAGACATTCCCAGAGAGTGGCCTGTTCTGGGCTCTAGCATGGAACCAGAACCTCTATCATTCAAAGTTGGCTGTGACACCTTGGTTATTATTCTATATTACCTGGTAGTAGTATTATATAATACCTGGTAATAACCAGGTATTTCTGCTTTCTATTAGATTACAAGTTTTTAAAAGAAGTTAGAAGGTTTTTGTTTGTTTTTTGAGGTAGGGTCTCACTGTAGCCCAGCCTGACCTGGAATTCACTGTATAGTCTCAGATGGCCTCAATTCAAAGCTATTACCTACCTCTGCCACCCAAGTGCTGGGATTAAAGGCATGCACCACTATATCTGGCTTGTATTGGAGGTTTTGGGTGACTCTACAACTAGAAAATTAGCGCCACATAATCTCTTTAAGTGATTAGAACATCCCTAAATCTTTCTAACACCCTGAATTGCTAGTGCAAAAGATACAAGAAGTGGAACACACATATTTGAAGTGAGCTGTGTAGTTTTCCTTATACAAGTAGTTTCAAATATCAACCCTGACCTTGACTTACTGATTTATAATATTTCTTAGCTAAAGTGTAATAAGGAAAAAGATTTGGTCAGGAGATTAGAATAAAAGTCCAACCTGAATATGTGTACCTTCTTGTTACCATAGAGTATTGATCTTTATTTGGGGAAATGAATTTATTATCTAAGCACATGGGCATTACTAAGAAAGCCCTTCATAGCCAAAAGTAAATAAAAAGATTCTTCACTCAAGTCAACACGACACTAAGAGCATGGCTTTGCATTTTTTTACCGAAATGTAGGAAACTTAGCCTAGGTTTAAAAGAACATTTTCACAGGATATTCTTTGCAAGCTGCTCCATGTCTGTATTATGGAGGGGGTTGATGGCAAGCATTCAGAGTATCAGATTATGAACCACAGTCAAGTCTCCAGACAGCAGTTTTCTTTTTCTTTTGGTTTTTCTAGATGTCTCAGGTACCCCAGGCTGACCTGGAATTCACTATGTAGTCTTAGGGTGGCCTTGAACTCACAGTGATCCTCCTACTTCTGCCTCCCAAGTGCTGGGAGTAAAGGCATACACAACCAAGCCCAGCTCAGACAGCAATTTCCAACATCACTGTTTTCTCCTCCTAGGTTTATGGTTGGCTGTGGCCGATGTGATGACTGGTTTCATGGTGATTGTGTTGGTCTGAGTCTTTCTCAAGCACAGCAGATGGCAGAGGAAGACAAAGAGTATGTGTGTGTAAGGTGCTGTGCTGAAGAAGATAAAAGGACGGAAATGGTAGACACCGACATTTTGGAAAGCCAAACTGCAGGTGAAGGTGACGTCCATAGTGAAGAGAGAACAGCGGGATGTGAAAGGCTTGCATTACCAAAGCACATGGTGGTGGCAGACAAAACCAAGTCTATGGATGATGCAGTCAAGCATAAAGTCAAAGTTTTAAAACGGGTAAGCCTTTCCTAGTATGTTTTATATATTGTGCTTTGTGTGGTGGTAACAGGGTGTTTTAGGTTTCCATGTTCCAGTGTACATTTTTGTAAGCATGAATTGATTTTAAAATGTTTGATAATTTTGATGAAAGCAGATAATGACAACTGTAGAACATGTTCTTAGAATCTTGTGCAATTTCTAGGTTGTAGTTTTGTACTTGAATTTTCTCTTGAAGACTCTAAATTATGTTTGTTAAATTTTAAAAAGTTTTAAATCTATGCATACCTTCTATTTCTTTTCTTTTTAAAAAATATTTTTATTTATTTGACAATGAGAGAAAGAGAGAGAATGAATATGGGTGCACCAGGACCTCCAGCTACTGCAAACAAACTCCAGGTGCATGTGCCACCTTGTGCATCTGGCTAACGTGGTGGGTCCTAGGGAGTAGAAATGAAGTTCTTTGGCTTTGCAGGCAAACACCTTAACTACTAAGTCATCTATCTCTCCAGCCCTACTATTTCTTTTTTGAAAGATTTATTTTTATTTTTTATTTATTAGAGATGGAGGGAGAGAAAAAGCTAGACAGAGAGAATGTGTATACTAGGGTCTTTAGCCACTGCAAACAAACTCCAGACCCATGCACTACCATGTGCACCTGACTTATGTGGGACCTGGAGAATTGAACCTGGGTCCTTAAGCGTCACAGCATGTGCCTTAACAGATAAACCATCTCTCCAACTGCATACCTGCTATTTCTAACCACATAGCATTATTTCTGTTTTCTGATAGAAAAAAATGTGTTTTAGCATTTGTTCCATATTTGTTAGTTCTCATGTCCTACTTTTTCTCTTTGAATGTGAACTTTTAAAAGTTGTTTTCTCTGGACTTAAACTTTTTTTTTTCTTTTTCGAGGTAGGATTTCACTCGAGCTCAGGCTGATCTGGGAATGTCTGTAGTCTCAGAGTGGCCTTGAACTCATGGCAATCCTCCTACCTCTGCCTCCCAAGTGCTGGGATTAAAGGTGTGTGCCACCACGCCTGGATGGACTTCAACTTTTTTTGTTTGTTTCTTTTTCTCAAGGTAGGGTCTCACTCTAGCTCAGGCTGACTTGGAATTCACTATGTAGTCTCAGGGTGGCCTCAAACTCCTGGTGATCTACCTCTGCCTCTCAAGTGCTGGGATTAAATGTGTGCCACCATGCCTGGCTCTGAACTTAAGTTTTTAACTACCTTTTGAAGGTAATTTCCAAATAGAAACTTCAGCATATTTTGTCACTGGGTGGAAAAATATGTATAGTGTTTTTTTTTTTTGTAATTGCTTTTTTCATTGCTTATAATTATTCTAAATTTTTTAAAAGTTTTGTTTTTATTTGAGAAGGAAAGAAGCAGGTAGAGAGAGAGAGAATGAGAATTGGCTTCAGACACACGTCCTACTTTGTGCATCTGCCTTTATGCAGGCATTGGGGGAATCAAACCTGGGCTATTAAGCTTTGCAAGCAAGCACCTTAATAGCTGAACCATCTCTCCAACCCTATATATTTATTTTTCTTTTTCATTTTTTCCTCTTTCTTTTTCTTTTACTTTTGGTTTTAGGTTTTTCGAGGTAGGGTCTTGCCTTAGCCCAGGCTGACCTGGAATTCACTATGTAGTTTCAGGCTGACTTCAAACTCCCAGTGGACAATGATCCACTTCCTTTCCTAAGTGCCAGGATTATAGGCATGCATCAATATGCCCTGGGTTGCTATTTTTCCCCCCTAATTTAGGATTTGTTATAGACTACTGAGAAGAAAACAAAGTGCTCAGTAGCAATAAATGTATAGGAATAGGTAACTGTAGTAATCCAAAAACAAACAAACAAACAACAACAAAAAAAGACATGAACTTTCGAAATTGAAAGAAACCAGGCCAAGAGTGTGGTGCATGCACCCAGAGGTTACATCGTAAATTTCAGGTCAGCCTGGGCTAGTGTGAGACCCTACCTGCAAAAACAAAACAAAAAAAAAAAATTGAAAGAAACCTTGGAGATCTTTTAGTCCAACCATTCTCATTTGTTAATTTGCCAAACAATGTTTCTAGGAGAGGAGGTCTAAGTTAGCATTTTGAAGTGTTGGAAGGGAATGCTTCTTCATTTCCAAGTACTTCTTATTGTTAGGAAATTTTTCAGTTTGAATTGAAATTGGTATTCACAAGCCTCCCTGTGGCTTCACAAGATTTTTGAGAAACAGATTTTGTCTTGCTGTTAGCTGATTTGGTTATCATCAGTTTAATTGACTATGGATCTTAGAACTCTGTTAATATTTTATTAGTCTAGGGGTTTTGCAAGGTAAGGTCTCACTCCAGATCAGGCTGATCTGGAATTCACTGTGAAGTCTCATGGTGATCTGAGACTCAAGGGATGCTGCGATTAAAGGTGTGCACCACCATGCCTGGCTTCTGTTAACATTTTACATCATGTCTGTATGTCATATATTAACCATGGCCTTGGCTATTTGAAAATAAGTCTCATCTTGTTGTCACTTATCTCAATAGTGTTTATCTTGCCTAAAAATGACAGTATAACACAAACATTGTTTCTTGAGAATTTCTAGAACTGAATTTACAGATGCAGCATCATCCAAGTGATCATTGCTTCCTTCTCTTTTTGATGATGAACTATTGGATCCTGGGTCCATCTACTGTTGGTTTGCGAGTTTGTTAATATTGAATCTTGGGCTTGTCTGCTGTTGGTTTGTGGAGTCTGATTTTTGGTCACATTTTATCCCTAGACTTCTTTATTTTTATTCTTACTTATTTGTGCATGTGTGTGTGGGCACTGCTAACGAATGTCTTTCTGGCTTTATGTGGGTAGTTAGGAATTGAGCCTGGACTCTCAGGCTTTGTAAGCAAGCTCCTTTAACCTCTGAACCATCTCCCCAGCCTCCTTTCTTTCCCTAGATTTCTATGTTGATGAACCATTTACTGAGTTTCTGTTGTATTCAGACATGTACTACTAGACATAGCTATATGACATTAAAATATGTTCCTAATCTTGAGGCAGTCTAGTTAGGGGTAAAGAAAAAATCAGTCAAAAACTTCCATATTCTGGAGAAAATAATTTTAATATATGTGTGTATATTATATATGTGTGTGTGTGTGTGTGTGTGTGTGTATATAAAATATGCTGACTAAAAATTACTTGCTATTTATATGTTTGCTCAGCTATTCTCCATTTTTGGGGGGATTACTATCATGTGATCAATTTCTCAAAAAGATCTTAGAAAGCTGGGCATGGTGGTGCACACCTTTAATCCCAGCACTCTGAAGGCAGAGGTAGGAGGATCACTGTGAGTTTGAGGCCACTCCAAGGCTACATACATAGTGAATTCCAGGTCAGCCTGGACTAGAGTGAGACCCTACCTTGAACAAAAAAAGGAAAAAAAAAAAAAAGATCTTAGAGTTCTAGTTTTGCTAGTCATTCTTTGTAGGTTACAGTTAGGATCAAAATTCTTAAAATTGCCACTTGGCACAGTGAGAGCTTACTTATTATAACTTTACCACAGGTGAATGAATGAGACTTCATTTGCAGAATGCAGTGAAAACATGTAGATGCCTGTTTCTCCACATTCTCTTGTTTCAACATATCTACAGCCAGATAAGAACTCTTATTACCTAGGATCTAATTTTCTTTGTACTGCTATGTATTTGTGTGTGTGTGTGTGTGTGTGTGTGTTTGAAGTAGGGTCCTGGTCTAGCCCAGGCTGATCTGGAATTCACTGTGTAGTCTCAGAGTAGCCTTGAACTCACAGTGATTCTCCTACCCCTTCCTCCCAAGTGCTGAGATTAAAGTCATGCACTAACATGCCCAGCTTGTTCTGCTATTAATGGTAACATTATTTCTCTATTCTGTTTTCTTCTTTCTTTGTAGGATGTTAGGTATTTTATACAAAGTAGGTAAATAAATAGTGAATTAAAAAATGAGTCTTCTTTTTTATAATAGTCAAGATTTATTTTTGTATATCTTAAAATTCTTTAACTGTATCATGGGTTGAATACTATATGCCTGGCATCTTAATAGATGATAATTGTAATTAGATTTATTTTTTCATCTGTATGTTGAAATTTGCTTTATTTAGTAGGTTTCATTTAAATAACCTAAGTACTTCTTTTACAGGAGTCTGGTGAAAGCAAAACTTCATCTGACTGTAGAGATAATGAAATTAAAAAATGGCAACTGGCTCCTCTTCGGAAGATGGGACCGTCAGTCTTACCTCGGAGATCTTCAGAAGAAAAGAGTGAAAGGATACCAAAAGAATCTACAGCTGTTACCTGCATGGGAGAAAGAGTATCAAAGCCAGGTAGTGAAATGGCCTAGAGATATAGCGCAGTCAGTAGAATGGTTGCGTAGTAAGCATGAAGACCTGAGTTGAATCCCTAGTTTCACATAAAATGTCAGACTTTGCCTAACATCCCAATACTGGGTTGGTGGGTACAGGAGGATCCCTGATGCTTATGAGCTACAGTCTGGCATGATTGCTGAGCTCCAGGAGAGTGGGAAGGCCTGTCTCTAAGGAGGTGGACAGTGTTCCTGAGGAAAACACTCAAGGTTGCCTCATTTCCTGCATATGCACACAGAATGACCATCCCTCCCCCAAAATAGGCACCTGCAACAATGAACAGTCCTTCACATACAGATTTTTAAAAACTCAAGTAGTGATATTACTGAAGATAATTATGTACTAATGTATCACTTCTGTTTCAAACATAATTAGTATTATCTAAGATTTAAAATTTGTATTTATTTGCAAGCATAGAGAAAAGAAAGAGAGAAAAGGGGCACGCCAGGGCCCCTAGCTACTCAAACAAACTCCAGATGCATGTGTCACTTTGTGTATCTGGCTTTACATGGGTTCTGGGGAATTTGAACTTAGGTAGTTAGCCTTTGCAAGCAAGTACCTTAACTGCACCTTGACCACTAAGCCATCTCTCCAGCCCGGATTTTTTTTTTTTTTTTTTAAGAGCCCAGGCTGACCTGGTATTCACTATGGAGTCTCATGGTGGCCTTGAACTCAAAACGATCCTCCTACCTCTGCCTTCCAAGTGCTGGGATTAAAGGCATATACCACCACACCCGGCTCAGATTTTTTTTGATTAATTTTTTTATTGACAACTTCTATAATTATAAACAACAACCCATGGTAATTCCTTCCTTCCCCACACTCTCCCCTTTGAAACTCCAGTGTCCATCATACTCCTTCCCCCTCTTAATCAGGGACCTCCCTGGCCAACAACTCACTGGAAAGTATCCATCCCTGGCACTGAAAATTTTCTAGTAACAATCTGTGGCTTCTGGGTGTTTCCATTGTCCAGAAAAGTAGGTTTCCATATGACTTAGTCATACCCTCTTAGATTTTGATTGGTCCTCCCCCCATCTTTCTTTTACTCAATTTCTTCCCTTGACCTTACTTAGGCCTTTCCACCCCCATTAATCTGTTCTTCTACTTAGATATATACAATACCATCCCCCCTCTTTCCCTTTCCATTCCCTTTATATCTCCTTTCTAGCTCTCTGGCCTCTGCTACTGAGTTTTCTTCCTACTTACACAGAAGTCCAATTATTTATAGCTCTGATCCACATATGAGAAAGAACATGTGATTTTTTTTTTTTTTTCCTTTCTGGGTCTGGGTTACCTCACTAAGTATAATCCTTTACAGATCCACCCATTTTCCTGCAGATGTTGTAATTTCATTTTTCTTTACTTCTGAGTAGAACTCCATTGTGTAAATTTGCCACATCTTCATTATCCACTCATCAGTTGAGGGACATCTAGGCTGGTTCTGTTTCCTAGCTATTGTGAATAGAGTGGCAATAAACATGGTTGAGCAAGTATCTCTAAGGTAGTGAGATGAGTCCTTAGGATATATGCCTAGGAGTTCTGTAGCTGGATCATATGGTAAATCTGTTTTTAGTTGTCTCAGGAACCTCCACAACGATTTCCACGATGGTTGGACCAGATTGCATTCCCACCAATAGTGTAGAAGCGTTCCTCTTTTTCTACATCCTTGCCAGAATTTATTGTCATTTGTTTTCATGATGGTAGCCATTCAGACAGGAGTGAGATGGTATCTCAAAGTAGTTTTCATTTGCATTTCCCTAATGGCTAGGGTTGTAGAACATTTTTTTTAAATGTTTATATGCCATCTGTATTTCTTCTTTTGAGAACTCTCTATTTGGTTCCATAGACCATTTTTTTTTAATTGGGTTGTTTGATATTTTTTTATTTCTTTGTATTTTCTGGATATTCTGTCAGATGTATAGCTGGCAAAGATTTTCTCTCATTTTGTAGGTTGCCTCTTTGCTCTGTTCACAGTGTCCTTTGCTGTACAAAAGCTTTGTAATTTCATGAGATCCCAGTAGTTGATTAGTGGGTTTTTTTTAAAAATTTTTTTTTGTTTATTTTTATTTATTTGAGAGTGACACAGAGAGAAAGAGGCAGATAGGTAAAGAGAGAGAGAGAGAATGGGCGCGCCAGGGCCTCCAGCCACTGCAAACGAACTCCAGACGCGTGCACCCCCTTGTGCATCTGGCTAACGTGGGTCCTGGAGAATTGAGCCTCGAACCGGGATCCTTCAGCTTCACAGGCAACCGCTTAACCGCTAAGCCATCTCTTCAGCCCAGATTAGTGGTTTTATTTCATGAGCAATTGGGGTTATTTTCAGAAAGTCTTTGCCAATACTAACATGTTGAAGAGTTTCCTCTACTTTTGCCTCTAGCAGTTTCAGCGTTTTGGGTCTGATTTTAAGGTCTTTGATCCATTTGGGCTTAATTCTTGTGCATAGAGAGAGATAAGGATCTATTTTTATCCTCCTACAGATACATTTTCCCAACACCATTTGCTGAAGAGGCTGTGTTTTCTCCAATGAGTATTTTTGGCATTTTCGTTGAAGATCAGGTGGCTGTACTATGTTCCCTTGATCTACATGTCATTTTTTGTGCCAGTACCATGTTGTTTTTGTTACTATGGCTCTGTATTACAGGTTAAAATCAGATACGGTGGTACCACCAGCCTTATTTTTGTTGCTCAAAATTGTTTTTAAGTATTTGAGGTTTTTTGTTCTTCCATATGAATTTTAGTGTTGTTTTTTTTTCTATTTCCATGAAGAATGCCATTAGAATTTTGATGGGAATTGCATTAAATGTGTAAATTGCTTTTGGTAAGATTGCCATTTTCTTCTAATCCAAGAACAAGGGATGTTTGCATTTCCTAGTGTCTTCTGCAATTTCTGTCTTGAGTGTTTTAAAGTTTTCATTGTAGAATTCCTTCATTTCCTTGGTTAGGTTTATTCTAAGGTACTTATTTATTCATTTATTTATTAATGCAATTGTATATGGGAGTGAGTCTCTGATTTCATCCTCTGTGTTTGTTGTTAGCATATAAAAAGGCTACTGATTTCTGTGTGCCAGATTTTTTTTTTTAATTGAACGTTTTAATGGCAGTTAAAATAGTTCAGATGATTAATCATGCCTGTGACTAAAAAGGTTTTGCTGTAAATTCTAAGTAAGTACTAGTGAAAGTAGAACCCTGCCTCCAGGGCACTTAAAAAGGAGTGGGAGACAGAGACAATGAGCTGTGACAAATGAGGAAATTGTAAGTTATTTTTGAGCCTGTGAAGACAAAGTGGTGATTGGATGTAGACCCATAGTCATGATGAGTCAGAGAGATAGTTTTAGGAAGTGTATAGCTCCACATGATTTTCTTACTCCTCAAATGCCAGCCTTGTTTCTACCTGAAAGCTTCCATGTACTGTATTCTTTAGCTAGGTAGGCTTTCCTGCAAAACAAACAAACAAACTTTGCATTCTTCAAACCTTAAAAACTTTTTATCTCCTGCTAGAAGGTAATAATGCATGAAGGGTAGAATAGTATTAGAAAGTTAGACACAGGGAATAGACTAGTCATAGAAAATGAGAAAATTATGTAAGATGTTAGCATTTATTCTCACTGTAGGTAAAACCTTTTGCACAAGGGAGTGATGAATAACTGTGTTCTGTAAGTATTGGACTGTAGGAAGGTGTAGGAGAGAAAGATAATGCTAATTAGGCATTAATAGCAGTATTCTCTGAAAGAAACAATGGTAGTCCATTACAGAAGTTGAATAGATATAGTAAGAAATGGTGAGATGAAGATGTATTTTATAGTATAATTGACAGAACTTGCTCATGGATTACATATAGGCAGATTAAAGAAAGAATGTTATGGATGATTAGATAGAATTGTGAAGTAAGGATGATGATGAGGAAGAAATGAAATGAATAAAAATCAATAATGAAAAAGAAAGTAATTTTGGAAGGGGAATTGCAAAATTATATTTTGGCCATTAGAATTTTGATGATGATAACACATGTATCACACTATGTCGTATACTCCATTTATTACGGACACTTAAGTTTTTAGGTATCAGGTAAGACTTTTAAAGTTTTCTTTCTTTTTTTTTAAAGCTAGAGATTAATTGTTATCTGGTGATTAATAAATCAAATTAGCTATGACACTGTCCCACATTCTATATTGCCATCACACGAATCTTTAAACCAGACAGACTGAGGCATGAGGCAGTCCAAGCAGAGACGCATTCCTATCATTTGTTGTTTGTTTGTTTATGTGAGAGAGAAAGAGGCAGATGGGGGAGAATGGGCATGCCCTGGCCTCTAGCAAATGAACTCCAGACGCATGTACCACCTTGTGAATCTGCTTTTACATGGGTACTGGGGAATCGAACCTGGGTCCCTAGATTGCAGGCAAGCATTTTAACTGCTGAGCTACCTCTCCAGCCCCCGTTTTTTTTTTTTTTTTAATTATTTATTTATTTGAGAAAGAGAGAGAGAAGCAGATAGAGAAAGGGCATGCGAGGGCCTCTAGCCACTGCAGACAAACTCCAGAGTCATGCATCTAGCTTCACATGGGTATTGGGGAATTGATCCTGGGGTCCGTCGGCTTTGCTGGCAAGTCACTTAACTGCTAAGCCATCTCTCCAGTCCTTAGTTCAGTTTTTTGTTTGTTTGTTTTTCAAGCCCAGGCTGACCTGGAATTCACTGTGGAGTCTCAGGGTGGCCTCAAACTCATGGCAATCCTCCTACCTCTGCCTCCTGAGTGCTGGGATTAAAGGCGTGCACCACCATACTCGGCTTCTTTTTTAATTTTTTAAAATTTATTTTCATTTATTTGAGAGAGAGAGAGAAAGGCAGATGTAGAGAGAGTGGATGCACCAGCTTCTCCAGCCATTGTAAACAAACTCTAGGAGCATGCACCACCTTATACATCTGACTTATTACTTGGGTCCTGGGGAATCGAATCTGGGTCCTTAATTGCTAAGTCATTTCTCGAGCCCCTCAAGTTTTTTAAATGCCAAAATATTGTTGGAGATTTACAATAAATGAGCTGGTATTACATCAGTGGAATGTTTGACATTGAGATTTAGAGATAGTTGAGAACTCATAATGGTAGAAATCAAAACCACTATAAAAGGTTAACATTAAAATAATGTCAAATCCAAAGCAAGAAGAGGTCACATAGTTCTGTGATATTAGTGTGGTCATTGAGTTATCTGCTTACCTAGTAAATAAAGGTCATATTCTCTAAACAGCTTTATAGAAGCTAAACAATATGTATAAGTCATAAGCAACTGGCTCTGAAAAAACATTGTGGGGGGAAAGGGATATATAGGGTTCTTTTGTTTATTTTATTATTATTTTTTTTAATTTTGATTTTTCAAGGTATGGTCTCACTTTAGCCCAGGCTGACCTGGAATTCTTTATGGAGACTCAGGGTGGCCTTGAACTTGGTGATCCTCCTATCTCTGCCTCCCATATGCTGGGATTAAAGGGGTGTGTCACTATACCCAGCTTATTTTATGTCTTTTAGGACAATCACTAAATTTTAATTAGGATTGTAAAGTCAGGACTTTTAAAATATTGATTCTACATTCTGGTTTTTGTCTCTATTTTCATTATTTCCACGTGTATGAACATGTGTGTGTGTGTGTGTGTGTGTGTGTGTGTCCACCAAGGTCCCTTGTCACTGCAAACAAACAAATGTCTTATCTGGCTTTATGTAGGTGGCCAGGAAATTGAAACTGTCTTGGCAGACTTTGCAAGAAAGTGTCTTTAAACCTCTGAGCCATCTCCCTAGTCTTATGATCTTATTTCTAAATAATGATGGCTAGTTTTGATTATAAACTTCATAGTGTACCATAAAGAAAAAATGCCTTTTTAGAAATATTTTATTTATTTGTTTATTTGAGGGAGAGCAAGAGAAAGACAGATAAGAGAGACAGAAAATGGGTATGTCAGGATCTCTAGCCATTGCAAATGAACTCCAGACACATGTGCCCCCTTGTGGATCTGGCTTACATAGGTCCTTGGGAAATGAATCTGGGTCCTTAGGCTTTACAGGCAAGCACCTTAATCACTAAGCCATCTCTCCAGTCCTGAGTTTTGATACTTGTATGAATTAGGTACTCATGAGAAGCAAGAAATAAAAAAGAAGAAAGTTGATAAAGGCATTCCTGCTGCACACCTTCCTGCTGCCACTGCTTCCAAGCCTTCTGCAGATCAGATCAGACAAAGTGTCCGGCACTCTCTGAAAGACATTCTTATGAAAAGGTAACTAACACACATTGTTATTGTAAGAGATTGAATAGCATATACTTCCTGTCTTGAAAAATAATTGATGTATTACAATTTTAAGACTTACAGACTCAAACTTGAAGGTACCAGAAGAAAAAGCATCAAAAGTTGCCACAAAAATTGAAAAAGAGCTTTTCTCCTTTTTTCGGGACACAGATGCAAAATATAAGAATAAATACAGAAGCTTGATGTTCAATCTGAAAGACCCTAAAAACAATGTAAGTATGCTGTGTTCATGTCTGTGACTGTCCATCTTTCCCGCTTCTCCAAGACACTGGATTCTAGGATGGCAATGCAGGAGATCTCTAATATATCATTTGGAATAAGGAGAGTATAGAATTGCTTTTTGGTTCAGAGTATGCAAGTTCATCTCTTTCTTGGCCTTTTTCTTTCCCCTTTTTGGTGACAGGGTCTTTAATTTGCTATGTAGTTAAGAAGAACCTTAATCTTATGCATCCATCTCTTGAGTACTAGGATTATAGGCATGTGCAACCAGATCTGGTTTATGTGGGTGTGGGGATCAAATCCAGGGCTGTATGCATGTTGGGCAAGTACTCTACCAATTGAGCTACATCCCTAGACCCAGAATATGTAATTGTAATAAAGTCATTTTGTTTCATCATTATGGATCATGCACAGTGGTGACTTGTGTTGAGTCTGTTGAACTAGACGTTGTGATTTATGTGGATTTTCTTTCTTTACTATCCATTGTATAATTTAGATTATTTTTTAAACAAATCTTTAAAATCTTTATTAAAATTTAAATAAGGAAAATAGAGCCACACTAATTTTAAAAACATAAATTATTAACACAAAAAAATTAAAGCCAGGTTTGATGCAGGCTTGAAATTCCAGCTGCTACAGAGGGTTTTAGGATTGTGTGAGCCATGATTTTCCAGGGAGCCTGAGTAATTCAGTGAGACTCTGCCCTATCCCATGAACTTTATTTCTTTGGTTTTTTGAGGTAGGGTCTCACTCTAGCCCTGGCTGACCTGGAATTCACTCTAGTGTCAGGGTGGCCTTGAACTCACAGCAATACTCCTGCCTCTGCCTCCCAAGTGCTGGGATTAAAGGTGTGTGCCATCATACCCGGCTACTTTTTTATTTTTATTTATTTTTATTATTATTTTATTTATTTTTGTATTGCAGTTTGTTGATGTAGTCCAGGCAGACCAAGAACTAACTCTGTATCTTCAGGCTGGCCTCAAACTCACAGTGGTCCTCCTACCTTAGTCTCCCAAGAGCTGGGGTTAAAGGCATGTGCTACCATACCCAGTCTACAAGTACTTTAAAACATTTTTACAGCAACCTAGCTGTGGAGAAAACATCAGTTGAAATCCTAATCTCTTTTTGGAATAGCTTGTTAAAAACTTAGAGAAAAATCTAAAAACCATATTTGTTTTGTGTGTGTTTGTGTTTGTGTAAAATATCAAAGTCCTTTGATGAGACACTAAGTAGAAATGATGCCTGTTAACATTTTCAGTGATTGCTTACTTTCATGTATTGGGTTAGCTTAGATCCAGCGGTAATTTTTGTTAGCTATTACCCTAAGTAATAGAATTCATGCAGTCTCCTTGCATAAAAGTTTTTACATAAAGGCTGTATGTTTGTAGACTATTTGCCACAAAGTAGTTAACTCTCATTGTCATTCTACACCCATATTTTCAACCAACAGCAGGTCAAAAATAGTGCAGAATAATTGCACCTGAACTGAAGATGTGCTGGCTTATTTTCAGGTTATTCAATATGCAATATGTGTAAAAACTATGCTCATAGCATTCAGCATTGTATTAAATATTAGAGATGATTTAAGATACAGTTATATGATTCTTAACAAGGGTGATATGTTTGAAAATACTCATCTTTAAGCAGTTTTGCCCTTATGTAAACATAGAACCTATTTACACAAACCAAGATGGCTATGACATTTTCTCTATGACTAAAGCAATAAAATTATTGATATGTATAGTACACGCCAGTGTATGAGACCATGTGCATAGATTATATGCAATTAGTATAAATCATTCTAATGCATGGATTTGGACATCTGAGGATATGATATTTGCAAAGACTTCTTGAAGTCAGGCTCCTTGTAGACACTGGGCAACTATATTTGATTTAAGGGTTTTTCTTCAAATATACGAATAGTTACATTAAGAAAAAAATTTACATTGTATAGTATTTTGTGTTACAAGAATAATACTTCTTATATAATCTAGAAAGTTTTAACCAGTAATTATTTTGCTGAGTTTATTTTTTTTTATTTTTTTTTCAAACCAGTAATTAAATAAGATAATTATTTTTTAATATTTTTGTTCTTATTTATTTATTTATCTGAGAGTGACAGAGAGAGAGAGAGAGAGAGTGAGAGAATGGGCACACCAGGGCTTCCAGCCATTGCAAACAAACTCCAGATGTGTGTGCCCTCTTGGGCATCTGGCTAATGTGGGTGGGTCCTGGTGAATTGAGCTTTAAACTGGGGTCCTTAGGCTTCACAGGCAAGCGTTTAACTGCTAAACCATCTCTCTAGCCCAAGATTATTTTTTTTTTACAGTTGTTTGCTCTGGTTACAGTTCAAGATTGTCAGGATTTAAACATAAAAATTTCAAACTGTGAAAGTCATTACACTGATATATATACATATACATATACATATACATATACATATACATATACATATACATATACATATACATATACATATATATAAATAATTTTTTTTTTTTTCCCAGTACCTTGCTTCATTGTGGGCTGGTTATATTGACAGGATATGTCCTGTGGTAGACTTACTGCAGTTTTTGCATGGGCATGTAATGGTTTCACTTTACATGTTTTATCATGTTGATTTTCACATAAAGTTATTTATTTTCTCTTTTTTGGGGGGTGGGCATTGGAGGTTGATAGAGTTTCAGCTACTCGGTCCAACCTGGCCTCAAACTTGTCCTTCTGCGTCAACCTTCTGAGTGCTTAGATGACAGGCTTGTGCCACCATGGCTCACATAATGTTAATATATATATATAATATATATTTTGTTGCCTTGGAATATGAAGCTTTTAGTCTGTGTGTAGGTAACATAGAAATCATTAAATATTTGTAAATCAGGCTTCAAAATTACAGCTTTGTTGATTATAAATACATGTACAGCAGATCCTCTTAGCTGGTCAATGTTTCTATCCCCTTTTCTCACTTTAAAACCCTGTAGATATTATTTAAAAAAGTACTGAAAGGAGAAGTAACACCTGATCATCTGATAAAAATGAGTCCTGAAGAACTAGCCTCTAAAGAGCTGGCTGCTTGGAGACGAAGAGAAAACAGACATGTAAGAAACCCTGTAAATCAATCGTGTTTACCTACCAAATCCTGTACTGCTTACTCATAAAGGAAAAATCACAAGTCAATACAGAGTACAAGTCACACACACTTTGTGTTTTTCTAATTACATATTCACCATTCCTCCCTCCACTCCCCCCTCTCTTTTTTCTTCTTTAAATGAGGGTCTTACAGTGTTGCCCAGTTGTCTAGGCTGGCCCAGCACTCCTGAGATTGATTTCCCTCTTTATCTTCAAAAGAAGCTGGGTTACTGACACATGCCCGCCCTGCAGCTTACTTCCCTTCCTTAGGCCATCTCCTGATTTCTTTTTTTAAGGAATGATTAAACAAAAATGAGCTGGGTGAGAAGACCCATGTTCTGTATCTGTTCTCCTCCAGCTACCTTCTGTCACTTCCTGTTGTACTTGCTTAGTGTTTGTGTTATGAGTTTGCAGTGTTACTAAGCAACACAGACAAGTACTAGGAAGCTGGATTATTTTTGCTTTTTGAATAAACTGCTTTTGTGAAGAATAAGAATATTAGGAATTTAAAAGTAACATAGTTTTGATTTCTATGACACTTGATAAAATTGTAAGCAGATTTTTAGTGTAAATACCATGTTTCACTGCTTTGCAAATTGCATAGCATTTTAGGTGCCTGCTGTTTTAATGTAAATACGAACTCTCATGGCAGAACCCTGGGCTTTAGATCTTAAGACTTGAGCACTTAAAACAGCCTCTGTGTATTTTGGTATGAGATACTAGCTAATTAAAAAATCATCTATTATGATTCATTTAGTTTTAGATAATTTGTCATTACTTCAAGTGTACATTTGAAAGTACATATTTGAAATTGTCTCCTGTATAATATTTCCTGTTAGACCATAGAGATGATTGAGAAAGAACAAAGAGAAGTGGAAAGACGACCCATCACAAAAATCACTCATAAAGGAGAAATCGAGATTGAGAGTGATGCCCCAATGAAAGAACAGGAGGCAGCTGTGGAGATGCAGGTAGAGTGGTACATATGTCTGTTGTTTTGTTCCATAGTGATACATGTGTCTGTTGTGTTCCGTAGGCCAAAACAAGATGATTCAGGAAATTTTGCTTACCTAATGTTCTTTTATTTATTTGAGAGAGGAAATGGGCACACCAGGGCCTCTAGCCACTGCAGACAAACTCCAGACATATGTGCGACCTTGTGCATTTGGCTTTACCTGGGTATTGAGGAATCAAACCTGGGTCTTATGGCTTATTTTAGATAGAGAATGAGACTGGCAAAGAAAAGAGGGGGGAAGGGAGGGAGAGATTGGGCATCGCACCAGAGCCTCTAGCCAATGTAAATGAACTCCAGATGCATGTGCCATTTTGTGTATCTGGCTTACATGGGTATTGGGGAATTGAAGCTGGGTTATTTGGTTTTGCCAGCAAGCACCTTAACCACTGAGCCAGCCCTACCTAATGTTCTTAAAGTAGAAGAATTCTGATTTTTAAAGTAGTGTGATCTAATTTTTTGAGATTATTTATAATTTATAGGCACCTGAAATGCTCAGCAGCATCTGAAACAGGTGGCAGTGTATTTGCCTTTTTGAAAACCAATTTCTGTTGGTTTTAATTTATTCACTTTATTTCTGAAACACAATGCAGGAAATTAGAATGAGTAAGAAAGAAACTTAAGAGAGTCATAGAAAAGGGTCTTTTATCCCTTCTACCCATCCTGTTTATGGAAGGCTATTCCTCACCCCATCTCCCTGTGGAGTTCTTTAATACAGTAACTTCTCAGGTGTTGATTTATTTATTTGTTTGTTTGTTTGTTTTGTTTTTCGAGGTAGGGTCTCACTCTTGTCCAGGCTGACCTGGACAATTAACTATGTAGTCTCAGGGTGGCCTCAAACTCTTGGTGATCCTCCTACCTCTGCCTCCCAAGTGCTGGGATTAAAGGCGTGCGCCACCATGCCCGGGTTTCAGGTGTTTATTTTTGTAATTAGTTATGGACATATTTAGTATGTAAACAAATCATGTTGGTACCATTCTTTCCCTCATCCCTGCCCCTTTTATGAAGAGGTCTTCCTCATTGGGGACTCAGGTTATCCCCATGGAGATTGTGGGTCATGCATTATGGGAGGGGAAGAGGCAATGTCTCTGTGTAAAATGTCACAAACTTGTGACTTTAACAATCTTTCCAGCCCCTCTTCTGCAAAATTTTCTGAGCCATGCTGGGAGCATTTTAAGTCTACTTTAGTGATGGGCACTTAGGAACCTCTGGATCTCTGGTTTGGTCTTCTCAGGTGTTTCTTAAGTATCTGAGAGCTGTGATAATGTTCCTTTTTCCTTTTTCTTTTCTTTTTTTTGTTTTTGTTTTGCTTTATCCTATATCCAAATTGAGAATTTTGTCTTGCACAGTAGAAAATTGAGAAAGAATTGGACTGTTGAAACTTTTTTTTTCAAATACCACAGAAGAAATAATTGGAAGTCTTACTAAAAGCTTTAGTGAATGAGGAGTCTTGAGGCTTTTGCTCTGTTTTAAGTATTTTGTTTTTGTTTTGAATGGAATAGTCAAAACTTAATGAGTGTAATATCATTTTGGAAAATACATGAATATGAAGTAAAAAATTGATTCCTGTAAAATTGGTGCCAAATTTTATTAGCTAAAACTGATGTTTACTCTCATTTATGGTAGGAACCTTCAGCCAGTAAATCACTGGAGAAGCCAGAAGGATCTGAAAAACACAAAGAAGAGACTGACACCATGTCTAAAGATACCACTAGTCAGCACAGACAGCACCTTTTTGATCTGAACTGCAAAATTTGCATAGGTTGGAAAGTTTGCTTGTTAAATACAATGTTGCATTTGTTGTTAAGGAGCTACTTCTGTATGAATATTTGTCATTTAAGGTTTTGTTTTCCCAGTTAGGGTGGTATAGCACTTATTTGCTGTGACTTTATGAAACTGGATCCAGTTGGTAACATAGCACTGTGCTCATATAGGGGATGAGCTGATTGATGCTGTGTGTCACACCAAGTAGAGTACAGATTTCTGAGTCAAATTTACTTTAGGTTCTTGTAACATTTTCATCTTAGTTTATCTAAATTTCATAGCATCTTTAAGTTTTCACATTTAATAAGGGGAATTTTACCATCAAATCCATATTTATTTGTGATGTGCTTTATATATTCAGGAGGTAATGTTTATAAAATGATTTGAAAGAGATTAAATATTGTACAAGTAAAAGAGCCCTCCCTAGAATGTATTGAGTTCTATTTCAGATTAGCATAGGTGTCTGTGTGTGGGAGAGGGTTGACAGTGAAGAGAACACTGGTAAATTCCCTGATATTAGAATACATGTGTTACAGTTCACTCTGAGAAATGATGGTCACAAAACGTGCTTACTCAATACTTGAAGCAGAGGAACTAAATAACTTTAGAATGTGAAGTTTGATGAACTTTTTAAAATTACAGATAACAATGGTTTATTTTGGTTCTTTTGGCTTTAGGTCGAATGGCACCACCTGTAGATGATCTTTCTCCAAAAAAAGTGAAAGTTGTTGTAGGAGTAGCTCGCAAGCAGTCAGACAATGAAGCAGAAAGTATAGCAGATGCATTGTCTTCAACTACAAGTATTTTGGCTTCGGAGTTCTTTGAAGAGGAGAGACAAGAGTCTCCTAAATCAACATTCTCTCCTGCTCCACGGTAGTTTCTCTTCTTTATGTCAGAGTTCTGTAATAAATATTAGAAACTGGTAAATTTTACACACACCCCATCATCATCAGTAACAGGAAAGTCACACATTTGTTAAACTTTCTATGCCTTCATATACTCTTCATTGAGATAAAGATCATGGAAGTTGATTTATTCTGAGTAGTTCTTAGGAGTCAGTTTTGTATGTGTGGTGGAATTATATAAGAACTCGATTCTGGTCTTCACAATTAAAGCAAGGGATGAGTTATAAAAGAAATAGCACTTGTATTTCTCTGGACTTTATTCCACCTGAAGCCAGGTAAAAGGGATGACTTTGTAAAACAAACTTTGAAATGAATGTGATTTTTTTTTGTTGTTGTTGTTTTTTGAGGTAGTGTCTCACTGTAGCCCAGGCTGACCTGGAATTCACTCTGGAGTCTCAGGGTGGCCTTGAACTCACGGGGGATCCTCCTACCTCTACCCCCCAAGTGCTGGGATTAAAGGCATGTGCCACCATGCCCGGCTGAATGTGATTTTATAAAGAGAAAATGTAGGCTTGCTTTTCATTGCTAGTCTTCAGTTGTTTTGATCTTCTTGACATGAGAAAATAGCAGTACCCAATGCATGGTCATTAAGTTTGCTAATTTTTTTCTTTTCACAATTTTTATTAATATTTTCCATGATTATAAAAAATATCCCATGGTAATACCCTCCCCCCCCGCATTTTTCCCTTTGAAATTCCATTCTCCATCATATTACCTCCCCATCTCAATCATTGTAATTACATATATACAATACCAAAGGTTGCTAATTTTTCAATATCATTTTCCAGTCCAGAGATGCCTGGAACTGTTGAAGTGGAGTCTACCTTCCTGGCTCGATTGAACTTCATCTGGAAAGGTTTTATCAATATGCCTTCTGTGGCAAAATTTGTTACCAAAGCCTACCCAGTATCTGGCTCCCCTGAATACTTGACTGAGGTAGTGTTAATTTTGCTGCCCTTTCTTGTCTAGGCTGGTGTGTATTTGTGATAACCTCTGAAATTTAGCTGTAATGATTAAGGAATACCACAAGTAACAAGAAGTGGGGAGGGGAGAAAAGGAGGGACTCATCTCTGGTGTGTTCTGAAACAGGTCTATTCTTCCTAGATTGTTAATGTGCTGTGCTTGCCAGTGCTTCCCCTTCTGGTGCCCACGGATCCTTCTGTAACCTTGGACTCTTAGTCCTGACACTATGTCTGTGTGAATCTAACATAAACCCTCTTAGTACTCTTACATTAAGCATTATTTATTTGAAGTGGACATTTAAGATAGGCCGAAGAGATTGTTCAGTAGTTAAAGGTGCTTGCTTGCAAAGCCTGATGACCTGGGTTAGTTTCCCCAGTGCCCATGTAAAGCCAGATGCTCAAGGTAGCCCATTCAGCTGGACTTTGTTTGCAGTGGCCAGAGACCTCGATGGCCCATTATCTCTTTTTCTGTGTCTGCCTCTTTCTCTGTCTGTCTCAAATAAAATAAAAGTTAAAGCCTAGTTGTTACCTAGTATATTTTGATTTCTTCTTTTGTTTTGTTCTTGTTTTTGAGGCAGAGTCTCACTCTAGCCCAGGTTGATCTGGAACTTACTTTGTAGCCCTGGCTGGCCTTGAACTTCTACCTCAGCCTCCCTCCTGAGTGCAGGGATTAAAGGTGTAGCCACCATGCCTGGCTAGTTTGGTTTCTGATTAAAATTTCTGTAATTGTGTATGCTGGGGATTGACTGAACCCTTACTGTCATCCATGTGAAGTGCATATTCTGCCACTGAACCATCCCTAGCCCTGTTCCCCTGTTTTTATCATTTCAGAGCACAATGTACATGAGTTATGACTATTGAAATAAAGCTGTTAAACGTCTTATAATCTTTTCAAGTTGTTTGCAAAGATCAGTGTACACGAGTTACAACCGTTGTAATGAAGCTGTTCTCCGTCTATCACTTCTTTGCCATAGGATCTCCCAGACAGTATTCAAGTGGGTGGCAGGATTGCACCACAGACAGTTTGGGATTATGTGGAAAAAATAAAAGCATCAGGAACTAAGGTAAGAAAATTTTCTTCACAATACCATCATAGAAATGTGTTTACAAAGTTAAACTACTCTGAATTCTTATGCAAAGATGCAGGTTTCCTAGGGAAGGGAGCCACTACAAATTCTAAGTAAACGTAGTCCAGCTCATAAAAAGTAAAGTCATTTGCTCAGAAGAGCACAACATTCTCCTGTTTTCTGCCTTATGGTATGCTTCTTCTGTGAACACTTTGTTTTAGAGTAGTATTGAGATTCACCGTGGAATTGAGCTTGGTTTCAACTAGTTAAAGTTAATAGCCAAGGGGCTGGAGAGTTGGGTTAGTGGTTAAGACGCTTGCCTGCAAAGCCTAACAACTCATGTTTGAATCTCCAGGTCCCATGTCACCAGACACACAGTGATGCAATGTGCGCAGTGTCGCACATACGCACAAGGGGCAGCATGCATCTGGAATTTGTTCGTAGTGGCTAAAGGCCCTGACATATCCATTGTCTCTCTCCCTTTCTGCCTCTCTGTCTCTGTCATTCTCTCTCTCTCTCCAGGTAAATTTTTTTTAAAAATGCAGCCAAATTCTAAACTCTAAAATACAGCATTCAAACAATGCAGAAGTTTGCATTTCTCTCCTGCCAGGTAGGCTGGTTGTTCAGGATTGTTGGGGGTCCCTGGCTTAACAGGGATTCAGGAACTAGGCTGCTTCTTTCTTGTCATGTTATGTTGTTCCAACACTGTTGCCTTCACTAGGCAAACACATTCAAAATTTCTTTTCTTCCATTTTCTCTCTATATATTTCTATGATTATTTTAAACTTCCAGGATAGTATTGCACAGGAATACTCAAACCCTTTCATTCTAGAAGATCCTTGATTTTCTTTCATTAGCTTAAAGTGAGGATGGTTTTTCCCAACACAGATTTTAAAATTGAAATTGATGTAGCATTATAATACAAAAAAACCTTTGAGGCAGTATTAAAAAGCTACTAGAGGGCTGGAGGGATGGCTTAGAGGTTACAGTGCTTGCCTGCAAAGCCTAAGACCCAGATTCAATTCCCTAGAACCTACGTAAGCCAGATGCACATGGTGGCACATGCATACGAAGTTTATTTGCATTGGCTAGAGGCCCTGGCATGCACATTCTTAGTCTCTCTCTTTCATAGGTAAATTTCAATAAATTTTTTTAAAGCTGCTAGATCTGTAATTAGTTTCTTGTAGTACTTAACATAAGTATTGTTTTGGGGGCATTTTTGTAACACACTTTAATGATCTATTATTACTCTGTACTATGCCTACAACTTAAACTAATTTAACATGTTGATAATAGTTACTTATACATGTTGAGTATCCCTTATTCAGAATGGTTGGGACCAGACATGTTTCAGATTTTGGATTTTATAAAATTTTGTAATATTTCTTTAGGCATAATGAAACTTACAGCCCAGGTAAGCCTGGAATCTGTGATCCTCCTGCCTGTCCTCTAGTTAGCTGGGATAGCAGCATGTGCTCCTAGGAGGACTCAATTTATTATAATAATCCTTCAGATAAAATAGGTTCATCAGGATAAATCAGGAAGGATCTTTTCTTAGGAGTTGCTTCCCACTCTTCTGTTTAATTTGACAAACTGTTATTTAGAACCAATATCTGAAGTCAGGCTATTTTTATTATTTGTCCATAGGAAATCTGTGTGGTTCGCTTCACACCCGTGACAGAAGAAGATCAGATCTCCTATACTCTGCTGTTTGCATACTTCAGCAGTAGGAAGCGCTATGGGGTGGCTGCAAACAACATGAAACAGGTTAAGGATATGTATCTGATTCCTCTGGGAGCTGCAGATAAGATTCCACACCCTCTCGTGCCTTTTGATGGACCTGGTAGGTATATGCTATAGCGATAGAATAGGATAACTGGCAGGGGGATGGAATTTAAACCTCTAGAGATGGCTTAGCAGGGCTAGTCCCCCACTTAACAGCTTGTAATAAACTACTTGTACAATGTTATGCTTTTATTAACTGGTTAAAAATGATTTTTTTTAATACAGGACTCGAACTGCATAGACCTAATTTGTTACTGGGCTTAATTATTCGTCAGAAGTTGAAGCGGCCACATGGTGCTGGTGCTGGTGCTGGTCACATAGCTGAGGTTTCTGAAGCAGCACCGGCAGCCTTGCCCCCTGACAAGAAAATGAAGATGGAAGCAGGTTCAGAGGAAGCACCAGAGGAAGAAAATGATTTTTTTAATTCCCTTACAGCTGTGCTGCACAAGCAAAGAAACAAACCCCCTCAGATTCCTCAGGAAGAGCTGCCCGCAGCTGCTGAGCCTCTGATGGAGGTCAACAAGCAGGAGCCACCCAAGCCTTTACGCTTCCTTCCTGGAGTACTGATTGGCTGGGAAAATCAGCCTTCTAGCCTGGAACTAGCAAACAAACCCCTGCCTGTGGATGATATACTTCAAAGCCTTTTGGGCACCACTGGTCAAGTATATGAACAGGCTCAGCCAGTGGTAGAAGACAGCACTGTCAAAGAGATCCCATTCATAAACGAGCATACTGACCTGAAAGCAGAGAAGACCGATGACATGGAAGTAAGTGAAGGTGAAGCCACAGCGGAGGGAAAAGGTAAAGCAGGTAGTCTTTCAGACTCCACAGGTACTTCAGTAGTGGAAGAAACACCATCCGTAGTGTCCTCATCTGTCTCTCCAGGGCCTTTCACAAGTCTGAGCCTCAGAGGGAAACCACCAGATGTTTCTACAGAAGCATTCTTAACAAATTTATCAATTCCATCAAAGCCAGAGGAAACTATAGAAAGTAAAGAGCAAACATTAAAGAGACAGCTTCTTCAAGATCAAGAGAATAATTTGTCAGATAATAGGACTTCAGATAGTTCTCCATGTAGGTCTAGCTTAGGAAAAGGAAATGTAGATAGTAGTGTGAGTTGCACCGAAAACCTTGTTGCTAGTACAGCAAGGTCCCCACAGTTTATTAACCTGAAAAGGGACCCTAGGCAAGCAGCAGGGCGAAGTCAGCAGATACCTGCTTCAGAAAGCAAAGATGGAGAGAGCTGCCGGAATGGGGAGAAGCACATGCTGCCTGCTCTGTCAAACAACAAGGAGCTCTCAGCAGAGCAAGTCAGTGTAGAGGACAGCCTGTCTTCTGCAGAGAAAAATGCATGTGTTCAGCAGAATGATAGTTCAGAGGTGGCACAAAACTCGTTGTCAGAAGAAAATGTAAATTCTTCCCTGACAGAACAAGCAAAATCTTCACAGGAGGATGTGACAGCACAGAACATTGAAACTGTGCATCCCTTTAGAAGAGGACCTGCTGCATCAGCATCTCATTTTGAGGTTGGAAGCACTTGCCAACCAGAGTTTTCTTCTAAAAATATCAACTTCACTTCCAGAAGCACAAGTCCCAGAGCAAGTGCCAACTTTTCCCCCATGAGGCCACAGCAACCCAGCCTTCAGCATCTCAAGTCCAGCCCTCCTGGGTTTCCCTTTTCAGGACCTCCTAATTTTCCCCCTCAAAGCATGTTTGGATTTCCACCACATTTACCACCTCCATTACTCCCTCCTCCAGGCTTTGGCTTTGCTCAAAACCCTATGGTTCCCTGGCCACCTGCTGTTCATCTCCCAGGCCAGCCACAGCGTATGCTGGGTCCCCTTTCACAGGCAGCGAGGGTTATGGGTCCACAAAGTTTTTATCAGGTTAAAGACATTCGCAGACCAGAAAGGCGCCATAGTGATCCTTGGGGTAGACAAGACCAACAGCTAGATAGGCCATTTCATAGAGGTAAAGGGGACCGCCAGCGGTTTTACAGTGACTCGCACCATTTGAAAAGAGATCGACATGAGAAAGACTGGGAGCAAGAATCTGACAGGCACAGACGCAGAGACAAATGCCAAGACAAGGACAGAGACAGGAAAGGCAGGGAGGAGGGGCACAAAGATAAAGAGAGGGCACGGCTACTACACGGCGACCGAGGATCAGATGGCAAAGCAAGCAGGGATAATAGGAATACAGACAAGAAGCCAGACAGACCCAGAAGTGATGACCATGACAAGGACAAAGAGAAAAGTAAGCACAGAGAAGGTGAAAAGGACAGGGATAGGCACTACAAAGATAGGGACCACACTGACAGAGCGAAAAGCAAAAGGTGAAAATGGCAGGCTCCTTCAAGGTTACGTTGGCATACCTGCTACATGTGTCTTTACAAGTCCTGCTAGGACTGTGCCATCTTTTCCACGTGTACTGTTGGTGGTTTGCAGAGCAGTACATTCAGTGTGGTGCGTGTACTCTGCCAGTGCTCATCATCCCTTCTTCATGCCACTGTCCTTAGTTACACGAATTTCATATTTTTAAAAGTTTTACAATGCTGTATATTCAAAGATTTGTTTTATTAATATGCAATAAAGGCTTAGAAATTTTAGTTTTATTCCTTAATTGGTAAACATGGTTAACTATGGATCTATTTACTGCCTCTAGTGAATGTCCTTTATATAAATGACTAATTGGAGACTAATGTGTGCTCTGTACATCTGTTTAAATTGCACTGTTCTAAGAAAGTATGAGGTACAGCAGAAAGCCTAGCATTCTACAGTAGACTGTACTGATCATTTAGTTGGGCAGTCTGCCCTGATCAGAGGCCCACGGAGCACACTGACTCCTGGAGTCTGCTGAGTGAACACACCGAGCACCACATACAGTTGTGTGGTAAGCTGCCATCTTTCTTTTCCTTTTTGCTCTTCAGAAACTTGAATACTTAAGCTTGTACATGATCTTGTGTTTTGCTATCCTTTTTACTGTAAAATGTAAATATTTTAAGGGATATTTTGATTTTAAATATGATAAAAGAATTTCTCACCTACTTTGTGTGTGTGATTTGAAGTTCAGCAGTAAAAACATTTCTTCCTTCAGGCTCTCCCTAGACCTGGTTCTTATACTCAGCCAGTGCCATGTAGACTTGGCTGCCTGTGTGGGTTTTAGAGGAGGGAGGAAGGAGTTGTTCTCAAGGCTCACATTACGGCTGAGATGCACCACATGCTTCTGCAGAGGCTGGTGTTCAGAATGCCAATGCTTTGCTGTGATTATCTACTTCATGGTATGTTTCTGAAAACTAACTTGTATACCATCAGGTTTTACTATACTGAATCATTGTAAAATGACAGAACTTTAAGTGAAATGTATTTTGAATCCTTTTTGTAAAATGATTTGTTTGTAGGGAACTATAAAGTTTAATATGTCAGTTTGACTTGAAAACACATGGGACTGTTGTTCATCCAAGTTTAAATTTACTTACATTTTAAAATACATGCTGTATTGATGTCTATAGCTTAAAGCAGTAGCTACCAAATGATGTTAATACTTGAGACCAAAAACGGAAAGAAAGGTCAGTATTTTTTACCTAACTATGATAATGAAGAAAAATACAAGTAGTGCCACAAAATTAAGAAAATTATGTTTTCCTAAAGGGTCTACAGAGTAAATAGGTTTTTGAAATTGAAATAACCTTGCTATTTTCACTAGAAAAGTGCAGAATCCAACATTTTATCTAATTTGCAAGGATTACAACACTTTCATCTTTATCCTCTGAAATTTACCAAAATGAGAATTCTGAAATGGTGGATTTCATTTAAATAAAGTCATTTTAACTTTGGTCTACTTTTCTTTTGGAAATAAACTGTTAGGGAAAAAAAAAAAAGGATTCTGGACTGTAGATGTAGAGATGGTTTAGCAGTTAAGACACGTGCCTGAGAAGCCTAAGGACCCAGGTTCAAGTCTCCAGGTCCCATGTAATCTGGAGTTCATCTGCAGTGACTAGAGGCCCTGGCATGCCCATTTGTTCTTTCTCTGTCCCCCTCCTTCTGCCTCTAATAAATAAAAATATATATTTTTAAAAAACGGATCCCAAGCAAAACCAATCTTAAGGTCAATCATTTTTCTTTCAAGCTAAGAACACACACAAAATAATTTTTAAAAATCCAAGTGTGTATTTTGCCAGTAAACCCATTTTTACTGAATTATTGTGGTTTATGGGTTAACTTGACACCTGATTTTTTTTTTAAGAATATAAGTAAACAATAGGCTGTTAAATGGGGGGGGGGGCTCCTGAGCCAGTGTTTACTTCTTAACTTAGTTTCTTATACATTCTGTGCTTACTGTAAAGTACTTCACATCTCATTAAGTCTTAATACCAGTTTTCAAGTCACAAGACCTAAATAGTCTTCTGTTAGACCATCTCCTGGGCTTGCAGTGTTGCTAGAACTGGGACTGGCTCTTCCTCACCCCACCCTGCTCTTCCTTTCTCCCTCTCCCTCTCCACAGGGCATGTAATTAATGCCACTGAGCCACATCCCTCGGCAAGAACAAACTATTGCTCTCCCTTCCTTCTTCCCTCCCTCCATCTTGAAAAGACTCAAGTAGCCTAGGCTGGCCTCAAGTTCACTATGTACCTGAGGATCATCTTAAACTCCTGATTCTCCTGTTTCCTTATCCTGAGTGCTGGGATTATAGACATGTATCACCACATGCAGAAAGAACCACGTCTTTACCTCCTAGTGGACTGAAATTGTCTGGACAATAATTATATATATATATAAAATTATATTAACTGTGAGAGATATCCCTGTGAGCTAACTAGTCTCACACAGACCAGTGACATACATATATTTGATCTTTCATTGTTTCCCTGTCACAGAGCACTTGATTTTTTTTTTTTTTTTTTGAGGTAGGGTCTCATTTTAGCCCAGGCTGACCTAGAATTCACTATGTAGTCTCAGGGTGGCTTCAAACCCACGATGATCCTCCTACTTCTGCCTCCAAAGTGCTCGGATTAAAGGTGTGTGCCACCACACCCAGCTTGATCTTTTAAAATAGCTTTCTTCCATTGTCCTGTGTGCTCAGTAATACGTGAAGCAAAAGCCTGTTAGAATGTAGCTGGAGAGCCCCTAGTCCTTCATCTCTCTTAGTGTGTACGTGCTGCAGAGCCCTTAGTCCTTCAACTCTCTTGGTTGTGTACGTTCTGGAGAACCCTATTATAAACTGTTCCCAACTCAGATACCTCTAAAACTATGGTCAGGTTGCCACTTCTATTGGTTTACAAATTATAGTGAACAATAAACATTAGACTCCTGCCTTCCAAAACAAATAGCAAGTGAAATTTGTGTAACTTTTAAAAAGTTTGTAGCACCTTTTTAAAAATTATTTATTTATTTATTTATTTATTTGAGAGTGACAGACACAGAGAGAAAGACAGATAGAGGGAGAGAGAGAATGGGCGCGCCAGGGCTTCCAGCCTCTGCAAATGAACTCCAGACGCGTGCGCCCCCTTGTGCATCTGGCTAACGTGGGACCTGGGGAACCGAGCCTCGAACTGGGGTCCTTAGGCGTCACAGGCAAGCACTTAACCGCTAAGCCATCTTTCCAGCCCATATAGCACTTTTTTTTGAGGTAGGGTCTCACTCTGGGTCAGGCTGACATGGAATTCACTCTGTATTCTCAGGGTGGCCTCGAACTCACGGTGATCCTCCTTCCTCTGCCTCCCGAATGCTGGGATTAAAGGCATGCACCGCCGCGCCCGGCTAGAACTTTTTCTTTTTTTTAAATTTTTTGAGGTTGTGTCTCACTCTAGCCCAGGCTGACCTGGAATTCACTATGTAGTCTCAGGGTGGCCTCGAACTCACGGCAATCCTACCTCTGCCTCCCAAGTGCTGGGATTAAAGGTGCGTGCCACCATGCCTGGCACTTAGAACTTTTTAACCAGCCCAAACTGCCTTAAAATGTTCCTCATTTTAAGAAAGTATCTTTTTCCCAGTGATTTTTTTTTTCTTAAAATAGTACAAATTTATTTTCTCATAATTGTGTGGGTTAGAAACCTGACAAAGCTGCCACTCAGGTAAAGCAGTGTTTGCAGGGCTGCAGTTGAGGGAAGGCTGCGTTTCTTTCCATGCTACCCCATTCCATGGCCTGGGCCACTTCTGTCTTCTAAGCCAGCAGCAGTGACATCACTCTTAACTCTTCCTGCCCCCATTTCACAAACCTTGTTAATCTTTCAAAGGGCATATACCCTCATCCCTGGTTTGCACTAGCATCTTGTTTTAGAATCCATCACCAAAAGTAGAATCTTGGAGGCTTTTGTATCATTTTATTTTGTTCTGACAAAGCTGATTAGAGCCATATGATAGTGAAAACAGAGTAGTAGTTGTAATTCACCACATGAAATTTACAGTTTAAAGGTGAAAAAAATGCTTTTTCTCCAAGTCATGATCAACAGGGAACTGCCTAGAAAGTATTCAGTTTTTAAGTATTTGTGTGCCTGTTCTGCAGACATTTGCTTCATTCTTGGAATTCATTGATGAAGTGTGTAGTGGTAGAACTGGCTGCATAGTATGGTAAATGAGGCACCTGAGTGTAGAATCACAGTTCCAAGAAGCAGCTTTAAAGCAGTAGCCCTCAAACTTGATTTCCGGACTTCCTGTAGTCTTGAAAATTGTTGAGAGCTAAGTGATCAAACTTGTTTTTTCCTGAGCTGAGGATCAAACCCAGGGCTTTGTGTGTGGCTAGGCAAGTACTCTATTTGAAATAGATTTTTAAAAATGTGGAACTGGGTATGAGGTGCATGCTTGTTTTGTATTTATTTGGGAGAGAGACAGAGGCAGACAGTGAGTATGGGTGTGCCAGGGTTGTCTTGCCACTGCAAACACATTCCAGATGCATGTATAGCATTATGCATCTGGCTTTACATGGGTACTGAGGGAGTGGAACCTGAACCATCAGGGTTTACAAGCAAGTGCCTTCAACCTCTGAGCCATTTCTCCTGCACCATACCTGTAATCCCAGCATTCAGGAGGGAGAGACTGGAAGATAACCGCAAGTCTGAGGCAAGCCTGGTCTGTAACAATGTTGCTTTCTTTTTGCTGAAACAAACACCAGACCAGAAGCAGATCATGGGAGAAAAAGGTTTATTTCTGGCTTACAGAATCCAGGGGAAGCTTCATCATGGCAGAAAAAAAGTGGCCCACTTCATACATCCACAGCAAAGAAAACAGCCAGCACCAGTAAGCAAGAGCTGAGGACACACATCCCAAGATTCTCCTGGTGACACACTTCTTCCAGCAGGGCTCTACATCCCCAAAGCTACTAGGTGTGGTATAAGAACTGAATCACAAACACCTGAGGCTATGGGGACATGACTTTCAAAATCACTACAAACTTGAGAGAGGACATGTGGCCTAATGGGGAAGTACATTTCAGTGTTGCCTTGAAGCTTTAGCAAATTTCCACAGAACAGATCTCTTGGCTTCAAAAACAAAGTGTGTATTGATACTTGGTTTCATTGTCATCTGTCAAGAACTGTCAATAACTCCTCCTCCCCCCCCCACATGCTGTTATCTGGTGCATATTAGGTAAATACTCTGTACCATTGAGCTAAATTCCCAACTCCCAAAAGGACTTACTTTATGATAGTTACCCTTATTAAAGTTGAGTGACTTAATAGGGACCTAGCCGAATGTAGGCCAGTCTTCCAGCAACTATCAGGGATGTAAGTGGTTTCTGTTGAAGCATCTTTAGCAAATGTCTAGGAGTTTTGCACATTTATCGTACATTGTGTTCTACCCCCATGCTTCCTGGTGTTAGTAGCAGTATTTTGGAGCAATTTGTGTTTTGCTGAAAGGTTTGATTGCAGGTACTTTCAGAAATGTCTGTAGGTACCTCATTAATTCAGAGTGGCTAAAATAACAAGACCGGGACCAAAAGGAACAACAAAAAAAAAAACCAAAAAACAACAGTGAATTCAACCCCTCTAGTATTCAAAGGATAATTACTTCCCTGGTCCCCTTGCACAGACTAGAATCTGCACTCCGACAGTGAGTTAACAGTACTTCTGTCACTCCTTATTGGTTAGGTTTTTCTCCATCTACTTGGCTGATGGTTACATACTTTTCATTTTAAGATTTACATGCCATTGCTTACCAAGATTTCTACTTCATGATCTCTTCTGTTAGTGTCCCAAGGCAGGCATGTGGTGTCTGTTGCTTTTTTTTTTTTTTTCTCTTAGCTTTATTGACAACCTCTGTACACACACATTCAGTATACCATGATCATAATATTCTTCCACCACCCTCCATTGTCATCCTTTCTACTGAATTCCTTCTTTCCAACTAGTGTCTCTTCTAATTTGATGTCATCATTTCCCTCTATCCTAAAATGCAGATCGTGTGTAAGTAGTTCAGCCACAGTATGATCATGAATGCCATGGCCATTTTGTGTCTGGAAGACATCATTACAAAACATTTCTCTCCCTCCAGCTTTGCATTCTTTTTGTCATCTCTTGTACAGTGGTCTCTGAGCCTTGAAGGGTGTAATATAGATTTCTTAATCAGTATTGAATACTCCTATCTCTCTTCTCAACACTTTGGTAAGTTTTCAAGTCTTCCCAGTAGTCATGGCTGAGGGTCTTGTGTAGGTAATGTCAGGCACTGTGAGATCATGGATATCCAGCTCATTTTGTGTCTGGAAGAGTGCATTGTAAGGAGTCCTACCCTTCCTTTGGCTCTTACATTCTTTCTGCCACCTCTTCAGTGCTGCTTAAGTGCTAAACACTATCACTTCTTCTCACCAATATGGTGCCTTCTGAGTCATCCCAGAGGTCACTGCTATCTGAAAAGAGAAGCTTCTCTAACCAAAAGTGACAATAACAACATATGGATATGAATGTTGAGAGAAGTGCTTACTGAGCAGTTTGGTGAGCATAATATATGTATTTAGCCAGACACCAGCAGGAGTTACACACCTAGGGCTCATGACCTCCCCCATCATAGGTTTTCAATATCAGGCATGTATTCCCTCTCCTGGAGCAGGCTTCTAATCTGGTTAGAGAGCTGTTGGTTTCCCCTATAACAGACATGCCACTATTGCACCTGTTGGATCATTTGGCCTGGCTGGTCAAACTTAAGGCTTGCAGTGTTCACTGTTTATCTCCACTGGTCACCTCTCTCCTCATGGAGCTGCATGTGACATAGTCCCCCCCCCCCCATCTTTCTGTCAGCTGGTCTACACAGAGGAGGTTTTTATCTCAACTCCAGCAAGATTTCTCAGTGATCTTGCAGCCCAAGGATGTGGAGTCTTTAGCAGTAGGGTTTTACCATCTATTCCTGGTGGGAAACCAAGATCCTGCAGTGGCCTATAAGGTTATGGGGGCATCATGGACCTCCCTGGCCAACAACTCATTGGAAGGTATTCCATCCTTGGCCCTAAAATTTTCTAGTTTGGCCCTAAAATTTTCTATTAACAACCTATGTCTTCTGGGTGTACTGTTGTCCCAAAAGGTAGGTTTCCATATGAGTTACTCATACCATCTTAGATTTTGATTAACCCTCACTCCTCCTTTCCTTTACTCAGGCTCTTTCCCTGACCTCACTTAGGCCTTTCCACTTCCAGTAATTATCAAATACAATCCTTTCCAGATCCATCCATTTCATTTTTCTTTACTGCTAAATAGAACTCCATTATATGTACCACATCTTCATTATCCACTCATCAGTGAGGGACATCTAGGCTGGTTCCACTTCCAAGTTATTACGAATACAGCAGCAATAAATGTGGATGTACAAGTATCGCTAAGGTAGTGTGGTAAGTCTAGGATATATACCTAGGAGTGGTATAGCTGGGTCACAAGGGCTTTACCAGATTACATTCCCACCAACAGTATAGAAGTGTTCTTGAAAAGAAGCTTCTTTAAACAAAAGTGAGAGTAGCATTAATATATGTCCATAAACATAAATATTGAGAGCAGTTTGGTAGGCATAACATAACCATTCAGCCAACCAACAATTGTAGCTCCCCATCCCCAACACAGAGGGCTTATGACCCTCCAGTCTTAGGCTTTTAACTAGGTCTTTAGTACTAGGTGTGAATTACCTCCTGTGGACTGGGCCTCAAATCTAATCAGGTCAGTTGGTTCCCCCTGTAATAGGCATTTCACCATCGCACCATTTGGCACATCTGGCCTGGCTGGCCAGCCATAATACGTGCAGGTCCTGCTATTGTTTAAAACCATTGGGGACTTTTCTCCCTGAAAAGGGAGGAAGGAGGCTTCCAAAGCTCAGCTCCACTTGATTTCTCAGTGACCTGCAGCCCTATCATTTGGAGTCTTGAGCAATAGGCTCTTACCATCTACTTCTGGTAGGCAACCAAAAGCCTTGGCAATAGCCTGTAATGTTTAGAGGGCAAACAGCAATTCACACTTCGCACTGATCATTGTATAGGTACAAGATTTTAAAAGTTACGTAGTTCTCTGAGGTTTAGAGATAGAGCAGCTGTCTTGTGCCCTGCTGTCCAGCCACAGTGACTTTTACTCTTTCAGACACTTCTTTTGGGGATATACATGTATTAGTGAACATCGTAGGGCCCTAGCCACTGCAAAATGAATTCCAGACACATGTGCCACCTTGTGCATCTGGCTTTATGTGGGTAACTGGATAATTTAACCTGGGTCCTTCGGCTTTGTCGGCAAGCGCCTTAATTGCTAAGCCATCTCCTCAGCCCAACATGCCTTTTTTTCTTACAAATATTGGCCATGTTTAATGATGTCTTACCATGAAAAATAAGGGCTTATCGCACTATCACACACTATCTTCCTATCTCTTCCTGTTCAGCAATCATTTTAAATTTAAGTTCATACTCAAAGTTGACCATTTTTAATCATGTAAATATTCATAACTAGGAGCTAAATAGTAGGATTTAGTTATATTTCCTTGTATAATTTAAAACTTTTTTCTTCGTGCCTATAATTCCTTCCTACTTGAATTTTATTCAAGAATTTCTCAGATGAACAATGACTGACTAAACTACCACTAAATGAATTAATGGACTTGAAACTTAAAAACCTGCATATTTACAAAGCAGATGTAGGAAAAGCAACCAGAACCCCTTCTTTAGCTATAATTTACAAGTTGATCAACAAGATGGAACAGCACTTTGACTCTGGGTAATAGGAAACATGAGGATTCCCCTGAAACAATATGAGAGTGTGGCTGGAATAACTACACACACACACACACACACACATACACATACAGAGAGAGAGAGATCATATGTATTGAAATCTCTAAGTTTCCTACCTAATTTTGTTCATCTCCATTATAAATATTATATCCTTCTGAATTAATTAACCTGATTTTTTCTGGCTCCTGGAACAGTACAACATCTTTAATTTTGCCAATAAAGTCTCTCTCAAAAATCCCTTGAGTAATAATATTTACCTTTCGACCATATTCAAAGCCTCCAAAATAACAAATACCATCATAGTTTAGAGCAACAAACTTTTTGCATGGGTCAATGTCTTCAGAAAGAATTAGTATGCTGTCTAGATAGGCCTTGATAAGAGTTTGGTTTTGCATTATAACTACATGGTGCCATTTGTTGCAACAGAAAGCAGCTTTGTTGTAGCTCATAGACACTGAGATTCTTTCTCCCAAATTAACTGCAATTTTCAAGGTTTTGTTATAAAGACCAAATGCTAAGAAGTCGTCTTCTTCATCTTGAGCTTTACCCATCCATAAAATTAAGCCGTCTGTCTCAGCAGTACTGAAATTGAAGGATATGACTGTGAACTGAAGGTTTCTCTTTTTGTAATTTGGGTCGATATATTTAATATAAGAATTACCCAGAAATTTTGCAATTGAAAATGAAGTTTTGTTTTCACAGTACCTTCCCACCCAGCCCAAAGCACACAGACAGGTGTAGGAAAGGGATTGCCCAGGCACACATAGAGACCTGTGCAGGCAGAGATGATTCAAACACTGTGTAGACTGGTTACATGTACTGCCAGCCCAACCTGGCAAGCATCTGCAAGAAAATGACATGTCGTTCACTGTACATTCACCACCATTTCTGCATGTGTTATAGCCACAGGCTGTCCCATCACAGTCCCCTACATTTGAACCAGCCTTTGCTCCTAGTTCAGTTAATTGTAGTTCCTGATGATTTATAACAACTTCTCGAACACAGCCTTCGAAACCTCCAGGTTCATTTGCTATTGCCATGGGATTTACAAGACTCAAGGATGGCACTCCTCCTATGTAGAAGTCTGTGTGTATGTCCAGAGAAGTCATCTTAGCAGAGGCTCTTCCTGTTGTTACCTTTCTCCCATCTAGATCCAGGTAACCTATGGCACCAACTCTTCCTGCCTTCACCGTATGCCAAGTACTCCCATTGGTAGTTATTTGTTGGAGAGTTTCTAGAATAATAGTTATGTCACCAAGGTTGTAGCGGAGTTGAACAGAGCCATTTACTAAAGAGATGCATAAAAAATCACCTGTAAAAGAAGAACATTTAATTAGTAATGTAATTCCATTACAGATTTGCATTCTGTGACCACTTGGATAAGTTTCAGTAGTTATTTTCTTGTTTGGTGGGGAGAGTTGTGTTTTATTTTATTTTTTTCAATTTATTTTGGTTTTTCAAGGTAGGGTCTTGCTCTAGCCCAGGCTGACCTGGAATTAGTCTCACTATGGCCTCAAACTCATTTTTGTACTCCTACTTCAGCCTCCCAAGTGCTAGTATTTAAGGTGTGTGCCATTGTGCCAAAGCATCTGGAGTTCCAATTCTCCCCCACCAGCTGGGATGCCCAGGAAAACTACATCTCAAACCAGCAGCTCTCCTTGGCAGCCACCATTATTAGTTTTTGCATGTCCAGAACCTTCTGGAGTCTCCACTGCAATCCATGACTCACCTGCATGGCTCCATCAGGAATCCCCACAGGGTCTCCCAACAACCCTGACTTACATTGCTCAGTAGCCATTTGCAAAAACACAGATGTTGCAAACCCAGTGACTATTTCCTGCATTTGTTATATTCCATAGTACCAGCTAGGCTACCAAATTTATTAACACAGTGCAGAATAAAGCTGATTTTGAAGAGCAGTTCACTCCATCATTTAGGCCCCTATTTTCAAAGGAGTCTGGAATTTTTTCTGCTAGCCCAATGCAGAACAACTGGCCCAATCCCAGTGGTTGCAATCTCTCAAACATTTGCAGCTGAACTGGTGTTATGTTTTGCCTGAAATTTTCATTTATTTCTGTGCCCTCACATAAGTCCATTTCTACATAACACAATCCAGCACAAGTTCACAGACACAGGAAGAATGCAGTAAGCCTCTCAGACAAATTGCCTGTAGCCTAGTCCAGACAAAGATTTTTTACCCCCTCATAAGCCAAGTTTGCACATCCATATTCTCTCTGCATTTAGATCTCTTTATTGTTTTATTTTTGTTTTTGGATTTTGGAGGTAGGGTTCATTCTAGCCCAGGTTGACCTGGAATTAATGATGTAGTCTCAGTCTGGCCTCAAACTCATGGTAATCATCCTACTTCTGCTTCCCAAGTGCTGGGATTAAAGGTGTACATCACCATGCCCAGCTTTGCATTTAGGTCTTTCAACTCTGACCAGAATAGTCCATCAAACTCTGCCTTCAGCACTGCAATTCATCTCTTAGGCCAAGGTTTCATATCCTTCCACATTCCTTCCACAGATCAATTCTAAAAGGCCAAAAGCCACAGTTAGGTTACTAATAGTAATGACCTCAGTTCTCTGGGTACAAATTTTCTATAGCAATTACCTTCATATTGCTGGGATGAAGAACCTAACCAAAAGCAGCTGATGGGGGCTAGAGAGATGGCTTAGTGGTTAAGGGCTTGCCTGTGAAGCCTAAGGACCCCGGTTCAAGGCTCGATTCCCCAGGACCCACGTTAGCCAGATGCACAAGGGGGCGCACGCATCTGGAGTTCGTTTGCAGTGGCTGGAAGCCCTGGCGTGCCCATTCTCTGTCTGTCTCTATCTGCCTCTTTCTCTGCCTGTCACTCTTAAATAAATAAACAAAAATTAAAAATAAAAAAACAAAAAACTTTCTTTAAAAAAAAAAAAGCAGCTGATGGGAGGCAAGTATTTGTTTTGGCTTACAGTCTGAGGGGAAGCTCCATAATGGCAGGAGAAAGCATGCCATGAACAGAGGCTAGACATCATCAGTGCTATAGAAGGTGGAAAACAGCAAGATAGTGAGTCAAGTTCACACGAAGTGGCTAGCTATAACAATCCTAAGCCTACTCCCAACAACACACCTCCTCCAGGAAGCCCCTACCTTCCAAATTGTCACCAGCTTGGGAGTAAGCATTCAGAACACATGAGTTTATGGGGGACATCTAATCCAAACCATTATATGTGTCATCACTTCTAGATGGATCTTGCAAATCCCTACCACTGTGATGCATTTTCAGTTGGTTTTCTAATCTAGATTAAAGTTAAAGTGATCTTTACAAATGAAAACCTGATCCTTAAACTACCATTTAATAATGTGTGTCATGTTTTTGAGTAGACAATTTAACATTATCTATAAAAGCCCCTCTTTCCTTACCTGGGTGTACTTTCCCTATTCCTGTGCTAGAGGTTCATCTTTCTACATCAGAGCATTTGTGCATGGTCTTTCAACTACTTCACTACCTCACCCCAACTAGGGGACTCAAATATATCCTTCAGCTCCCAAATCAAGTGCCAATTCCTTAGAAAAGGCATCTTAAATTCCTGGAGTTGATCTTTTATTGTTACTTACTATCACTTTTAATATCCCTAGATTTTTTTTATCACAATATTCTACGATTATACAATCATGTGTGAACAGATCTGAACAACTCTGACCTAGCATCTGGAGTTTCAGTGAAAATCCAGAAGAAAATCAAGACAGCTTTACATGTGTGGGAAAGAAAGTGGCTCTCTATTGTAAGATTGCTTATGGGGAGAACAGTCTTTTACATAATGAACCACACAGAAATCTCCTTGCAAATGTTTCCCCTTGTAACATTGTACAAACTTTCCTTTTCTAATTCAGGAATGTCTGACACTTTTCTCTAGAAAAGGTACACAAAGGTAATTTCCCTGTGAACATATTTTAACTTGACATTGTAAATCACTAGTTTTTTTGTTTTTTCCCCAAGGTAGGGTCTCACTGTGGTCCAGGCTGATCTGGAATTAACTATGTAGTCTCAGGGTGGCCTTGAACTCATGGCGATCCTCCTGCCTCTGCCTCTCGAGTGCTGGGATTAAAGGTGTGCGCCACCACGCCCGGCACACTAGGTTTTTTGATACACATTTGCGAAGATTTTAACTATATCAAGATGAATTCAGACTGTGATTAATTAGTTCTTAGCTCAATAATTTTTGTATATCAAGAAATCATTTTGAGACCTGGAGAGATAGCTCTGTCAGCAAAGTGCTTGCCATGTAAGCATGAGGACCCCTAAAACTCCAGGGGTAAAAATGCTGAGCATTGGGCTGGAGAGATGGCTTAGTGGTTAAGGCCTGTGAAGCCTAAGGACCCAGCTTTGATTCCCAAGAGCCTACATAAGTCAGACGCACATGGTGGTGTATGTATCTAGGGACCCATGGGGCTCTCTTAGTAGCCATTATAACGTAATTGGTGAGTTCTATGACAGTGAGAGACCCTGTCTCAAAGGAGGTGGATGGCATTTCTTAGGCTGACACCTAAGGTTGTCCTTTGGTCACATAGGCACACGGTGCACCCACCCACACAAACATAAGTCATTTTGAGTATTTAGCATTTTAGCAGAAACTGGTAGACAGTGATTGTGGTCTTATCTCTTTCCTTCTGTATAACCATAGATCTAAAATCAAATTAAGTAATTTTCTTTCTTTCTTTCTTTTTCTTTTTTTATGAAGTATGGTCTCACTCTAGTCCAGGCCGACCTAGAATTCACTATGTAGTCTCAGGGTGGCCTCAAACTTATGGCAATCCTCTTATTTCGGCCTCCAGAATACTGGGATTAAAGTCATGTGCCATCACGCCTGGTCAAATTAAGTAATTTTCTTTTTAAAAAAATATTATATTTTTTGTTTATTTTTATTTTTATTTATTTATTTGAGAGTGACAAATAGAGAGAGAGAGAGAGAGGGAGGGAGGGAGAGAGAATGGGCACCCTAGGGCCTCCAGCCACTGCAAACGAACTCCAGATATGTGCACCCCCTTGTGCATCTGGCTAACATGGGTCCTGGGGAATCAAGCCTCGAACTGGGGTCCTTAGGCTTCATAGGCAAATGCTTAACCACTAAGCCATCTCTCCAGCCCCAAATTAAGTAATTTTCAATTTATTTTTATTTGTTTTTGAGAGCTTTTGTAAAGGAACTCCAGATGCATGTGCCACCTTGTGCATCTGGTTTACATGGGTCCTGGGAAATTGAAGCTGGATCCTTTGGTTTTGCAGGCAAGCACCTTAGCCTCTAAGCCATCTCTCCAGCCCAATTCTCAATTATAAATTTTTTTGTTGTTGTTTTGGGTTTTCATGGTAGGTTCTCACTCTAGCCCAGGCTGACTTTGAAATTCACTATGTAATCGCAGGGTGTCCTCAAACTCTCAGCAATCCTACTATCCGACCTCTGCCTCCTGAGTACTGGGATTAAAGGTGTGACCACCATGCCTGAATTAATTTTTTTATATTGTTTTATTAACAGTTGAGTGCTTAGCACTGGATGAGACATCTCTATCATATCTGCAAAGGCTTAGGAAACATTGCAGAGAGGTGATGTTCTTACCATTGTCCATAGAAGCTTCTGTTTTGGAGATATCTGTGAATACTGGAGGGACACAAAGCTCATCAAAGTGCTGAGTAGAGGCTGTTGAGAGCTCAGTGCTAAATAACTTGTCTCTATCATGTACTCCAACATTTAGGGAACATAGAGGAAGGAGGCAGAAGGAATGTAAGAGTCCAAAGGTAGGAAGGAATACTTTGGGACATTATCCCCTGGACAGGAAGTGACCAAAACATTTATGACAGCAGCTGCTGGCTGTCATTACTTGTACAAGATCTGCACAGCATTGAACCCATCAACATTTTCATAGAGATGATGGAGGAGGGCGACAAGAAATAGACATCAAAATAAGAGGACTATTCTCAAAGGAAGAAATACGAATGGCATATAAGCATCTAAAAAAAAGTTCTACGTCACTAGCCATCAGGGAAATGCAGATTAAAACTACATTGAGATTCCATCTCACTCCTGTCAGATTGGCCACCATCATGAAAACAAATGATCATAAATATTGGCAGGGATGTGGAAAAAAAGGAACCCTTCTGCACTGCTGGTGGGAATGCAATCTGGTCCAGCCATTGTGGAAAACAGTGTGGAGGTTCCTAAAACAGCTAGAGATTGATCTACCATATGACCCAGCTATAGCACTCCTAGGCATATATCCAAAGGACTCATCTCATTTCCTTAGAAGTATGTGCTCAACCATGTTTATTGCTGCTCAATTTATAATAGCTGGGAAATGGAACCAGCCTAGATGTCCCTCAACAGATGAGTGGATAATGAAGATGTGGCACATTTATACAATGGAGTTCTACTCAGCGGTAAAGAAAAATGAAGTTATGAAATTTGCAGAAAAACGGATGGACCTGGAAAGGATTATACTAAGTGAGGTAACCCAGGCCCAGAAAGCCAAGTGCCACATGTTCTCTCTCATATGTGGATCCTAGCTACAGATGACTGGGCTTCTGCGTGAGAATGAAAATACTTAGTAGCAGAGGCCAATAAGTTAAAAAGGAGACATAAAGCATAGAGAAAGGAAGGGAGGAGGGTACTTAATAGGTTGATATTGTATATATGTAATTACAATGATTGTAATGGGGAGGTAATATGATGGAGAATGGAATTTCAAATGGGAAAGTGTGGGGTGGGGAGGGAGGGAATTACCATGGGATATATTTTATAATCATAGAAAATGTTAATAAAAATTAAAAAAAAAATAAGAGGACTAGTTGGAAAGAGGAGGGGTTCATTGGAATGGAGTGGATGAGGGGGGACAAAAGAAGGTAATAGGGCTAGAGGTATAGTTCAGAGGTCAAGGCAAAAGCAAAGGTCAAAGCGAAGCCTAGTGACCCAGGTTAGATTTCCCAGTACTCACATAAATCCAGATGCACAAAGTGATACCTGGATCTGGAGTTCATTTGCAGTAGCTAGAGGCCCTGGTGTGCTTACTTTCTCTGTCTCTCTTCTTTCTATCTCTTGCTGCTTGCAAATAAATAGCATGTTATAAAAATTCTTGGGCTGAATAAATAGCTTAGTGGTTAAAGTGTTTGTCTGTGAAGCCTAGGGACCCAATTTTGATTCCCCAATACCCACCTAAGACAAATGCACAAGGTGGCGCATGTGTCTGGAATTCATTTGTAGTGTCTGGAGGGCCTGGTGCACCTATTCTCTTTCTCTCTTCCTCCCTCTCAAATAAATACATAAATAGATAAATAAATAATCAAAGTTTAAAAAAATTTCAAAAATAGGGAGAAAAAAGATAGATGTGTTATCAGGTCATGATTCTTTGACCCGACATGTCCAAGAGCCAGCTGTGTGGTTATGCAGCTCACCCTTTTTAATTTCTACATAACATTCCATTATGTAAATACAGAATTCTTATCTACTATCTTCAAACATGAAAACATCTACACTGAGACTACTCTGAATATTAACCTATAAACAATTCAGAGCCTTAAGCTGGGCGTGGTGGTGCACGCCTTTAATCCCAGCAATCCAGAGGCAGAGGTAGGAGGTAAGAGGATCACTGTCAGTTCAAGACCACCCTGAGACTCCATAGTGAATTTCAGGTCAGCCTAGGCTAGAGTGAGACCCTACCTTGAAAAAACAAAAAACAAAACAACAACAACAAAAAAAAGAATTCAGAGCCTTGTCAAGTTGTTCTCTGGCACATCTGAACCCAGATGGTTGTTAATACCTCAGTTTATGCATTTTGACATGTATTAAGTATCTGGGGCATTTTTTTAAACCAATTGTTCACCTTTCCCGACAGTCAGCTCTGGAGGCTTTGTTATGTTCACATTGTCAAAGCTATCTGGAAAGCTACATAACACAGAAGAATTGGCTGTTTTTTATGCTCCCTTAAATATAGGGAACATATTTCAAATGGTTACACATCAGCTTTGTTAAAAAGTGTCATATATATATATAAGTAGAAGAATAGATTAATGGGGGTGAAAAGGTCAGGCCAGGGGAAGAGATTGAGTAAAAGAAAGGTGGAGGGAAGGCTTATCAAAATCTAAGAGGATACAAATAAATCATATGGAATCCAACTTTTTAGGACAATGGAACACTCAGGAGCCATAGATTGTTGCTAGAAAATTTTCAGTGCCAGGATGGGATACCTTCCAGGGAGTTGTTGGCCAGGGAGGACCCTGATACCCCCAAAACATTATAGGCCATTGCTGAGATCCATGGCTTCCCACCAGGAATAGATAGTAAGACCCTATTGCTGAAGACTCCACATACTTTAGGCTGCAAGGCCACTGAGAAATCCTGCTGGAACTGAGCTGACAACCTCCTCCATGTAGACCAGCTGACAGAAGGCTGGAAGAAGCCATTCTGTATGCAGTTCAATGGGAGAGAAAGAAATCACCAGTGAATATACTCAACAGTGGACACTGAAAGTCTTACATTTTGCCAGCTAGGCCAAATGAGCCAATGGATGCAATAGAGGCACGTCTCTGTCATGGTGGAAACCAACTGCCCTCTAATTGGACTGGAAGCCCACTCCATGGGAGGGAATACATCCCTGATACTGAAAACTTAAAACAAGGCTAGTCATGAGCCCTAGGGGTGTAACGTCTGCTGCTGTCTGGCTAAATGTATATACTATGCTCATCAAACTGCCCAGTAAGCCCTTCTCTTAATGTTCTTACCTATACATTAATGCAATATACTAATGTTTTTGCTAGAGAACCTTTTCTTCTCAGATGGCAGTGACCTTGGGATGACTCAGAAGGCATCATGGTGCTGGAAAGAAGTGACAGGAGTGCTCAGCACTGCAATATCTCTATCACACTTTCCAAGGCTCAGGGTCTATTGTGGAAGAGGTGGCAGAAAGAATGTAAGAGCCAAAGGAAGGGTAGAACTCCTTACAACGAGCTCCCCCCAGGCACAAAACGGCCTGGATATCCATGACCTCACATGCCTGACACTACCTTCATAAGTCCATCATAATAGGAGGAAAAGATCATGATATCAAAATAAATGAGAGACTGTGATTGAGAGGGGGCGGGGATATGATGGAGGGTAGAGTCTCAAGGGGGAAAGTGGGGGGAGGGAGGGCATTACCATGGGATATTGTTTACAATGATGGAAGTTGTTAATAAGAAAATAATTTAAAAAAGTATCATGTAATTGGTAATGTATGAGATTACATTCTTCATCTTTAATAATTACCTTTTACCTAAGAATGTGTAACTTGGATTTTTAATATTTTAAATTTAAATTTAAAGTGTGCTTCTTATCTATGTAAAATGAAGCAACACTCATGCTATGAAGCTAATGCATCTCTCTTGAAAATAGTGTCCAATGGAAGAGAAAAGGAAAATATCAAAGTGTCATGACCTGAACTACATGCAAGGAATAACTAGTGTGAGAAAGTGTGCTCTTGCCTCCTATGTGCATTAGTTTGTATGAGCTTTGAGCTTTTTTCATACATAAACACATACTTGCATGACTGTATTGCCTATAGGGCAACAGTCCTGAGTTGTCATGATAATGGCTGTATCTTGACTTTCTATTTCTTAACAAAGGTCTTGCTTTCCTGAATATTGGCCTTGTTAGTGAACAAAATCAAGCTGTTTAATTTAATTTAATTTATTTATTTATGAGAGAGAGAAAGAGAGAAGGATGGCGTAAATGGGAATGCCAGGGCCTCTAGCCACTGCATATGAACTCCAGGTACATGTTGCCATCATGTGCATCTGGTTTATATGGGTGCTGGGGAATTGAACCTGGGTTCTTAGGCTTTGCAGGCAAGTGTTTTAACTGCTAAGTCATCTCTCCAGCCCCAAAATAAAACATTTCAATGTGCCTTGGTTTATAAATTAAAACTTTCTCTTTGGTATTTTTCTTAGGTAAATTTTGAATTTTAAACCAAATATCCCCAAAGACTGGGTTGTTTCTAAGGCATAAACTTCAATCATATTGTCTTTTTCTGTTTCAAAGTGTAATCATGTTGGACGCGGTGGCCCATGCCTTTAATCCTATCACTCATGAGGCTGATATAGGAGGATCTCCATGAGTTCAAGTCTAGCCTGGGGCTACAGAGTCAGGTCCAGGACAGCATGACCTAGAGGAACAGCAATGTAGATGAGAATCAGCAATATAGATGAGAAATCTTGCTGGGAAATTGAGAGCTTTTAAAAAAAAAATAGAGGTGTTGGAAATGAAAAACTCAATCAAATAAGTATTGTAGAAGAAGCACCACTAGACTAGACCAAGAATACAAGACAAGGCTGAGGAAACACCACGTGCAGACATCAATAAAGAAGAATTAAGCGGAAGTTTTCAAGGTGTTTCCTAATAATCCTCTTAATTTCATTGGTACATTTTCAGCTCTACTTTTATTAACTGGGGTCTTCCATCTCTGTCTTTTGGTTAGTTGACTAAGGGTTTGCCAGTTTTGTTTATCTTTTCAAAGGATCAACTCTTCATTTTGTTTTTTTTTTTTGCTTCCTTTTGTTTGGTATATTGACTTCCATCTATGCATTTTTGCTAGTCAAGAAACAGTTACATCAGCTAATCTACATATTTTCATTAGAAAACTGATAAATATTTATGTTAATAGTTATTATTGAGAGAAGTTTGCTGATTTGCAATCCTGAGGGTTGGTTTCATGGTTGGCTCAATTCTTGTTCTTTTTTCTCCTCTATGCGTGTGAGGCAAGTGTGATCACCACTACACTGAGGAAACTTCTGAGTGTCAGGGGTTTGGTGGTCAACTGACACTTGGACATGATTGATTCCTGCCTAGTTCTACTCGATTCATCTATTCCTCTCATTACACATATTCTTTCCCAAACTGTCATGCTTCTTATTGTCTTTCTCCCTCCACTATGCTTAAGATTCTGTTAAGTATCTTTTGCAATGCTGGCTCAGTAGTCATGAATTCCTTTAGTTTATGCTTGTTTTGAATGTGCATTTCACTATTGATTTGGAAAATAATTGTGTTGGAAATAGTAAGGCTGACCAGTAGTTACTTACTTTTAGGACCTGAAATATATTCCACACTTTCCTGACTTTTAAGGTTTCTGTTGTGAGGTTTGATGTTATTCTGATGTGTTAGGCTTTGTGAATGAAGTGGCATATTTCTCTTGTAGTTTTTACTACTGCTTCTTTGTTTCTAACTTTTGGCTTCTTGACTGCAGTTTTGGGGAGACTCTGTTCTGGTCAAGTGTGTTCAAGATGCTAAATAAATCTTCTTGTGCTCTGATGTCTTTTCTTTGAGTTGATGACTTTCCTTCCTTCCTCCTCATACCCCCTGGAGTAGCTAATGGTCTGGCCAGGTGCTTTGGGAGTCGGAGACAACCTCAGTGTCGAGATCTGTACAAGTACATTGCCATCAGCTGTCTCTGGGCATGACACCTTGCTGCTGTGGAAGTCAGATCCTCTGCTAGAGCTTCAGAGTTTTCAGTCCTATGGAAGTCAGATGAATGGTTCGAGAGGCTGAGCTATCTACCGTCTTCAGGCCTTCCTTGGGTGGGGGCAAATTCCCACTACCCTCCTTGGTGCCCTGCTGCACAAACTTCTCTTTGTGTTGGTGTCCCACCCGCCCCGTCCACAACTGCCTGCCATGGCCATCCCTCACCCTTACCCTTGGTTTGTGCATGTTGTCCTTAGGCCCTCTGGCTCATGATTATTACCTGTTATCTGGCCTGCAGAGTAGCTCAGTATTAAACAATAGTTTCCCTCTCAAAATAGTGCCCAGTCACAGACTCCTGAGACTTTGAAAATGGCCAAGTGGACTTCCTCCCACCGCTAACCTGTAACTCAAAGGAATCACTGTGTCACCTGAGGTTTGGAGATGTGCAGGCGTGACCTAAGGTAGGATCACCAGGCTCCACCACGGCTGCCTGGTTTGTCTTTGGGATGAGCATCTCCTTCCCCTTCCCCCCATCTAGAAGCCCAGATAGAGACACCTGCTGCTGGTTCCTTCCCCCTGCATTGCCCTTCTGTTCTCCACACTGTTTTCTCTGTTTCACCCTCATTGTGATTTCCAGTGCTCTTCAAGTCTCACCTTGGAGAAGAGCATGTTTGCCCCCTTGTCTCTTCTCAATCCACCATGTCACACGGGAGCACTGCCACCTCACATCAGAATCTTATAAACTGTCTTATAAGTCTATTTTGGAATATAGGTCCTAGATTTATTATTTGGCTGACAAAATACAAGAAATCTTGGAGCTACAAATGTAAATGAAATCTTCTTGTGATATAGTAGCCATCCTCATGTTCCCTTTGTCTTTTACATTTTTTTCTTCTGACATCAGACTACCATGCAAGTTTTACAGTCCTTTTTTATGTTTTTTTTTATGTTATTGTTATAAAGTCAAGCCTATGCTATAATTGGATTGTGCTGACTTTAAAAGAACATCTTACTATTTCATAAGCACTTATATTTGGTGGGGTGGGGCAGCTAAGTAATAAGCATATACAAAAGACAAAATATGGGCTGGAAAGATGGCTTAGTGGTTAAAGTTCTTGCCTGCACCTAAGCCTAAGACCCAAGTTCGATTTCCCAATACCCACACAGGCCAGATACACAAGGTGGCACATGTGTCTGGAGTTCCTTCTCAGTGGCTAGACACCCTGTCACCCTTTCTCTCTATGTCTATGCCTCTTTTTCTTTCTATTTTTTAAATAAACAAATAAAAAGAAAAAATAAATGTTTATGTATTTTATAGATCAGGTAATTTAAGACATTTAACAGAAAGATTCTGCTGATCTTACCTGACTGTGCCTTTAAGTTTTGTGCAGCATAGAACAAGATTCCATCTGCAGCAAGAGGCCGAAACTGCAATTGAATATGTGTCTTTGTTCGAATATGGAAGGAAGCAAAAGACATCCAGGATAAATCATGGCTTCTGAAAGATGGGTCACTTATAGACAAGGCTAAGGGAAAGAAAAACAAAAGGGAAAAGGATGTGAGTGAGCTCTGAATCACCTTCTAAATGAAAAAAAGTGCTACAAACACAATAAACTGTCACAGGATTTTATATAACTTAAAACCTTTCTAGAGTTACACTTAAGGCTGGAGAGATAGCTTAGCAGTTAAGGTGCTTGCCTGCAAAGCCTAAGGACCCACATTTGACTCTCCAGGTTCCATATAAGCCAGAAACACGAAATGATGCAAACATGTAAGGTCACACTTGCACACAAGATGCCCCATATTTGGAGTTTTATTGCTGGGGCTGGAGGCCCTGGCATGCCAATTATTTTTCTTTCTCTCGCTCTCTCACATGATAAAAAATGCCCAGTGTGTTGGACTTGACTCAAAAAAGAGTTACACATAGATAAATACATTGAACCTGCTCTAATTCTACTAAGTTTAGGCTTCAGAATGGGGATAATTCTTGAAATGTTTTCTATTCAAGAAATTATGCTACTAGCCGGGCGTGGTGGCGCACGCCTTTAATCCCGGCACTTGGGAGGCAGAGGTAGGAGGATCGCCATGAGTTCGAGGCCACCCTGAGACTACAGAGTTAATTCCAGGTCAGCCTGGACCAGAGTGAGACCCTACCTCAAAAAACCAAAAAAAAAAAAAAAAAAAAAAAAAAAGAAATTATGCTACTTTTGACTGGCACAGTGTGGCACAAATCTGCTCTAAATTGGATTGTAGATAGAAACATGAGATACATGACTAAAATTCTAGGGAATGTTCTAAATTATGCTTTCAGGAAAAAAATGATTCAAATTGTTCAAGATAGAAGCATCATTGCTTTTTTCAGCTTGTATGGAATGAACAAGTTAAGAAAGACTTAAAGTGATAAATATCTCTTTTCTGAAAAAATATTTTATTTTTATTTATTTGACACAGAGAGAGAGAGAGAGAGAGAGAGAGAGAGAGAGAGAGAGAGAGAGAATGGGCACATCAGGGCCTCCAGCCACTGGAAACAAACTCCAGATGCATTCACCAACTTGTGTATCTGGCTTATGTGGGTCCTGGGGACTTGAATCTGGGTCCTTTGGCTTTTCAGGAAAGTGCCTTAACTGCTAAGCCACTCCACCAGCCCAGTAAATATCTCTTGATTAAAATGTTGTAAACACTCCTGATTGGTCACTTACAATTTAAGCAATCTATCTTTGTGTGTGTGTGTGTGTGTGTGTGTGTGTGTGTGTGTTCATGTCAGTGCATGTGTGTCATGGCATGCTGTGGAGGTTAGAGTACAATCTTGGGTGTCAGTTCACACTTTCAATCTTGTTTGAAGCAAGGTTTCTGTTCACCACTGTATGTGCAAGGCTAGGTGGCCTGTGGTCTTCTGGGGACTATCCTGTCATTATAGGGGCACTGGGGTAATCCATTCCTCATGTCACTGCAGGGACATTGGATCATCTGTTCCTCATGTCACTGTAGGGACACTGGGATCACCCATTCCTCATGTCACTGCAGGAACACTGGAATCATCTGTTTCTCGCGTTACTGCAGGGACATTGCACCACCACACTAAAATCTGTATGACTAGTGTTACCTGGAGACCCTCAACCTGTATGGAAATATGGTGGCCTCTGCACTTTTCTTGGTTCTTCAAGTTCCAGATACATGAGCCACTGGCCTCCTTTCACTTCTGGATATGCCATGGTTATATTATTTTAGATGAATGAGCCTACAGCTTATTTAGCAGTCCCCATACTAGTAGAAAGTTCAGTTTAACATCTCCCAAATAATGTTTTCTCCATTCTCTTCCTTCTGAGAAAGAACATGTGAGAAATGTTTTTTAGACTAAAGAATGTGTATAGAAAACAACTCAGGGGCTGGGGGTGTGGCTCTTTTGGTAGAATGCTATCCTGGCCTGCCCATAGTGCAGTATTGTAGGAACCTGGTATGGTGGTGCACACCTATAATCCTAGCACTAGGGAGATGGATGCAGGAGGATCAGAAGTTCATAGCCATAGTTATTTATATATTGAGTCTTAGAACAGGCTGGGCTACATGAGAGCCTGTTGAGAGAGAGAGAGAGAGAGAGAGAGAGAGAGAGAGAGAGAGAGAGAGAACAAGTGTAAGAGAGAAATGAATAAACTAGACAATGGGGTGAAGAAGAAAGAAAGAAAGAAGACATGTCAGACATCCAAGGTGCTACCCATCTGGCCTTACTTTACCGGGGTGGTATGAATATTTGGGCAGGGCTCTCAGAAATGGAAGAAGGATGTAAACAGCTGTGGGATGAGGAAGCTGCTTGTCCCCAAGCAGGGAGGATTTGAGATTTCTGTTGAGATCATTGTCGACACTGGGTGAGTATAAGAGCAAAGAATTTTCTGTGCACTTGTGACCTCACTTGGAGGGAATGAAACAGTAATAAATGTCACTGAGCTTTTAAAGGTCAGAGAACTGGATTTTCTTAATGGTTTTACATGCTGTGTTCTGAGAGGATGCTCAACACCTCTCCACATCTTTTTCCACTTAAAGGGGAGACAGGGGCTGGAGAGATGGCCTGCAAGGTCTAAGGACCCAGGTCCAATTCCCCAGTACCTATAAAAAACTAGATGCACAAGGTGGCACATGTGTCTGGAGTTCATTGAAAGTGACTAGAGGCCCTGATGTGCCTATTCTATCTCTCTTTTTCTCTTTCAAATAAATAAATAAATAGAATATTTAAAAGGGAGATAGCTCCAGTACTTCATGCATAGAAAAGAATTCTAAGTCCAGCACTTTATTCATAGAGGACTCTAATGCCAGTACTTTATGCATTATAGGAGGACTCAGGGTCCAGTCCTTTATGCATGTAGGAGGATGCCAGCTCAATATTTTATGCATATAGGAGGACCCTAGCTCCAGTACTTTATGCATATAGGAATACAATTCCAGTACTTTCTGCACACAGGACTCCCACTCCATTACTTTATGTGCAGAACTACTCTTTCCAGCACCCATGGTAGCATTTGTGAGTCGGTGCAGTAACATTCGGTTCTCTCAGGGAAGCAAGAATGGGACCAGTGGCACACAAACAGTGGGTTTCTTGTGGAGGAAATCTAAACTGATGAGCAGTGAGAAGGCCTGCTCTTTGTTCCAACCAAACACACTATCTCCATCTTCCAAGGGAGGCACGCTCTTTACTGTAAACACAGGCATTATCTCCTAGATTCTAAGAGAATTTTCTGAAAGTCACAAGTGGGCAAGAAAATGGAGGAAGGCATCAAGGGTATTTACAAGGTCTTTGCCTGAGAGACTGGAAGGATGAGGTTGCTGTACACTAAAATGAAGACTGTGGAAGAGCAAATGCTCTGGAGAGGATGTAGAGCTAAAAGTAGCATGTTTGAGATGGAGGTTTTGACTTTCAAGGGGATGGTGGAGTAGGTTGATGTATGATCTGGAATTTACAAATGGCTAGATCAAGTGATAAGAATCAGTAATTAATACAGAAGATTTATAAAACACAATCACATTTGGTATAAGTGGCTTACAGACTATGTAGCACTTAAGCCTCACAACACAGTCTTGTGAAAAACTACATGAATTATTTGTGAATATTTATCATATACTTGGCCATAAAGCAAGCCTCACTGCATACCAAGAGATTGGTGCTAAGAGATTCCATTGCAAGGAAAACCAGGCAGATGAGCTATGGAGGGGGAACACTATATTCTCTGGCCACCAGAAGCAATTGTGCAGTGTGCTACATCAGCCCACACACATGCATACACCACACACACACTCTCCACTATACCCATATACCACACAAGTACATATATATAAGTTTTTTGTTTGCTTTTATTCTACGGCTCACTAGCTTGTTTGTGTATAGCTTCTTTTGAAAGTGTTTTTTTTTTAACTTCTTAAAAATATTTTATTTATTTGCAAAGAGAGGGAGAGAGAGAGAGCGTGATAGAAGAGAAGGGAGACAAACAGAGAGGATGGGTGTGCCAGGGCCTGTGGCCACTGCAAATGGACTCCAGGTGCATACACTACTTTGTGTATCTGGCTTTATCAAACCAGGATTGTCAGGCCCTTCAGGCAAGTGCCTTGGCCACTGAGCAATCTCTGCAGCCATGATAGTTCATGATAAAAGTCCTACAAGGGATGGGACTAGAAGGAACATATGTCAGCATAATAAAGGCTATTTATGACAAGCCTATAGCCATCATATTACTAAATGGAGATAAACTTGAAGGTTTTCCATTAAAATCAGGAATGAGACAAGGGTGTCTACTGTCCCCACTTTTATTTAATACAGTACTGGAAGTCTTAACCATAGCAATAAGGCAAGAGACACACATAAAAGGGATACAAATTGGAATGGAAGAGGTTATCATTATTTGTGGATGACATGATTCTGTACATAAAGAACCCTAAAGACTCTACCAGAAAACTCTTAGAGCTGATAAACACCTATAGTCATGTAGCAGTATACAAAATAAACACACAGAAACCAGCAGCATTCCTTTATGCTAACAACAAACACACCAAGGATGAAATCAAAGAATCACTACCATTCACAATTGCATCAAATAATGATAATAATAATAATAATAATAATAATAATAATAATAATAATAATGTACCTTGGAATAAAGCTAACTAAGTAAGTGAATGATCTCTACAATGCAAATTTTAGAACACTCAAGCAAGAAATTGCAGAAGACACTAGGAAATGGAAAAACATCCCTTGTTCTTTGATCAGAAGAATAACTATTGTGAAAATGGCAATCTTACCAAAAGCAATCTACACAGTTAATGCAATTCCCATCAACATTCCAATTGTATTCTTTATGGAAATAGAAAAAACAATTCAAAAATTCATTTGGAAGCACAAAAAAAAAAATCTCAAATACCTAAAACAATACTGAGCAACAAAAATAAGGCTGGTGTAGCAGAACTGGACAATTACAGAATTTGCCTATGAGCTCATCAAAAGTCAAAAAGAGTGTTGCCAAGATTACCTTTAATACCATGATCAACCAACCCATAATATGTGTATTTCCTACTCCCGCACCCTTCAGTGGGGGAATGTTAGGGAAACCTACTTAGAGTACTAGGATTAAGATCTACATGCATATATTACTTTGGTCTGTCATCTTTTATGTTTAAAACCATCTTAGGGAATTATCATGGTTTATTTTCTATAATTATCAAAGATGTCAATAAAAAGTTAAAAAAACATTCTTTCATAAAAGTTGATTTGCTATCTGATTTTAATTCACTTCAGAAAATAATTTGTCACAAATTATTTTTGTAAAGTTTATTGGATAAAAATGAAAATATTTGATTTACCACATATGTATTTAAGTGTAATGTTATTCAATGTTGCAAAAAATAATGGCTATATTTTGTATCTCTTAATATAGAGATTTGTTCGAGAACCTAGTTTTGTTTCAATTAAGAGCCATTGATTATTATGAAAAAAATTCCTAATAATAATATTTTGTTTTCTTATCAGCTATGCTTAAATTCCCACCAATGCTTTTCTATATTGTGTAAGTAGCATGGAAAATATCAAGACAGGAATGTTGTAAAATGTTTGTGTTGCATATATATTTTATATGCAATTAAGCTCAATAAAAATGTACTTGGTAAATTAAAATATTAAGTATGATATATATTTTTTCAAATTTTTCATTTTTAATAATGATTTAAAAGTCAATACAAAAGTAATAGATAATAGAAAGTGCTTATTTTGTTTGTATACCTAAAAATTTTGTTTTATTATTATCACTCTCTAGCCCAACATCAAAGTTTACCAAAGCTGAGTCAGGAAGCAGTTTTCAAAGTGTACCAAAATATATTTTGAAAATTTAGGTGGAAACCATGACCTTGATAAAAATAAATATTTAAAATAAAATTGATGCCTAGAATAAAAAAAAAAAATAAGGCTGGTGGTATCACCCTACCTGGTTTTAGCCTATACTACAGAGCCATAGTAACAAAAACAGCTTGGTACTGGCACAAAAACAGACATGTAGATCAGTGGAACAGAATAGAGGACCCAGATGTAAGCCCAAGTAGCGATAGCCACCTGATATTCGATAAAAATGCCCAAAATACTCATTGCAGAAGACAGCTTCTTCGACAAATGGTATTGGGAAAACTGGATATATATCTGCAGAAGGATGAAAATAGATTCTTCTCTCTCGCCATGCATGAGAATTAAGTCCAAATGGATTAAAGACCTTAACATCAGACATGAAACTCTGAAACTGCTAGAGGAAAAAGTAGGGGAAACCCTTCAACATATTGGTCTTGGCAAAGACTTTCTGAATACAACTCCAATTGCTCAGGCAATAAAACCACAGATTAATCACTGGCACCTCATGAAATTATCAAGAGTTTGCACTGCAAAGGACACAGTGAAAAAAGTAAAGAGGCAACCTACAGAATGGGAAAAAATCTTCGCCAGCTATATATCTGATGGAGGATTAATATCTAGGATATACAAAGAACTCAAAAAGTTAAATAATAAGGAATCAAACAAGCCAATCAAAAAATGGGCTATGGAGCTAACTAGAGCATTCTCAAAGGAAGAAATACGAATGGCATATAAGCATCTAAAAAAAAGTTCTATGTCACTAGCCATCAGGGAAATGCAGATTAAAACTACATTGAGATTCCATCTCACTCCTGTCAGATTGGCCACCATCATGAAAACAAATGATCATAAATGTTGGCGGGGATGTGGAAAAAGAGGAACTCTTCTACACTGCTGGTGGGAATGCAATCTGGTCTAGCCATTGTGGAAATCAGTGTGGAGGTTCCTAAAACAGCTAAAGATTGATCTACCATATGACCCAGCTATAGCACTCCTAGGCATATATCCGAAGGAATCATCTCATTTCCTTAGAAGTACGTGCTCAACCATGTTTATTGCTGCTCAATTTATAATAGCTGGGAAATGGAACCAGCCTAGATGTCCCTCAACTGATGAGTGGATAATGAAGATGTGGCGCATTTATATAATGGAGTTCTACTCAGCGGTAAAGAAAAATGAAGTTATGAAATTTGCCGAAAAATGGATGGACCTGGAAAGGATTATACTAAGTGAGGTAACCCAGGCCCAGAAAGCCAAGCGCCACATGTTCTCTCTCATATGTGGATCCTAGCTACAGATGATTGGGCTTCTGCGTGAGAATGAAAATACTTAATAGCAGAGTCCAGTAAGTTAAAAAGGAGACATAAAGGGAAGAGAAAGGAAGGGAGGAGGGTACTTAATAGGTTGATATTGTATATATGTAAGTACAATAATTGTGATGGGGAGGTAATATGACGGAGAATGGAATTTCAAAGGGAAAAGTTTGGGGGTGGAGGGAATTACCATGGGGTATTTTTTTATAATCATGGAAAATGCTAATAAATATTAAAAAAAAAAGAATTTCACTCTAGCTCAGGCTGACTTGAAATTCACTTTGTAGTCTCAGTGGCCTCAAACTCATGATTATCTTCCTATCTCTGCCTTCTGAGTTCTCGAATTAAAGGCATGTGCTACCATGCCTGACCTGAGCTGAAATTTTAAGAATCAGTAAGTGTCAGCTACTGTGGAGGGGAATAGGAAAGCCTTCAGGTGTGCATAGATCCCTCCTCTAGGAAGTAGTGTGGTGTGTTCTGGTATGCACCATTTAAAAAGATCAAGATCTGTTCCTGTGGTGTGACATTTCTGGGAGGTGTAAGACATTGTCTGTTCATCCCAGATAGACAGTGTGCAAAAAACAGGCCCAAGTAATGATTTCTACCTAAGATAGTGCACCAACAACAGACCAAACGGATGACTCCCACTTGAGATGATGCATCAACAACAAAAAACCAAAATAATGATTCCCACCCATGTCTGGCTTGGTGTTTATTAAGAATTCATTCGGCTTACTTATAGGATCAGGGGTGCTTCCCACAACAGCTGCATCACCACAAAGTCCCACCCCATCATAGATGGCATAATGCACTGTCCCTTTGACTTCATCTTTCACCTCGTATGTACACTGGCACCTTCCAAGATCATATGCAGCTAGGCATGGGAGGGAGTAATGGCTGGAGCCCCAGGTGAGGGCCCTATGAACCTCCCCCTTCTCTGCTATCAGCAGAAGGCGTCCCACTACCATTACCTTAGACCTGTCTATCACTGTGTTCCATTTATTTCACTGCTGTGACTATGGGGCCAAGCCATGTCTTCACAATGTTTTCTGGTCACATCAGGCATAGAGGAGAAAGCTGTTCTACAAGAATCCCAAATACCACTTAAAGAAAAGGCTGGTTTTGATAAGGCAGACACAAACTGTGTCTCTTATTTCACAGTCACAGTTCAAAGCAGGATTCAAATTTTCTTTCACTAAGTTACTAGCATTCAAACTTTCAGATGTCTCCCATTTATCAGTGTTGGTTTTTAGAGATTTAAACACATCAAATCTCAAAGTATATAGCAATAAAATGTCTGCATTAATATATTCAGTATAGTGCTCTGGCAGGGATTATACATGTTCTTACCACACTTGAGAATATGATTTAATAATTCACCATGCGAAAGCGGATAGCATGTAGTAAAGTAACTGGATCCTGCGCACTTCCTACCCCAGACCCTGCGCACTTCCTGTCTCAGACTCTGCGCACTTCCTACCCCAGGACTCTGGCTATGAAAGAGGGAAGAAGGAGCTAAAGCCCTACCTTCTGTGCGAGGGCGAGGGCGAGGGCAGATTATGCAGGATAGACACAACAGTGTCTCACAGACAGGCAGGTCAATCTCCCCCTGTTTCTCTGGCTGAATCTTTATAGTGAGAACTACAGCTCCCAGAAAACGACTTCATCAGTGTTGAAGAGGATTCTCTAACGCAGACGGACCCGTTAGAACTTCCAGACTGGAGAGAGTTTGGAGTGTTGCAGATCCAGAGACAACATTACCTTGGACTAACTTTAGTCTCTGTAACAGTCATTTACCTCCTGCCTCTGTATCTGACTTTACATCCTTGTGACTATCAGGTGAAAGTCCTTTGAATGTATTAACCTAAAAGATCGTTAGCTTCCAGGAATCCCAAAGCTAAGAACATCAGATATTATGGGAGACCTGGAGCAGCGACTTTGCCTCTTTGCAACCTGCCGACATGAGGTCCCCACCTACATGTTTGGTAAATACCTTGATTTAGGACTTTCTTTTGTTCTGTGACTATCAAAAGTTCATGTAACTACTTCCACTTGGAACATGGTATTCATGGCCATCTGAATCTATGTTCCCAGGTCATGGTTAGCCATTTGTGGCTCAGAAAAAGAATGATTTCTTATTTCTTTTTTTTTGAGGTGATAGTACTTTCCTAATTGAACATTTCCTCGTTTCCCTGTTGCTGGTCCAGAAGACCCAGCTGGGATTAAAGGGAAGATAACACACTTGTAGATGTGCCCTTGAAGTAGCTAAGGCCTGATGGGTACACGCAGAAGCTGGTCATCGATTGTCTCCACTAGGACCCCGTTGCCCCATCTGTTACCCACTCCACTAGGACCCCGTTACCCCATCTGTCACCCACTCCACTAGGAGCCTCCCACCTCCACATTCCTCTGCCTTTCTTTGGTTCCCCCTCACTTTCTCTGCAGCTGATATATCTTATCTGCCTTCTGATATTCCTGAGAGTTTGGGATCAGGTGAAAAGTACAGAGAGGAATAGCTTAAAGAAAAAAAAATTTTATTGCAAAATGGAGTTATAAACTCCAGCTCACTCAACTAACTTGTATGAAAGATCTAGAATGGCCATACTAAGTAGATGGGTGTACAGAGTTAATAAGAGTTTATAGTACTGAGTTTGGATATCATCCTATCTATAAAATTTAATGTCATGTGTAGTAGAGAGAGAGAAAAGTGGACTCTTACTTTTGATAAAAGAACTAACTTTGTAGTTCCTGATTTTAAATTCGTGGACAGCAAATGAGTTTGACATTTGGCCTCACCTTGTTCACAGTAAACCCCAGTGGCTCCGAGAGGACAGTAACAGGTGTATCCATGAGGCAGCGAGATACAGGTTGCTCCATTGCTACAGCGATGGGGAGGGTCGTGCTCAGGATCACAGGGGGAGACAGTCTCTGTGCAGAGGGCTCCCTTCCAACCCACGGGACAGCTGCAGCTTGTGAGAGGAAAGAGGATGATGTGAGCACTTAGGCAAAGCTGGACATATCACTCTGATATTAACTGAGGCTCAAAGATTCCAAGGTCTACTGTGACTTAAGCTATCCAACTTTGTATTAACTTGTGACTGGATTGGTGGACTCCATAGCAAGTATTTAAAAAAGGCTCAAAATGTAGAAATACAAAGAACTTTTTACAAGAATCATTTCTCTCTCTTTTTTTTTAAAAAAAAGATTCTATTTCTATTTATTTATTTGGGACAGAGAGAGGTAGAGAGAGAAAATGGGCATGCCAGGGTGCTTCTAGTCTCTGCAAATGAACTCCAGATGCATGTGCCACCTTGTGCATCTGGCTTATGTGGGACCTGGAGAATAGAACCTGTGCCCTTAGGCTTTGCAGGCATACACCTTAACCACTAAGCCATCTCTCCAGCCCAACAAGAATTATTTCTTTGGGTCAAAACACATTGTAAGTCCCTATTTCTTTTTCCATACTACCAGAGGTATGGGCACTTCCTCCAGCTCTTAAGATGACACTGTTCCCGAACACTGAAGGACATTTTGCATACATTCAAACCACAAGTTGAAAATACAAAATATTGTTGCAGTTTATTTTTTTTGCAATTTATTAGCCTTATAATCATTTACTAAAATAGAAATGATGTTTGCTTATGCATATTTATTGCGAATGCCTTCATTGTGAAGTTGGGAAGATGGTTTCAAGGTTAAGGGCATTTACTTTCAAAACCTGCCAGCCCAGGTTTAATTCTTCACCACCTGCATAAAGCAAGGGGCCTGTATAACAAGAGATCCTGGTATACACACACACACGCGCGCGCACACACACACACACACACACACACACACACACACACAGAGATGTGCAGAAAAATAAATACATAAAATACTTAAAATCACTTAAAATTCCTGTTTTATTTCTGTTACTGGTTAGTTTAATCACAAAATCTACTTGCTACAATATATGTGTTTCTTGTGGTCTTGATTATGTGTAAAATTTTATGCTAGGTCTTCTAGAGCAGGCAGTAGCTCTGGCCCCAAGAGGAGTGAGGCATGCTGGGGCATGTCAGATGCCTTTGCTGTGGAGGGCAGTGCAGGGCATGGAGAGGGATCTAGAAACAAGTGGATACGAATATAACTTGGCCAATTCATGTGCACCCATGCTTTGTTAGACTGTAATTCAAAATGGAGTTTAAAATGAACATTGTCATCAATTTGGAACTTACAAGTAGAGGTATATTGCATATATACTTATGCATATGCAAATGAGAGAAAGAGGCTGAGAGAGAAAGAAACCTACATCTCTGGGGATATTTCCATTGCATTAAATAGGACATTTAAATGGGCTATCATACAAGGAATTTTATATACTTGTTATATGTAAGTAAATCATTCTGGAAAAAACAATTTGAAAAATTGTAGATATTCTTTAAAATGAAGACCAGAAAAAATGCAGAATTAATCTGCTACAAATTTACCTGATTTTATTTTATTTTATTTTGAGGTAAGGTCTCACTTTAGCTCAGGCTGACCTGAAATTCACTACATAGTCTCAGGGTGGCCTCAAACTCATGGCGATCCTCCTATCTCTGCTTCCCGAGTGCTGGAATTAAAAGCATGTGCCACCATGTCTGGCTCTGATTTTAATTGTTTAAATATCCTAAAGAGAAAATTATATATATATAAAGAAAATTTATAAAATGAGATGTTACTAAGTTTACAAAAGATATAAAAATGTAATAAAAGCTGCTGAGGCCAGCCATGGTGGTGCACGCCTTTAATCCCAGCACTTGGGAGGCAGAGGTAGGAGGATCACTTGAGTTCCAGGCCACCCTGAGATTACATAGTGAATTCCAGGTCAGCCTGGACTAGAATGAAACCCTACCTCAAAAAAAAAACAAAACAAAACAAAACAAACAAACAAACAAACAAACAAACAAATCCACTGCTGGGCATGGTGGTACATGCCTTTAATTCCAGCACTTGGGAGGCAGAGGTAGGAGGATGGCTTGCTTGCACTATTCTAACATACTGCATAGCCCTTTCCATAGTCCTCACCAGGGTGAGGGAACATGTTTTGTATACTCAGTAGTTACATCCTTGCTAACAGTTGTGTGATGTCTGCTTGCAGGCCCCCATACTTGACATGAAGAAGTTTCCACACTGGCCAGAGGTGATTGGGCTGAAGAGGAGGTGATGCCCGTGTTCTCAGAGTGGTACTCACTACTTAGCATGCTCCTCGACCACATGGCTGCCTGTCTTCTGGATCGTTAGCTTCACTGAGGTATCACAGCACTGCTCCTCACGGCTGTGCTGCGGGACAGGCAGGCCAGGCTCCTGGCTCAGGACCGCTGCACAGCTTGGGGCTCCCTGAAGTGGGTGCCTGCAAGAACCCCACGGAATCACAGTGTTTACTAATGCAGGGAGCCTCTTTGTATCCTGTGGTATTTTGAGTGCATGTTGGTGGCTAGACTTTCCTCACACTCAGCACACATTTGTCCATTCATTCTGCACACATTGCTGTGGGCCAGAAAAATATTTCCTCCCGAATTGACCACACGGTTGCGTTTCTGAGGCCCTGCTGTTGCTCTCAGCTAAGCCATCTCTGCTGGGCTCACATTGGCAGCTTTGCTCTTATCAGGAGTATTAGGGCTTAGCTGGTGGCTCTTCCTCAGGGTAATTTGAAGGCTGTGAGAAGAAGTGTTTTCTGTCTCTTTTGACAACCTCCAGAAACCATGCCCCTCCACAGTCGCCTGACTGTCTTCAGTGGTGTCAATGCCTGCCGGACCTCCTGAGTTGCTTTCTCAGTAGTTGAGCTCTTGTGTTGCATGGGTTCATCACTATCGGGCTGCTCAACTGTATGGTGGCTTTGGCTTGAGTAACAGGTTGGGAGAGTATGGTGTGATGTGATGGACATCATTTTATGCCCCCAAATTAGCTGGATGCTACCTGAACACTCAGAATTTGAGTCTTTGGGGGCTGGAGAGATGGCTCAGCAGTTAAGGTGCTTGTCTACAAAGCCTAGCAACCCAGGTTTGATTCCCCAGTATCCACATAAAGCCAGATGCACAAAGTGGTGCATGCATCTGGAGTTCATTTATAGCAGCCAGAGACCCTGCTGCACCCATTCTCTTTGTCTCTTTCATATCTCTCTCTGCTCACAAATAAAGAAAATAACTTTTAAAAAAAGACTAGAAGAGTTAATTCTTTGAAGAATCTGCAAACAAGTACTAAATTAAATTAGCCTGTCATACCTCAGAAAGCTCGTGTTTCCAAGGAAGGATTGCTGTAATTACCCCATTCACTGACATCCCCCACCCACTGGAATCTCCCACCCGATGGCATCCCCCACCGTTGCAGTCAGGTTTGCATTGCTCCAGAAAACACCTGACCAAGAGTAGCTTGTGGGGAAAAAACAGGGGTTTATTTTGGCTTCTGGACTCAGGGGAAAGCTCCCTGATGGCAGGAGGAAACAATGGCAAGAGCAGAGGGTGGACATCACCTCCTGGCCAACATCAGATGGGCAAGAGCAAAGGAGAACGTGCCAAACACTGGCAAAGGGATTACAAAGTTGATTGTGACTTTTAGACATTTGTGGTATGGAGTTGTTAGTACAGACTTATCCCTAGAAAGCCTTTGAAATGCAGACTTTCTCCTTTGAGTCATCATCAATCTTGGAGAAACCTTTGGACTTTGACAGTTTACATAGATTTTAAGGGTCTGGTAGAAGATGTCTGGCATCTGAGTTAAAATACCACCAGGGAAGAAAAGATGTTTCCTATTAGCCACAATAATAGGGAGCTTTGATCAAAATTGTTCCTGAATTCTTACCTGCAACTCTTACTTTCTAGCTATTAACATAATAAAAGCGGGCTGGAGAGATGGCTCAGTGGTTAAGGCACTTGCCTATGAAGCCTAAGGAATCATGTTTGACTTCCAGATCCCACATAATCCAGGTGCACAAGGTGACATGTGGGCAAGGTTGCACATGTGCATAAGGTGGCACATGTGTCTGGAGTTCAATTACAGTGGCTAGAGGCCCTGGTGTGCCTATTCTCTCTCTCTGTCTCTCATAAAAAAGTCCAATCTGTTGGGCTTGCCTCAAAAAAAAACCAAAAAACTATTAGAACAGAAAATAGTAACTTGTTTTAGAATCTATACCTTTCTAGTACATTTTCCAAAAGTGGCATCAAATGATAGATATGCATTCTTTTTAAAAATTATTTATGAGAAGCCAGGCGTGATGGCGCACGCCTTTAATCCCAGCACTTTGGAGGCAGAGGTAGGAGAATCACTGTTGAGTTCAAAGTCACCCTGAGACTACACAGTGAATTCCAGGTCAGCCTGGGCTATAGTGAGACCCTATTTCAACCTCCCCCCCCAAAAAAAATATGAGAAAAAGATGGAGGGAGGGTGGGAAGAAGAGAGAGGCGGGGGAGGGAGAGAGGGAATAAGCACACCAGGGACTCCAACCACTACAAACCAACTCCAGCCACAGGTGCCACTCTTTACATCTGGCTTTACATGGGTACTAGGTAATCAAACCTGGATCCTTAGGCTTTGCAGACAAGCCTTTTAACTGCTAAGCCATCTCTCCAGCTCAAGAATATTGATTCTTTTGGAAGCCAAGAATTAAAGATAGGGAAAGATTTGAATGAAATGTTTTCAAATCCTGAACATGATTATGATTGGTGGAATCCTAAGTGTAGTCTTTTTAAAAAAATTTTTATTTATTTATTTGAGAGCGACAGACAGAGGGAGAAAGTGAGAAAGAGAGAGAGAGAGAGAGAGAGAGAGAGAGAGAGAGAGAGAGGGAGAGAATGGGTGTGTCAGGGCCTCCAGCCAATACAAACGAACTCCAGTTGCATGTGTCCCCTTGTGCATCTGGCTAATGTGGGTCCTGGGAAATTGAGCCTCAAACTGGGGTCCTTAGGCTTCACGGGCAAGCGCTTATCCACTAAGCCGTCTCTCCAGCCCTCTGAGTGTAGTCTTTTTATTTCATACCTTGTGAACTTTATAAATTGGAAAAATATGCATTATATTTACATGCACACAGAGCCTCCTTGATGTATGTCTTGCTTATAATCAACAACTTGTCAATTGTCTATGGTTCTGGTTTCTTTCTTATATATGTATGTGTGTGGTGTGTGTATACATGTGGAGGCCAGAGGTCAATACTGCTTGCCTTCCTCAGTCACTCTCCACTGATTTGGCTAGACTACATATCCAGTGAGCCCCACGGATTCTTTGTCTCTGCCTGCCCAATGCTAGAGTTATAGCCAGACACACCCCTGCCCTTCATTATATGTGGGGGCCGGAATCCGAACTCAGGTCCTCATGCTTGTGCATCAAGCGCTTTGCTCACTGAGCCACCTTCCATCCCACTCTGTTTCATTTTTTTTTACTCCACTATTGTCAAAATATTTGAAGCAAAATTTATTTGTGATGTTTATTATAAAAGAAAATTTCTATGAATTTAAAACTCTGGTTTTTAAAGTGTATTCTAGATGGTACTATAGAATTTCAGCCGTGTTATATCAGGAGGTATCTGGTTGCCCCACACTTAGTTATGCTGTGAATGAGCGGTGGGGTAAAGGAGCGTTAGTGTGGGCTAACCATCACGTCTATGATTTAGACTGCACCTCATGGAGTTCTGCAGAAAACTACTTACCCTCTTGTTACTAGCAGTTACCTTTCTCTGTATAATAAAGCACCTCCAAACTTCATGGCTTAACATAAGGATAGCAACTTAATATCATTACGGCCTCTTACCAAGCCATTTTCCTTTTTGTCTTGCTACTTCTAACTCAAGTGCCAGAGGGGATATACAATACACGCTGTGCCAGTTACTAAAACTCTTCAGGACAGAGCAACACTTAATCCCCAAAATTAATAATAGAAGAAAGGTAGGAGGTGCAATGACTTTCTGACTTAGTTTTAGTTTTGGAAGTCATAAATTGTCATTTCCAGAACAATTTTTTACACAGATTGACTTATTCAGCATGGGACAGGATTAGAGAAGGATACATCTACAAGGAGGCAAAAAATCATTGGGGGCCACTCCAAGGCTGGATATTGTTGTCCAAATTACAGTCTTTGTGGCTTAGTGATTAAGGTGCTTTGTCTGCAAAGCCTGAGGACCTGGGTTAGATGGCCCAGTACCCATGTAAGCCAGCTTCTCTCCCCCCTTTTTCCTTTTTCCATTATAAACCACTGTGCCACCAGACACAAGGTTGCCCATGGGGGTGGGAGGTTGGACTCTTGCTTGGGCTCTGCCCCTCCTGCGGCACTAGCCTCTGCCCAGTTCAATTGGAGACTTGAGGCCACACCTCAGAGAAGCCACCAGCCCCAGACTGCAGGTCCCTGGTTGCCTAAGTGAGGGAGAGACTGAAACTGCCCCAGGCAAGCCCCGAGCCCAGGCGCTTGCCTGGAAAGGTTTTATTCAACAGGCCTAGGTCCTGGCCACATGCCTTCTCCCCTGAGGCCTGTACTTTTGTCAACTGGGTGGAGAAGGTAGCCACGCTATCCTTCAGGAAGTACAGAGACACCATGGAAAAGACATGCCTGATGGTGCTTGTTAACTGCTAAAGTGCTCTATGACAAATAATCTTTACATAACTGTAAATCATTTATTCATACAAGTAATATAAAAAGTAAAATGAGCTAAGCCTGATAGCACAGGCCTATTATCCTAGCTACTTGAGACAAGAGAATCACCAATTCCAGGTTCCAATGTGTTAGCCTGACTCCACATTTAAAAACAACATGACTTTTAAATTGCTTGGTAAAAATAAGTGCATAATTTTAATTTGAACTGTGCCTGACATTTTCTCTTGTGTTTAGGCTTTAAAGTAGTAAGATGCTGTTTATAGACACCTCTTGGTTTCTTTATAAATCCAAACAGTACAACAGATATCTTCTAAAATTTTTGTTGGCATTTGATTTATTTCATGTTTATTTATTTATTTGTCTTTAAGGCCTACAGTAAGCTGAAATGTTATATAATTTGTTACATGATATTTTAGGTCAACTTCAACCTACATAGAGGATTACTGAAAACAACAAAATTCTCTCTGAGGTGGTACTTCATAATTTGCCAGGTATTTTCAAAGATTGTAATGCACTATTACTTAAATGGAGGAGGCAACTGGCCTGGAATTCAAGACATAAGCAACAATTTTCTTTAGGTACCCTTAATAAAATCATTTCCAAGTGTGTTAGAAGTATTTATAAAGATTATTCAGAGGCTTATAACTTAAAAAAATGTATTTTGTAGCATTTATTAACAAATGTCTCAAATTAATGGGTTACATAAAATTTATAGGCATATATACTGATATTATATGTGTAAAATATAGAGATTTTTGGTGATATAACATTAAGAAAATTCTAAGTTTTTCTGTTGAGACTATTTCTCTATAAATTTCCAATAATAAGATGGTTAATTAACTCTTTGAAGCTAAACTATTTGCTTCTTTGTCAATGGATAATAAGATTAATCAATTTGGTGTGGTTTCTCTTAATAGTCTTATAAAAAAGATGGTTAATTATGGGTTGAGATGAGATGATTGAAGGAACTGAGAAGGAAGTTTTCAATGTTGGACATAGAATGCTTGCTAAAAATGATTTTTTGAGTAGACTTTATTTTATTTTTAAAAAATTATTTGCTTATTTATTAGAAACAGAGAGAGTGAGAGAGAGAGAGAGTGAGAATGGGCATGCCAGGGCCTCTAGCCACTGCAAATAAACTCCAGATGCATGTGCCATGATGTGTATCTGGCTTACATAGGACCTGGAGAATTGAACCTGGGTCCTTATGCTTTGCAGGCATGTGCCTTAACTTCTAAGCCATCTCCCCAGCCCTTGAGTAGAATTTAGATCAAAATATTAATATACATATGTGTTTGTGTGCCTGCATGTGCATGCATGTGCATATATAGAAAGGCCATAGGACATCTAAAAAGACCAAATTTTTATTTTGTAAGGAACAAAAAGCTAATTTTCAGGCTAAACATAAGTAAACACCATGCCTAAAATCAAGGATGTTTTTCAACTTTTTATAGACTCTTAAAGAGGCTCTAAAAGTTTTATATAGGGGCACAAAAGCACAAACTTAATCTAAATTCAGCTAACATTAGACATAGGTTATATCTTATGCTAGGTGGGTCACAAAGTCATAAACACAGATGTAATTCACATTCTTTGGAAGTCTAAGCAGGGTAGACATAGAGAAGACCCTATCACCTTGTGTATTATAAATGGGTAAAACAAATTTCCTAAGTAAAAATAAGCAATTAAAGCAGGAGAAGGAATGTCAGGATGCTTAGTTCTCTGCTGTCATTTTCTTTTGCTCTTTTCTTTTAGAGAGAGAGAGAGAGAGAGAGAGAGAGAGAGAGAGAGAGAGAGAGAAAAGAGAGAGAGTGAGAGAGAGCGAGCGAGAGAGAGAGAGAGAGAGAGAGGTGGCATACCAAGCCCTCAGCCACTGCAATCAATCCTTGCACTACCTAGTGGGCATGTGTGACCTTGTGCTTGCCTCACCTTTGTGCTCATAGCTTATGTGAGATCTTAAGAGAGATCAAACATCATTCTTTAGGCTTCACAGGCAAGCACCTTCTCTCTAGCCCTCCATTTGCTCTTGCTTATTGTTATATATTTAACGTCATGGAAAACTGGACTCTCGAAAAAGGGATGCCACCCCTTTTGTCTCAGATACCATGCAAATTTAAGCCATGTGTCCCTCAGATCCTGTCCAGAGACAAAATGGCCAATTGTCTCTGACAAGGAAAAGGGAGTAACAAACAGCACGTAACTTTGGTTCTCTTTTAGTTCCTCTCTTTTGAATACCTAAATTCACTTCTGTCAGATGAAATTTCTCACTAGACAAAAAGTCACATGGATAAACTGAGTCAAGGTATTTACAAACTCCTAATGCAAGACAAGAATCAGACTTATCTGAAATGTATATATGGGAAGAAATAGGTCTAAAAAGGCATCAAGGAAGTAATCTCTCTCTCTCTTAAATATTAGCAAAGGGTAGGCGCCCTATATTTAAACTAATAAAACCAGATTACCTTTAAAATGATAGCATTTAGTCCTTGGACCATTCTGAAATATTTGCAAATGGGGTGACTCATATCCCAAGCTCTCACAGATCAAGGAAGGAAGGCAGTCCCAGGAACCCCCACTCTCAGATGGGCGTTTAGGCTGCCAAGATAGGAGTAAATATGGGAGTCTTCAAACTTGGGCCCATCTTGCCAGTGACACGGAAAATATGCTGGGAAATAAGACATGTGCAGGGCTGGGGGAGTGGTGGAGGTACTGGGGCTTGGGAGCTGGCCTTTTAAAGATGAGCACAAAAGTCCTGTCTTGGACCTTCCTTGCTGCTGGTGGCACACAGACCATGCATTGTGTCCCCATTTGATTGGGGAGAAAACAGGGAAAACTTGGATGAGGACTCCTGTGGGAAACAAACAAACAAACAAAAACCCCTATATTCTTCTCCCAAATATGGCTGGCTGGATGCCCCCCTCCTACTAGAAGATGCAAGTCAGGATTGGGCATAACTTGGCTCTATACTCTTCTTTCCCTTTCCTCCACTTTGCTTCAGGTGGGACAGTTGGCTTCCAAGATACCGCAAAAGCTTTCTACTAGCATGTCTCCAAAAACCAGGGCTAATTTAAATAATACAGGGAGAACAGGGATTGCTCATTACTTTTCTCTAGAGACTTAAGAAGACAATTAGAAAATATACTAATATAACTCCAGATACCATGGAGGAGGAAATTTTTCCCAAAGATAAATTTTGAACTCAGTCAACACCTGATGTTCATAAGAAATTACAAAAATTGGTAGCTGAACCAGATAAGAGCTTAAAGCAGCTGCTCTAGGTGGCAACTTCTGTTTGTTATAACCGGGAAGCCAAGAAAAAGAAAAAAGGCTACAGAAAGGGAGAAAGAAAAGAAGGTCAGATGTCACCAGGAGATCATAATGGAAATGAAGGTTTCTCGGGGAAGGGTCCCTTCATTGACGCATTTAATTGGTAAAAATCTAAAATGTTTACTTGATGCCAAGGTTTTAACCAGTAGAGAAACTGAGTCTTATGGTTAAGGAATCACTCATTAACAGCTCACTGATGCTAATTTGTTATGATTTAAGGGTTATAGAATGGTGTTTGGCTGGAGAGATGACCTAGTGGTTAAAATGCTTGCCTGCTCTTTCTAACAAGAAAACTGGCTTTATGCTCTCCATAAAATAAAGTAGGTTAAAAAAAATTAGGTTCCTCTGTTTGTCAAGGGTTTAACCATTGGAGAAACTAAATCTTAAGATAAAGGCTCACACATAAGTATCTAATTTCCACAGATTAGCTATTCATACCTAAAGACATTGTGACTTCAAAGATCTCCTGGTTTATTCATGCTAATTCTATCAAGTAGTCATCACCAGATTTAATCACTTAGGTTTAAGTGATTTAATTTCAGTCACTATAACCTTTATCCTCCTGTTAGGTAAAATATGTTGGGATAGCTTGCCTAAGCTCTATCAATTTTAAGTCATAAATAAGACATAAAATTGTTTTTTGTTAAAAAATTCTTATTATACCTAAGATCAATTACTAGCCAAGGTTCAGCTAAAAGAAATGGGTTGTTAAATAGTGTTTTCTCTTTCAAAACAGATTTGTCAAGGGTTGTATTAGAGCTTAGCTATTTTGGCTCAACAATGACCAGATTCTGCTTATATGTAAAGTAACTGTATCCTTTCTGGCATCTCAAGTCCAGTTCTTATGACAAAATTAACTCTTAAGATATTCCCAACTTTAGAGTATGGCCTCATACTCAAACAGTGGTCCTCATCTGAGAGAAATAATTTCAAGCTCTGTGGTTCTGTTTCTAATATTCCCTGGGTAATTAGTACCCACATAGGTATCTGGACTAACCAAAGATGTTTTCCAACACAGGTGCTAAGACTTTATATTGCCTGTTTGCTCACAATTTCTAGGTTAAATTAATTAGTTTAGATGCATATTATCTTCAAGACCTGTAACAAGGTATAACTGTATTTATAGCTATTAGATATGTAAAGGGTATGATGTGTCTACTTTCTATGCTTCAGATATGACCTATGCTGCCATGGGACAACTAAATTTAAAAATGTTGAACAAAATGACTTTAAGATCTTGTGCCATTCTTTAACAAGATCTATTTCAGTAATTAAATGTGTTATAGATGTACATGCATCCAGGTTGGTGTAACTTCCTTTCTAAGTGGGTTAATAATCTATGTAGAAGTCAAAGCCAATTGGAATCATTGGAGCAAAAAGTGCCAATATTTTGGCCTGTGTTCCCAGGTCATGAGGCCACTGGGGATGATGGGGGCACTTCTACACTGGCCCCCTGGTAAGTCACCTATCTTCCTGATCAGGGAGGATACATAGACTCAGAAACAAAAAAATGGTGTACAGTATGAAACAGGAAAGTCATAACAGAAAAAAATCACTCCTCTTTGCTTCCCAAAGAAGAGAAAACTAGGGCTGGAGAGATGGCTTAGCCGTTAAGCGCATGCCTGTGAAGCCTAAGGACCCCGGTTCGAGGCTCGGTTCCCCAGGTCCCACCTTAGCCAGATGCACAAGGGGGCGCATGCGTCTGGAGTTTGTGTGCAGAGGCTGGAAGCCCTGGCACGCCCATTCTCTCTCTCTCCCTCTATCTGTCTTTCTCTCTGTGTCTGTCGCTCTCAAATAAATAAATAAATAAATAAATAAATAAAAATTAAAAAAAAAAGAAGAGAAAACTGTCTGGCCAGCACAGCCCTGACTTACCATAACAGACAACAGCAGTATCAGAGACACTATAGGGCTACTCCTAGGTCCCTGAAGTCTCCTTTGGAGAGCAATTAATGGCCTCCAAAAATAATCCTTGATTAAATTTTGACTATCTACTTGGTCTTAAACACTTGAGGAGAAATGTATAACCAAAGATAAAGGGATACCTCAAATATATAAGTGGCCTATTAAATAACACAAGAGTTTTCCAAGGGGAGAAACAAACAAGGCCTTAAGACATGTGGGCCCCTCTCTAATAGTTCTAATTCTATAAATGACCATAGATGTCAAAAGGGTTATTTCCAAACCAAAAATATATATGGATGACTCTGACCAGGGGTTGTTTAAGTTAAGACTTTCTTATACTGGGAACAATGGTGAGTCCCTTCTAACTTCTGCCAGGACATCATTAAATAAGCTCTGAGGTACTGTGTGGGTGGGCGCAGTGGTCTGGAGTGAATAGGCCAGATCCATTTCTGGGCTTCTCCAACTCCAGGGTCTGAGTTCCTTGCTCAGTGTGTGGGTGGGCGTGGTGATCTTGAGTGAGTAGGACAGACCCCTGTATCTGGGCTCCTCTTACCTCTCCTATGTGGGTTGCCTTCACTGGTCTGTGTCCTGGAAGGCACAGCACAAAGTAAGCCAGATTCCTGTTCCCTTGCTCCTTCTAGCCCCCTAGTCCTGGTAGGTCCCATTGTGCCTTGTTTGGGGAAGCCTGGTCTCTGTGTGAGTTGTGGAATCAGGCCGTTTGCTCTAGTATCCTGACTGGTCACTAGGTATCAGCATCCCTGCTCTCCCGAGTTTGAGGGTGAATGGGCCAAAGGACAAAAACTTGCTTCCTCCTCAATAAAATAAAGGGTCTTCCTAAAATGGGTAGACAACAATGCAAAAAAGTGAATAAAAGTCAGAAAACTGAGAGATCTCCAACCAAGGATTCCTACAACGGGAGCCTCCAGTGAAATCATAGAGAAATCAACAGAAATTCATTTCCAAAATGAATACACAATAACCAATGAGACCCTGATTAAAAAAAAAAATCACTGAATTTGAAGCAAACTATCAAAGAACCAACAATCATATCAATGAAATTGAACAGAATCACTTCCTAGAGTGTTCAGCCTTTGACAGTTGGCTTAACTTGATTGAAGAAAACATTAGAACCCTACAAAGAGATATGAATAAATTGAAGGTAAGCCAAGAAATGGGAAACTTCAACAACTAGTTGATTAAGCTTAATGAAGACTTGATCAAATGCAAGAATGAACTATAGGAAGCATCAAGAAAATCAAAACTTGAATTGAAATCATACCACAAAAAAGAGATGGTCATGATACAAAATAACACAACAGAAAACAAAAATCAAATAGAAATTATAAAAACCTCTCTAGAAACACTCACCAACAGAGTTACTAATGTGGAAGACAGAACTTCTGACCTGGAAGATAATACAGACGAAATTGATCAGGAGGCCAAAAACTTTGCTAAGTTCAAAAAATCAAGTGAACAGAATATGAGGGAACTGTGGGATACTGTAAAATGACCAAACATTTGGATCATGGGTAAACCAGAAGGAGAGGAGATCCAGACCAGAGACATAGAGAACATACTCAATAAATTTTCCAAATCTTATAAAAGGCCCATCTAGATACAAGATGCCCACAGAACACCAAATAGGCAGGATCACAGAAGAAACTCTCCAAGACACATTATAGTTAAAACTCTTAGCAATGAAAACCAAGAGAAAGAGAGTGTTAAAATCAGCAAGAGAGAAGCAACTCACAACATATAAAGGCAATCCCATTATAATAACATCAGATTTCTCAGTGGAAACCCTGAAAGCCAGAAAGGCTTGGAATAGAACACTTCAAAGTCTGAAAAAGTATGGCTTCCAACTCAAGCTACTTTACCCAGCAAAGGTATCCCTCATAATAGATAGTGAAATAAAAACTTTCTGTGGAAAAAGACAACTCTATATGAATATAAAGCCAAACCTACAGAGAATACTTGAGGGAATACTCCACACAGGACAGTCAAACAACCAATCTAAAGAGCCAGCAACAAGAAGATCACAATAACCAAAATAAACCAAGCTCAAACCAGTACATAACACAAAAAAGCACTAAACCCCATAAAACACCTCATCATGTCAGGGATTAATTTAAGCCTCACAGTAATAACCTTAAATATTAATGGTCTTAACTCACCCATCAAAAGACATAGGATATCAGGATGGATCAAAAAACTGGATCCTCCTAGCTGCTGACTTCAAGAAACCCACCTTACCACTAAAGATAAACACTTCCTCAGGATGAAAGGTTGGAAAAATGATATTCCAAGCAAATGGAAATAAAAAAACAAGCTAGATTAATATCTGATAAAACAGACTTCAAACCAAAAGTTTTCAAAAAGGACAAAGAATATCACTTCTTACTCATCTAGGGAATAATACAACATGAGCACATCACAAACATAAACATACATGAGCCGAACACAGGGGCACCACAGTTTATAAAACAAAATATACTCAACAACAAAACAGAAATAAACACCAACACCATCACAGTCAGCGACTTCAATACTCCACTATCATCAATAGACAGATCATCCAAGCAGAAAATCAACAGGGAAATAATAGAGCTCAACAACATCACAGATCAACTAGACCTAATGGACATCTACAGAACTTTCTACCCCAACTCTACAGAATAGACATTCTTCTCAGCAACCCACGGAACCTTTTCCAAAATTGACCATATATTAGGCCTTAAAGCATTCCTTCAAAAAATCAGGAAAATTTAAGTAACTTCCTGCATCAACCACAAGAGAGACTTTAAGAACTCCACCAGCTCCTGGAGACTAAACAACATACTGCTAAACAATGAATGGGTCATGGAAGAAATCAAAAAAGGAATTGTAACATTCCTAGAATTGAATGATAATGAAAACACAACCTACCAAAACTTATGGGACTCAATGACGGCACTCATGATGGGAAAATTCATAGCTCTAAATGCCTTCATTACAAAGACAGAGAGATCACAAATCAATAACCTGACTGTCCACCTAAAGGCAATAGAAAAACAAAAAGAATCCAACCCAAAGAGCTCCTGATGATAAGAAATAATCAAGACTAGAGCAGAAATTAATGAATTGGAAACTAAGAAAACAATTTTAAAAAATAGAGGAAATGAAGAGTGGGTTCTTTGAAAAAAATAAACAAAACTGACAAACCCCTGACTAAAATGATCAAGCAAAAAAGAGAGAAATTTCAAATTAACAAAATCAGAAATGAAAAAGGAGAGATCACAACAGACATCAATGAAATTGGAAGAATCATCAGGGCATACTTCCAAAGCCTCTACTCCACAAAATTAAATAATCTGGAAGAAGATACATTTCTAGACACATACCACCTACCAAAACTAAACTCATAACAGATATATGTCCTTAACTGCTAAGCCATCTCTCCAGCCCTTTAAAAAAGTTTTTATTTTATTTATTTATTTGAGACAGAGAGAGGGGGAGGAGGAGGTGGAGGAGGAGGAAGAGGAGGAGGAGGAATGAGAGAGAGAGAGAGAGAGAGAGAGAGAGAGCGCACTCCAGGGCCTCTAGCCACTGCAAATGAACTCCAGACACATGTGCCACCATGTGCATCTGGCTTATGTGGGACCTGGAGAATTGAACTGGGGTCCTTAGGCTTTGCAGGCATGTGCTTTAACTACTAAGCCATATCTCAAGTCCCAGATTAATATCCTAAGCAAGTTTATCACATCCATGGAGGTTGAAAGGTAATAAAAAACTTCCCCCAAAAGAAAAGTCCAGGATTGGATGGCTTCTCCACTTAATTTTATCAAACCTTCATAGAAGAACTGAAACAAATTTTTTCTCAAAGTATTCTCCATAAGCTGAGACCAGGGAATCCTCTCCAACTCCTTTTATGAAGCTAGCATCACCCTAATACCAAAACCAGGCAGAAATGCAACAAGGAAAGAAAATTATAGGCCTATATCCCTAATTAATTTAGAAGCAAAGATCCTGAACAAAATCCTTGGAAACTGAATTCAACATGTCAAATGCATTATCCACCTTGATCAAGTAGGCTTCATCCCAGGGATGCAGGGATGGTTTAACATATGGAAATCGGTCAACTTAATACACCACGTTAAATAAACTGAACCATAAGAACCACATGGTCATCTCAACTGATGCATAGAAGACCTTTAACAAAACACAACAGCACTTCATGATCAAAACACTGGAAAGAATAGGCATGGAGGGTTTATATTTCAACACAATAAAGGCTATATATACAGCTCCTAAAGCCCAAATAATACTTAATGGGAAAAAACAGCATGATACTAGAACAAAAACAGAAACATAGAGCAATGGAACAGACCTGAAGACCCAGACCTTAGGGCAAGCAACTATAGCTGCTTTATCTTTGACAAAGGTGTCAATAATGTAGACTGGAGAAAAGACAGCATCTTCAATAAATGATATTGGACAAATTGGATGGCCACATGTAGAAAAATGAAATTAGACCCATACACCATACACAAACATCAAGTCTAAATGGATTAAACACCTCAATATAAGACCTGAACCTCTTCAAATAGTGGAAGAAAAAATAGGAAGCACTCTCCACAATATAGGACCGGGAAAAGACTTCCTGAACAAAACCCCAGTAGCCCAGGAAATGAAACAAGCACTTGACCAATGGGACCTCATGAAGCTAATAAGCTTTTGCACAAACATACCACAAGCAGAGCCAATACATTACCCACAGAATTGGAGAAAATCTTTGCCAGCTATGCCACTGACAGAAACCTAATATCTAGAATCTATACAGAACTAAAAAAACTAAATAAAAAGATCAAAAAACTCACTCCAAAAGTGGGGTATAGAACTAAATAGGGAGTTCTCAGAGGAAGAGTTACAAATGGCTAACACACACTTAAGAAAATGTCCAAGATACATAACCATTAGGGAAATGCAAATTAAAACAACTATGAGATTCTACCTTACCCCAATAAGGATAGCAAATATTAAAAAAAAAATCAAATGAAAACAAATGTTGGTGAGATTGTGGAGAAATAGGAACATTCATTCACTGCTGGTGAAAATGTAAGCTGGTACAACCACTGTGAAAATCAATTTGGAGACACCTGGAAAGGAAGAGTATAGAGTTATCAAGAGATCCTGTTACTCCCTTATGGGCATTGACCCTAAAAGCTCCACATCTCAGTTCAGAAATAGTTACTCAATCCATAGTAGCTAAAAACTGGAATCAACCCAGGTGCCCATCATTGGATGAATGGATAATCAAGATGTTTTATATCTACATTATGGAATTCTACTTAGAAGTAAGAAAAAAAAATGGCACATTGAAAGTTGTAGAAAAATGGTCAAACTTGGAACAGATCTTTCTAAGAGAACTCACACAATCACAGAAAGACAACTGTTGCATGTTCTTACTCATCTGCAGTTCCTAACCTGGGTAAACCCAAGTTGCTGACATAACTAAATAACATCCTGAGGCTTGGACAATATGGAGAGTAGGGCTTTGGGGAAGGGAAAGGGTGTGTGGGGAACACAATACTGAACCTAAATTGAACTTGTACCATAGAATCCTATGTTCTTGAAGTCAGACTAAAAGGTGGACCTTAGAGGGAGCACCTGAATCAAAGTGCCCTGGATAGAGTGAAGTGAAATCTAACCTCAAATTTCTCCTATTTCTCTTTCTTCTCTGGCTTTTTCTCGTTTCCTTTTCTCTTGGGGCTGGCCTGTAATTCCTGGTACCAGGATGTGGGCTACATCCATAACGAACTATTGATCAAAGAGACCTACTAGATTTCTCAAAACAAACAAGACAGACTTCTTTCAGAGCACTTGATTACCCACCAGAGGTTAATGGTAAGACCCTTTTACTGCTGAAGACACCAAATGCTGTTGGCATGGACCATGCAGGGACCTGGTTGGAATCTGGAGGAGAGCTAGTCCCCAAGCAAGTCGCCCACCTAGCACTGGAAGGTGCTACATTAGCTACAGGGGGAAAGTGGCCAACATATGTCCAAGCAATTCAGAGTCTAAGGGACTCAGAAGCAAACAAGTTGATGTGATGCTCACACAAGTGCAATAGTGGCACACAGCCATGGTGGGTAACCAACTGCTCTTGGATTGGATAGCAGATCTGCCCAGTGGAAAGGAAACCATATCTAGAACTGGGAAACAAGTCAGAATCATATCCAGTTAATGATTCTGCTTTCCATTGTCAAGCTCGCACTAATCTTAGACTATAAGAGTGTCTTAATTCCCCACCCCCACTATTTTTGAGGTAGGGTCTCATTCTAGCCAAGACTGACTTGGAATTCACTATGTAGTCTCAGGGTGGCCTCAAACTCAAGGCAATCTTCCTACCTTTGCCTCCCGAGTGTTGGGATTAAACGTGTGTGCTACCATCCCTGGCTTTAAACCCTTTTAATTCTCTCTAAATTAATGATGGTTATCCCATTTAACTGGCACTGACTTTACTCTCTGGTGGAGAATCTGACTGTCTTTTTCAGATGGGAACTGGACCTGCAGAGATAAAGGACCCAGTGCACTCCACCCTGGTCCTAGCTGAAACCACAGAGGAATTGGGGAAATGAGAAAGAGTGCTGCTTTCTTAGTGAATCTGGTATCAGCACAAGGGTGATGGAGAAAGATACTGAAGACACTCAATACCTACCAAACCAGAGATCCAGATGCTTCTCAGTGCTCATCACTGAAGTAGACTTAAAATGCTCCCAGCATGGCTCAGGGAATTTTGCAAAAGAGGGGGCAGAAAGAATCTTAGAGCCACAAGTTGGAACATTTTGCACAGAGACATTCCTCAGCCCTCTCCCCATAATGCATGATCCCCAATCCTCATGGGGTTTACCTACATCCCCATAGAGGAAGGCCTCTTCAGAAAATGGGTAGGGAGGAGGGAAAGGATGGTACCAACATGTGATGTTTACATACAAAATATGTCCATATCTAATAATAAATAAATATGCCCCAAGGTCAAAACATATTTGTATAGCTCTTAATGGTACCCAGTGGCTCTATGGTACCAACCATTGTCCCTGATTAACCTCAGGACAAATTTAAAAAAAAAAAGGAGTACACTCTGGAAGGGTGTTATACAAAATACAGTATATTTGCCAATATCAAGATTAAATGTGATATATTACTGATGATTCAGCTACTATCTCTTGTGTTTTATAAGCCACAAAGAAACAGATTCAGGCCTTGTTAGACACTACTGTGCCACTTATGAACAATTCCAGCTCATGCTCTGATGGCCCTGAGACAATCCAATTCCATCTACCTGACTTCCCATGAATGCTCCTCAAGGCCTAGACGTCCACAAGAAGGACAACCCTAAAGGCAACCAGTTTGCTGTGTGCTCACTTCTCATTAACTCCTTACTTTCATTCTTTCTCCCCAACGTTTTATTCCAAGACTATCTTCCTGTGCCCCATCAATACATTTTTGGGGTCCTTTAGAATAGTTCCTCTCTCTGAGTATACTCACTAGCTGCCACAACTCTGTGCCCCATTCAGCAGGAAATAGCTCATGGTCTGACATCATCATCCCTTTTCCTTTAATAGCAGTTAGAACGTCTTCTCATGAGAGGGAGAAATGGGGGTGGGTACAGTTAGATGAGTGGACCTCTAAAGGTAAAAAAGGCAGGAAAGTCAGTACTTGCTGGAAATCAAAGATTATCTGACTTCTTATCTCTTGCCTAGTTTCCCAGACCTATTTCTCCACAAGCAACCAGTACTCTTCCTTAGAGGAAGGTCCTTCATAGGATTTAAACATTGTGGTTGATCAAAAGTTCAATTCCTAGAACTTGGTGTCAGGGCTAGCTTCTTCCTGAGACATCCTGTAGCCCTAACCAACCAGCTGTCCCTCTGGTTCACCTGAGCCAGAAGACAGCCCTCTAATATAAGGTTAAAAGTACTTTTGCAAGGGGAGGGCAGGCTGCCAGCCATGGGTGAGATTTTCCCTCTGCTCATCCTGGGCTGGCTGGGTCTCAGGAGGTCCTCTAGCCCTTACTCTCTGCAGGGGTCATTTACTCCCTCCAGGTCCCTACAAGGCAGGAACTCATTGAACTTTCTTTTATCTTTCTGTAATATTTTTCCAAGCCCTCCATGTGGGATCTCTATCTATGTGGGCACCATTCCTTGGCTCTGTACTTTCCTGAATAAATATGATAATTTAATAATTAAAAAAATAAAACAAAAAAGACACTTCACTAGCCTTGAGATTTTGCTTTTATAATTTATTTGAAACACCATGAAATGTATGCTTCTGGGTTGGGACTTGCTTCTTGAGCATTTAAAATGTTTTAGCATGTCTGTTTTTTCTTTCTTTCTTTTTTTTTTTGGAAATGATTGTATTTTAATTTTGAATGGTCTATAATGTTACCTCCTCAAAACCCAATTTACTATCACAGTGCATCAGGTGAAAAATAAAAGCAAGGAAACAAAAAACCAAGAGCCTAGAGCTGGGGCAAGGACAGGAGAAAACTTAGGTATCACTGACAATGATAATACATTTTCTTTTCCCTTATAGGAGGGAGTGTCATTATTGAGATTGGAAACAAATTACAGAACTTTCAGCAGTAAAAATTCTTTGAAGTGCTGCCGGGCTAGCTGAGTGGCTGTGAATGGTGGCCTTCATGCTTTCAGATACCTTTTATGAGGTATAATTCACTCAATGCCAAGAAAATCCACCTGCTTTAGGTTAGAGAGCTATAATTGTAACAACATTATATTATAGTCAAAAGAGCTATTTCTGACTCAACACTAATGCCTCAGATAGTGTCAAAGCAATATCTATCTAGTTTTTATGACCATCAGAAGTAACCAAAAGTGATGATCACAAGAGCCTCATGCACCTGGGCATGTGCTATACAACTGAGTCTCAACCTCATATCATGATCATAATTAAAAGAAGTTTGTTTATTAGTTATCGTGTGTATATGTATGTACATGTTTTTGTGTGTGAGGTCAAAGGAAACTTCTGGGTAGACTCTTGCCCTCCATCTTGTTTGAGGCAGGGTCTCTTGCTGTTCACTGTTCATTTTACAAACTTCCTGGGAATTCTCTCTCTACCGCCATTCTCACCGTAGGCACACTGGGATCATAGAAACCCATCATAGCTTCGGACTGTGGTGCTTGGGGATCTGAACTCAGGTACTCAGAGTTTCTCAGCAAGTGTTTTATCCACTGAGCCATCTCCCCAGCCCCCACTGTCACAGTGTTGGTAAGAAATACTTAGTGTTTTGTAAGGAAGCTTATGAATTTGTTATGTAAATTAAGGCTTTCATGGTAAGCTGTGAGCTGCAGTTTTCCACCCACAGAGTTATTTATGAAAACCCCAGGGTGTGTATTATGAGGCAAGGGATTTCCAATTTGGAGAAATTATGGAATGCCACTTGAAGATAAATTTAACAAATTATTATCTAGTGGAAAAGGAGTTACTTAATTGTGTTTTATTTAAAAAAACAATCTAATTATTAGATATTTTCCAGTTCACTTACTAGTTTCTCGGGGGGAGTCTTGACTCAGCATCTGAAAGATTGGGGTGTGGGTCCCACTATATTACTTAAAAGGTGCTCACACCTCCTCTGGACTGACCTGCTATCTCTGGAGCTCATTTTTCTTCACATGCTATATGGGAACAGAACCAATAGAATAAATTGTATTAAAAAGGGAATTTATTGGATTAGTTTATGGCTAGTCCAATAATAGCAGACTAGCCATAAACTAATCCAATAATAGCAGACTGCAGGTCAAATAACCGGTAGCTTCTCTCTCCACAAGGCTGGACGCCTCAGCAGTCCCCATCCAGCACCAAAGGCCTAGAGGCTTCCAGGAGAGCAGTTGACCTTCAGTCCATGCTGAAAGGCTGAGGAAACTTGGTTCTCCAATGCCAAGGAAGGCTAGTCAAACAGGACATATACATATGCAAGTGAAGACACTCACCAGCCAGCAGCACTGGCAGCCAGTTGGGATGAAGGGGCTCCTTCCTCTCTTTACCCCTTACATAAAAGTCCCCTCCTGGAGGGCTTCCCACTCTGGGGTTAGGGCTCACTCTGAAGGAAAAACTTCCTCCTTCAGTTAGTCCTTCTTGGAATCAACCTCAGACACCCACCCAAGAGGAATGTCTGTGGATTTCTAATCAGATCAAGTTGACAACAGAACTCAACTATCATGTGTGTTTTGTATCTTTTTAGTATGTATAAAATATTATTTTATTATCCACAAAATAGTCATTTTAAGACACTACTTTCATTAGCATAATCCAAGAAAGTTTCTTGGGATCATTTTCCAGTGAGAAAGTAAAGGGATGGCAGAGTTACACCTTGTTCCACTTTTGCCCCAGAGGCCTGTCTTCCTCAGCTGTTTTGCAGCTAGTGAGCTTCTTAGGTGTCCCAGCAAGATGTTTCTTACTTATTTTATGACAGTGTCAGAACATATATAATGCATTTTGATCATATTCACCCCTCATTCTCCTCTCTTATCTCTCTACCGTTCCTGCTGATGTTGAACCCCTTCTTCCCTTTTAGAGTGAAATCTTTTGTTGTGACCCCCTGAGTTTTAGTGGGGTTGCCTGTATGAGCCTGTTGGGGGGTGATATACGGGGACATGTGCAGCCTACCAGTGGCTACACTATCGAATAAATTGTTTTCCCCTCCCCAGTAACTGTTAACTGCAAACAGCTCATCAGGGAGAGTTGGAGGTTCTGTGAGGGAATGTTGCCGGGTCCAACCTTGTTCAGGTCATGTGCAGGTAACCATAGCAGCTGTGTGTTCGTTCATATAATGGCCACTGTGTAACAGTGGTTCATGACACTGCTCCTTATCCTCCAGCTCTTATACTGTTTCAGTCCCTCTCTTCCTCAATGTTCTGTGAGGCATAGTGGAGGTGACATGCATGTCATATAAGGCTGAGCATTCAACAGTCACTTCTAGCAATTTGAGCAGTTAGGAATGTCTCCATTAACCACTGTCTACTGTCGAATGGAGCTTCTCTGACTAAGGCTGAGAGCACGGGGAGAGGCTTTGATCTGTCACTGCTTTAGGTGTCTCATTCATGGTTGAGTTATGACAGTTTTATAAATAACTAGTGTGAAAAGATGATGTAATACTTCCTTCATCTTTCTTGGGCATATTTGCAGAGCTTCTCCGGTAGATGCTCCACACAAGAAGTTACTTCCCACATGGTATATCTAGGTTTGGTTTCATGCTAAAGTTGTCCAGAAGTCTCCTTACTGCTGCCCACCCTGAGCAGAACCTCTCCAGAGGTGCTCAACCTCAATGTGCAAGAAACTTCTACTCTGTAGACCTTTGTGCCAGTACCATTTGTGTCTGCTCTCTCCACAGTGAATATAAGCTGTTTTCTGTGGCGTTTGGACTGGTGATTCATTTTCACTGTTGAGCAGAATTGAGAAAGCATAGATGTTCCACTGGCCATATTTCTTTCCTAGTCATTGTTTTTGTTCTCCAGCCATTTCACATGTCAAAAACAGGAGCCTGGGGTTGTGTTGCTAGGACAGGTGCAGTGCAGCCAGAAGGCAAATGACCCACTAGATCTTTCCTCAGAGTGTCGTACTTACTAGACCGTAGATCCATGCTCGACACACGTCCCACCATTGCCACACGTCACTGATGCACAAGCAGTGGCATCACACTGGCCAACGCTGCGCCCTGCATCTGGGTTTCCCAAACCCCTGAAACAGCTGTCCTTCTCTGTGCGCACTTGAATACTGAAAATACAGCCTTGAAGGAAAGACAGAGACACTCCATTAGCAGACAGAAGAAATAGATGAAATAGTGAGATAATGATTTATCATTTTCTTTCTTTCTTTCTTTTTTTAAAAAATGTATTTATTTATTTATTTATTTATTTATTTATTTATTTATTTATTTATTTGAGAGCGACAGACACAGAGAGAAAGATAGATAGAGGGAGAGAGAGAGAATGGGCGCGCCAGGGCTTCCAGCCTCTGCAAACGAACTCCAGACGTGTGCGCCCCCTTGTGCATCTGGCTAAGGTGGGACCTGGGGAACCGAGCCTCGAACCGGGGTCCTTAGGCTTCACAGGCAAGCGCTTAACCGCTAAGCCATCTCTCCACCCCATTTTTTTTTTGTTTTTCAAGGTAAGGTTTCACTCTAGCCTAGGCTGACCTGGAAGTCACTATGGAGTATCAGGGTGGCCTCGAACTCACGGCGATCCTCCTACCTCTGCCTCCCAAGTGCTGGGATTAAAGGCGTGTGCCACCACGCCCGGCTTGATTTATCATTTTCAAATAAAGATTTGTGTGTAACCATGAGTTCGAGGCCACCCTCAGACTCCATAGTGAATTCCAGGTCAGTCTGGGCTCAAGTGAGACCCTACCTCGAAAAACCAAAAACCAACAAACAAAAAAAAAACCCTATTATGTGTTATTGTTGTGCAATGCATATGTACAAAATGACTGTTGCATAATTTTGTCTAATCCTTGGAACAGTTCCATGAGGATACTACTATCCTAACTTTATAGGCTGAGGACATTGAGGTAAAGAGGTTGTTTACTCAACACTGCTAATAAATGGCAGAAGTATGACTCCCCCCCCCCAAAAAAAAATTGTGTGTAAGATTTTCAAAGTTTTTTATTTTTTCTATTTATTTATTTACTTATTTAGACAGAGAATGGAATGGGTGTGCCAGGACCTCTAGTCACTGCAAATGAACTCCAGATGCATGTGCCACCATGAGCATCTGACTTATGTGGGTACTAGGGAATCAAACGTGGGTCCTTTGGCTTTGTAGGCAAGCCCCTCAACCACTAAGCCATCCCTTTAGCCCAAATTTTGTGTGTAAGATTTTAATAAAAATATGAAACTAGAATTCAATATCAACACTACATTTGTTTTTTAATTTTTGTTTTTATTTTATTTATTTACTTGACAGTGACAGACAGAAAGAGGGAGAGAGAGAGGGAGAAAATGGGTGCACCAGGGTCTCCAGCCACTGCAAATGAACTCCAGATGCATGCACCACCTTGTGCATCTGGCTTACATGGATACTGGGGGAATTCAGCCTCCAAACGGAGTCTTTAAGCTTTACAGGCAAGCACTTAACTGCTAAGCCATCGTTCCAGCCCTCAGTACTATATTTAACTACAGAGAAGGTAATTATCAACATTTTGGTGTATGCATAATTTGTTTTTCTATATTTAGTTGTGTTTATAAAATGAAAATAGAATCTTGCATTAAACTATACAATATATAATATAATAGAAGCAGGACATTGTGAGCTGGAGAAATGGCTCAGCAGTTAAGATGCTTGTTTGCAAAGCCTAATGATCCAGATTCAGTTCCCAGTACCCAAATAAAGCCAGATGCACAAAGTGGTGTATGTATGCATCTGGAGTTCATTTGCAGTGGCTAGATACCCTGGTGTTCCTATGTTCTCTCTCTCTGATTGTGAATAAATAAATAAATAAATAAAATATTTTTATTTAAAAAGATAGAACATTATATATATGCTGTTAACTTTTATCATAGCATTAGCTCTTTTTTAATATTTTATTTTTATTTATTTGAGAGAGAGGAAGAAAGAAGAAAAGAAAGAAAATGGGCATGCCATGGCTTCCAGTCACTGCAAATGAACTCCAGATGAATGTGCCAGCTTGTGCATCTGGCTTACATAGGTCTTGGGGAATCAAACCTGGGTCCTTTGGATTTACTGGCAAGTGCCTTAACCACTAAGCCATCTCTCCAGCCGAATATTATCTATTTTTTAAAAAAATTTTTATTAACATTTTCCATGATTATAAAATATATCCCATGGTAATTCCCTCCCTCCCCACCCCCACACTTTCCCTTTTGAAACATTATCTATTTTTAAGTGATGGCATATTATCTTATGTCATAATCTATTTAATCAGCTTTCAACTCTAGGACAACAGATTCATTTATACCTTTTACTATTAGAATATAAACTATGGTCCAATAAGGGGGCTATAGGTAATGACAATGAACTATACATTTTTTTTTTTTAAAGCTCAGTGGATGAGCGCTTGCCTAACAAGCACAAGGCCCTGGGTTTGGTCTTCAGCACTGAAAAAAAAAAAAAAAAAAAAAGATAAAAAAGAAAGGCCAGGCAGGCAAAGATTTAGAATGTTTTCAATATACAGAAATGATAAATATTCAACAATATAAATAGTTTACCCTGATTTGCATGTTATATGATGTATATACATATGGAAACATCCTGTGATACTCATACATATGTACAATGTCAGTTAAGTATTTTTACAAAATGATAAGTAAAAGAAAATGCATCTGCGATGAATATTTGGAATGTGTATCTTTGAGCATTTGTCAACACATTTATAGGAGTAGAATTCTCTGGACAAAGGATAGGGAGGCCTGCAGTATGTCCATGTGTCTGTACAACTGGACCCAGCAACAGGGAAGCCTGTTTCACAGCCCTCTTTGCAAGGCGTGTCGTGCTACTTAATTTGTCCATGCGGTAACTCACAGTATTCTCTGTGGAATTTTCTTTTTCCAGGTAGGATCTCCCTCTAGCCCAGGCTGACCTGGATCTCACTCTGTAGTCCCAGGCTTGCCTCAAACTCTGACAACCCTCTGTCTCCCAGGTGCTGGGATTTAAGGTGTGTGCCACCATCCCCATCCTCTTTGGATATTTTTAAATGCAATTAAAAGTCTCTTGGTAAACTTGTTGGTCATTTGTAACTTTCTTTTCAGTTACTTATTACATATTTTGTCCACCTTTTAAAATATTTATTTGGGAGCCTTCTTTAGCTAATGAGCATATTAGCTATTTGTGATATAGATTATAAATATTCACCTCAGTTTAACATTTGTTGTTTAGTTTTGCTTGTAATGATGTCTTTATTAAACTTTCTTTTCTTTTGAGACAAGGTCTTCCTTGGTAGCCCATGCTGGCCTCAAACTCATGACCCTCCTGTGTCGGCCTCGAATGTGCTGGTATTGCAGGCGTATGTCAACATGCCAGGCTGATTTTCTTTCCTTTGCTTTTATCCCCCATGGATAAGTTTATAATATTTATTTTATTACATTTATCTTTTTTCTTTCTGAACTTTTGTCTTTGTACATATCACTAGGAACGTCTTTTCTACTCCAAGATTAGATAATTATAAACATGATGAGCAGTTCCATGAGGGACTTGAAATGAAAGGGTTTGACAGCTAAAGATATGTTCTAATTTTACTCCTCTTCTCTTCCAGTAACTTGGAGTTGGTTTATAAAGTTCTTTCAAACCAGAATTGATTCCACCATAAGGGAGGCTTTTCAAATGATAAATCTGAGAATATTTCAGAAGCCAAAAGTGTGGCAAAATTCTTCATGGTAAATAAAAACAAGTTGATTTTGGACAGTCAAGACTTTACTTTCCAACTTCATTTTCCTGGGAATTTTTACTGCCAAACACCCATTGTCAGCTGTGTTTTCTTATTGAGAAAACAGTAACTGTTTTTGTTAGGTTTGAGCTTTCCCAAGTGCCATCATTTACACACACACATACACACACCCACATACACCCACACATACACGCACGCATGAACACACACATATGCTAGCTGTTCTGACAGAAGAAATGAATGAATGCTGACTGCTTTTTGCTGAATAGTAGCTTAATCAACAGATCACTGTCCTTCAACTTACAGAGCAGAATTAGTGGCTGGATTAAGGTGGTCAGCATTTATTATGATCCATATTAATTTCCTTTCTTGTTCTGTCATCTTGAGACAGAGGCAGTTGCCCACACTGGCCTGACACTCATTATGTAGCCTAGGCTGGCCTCAAACTCATTATGATCTTGTCTCAGCCTCTCAAGTACTAGGATTCTAGGCACAAACCACTCTACCTGGCATGATGCCATATTTTTTTAAAGTGGGGATAACAATAAGTACTCTGTGGATCAAGTGGTATCAATAAGATAACGTGCACAAGCTTCCTAGTATACTGCCTGGTCCTGTGCTCCACTCACATGCCACCTGCTGTTACACAGGGTCAGAAATCCCTACTTCTTTTCTAAAATTGGAAGTTTCTTTTTAGAAAAAAAATTGTGAAATTCCTGGGCTGGAGAGATGGTTCAGTGTTTAAAGGCATTTGCTTGCAAAACCTGACGACTTGGGTTTGAATCCCCAGGATCCAAGTAAAGCCAGATGTCCAAAGTGGCATGTGCATCTAGAGTTTGTTTGCAGTGGCAAGAAGCCCTGGTGCGTCCATTCTCTCTGCTTGCAAAGAAATAATAAAGTGTATTAAATTTTTTTTTGAAATTCTAAAACTATATTATATACTTTATATAAAGTATTATATAATTTTACACAAAATGCTTTGTAAAGGACTATATTATATATTAATGTTTGGAGACATTCATTTGACATCATTTTACATGGGTCAATGAAATGCCTTTGGTACCAGGAAATGCTAAAATAAGTCTTTGGCTAAAAATGTAACAATTCTCTATTCATAAAAGGTTAAGAGCCAGTCCTTGGGAGGCAGAGGTAGGAGCATTACCATGAGTTTGAGGCCACCCTGAGACTACATAGTGAATTCCAGGTCAACCTGAGCTAGAGTGAGACCCTACCTCACCACCCCCCCAACAAAGGGTTAAGAAACAAAAATAACTAAATGTATTTTTTCAGTGTTACTTCATGCCATCAGCATGAGGCAACTTAAAGACTTTACAGTGATGAGAGTGGAAACAGAGAATGAACAGATTGCATAACCCACTCCCTATTATGAAAGCAGGTAAAACAGAATCTCATAGTGCAGCACGGCCAATCAGGCTTTCAGCTATACGTGTATATCCAACAGGTCATAAACAGTTACAGCACAAGCTTTTGGGACAATAAGTGTGTACACAGTAGGTTGTAATACTGACTGGGTACCAAATAAATGATGATAGCTTTTTGTTGTTTGATAGTGAGAGGTTTTTAAATTACTGCGTGAAACTCATTTTCTCCATATGATATCTTGTTTGAAAAATCCCATGTGATTTTTTAAAAAGGAGAAAAAAAATTGAACAAGCAAGAAGAAACTGTACAGATCAAGCTGAGCACATTTAGAATGGAATAACCCATCCTTGATAATCTCTACTCAGTTGATAAAAAGCATTTAATAGTTTATGTACCAATTAGCACCTGTTGCCTTATGTAGCACCAGAAGTTTATTTCTTGTTCATGTAAACTTAAGGTGGCCAGAGTTGTGGGTTAGCACAGTGGAGGACTGTGTAGAGAGTGTTCATAGGCAAGACCCAGAAAGAGTGGACATCATACCTGGTGATATTTCACTGTGTGGGGAATAGTCTAACAGTAGAGATTTGTGATACAAGCATGTATATGTGAGTGTACCATTCCACCTGCTGTGGAAGTCTAACTCAAAAATTTAGCTCCTGGAGCTGGAGAGATGGTACTTGCCTGCAAAGTCAAAGGACCTAGGTTTGATTCCCCAGAACCCACATAAGCCAGATGTACAAGGGGGCACATGCTTATGGAGTCTGCAGTGGCTGGAGGTCATAGAGTGCCCATTCTCTCTCTCTCTCTCCCCCCCTGCATCTTTCTCTCTCTCTATATATATCTCTCTCTCGGTCAAATGAAGATATTTTAAAAAATTCAGCTCCTAGCGGGATGTGGTGGCGCACGCCTTTAATCCCAGCACTTGGGAGGCAGAGGTAGGAGGATCACTGTGAGTTAGATGCCACCCTAAGACTACATAGTGAATTCCAGGTCAGTCTGGACAAGAGTAAAACCCTACCTCCAAGCAAGCAAGCAAACAAACTAACAAACAAAGAAACAAAAAACCCAGCTCCTATTCTCTAGAAGCTTGGTGAAATTTTTAGGAAGTACATATAGTGGGCTGGGAAGATGGCTCAGGGGTTAAGCATGCTTGCTTTTAAAGGAAGTACATTTCTAATCACATATTTTCTACATATACCATTGTATTCAGTGGTAAAATACTAAGTGGAAAGGAACTGACAGTAGGGGAAGAGAGAGAGGAGAGAGAAGAGAGAGAAGACTGAGATCACAATAAGGGCTGAGCGCATGTGCCTCCACCGACAAAGCGGGATTTGAGATGTATTCTCAGGGTGGCCCCGAACTCATGCCAATCCTCTTAATTAAAGACCGGCACCACCACGCCTGGCTTTGAGGTGGATTTTAAGGCAAGCGAAATTTGAGAGATTTGAAAAAAGAGCCAGAGCCAGGTAAAAGTAATACTAACAGAGCAGTGATTAGATCTTGTGATCATTCACTTTATTGCCAATTTGATTAGCTCAGACATTTGGCCAAGTGTGTGTGTGTGTGTGTGTGTGTGTGTGTGTGTGTGTGTGTGTACGCGCTCTCTCTCTCCCTCTCTCTTGCACAGGCGCTTCTGGAAGAGGGCCCCTTGCTTTGGCAGCCGAGGAAGGTAGATGGCCCTCACTGGTGTGAGTGCGCTTCATCCAGGCAGAGGACGAGGCGGCTCCGCGTGCTAACGGCCTGAGCTGGGACCGTTGAGGTCTCTGGCCTCCACCCTTGGTGGGAAGCAGCAGCTCTTTTGGGGTGTGGGGCATCAACTCACTCTCAGAACATATGGAGAGAGGTGAGCTAGTGTCCCACCTACAGAAGAGGCACTGGGGAGTTAGGAGAGAAGCCAGGTCATGAGCTTGCAGCATGTTGAATGTGATGCTCGATCCTTGATATCATTCCAGCCTCTCACAGACAGGAGCCAACCAACCCCAAGTGCTCAAGTAAAGATCATGCCCATGAATCAGTGAAACCCACCCTCTGTGGGGTCTGTGCTTCCCTCCTGCACTTCCTTTATCCCTGTACAGAAGCCTGCCTGTCTCTTTTCTTGCATCTAACATTGTTAAAAACCTGTTGATTTATTCTCTCCTGCTGTGAAAGAGCTGTTGATGTCTTTAGTACATTTAGTATAGTGCTATGCTATGCTTTAAAGTAATCTTTAACACACTTCTGAGAATTAGGACTGATTACATATTCAAAGAGAAAGTTTCTTTGAGAGCCTTGGCAGAATGAAGTGCTTTATTAGAACCTGTCTGTCATCCTGCAGGATTAGCTATGGTCCTCTAGTCTATTTCATCTATCATCTATCATCTATCTATCTGTCTGTCTGTCTGTCTGTCTGTCTGCCTGCCTGCCTGCCTGTCTGTATGTCCCATCTACCTATCTATCTATCTATCTATCTATCTATCTATCTATCTATCTATCTATCAATCATCTAGTTAGCTACCTGGCTACCTGGCTATCTGTCATCTATTATTTATTTCTTGCAAACTTACATTAATGTGCAGCAGACGTCAGTGATGGTGGGGAAGAGTCTGCCAGGCACGTCGAGCATGGAGGCAGCTGGCTGGCCCTGGGCATCAGCTGTTCTCTCCCAGCTTGTGTGTCCTATGCTGATTTCTGTTCCTAGGCTTCTGCTGGATAGCAGACAATCTGATCAAAGACTGGAGAACACCACATGGAGTAGCTCTGTGTCCAGATATTCAGGGACAAGGTCCACTATGAAGCCTAACTTCACCAAGTGGATTACTACAGCAATTCAAAATATGCCTTTATTTCAAAATTAAAGTGATTAATTAAGGGAAGTTCTAAACTATGTTTCTTTTTGAGCCCAAGGGGAAAAATGATGGGATGCAATTACTTGCTCAAGAAGAAAGCATAATCGCCTTTTTTTTTTTTTTTTTTTCCTTTTAGAATCTTACACTGTAGCTCAGACTAGCCTGAAACTCATTATGTAGCTCAGGCTGGATTCAAACTTGTAGCAGTACTCTTGCCTTAGCCTCCAAGTGCTGGGATTAAGGTGTAAAGTGGTAGTTTGCAACGGTCTTATTGCTTGTTGGAACAGCTAGGGTGATGCGGTGATGTGGTCTTTTACCATGTATATCAAATACACTCAAAACTAGATGGAGTTTCAGTTTTTACTGTAACTCTATGAGTGCTACCCTTTTTAGCCTATATTAAAAATTATCCTATATAAGAGTAATTATCCATACATCTGGTTCCCTCCTATCACATCTTTATTTCTCCTCTCTCCCATGGAATTTATATTATGCTATTTAATTACTTATCATTTTGAAATAGTTTATATATATGAGAGAGAAATATGCAGATAGAGGGGACAGAGAAAGGGAGAAAAAGAGAGAATGGATGTGCTGGTGCCTACAGCCACTGCCAACGAACTCCAGAGGCACGTGCCACCTATGCATCTGGCTTTACATGGTTACTGGGGAATTGAACTTGAGTCCTTAATTCTTGTAGGCAAGTGCCTTAACCACTAAGCCATCTCTCCAACCCTTATTTATAATTTTTTTTAAAAAAAATTTGTTTACTTTTATCTATTTATTTGAGAATGACAGAGAGAGAGAAGGAAGCAGAGAGAGAAAGAGAGAGACAGAGAGAGAGAGAGACAGAGACAGAGAGAGAGAGAATGGGCGCGCCAGGGCTTCCAGCCACTGCAAATGAACTCCAGACGTGTGCGCCCCCTTGTGCATCTGGCTAATGTGGGTCCTGGGGAATCAAGCCTCAAACCGGGGTCCTTAGGCTTCACAGGCAAGCGCTTAACCACTAAGCTATCTCTCCAGCCCTTTTTTATCATTTTTGAATTGCCTGTTTCCTCTACCTACATCAAATGTAAATTAATGAGAGTGAAAATCTTTATTTTGGTCACTGAAAAGCACCAAACACCTAGAAAACGCGTGAGCAACACCTAGTGAACAAATGCTTTGATTAGAATAAAACTCAAGTCAGATTGGAAAGCAATGCACATAGCTGGTTTGTGAACTAAGATGCACACTTTGAGAGTTCTTGCTTTTGTTAAAATTGGTAGTGTGGCTATAGGATCAAATCTGCCCATTCTTTACCTTGAAAACCGTTTCTAAAGTGGGCTCCATCTGGTAAGAGCGCTGGAGTGTATTCACTGTAGCCGCCTACATAGAAGTGACTAAAGACATTGAGGCCAGTGAGTCTTCCTGGGGAGATGACAGTTTTATTTTCATGGTCATCTACCTGTCAGAAAGAAAAAAAAAAAAATCAAAGCCTATTTAAAAAAAAAAAACAAAACATTAATTCTCCAGGGTAAGTTAATTCTCCACAATGAGCTGTTAAGATAACTGGCACATTAGGTCCCATTAGCTTGGCATAGAAAGTCTAAAACAACTTGAAATTTAAAGAAAAAAAACACCCCACTTAAACTTCTACTTCTCTGCTGGGTGCTGATGTATTAATATCACAACCACAGTTTTGCTTGTCAGTCAAAATCATAGCTCTTCAAGGATTAGGAGGCGGTGTCCTGCTGGCACCTATCCATTTAGACTTGCCCTGTCCTCATCCATAGGCACATCCACTAAATTAAAAAAAAAAAAAAAGGTAAAAATCAAGCCTTCAAAGCTTAGCAACCCAGGTTTGATTCCCCAGTACCCACGGAAAGCCAGATGCACAAAGTGGCGCACGCACCTGGAGCTCCATGGCAGTGGCAGGGGGATCCTGGTGCACCCATTTTCATCTCACTCTTACTGCTTGCAAGTAATAGATAATATATATATGTGTGTGGAACCGACAATTATACCCAACCATAACCTCAAGTATCTCTCTGTAGCTCTTTAGATAAAAATCCAAATGTCCTAGCATAATATCTAAGTCATTTGATTTTACAGATCTTGTGTACCTCTAAGTACACCTCTTGTTCCCCAATCCCCCATCTGAAAACTCACAAAGTACTCGCATTTCTTAAGCCTGCATGTGCTACCGTACTGTCCTTTCTAATGTCGATTACTTTTGGGTTGTGCTTAAGTTTCCACTTTTCTGGCCAGCATTTCCTGGACCTCCTCTCTCATCCATGGGTTATTTTTCTCTCACGTTGTGATCATCACTCTGTTCCTGCCTTTGGTGAGCTAATCTGTGGCTTCTCTGGGTGGAGGCCTCTCCACCTTGGCACCAACTCAGCAGTATGCTCTTGCTCAGAACATTTGCTGCACAGAGGAAGAGATAGATGGCTTCTTACCTTCATCCAGCCCATTTGGAAGCGCCTCCCCACATGGACAATGTGGACTCCAAGGCTCCGATCGAGGGGCTCACTGCTGACAGTTGCTATGCCAGATCCCAGGTTGTAACTGTAAACCACACTGCCATTGAACAGGCCCACCACCAGGAAGTCATCGCCATTCTGCCCTAGAAGATGATGATGGAGAGTGCTCACTGGGCATGCTCAGGAGTCGACCAGCCTTGTTTTACTGCTGGGTGTTCAATCTCAGACCAGAGTGAAGAGTGATAACAGGTGTGTGTGCAATGGGCTATTATCATTTACACCCTAGACACTGTTGGATCATTAGTGTTTTTTTTTTTCTTTAAAGTGTTATGGTCATACTAGATTACTGGAAAGGATTATACCAAGTGAGGTAACCCAGGCCCAGAAAGCCAAATGCCCCATTTTCTGTCTCATATGTGGATTCCAGCTACAAATGTTTAGACTTGTATGTGAATTGGAGTAAAAATTGGTAGCAGAGGCCAGTAAGATAGAAAGGGGCTATAAGGGAGGGAGGAGAGGGGAGGACTTAAGGGGATGGTATTGTATATATGTAAATAGATGGATGGATTACTAGGGGTGGAATAGCTGAAGTGAAGTCAGGGAAGAGATTAAGTAAAGGAAGGGTGGCGGGGGAGGGTTAATCAAAATTTAAGATGGTATTAATAAACTGCATGGAAACCTCCTTTTCTGATAATGGCTCACCCAGAAGCCATAGATTGTTACTAGAAAATTTTCAGTGCCAGGGATATAATGTCTTCCAGTGAGTTGTTGGCCAGGGAGGTCCCTGATGCCCCCAAAGCATTATAGGCCATTGCCAAGGCTCTTAGTTTCCCACCAGAAATAAATGGTAAGACCCTCTTTTTGAAGACTCCACATACTTGGGCTACAAGTTCACTGAGAAATCAAGCTGGAACTGAGCTGAAAACTTCCTCCCTATAGACTAGCTGACAGAAGTCTGGAAAAAGCTGCACAGCTTGCAGCCCTATGGGAGACAGAAGTCATCAGCAGTGATAAACAACAGTGGACACTCCAAGCTTTAAGTTTGGCCGGCCAGGCAAAAAGAGCCAATGGGTACAATAATGGCATGTCTGTTATGGGGGAAACTAACCACTTTCTAATTGGACTGGAAGTCCACTCCAAGGGAAGGCATACATACCTGGTACTAAAAACCTAGCCAAAAGCCTATGGCAGGGAGGTCATGAGCCCTAGGAGTGTAACACCTGCTGATGTCTGGCTAAATGCATATATTATGCTCACCAAACTGCCCTGTAAGCATTTTTCTTAAAGTTCATACCCATATATTAATTAATTAATGCTACTCTCACTTTTGTTAGAGAAGCTTCTCTTTTCAGATGGTAGTGACCACTGGAATGACTCAGAAGGCACCATAGTACTTAGAAGAAGTGACAGTGGAGGGTTCAGCAATGAGACATCTCTATAACACATTCCAAGGCTCACCATCCATCACAGAAGAGATGGCAGAAAGAATGTAAGAACCAAAGGAAGGGGTAGGACTGCTTATAATACAGTATTGCATATACAAAATGGCCTGGATATCCATGACATCACAGTGCCTGGCACTACCTATGCAGGCCCCTCATAATAGGAGGAAAAGATGACAACATCAAAATAAAACAGACTAACTGAGAGGGGGAGGGGATCTGATGGAGAGTGAGTTTGTGAAGAGGAAGTTGGGGAAGGGAGGGAATTATCATTGTTTAGTGTGTATCATTATGGAAGATTTCAATAAAAAAGTTTTAAAAAATCCTGGTTTGACTGACTTTGCGTATGCACTTTCTGATAAGACCTTCACAATGTTGTTGAGCTCTGATAGTGACGAAAGCTTTGGCATTGGGGTTTCTCCATGACTTGTTGAGACCATGAGGGAGAACTGATTCCTCCTTGCTCAGAGCATGTTGTCATTGTTCTATCAGAGAAGCTCTTGGCCGTGCCCTATGACCAGTTAGAAGTGAGTTGTTTCCACATTCCCTACTTCCTTTCCCCACCTTCACTGTTCCCACAGCAGTGATAGACTGTGTTTTCTTTTGTTCCCCTTCTCATGATCTCCTTTCTCCATCATAGTCTATACTCACTTTCATACCCCCTCATTTACTTAAATAAGTAACTTTGGGTCTGAATATGAGACAGAGCATGAAATTTTTATATTTCTGTCTGGCTTACCTCAGAACAATCTTTTCCAATACCATAATTTTCCTGCAAATTTCATAATTTCATTTTTCTTTCTAGCTGAATAAAATCCCCGTATGTATGTGCAGTTGTTAGGATATCGAGTCCTTTGGGTATATGCTAAGGATGGCACAGCTGGGTCATATGACAGTTATTTTTAGCTATGTGAGAAACCTCCACATGATTTCCATAGTTGCTATAACAAGATACTCCCATAAGCAGTGAATAAGAGTTCCCCTTTCTTCACAACCTCACCAGCATTTGTTACTAACTTTCTTGATGGCAGCCATTCTGACAGGAGTAAGAAGAAATTTCCAAGTAGTCATAATTTTTTATTTGAATTTCTCTGATGGCTAAGGATGTTGAACAGTTTTAAAGATATCTTTTGACCATTTTTATTTTTTCTTATTTCACTAATCCATTTATTGATTAGCATTGTTTTTAAATTTTTAATTAATTTTTTTTAAATGGGGAGTCCCACCCAGAGACTCAGGTTGGGAATTTTTAAATTTTTTCCATTTATTTTTATTTGTTTATTTGAGAGAGAAAGAGATAAATAGATAGATAGATAGAGAGAGAGAGAGAGAAAGAGAGAGTGAGAGGGAGGGAGAGAATGGGCATGCCAGGGCCTCCAGACACTACAAACAAACTCCAGATGCATGGTCTACCTTATGTATCTGTCTTATGTGGGTCCTGGGGAATTGAACCAGTGTCCTTTGGCTTTGCAGGCAAATCCCTTAACTGCTAAACCATATTCTCCAGCCCTAATTTAATTTTTTAAAATTTCAATTATTTATTTGCTTCTCTCTCTCTCTCTCTCTCTCTCTCTCTCTCTCTCTATATATATATATATATATATATATATATATATATATATAGCAGAGTCTCTTTTCTTTATCACTGAGAAATTTATTGTATAAAGTTATACTCTCCTCCATCCCCATTCCACTGAGGTGTTCCTCAGTGGGGTTAGTGGTAGTCATTGAGGTGTCATTGAATGTATCAGTCAACTTCTATGGCATGGAGGTAATGCCTCAGAGGATATTTTCTTGCTCTGTGGCTCTTACATTCTTTACCCACCTCTTCTGTAATGTTCTCTGAGCCTTGGAAGGTGTGATAGAGATGTCTTGCTTAGTGTTGAGCTTTCAATAGCCCATTTTCAGCTCTCATGAGTTTTGAGTCTCCTCAGTGTCTTTTGCCAGTCCCACAGAGAAGCTTCTCTGGCTAGCAGTGACAGTGGCACAATTGTTCTTTCTGCCCCTCCCTCTGCAATGTTCCCTAAGTCCTGGTGAGTGTGATAGAGATGACCTGTCCAGTGCTAAGCACCGGGCTTTCTCTTCTCATTACCTGATGAATCTTGTGCCTCCCTAATATTTAGTGCAATTTGTAGAAAGGAGCTTCTCTGGGCCTGGAGTGATGTGTCAGTGGTTAAAGGCACTTTCTTGCAAAGCCTGGTGGCCTGGGTTCAATTCCCCTTACCCACATAAAGCCAGATGAGCAAAGTTGTGTATGTATCTGGAGTTTGCAACAGTAAGAGGCCACAACATGCAAGTATGTGTGCATTCTCTCTCCCCCTTCTCTCTTAAATGAATAAATAAATAATATATAAAAAAGAAGCTCCTCAAAAAGCGAGAATAGCATTAATCAATGGGCATGAACATATACATTTAAAAGCAACTTAGTAGGCATATGTATCCATTTAACCAAAAGAACAGTAGTGTTTACTTTTCTTTTGTCCTGTTGCTCTAAGACTTCAAGAACCACATCAAATAAGAGTGGAGCCAGTGTGGACCCTTGTTCTGGAGACAGCCTGTGCCCGGTGCCATGTGGATCAGAGGAGGAGTGGAAGTGGGTGCGGTCCTTGAGACAGTGTGGAGATAATTCAAAATGAGATAATTTTCAATGGAGCTCTGGGCTGACATATGAGGTGAAAAGGAAGAGTTGCTGGTGGAAGAGAAGGGGAAATACTGGGGTGCTCTGTTCATCAGATTCCTCAATATGCAAAACCCCCACATGGGCAGGAAACCATGTGCTGAAAGAACTGGAGAGACCCTGAGCTTGACTGGCATTTTCTGTCTGTGGAAGAAAAAGAAACTGGAAGGCAGAATGGGCTGGTTATGAAGCCATGATATGTTATACTAAACAATTTAAACATTTTGCTTGAGGCTGAGGGATGATGGGTGGATTCTCAGAGAACTATGTAAATCTGGACTTTAGAGGCTCTCAGAGCAGCTCTAAGGATAGGATACAGGTGGAAGAGGAGCCACACTGGCCTGAGGAGTTGTACATGCTTCTCACTGAAATTACTCACTTAACATCAAAATTAAGTCAGTGGTAGTTTAGAATACCTGAATGATTAAAAAATCTGTCATTCCTTTCTTACTCATGTTACTTCACTGTGTTATCTAATTATTCACTGTAATAATGAGCCATCAGGAAGGTAAGAGCTGTGAGTATTGACAGAATGTGCATGTATTAAGAAGTACAAGAAAGTTCCTTTAATTTTGTGCCAGGTCTTCACTGGTAAGTAGAAAGTGCCTATGCAATACCAATTGCATAATATGGGTGGTTCTTTATTTCAGTTAATGCTTCTATATTTGCATTTAGACTGGCATTGCACAGTATAAATGAGTGATAAAATTCATGTTGCTAATTGAATGTTTGAATTTTAACGTAAAATTGCACAAAAAGAAACCCAAAAAGGCAACTAAAGGTTGATGGTGACTGAAAATGCTCTAGAGCAGGGCGTAGTGGCACATGCCTTTAGTCTCAGCACTTGGGAAGCAGAGGTTCGGCGATTGCCATGAGTTCAAGGCCATTCTGAGATGACATAGTGAATTCCAGGTCAGCCTAGGCTAGAGTGAGACCCTCCCTCAAAAACCAAAAACAAACAAAAAAAGAAAATGCTCTATATTTTAGTGCCTTTGATAACACAATCCTCCTGGCTTTTCAACAAAGAAGTCACATTTTTACTTTGCGACAGGTGCCATAAGCTGTGTAGCTGGGACTAAGGGGGCCAGTTGGTGCCTTCATGAGTCAAACCAGGAAAGAGGGAAACAGGAGCTGGGGAGATGGCTCAGTCAGTAAAGTGCTGGCCCCGCGAGCACGAGGACCTGCGTTCAGAACTGCAACACCCGCGTGAATGCCAGGGGCGGCGGTGCATGCCTGTAATCCCAGTGCTGCCGAGACAGAGAAAGGGCGCTCCTTGGGTTTGCTGGCATGTAGCTGAATTGATGAGCTCTGGGATGTGAAATCAATTCTGTTTTAAAAAAGCAAGGTCTCTGCGGAGCAATGGAGGAAGAGAACCGATATTAACCTCTGGTCACAGTATATGCACACACACGTGAGCCCAAATACAAAAGCTGAAAGAAAACCAATAGAGAAAAATGACAAGTTGATGGACGTAAGCGTCTGAGGCTGTCGTGAGCCCTGCGTGTTGCTGAGACGGGTGAGGCAGTGATACGGGCAGGGCAGGAGGCTCACAGGGCTCTCATGCTAGAGCCTGCGCTGCTCAGAAGAGAAAGAGCAAGCACTGGGCGGGGCTGTGCCCTCCTTCCTCACCTTCAGAACTTGCCAGCTCTCAAGTACCCCTCTCTGAGGAATAAGGAAAGAAAAATATCTCATGAGTTTTGTCCATGATAAGTCAAATAATATGTGAACATCATCACAGAGTAGCTTTTCTCCTTCCTGTCAGGTATGACCTGGCCTCCCATTTCTTTCTCCCCCTGCTTGATTAACACAAAGTCTGGGAAGTAGGTGCCCGGTCCCCATGCTGGAGCACAGACTTGGGGGTCCAAATTAACCTTAAGATTCAGGGACAGCAGCAAGATTTGTCTTTGTTTTGCTTTAGGCTATTGCCTTGTGCAGGAGTATGGCTCAGAAGTAGAGTGTCTGTCAAGGGAAGGCAAAACAAAAATCACAACCATAGTTCCATTTTGTTACTTTTGATCCAAATAAGAGATTAGGCAGGTCAGCCACATGACGTAAGGTTTGCTGGCATCCACTTAGAGGTCCAATGTCACTTTCCTGGTATTTCTTATCATAGAAATTTCTTGGTTTAACAGTTCATAATAATATAAACAAATGACATATTTAAATAACACCTGATTCTTTAGAATAATTTCCTCTTCAATTCATTGTTCTATTAGAATGTTATTCTATGAGTAGCTTTGGGGGAAATATGGAAGCTTGTATCTTTATGTTTGTCAATTCACAAAACAACAAGTCATAGCCCACATTTCTTTGTTTTTCTATTTATTTGCAAGCAGAGAGATACAGCAAGACAGAGAAGTGGGGTGAATGGGCACATCAGGGCCTCTAGCCATTGCAAATGAACCCCAGATGAATGTACCACTTTGTGCATCTGGCTTCATGTGAGTCCTGGGGAATCGAACCCAGCTTGTTAAGCTGTGCAGGCAAGAACCTTAACTGCTGAGCCATCTCTCCAGCCCTTGTATCCCACATTTCTGTTATATAGAAAGATGTTTTGAGATTGACAGTATAACAGCTGTTTTCATGGGAAGGACTAGAATTAAGTTCATTTAGAATGCAGAGCACAAACCCACAGAGATTCTCCACGAAAATGGGCATAGGAAGATTTTCAGACAAGACAAGGGATGCTTGTTGGATCTTACTCCAGAGCTAGTGCTCAGAAGGAAGAATTCAGAGAGATTATCTTGTGCAAGTGGTAGAAGGGGGTGCAGGAAACAACTGGGGTTGGTGTTGCACAAATAGTGGTTAAGAGTAACAAGATCTGGGCAGACAAATAAAGCTCTTTCTCTTTAGAATGAACAGGAAAAGCAGTGTCTCTGGCTAGGAAGAAAAGTTGTAACTCAAGTCTGCTATTAAGCAGAGAGCATCTAAGTGTGTGTTGATGTTAACCACGCTTAGTTTATAACAACAGTTCATAGCGGAATTGTTAGAGGAAATCCCATGGGCCTCACAGTGGGCAGACAGTAGAGAATCATTAATGAAACACAGCCTCCATGTAGGCAAAGAAGGGGATGGTGGAATTAGTGGACAGGCATAGTGAGGAAAATATGGAACAATTTTGGGAAGTGCAGAGAGGCTGAGGTCAGAGCTCTGAGGCAGTTCTAAACTGTTTCTGACGGGTCTTAGAAAAGTCTGCTGTGAGGGAGTAGTGGTGATAGTAACAGACCTTAAATTGTTAAAAACTTAGAAAGATATGAAGCAGAATATTTCCATTATAAGCGTATCATTATAGTCGTTATGACATTTTGTGCCATAAATTACTTAGAAGTACTCATAGGATTCTCAATGGGCCTTTCTTGTTTCTGAAACAGGGTCTTATAGTACAGGAGGCTGACTTGGAACTTGACATATACCCCAGGCTAGCCTTAGATTTACCATCCTCCTTTCTCAGCCTCCTGAGTCTGGGGTTATAGGCTCATTAGACTTATGCTATGAAGCAGGGCTTGTTTAGTTTTTGTTTTCTATGTAGAGTCTTGCTTTAGCCCAGGCTGACCTGAAATTCACTATGTAGCCTCAGGGTGGCTTCAAAGTCACAGTGATCCTCCTACCTTTACCTCCTGAGTGCTGGGATTAAAGGTGTGCACCACCACACTAGGCTCGATTCTTTCTTTCTTTCTTTCTTTCTTTCTTTCTTTCTTTCTTTCTTTCTTTCTTTCTTTTTTGGTTTTTCAAGGTAGGGTTGTGTTTTGTTTTTAAGTTTAAAGGTTTTGTTGTTTATATCAGAAGTTCTCCAAGATGGCTGAGTCATGTTGGCATGGCCTCTTATTTAATTGACATGTATGGCCAACAAGGGAAAATCTGTTCCACAGCAGGGAGAAAATAATCCTAAAGGTGAGAAGAAATTATATGCAGGTCAGGTGTTCTACAGGAACAAGAGAGAAAATAAGGAGCATGGTGCAGAAACCCCACCTACCTCATGGTAATGGTGACAGGATCCTTGTGGGACTATGGCATGATTAGAAATGGTCTTAGTTTCATGATGGAGCAATGGCTTAGTGGTTAAGGTGCTTGCCTGTGAAGCCTAAGGACCCAGGTTTGATTCCCAAGTACCTACATAAGCCAGATGCACAAGGTGGCACATGTATCTGGAGTTCGTTTGCAGTAGCTAGAGGCCCTGGCATGCCTGTTCTCTCTCTCTTTCTCCTACTCCCTTTTTCTCTCAAATAAGTAGATAAATAAAACTTTTTTTTTTTTTTTTAAAGGAAATAGTGTTGTTTTCACTTGGAAGGGAAACCTGGCAAGAGAAGTTTGTGGTGTGAGCCATGGTTACTTCATGAAGCTTTCAAAAGCAAGTCAGACCTGTGTATAAAAGAATCACATCTCTGTGTTGGAGAGATTCTAAACGTCCCTCTCTTTTGTTTCTCCTACTGACTTCGGTCTGTCATGGTGTGCTGTAAATCACAATGTTGCACAAGTATGCATATGTTTTCACTGTAAATCATCACATTGCATGTATAGGCAAGTGTTCTCACAGGGTCTGTTTCACCCAAGAAATTAAAACAGTTGGCTTTGAAAGGGGCATAAATACACTTCTCCTTGCCCTGACAAGGTCATGAGGACTGTAGGAGTTATTCCTTGGGTGGTTTTGAGGGAGCATATTGGACTCGAAGCACTTAGGGTGGCCAGTGCTCTGAAACCCATGTATATCTCAGCTGCCTCTAGGCCATGCAAACATTACTATTGTGACTTTGATCCTTTGTTGCCATAGAAACATGGTCATTCCCACTCAGCTGATCAGCAATCTTAATCATAACAGGAAAAATTCAGAGATATTTTCTTCTAAGATTTTTTTTTAAAAATATTTTTATTTATTACAGGGGGGATAGGAGGGAAAGAGATTGAGAATGGGCACACCAGGGCCTCTAGCCACTGCAAACAAACTCCAGACACATGCACCACCAAGTGTATCTGGTTTTTTTGTGGGAACTGGGGAATTAAATCTGGGTCCTTAGGCTTCATAGGCAAGTGTCCTAATAGCTAAGCCATCTCTTCAGCCCTCAAAGATATGTCATTTTGAGGGACTTAATAGTAAATAAAGAATAGAACTGGGCATGGTGGCATAGCCCTGTAATCCCACTACTTGGGAGGTAGAGACAAGAGAATCAGGAGTTCAAGGTCATCCTTGGCTATATTGTGAGGCCAAACTGGGCTACATGCAACCCTGCCTCAAAATAATCAAAGGTAGCCAGGTGTGGTGTCACACACCTTTAATCCCATCACATTGGAGGCAGAGGTAGGAGGACTACTGTGAGTTCAAGGCCATCCTGAAACTACCAAGTGCATTCCAGGTCAACCTGGGCTAGCATGAGACCCTACCCCGAAAAGCCAAAATAAACAAACAATTAAGTAAGTAAGTAAATAAAGTGAAAGGTTTAACTTCTTTATAGCTGTCTTAGAAAACTAAGCTTACTTAATAACATGGATAATCTTGATATTATAATCCAGGATGCTTAATGCCATAAGAACTAAGATTTGATAGTTTGACACTCTCGGGAAGAAAATTTTCATGATTTCTAGCCACTGTACTGTGATTATAGAGGAACATGACGAGCACTCTCGGTGTTCAGCCATTTTATCCAGGCACACGGTCAGCTTGGCTTATGAAGTGCCTCTGCGCTGTGCAGCGGAGAGAGGTGCTTCACTGAACTAGGCTGCAGCCTCCTGGCTTGTCCACTGGACCCTTCTCTCAGCCTGATCTGTGTTTTCACTACACTCCCTACTTCATTTTTCTTCCTGTCTGTCTTTTTCCTTTGCTATTGTAAATGACATTCATTTAATTTTTTTCCTATAGAAAGACATCAAGCTATATTTATGTACTCTTCTTTCTGTGACAGTTAATAACAGGGCTTGAAGCAAACAAGAACTCATTTGGGATGAAATATGGCAACCGTTTCTAATTACCACAACATGGAAGACCCATGTGCTTATGACTGATGGGAAAGTATACAGATAAAACACCTGGCACATAGATCAAATTTCTAGGAAGCCATGCTTTTTTTTCCTGAAAAAATTTCTATCAGTGTATTGGTTATGGAAGAGAATTTTAAATTTCATTTTAAAATTAAGTTATAAAGTAACAGGCTTCCTTATGGCATTTCTACATTACATTACTTTGGTTTATTCTTTCCCCACTCTCTATGTCATTGCTCCCTTTTCACATGGTGCTCTTTTGCCCACAGTATTCCCTCGTCTACTTTAAACAACTTTTTTAAAAAAAATTTTTCATTTATTTATTTGAGAGCGACAGACACAGAGAGAAAGACAGATAGAGGGAGAGAGAGAATGGGCGCGCCAGGGCTTCCAGCCACTGCAGATGAACTCCAGACGCGTGCGCCCCCTTGTGCATCTGGCTAACGTGGGACCTGGGGAACCAAGCCTCGAACCGGGGTCCTTAGGCTTCACAGGCAAGCGCTTAACGCTAAGCCACCTCTCCAGCCCCCCCTCTTCTACTTTAATATCATATGTTCCATTGTGTCCCTCACACTCTCCCTTAAAGCCTCTTTTCTGTGGTCTCCTGAGCCCTTTTCAAGTGTCCTGCTCTTTTACTCCAATCTGATACATACATTTAACATTTAGAAGCTAAGCCTAGATGATCAACAGATGAATGAATGATGAAGACATGATATATATATATATATATGTATGTATAATGGAATTTTATTCAGCTGTAAGAAATAAAATCATAAAAATTTCAAGAAAATGAGTGGGCCTGAAAAACATTGTGTTAAGTGAAGTAACCCAGGCTCTGAAAGAAAGGTAAGATTTTAACTTACTTTCTAAAAAGGTCAGTGGGGAACATGTCTTCCTTTCCCTCTTTACTTAGGCCCTAAACCTCTCTATGATCCAGACCAATGTATGCCCACACAGGCTTGTTAGCTAACCAGCACTTCCACTGTCTATTGAGAGCCTTCCCACTGAGAAAGGATCAATAAACATGCCATACTGATTTCTCACATAGTATCCAGCATGTGAATGATGCAGTTGGGGATATAAAAGAAACTGAAGCATGTGTGGTTCATCTTAAAGGAATGTAAGATTAATGTTTCTGAGGGACAAGGTTATTCATTTTTACTGCTTTCACATTTTTGGCTTATGAAAATGGTACCTGCATATGACTCAAGGTAGTGATTGTGAATGACAAAACCGTATGTAATTAGATCTCTATTATAGAGTAAAACCCACAGGAGCTATACAAGATCCTTGTGTTCTTTGTGCAGTGCGTGAGGGGGAAAATTCATCAGAAACACTGCATGAGGGTTGTGGTGAGAGAAGTGAAGAGGATGGGGTTTGGGACAGGTATTCCAGGAAAAAGCAAGATGAAAAGGCAGGATTAATAGGGTGGCAGGTCTCCAATGTTTATGCATACGGTGACTGGGTTGAGGCAGAGCTGAGCCTGGGTGGGAGAGAACTAGTGATAGAAAGCACTGAAGGGGACATACTTCCTGACTGTTCCATTTGTGGGACATCTCTCTGAATTCTGTGTTTTCTACCACTGTGTCCTTATTTCATTCAATGATATTTGAGTTCCTAATATGTGTAACGTGTGATAGACACTGTGTAAACCAGATATAATTTCTGATCTCTGGTGTAATATCGTTAGTTAGCAAGATTTTAAGAATATCTTCTCTGAGGCTGAAGAGATGGCTTAGCACTTAAGGCATTTGCCTGCAAAGCTAAAGGACCTCGGTTCAATTCCCCAGGACCCACGGAAACCAGATATACAAGGTGGCACATGCATCTGGAGTTTGTTTGCTGTGGCGTGAGGCCCTGGTGCACCTATTCTCTCTCTCTCTCTTTCTCTCTGTGTGTGTTTGTCTGCCTTTCTCTCTCGATATCTCAAATAAATAAATAAAAATAAAAAAAATACTTAAAAAAAGAATATCTCCTCTCCCTAAAGAGTTACAACTTTTATTATAACAAGGACTGTGAACTTTTGTGTTCATTCTTTCAACATCTGTTGAGTAAGTTGTTGCTATTGATATTAAAATGAAAAGTAATCATTCTGGTTCTTAATGAGATCCACACAGTCATCATAAAACATGATAGCTGTTACCACAAATTGCAGCAAGGTTAGTTCACAATGTTTTCTGAAAGTGCTAAGCACTTTTAACAACAGAAATGGTCTGCTGAGCCAAGGCATAAAGGTTCTCTGTGGACACCAAATGAGGTGCTAGAGGGCCAGGAGGCTTGAGCAAAGAAAGCCCAGGTGTTGTGGATGTGAGATCATGACACTGGAGGCACAATGTGCCATTAGTGTCTAGTGCAGGGTTAGGGGAGGAAAACGAGACTTTGCCAATGAGAGAGGGCTGGTAAAAGTCTCATGCTTTGTAGGGCCAATTAAACAGTGTTCTTTGTGATTTGTGTTGACTAGGCAACATGTGTTTGGACTTGTACATGAATGCTCTGGAGCAAAGCTGAGGATGGAGGGGAAGAGGGCATGACTGAGCAGGAGCCTGGGAAAGAGGCCATTGTTGCTGTAACCATTTGGGACACATAGGCCAGGGGTAATGAGGATGGAAAGAAGATGGTTCAAAAAGTCCTGGGAGCAAAATGGATCACACTGGTGTTGGCTAAAATTATGGAGTCATAGATGACAGATCTCTCAGACAAACAAAATTGTCTTTGAGCTGCCTCACAGGGTGGAAACTCCAGGTGGAGAATCACACAGCCTACGGGGGTGCTTGTCTTTTATTAGTAAAAGTACATCTGCTACTTTTCAAGGTTATAGGTGAAGGTTAAGATGGCAGTAGCTAATTAAGGTTCTTAAAGTGAGTACATCTCAGGGAAGGCACATCCATCTACAGGCAAAGGGCATGTAGCTAATTAGGGAGCTTAAAGAAGAGCCCACTTGGGGAATGTTTCTACAAGCTAATCATCAGAGGAGTTTATACATGAAAAAGAGTATGGGTTTATCCTATGTAAAGAGAAGACAGGGAGGAGTTAGAGTTACGGTTGCTGGGCTCGAGTGGAGGGGAGGCAGGAAATATATGGCCAGCGTGTCAGCCTTATTAAACATGTCAGAACACCAGAGGATATATTCAGACAGCATATATAAGATCAATGAGGGGTTGGGGAAATGGCTTAGCTGTTAAGGTGTCTGCCTGCGAAGCCTAAGGACCCTGGTTCCATTCCCCAGGACCCATGTAAGCCAGATTCACAAGGTGGCACATGTGTCTGGAGTTCAATTGCAGTAGCTAGAGGCCCTGGCATGCCTGTTCTCACTTTCTCTCTATCTGCCTCTTCCTCTTTCTCAAATAAATAAATAAAATACATAAAAAATTTAAAAAAAGGGCTGGAGAGATGGCATAGCGGTTAAGCGCTTGCCTGTGAAGCCTAAGAACCCCGGTTCGAGGCTCGGTTCCCCAGGTCCCACGTTAGCCAGATGCACAAGGGGGTGCACGCGTCTGGAGTTCGTTTGCAGAGGCTGGAAGCCCTGGCGCGCCCATTCTCTCTCTCTCTCTCTATCTGTCTTTCTCTCTGTGTCTGTCGCTCTCAAATAAATAAATAAAAAAAAATTAAAAAAAAATTTTAAAAAAGATTAATGAAATGCTTCTATTGTTGGAGACAGCACCATGCCAGCAAGGCAGGCATGGAATATATTAAACATTCAACTTTGAATCCCAATACTGGAACATGGGGGAAGTGGAGAGGGGATAGGGGTCTCATATGCTTTGTTATTCTATCTCCTGAACAGATCATCTAGTATCCAGTGAATACGTATCAGGATGGCCAAGAGGGAGAATGCAGGTGACTCTTGGGTACCTGGCTGGAACAGAAAGGTCATGTGTCTGTGAACAACAGAAGAGGTGTAGAAGGGGAAGTGACTTTGTCTCCAGGTGGACCACTGTTGACATATCATATTACAAGGGATTATTCAGGTAAGGACACAGAGAGAGGAAAGGATAAAATGAAACAAATGCCACTCTGACTTTAGATGCATAGGCAGATCTCTGGGTCAGTGAATATCAGAGCTTCAGAGAGACATTTTCCGGTTGAAAGCTTCATCACGACAGGGTGTCCAGAGTTCACTGACAAGGAAGTTGGACAAAAATCACTTCCCGGGGAGCTCAAGAAAGAAGCACTATTGGCAAATAAAGGTCTCTTGCCTTTTTATTTGACATATCAGAAATTAGAAACTGGTTTACAGTTCAAGTCATTATGTAATTTGGGGCTCTACGCTGCTCTTCACATGAAAAAACTGAAGGCAGATTGCAGTGTGGTGGTTTCAGTAGTAACAACCAATATGCTGGTCAGAGAACAATCTCACTACAACACCTAAATGTGGGGGAGAGAGAGAGAGAGAGAGAGAGAGAGAGAGAGAGAGAGAGAGGGAGAGAGAGAGAGAGAGACCCCTGTTAAAAACACTTACATGAGGTTCAAGAGATGGCTTAGCCATTAAGACACTTGCCTGCAAAGCCAAATGACCCAGATTCAATTTCCCAGGACCCACATAAGCCAGATGCACAACTAGCACATGTATCTGGAATTCGTTTGCAGTGCCTGGAAGCCCTGGCGTGTCCATTTTCTCCCTCCTTCCCTCCCTGTCTCCTTCCCTCTCTCTCTCAAATAAGTAAAAAAAAAAAATTAAGAAAAAAATGACTTGTATCATCATTTCTTAAATGGAGAATTACAAATTCCATGCTGATCATAGTATGTTTTAAAGGAATATATCTTTAATTAGTAGCTTAAAGCTACATGCATTAATGAATCATCTCTGTACGTGATGTATAATAATTATGTTACTTAGAACATTCCCATATGTGGGCCTTGGGAGTCTTGAGTGGTTGTCTCCAAATAGTAATTCCAAAAAAAGAACCCAAGATGCTTGGTGGCATTTAATTTTTTGATTCAGGAGGGCCTTGGAATCAGAATACTTCAGAAAGCATCTTTATCTGATTATTTTTATTTTTTTTTATTATATCTGAGAGAGAGAGAGAGAAAGAGAGAGGCAGAGAAAGAGAATGTACACACTAGGGCCTTCAGCCACTGTAAACCAACTCCAGACACATGTGCCACCTTGTGCACCTGGCTAACATGGGTTCTGGGGAGTTGAACTTGGATTCTTAACTGCTAAGCCATCTGTGGTGGCTTGATTCACGTGTCCCCCATAAACCCAATGGAGTTACCAGGACCATGAGATGGCTGCCAAGGAGAAAGTTTTCCAGGACTGTAAGTAGCTTAGCTGGAGGGGTGGAATTGGAACTCCAGAGACTTGTTGCTGGTGAGAATTATTGAACATGGACATTTGTTACTGATTAGAGTTGTTGGACTTGAAGCTACATAGTCTGATGTTTGTGGGGACTTACGGGTAAGATGGCAGCATAGGAGCTATGCCAAACCAGCCTAGGGAGGGATTTAAACAAAACCCCAGCAAAATACACTCTTCTTCCAAAAAGTGAAGGAGTATAGGTTATTATTAGACACAGCAGAGAAGCAGGAGAGACCAAAATCCACCAGAAAGGAGGAAAATGGCCTGAGTCCCATGGAAGCATTTGTGGACCTACTGATCGGCAGGATGGGAGCACCCGCCTGGCACTGCCCGCCAGGTGCCCCACGTGGTGGCAGCAGTAGAGACCAAACAGTCAAGAAATCTGACGGAAAGACAGCTGAGAACAACTAAGGAGCTACTGAAAAGGATACAGGTGGGACTGTGGGAGCAAGTCCAGGCTTTCTGCACTCTCCCATCCCCCACCATCAGACCCACGAACCTCCGACATTTGGCCCCCAGTGTAAGCGCAGCCAGCACAGCTGATCAGAACTCCGCTCCACAGCACTACATGGAGGGATTGAGGTGGGTCCTCAGCATTGGTGGAATTGGAAGCCACCCCAAAAGGTAATGAGGCCAACTGACAACAAACAAACAAAAACAAAAAACAGGTACATAGGCTTGCATTGGAAGAACTAATCTCTTTCCATGGCAGGGCAGGTTATGGGTTATATATTCTTAGTTGGCTTTACCTTTTTCAAATAACCTGTATTTGGGAGTTAAATATTGTTGCCTTTGGTGCTTTCATATATATACGGCCTTTATCTTTTGCTTCTGTCATTATTGGGGACAGGGTCTGATTCAGATCCAGGCTGACCTGGAATCCAATTGAGAACAGAAATCTCTACCTCCTAGCTGACAAGATTAAGTGTGCAGAGCACTACACACCCTTAGGGATTTTGGCTTTATAAGACTATCTGTTTGTTTTAATCCCCGCAATTGCATACTTTGTGCTGGTTTTTACTGAATGTGTATATTGCTCAGTTGAAGTTTCACATTTGGCAGTAAATTGTTCCACCCAGTTCACTAGAACACTTGCTTAGCAAGCAAACTCAACACTAAGGGCTACTTCTTTTTTTTTTTTGGTTTTTCGAGGTAGGGTCTCACTCTAACCCAGGCTGACCTGGAATTCACTATGGAGTCTCAGGGTGGCCTTGAACTCACAGCAATCCTCCTACCTCTGCCTCCCAAGTGCTGGGATTAAAGGCATGCGCCACCACGCCTGACTCACTAAGGGCTACTTCTATGACTGGATTGGGGTACAAGAGCTGCACCTGGCACCTTAAATTCATATCCTGAAAGTGTATCAAGGTGGATTGCCACATCTAAGAACACTGCAGAGAAGTAGGAAACCCAAGCATCAAATCAATTCAGGATGCAAAAGTCACTACATTATAATACAAGAAACTCAAAGAATCAAGACAATACAGTACCACCAAAATGTATAAATCCATCAGAAATGATCATCAATGAGACTGTTTTAGATGAAATGCCTGACAAAGATTTCAAAGAAATGATTGTATCTATGCTCAAAGAAATCAGAGAAAAAAAATGGAGGGAATCAAAGAAGAAAATAAACTCCTGAAAGAGAAAACAGAGTTTGATATTTGCCCTAGTTGTTTTAAATCTTGTTTTTGGTTGAATATTTAGTTGCTATGTCCAATGCCATCTTTTGCTGTGTGAGTGTTTACTCTGTGCCATTATGTTTTTTTTTTTGGGGGGGGGATTTTTTTGGTATTAGGGCTCAGTTAAAAGACTTTGGACAACAATGTTTGAACATCATTAGGATTGATGAAATCTATGGGGACTTTTAAAGATGGACTGAATGAACTGCATTTTACATCATGGATGGTTAGCAGTTTTGGGGGACTAGGGGCGGATTGTGGTGGTTTGATTCATCTGTCCCCCATAAACTTAGGTATTCTGAATGCTAGGTTCCCAGCTGATGGAGATTTGGGAATTAATACCTCCTGGAGGTGGTGTATTTTTTAGGGTATGATTATGGGTATTATATCCAGTTTCCCCTTGCCAGTGTTTGGCACACTCTCCTGTTGCTATTGTCCATCATATGTTGGTGGTGGGGGGGGGTGATGTCCACCCTCTGCTCATGGCATCGTTTTCCCCTGCCATCATGGAACTTCCCCTTGAGTCTGTAAGCCAAAATAAACCCCCTTTTTCCCAAAAGCTGCTCTCGGTTGGGTGATTTCTGCCAGCCATGCGAACCTGACTATAACACCATCTCTCCAGCCCGTCTTTATGTGATTCTGACAGGTGTGAAGACTTCTCCATGGAGAAATGCTCCTTCAAAGCTCCGGCTTCTCGGTTTTCTTTTGGCTGGTGTTCTTGCGCCCCCAGGTGGGCGAATGAGGAATTGTGTGCCTTGGATTTCTTATTTTCACGGACCAGAAAGTGGAATTTTACAGTGTCCACTTGCTACCTAGCCTTTGTTTAATCCCATGATAACCCTGTAAGTGCAAGTGTAGACATTTATTTATTTTGAGAATTTTAAAGGACATTTTCTGCAAAGACTCTGTAAAATTACCATCATGGGATAAATGTTTTTTTGTGTGTGTGATGGGTAATGTATACATGTATGTGTGTACAGATGTGTGTGTTTCATGTGTGCACATGTGAGGCATGAGGAGAATTTTGGGTTCCACTCTTATTACTCCTCTGCATGTTTTCTTGAGATGGGATTTTTCCCTCAACCCGAAGCTGCCAGGGAGAACTTGGCAGTATTTGGCTGGAGAGTCTGGCATGGTTAATTAAGCAGCAGGCATTGTTAACCCTGAGCCATATGCCCATCCCTGTGGTAGCATTTTGATAGCTAAGTTTTTATCCTGCACTCAGGTTGTCCTCTTGTAAGTCTTTAAGAACTCACAGATCTGTTTTAAAATAAGACAGACTGAGAGTCTGAAGTGGTATTTGAGTTTTTTTGACCATTGAGGACATAATTGATAAATACATGATGAGAGCTGTGCAGAGGAAGGGTTAGTGGTGGGAATTCCTTGTCCCCAGGCCTCCTCATAGTCACCCAGCAGATGTTGACTAAAACCACTGCAGGAGGATTGTGGAGTTGTCACTATTCCTGGGATGCCACTTGTATGATCAGAGACATTTAGAGAGTTTGCCGCCCAGACTAGTCTGGACCAATGGGTCCATACCTGAAATGTGGGGCAGGCTATGTTCACAATGAGGAGAGGTCTACTAAGTGCTATGAGGACAGTTGCTGCCTGGTGACCCTAATGGATGACATGACATTGGAACTGGAGTCCCCTAAGAATGGCCACTCTTGACTTATGTTATTCAATGAGTTGCTTTTACTGAGTTCTTATTATTTTTTTTTTTTTTTTGAGGAGGCAGTGGGCTGTTCAGTGTTCCTAAATAGTGAAACTAATTACCTACACATTCTTCCTTCCTTCCTTCCTTCCTTCCTCCCTTCCTCCCTTTCTCTCTCTCTTTCTTTCTTCTGTTCCTTCTTTCTTTTTTTCTTTCTTTTCAGTGTTTCAAGGTAGAGTTTCATACTAGCCCAGGCTGACTTGGAATTCACTATATAGTCTCAGTGTGGCCTTGAACTCATGGCCATCCTCCTGCCTTTGCCTCCTGAGTGCTGGGATTAAAAGTGTGCACCACTATGCAGGCTCAGCTATTGAATTCTTTTCTTCATTCATTCAGTCTTGGTTATGTTCCAGGCCCTGTGCTAGGTGTGGGGTCATAGAGTTACATGACACTGACTTGGCTTCCTCCTGTGTTGGGCTCCCATTCTCTAGCTGCTCAAGAAACAACAGTATAGAAATCAACAAAAGGGGCTGGAGGGAGGGCTTAGTAGCTAAAGTGCTTGTCTACAAAGGCAAGGACCCAGGATCACTTCCCCAGGACCCACGTAAGCCAGGTGCACAAAGTGGCACCTGTATCTGGAGCTCATTTGCAGCTGCTGAAGGCCCTGGTACACCCATTCATTCTCTCTCTCTCTCCCTCTTTCTTTCTCTGGGATAAATAAAATAAGTAAAAAATTAACAAAAGAATTACAATAAGGTAAGGGTTATGAAGGAAAGAAGTAAGATGCTGAGGTGGAGGATAACTTGGGTAGGGTGGACCTACTTTAGTGAAGGTGGTTGGGGAAAACGCTCTAGTAGGAAATTCAAGGGGCCATGTTTTATTTACCCCAGAACTATTTTTGATGCTTTGCAAGCATTGGCTTGGTCGAAGCTCTCGACTCTGTTAGAGAATGAACTGTTATAACTATCGTTAGGGTCAGAAAATGGAGGTGCATAGATACTGAGTGAGTCGACACTGGATTCAAGTCTAGCTGGGCTTTAGAGCCTTCTCTCTCTCTCTCTCTCTCTCTCTCTCTCTTTTGAGGTAGGGTCTTGCTCTAGCACAGGCTGATCTGGAATTCTCTATGTAGTCTCAGGGTGGACTCGAACTCATGGCGATCCTCCTACCTCTGCCTCCCAAGTGCTGGGATTGAAGATGTGAGCCACCGTACCCAGCTAGAGCCTCCTCTCTCGACAAGGCTGACAGCATTTTCTGTCAACACAAAGGAAAGAGCACGCTGGGAGCCTGCAGACAGGAGGGCCCTTGGTGACTACGGCACTGGGTGAGACGTTCAGGAGTCGGGGCCCATGAAGATGGATGGCAGGCTGCACTCAAAGATAGGTGTAGGGCTTGATGCTGACCTTGCTTTAGGAACAAGGTAAGGAAGCCGGGGTCTCATTGTGAGAGCACTGAGAAGCCATAGGCGGGCTTTAAACAAGGCCCAGACTTGATCTCATAAACCCTTTAAGGAAGTAAGTCTTACTTCAGGTGGGATAATTGATTCCCTGCAGGTAGGAAAGTAAGTTATGGGGCCAGTGGGGAGCGGGGCATAAGGTTTTGGCGTAGAGATGGGCACGAGATTTGGACTTGGGGGCAGCATGAAGACCACTCTACGTGACAAGGTGTTTCCCTTCCTCTCAGAGGTGGTGTGAGGGTGACAGACTGCACTGTGCTGGGTGGGGTACAGGCTCTTCTCAGGCATGTGTTAATCCAGAATATTCCATATTGGGAGATAACCCCTGAGTAAGGTAGAAACCAAACCAAATAAACACCTCAGAGTACCCTTTGGCCCAGCACAGGAGAAGCACTGGTGGGTGAGAGAAAGCTCTCTCTGGGATACTCTGCACTGTCTGGGAAGAGAACATGGAGCTCAGAGAAGGCATGCAGTCAGTTGCTAAACTGTTAGCCCAGGACTTGACCTAAAACATGCAAAACTGGTTTCTACTTAAGAAAGATGAATTTAACTTATAAGTGGATTTCCCACCAAAGCTAGAGCCCCAAAGTTCTCGTTACAGGGCAAGTACTCTCTTAACTTCTTGCTCCTTTAATTTGGAATGATTCATTTATGAGCATTTTCAAATCATTCTCTTTTGAGTGTGTTATATATGCTGATGTTATTTCTAAGAACTTTCCTTCTCCCCAAACACAAACAGAAGAGACCAAGACCATAAGCCCACTTCCTTAGTGACGGCACCTCTAAATCCTTGTGTATGCCCTCAGGCCCTGCTGTTTGTTGTGAGTTAGCTGTGCTCTGAGCCAGGGACACAGAAAGGGAGCTGCGAGGAACAAGCTGGAGGCGGAAAACAGCAGCAGGTTGCATCTAGGAAAATGTTTTTTTTTTTAATCCACAGCCAATTAAAGTATTTCTAATAGAGTGTTGCAAGTCCTAGAGGGCTCAATTAATCTTACCATGGCCCTTCTGTCCTGTGTAAAATATCAGATTATCTTGCAGTGCTGAATGGTTGTTTGCTAGCTGAAACTTCAAGTGGAATTCATAACTGAAGCTGATGTCTGGAATCCACGAATAAGCCAGGAATGAGGTGTATCCAAAGACGTCCATGCCGCTGAACCAGGGCTGAGTGATGTTAATAGCTGTGGGAAAACCCAAACCAAACAGTTCAAGTAAACTTGAGAGAGCACTTGTACCAGGAAAGTTGTGCATTGCTCATACACCAGGGGAGACAGCCTGTTTGCCACCATGTTCATTAGACTTAAGTGTCCTCTAGGACGGAGCAACCAGAGTGACTCAAGCAAGAATTTCAAAACCAGTGAAGGAAATGAAATGTTTTGAGATCCTGTGTACAACCCTTTCCCTCACATAAGCTCTTACATAATAAAGAATTTAAAAGCAAGCCCTTGATTTTGAAACTTATTTTCAGAAATAGAAGTCACTGGCAGTCAAACTTATTTGCTCAGGTGCTCTATAAACACAGTCCAGCTGCCAAATGCGGAAGTGATGTAGAACTCACAGCTTGGAACAACCCGTACTTATCTCTGACCCTTTTTATGAGCCAAAGTCATGGTGAGGGTTAGGAAATTTAAGAAATGGGAAGATTAGCCCTGCATGGTGGCACACGCCTTTAATCCCAGCACTAGTGAGGCAGAGGTAGGAGGATTACTGTGAGTTTGAGGTCATCCTGAGACTCCATAGTGAATCCCAGGTCAGCCTGGGCTAGATTGAGACCCTACCTTGAAAAACAAAACAAAACAAAACAAAACAAAACAAAACAAAACAAAACAAAACAAAACAAAACAAAACAAAACAAAACAAAACAAAACAAGAAAAACAACAACAAAGTAAAGATGAAGATTGCAGGTTGCTCATCACAAACTCGGAATGACAGCAAAGACATGGAGGCATTCTGCTCAAAATGGAGTCTAACTACAGAGCATTCTTCCTTACCTACGCTCTTTTCATCCTGCCTCTAACCTTGTATGCAGGCTCTTCCTTTTCATCGTTTTTATTAAATATTGTTTAGTATTTTTTTTAGCATCCCAGTTCATTTTTTGTTTTCCTATCCCAAGAGGACCACAGGAAACAAGAAGGGGATGTTGAACTCCCCTTGATCTGTTACGGACAATGTTCCCAGACTAAAAGATGTTGTCAGGATCTGCTTTTATTGTCTGGGGACAGCGGGGCAGATGGAAGAGGAGCTTGTCTTGATTGCATTATGCTACTTCTGTCTTCTCAAGAGATGATGGATCTCCTGGGATGCTGTAAAACTACAGGTTTTACAAGCCTTAAGAAATAGCTTTACTATGGCACTTAAGGCTTAAAGCAGAAGAGTTTGTTATGTCTGGTTATTGTTGTTTATGTAGCAAATGACTATGCTCTCCTGAGAACAAAGATTCTTATCAGAAGTTTATTTTCCTGAGAACAAAGATTCTTCTTATCAGAAGTTTATTATCCCATTTATGTCATACGACTATTTAATCTGGAAAATTTTCTCGAATAAGTTGAATAATTCATTTTGTTATGTTATTGAAGCCTTAGGTTATTCCTTGAGATGTGTAGCATAAAGTACAAAATTTCTGTCCAAGCTCAGGTGATTGTGAAGTGGGGATATCGAGGTGTATTACATGCCACACTATGCTTTTATCTATCTTTTTATCTTCATGGCTTGTGTGCCAACAGTAGAATACTCTTCCTACGACATTCTTTTTTCTTTTTCAAATTTTCATTAACGACTTCCATGATTATAAAAAATATCCCATGGTAATACCCTCCCTCCCCCCACTTTCCCCTTGGAAACTCCATTCTCCATCATATCCCCTCCCATTCTCAATCAGTGTCTCTTTTATTTTGATGTCATGATCTTTTCCTCTTCTTATGATGGTCTTGTGCAGGTAGTGTCAGGCACTGTGAGGTCATGGATATCCAGGCCATTTTGTGTCTGGGGGGAGCATGTTGTAAGGAGTCCTACCCTTCCTTTGGCTCTTACATTCTTTCTGCATCTCTTCTGCAATGGACCCTGAGCCTTGGAAGGTTTGATAGAGATATTGCAGTACTGAGCACTCCTGTCACTTCTTTCCAGCACCATGATACCTTATGACTCATCCCAAGGTCACTGCCATCTGAAAAGAGAAGATTCTCTATCACAAGTGAGAGTAGCATTAATATAAGGGTATGAACATTAAGAGAAGTGTTTACTGGGCAGTTTGATAAGCATAGTATATACATTTATCCAGACAGCAACAGATGTTACATCCCTAGGGCTCATGACTAGCCTTGTTTTAAATTTTCAGTATCAGGGATATATTCCCTCCCATGGAGTGGGCCTCCAGTCCAATTAGAGGGCAGTTGGTTTCCACCATGACAGACATACTACTATTGCACTTGTTGGCTTATTTGGCCTGGCTGGTCAAATACAAGGCTTGCAGTGTCCACTGTTGAGTATCTTCACTGGTGATTTCTCTTTCTCCCATTGAACTGCATACAGAATGGCTTCTTCCAGCTTTCTGTCAGCTGGTATACATGGAGGAGGTTATCAGCTTAGTTCCAGCAGGATTTCTCAGTGGCCTTGCAGCCCAAGTATGTGGAGTCTTCAGCAACAGGGTCTTACCATCTATTTCTGCCCGCCACATTCTTTACTGTCAGTATCAATATGGGAAGGGGTTTAGAGGGAAATGAGACCTGCTGGAATTAACATGGAGTAAAAATATTGATAGGCTTTCAATCTGGGCACTGAAAGCTTTTTTTTTTTTTTTTTAAATATTTATTTATTTGAGGGAGACACACAGAGAGAGAAAAAGACAGAAAGTATGGGCGTATGGGCACATCAGAGCCTCATGCCACTGAAAACCTCCCCCTGGCACAAGAACCGAACACTTGACAGAAACAGAACTCATGTGTGATAGAGATTATCTACACAAACCCCTGCTGCCCACAGTCTAGCAGGCTCCCTGAATGGGTTGGCCAAATCCCCAAATCTCCAAACCAATCTGGTCTTCCTCTTGCCTACCTGAACTGGCTATGCCGGCTGAGTTAGGCCTCCCTCCCCTCTCTCTGTGCTACTCTCTCCGGATTCTCCCTCACCTCTGCTTGGACCCACATGGTGGAGGGGGAGAGCATAATACAGTTTCTTGATCAGGGAGAACTATTTTTTTTTTTTAACATGTCACACAGCTAGTTCGTTTGGAATTTGTCTCCTGTTTACACTGTTTACATACAATACGTGATTACATACATGATTTTTCTCTAGTGTCTGAATCTTCCACGTGTGTGTTTCCCTTACTCTCTAGATCTACCATGTGGGTGCTTTCTCTAACTCTAGGCCTGCTCCCTGTGCAATTTCCTTAAAGTTGGGGTAACCATGAAGTCACTCTCCTCATTATTCATTTCTCCTCTGAAGTTCTTGGTCTCTGCTTTGATATTTAGATATCCCTCTTATTCTTCCTTGAGGCTCACCTTTTGCTCTCCTAACTTCCCTCCGTAGGAGAGCACACAGCAGCTGCCACGTGTGTTCCTTCCACATCTCCTTTCACCAGCTCCTAAATTCCATACTCCATGTGCTTACAGCCTTACTCCAATCTCTCTTTAGAAGTCTCAATTTCTCTTACCTTACACATGTTTGTGGCTTTAATCTCTCTTTAAAAGCTTCACTTTCTCTTAAATCCCAACCTCTCTTAAATAAACCCTACAATTTGTGTTTTTGCCTAAATAAACTTAATAATTCATAATCTATCCTTTTTGAGTTGTCTCTATTAATTCTTTATTAAAGGTAGGACAGAACTCAAAACTTGGGATTCATAATTCTGGGTGCCCCTCCTGAACCCCAAAAGCCTGCATCACTGGGAAATTAAACCCAGGCCATCAGGCCTTGCAAGCCATGTGTTTAACTGCTGAACCATCTCTGTAGCCCAAGATTTTTTATATGCATCAAACATATAATACATCTACAATGTATTGCTAAAATAAATATCACTTATTTCTTTTCACTTTAAAAATTGTGTTGACTGAAAACAAAATCACTTCACATACTTCTGTGTAGAGAGAAGTAAGCATCAGGTGAGTTCTTCCTGGAACCCATGGCTGCTTTTTACTTCAAGGGACTTTCTCTTTCGGTGACTTTGAGCTTCTAAAGTGATGGAGTCACCCAAGGGGCGAAATAGCCAAGGAGGAGGGATGAAATTTGATCATGTAGCCCATCACAGAGTTACCAGTCTGTATCCTCACCACCATGCTGGGTACTGATTAGGATACAGAAGACAGATCTTCCAGTTCTTTAAAGCCAGCTCTTTACATTCTTTTGCTAGAAACATTTTAAATCACGATAAAGGGGAAGTAGTCAGGATTGGACCCAAAAGAGGGAATGAAAAGGGTGTAACACCACCTGTCTGCTCCTGCCTCCTCAGTCAGCTCTCTCTCCCCCTTCCCTTCCTGAGCCCAGACCAGTCAGCTCTCTTCCAGGCTCACCTAAGCCTGAGGGCAAACCCCACCACAGTAAGATTATAAATACATCCTCATCAGCTGGACAAGGTCTTTTTGGTCTTTCACTTTTCCTGAACTTTCAGGTTCCTGCTCTGATAAGCCCCCTTCATCTTGGCCCTGGGCCGAGATGGGAGAGAGACCCCTGACTACACCCACTTGGGCTCCCTACTTCCTTGTGCCTTCCACATGCAAGGAGCTCTCTTTACTTTTCTCCTTTAAATCTAATGGTCTTTCTAAGTTTTACCCTCTAGTCCATGGATTTAATTCTTTAAATTCGTAAGACGAGGATCCAGGGTACCTTAAATTTATTGGTGCAATTGGCATTGGCAAGGAGCCCCAAACTCCCTTAACAATGAGAATAAGCAGATCATAATGGCAACATTTTGGGGTTATTAAATATATTTTTCTTCCTGTAATCTCTAGTTGCCCCATGGCTCCTGTATATAATCTCATGCATTTCTCTACTTCATTTAAAGTTACGGCAGTGAATTGGGAACATGAGGAAGGAAAGCAGATCCTAGAATTTAAATTAAACATTAATTGCTTTCTGTAAGAGGCAGAAAAATCACTCACAGTGTTCTGCAAACACTTCAGACACAGGCGAAAGTACTTGGGCATCATGTAGGGCTACTAAAAATTCTCAGACCTTGAGAGTGGGAAGAGCAGCATAATATCTCCCATTATAGTGATATGTTGCATAGTACTTCAATGTATAATCTTTTTAGAATTTGTTACATTATGTTTACGAAACATATTTTAGCAAAGTTTGCTGAAAAACTGTCTTGGGAGATTCTGATTTTAGTTTTGGTAAGGTAGAATTTTTTCATTCATTGTAAGTGCAGAGAAAGAAGGCATGATTTTAAGTGGAACTGTATCTTTTTTTTTTTTTCCTTTAAAAATATGCTGAATTACTGAAGTGGCCTCAGTGGGCTTTGGGATGTGGAAAGCGTACAGATGTATAGAGCAGTTTACGGAACATCCTCTCTCAGCTCTGCAGTCGGAGGGCTCCTGAAGCCTGCCAGCTGGAAGGAGAGGCAGTCTTTTGTAGTCATAGTGATGGAGGGCACCCAGCTGGAGCTCGTCAGCTCAGGTGCTCTCTTAAGTTCTTCACTCCCTAGGTAAACTTGGGCAAGCTATTTAACATCTCTGTCTTAGTTTCTTATCTATAAAATGAGAAAGTAAGAATCTAATCATTTTGTGATGAACGGGAACAGCACCCAGCTGAAGGAGGCACACACCTGCCTAACCACAGACCTCCAGTGGGCAAACCTCTTGCCCCAGCCCTAGCCTGGATTGCTCTCCATCTTCCCTGCCAACTCACTTCACATCCTCTCAGGCACTCCTTTCACACTTCCCTCTTTCCTTTGGAAATCCAGGTCTTTTTTTTTTTTTTTTTTTGTCTCCCTACTAATTAATGACATTGCTTTTTACACAATCAACAAGAACCTACAGCATCTTGTATCATCAAATTCTACTGTTTTCACCTCTTCATTTTGATCTGTATTCTCAACCTTTCTCTGGTTCCAACCTGACTTCTTCATCTGCTCAAAGGCAATGCCCAGGAGTCCTGGCCTGTCTTAGCCAGTCTCACTTCTGCTCAGAACAAAACCCAGACATTGTCTTTAAACTCTTTTCTAAAGAACTTCTTTCTTCTACCTCAACGAGTTACCTATCAAACCCTACAAAGTTCATCTTGGGATTATATCCCAATCACTAGTTTTGACCACCGCTGTTCAGTGCACACTTGTGAGCCTGGACCAGCACATCTGTTTGATAATTGATCTTCGTGCTTCCACTTTCTTCCTTACTATAATCAGAATACTTAAAAATGTATTTTTCTTGAAGCTTGAAATAAGTTCAAATGTCTTTACCATAGCCTAAAATCTCTACTCTCCCAATTTACTTTCTCTCTTTCTCTCTCTCTCTCTCCCTCTTTTTGTTTTGCTTCTTTTGCTTCATATGCCAATTTCTTCATGTTTCTCAAATGAGCTCAGGGTGTCCTGGATCCCGGCTTCTTATTTATGTTGCTTCCAAAACCTGGCACGGTTTTCTCCCCCCAAATTACATGGCAAATTACATGGCAGCTCTGTCACTTGCTTCAACATTGATCATACATGTCCTCCTTTTGCAGGGGTCTCACCTGATTACCCTGTTGAGCTATTTATTTATATATTTTAATATTTTTATTTATTTATTTATTCTCATACACAGAGAGACTGAGAGAATATAGAGACAATGGGTGTGCCACAGCCTCTAGCTGGTGCAAACAAACTCCAGATGCATGTGTCACCTTGTACAGAGGCCCAATGGAACCATGAGGATGAACCGTGGGTTGCAGTGGAGACCCAGTGGAGATGCCAGTATTATGGGATGGCTGCCAAGGAGAACTGGTAGTACCAGATGAAGTTTTCCAAGACTGTGAGTAGCTTAGCTGGAAAGGCAGAATTGGAACTCCAGAGACTCATCATTACTTATAATTATCTGGACTTGGAGACTTAGAGAGTTGTCAGACTTGGAGCTAATGTTTGATGCTTGCCTGATTTCTTTCAGATATTGTATTAGTTCAATATTTCTTTGCTATTCCCAATACCATGTTTTGCCATATGAATGTTTATTCTGTGCCATTGCTATTATTATTATTGCTATTTTGCTATTATAGCTCAGTTGAAAGACCATGAACCATGGAGATATTTGATCAGCATGGGGATTGATAAAAACTATGGGGACTTTTAATTTTTAATTTTTTTGTTGATTTTTTTCAGATTTACTTATTGATTTGTTTGTTTATTTGAGAGAGAAAGAGAGAGAGAGAGAGAGAGAGAGAGAGAGAGAGAGAGAGAGAGAGAGGGAGAGAGGGAGGGAGGGAGGGAGAGGCAGATAGAGAGAGACAGAATGGGCCTCTGCAAGCAAACTCTGGATACATATACCCCCTTTTGCATCTGGCTTACGTGGGTCCTGGGAAATTGAACCAGGGTCCTTAGCCTTCACAGGCAAACACCTTAACCCCTAAGCTATTATCCCAGCCCCTGTGGGGACTTTTAAAGTTGGGCTGAATGCATTGCATTTTACATCATGGATGGTTATTAGTTTATGGGAGCCTGGGGTGGAATGTGGTGGTTTGATTCAGGTGTTCCACATAAACTTATGTGTTCTGAGCGCTAGGTCCTCAGCTGATGGCAATTTGGAAATTGGATCCTCCTGGAGGTGATGTATTGTTGGGGGTGGGCTTATAGGTGTTATACCCAGCTTCTCTTTGCCAGTGTTTGGCACATTCTCCTGTTGCTATTGTCCGCCATATGTTTGCCAGGGGTTGATGTCCACTCTCTGTTTATGCCATTGTTTCACCCTGCCATCATGGAGCTTCTCCTTGAGTTTGTAAGCCAAAATAATCCCTTTTCCCCCACAAGCTGCTCTCGGTTGGATATTTTGGGCAGCAATACAAAGCTGACCACAATACCTTTTACCTCAATAGCTCTCCAGGTTCTGAATCAACTTCATTAGCTCTGACATAGTTCCATATGTTTTCTTTAACTTTCAATTTTTCTTTCCCTAGTTAGATTGCAGACTCCAGTCAGGTCTTGTTTTGAGGTAGGGCCTCTTGTTGTTTACTGCCCCCTTTGTAAGTTCCTAGAAAATTATCTTGTCACAGTTTCCCTTCTTGCTGTAGGAACACTGGGATTAGAGAAGCTGGCCACAGCTTTTGGCTTTTCTATGAAGTGTGGGGATCTGAACTCAGGTACTCAGAGTTGTGAGGCAAGCACTTTATCCACTGAACCATCTTCCCAGCCCTATTAATGTGATTTTCTAATTGCTAGCATCTTCACCATTCTGTTATGATATAATGACATATATGATTTAATTACAAGACTGTTCTTATGTGGTTAGAGATGCCAGAAAAAGCTGAAAAAACAGTATTTCTACAGGATCATCAGCACTAATTTGAAAATTATTTTTATAGTCAGTGTAAAGAATGAAAAGATTACTAAGTTTTTGCAGTGCTATTAAAGTTTTAAATTCTGTACTGTAGGAGAAAACTCCTATGTTTGACCACCACATTGACAAATCAGTTGGTTTGCATAATTAAGTTGTGCAAATGTAGCTATAATTTTGTAAATGTTATTTTACCAATATTAGCTTCTGTTTACTATTTGTCAACAATGTATTTTGAACCTATAACCTAAAATACTAATTGTATCTCTTTAATAGTTAAATAATATATATTTTGGCTTTTACATGACAAAAGTATCCTTATGATGTTCTCACCTCCTTGTTTATGATTTCACAAAGAAGGCTTTAAAAAGTTGACGGAAGCCAGGAGTTGTGGCACACTCCTTTAATCCTAGCACTTGGGAGGCAGAGATAGGAGGGCTGCCTGTGAGTTTGAGGTCACTCTGAGGCTACATAGTGAATTACAGATCAGCCTGGGCTAGAGGGCGACATTACCTCAAACTTCCCCTCTTCCAAAAAAGAAAGTTGAAGGAAAACTAGAAAATGTTAAGTGTTTCCAGGATGGATTGTGTGATCTACATGTATTTGTTTTGAAATAAAGTCTCTATTTAATATAGATATAAAAGATGAAAAAAATTGTGTTGACCTTTCCTTGGAATTTGTTTTCACTTTAGGTTGCTGTGTAGTGACCTCAGCAGAGTGGACACAAGGGAGTGCTGAACTAGTAAAAATCCATCCCAGTTCTTACTCCCTGTCTTGTATGTTAGTGGGGCAAGCGGATGGTAGGTAGATCTTCCCCCTTGGAAACTGCTGATTTTGAAAGACTTTAAAATGCCAGTTTTCCAAAAATGGTGCTCAGCAGTATATTATAAAATAAGATGCTATCTCAAAATATACATTAAAATTTGTCAGGATACTTAATCTACTCTTAGGCAGATGGATACCCTTGTAAAAACACAAGGCCACTGCTGGGCTCTGTAGATTTCCTTTGTAGATTTGAATATAAAGATCTTTATTTGGGACTGAATAGATGGCTTAGTGGTTAAGGCGTTTGCCTGAAAAGCCAAAGGATCCCTATTCGACTCTCTAGGACCCACATAAGCCAGATGCACAAGGTGGCGCATGCATCTGGAGTTCGTTTGCAGTGGCTGGAGGCCCTGGCACACCCATTTCTCTCTCTCTCTCTCTCTCTCTCTCACCCTGCCTCTTTCTCTAAAATAAATAAATAAAATATATTTTTTAAGAAAAAGATATTTATTCTTGGGTTGGGAGATGGTTCAGCAGTTAAAGTCACCTTCTTGGAAAGCCCGGCTACTTGAGTACAATTTTCCAGTACTCATGTAAAGCCAGATGCACAAAAAGGACCAGCTGGGACCACTCTCTTTCTCTCTTCTCTCTCTCTCAAATAATTTTTTTTTAAAAAATCTTAATTGTCTCTTTGATTATGGCTTCTTAGTAGTATAGGAATAGATTTATTCAATACCCTCTTGTTCAAGTGCAAGTACATTATAAAATTACATACACAATTGTCATTGTTCTGTTTTCGTTCTTGACCAAGATCCTTGTGGAGTGTGTATGCTTCCATACTGTTTAACTTTATCATGTAGAAATAAAGAAGTCATTTAAAGCCGGGTGTGGTGGCGCACACCTTTAATCCCAGCATTTGGAAGGCAGAGGTAAGAGGATCGCTGAGGGTTCGAAGCCACCCTGAGACTACATAGTGAATTCCATGTCAGCCTGAGCCAGAGTGAGGCCCTTCCTTGAAAAACCAAAAAAACAAACAACAACAACAACAACAACAAACAAACCAAAAAGAGAAGTCATTTAAAAGTGTGATTTTCCTTTTAAAGGAATAAAAACAAACATTTCTGAGATCTAGCTTATATAGAAAATATAAATTTATCTTTTCTCTGAAGCAGGATAAAGATATTCAGCACATGAATAAATCAAATTCTCTTTTCAAACGGATATATGCAATGTTCAATTTACCCATTAAAATACCATGACATAAACTTGGTCTGTTTTAATTTCAGCTAATATTAAATCATTGAAGCATTCTACGTAGATGTGCAATTGTTCAAGTCTCACTTCTCTAATTGTCAGAGAAGAGTTAGAAATAAACAGACTTTTACGTTAAGGTAGATGGGGTGGAGATTGGTCAGCCAGCAAAAAGGAAGACAAGTCAGAAGCAGCGTCTACCTTTCAGGTGCATCAAACTTAGAAAACACTGCCACCTTCTGACCATGAGAGGTAAGTGCTCTGAATCTGTACCAGGTAGGCTGTTATGCAGCTCCCCACAAAATGCTAACAAGAAAGAAAAAAAAAAAAAATCCTTGGTTTAATTCGTAACATCTCCACTGCATTATAGTTTATGACTTAAACTCTGAATGGTAAATATTTCATAACCTGTAGAATTCATAAGGCTTACACTAGATTAAGTAGCTTTGATTTGTAGAGTTAGGACACTCCTAACTAAGATACATGGAGAATATTCTGTAACTAATATGTTTTGAATATTTCACATTCATATCCTAAGAGTGTCTTCAGGTTTTTCATTATGAGAAATTGCTGACGTTGGGTTCAGTGGCAATGTGTTCATGCTTGGCCATAGTTAGCTCAAGTGGCAGAGAGGGCCTGGCGGCACTCAAGGCAGTGGAAGTGAGTGGCCTTTCCATCTCAATGAATCAGGAAGGGCAGTTACATGTTCATGTATTAGCTGATGAAGAGACTCTTTCTCTCAGGTATAAGAAATGACAGGGCCAGTAGTGAAACCCAGACATATTTGGCCCTATTGCCTTGCTGTTTCCAGCATGTTATGATGCTGACCTGCTGTGGTTTGGATATGGTATCCCCACATTTGCTGATGGCTGGATCTCCAGCTGGTGGAAGTGGTTTTATTGAAAAGATTACTAACTGCATTGTGACTGAGCTGAATGGATTTTTAGAAGGTGGGGCCTGATGAGAAGGAATGGGTGACTGGGCATGTCTCTGAAGGATGTGGCTTGTCCTTGACCTTTTCCTGTCAGTCTATTTTTTCACTGTCAGCAGCTGAGCATCTTCTCCACTGTGGTACCCTGCTTCAGCTCAAGCTTAGAGTGACCATGGCACCCTAAGGCTCATGCAGAAATCTTTGTTCTTTTCCATTATTCATGTCAGGTGTTTTGTTATAATGACAAAAAAACTGATAAGCACATTACTTCATTTTAATGGCTGCAATACTCGTGACTTGGCAAATTAAATGTTGTTGGTAGATATTTTGTATTATTAATACTTATACTCTTCTCAAAGCATTTCATACAAATAAATATATTCTATTTTCACACTTTGCTCCAATTCCTGGCCATGGGCTCAGGAAAATATGTAGGATTCCAATTCCATCTCTATATCAAATGAAATTAGAAATACGTATTAACTGACTTGCAATGCAATGTACTTAATTGGTCCTTAATACATATCAGTGAATTTATCAATAGATAGATTTTAATAGCAGCTTCATTTTTCCCAATATGTACACAACATAAATGAAAAAAGTGTTAAAAATTTCAATATGTATTTCTTCTTCTTTTTTTTTAGAGGTTAGGTTTCACTCTAGGCCAGACTGACCTGGAATTCACTGTGGAGTCTCAGGGTGGCCTCGAACTCACAGCGATCCTCCTACCTCTGCCTCCCAAGTGCTGAGAGTAAAGGTGTGTGCCACCATGCCTGGCTCAATATGTTTTAAAAGCTTTTCAAGTATTTGAAGACACCTGCACACATATGTGTATATACAAGGATTCCATACAACTATATTGTTCATGCTTGGTTTGGTATTGTATAAAAACAGTTTAGGAAATGCAAATATCTAACAACACCCCCCAAAATAAAAATGTTGATTTATTGTAGAACAGCAGGTACTCTGTGTGTGAGAGAGAAACAATCTCCACCAGAGCTATGATAGGGAAGACTAGGACATCCCTGATTTACTGTTCATCTGCCGGGAGGAAGCAGCATTGTGTCAGAAGGTCTTGTTGTTTCTGGGGACCACAGCACATGGTGACTCAAAAGCATACACTCAAAGGAAGAGTCCATATTCATAAATATGGCCTGAGAGATCATTCCAAAGCAGTTTGCCAATAAAACAAATAAAAAGGCTGGAGAGATGGCTTAGCAGTTGTGGTGGTTTGGTTCAGGTGTCTCCCATAAACTTAGGTGTGCTGAACACTAGGCGTCCAGCTGATGGCAACTTGGAAATTAAAGCCTCTTAGAGGAAGTGTACTCTTGGGGACAGGCTTAAGGGTGTCATAGCTAGCTCTTTCCTTCCCTTACTTGGCACATTCTCCTGTTGCTTTTATTCACCTGATGTTGGTGAGGAGGTGATGCCCACCCTCTGCTCATGCCATCATTTTCCCTTGCCATCATGGAGCTTCCCTTCGAGTCTGTAAACCCAAATCAATCCCCCTTTCCACCCACAAGCTGCTCTTGGTTGGATGTTTTCTGCCAGCAATGTGAACTTGACTGCAATGGTAAAGGTGATACCAAGAAGTGGCATCATTAATGCTAGAAACCCGACTGCATGGCTTTTTGCCTTTTGGAACTGATTTTCAAGAGGAACATGGGAGGATTTACAATCTTGGCCTAAGAGATGCCTTGTAGTGCTCTAAGTAAAGCTTGATGGATCATTCTGGTCAGAGTTGAAAGACCTGAATGCAGTAAGAACTATGGACTATTAGGTTTGGCTTATGAGGGTGAGAAAGAGCTTTACATGGACTGGGCTAGAAGCAGTTTGTGAGAGAGTCTTGCTGTTATGTCTGTGTCCTGAGAATTTGTGCAGTATTGCATTGCATAGAAATGGACTGGTGTGAGCAGAGGGATATGGCACAAAGAAATTGAAATCTTTGGGCCCAAACTTCTACCCATTCAGCTGCAATTGTATGAATGATTACAACCATGGAGATTAGGCCAGGTGACCTGCACTGGGGCAACAGTAAGATTGCAGAGTCTTTGTAAGGGACCTTAATGCTGAAGGAGTATCCTGTTCTTCAAAGTCTGATTTATTCTCCTCTGTTTTAACAATTTGGCAGCCCACTTGGTATTATCAAGAAATGCAGGAAAGAGGGGGGTCATTGAATTTCCAATATAGTCTTATATTGTGGAAATGGCCATGGGCAGTGTGAAACAGATTTGTTGGATTATCTACACGGAGACCCAATGGAGCCATGAGGTTGAACTGTAGGTTGAGGTGGAGACCCAGTGGAGATGCCAGGACTATGGGATAGCTGTTCAGAAGAGCTGCTGGCACCAGATGAAATTTTCCAGGACTGTGAATAGCCTAGCTAGAGTCAGAGTTAGAATTCCAGAGACTTGTCATTGGTTAGAATTATCAGACTTGGAGACTAGTCACTAGTTAGGGTTGTTGGACTTGGAGCTACAGAGTTTGATGTTTATTTTGGTTGTTTTAAATCTTATATTGGTTGAATATTTCTTTGCTATGCCCAGTACCATCTTTTGCAGTGTGAGTGTTTATTCTGTGCCATTATGGGTTTTGTGTTTTGAGTTTTTTTTTTTTTTTTGTATTATGGCTCAGTTAAAAGACCTTGGATTATGAGGATGTTTGAACATCATTGAGATTGATAACAGCTATGGGAACTTTTAAGGTTGGACTGAATGCATTGTATTTTACATCATATATATCAGTTTATGGATACCAGGGGCAGAATGTGGTGGTCTGATTCAGGTGTCCTTCATAAACTTTGGTGTTCTGAATGCGAGGTTCCTAGGTGATGGCAACTTTGGGATTTATGCCTCCTGGAGGCAGTGTATTGTTGGGGGCAGGCTTATCGGTGTTATATCTAGCTTCCTTTTGCCAGTGTTTGGCACAGTGTTGCTGTTGTCCACCTGATGTTGGTGAGTAGGTAATGTCTATTCTTTGCTCATGACTTTGATTTTCCCTGCCATCATGTAGCTTCCCCTCAAGTCTGTAAGCCAAAATCACCCCTTTTCATTCTCCACAAGATGCTCTTGGTAGGGCACTTTCTGCCAGCAATGTGATTCTAACTGCAATAGCAGTTAAGGCTCGTTCCTGCAAAGCCAAAGAACCCAGGTTTGATTCCCCAGTACTGAAGTAAAACCAGATGCACCAGGTGGCACACGTGTCTAGAATTTGCTGTGGCTGGAGGTCCTGGTAAAACTATTCTCTCTGTCTCTCCTCTCTCTGTCTCTCCCTTTCTGTTTCTCCCCCTCTCTCAAATAAAATAAAATAAAATGATAACAAAACAAAGAAAAATAATTATCATGATTTGTCAAGTTTAAAGTTCATAGTAGAGGTATTATTTTTTTCTGTATTTGGCAGTGCTAGGGGTCAAATACAGGACCCTGTGCATGCTAGCAAAGCACTCCACCACTGGTCATTTCATTAGTCTTTAAGGTCTAAATAATCCTGCACACTTGAAATGCATAGCCCTCAGCTTGCCAATGCCCTGGCCCTGGGCAGAACGCTCATGTAGTCCTGAGCAGAAGCCCTCTATCCTTTCATGCTGTAACAGAAACTTCTGCTCTGCATCTACTTGAGTGTTTTATAAGTCTTATAAATATCCTGATCCCTTCCCTGGTATTCTTTTTTTTCTTTTTATTATTTGTTTTTATTTTCCCATAGCACTTGCCATCTCAAACCAGTTACCAGATTATCTTTCCAGTCACTGAAATGTGAATTCCATAAGGGCGAATTTCTTCACTTGTTCTCTGCTGTGTCCAAGCATGTGGGGTGATGTCTGGCTCTCTGCTCATATTGCTTCCCTTCTGGGCCTCACAGTCAGTCATTCTGGGTCATACTTTTCATTTCCTTTGTACCTGCTTGTGTGGTTGCATGAGAAGTGGACATGGGAGGTGGCCATTGCAGATCCTAACTCAATAGACATGCTGCTGGGACTCAGAGAGCTTGTGCTCTTCTTGGTACCCAAAGTCTGTAAACCAGCAGAGCTCAGAGTCACAGAAGGAAGGAAGTTGTAAGCAGGTCTCCAGAGGTTGTTGTGAGAAGGCTTGCCCTTGGTTCCTGCTTCTGTGCAGTATGGTGGTAGAATCCATTCAGGATGCTGCTATAATTTTAGGGCTTGCACGTTATTATTATTTTAAAGAAGTTTTTTTTTTCTTTCTAAACATGTACACTACAGGAAGCAAAAGCATGAGATACAAAAATCAGTCATCCAGTCATAGGCAGTTGAGTTGTTGGTCATGTCTGCCTGGCCTGTGCACGCATAACCACAACATTCTATTTATGGAACTGAGACTGTACAGGAGGTATCATGCTTCCCCCATACTGTGAATATTCACCAACCCAGAAACTCCAGGCTCCCTTTTTTTTTTTTTTTTTGTTGTTTTTCGAGGTAGGGTCTCACTCTGGTCCAGGCTGTCCTGGAATTAACTCTGTAGTCTCAGGGTGGCCTTGAACTCATGGTGATCCTCCTACCTCTGCCTCCCGAGTGCTAGGATTAAAGGCGTGCGCCACCACGCCCGGCTCCATTCTTATGTTGATAACTAAGAACATGCAGCACTATCTCAGTCTGTTAGAACTGTAATCCTGTCTTCCATAGCAACAAAGATTCTACAGAAGACAAACACAGACCCCTAAATAGAAGTGTTGGCAGAATTATAATTGAAATTATGCACTTCCTTAATGCTCCACTTAAAATCAAACATAAAACAACAGAGCACACTGAACACAGTATTTCTAAGCATATATCAGATCTTTAGTACTGCTTTCTGGCTGGCTATTTTGCCCTAACCATGAGAAATAACCAATACAATTTTTTTTTTTTCTGAAGAAATGGAGCTCTTGCTGCAATAAACTTGCACTGAGACATCTCTATTACACCTTCCAAGGCTGAAGAGGTGGCAGAAAGAACGTAAGAACCAAGGGAAGGGTAGGACTGCTTACACCGCAATCTTCCAGACACAAAATGGCCTGCATATCCATGACCTCACAGTACCTACTACTACCAACACAAGACCCTCATAATAGGAGGAAAAGATGACATCAAAATAAAAGACTAATTGAGAGGGGGAGGGACACAACGAAGGGTGGATCTATGAAGAGGAAAGTAGGGGATGGAATTGTCATGGTTTATTACCTATAATTATGGAAGTTGTCAATCAAAAAGTTAAGGGCCAGAGCTCTTAGATCATTCCCCACCTCTCACTTCTCTGGCCCTGGTACCTCTGTTTCTAGCTTGGGGCAGCCTGGACCCTGTGAACATGCTGTGAAAGCAGGCCTCTTGCTCAAGCTTCTTGACTGGGCTGTCACTGGGTCCCCAACTCCTGGATCCCCTGTGCCTGAGGCTGTGCACATATGTAGTGAGTAGGCCAGAGCTCCCTGTTAGCTCTCTACCTCCCAGTTCCCTGGTCCTGGTCTAGGTACCCCTGCTCCTGGCTTGGGGTGGCCTGGATCTTGTGTGTGTGCTGTGGAAGCAGGCCTTTTGCTCTGGCTTCCAGTAACAACTTTGGACATTATAGTCTCATTTCCTCAATCAAAAGATATAGATCAGCAGATATGATTAAAAAAAAAACAAAACAAACAGGATCCAGGCTGGAAAGATGGCTTAGCAGTTAAGGTGCTTGCCTGAGAAGCCAAAGGACCCAGGTTTGATTCCCCAGGACCCACATAAGCCAGATGCAACCATGTGTCTGGAGTTGGTTTTCAGTGGCTGATAGGCCTGGCATACCCATTCTCTCTCTCTCTCTCTCTTTCTCTCTCTGCTTCTTTCTCTCTCTCTCAAATAAATAAATAAAAATAAAATAAAGTTTTTTTGTTTTTTTTTTAAAATCCAGCATCCATCTATTTGTTGCCTTCATGAAATTCACCTCCCCACTGCAAACAAACACAAGCTTAGGGTGACAGGGTGGAGAGGAAAGCAAATGGAGCTAGAAAGCAAGCAGCTGTCACTGTTCTAATATGTGGCAAAATATCAAACTAAAGATAATAACAAGTGAGCATCATAAGATAAACATTTGTGCCAGAAACTAACTGTAATAGCAGCTAATTGTTATGTAAGCAAACTAACTGTAATACAATACCAAATGTTTTTGCTTATGTAAAAAATTCTTTACTTACTATATTGCAAAGAAAATATGAAGCACTTACAATAGTGCAGAGAAATATAGTAATAGATGGGTTGAATTCATTGATCCAGTTCCTTAGGAAATGAAGACATATATCTCAGTTGGCCACTTGTAACTACTCACTAGTTCACTAATACAGAAGGTACCAACCTCACCACTAGGTGGGTTACAAAGACAAGCAAGACAGTCTTTTGTTGCAACCTGGCCTTGTAACATTCTCAGATTTCTTTCAAATTTATCTTTACTTTAACATTTTCTCAAGAGCTCTAACATTTTTCTCTGCCCACAGTTATTGCTTTTTGTATTTTTTAAAAAATATTTTATTTATTTTCAAGCAGAGAAAGCGGGGGCAGGGAGGTGGGTACTGGGGAATCAAACACAGGTTGTTAGGCTTTGTAAGCAAGTGCCTTAACTGCTGATCCATCTCTTCAGCCTGTTCTTTGCATTTTGTTTATTTTACAATATTTTTATTTATTTGAGAGAGAGAGAGAGGGCGAGAGAGACAGAGAGAAAGAGACTGTAGTAGATAGCTCTATGATATTGGGATGAGCTTCCAAATCAGTTGATGGAAAAAAGGGATTTATTTTAGATTACAGATCCAGGGGGAAGTTCCATCTATAGTAGAAAAAGCTGGCTTTTATTCATAAATCAAAGCAGAAAGAGAAACCACCACTAGCCAGCAACACTAAAAAGTAGCAAGCACAAATTGACAGTAAGCAGGACCCTGCCAGAGCTCAGATTTCTTTCTATATCTTTGGGCTGGGATTCAGATCCACCCCCAAAGACACCTTTGGGCTGGACTTCCAGTGACACTGCCTCTAGTCAAGTATCTGGAGTCCCAAGTTACAAGCTTAATAAAATAACAGAGTCTATGAGGGACATACATTCAAACTACCAAAGAGACAAAAGAAGAGAGAGAGAATGGCTATGGCAGGGTCTCTTGCCATTGCATGTGTCATTTTATGCATCTGGCTTTATATGAGGACTGGGGGCCAAACCCAGGTTATCATATTTTGCAAAGATGCACATTCGACTACTGAGTCATCTTACCAGCCTTCAAATATTTTAAAAGTTAGAAATGATATATTTTGGAATAAGACCTAAATGCATCTTGGTGTGAAGTTTTAAGTAGGCTTCATAAAGCTATTTGCTGAAGCATTGAATACTAAAGGCTTCAAATTCTTAAGCCAAGGCACTTATTTGAAGATGAAAAATATCCAGCTGCCGATCTAGTATCTCTGCTTACACATCTGAAACAAAGCTCAACTCCTATTCCCAGTCCAAGCTTACTCTTTTTGATTTTTAATAAAATACTATATTATCTAAGTTTCTCAAGCAAAAAATTCTGAGTCATTTTTGATTTTTCTTTATCCTTACACCAGCACAATCTTTCTGCAAGTCTTTGAGAATCTATTGTTGACAAAAAATTGAACCTGGCTAATTCTTCCCCACTTTGCTCAGGCATTTCTTCTTATGTGGATTAAAGCATCACCTTTCTGAGATTTTTTTCTGGTATCCCTGCACTAATGTTTTTATAGGAGTCCAACTAGTATTTAATGCACACAAATCACAACTCAGAGCATATCTGTGAATTTAAGTAAAATTCAAATTTATTGTCATGAGCTACAAAATCTCTGAATGATATGGATTCAGTTTTTTTTAATACACACACACACACACACACACACGTTTTATTTTTTGTTTTTTCGAGGTAGGTTCTCACTCTAGCTCAGACTGACATGGAATCCACTATGTAGTCTCAGGGTGGCCTTGAACTCATGGTGATCCTCCTACCTCTGCCTCCCAAATGCTGGGATTAAAGGTGTGCGCCACCATGCCAGGCCAGTTTTTTTTTTAATATTTTAAAAATATTTTATTTATTTATTAGAGAGAGAGAGAATATGAATGGGTGCATCAGAGCTTCTAGCCACTGCAAATGAATCCCAGATGCATGCAACAACTTTGTGTATATGGCTTTACATGGGTACTGGGGATCGAACTTGGGTCTTTTGGCTTTGTAGGCAATCATCTTAACCGCTAAGCCATCTCTCAAGCCCTGGCCTCATTTTTTACTGATACCTCACTCTTGCCTTGTGTTACATGCAGACTTTATGGCTTTCCTGGAGAGTCCCTCCTTGATGACTTGAGTCCCACCCAGTTCTTATTGTGACATCTGTTGATTTCCTTTACAATACCAATCACAATTTGGAATTTTTATATTGTTTCCCCCCCCTGTATCTAATGTGCACATCAATCCTTACCGAATCCAAAGGTTTATATATTTTATTTCACAAGTTTTATTTTTATTTATTTTTTATTACTTTTGTACTCAGTGGATACAGTCAAGTTGGTGCCATTGTTAGCCTCCTCCCTGACCTCCCCCCCCCCACCCCACAGGGACCCTCCTTGTTGGGTTACATGGGTTTTGCATTATGGGGTTAGCTTTATTTTTATTTTTATTTATTTATTTATTTGCAAGCAGAGTGAGATAGAGATGAGGCAGACACATAGAAAGAATTGGCATGCCAGGGTTTCCAGCCATTGCAAACAAATGTCACTTTGTGCATCTGGCTTTATATGGGTACTGGGGAATCAAACCTGGATCATTAGGCTTTGCAGGCAACCACTTTAACTGCTAAGCCACCTCTCCAGCTCCTTATTTCACAAGTTTTATCAAGCACTTAGGACAGAACTGAAGTAGCATTTGCCAAATAAATAAATAAATTTTCTTATAATTAAGTTACAACTTTATCTTATAATTTATAAGATTATTTCTAGTAATAAGAAAAGTTAGGGACATTGATGTCAAATTTAATAAATTCTGGCACTAACTTCCACATTAGCGGTAATAACTTACAGTTCTCTCCCAAAGTCTGTTTGTTTAGATAACATCTTAGTCATATAACACTTGGTTAACAATTCATAATTTTATACTTGATTCATTATTTTTAGAAGGTATGATAGTTTGAATGTAAAAATGTCCCCCATGTCCTCAAGTCCCCAGCTGGTAGAACCTTGTTGGAAGAGATAGGCCACTGGGGTGAGCCTACATGTTTATAGTCCAGTCCACTTGGTATTCAAGGCTAGCTCATTCTTTCTACCACTTCCCAGCTGGTGCGATGTCCGGCCTCTACTCTGCATGACATGACTTCTGGAGATGATAAGCCAAGGTAAACCCTGTCTTTCCACTAGGTGCCTATGGTCTTGTGATTTGTCCCAGCAATGAGGAGGTAACTGCTACAGCAAATATTTCAGTTTTGGTGAAATAATCAGTAAGAACTTCATGATTAGAGTTTCTTTTAAATGCAGAATTTACTGAAACTATGTATTTGAAACACACTTGTGAGATTTAGAATAACACAAGAGTTGAGAGCATATGTCCCTGGAACTGAGATGGAAGCCGTCTCCCTGCCAGACAGCTGCCATCAGGTTGAAAGGTGCTGTGTAAGCTACTGGCAGAGAACAGTAATCTATAGTCTGAACAAGCAGTGGATCCTGCAAGCTTCAAAACCTTCCAGCCAGGTAAATGTACTCTAAGGAGCAATACTGGCACCTAAGTTATGGAGGTGAATAACTGCTCACTAATTGGATAAGAGATCCCCTTCACTGGGAGAGAATTCACATGTGGTAATGAGAATTGAGTCAAGACATATGGCTTAGAAGGTCATAGAACCCCAAAGGAAAACTTCCATGTTTCTTTATCTTTTTTTTTTTTTTTTGCTAAATATAGATTAGTTCCATCAAACAACCTTCTAAATGCATATGTTTAAGCTCATTGATTAATACTGTTCTCAATTTTGGTTAGGGAATTTTTTTTTCTTCCTTTGGTTTTTCGAGGTAGGGTCTCACTCTAGCCCTGACCTGAAATTCACTACATAGTCTCAGGGTAGTCTTGAACTCATGCTGATTCTCCTACCTCTGCCTCACAAGTGCTAGGATTAAAGTGATGTACCACCACACTAGGCTGGGTAGGGAACCTTTTTAGAGATGATGGTGAATACTAGGGACACCCAAAACTCATCAAAATGATAAGAAAGCCCAGGGCTTGGCCCTAGAAAAGTCATCTCTGTCATACACATATTCCAGAGATCAGGGGACATTGCAAAGGTAGTTGTTGGTTGGAATGCACTGAGTGCTGCTCACATGGCTATTCAGACAACCATCCCTACAGAGATGGCGGTAGACACTGAGGAGACTCACAACTCATCAAAGTAGAAAATAAGAGGCTGCTGAGAGCTCAGCACCAAAGGGATTTTCTACCATGTCCTCCAAAACTCAGGGAGCATTACAAAAAGGAGGATAGAAAGAATGTAAGAGCAAAAGGGTAGGAAAAATACTTTGGGGTATTGTACATGAACTGACTGGTGAACCCATAGTATTGCAGTAATTATGGATCCTCTCACAAGACCTGATCTGTTCTGAGCCCATCAGTGATTTGAAATGGGTGATAAAAGATAAGAAAAAGAAAGAGACAAGGCAGAGGAAGGACTACCTTGAAAGAGGAGGGCCCTCAAGGGTTAGGAGTGGGGAAAAGTGACACAAAAGGATAAAGGGATGGGAATATAATCAAATTGCAAATCAAACACAGGTATGTGTTTTCATATATTAAAGTTCAAAGCACAGGTTTTATAGCCATGTTTAATTTAATTATGAAACTTACAATGAATATTCATGTGTATGTGGTATACTGTAGCACACATATACATATATAATTTAGCAAATATATACAATTTATAATGACCAAAGGCAATTTGTATTTCTATCTCTTCACCATTCATTGATGTTTAGTCTCTGAGTTCCTTCCTTTCAGTTCCCCATAAAATACATACTAGGTCATTATAGACCACAGCTACTTTCTTGAGCTATAAAACCCTAGAGTTTATTCTTTTGATTTGACTGCAGTTTGATGCACATTTTCCAACATCTTTTTTTTTTTTTAAGCAGCAGCAGGTTTATTTGTTACAAGCCTAGGCCTGGGCTCTGTCCACACAATCCGGAACAGTGGTAGTGAGGGAGAGAGCCCTGATCCTCAGAGGAAAAGGGTTTATAAAGGAAAGGTTACATCATAGTGTGACTTTTTTTTTTTTTGGCTTTAATATTTTTTTTTTTATTAGTTTTCTATTCTGCAAATACAGGCAGTTTGGTACCATTAGTAGGCTCATCTGTGACCTGGTTTCCTTGCAAGAGACCTGGTTTCCAACATCTTTTGGATCCCTGTCCCCCATCCGCTAGCCTCTGGTAACCACTACTGCAGTCTTCTCTTTGAGGTCAACTTTTTCAACTTCCACAAATGAGTGATGACATGTGGGATTTATCTTTCTTTGGTTTAGTTTACTTAATATAATATCCTCCAAATTAACCCACTTTTCTGAAAAGAATAAACTTTGTTATTGTTTTTGGTGTACTCATAAGTAAAGTATTTTTATTCCATCTCTGCCACTGATTGACCAGGCCTTTTGATATATATTTTTAAAATTTATTTATTAGATACAGAGATGAGAGAGAAACAGAGAGAAAGAGAATGAACAGGTGTGCCCGGGCCTCTAGCCACTGAAAATGAACTCCAGATCCATGCACCACCTTGTACACCTGGCTTACATGGGACCTGGGGTATTGAACCTGGGTCCCTAGGCATCACAAGCAAGTGCCTTAACTGCTTGTGACCAGGTCTTGTAGTGGTTTCATACCATTTCTAATTTTTGGTGAGTTCATCTATAAAATAGAATAATAATAATAAGAGCTAGTCTGTGCTCCTTTAGAGATTAAAGGAGATATTCTAAAGAAAGCATTTATACAACTGTCTGTGTTAAGAAGACTCAAGAATTGCTGACTCTAATTTGTTAATTCATAGCAACCTACAATGCCTTGTAATGAAGTAGACACAATAATAAAATGAAGCTGGGGATAAGTCATGTTTTATTTTTTCTTTCTCTCTTCCTCTTGTTTTTATTATTCAAGGTAGGGTCTCACTCTAGCTCAGGTTGACCTGGAATTCACTATGTAGTCTCAGGGTGGCCTTGAACTCATGGTGATCCTCCCACCTGTACCTCCTGAATGCTGGGATTACAGGTGTGCACCACCACATCTGGGTATTTACTCTATATTCAGTGTATGGGTCCTGGTTGGAATAGAAATGTTGAAGAGTGACCCGATGTGGTCCAACTCTTTTATTCAGTGCTGAGGAAAGTGAAGCTGAAGTAGCTTGCTCAGTGTCACACAGCTGTTTCATGTCTTTGTCCTCACCGTGCAGGACCCTCCACACCACACCAAGTGTCCTCACAGTGCCCCTCTTTTGCTAAGAATATTTTGAGTAATGGTTCAATGTTACCAAGTAGCATATTTGGGATATAATCACTTCTAAGTTTGTTCTTACAAAAACTGCTTCACTAGAAATAGGCTTTTGTCTTGGGGATTATATAAAATCAGGTTATAATTAGACTTTGCTTAATATACTCATAAATTTGCAACCCTCTGTGCGTTGTCCAGGTGTTTTCATAGTCTCCTGTTCCAAAAAAGCAACACGTGTTGAATAATCAAGAGAGTCTTGAGACATCAGCAGGGAGGTGTCTTGAGTCTTAATTTGCAGGAAGAGATATTGTGCAATTCCTCTGCAGACATGAAGTGTGGGAGAAATGGCTATGGAGGATATCTGTTTGGCTTTCCCCTCATGGAGGTAAACTGCATTCAGACGCTCAAAATTCAAGATGCTAGGGTGTGCTGCTACTTAAAGTGTTTGCTTAATGTAACAAGTCTCGAGGGAAAGGATTTAGCAGAGGCAAGAAACAGGCTGCACTTGTCAAGGGTTTTACAACTATAGACAAAACATTCTCTCTGAGGTATTTATTTTTAAAATATTCTAATTTTGAAACTTACACAGACAGTCAAATTTAAAATGCAGTGGACATAGCTACTTTAGGAAAATTCAACTGTGCTATAGCTAAGAAAGAAAGCAGCCCTGACATGTACCCAGGGAGCTTGCTCAGTAGGGCGGATATGGTGATAGTCTCCAGGGAAGCCCCCTTTGGTATTTGCTGTCAATAAGGTGTATGTTAAGCCATCACCTGGAGAATGACAGGGACACACTCCAACAAGCAGTTATCAGCCTCTCACCCTGATGACAGCTCTTCTTTCTCTAGAGCTTAAAGACTTGGGGCAGAAAGGGTCCCACTTTAGCAATTTCAAGTTGAATTAATACACATGAATGGGAAAGATGAGATTCAGAAATGCCCTTGGCCACTTTGCAATGGCAGAGAGAGAATTACAAAATGCCATTTCTTAGATGGAATTATTAAGTGCAATATTCAGACTTGCCCCCTGGAAAAGATCAGATATTACTTTCCAGGCATTTGGTCATGGAGAGAATCAAAATAGGTAGCAAAATGCTGGGTTTTAGACAGCAGCATTAACCCTGAAGCTGCTGGCATTCCAGTGGGGCTCAGAGCTTCGGGATGGCAGAAGGAAAGAGTTAACTGCTGCCATTTCTTTCACTCAAGTACCCAGCTGAGGAGGCCAGCAGGACATACATGCACTTGCTTGCTGCTCAGGCAACAGAAAAGAGACATGCTTTAAAATGTATTAACAAGTGGACGATTGGAAGTTATTCACACTTGACATTTTAAGAGTTTGAATCTTAACATTTATTTAAAAACATCTCAGGGGCTGGAGAGATGGCTTAGTGGTTAAGGCATTTGCTTGCAAAGCCAAAATCCCGGGCTCAGTTCTCCAGGACCCACATAAGCAAGATGCACAAAGTGGTGCATGTGTCTAGAGTTCATTTACAATGGCTAGAAGCCCTGGCATACCAATTTTCTCTCTCTGCCTCTCTCTCAAAGAAATAAAAAATATAAAAAAAATTAAAAACATCTCAGAAGGGAATAGGAAGTCTGGTTCTTAGTAACCCTTAGTAGACCTTCCCTCCCTAGGAATTGCCCATAGAAATCATTCATACTAAGTAAGGTTTATGATTACTTTATGTCCAGATTTGGCATTCAGAATATCATTATTACCATACATTTTTGGGATCTTGACTTGATCATTTAAGACTGATTACCTTTACTTTTGAGTTTATTCTTTGCTTCTCATTAGACGAGGGGCATTTAATGTTGTGAAGGACATGTATATTTTGAAAATATGGGATTATCTTAATGCCAAGTAGATATATGTGAAGTCAGTGTTTGCTTACAAACTATAATTCTCATAAATAGCTTCTTTGTTTCATTTTCTTTCATCCCCTTCCCCTTTCTCTTTCTCTCTACCATTCTTCCCCTTCTCTTTTCACCTATTTTTATTTTTTGTTATTCCCCACCTTAATCTTTGTCTTATAAATGCATACTGATAGGAACCCCAGATTTTAATGGTGAACTTATTGACAATAAACATAGGCCATAAACCTGTCAGAGTTACCAGCTATTATCATGACTAGTAGCTTCTACAATAGTTGGAGTTCTACTTCAAACTGTTCCTTTGCTGGACTCATTTCTTCTTCTAAGAAATTATTTTTCTGAGTTGGCAGAATAAATGGTGCTATATTTCGAAATTTCCTTTAAAATGATGATGCCCTAAAATAATAGTCTTTTAGATTTGTTTGATTTTATTAGAATATAAGAAATATAACTTTATCCATATTTGCATCTACACAGTTTTACCAGTAGAAAGTTACCTAAAATGAGCATATGGCTCTTTATAAATGATTGAACATGTTTTAGGATATGTAAATATTGAAGGGTTATCATCTGTAAAAGGCAAAAAGAAGCAAGGGGAAGCTTAGAGAACATAAGCAAAATTAATCGTGTTTGGATAAGTAGTTTGTTTTTACACTATTTTACTGACAATTTTAATACATGTACATAATTATTTTGATCATGACCCCTCCCATGACCGTCTTCTGCCCCTCCCCCAGTCTCTTCCAACGAAGCCCTTCTTCTTTCCAACGAGTCCTTCTTCTATCCTCTTCTATTTTGATGTCATTTTTAATGTTTTCACCCCCCCCATCATCTATGATGACATGTTGATAGGCCCAATACTATGAAGGTCTTGTGTAATAAATGACAGTCACTGTCTGGTCCTGATTACAATGGTAACTTTGTGTCCAGAAGACAGAACTGCAAAGTACTTCTTATACTCTTTTTTTTTCTTCCTTTTCCACAATGTTCCCTAAGCCTTGGAGGGTGTGATAGATATGTCTTATTTATTGCTAAGCCCTTATCACTTATTCTCAGCATTTTGACAAGTTTTAAGTCTTCCAAGTCACCACTGTCTTCTACAAAGAAAGGCTTCTATGATAAAAAGTGAAGCATCACTATTATCAGGGCATAAACATAAATATTTTGCAGGCAATTTTATGGGCACAACAAGTCTATTAGCCAAACCACAGTAGAAGATTCCCCCACTAAGGCTTATGATCTTCCTAGCTGGGAGTTTTTGACTCAGCTTTTAGCACAAACTATGAATTTCCTTCCACGGAGTGGGCCTCAAATCCACTCAGAGAACAGTTGATTACCTCCATACCACTCTTGCCACTATTACACCAATGGGCACAACTTACTTGGCTGGCTGTTTGTGTAGCTTGCTGGGTAATGCTGGTTAAGATGATTGATGACTTTCCTCCCCAGCCTGCATAGTATTTTTTTTTTAGCACCATGACTACAACATCAGTTCCAGATTTATTTCCGAGTTTTCTACAATGGAAGCATGTGGTATCTTTAGGAATAGGGCCTTACCATACAGTTCTGATGTGTAGACAAGAAAATCTGCCTATGCTGTTTTGGGGGCCTCCTTGATGAAGAACTCACTTGGAGGTATCCCACTCCTAGCCCTGGGGTTTTCCTATAGTAACCTATGTCTGGGTACAGCATTATCCACACTGAGGTACTTCTGTCCAATTCTCTCTGTTTAAAGTATATATATACGTACATACACAAACGCACACACACACACACACACACACACATATACATATGTACGTGTGTAGTGTGTCCCATGTATTTGTGTTTAGAGGAACACTGGGATCCTTCTCATCACCCATCCATATCTCTCCTCTGAGATGGAGTCTCTCCCTTACTCCAGAGCTGCTGCTGTGGTTGAGCCCAGTGATTCTCTAGCCTCTGCTCCCCATGGACAGGGGAGACTGATGTGTATGTGGCCACAGTCAGAATTTTTCCTTTCATTTCTTTTGTCTTCTCTTTTCTTTTCCCTCTTCTTCTTCTCCTCCTCCTCCTCCTCCTCCTCCTCCTCCTTCTTCTTCTTCTTCTTCTTCTTTTTTTTTTTTGTTTTTTGAGGTAGGGTTTCATTCTTTTTATTTTCAATTTTTTTTGGTACTTTTATTTATTTGAGAGTGACAGAAACAGAAAGAGCCAGCTAGAGAAAGAGAATTGGTGTGTGAGGGCCTCCAGCCACTGCAAATGAATTCCAGATGTGTGTGCCCCCTTGTGCATCTGGCTAACATGGGTCCTGGGGAATCGAGCCTCGAACTGGTGTCATTCAGCTTCACAGGCAAGTGATTAACTGCTAAGCCATCTCTTCAGCCAGGGTTTCATTCTTGCCCAGGTTGACCTGGAATTCACTGTCTTAGGGTAGCCTTAAACTTCTACCTCTGGGGCTGGAGAGATGGCTTAGTGGTTGAGCGCTAGCTTGTGAAGCCTAAGGATCCTGGTTCAAGGCTTGATTTCCCAGGACCCACGTTAGCCAGATGCACAAGGGGGCACACACATCTGGAGTTCGTTTGCAGTGGCTGGAGGCCCTGGCGTGCCCATTCTCTCTCTCTCTTTCTCTCTCTCTCTCCCTCCCCTTTCTCTCTGTGTCTGTTGCTGTCAAATAAATAAATAAACAAAAAAATTAATTAAAAATAAAAAAAAACACTTCTACCTCTGCCTCCCAAGTGCTGGGATTAAAAGCAAACATCACCATACCCAGTGCACACTCAGCTTTTTACCAGGGTTCTGGGGAGCTGAACTTGGCAGTTGCCAGCCTGAGAGGCCTGTATACTTAGGTAGCAAGCACTGTTATATGCTGAGCTATTTCTCAATCCTAAATCATATATATATATATATATATATATATATATATATATATATATATATATATATTTTTTTTTTTTTTGGTTTTTCGAGGTAGGGTCTCACTCTAGCCCAGGCTGACCTGGAATTCACTATGGAGTCTCAGGGTGGCCTTGAACTCACGGCGATCCTCCTACCTCTGCCTCCCGAGTGCTGGGATTAAAGGCATGTGCCACCACGCCTGGCCTAAATTATATTTTTAAGTTAGCTGATAAAGAAATAGGTTTCTGGGTGCTGGAGAGATGGCTTAGCATTAAGGTGTTTGCCTGCAAAGCCAAAGGTTCCTGGTTCGATTCTCCAGGACCCACATAAGACAGATGCACAAGGGGGTGCATGCATCTGGAGTTTATTTGCAGTGGCTGGAGGCCCTGGCATGCCCATTCTCTCCCTCCTTCTCTCTCTGCTTCTTTCTCTCAAATAAATAAATAAATAAATAATATTTTAAAAAGCTTAAAAAAGGAAATAGGTTTCTATAAAGCCTTTTAGTATTGTGGTTAACCCTCCTCCCTGCCCTTTATCCTCTGTCCCCCCTCCTGACCCAACTTAGACCTTTCCACCCAGTATTCTGCCCCTCTGCTTACATGTCTTATGTAGGTGATTTTAAAGGCTTTTAAGTTCAATAGAAAGAATATGTCTAGTACGCCACTTTCTTGCTTCTTCCAACAGTTAAAATTATGTAATCAGTAGTATCTATGGGTATGATACAGACAAGCATTTGAAGGATAACTTGAAATCATTTTCTCTAAATTAGTTCTGTGAGATGAATGGAGCTAATAAAAAAAAAATCCAGGTCATGTTGGAAAGAATTGTTTATATCAGAGGCCTCTGAACATATGCTGAAATAAGCAGGCAAGCAAACTCAATTATTGAGTTGACAAAAGGAATATTAATATTATTCATGGTAGAATATAAGGTAAAAAAGAATTAAAAACTGCAGTACACCTTAGCCAGATCACCAAGTTTAAGAGGAAGGCATGGGCAAGGAGCAGCTAGCTGCTAAGACTCTCATGAGAAGCTGGGTATGAGACTGGTGAGTTGACAAGCCTCTCTGCTTACGTGGAAACTCCCTTGTATGTTACCCCACACATTCCAGACCTGGCTTTTTCAGAGACTCAACTCAATTGTTCTCTTTTTTAAAGTAATAAATAAACATTTACTTATAGTATATTATGGTATAATGTAGAAAATATAAAAATTTCATTTATCTTATTTACTGACTAGCTATAAAGATACAATTATTGTCTTCCATTTTTTTTTTAACTTATTTGAGAGAGAGAAAGATGCAGATAGAAAGAGAATGGGCACACCAGCCACTGAAAACAAACTCTAGATGCATGTGCCACATTGTGTACCTGGCTTTACATAGGTATTGGGGAAACAAACTTGGGCCTTCAAGTTTTGCAAAACCAGATGCATTTAACTGCTGAGCTATCTGTCTAGTCCAAGCATCTTATTTTTTTCTGTCATGATGACTGGCACCAGGTAATATAAAATGTTGTTTTCATATATTTGAGTAATATCGGTGGCCATCTTGAAAGTCTCTGTGAGCATATCTTGCTTAAAAGTCTTATCATGAGGGATCCTTCCAAAAGGTTCAAGGTCACTGAAGCAAGATTCAAAAACGTCATCAACAGCCTTCTGGGCTTCTTCTTTGCTGATATTCCTAACCGCCGAAACAGAAAAGTGGCTCAGTCTCGCACACAAGTCTGATGGTGTCCTTTTAATTCCAAAGGAAACCTGAGTATTTCATTTAGAAGTGAACAGTCTGCACTAAGGTCTGCAGCACGCATCTCTGAGCAGTCCAGATGTCTCACATTGGTGAACCAGTGGACATGAGCCTGACAATGATCCAAGGCATGAATGAGCTCGTGGGTGACCACCCGGTTCATATTATTCATATGTTCATATTATTCTGGCATAAAGCAATCTGAGATGTTGAACAATCAAAGCCTCCACTGACATTTCCATTACAATCTTCACAGGAAAAGTGTCTTTCTTTCTTCACAGTACAACTCGAGTGCTTCATAGCATCATGAAGAAGTTTGACATATGGATTCTTCTCCAGCATCTCCTGGAGCATGCGCTGGCAACTCAGGCCAGCAGTGAAGAAGCCAGAGGGAAACCCTAGCTGGGGCTTGCTGGGCTGGCCGCTGGCCACTTGGGGCCCTGCGGAAGCTGCTGAGAGGAGGCAGGAGTAGGTCATCAATTGCTTTTTGATATCTGGCAACAGTATAAGATGGTTAAAAAAAATCAGTTCCTTGTTGAGATATGTCTGAATCCATTTCTCCTGGGTAGGAGGTAAAGAGCATTAGTGCTCCACATGTCATTCACCTAAAATGATATTTAACCAAATAGACAGACAGCACTTGAGGATTTAAGAATGAGACTCTATAGGTAATGATACACCTGGCCCATGAAAGCATTTTTCACTGTTCCACACGGGGACCGAATGAACCTGAGTCTAGTGATGCTCTTATTTCATAGCATGAGCATTGGTGACAGGTGCTAAGGGAACTCCCCAGGCTCAAATGACAGATCCTGATGATTTATTTCTGCTTGAGTGGCTATACAGGTTTAAGCACAATATACATTTTCCCCCCAGTCACTTTCTTATCTTTACAAATGTGTAAATCACCTGGAAATGAAAACCAACTCCCATGATCAGAGGCTGAGAAATGTTGAAGAATGGGTATCTATACCCTGTATTTTTATGTCACAAAAATTCCCCTCACCTTGCACCTGGGTGTGGTGACCCATACCTATAATCCCAGCACTTGGGAGGTAGAGACAGGAAGACAAGGAGTTCAAATCCAGGTTCTACCACATAGTGAATTTGAAGTTAGCCTGGGCTCTGTGCGTCCTGGATATAGCTTTCTCCTTTTGTATTGATCACGCATTGCACCTTGGCACATCCTTGGGAATAAAAACACACCACAAAACAGCCCAGAACCTAGGGACACTGATTGCCTTTACTCCCTAATGTCAAAACTGCTTCTCCAGTTGCAGTCTACTTCATAAACAAGTCATCTGGGCCCCAAGCTGTTTTGTGCTGCACTTCACTGTCTTAATACTGTGCTATTTAGAAAAGCAGCCCACTGTCACTGAAGATCTGCCTTTCTGATGGATGTTCATGTAGGTGCCATAATTACACCTAACGGACAGTAGTTCAGAATATGCACTGGGTATTGGGTGAATGTCATGAATGGCAGAGACTAAACCTGAAAATGTTTTTAGAAGATTCTCAGTAAATAGTAAGTTCAGATTCAAATAGGACAAGAAAACCAATATAAAATAGAAAAACATGCTTATTGGATTGGTAACTAGCTTAGAAATATCAAAACAGCATTTTTACTAATGATAAAATTCTTTAACATTCCTTGCTTTCCTTCCTGCTCTCTCTCTCCCTCCCTCTTTCTTTCTTTTTTGGTTTTTCATGGTACAGTTTCACTCTAGCCCAGGCTGACCTGGAATTCACTATGTAATCTCAGGACAGCCTTGATCTCACAGTGATCTTCCTATTTCTGCCTCCTGGGTGTTGGGATTAAAGGTGTGCACCCCTACACCCATCTTCCATTCTTTTGTTGTTGCTGTTATTTTTCAAGGTGGGGTTTCACTCTAGTCCTGGCTGACCTGGAATTCACTATGTTGTTGCAGGCTGGCTTTGAACTCACAGTGACCCTTCTACCTCAGCCTCCTGAGTGCTGGGCTTAAGGATGTGTGCCACCACGCCTGGCTTCTTTAACATCTTTTATAAGCCAGATGTGCTTCATGGGATGTCAGAGCTGCAAATGTACTGTTATAGCTGATCCAGGTTATTTTCTGGCTTCAGGGTTCCCTTCCAGCTCTGCAGTGAGCCATTTTCCTTCACCTGTACCTCAGTTTGCTCCACACAGCCACCCAACTTCCATGATTCCATTACATTCCTTATTCCAGGCAACATTTCCCTGTTCTAAATGAAGACATATTAAGTCACACCACTTTGGTTACATAATTATCAAATAAATTTTCATCCATCTTACCATATGACAAACATTTTCCAGAGATAATAGCTTAAATTAACTCATATTGTATATGGAAGAGGGTACTAATACACTATGTATCCATACAAAATATGTTGTTAATAATAGTATATCCACACATGCAAGCAAAAAGTTAAGAATATTTTGATGAATTCTGAGTCACAGAATCTAAGACCTGGGTCAAACTTTTTATTAAATACTTCTCATGGGCAGACTGGCTTGCTGGGCAGCTTCCTAACTGTCAATGCCTGGCATGCTAGCGGGGAGGGAGCTCCTGCATCTCTGGTCCTTTCTGAATCCACTTGCTCCCTGCAGGACAAGCCAATAACCCAGAGGCTGACCTGTAATCCTCACTGGGTGGGGAAAGAAATGACCACAGCTACTGGTAGGTATTCTTTACCCTCAGTGCCTTCCTGAGAATAAACATAGTCAATGAAGCCAGAGAAATCCCTGGGCTAATGAGAAACAGTAACATGATTCTAAATGATAATCTAGTTTTCAATGACATATACATCTAGGAACAAATTCCAACTATTTCCCCCTCTCAATGAAAAAGCAGAACAAACCACAAGTTAAAGTCATGAAGGTAAAAAGCAGATGAAATATACGTGTCTCCTGTCATCATCTCACTTCTCTTTTCAAATCACATTGTTTATGGAAGTTATGTCACTGGGACATGCAGAAGATTAAACTGGAGATTCTTACTTAATGTAAATGCCACATGATAATAGAATTGAGTATAAACACTTTGATCATGTCATAAATGCTATTTTAAAATCATATACATGTACTCAGACAATATTGATATCATTAAATATGAATTCTAGAGATTGAAAGACTAAGGTAGAAGAAATAGTTATTGTCCCAGTATTGTAATGAGGTGCATACACCTCACTTGGGGGAGCAGTGGCTTGGCTGGTTGGGAAGGAGCTCCCCGTTGAACACTGTCATTGCATTAGGACTCCTCAAAGTTTCTGCTAAGATGCTGCACACTGTGAGTGCCCGAACTGACAGCAGCATATTACACACTGTGTGTTAGAGAAAGACAAGCCAGAGATTCCTGGTGGTACCCTCTAAAGATTGTACCACTTTTTTTTTCAAGGTAGAGTCACCATGCCTGGCTGACTGTATCACTTTTTTTTTTTTTTTTTTTTTTTTTTTTGGTTTTTCAAGGTAGGGTCTCACTCTGGTTCAGGCTGACCTGGAGTTAACTCCGTAGTCTCAGGGTGGCCTCGAACTCATGGCGATCCTCCTACCTCTGCCTCCCGAGTGCTGGGATTAAAGGCGTGCGCCACCACGCCCGGCTGACTGTATCACTTTTGACAGGTCATTTCAGCAACAGAAATTTGTCTTGAGACAGGGTCTAGGTCCTAGGCTTGAACTCGCTCTGTAGCCAAGCATGACCTCAAACTCATATTCCTCCTACTGCCTCTATTTCCCAAGCACTGGGATTAAAGGCTCACACCATCATACCTGGCTCATTTTTATATCCGTGAACCTCAGTTTTCCATCTGTGTCATAGAAATAATGATGTACCTCATTAGCTTATTACACAAATCATATGCAAAGTGAATAAAAAGGACTTAGCCCAGGGCCTGGCCTGTGGTGCATCCTCACTAGACACAGGTTCATTTCATCCCAGACAAGTTATTCAGACACCTTGCTGCATTAGTGCATAGGAAACTGGAAATGCTTTGAGTTAGACTGTTTGTTTATTGATAATTTCATTTGATTACTTTTGTGTGACAAGAACTTATTCTCTTTTAAAACCCAGAGCAGTGAATTCAGAGTAACAGCTTAGATAAATGTTCTGATGAACTTTAAACTTTCAACTCAGTACAAGTCTAAGAGCCTACCAGATACAGCGGTGCCCAAGGAAGAAATGGCACCTGCCTTATTGGAATTCAGCTGCAGGGGTGGATTGATGACCAACCTTAAAAGGTTGTCATTAAACCATTAAAAGGTCTGTGTAAAATAGGAAAACAGCTTTTGAATAGAGGGCATATAATGTGGGGTTATAGGTTAGAACTGTATCATTTTAAACAGTTCTCATTCCAAGAAAAAGAAGAGAACATTTTCAAGTTCAAAGGGCAAGAACAATAGAATATTACAGACACCTTATATGAGCATATTGGTGGACAAAGAGAGCCATGAATAGTTAGTATAACCCTGCAGTATGGTAAGCAAATTATTTCATAGGCACACATCTCTATCTGCTGTTGAATTCACTCCTAACGATCAATGAATTCCACTGTATCTTCATAAAATGTTTGTTTCATGGTTTTTGTGTGTGGCATATATTTACTCAGGGTCTAATCATCAGTTTTCTTTTTCTGTGAAAAGATTGTTTTTTTAATGCACCACCAATGTGTCTGTTCTCTCCATTGCTGGTAAGTGGCAGGTGCATCACATTAGTACAGCTCTTCAACCAACCAAGCATAACATAATAGGTGTGGTGGAATCTGACAGGATTCATTTGATACCCAAAAATGAGTCCTTGTGGAAAAGCCTGTCTGACAGACCTGCAAAGTTAAACTCTGGTGAGCTTTAGGATGAAACAGAGAGCTTTATGTTTCTATGTGTTGTTTGTATAACTCATTTGTCTTCAGGATATTCAGGAGGGACTATTCTGTACAGTGTATCCATGCTGAAGACATTTTTTTAGCAACTATATTTTTTTGTTTATATTTATTTATTAGTTTGAGACAGAGAGAGAGAGAGAGAGAGAGAGAGAGAGAGAGAGAGAGAGAGAGAGAGAGAGGAGAGGGAGAGAATGGGCGCACCAGGGCCTCCAGCCACTGCAAATGAACTCCAGACACGAGTGCCCCCTTGTGCATCTGGCTAACGTGGGTCCTGATGAATTGGGCCTTGAATTGGAGTCCTTAGCCTTCACAGGCAAGTTCTTAACTGCTAAGCCATCCCTCCAGCCCCAGAAAACATTTTAATAAGCAAGGCATGCTTGTGTTGGGAAAAATCGACGAGTCTGACAATGTCAAGGTGCTGACTGGAACAAAAAGGGTGTTTGGATTTTAGAGGTCATGTTATCCTGATGGCAGTGAACACAGCCTGCGGTGATAGCCTTTGTTCTCTGTTTAAAAGCAGACCATGAAAGATGTATGGCTCCCTAGGAATCAAGATATGGAGACCCACAAACTAACTCGATATTTTATTTTATTCTCCTACCTCTGCCTCCTGAGTCCTAAGATTAAAGGCATGTGCTACCATGCCTGGCCAACAGATATAATTTTTAAATTGTTATTGTACATATGAATGTATGTATACATGTATGCATATATGTTATATATTTATGCATATTACATATATAAAACAATACTCAAACCTCAACACTGGTCATTTGTAGGAAGTATAGTGCATTAAGAGTAACGCTAAAGCATTAAATAAAGACATTAGAAATTTGTAAATGTTGGGCTGCAGAGGTGGCTTAAAAGTTAAGGTGCTTGCCTGTAAAGTCAAAGCAGCCAGGTTCTATTCTCCAGGACCTACATAAGACAGATGCACAAGGTGACACATGTGTTTGGAGTTTGTTTTCAGCGGCTAAAGGTCCTGATGCACCCATTCTCTCTACCTGCCTCTCTCTCTTTCCCTTTCAAATAAATAAAATAAATTAAAGAATAAAAAGAAATTTGTAAATGTAATGAAAGCATTAGATCAGAAAATATTTCCCATGTATATGTATATACACACACACACACACACACATACATGTTCACACATACAAGATTCATTGGTTTATAAGCACTAAGCACTGGTATTTATAATTGGAATGACATATTGCTTTGCTAAGACTACCACTTACAGAGATAAAAAGAGATGGTAATTCAGTATGTCAATGGATTAGCTAGCAGGAGGCTGTCAGATTTATTTTTTGAGAACACTTCAGTGTACATTAGATATATTTTAAGTACTGCTGTTTTCTGTGTGCTGTCTTTCTATATGCTGAAATAAGCAAGGCAGTGAGAGGCAGGAGGTGCTCAACTTCCCACCGAGCCAAAGGAAAAGCAATTTCCTTGGTTCTTAAGGAAGAAAAAATAGAACACAGAGCTCTCAATGACTGCAGCCACCCTGAGCAAGAGCTATCACTTTCCCGAGCCCTTTCTCGAGTGACCACAATGACCCGTCAGCGTGCTACCCTCTGGGATTGGACTTGATCTTCTAGCATTTTAGTTTTGTCCTGGGAGGTGGAAAATGCAGATTCAAACATAGTGAGAAATGAGGGACACTGGACACTTGGAGCAGTGGGGCAATCTGCAGCTGTGGAGCTGGAGAGAAGCCAGTTCATATTGGAGTGGATGCTATCACAAGAGTTATGGGCTTATGTGACAGTACGTCACAGGCATTTGAAATATGCCACTATGAAATGCCAGCCTGACATTAAGCTGCTTTGCAGGTATCATCCTTTAAATATTTGGTGATTATCCATGTCCTGGGAGCACTGCTTGGCTCCCTGGTTTTGTAAGACCCTGGCCGACCTTAATCACTGCAAAGAGTGCCACCAACTCTAAAAGCATCTTCAAAGAACATTAATTTTGATTTCTATTGACATTCTGAAGAGTTTTCTTTGCAGCTGGAATGGGGATTCAGCCTTATTTCCCATGATGAGAAAAGTGAAAGTTTCCTGTGGGAGTAAGAATGCTACCTGGACCACCTTCACAAAACAAAAGCATTTTTTTCTTTATGTCCAATAAAAAATGCCTCAAGCATTTTGCACACATTATCTCATGAATTCTATGACATCTATTTTTACAATTAGGCCCAGGGAAGTTAGGGTGCAGAGATTATTAGGGCTGTCAAGTTAGTTTTACAATGGGAATATTAGCCCTGGGTTGTCAGCCAGCATGCTATACCACTTGGGCCAAGTCCAATTAGAAGGTATAAACTGGGGATAAAGTAAGTTCCTTAAGAAATATTGGTAGAATAGAAGCAAGATGAGTGAAGATAAAGAAGCATCCTCTCTTAGAATGAGGAAGCTGAAGAAGAATTTATCCTAGTATTACAAAATACAGCAAGAGTGCATTAGGAGACAGGCAGGGGCAGTGAAGCTTGACTCCAAGGATGGAGCCACAGATTTCCCATCTGCAATGCCTGCTTATCTTAGCTCTACTCCTCACTGCCACTGGCACCACAGAATGAATTCCACAGTGAAAATGCTAGCAAGAGAGAAAATGTCATGATTCTGTTTTCCCTTATTCCCTACAGGATAGGATGGAAGATACACATGCATCCTGAGCGGAGAGCATAGTACAGCAGCCACACCTGCTGACAAAATAAAAATAGATGACTTTTCATCCTCTGCTATTGAGAAAAGAGACAGAATTCTGAATTTTTTTTTGTGGTCTTTTAATGTGTAGTCATAATTGAGCATGTAGAGTCATGATGTTCTATGAAAAAGTGTACATTCAGCATCTTCGGAACATTCTCAGAGAGGGCATATTAGCAATAATGAGTTCTCCAAGAAGACTCAGGGAGGAGTAAAGAAATCATTTAGAAGCATCCTAGAGCCAAAAATGGCAACTGGAGAGAGATGCAAGAGGAGTGGGCATCTTTGTTATTTTAAAGTCGTATGTATGCGATTAGCTCCTCTTATTACACCTCCAGCATCTCTTCATGTCAGGCTGTCACCTAAGCTGCAGTGAGAGTCGGCTGTCACCTAAGCTGCAGTGAGAGTCGGCTGTCACCTAAGCTGCAGTGAGAGTCGGCTGTCACCTAAGCTGCAGTGAGAGTCGGCTGTCACCTATGCTGCAGTGAGAGTCGGCTGTCACCTATGCTGTAGTGAGAGTCGGCTGTCACCTATGCTGCAGTGAGAGTTGGCTGTCACCTACGCTGCCAGTGAGAGTCAGCTGTCACCTACGCTGTACTGAGAGTCGGCTGTCACCTAAGCTGTAGTGAGAGTCAGCTGTCACCTCTGCTGTAGTGAGAGTCGGCTGTCACCTCTGCTGTAGTGAGAGTCGGCTGTCACCTCTGCTGTAGTGAGAGTCGGCTGTCACCTCTGCTGTAGTGAGAGTTGGCTGTCACCTAAGCTGCAGTGAGAGTTGGCTGTCACCTAAGCTGCAGTGAGAGTCGGCTGTCACCTATGCTGTAGTGAGTGTCATCTGTCACCTAAGCTGCAGTGAGTATTGGCTGTCACCTATGCTGTAGTGAGAGTTGGCTGTTACCTAAGCTGCAGTGAGTGTCATCTGTTACCTAAGCGGCAGTGAGAGTCGGCTGTCACCTAAGCTGCAGTGAGTTGAACGGTTTTACCTCTGTTGCATGTGGGTGAAGAAATGTGGGGAAATTAATGTTTTGTGGGCCCCCCTCAATCAAATGGAACCAGAAGCCAGTGGTTAGAAATTTGCGCATTGGCTGGGAGCAATGGAGTGACTGAGTCAGCTCTCTTAGGAGCTTTCCTAGGAAAGCCAGTGCAGCTTCGTCTGACTTCCTGTCTTCTGTGATTTGTTCTTCCTTCTCTTTTCCTGGAGACCTTGTCATATTTCCATAATCAACAAGTAGAAAGCAAATTTTTTCATCCTGTATCTGCCTGTGTGGGGAATCCAGGCTGACAATGGCACAGTAAGAAAGGAGCAATGCACAAGCTGAAAGAAGATAGGGGCATTTGTCAGGCATGGGGTTGGGATTTAATATGGTTTTATCTCCTCCACCAGAACCTAGAGATTGGAGTCCTGAGGGCTTCTCTAGGATTTATCTTCTTCTTCATAACCTCTCATTATACTTTCTTCTTAGACAACCAGTAGTTCTAAAATGTGAAACAACACCTCTTTTTTTCTTTTTTGTTGACTCCTGTCTTGTCTCTAGTCCTGGACCAGTCTTCACAGAACTGTGTCATTTATCCAGGCATCCATGCACCCTTACCATCTGGATATCCTCAGGTACTTTTTGTTAATCTATACCAAATCAAATTCCTACTTGCCCCCAATAGTCTCCTAAAAATTCCATTATATCCTGTTTCTTCTAGGAAATATATTACACTTCTATTCTTCCTGTGGTACCACCATCTAGCCCATAGTTTAAACAAACAAAATGAAGAAAGATAGGTATTTTTGGTTTTACCCTTTTTTATATTCTCTTAGAAATTCTATCAGTATATCTCCAGAACAGATTTAAAATGCTTCTAGTTCTTTCTCTCTTTTTGGTTTTGAAGCAAAATTCGAGATTAAAAAATATTTTAATATGGGAGAGAGAGAGAGAGAGAGAGAGGGGTCAGTTTTATATATCTAAGGTGGGGGAGGGCTAGGGGCATTGAAGACAGAATATTCTCATCTAGTATCTAACCTCTGTCTCAACTGACATCATCCTCATGTTGGGCACAACCATCTTTTAGCAGAACTAGTAGGATAAGCTTCTAAGCTTCTCTCACTGCTGTAACTAGAATCTTTCAAATACAACACAGAATCCATTTGTCTTCCAGTTATTCTTTACAACCTCCTTTCTTCTTCCATAGTCATCTTGACATAAAGACTAAAACCTTCCCATGTTTCCAAGGCCTTATGTGTTCTAGGTTCTGACAATATATGATTTTATTCCCTGTACACTCATTACTATATATTATGCCTTCCAAAGTCATGTGTTGAAATGTGAGTGCCTTGGTAAGGTGCAGACTTTAGGAGTGGACTAGACCATGGGGCAGTCTTCATGAGTGAGGTTAGTAAAGAGGAGACCATATGGACCTAGCTAGTCTCTGATACATGGGAGAATGTAGTAAGAAGACAGCTTATGAACTGAGAAACCAGTCCCTAGCAGACCTGAATATACTGGTGCTAGGTCTTGAGCCATGTAGCCATCAAACTGTACGAGGTAAGTTTATAAGTCACTCAAGTCCATGGTGATGTGTTACAGCAGCCCAGACGAACCAAAATACACATTTGGCAGCATTGACAGCTTAAAAAATTATTCAGCTATGTGCACACACACGTGTGTGTGTGTGTGTGTGTGTGTGTGTGTATGCACACACATACCAGCACCTTATGCCATCACAAATGAATGGCAGATGCCTGCTCCACTTTTTGTGACCTACTATCATGGGTGACTTGGACATTAAATCCAGGCCAGCACACTTTGCAACCAAGTTCCTTTAACCACTAAGCCATCTTCCTAGCATCCCCCTCAGCGACTTTATATTATTTCAGTTGTCCAGATTCTATCATTTCTCAAGGTCTTGCATTTCCTGAAACTTCTACCTGGATAGTTCTTGCCTTGCTTTTCCTGTGGCATGCTCCTTATTCTCCAGGCCTCAGCAGAGGTGACTCCTCTGAGAATCAGCATCTTGATGATCCATTTACACAATATCTTCCACCCTAGTTACTCTTACTCACTTATTCCTTTCACAGTTTTTGTCTTAGAAGTCTAATATTATAGCTGGGCATGGTAGAACACACCTTTAATCCTTACACTTGGGAGGCAGAAGTAGGAAGGAGGATCACTGTGAGCTCGAGGCCACCCTGAGACTACACAGTGAATTCCAGGTCAGCCTAGGCTAGAGTGAGACCCTACCAAAAAAAAGAGTCTGATACAGTGTCTTGGGTCTTATTTTTTATCTCCATGAGGACAACATTCTTTCTTTTTTCTTTTTTTCTCTGAGGTAGTGTCTCACTCTAGCACAGGCTGACCAAAATTCACTGTGTAGTCTCAGAGTGGCTTCAAACTCACGGTGATCCTACTACTTCTGCCTCCTGAGTGCTGGGATTAAAGGCCTGCACTACCAGTGGTGCCCAGCAGAATCTTATCTTTCTTGTAAAGCTTTACAATTCTTATGCCTGGATGTAGTCAACTTTGTGGGAGATATTGATGAGTGAGTTAATTATCTTAAGAGATTCCTTTGCATGGGTACATGCAAGAAATTCTTAGTTACGTTTAGGCAAAAAAAGTGTCTTATTTTTCATGTCTACAAAATCCATAAATCTCTGTTGTCTTTAAATTTCTGATTGAGACCCAGATAGGAGGGAAACAATCATATGTGTTTGTGTGTGTGTGTGTGTGTGTGTGTATGTGAATACATGAAGACATTGTCATAAATCTTCATTTCTTACTTCACATGATCAATTTTATCTTTCATGAATAAAGCAAAACTGATGAGTCATCCCTTAGCAATCAAGTTTATTGAAACCAATTGCATTTTTCATTAGCTTTTATCTAGATGGAATGATTATGTCTGAGAAGCATGAGGCTTTTATAAGAAAGAACAAGACTTCATTTCTACCCAGTTTAAGATGGTCTTTCTTTTTATCAAGATGATACAACTAACTTCTAGTATAACTTGGCCACATGGAGCATGGCATGTCTAGTATGTCTTAGGTATTTGTTTTTTAACTCTTTTCCCCTTCCAGCTGTACACAAAATCCATTGTCTCAATTCCCTTTGACGACATATAGACCAACAACATCAATTCTTTTAGCCACAGATAATACCCTATTCTAGTTTTAATTTTTATAACTAGCACATGTGGTGCCGGTCTTTCTAATGTGTCTTTGGAGGCTGGGTTGTCTTGCTTCGTTTTATGTTTCTGAGGCATAGTGCCATGGGCTCTTTTTGGTAGCATTTTTCTAAATTTATTTTTGCCAAATGCCATTGTCACTAGGGCCAACAAAACAAGCTTTGTTTTATATTTTAATGTTCAAAATAGAGGTGGAACAGGTCTAGTACTACTGATTAAATATTAATATAAATTATTTTTTATTATTTCTGGAAATATGTGCTGACACAGATCTCTTGTGTATCTGTGCTAACATTGGAGTTTTCAATTTCCTTCTTTTTTAACTTTTATTTGTTCAATTATTTGAGAGAGAAAGAGAGAGAGAGAAAGAGAAAGAGGCAGACAGATAATGGGAGCAACAGAACCTCCAGCCACTGCAAATAAACTCCAGACGCTTATGCCACCTTGTGCATCTGGTTTACGTACATCCCAAGGAATTGAACCTGGGTTCTTAGAATTCTCAGGCAAGCACCTTAATTGCTAAGTCATCTCTCCAGCCCTCAATTTCCTTCTTGAAGTAATTTTTGATTATGGCATCTTGTGGCCTTTTAAATTTAGGCTTCCTACATATTTATTTGCCCGGAAAGGCACATGGCTAGTACTTGTGATTTAGTGTTTTGGTATGTCTAATGGGGTCATAAGTCTTGTTATCTTTGAATGTAGAAGTCATGCTGGGCCACAAGTGGGTTTGTTAGTATTGCACTCTCAGGTTGAAAGACGACAGGAGATAATTGGATTTTATGTATTGCTCTTGATTTTCCTTGTTACTCTCTTATCATTAGACTGACTTTGAAGAATTCATACTGCAGAGATCTTCAGTGGTCTAACTCCAGGGAAAACTCATTATCTCCCCTGTAATGACTTGATGGATATGAAAAACACCTGCTCAGCAATCAGTCTCACTAATGGGTCTTGTCTCATCTGACTGAGAACAGAGAACAAGATCTGAGGCATTTGATCCATCAGGAGCTGTCCCTCCTTTGAGTGACTCTTGCTATCTCACATTCAATGACCAAATGCTCTTACCATCAGTGCAACGAAGCCCAGACCTCCCAAACGGGCAGAGGCAGATGATATTGGCTCCAGACCTCGGAACACAGGTGGCCCCCTTCGCGCATGGGTTGTGTTCGCAACTAACAAACTGGCACAGTTCTCCAGAGTACGGCCATGGACACTCACAAAACCAGCTGCCAGCATCACTGGGAAAACAAAAGAATTGAAAATGCTTAGCAGACATATAGCTCAATGGTGGAGTATCTGCCTTGAGCATCCATGAGGCCTTGGGCTCCACCACCAGGACCACAAACACACACAACAAAGCAATCAGAAAGTGGTTAATATTTAATGGACACAGACATACACATGTTAACACACCTACAGGTGCAACTTTGAAGTGCTTTTTCTGTTTTAACTTTGGAGTAGTTTTTTTTTTTTCTTCTGTGTACTTTACATTGAAAGCAGATTAAGAGCTTCATAGTCTGAATCCATGGGTGCTATTTTTAGATATCTATTTTTATTTTTGATTTATCCCATCTTTTATTTCACTTCAGGTGCCTTCCCAGGGTCTCATTAACTATGCCACTGCTGCTTCCATAAAAGCTTCCAATGCTATTAGGCAAAGCCATCAGAGGCTCAAAGCTCAGAGGAGAATTTTAAGCTGCTGATAAGCTCCTGTATCGAGGGCAAAGTCCTCCAAGAGCAGCGCGGTGGTAATTCTGAGAAAAGGCACAGTGGGGAGGAGCTGTAATGACTATACAATTCTCTGACTTAAAATCTGGCTAGGAGGCCCCAGGCTGTGAGACACTGTGAAAGCAGAGCTCAGGAAAACTGCTCCACTCACCTTCTAGGAGGCAATCTCAGGAGGGGAATTGCCTTGGAGTCTGTTATTTCTGCCTTCCTAGCATCCACCTCTTCTCTTTAAAGTGACTGTAGCTCAGTTTTATTTGCATCCCCAGTATTCTCAGCATACACTGCTCTGTTGAAATCACAGGGACTAGGGCCAGGTGCACACACAGGTAGGCCAGGATTATGTGTTAAAAGCTCAACCCCTCAGTGGTGGTGATGTTGCGAGGTGATTGGATCATGAGGACACTGACTTCATCTATGGGTTAATTTGTGAAGTCTGTGTGAATTGTTAAGAGGTCCTGGGGCTTGTTTCTGAAGGGCCCATCTTGTCTCTGGCTCCTTCGTGTGCATCTCTGGTTCCTTGTAGCCAGCCTCCTCTGTTCCTACGTCCATGACGCTCTACATTACCTCAGGTCCAAATAAAGCAAGAGAGCTATCTGACCAAGGACTGTGACCTCTAAAACCAGTAGTCAAAAGAAATCTTTCCCTTTTAAAAATCTTTCATATCAGCTGTTTTGTCCTAGTAGTGAAAAGTGATGACTTGCACACTTTAGTTCACATATTTGCCATACATGAAAATTTAGATTTTTTTCTGCACATTTTGTCTTTATGAATCACCGTCCTTGTCTAGATAAATTTGTGTGCAATCAGTGACCATTTTCTTCCATTTACTGAATAGTATATAATTTGAAATGTGAAAGGGAGTTTCTTTAGAATACCTATAGTCTTATTGATTCTTCATATTGATGGAATGAGGACATTTAAGTCTGAGCAGCAGGAAGGCTGGCTTTGAGGTGATGTTAAGTTTTGAGATCATTTTTGTCAACACAAAAAATTAATCCTGAAATTATTTAGTAATTTACTTATTTTAAAACTATTATGGGAATTTCATAGAATTTTATGCTTATCAGATGGTTTTATAATCTCATGTTTTACAAAACTGGGGAAAAAGTCAATGATCAAATGGCAAAATGATGATGACCTATAATATGTAGGGATAATGTCTCAGACTGTAATCTTGAAAAGGAGCATTCGATAAGGACCAAATGACTTTTTAAGCTAATGGACATTATTACATATGTGAAAGTCTGAACACTGGTTAAGTACGTTAACCCTAAATAGATTTGAGATGTTGAAATGATGCTTTTATGTTAAACATCAATAGGACATTTTAAGTTATATCCTATTGATACACTAAGCCTCATTTCCTCTTTTGGTTATCATCAACTATAGTAAGAAATTGGTTGTGTAAATTCATATAGAGGTGGCTGTGTGTGTTTACATGTCAGTAGACAGCTAGGATGAAGAGGGAAGTAGAAATTCCACAGAAAGCAGTCCAAAGAAGGGAAAGTCACCTTCCCTGGTTCAGCAATGGTGTGGACACAGGCCTTTGGCTGTTGTCTTGTTCCATTAGCCCTTGTTGCGGAGCTACTTGAGGTATGTCAGATGGTGTCACTTCTGTCCAATACCCCAAATTATACCACAGGGTTCCAAAAGACTTCCTTGAGTGTTACATATTTCACCAATAATTTTCAAATCTATTTTTCCTCCTGATTGGGGGACACTGGGCCTAGATGTTTCTTCTAGCTATATTTTTACAAATATTGCCAGTAAGAACCCCAATGTGGATGAGCAAATATCTCTGTTAGAAGGGTGTAGAATCATTTGAGTAGTATAACTGTGTCATGTGATAGGTCTATTTTTAGCTTTTTAGGAACCGCCACACTGACTTCCGTAGTGGTTGTACCAGCTGACACTCCCACCAACAGTGAATAAAGCTTCCTCTTTTCCTACACCCTCACTAGCATTTGTTGTCATTTGTTTTCTTGACGACAGCCATTCTGACCAGAGTGAGATGGAATCTTAATCATTCTCTGATGGCTGAGGATGCTGAAACAATTTTAAAATATATATTGACTGTATTTTTCCTTTTGAGATTTCTCCACTTAGTTCCATACCCCATTTTTTATTTGATTTCTGGATATACACCCTACTACAGAGATATTTACTCAACTATGTTTATTGTTGCTTCATTCACAATATCTAGAAATTTGAATCAGCCTAGATGCTCATGAATGATGAATGTGTAATGAAGATGTGATTCACACATACAGTGGAATGTTGCTCAGCTGTAATGCAAAGAAAAATAAAAGCCAGGCGTAGTGGCACATGCCTTTAATCCCAGCATTTGGGAGGCAGCGATAGGAGCATAGCCATGAGTTCAAGGCCACCCTGAGACTCCTTAGTGAATTCTAGGTCAGCCTTGGCTACAGTGAGGCCCTACTTCAAAAAAACAAAAATAAATAAATAAATAAAATTGTGACATTTGCAGGGAAACGGATACAACTGGAAAATATTATACTAAGTGAGGTAATTCAGGCCCAGATAAACAGCATATGCTCTCTCTCGTATGCAGATCCTAACTTTGAATTTTATATTCATATGTTTTAAGTTGAAGTGAGTCAGTAGAAGACTGGAAACTAGAAAGAGGCCATGAGTCGGGGGAAGGGAATTTAAAGGAGGGGAAGAAAAACTTATTGATACGAAAGTAGAAGTGCAAAATTTTGGGATGGAAAGGTTTAAGCAGTCTTGGGGTGAGAGGAGGGAGATAAAGGGGTGGTAGGTAATGAAAACTAAAGATATAGGAAGAGCTCATATGGAAACTGATTTCTTTGTTAGCTAATTAAAAAAATAATTAAGAAAAAGATTTAAACAGAAGTAACCTGCTTGGGTGAAAAGGACTATTCTCACAACCAATAAGTTATTAAAAGTCAGTCTGGGCTGGAGTGAGACCCTACCTCAAAAAAAAAAAAAAAGTTACACTTCATGAGAACTTACAAATTACACATAAAACAGTTTTAAGCCAGGCATGGTGGAGCATGCCTTTAATCCCAGCACTTGGGAGGCAGAATAAAGAGGAGGATCGATGTGAGTTCAAGGCCACCCTGAGACTACATAGTGAATTCCAGGTCAGCCTGGACCAGAGTGAGACCCTACCTTGAAAAAACAAAACAAAACAAAAAACCTACAAAACACAGTATTAACATTCTTCTGCAAGGAAGTAAAAGAGTGCTTAATGAAATGAAGAAGGGCTTAGAAGTAATCCAGGCATTTAGGAAGCTTCTTCCTGTGTACCAGAATACCATATTCTTTGCCGACTGTTGTGAACCAACATTTACTGTGCCAGGGATATGCCCTGATGCAGGTCGTGGATGGAGCCATGTGCCAAGGAAGTAGATGAGAGCCTCTTCTTCTCTGGGGAAAGTGTGCAAACAAATTTCTATAAAGCCCAGTACGTGTGACAAAGAAATAACGACAGAAGCAAACACGGTAAGGCCTTATCTCCAAAATACAATTAATTCATGTGGAAGTTCCTATGTCCTCTGATAACAGGAATTACTAGGCAGTTCCCTGGGTGGCTTTTATATATGCACATCCCTAAGTACCCTGGTCCTGGGGTTCAGATCCAGAAGGTGTGGAGTGAGGCACCAGATCTAACATTTTGACAGTCCATCAGGAAATTTCATGAGGCCATCTTTGAGCTAAATCCATACCCTGCCATGGCAAAAATTCTCTTAGCATAAAAGTATGATAGGCATTAGTTATTGCTATGCCACCAGCAGCAGCATTTTATTTTATTTTATTTTATTTTTTAAATTATTTATTTATTTATTTGAGAGCGACAGACACAGAGAGAAAGACAGATAGAGGGAGAGAGAGAGGGAGTGGGCGCGCCAGGGCTTCCAGCCTCTGCAAACGAACTCCAGACGCGTGCGCCCCCTTGTGCATCTGGCTAACGTGGGACCTGGGGAACCGAGCCTCGAACCGGGGTCCTTAGGCTTCACAGGAAAGTGCTTAATCGCTAAGCCATCTCTCCAGCCCTTATTTTATTTTTTTATTTGGGTTATATTTTGACCTTTTTTTTTTTGTTGGTTTTTCAAGGTAGGGTCTTACTCTAGCCCAGGCTGACCTGGAATTCACTATGTAGGCTGGCCTCAAACTCACAGTGATCCTCCCACTTCTGTCTCCTGACTGCTGGGATTAAAGGCCCTGCATCACACATCTCCCTTGTACACTTTGACTTTTAAACAACATATTATGAAAACCTCACATCTGTACGTTAAGGTATACCAATTGGAGGCTTTTTTATTTTTGTAGTGAAATGTATGGTATAGTGCATGTATGTTATACTTCCATGAAGAGAGAAAACCTTATTTTCTTAAAAAGGCTTGTTCATCTAAAAGTATCATCTAGCTATGCACATGAAAACACCTGTATATTTTGGCACTGTAACTGCTATAGAGTATTTGATGACAAGTCTATACTAAGTTCATGTATCAAGAGACTGTCATTACATTTTTATTGGTATCAAAATTATTTTTAGAAAAATATTGGCTGGGTAAGGCTCAGGAGTTAGCATGGAACCCTGTGCTACTTAAGGGTGCCCAGCATTTGTATAACACAACTAGATGCCAGAAATCTTTTAGAACAAAGAGGATTCTTGCATGTATTAACTTAAAAAATAAATAATTCTCCTTGCACTCTTTGTATGTAGCACATCGTTAGTGGATTTCAAAGTTGGCTACACACAGCATGAGGTGAGGGAGCTTCCCAGTGGGGAAGTGTGCAGAAGTGAATATTGATGCGCTGCATCTCTAGATGTAAGCTAGCTATTGGTGGAAACGACTTGTCTCTATGTATAGGCTCTTCTATTTATAGCTCCACAGCCCAGGCTTAAGAAGGAATGCAGATGAGATCCCGAGTAGCTGGGGTGCCAGCAGAGCTTCTCTCTGTTTTTATGAATTCCATACTACTGAGTCTGTTGATTGTAGAGCAACCCTTCCCTTTCCCACAAGCCTCTTCCTTATACTTCTGTCATTTTTCAGCTGTGTGTGGAGTCTCCAAGCTTCAGCGTCATGAGTTTTTTTTCTCTGTGAGTCTATGATCCAGCTGTCTGAATGGGTACTACTTGCATTAAGGTGGACCATTATGTTTGACATTTTTCATTTTAAGTTTTTCTCTTAAAAATAGCTAAGCATGAAAGTAAAATTAAAAGGAAAAACAAAAAAACAAAATTGCCTTATAGGGTCCTAGAAAGTGAACTTGGAGAAGCATTGCATATACAGTACATCCATGAACAGAGAGCCTGAGGAAATACCCTGCTGCGGGGACATCTTCTTTTGTATGGAAAGGTTCTACTAAAGACAGAGAGAAGAAAAAAAAAATGATAAGGGCAATAATAAAAGACATAGAATATATGCTATGAAATCATATGTGAAGATATAATGTATAAAACAGAAAATATACAAACAATATAAATATATTTTCCCGCTTTTTTAAGGATCTACCCAATTCAATTGTGTGGGTATTTTGTTGAAAAAAAAAAAAACCAAAGAATTTATATAAAGATATCTTTTTCACTCCCCTCTCCTCTCCTCCCTCCCTCTGTTCCTCCTGGTGTCCCCCCCTTCCTGTAAAACCAAAGTTCACTGTACAAAGAAAGCTGAGTAGAATTTCCATCCCAGAGGTGCATAAGGATGTTCCTTCCAGAAAGACATGCCACTTTCATGACCTTTACCTCTAGTTCTTATGAAATGGAGTCAAATCCCAGAGGTGGAGCCTGAATGGTAAAAAAGTGGTCATGGTCACAGTAAATTACATGAGAACTATATGACAATGTTTCTAGCACAACTTGGTATTGATCATTGGCCCAATATTTGCTAGAGAAAAGTGGCGCACACACATGGAGCATGTAATCAGCTGTGTCTGAATCAGTTGTTGGATCAAGAGCAGCATGATGAAGACTGGTGCCAAGAGCTGTGGGCTGGGGAGGAAGAATGAAGTGAAGAGCGCTGAAAGATCAGAAAACCAAACAATGCGGCACTCATCATTTGTTGAATGGATGCATCATTTCAATGTCTAAAATAATTCCCTCCAATTACAAAAGAACCTCAGGCTCTTGGCATTAGAATTTTTGCTTTAACAATAATTTCATAATAAATTCTATCACTCTGCTAACTGTAAAACCAGCCATGTTCCAGCCTCATGCACTGTGAGGGAAGCGTGGGTAGGTCTCAAGAATACGGAATTCAATGCTGTGTGATTGAAGCTCCAGAGTGCCCAATTTCCCATAAAGAGAATATACCCACATGGTGGCTATTTAAGGCTAGAAGAGCTTGTATAATCTTTAAAAATGCTATTTTAACTATTATTAAGAAGGAATATCCTCTAAACAAAAAAATCCTATATAAATATTTAAAGGAGGAGGACAGGGAGGAGGCTAACAGTGGTACCAACTTGACTGTCTTCACTGACTATAAAAATAAATAAAAAAATTCAAAAAATTAAGTGAACAAAGTGTCATTTCCCCATTTCCTTGACATCAGTAATGTTCACATATACATAATTTTCACTCAGTTTTCATGATAGAGGATTCACCTGCTGTTGGGAAAGCGAAAACACAGCATGCATGTTGATGGTTGCTCTGTTTTGCTGTTAAGATCTGCTTACAAAATTGCAGTGTGTAGAAATTGTATTCTTTGCAAATGTAAGGAATAGTTGATACGAACTCCCTAGAAAGACACATGGTTATGAACACAGAATACCTTTTGTGGGTATTGCTGCAGGCAAATTTATAATAAAAATTAGTATATACATATACATATATATATATATATATATATATATATATATTCTTTTACAAATTATTAATTATTCTATATTCTACTTTCTATTAAGTTTTTATCCTCTGATTTTCTGTGGGTGTCAAATCAAGACATTTAGAAGTCTTGCCTCTACATACAATAATTCAGCAAGCTGGATTTTAACGTACTGTTTTTTGTCTGTCTCTTAGATTGACGAGATGATGCTTGGCACTGTGTCAGATCACCTTATACAGCATCAGTGTCATGAACAATGTCAGACAGAGACTACTGGATGCAAGGTGCAAGGCTGTGTACTGTTTACCTCTGGAACTACACGGGTATATGCAAGTTATAATTATAATGTCTAGATCCAAGGTTAGGTACAATATCCATTTCACTACTCAGAGATCATTTCCTCATTTCCAATCCCAGTTTGCCTTTTATCTCACACAGCATTCTCCTTACAACAAATCTTACCTAATATATTAGCTACCTTTCCTATCCATTTATCTGAAGACTTATATTAATTTTGGCTTTGATTTCTTTCCTCCTGCAACATAATGGCTGTGTTGAGCTTTCCCCATCTAAAACCACATCTTCTGCTCTCAGAGGAGATGACCACTTCTTATTCCACCAGTGAACATGTGCTTGGGAGCACATCTGTGATTGATTCCCCATGCCATCTCTTTCTGCACATATTGCTCTACCCTCTTTTCTGAGTTCCAAAAAGAGGCATCTTCTGATAAGGCTAATTTAATATTTGAAGCATAGTGTGCAATCAGGGCACAGCTGAAAAACAACAAGGATCCTTGATATCATTAAGAATTTGAACTTTGTGGGGCTGGAGAGATGGCTTAGCGGTTAAGCGCTTGCCTGTGAAGCCTAAGGACCCCGGTTCAAGGCTCGGTTCCCCAGGTCCCACGTTAGCCAGACGCACAAGGGGGCGCACGCGTCTGGAGTTCGTTTGCAGAGGCTGGAGGCCCTGGCGCGCCCATTCTCTCTCTCTCCCTCTATCTGTCTTTCTCTCTGTGTCTGTCGCTCTCAAATAAATAAAAAAATTAAAAAAAGAAAAAAGAATTTGAACTTTGTACCATGCTGGGGTGGAGAAAGCTTTGCCATGAAGCCGTAGGTTGCTGCAGATAAATCCCAGCCCCAGAAATGGATCGTCTACTACCCTGTCACAGAGAGGTATTATCAGAGAGGCTCATAAGACTTCCAAAAGTGTGTAGGTCATTGCCAAAGCACTTTGTTATCCACTAGAACTAGATGATAAGACCTTGCTGCTGAAGACACCACAGGCTGGTGTTGAAGGACACTGAAAAATCAAGCTGGAACTGACCAGGAAGATTCCTCCTTTCCAGCTACTTGTCACAGTGCTGCAAAGTGCTGTGTTGGCTGCTGGGAGTAAAAGTCATCTATAGTCTTAACTAGTAGTGGATCCTGAAAGCTACATAATCAATCAACCAGGCGAGATGTGCCAACAGATGCAACAGTGGCCCACAAAGTCGTGGGAGTAACTTCTCTCTGTCTACAGGCCTGCTCCGCAGGGGGAAATTCATGCCCAATACTGAGAACCTAGTCAAAAGCCTATGGCTTGGAAGGGCATAGACTCTAAGTGTGAAGTGCCCACAGTTCTTTGGCAAGTTGGAGATGTGATGTCCATCGAAAACCCTTCTAAATGTATTTGTTTATGCCCTTTGATTCATGCTGTTCTCACTTTGGTTAGAGACAGTTCCTTTTACAGATGGTGACGATTATTAGAAAGACCCAAGACTTATCAAGATGATGAGAGAAAAAGAAAGACCAATGATCAGCACTGGATGAGTCATAGCTGTCACATATGCCAGGGCTCAAGAAACACTGCAGACAAAGTGGCAGAATGAACATGAGTGCTGCTCTCACTGCTAGCCTGTGAACCTTCTCTATAGAGAAGGTGGTCGACACTGAGGAGACTCAAAACTTAGCAAAGTTGAAAATAAGAGCCTTTTGAGAGCTCAACACTAAATGTGATATCTAATGGGCTCTTTATGGCTCAGGGAATGTTGTGAAAGAGACAGTGGAAAGAATGTAAAAGACACAGGGTGGGAAGGAGTACTTTGGGGTGTTGTCCTACAGACATGAACTGACTGGTGCATTCATGATCTCTCAGTGGATGCTGGCACCACTACATGACCCATCGACATATTCTAAGCTGTCACCATTTTGACATGGAGGCTAGAGGAAGACAAACAAAGGACAACAAGACAAAGGAAGGACTACCTGGAAAGAGGAGGGTCCTTAGTGCAGTTGGGGTTGGTGAATAAGGGATTAAAAAGGGTAATAGGACTGGAATACTATCAAGTCAAAGTGTTTCCACATATTAAAGTTCTCAATAACAAAAAGGAATTAACCAAGGAAGTAAAAGATCTATACAACGAAAATATAAAAACTCTCAAAAAAGAAATTGAGGAGGACTTGAAACGATGGAAAGACCTCCCATGCTCCTGGATAGGCAGAATTAACATTGTGAAGATGACAATCCCACCAAAGGCAATATATAGATTTAATGCAATTCCAATTAAAATCCCTACAATGTTCTTCACAGACATAGAAAAAATGATCTCAAATTTCATATGGAAAGGCAGAAGGCCTCGCATATCCAAACATATCCTCAGCAAAAGAAATACCTCTGGTGGCATCACCATACCCGATATAAAGTTATACTACAAAGCCATAGTAATAAAAACAGCATGGTACTGGCATAAAAACAGGAGTATAGACCAATGGAATAGACTTGAGGACCCGGATTTTGGGCCAAGCAACTATAGCTACTTGATACTCGACAAAGGCCCAAACAATATAGACTGGAAAAAAGATAACATCTTCAACAAATGGTGCTGGACAAACTGGATAACCACATGCAGGAAACTAAAACTTGATCCACACATTTCAGCATGCACAACACTCAAATCCAAATGGATCAAAGACCTCAACATAAGACCAGAAACTCGAAAACTACTGGAAGAAAATTTAGGAAGTACTTTCCATGATATAGGAATGGAAAAAGACTTCCTGAATAAAACCCCAGTGGCTCAAGTTCTTAAACAGTCACTCAACCATTGGGATCATATGAAGCTGAAGAGTTTCTTTACAGATAAGCATATAATAAACAAAGCCAATAGAATACCCACAGAGTGGGAGAAAATATTTGCAGGTTATCCAACTGATAGAGGCCTTATCTCTAGAATTTACAAAGAACTCAAAAGTCTAAACAATAAGAAGACAAATACCCCACTCACAAAATGGGGCACAGAGTTAAACAGGCAATTCACAGAGGAAGAGATACAAATGGCAAACACACACCTAAGAAAATGTTCATCATCCCTAATCATCAGAGAAATGCAAATTAAAACAACTATGAGATTCCACCTTACCCCAATAAGGATAGCCAACATCAAAAGGTCAAATGAAAATAAATGCTGGCAAGGATGTGGAGAAGCAGGGACACTCATTCACTGTTGGTGGGAATGCAGGATGGTACAACCACTTTGGAAAGCAATATGGAGACTCCTGAAAAAGCTGACTATAGAAATACCAACAGACCCAGTTATACCATTACTGGGCATCTACCCTAAAACCTTCAAACCAAAAGCCAGAGAGATTTGCTCAACCATGTTTGTAGCAGCTCAATTCGTAATAGCTAAAAGCTGGAATCAACCCAGATGTCCATCATTAGAAGAATGGATAACAAAGATGTGGTATATCTACACAATGGAATTCTATACAGCAGTAAGAAAAAACGACATAAAGAAATTTGAGGAAAAATGATTGAACCTGGAACAGATCATTCTCAGCGAACTTACCCAATCACAGAAAAAAAATCGACACATAGTCTCACTCATCTGCAACACCTAACCTGAATTTGCCCAAGATGCCTTACATACCCAGCAAGTACCTCATGGACTAGACAATAAGATGGATGGGAGGGCGGGGAGGGAATCAAAGGGTGGAAAACAGTAATCCGGACGCAAACGGCAATGGTACCATAAAATTCTACTTCCTAAAAGACAGACCAAATGACTGAACCTTCACTAGTCCCTTACAGGAAACACCTGAACCACAAGACACTGGAGAGGGTAGGATCAAGACTGACCTAAATCTCCTACATCTTCCTTCCCTCCCTGTCCCCCTCTCCCCTCTATGTCTCTCCTCTCTAACTCTTGTATATTAGTTATCTTTTTCCTCAATTTCTTAGTGGACACTGACCTGTAACCCCCACTTCCAGCTTGGGCCTACAATCCACAATGAGCTTTTGATCAGAGAAACCTACAAGGTTTCCCAAAACAATGACAGACTTCTGTCAGAGTAATTGATGACCCACCAAAGGCCAGTGGTAAGACCCTATTGCTGAAGACTCCATACGCAGCTGACATGTAAAATGGAATGACATGGCTGGAAGCCAGGAGAGAGTCAGTCCCCAGACAGTCAGCGTGTCTAGTGCCAGAAGGCGCTACATAGGCGACTGGGGGAAGTGACCAAGATCTGTCCAAGCAACACATTGTTTAACCTAAGTAGCAACAATTAACCGGATGTGATACCCACACAAGTGCAATAGTGGTACACAGCCATGGTGAGGAATCAATTGCTCTTGATTTGGCTAACTGATCCACTCAGTGGTACTAGACCCTTAGCTGGAGCTGGGAAACAAGTCAGAACCATACCCAAACACAAGCCCACTCTACAATATCAAGCTACCATCAATCACGGGGTATAAGAGGGCCTACACCTATCAAACTGTCTGTCAAAAAAGTAAGTGTTATCTCAATTTTCTGGGTGCTAACTTACTCTCCGTTGGAGAATCTGCTTCTCTTTTCCAGATAGATGCAGATCCTAAGAAGAGAGCTGCCCCACCATACCTCAGAAGGGGCCCAACTGAAACTAAGGACAACTGGTGAAATAAGCAAGGGTGATGTTTTCCTGTGAACTGGATACCAGCACAAAGGGGAAGGAGATCAATGCAGAGAAAAATCAACTCCTACCAAATCAGAGAGCCAGAGCCTCAGAGGCCCCCAACACCTCAGCACTGAAGCAGACCAAAAATGAACCCAACATGGCTCAGGGAAATCTTGCGGAAGAGGGGGCAGAAAGAATGTCAGAGTTACATGTTGGGTCATGATTTGCAGAGACATTTACCATACTAATAACTGGGGGCTAACTCCACAATGCACGACCCATTTTCAATAATAAGGAGGGTCTAATGGGAGGGGGTAGATCACAGATGAGCCTAAATAATGGTACCAAACTGCCTGTATTTACTGAAAAGAAAACTAATAAATTAAATTAAAAAACAAAAAAAACAAAAAAAAACCAAAAACTAGTTACTATGTAGAATGCCTGTGATTTTATCATAATTGTCCCATTACTTTAACCCCCTCATACTAGCATGCACGCTCAGCTTCAAGATCCGGAAGACCATTCCTGGATGCTAAATCACCATTTTGCTGCCTTTATGTCTAGTGCTGCTTTTCTCCCTTTTCTCCTCTCTCTCTCTTTTAAATCCTGAAAGGGGTAATTTGAGTTTTAAATATAAGAGGTTGAAAGTGGCTTAAGGCCTTTTCAATTAAAACTTTGCATTTTCAACTTTTTTTTGCACTGGAGAAGACTAAATCTTTTCTTGGAGTGGGCTGACATGTCTCTAAAATGGACGACACCATCTCTTTGCATACCCTGTTCAATGGCCAGTCCTCATCAACAGCATTCTGCTGCAGGCGAGGACTCAGTGCTGTGACCTTATGGATGGGAAAAGACAGCTTTAAAAGCCATTTATACCTGGTTAACACCACTTTTTGACACTCTATCTGATGTGACAATTTCTTTTACAGTAAATGGATAAAAGATAAAAAGAAAAAAAAAAGATAAAAAGAACAGGCAACTGTTTTGCTGTTTCAATGATTTCAATTAGCTTGCTTCCCCTCAGTTCTCCATCAGATGGGCTAGATAAGATTTCACTATTTGGGGGATCATTTTAAGCTTCTTTTACAGAAGTTTGTTATTTTGAAAGCCCCAATTCACTACAAAGTGCATCTCCATCTGAAGGAAGCAATTCCTAAGTTGCCTTACTCAACAAATCCCAAACGGCTAGGTTCCTGACAGCACAGAAATCCAGCTGGCTTGGGAAGGGATTACCCACTGGAATCAGGAACACTTTCCTGAGACCGGTGATGGCATGCAGCAGATCATGAAATCCAGAGAGACCTTAAAAAAAATTCTTTTTGTAAGAATCATTGAAAGATTTGCTTCATTGGTCTGAACTATCTTCTGGTTTAAAAGTTCCACTTTTTGGTAACTAATATTTATATTATGAGTTGTTGTCACTTTACAGCCACATGAAAAATTTTAAAGTAACTTAAGATTGTATTTAAGTGTTGGAGTGATGGCTTAGCAGTTAAGGTACTTGCCTGTGAACCCAAAGAACCTAGGTTCGATTCTCCAGGACCAACATAAGCCAGATGCATGAGGTGGCATGAATCTGGAGTTCATTTGCAGTAGCTAGATGCCCTGGCATGCGTATTCTCTTTCTCCTTCTCTCTGCCTTCCTATCTCCCTCTTTCTCAAATAAATAAAATAATTAAAAAATGTATTTGAATGGACATGTTTAAATATGGTTTTGCTAAGAATGCATTAAATTGTAAGTTGAATCAACATCTTAATTTATTTACCTTCTAGTTATTCCTTCTTCTCACATCTATGCCGCATATAAGCAAAATATTAGTGTTTAGCCTAAAAGACATATGGAGTTAATTTTTTGGCATAAAATTTTAAGACTTCACGTAAAAATGCTGGTTTATCTTGGTTTTTAAAATAAAAAGACCAGGGCTGGAGAGGTGGCTCTTAGTTTAAAGGTGCTTGCTTGCAAAACCTGGCGGCCTGGGTTTGATTCCCCAGTATCTATATAAAGCAGATACACAAAGTAGTGCATGCATCTGGAGTTTGTTTGCAGTGGCAAAAAGCCACCCTCTTAAATAAATAAAAATATTTAAAAAATAAAATACAAATGACAAAAGCAGTGGGCAAAGAGGAAGTGTATTTATCTACATGTGGGAGTTGCCCTGTGTTCAGGGACTTAGAGAAGTGCCTGTTCTATAGGATGCTTAATGACTAGACAGTCCATCTTAATACCAGGTCAGCACTTTCTGTAACCCCATTCAACCCCTTGCACTAGAAATAAGAAACGTATTGCAACTTTTAATTGAAAAGAACCTGCAGCTCCTTGTAACCTGTGCTATCTAAAATCAAGTTATTTCTTTCTTTTTAAAAAATATTTATTTATTTATTTATTTTCAAGCATAGAGAGACGGGGGGAGGGGGGAGAGAGAGAGGAAAAAAAATAAAAGAATGGGAGCACCAGGGTCTCCAGCCGCTGTAAATGGATTCCAGATGCATGTGCCACTGCATCTGGCTTTATGTGGGTACTGGGGAGTTGAACCTGGGTTGTTAGGCTTTGCGGGCAACTGCCTTAAATGCTAAGCCATCTCCCCATCCTTCAAGTTATTACTTTCTAAAATCAATAACAACAACAACAAAAGATCTTGCTAACCTGGAAGGTGTTCATGAGTCATTTCTTTTCTTTTTTTTTTTTTTTTTTGTGGTTTTTAGAGGTAGGGTCTCACTCTAGCTTAGGCTGACCTGGAATTCACTATGTAGTCTCAGGGTGAACTAGAACTCACTGTTCTACCTGAACTACCTTTGCCTCCCGAATGCTGGGATTAAAGGTGTGTGCCACCATGCCAAGCTATGAGTCATTTCTTCCCATAAGTGTTGTTAGTGATTGTCCCCATTCCTCAGGAAAACTTTCTTGTGAAGATCACAAAGTATAAAACAAACCACTTAAGGGATACTTTGTCTTATTACAAAGGATTTTATTCATGTTTCCAGTAAATGATTTCTTTTTTTCTTTTCAGGTCTATACCATTTGCTCAAGGCAAGACTGGGACAATTGTTTGGTTTTGTAGTAAAACTCCTTAAAGGTGTCCCATAAGTCTCCACAAGGGTCAACAGGCTGGCCTGTGATCCATTTTGCCTTAACCAGAGGGAGTTTGCCTACCTTCATTGCCACACCCTCATTCACCCCCAGAGCTGACATTTCCTGCACTTCTTCCCTAGGCTAGAACACAGCCAGACACCATCACCCTGTGGATCCTACTTTGCACTGAATTTACGATCTGAGTGTGGAGACGGGTTAAATGACTGAACATAAAATGATAAATAATTATGTTAAATGCTAGAGGAAAGCACAGCAGAGGGCCTAATTTAGATGGGTTTTCAGGGGAGAATTTAAGGGAGTTAATAATTAAAATGAAATAAAAAAATGAAAATGGGTCAAGGTAGAGAGAGTGGAGATATTTTAAACAGGCAACAACATACATGAAGGTCAAAATCCAAGAGGAAATCTCCTCTCTCCCAGCGCTTGAAGACAGGGATTTTCACTGAGGCTAAAAATGAGGAGAATGTTTGAAGAACAGGCTAAGTTTATCTAGATCATGCGGAGATGTTCCTGACTTTCTTTCAAAATGCATTCAGTTTCACCAGTCACTATGACACTCCTTGTGGTTGATTAAGGCAATATTCCAGAAAAAGTCCAAATCTATAAACCCTAACAAAATTTTCACCCTGTACAAAGGATGGTTTGAGCTAGTCATTAGACACAACACTTTCTAGCTTATATTATTTACTTATTTGTTCATTTATTTTTGGTGGTGTTAAGGATGGAACCCAAGGCCTTACAAATGCTGGGTAAGTCCTCTACCATTGAGCTGCATTTCCTGTCTCTCCTCACATTTTAGAGCAATGAGTTTCTATTACATTTATTGAAAAAAGTTCAACTTTCTTAGGGGGCACAGTGGTGCCTGTGATGTGGCCCTTTGGACTTAGCCTTTGTTTCTCATGCCTTTAGCATGCCATGTCACATGGACACAGCCCCAAGGAACTCAGGCTCCCTGAGAACTCACACTTGCCACATGCTGACAACTACAAGTTGTTCCCTCACTTGGTCCTGGCACTTTTGAGAGATCCCTTCAACTCTTGTGTAAACAGTAGGAAAAAGCAAAGCTAGCATCCATGGGGTAGCATGCAAACAATGACAGCGGGAACTTGGCAGATAAATGCATGTGCCTTTAACCTTTAAGGAAACACTTCTTGCAGGACTTCTGTGGGCTTCTCAGCGAGTCCTCATAGCATGGAGTCCTCCCAGCAGTGATTTTACATCTTGTGACTAACCCTGCACCACAATCTCTGCTTTGGGACACAGGGATCTATTCTGTTTGCTTCCCATTTAGGGCCTTTTCCTCTTCTCTATGGCTCTGCACAGCAGATGCCATTTCATCCTTAAGTTGCAACCCTGATGTTTGCTCCTGAGAAGGGCCTTTTCAGGAATTGGCCCTGACTTCTTGTTCTTCATTATATGACTCTTAGGGTGTTTATTGCCAACTGGTCACTTCTGAAATATTCCTATCCTTTCATTAATTTATTTGGTTACTTATTTACCTGTGTTCTTCCTAGAATCTTATACTCTGTGCTCTAAGGACTTAGAACAATGGCAGTGTGTGATCAATAACTCAATTAATACAGCTTACAGGAATGAACAAATGAAATTTGATGTGTTTAAAGATGAAAAATAAAATGCATTTTTCTTTTTTCATATTTATTTATTTGTAAGCACAGAGAGAAAGACAGAGGGGACACACACACACACACACACACACACACACACACACACACACGTGCGCGCGCACGCATGTGCAGACAAAATGACAGGGCTAGCCATTGCAAATGAATTCCAGATGCATGTGCCACCTTGTGCATCTAGTTTTATGTGGGTACTGGGGAATCAAATGTGGGTCTTCAGGCTTTGCAAACAAATGCTTTAATCGCTGCTGAGCTTTCTATCTAACCCCTAGAATATTTTCTTTAAAGAGCATATATGTGAAATACTTTTCTAAAGTGAATCAAGTGCTTCAGACATTAACATGAAGTTTCCATCATGAAAAAAATGGACAAAGATATTCTAATTAGAGCTTTCTTTGACTCATTGCTTTCCATTTTTTTCAGTTTTACTAAAAACTTCTAGTCAGATAGATATTAAATTTTCAAGTGTGTGTGTATGTGTATATGTGTGTATGTGTGTGTGTGTGTGCGTGTATATGTGTGTATGTGTATATGTGTATGTATGTGTGTGTGTGTGCATGTGTGTGTGTACTGTGAAGGAACCTTCTGGGTACTGTTGTATATCTTGATCTGGGTTTAGAGTTGTAAAATATCACAGAATGTAGGTGGGTTTGATGTGATTTACTGTATATGTTACCCTTAGCCTTAAATATGTATTTTAAAACATTGACCTAGTTTGTATCTTACTAATTAAAATTGTCAATCATTTTTTAAATGTAAAGAATATGAAGGCTTCTTTTTATGTCAAATTTATATTTTATGATAACCTATCAAATTCTCATTTTTGAAATCTTGAGTAAGAAATGCCTCGAATATATGTTTGTACTTGACTTATAAAATAATCCTTATTAACATAATGAAAAAATGAATTTACACTATGTAACTTCTTGGAGAGATAGTTTTCCTATATATATGTATTTTTAAAATAGTATTTTTGTTAGTGAATTTACATATTAATTTGAAATAATTTATCACCTGTCATGGAAATGCTGTATCTTTTAAAAATATTTTATTTACTTATTTATATGAGAAAGAGAGAGAGAAAGGGAGAGAGAGAAAATTGGCATACTAGGGCCTCTAGCCATTGTAAATGAACTGCAGATGTATGTGTCACCTTATGCATCTGGTTTATGTGGGTACTGGGGAATTGAACCTGGTCCTTAAGCTTCAAAGGCAAGCACCTTAACTGCTAAGCCATCTTTCTAGCCTGGAAATGCTATATCTTAAGATCTTTTGGTATTATTTCTGTGAAGAAATACCCTGCATATGCATAGTACTTCCAGTTTTATTAAATTTCTGTTCTATTTGAGTACCATAATAAATTACACAGCTAAGTTAGCACCAATTTAAGTGCTGTTTCTAAACAGCAATCTAATATCCTTTCATATATTTTCTTAAAAATTTTACTTGTTTACTTATGTATCTGAAAGACCAAGAGATAGAAAGAGGGAGAGGGAGGGAAGGAGAGAGAGAGAGAATGGGCACACCAAAGCCTCTGGCCACTGCAAATGAACTCCAGACATGTGTGCTACCTTGTACATCTGGTTTTATGTATTTACTGGGGTACTGAATCTGTGTTATTTGCCTTTGTTGGGCAAGTGCTTTAACTACTAAGCCATCTTTCTGGCACTTCTATAATACCTTAATTAGGAATTATATGTTTTATAAATAGTAATTATGCTTTTTTCATTGTAGTCCAGTGATAATGCTCTTATTCCAGGAGACAATGAAAATCTAGGTTCTCAATTTCTGGTCAAGTCAGCTGCTGGTTTTGTGGTATGGGTTGGAAGTTGGCTGTTCTTCAGTCTTGGAATGGGTACCTCTTACCTCAGAGTTGTCCCCATGCAAACCTATCCTCCATGTTCAACTCTTCTTAGGGCGAGAAGCAAACATTGCTCTCATAGTCTAAGGACCACTTCAGTGCCAGCTTCTTAGTGGTACCCTTGTCTAGAGTAGCTTCTCTCTCTTTTTCTTTGTTCTTTTTTTTTTTTTGGACACATTGGTGCTTTTTACATATCAATCCAGATGTTCAATAACTATGAGATCCAGGGCCTGGAATGTATCAAAGGTAGAGCACTTGCTATTATATAGACATTCTGGATTTTATCCCTAGTACTGAAAAACAAAAAGCAGTCTTTTTTGTTTTTTTTCGAGGTAGGGTCTCACTCTAGCCCAGGCTGACCTGGAATTCACTATATAGTCCCAGGGTAGCCTTGAACTCACAGAAATCCTCCTACCTCTGCCTCCCAAGTGCTGGGATTAAAGGCATGTGCCACCACGCCCATCTCTAAAAAGCAGTCTTGAATCCTGACACAGGTAAGGTGAAGGCTAGCCTTTAGGATAGGAAGACTCACAAAATCTTGTTAAGATTTCAGGGTGATAGCAGGTCTTAAAATAGGTTCTGTATCAGAATTTCTATAGGAAATTGCCAGTGGCACAGGCTACTGAAAGCACACGTTCAGAAACTGGGCATATATGTTTAATCATGTTCCCAGTTGACCCATGATAGGCTAGGTTCAACCCATTCATGCTATTTCCAGTGGAAACTGACTCCACTTTGCACTGAAAAGAACTTTCTATTGACCTATGATCCTTCAACTCTTAGATATGAACATTGAGCATAGTAGTTGCCTTGGGGGAAATAGTCTTTCACTTTGAGTGGTGTATAATGTCACACAAATATTTGTTGAATTGGTCTGGGGAGATTGCTTAGTGGTTAATGGTACTTGCTTGCAAAGCCTGTTGACCTGGCTTTGATTCCCTAGTATCCACATAAAGTGGTGCATGTGTCTGGAATTCATTTGCATCCACAAGAAGCCTAGCATGTCCATTCTCATTCTCTCTCTCTCTCTCTCTCATGCACGATAGTCTTTGAACTATTCAAATTCACTGCTTTTCTGGCTGGGCATGTGTGGTATAAATTCAAGACCTATATAATAATATATATAATTAATAGTTGACATATGAGATTTCTGGTGTCTAAAGTAAAGAGAGAAACTTGGTTTTGAACATTTCTTGTCACACACTGATTTAACAGTGCCCAGATATTATGTAAAGTTAATATTGAACAAAAAAAAGCAGATGATATATACTGGATGGAATCATGTTATCAGGATTATCTTAAACCTGTTTTATTTCAAAGTAGGGCATTAAAATTAAGGAGACCTGAATTTTCTAAGTACATTTATAGGATTAAAACTGATATATTTTAAGGTTACATTTTAAGAAATACATCTGCCAAACAAGATTAATTCTCATTTTTCTATGTGAGTTTGCAATTCAGAGTGCCATGGTCTTTGCAGACTGTAGTGGTTCCTTTCTCATTCTGTGATCAAATATTGGACAGGAAGCAACTTGATGAGGCTTGAATTCTTAGAAGGGGTGCAGTACACCATTGCTGCGAAGGCAGGGAAGCAGGACCAGGACTAGGAGGTAGCCCACTCACATTACATTCATAGTCAGGAAATAGGTCATACAGGGAGCGTGTCAAACTAAAACCCTCAAGGCCCGTCTCCAGTGACTTACTTCCACCACTGAGGCCCAAACAGCATCACCAACCTGGGACCAAGTAACCCTGCACGTGTGTCTATGGAGGGCACCTCACCTTCAAATCATAACCCAGACTAAGCAAAAAGAGAAAAACTATTGAACATGTTTGATTTTACTACCAAAGAAAAATATACAAGATCACTTTAAGTGTCTGGAAGATTCCAGGAAGAGGCAATGGTAGACCAGTTTCAACATTACATATTTTCAATGATCAACTCTTTAGGGAATTTGGAAATAAAACGATAATAAGATGATGAGACACTAACACGGTTGGCTTCTGCTTTAGATTTTTTTTTAAAGCTTATTCTCTTTATTGATGTCATAGAGCACTTCAATCTAGATACTGGTCCTTTACTCTGAGTGCTGCTTTAACAGTGCCTATCCAGTTTTGGGAGATGTCTATAAATTATGAAAGATTGAAAGTGCTCCCAAAAGTCTTAAGTGAAAAGCTGTAATATTGAGGGTTGACACTTTTCAAAAGTGCAAAGAATGCCCTTGAAAGAGTCTCAGGGTGTTGAACATTTTCCTGGAGTGAAAGTGTACCTTGGAGAATCCAATGTGCATAGACGGGGAAGCAACTTTTATACTTGGCACACAATGTTGTTTTCTTACTTTTTGCTAATGGAATTTAATTAAGTGATTAATTGTTCTTATTCTCCTTCAAAGCAGACATTGGCAGGGCAGGTAGGTCAGAGCACTGCCTGGCTCATTTATTATAATAAAATGCAAATGGCTAACCAAGAAACAAGCTGTCATAACAAGGCCCACTGGAGAGGCGGCATCTGCAGTGTGTTAGTAGTGTGGGTTCAGATATGTCAATATGCAACTTTCCTTCTAAGTAAAGTTTCACATGAAATTATACTGAGAGAGAAATGAAATGTGACTTTTCTGGCTTTTACAATTGAACAATGGAGTTGATCACAGATCTGATGACATATTCTATTTAAAATTTAGAGGACATCTCTTCCCACAGCCTCAATGATTTCATCTCCTATCAATTGTTAAGTCACTCACAAGCACACTAAGATACTGCTGTATAAATTGCATCCTTCATAGTATTACTTCTTGTATGATATAAGAGAAAATACAGCATATTACTGAATCAGTATTTTATATTTTAGGAGAAAAGATATCATTTAACACCTGCTTTATTTTCGACATGCTGCAACAGAAGACTATGACACCACAGCCATTCAGTAGCAGAAGAGAGCAGCAAATAAATCCTTCATGAATAAAAGCCGTCACTTCAGGACACCACTAGTTAACCCGACTAGTTAAAGCTGTTCTTATCATCCCATCAATTCACATAGTCTTTGGATGATTTTAAGATAAATGTTGCATTTTATCTACTCTGATCTCTAAGCTCTTCTGCTCCCAGGATACATGGACTCTTCCAATAAGACACATCTACTGACACCTGAACAGCTTCCCTCTTCCTGTCCTGGCACACTGTGACATCATCTTCTACTAACCTACACCAAGTAGTTAATGCTGAGCTCTGCTCAGTTCCTAGACCTGCACATCTTTGCTGGTGGTGGTGGTGGGGGGGGGGGGGGCAAGGAGTATATTTTCCCTCTAAGCTTTTCTTTGTTTCCTTCCCTAAAATCTTTTATTTATTTCTACAGACAAATCTTACTGTTTACAAATGATATTGTTAATTTTTCTAAGATGCCTTTCAGGAACTTGACAGATTTTTACATGAACTTGAGCTAATGGTTCCTTCTTTGATCCCAAAGAACTTTGTTATTTTATTTTTAGGGTTTTCCACACATTATTGGCCTATGGTCTGTGTCTGTCTGTTTATCAGACTTCAAAGACAAAAGACTGGTAGGCTGAAACACCAGTCTTCAATTATTTCTTAAATTGTTTTCACAATTTTTATCACTCCAGCTATTCATGCATGCTTGTGAGTTCTAACTTATGTATCCATTATGTATCCATTCTGGATATTTCCCCTGAGCTCCAAGGTTTATGACCACTGTATCTTTTATTTTTTTTCAGTTTTTCGAGGTAGGGTCTCACTTTGGTCCAGGCTGACCTGGAATTAACTCTGTCATCTCAGGGTGGCCTTGAACTCATGGCAATCCTCCTACCTCTGCCTCCTGAGTGCTGGGATTAAAGGCGTGTGCCACCATGCCCGGCTATGACCACTGTATCTTTTAAGCAGTTCTTTCTTTGTATATATTCAGGACATATAAATCATTTGTTTCTAGGTCAGGATGTTTTCAGTTTTCTCCAATGTCAAATAATAATTTCATATACCTACTTTTTATATACTTAAACCACACATTTATTTGCTTACTTCTCTTTCCCTCTCAAAGCACAAAGTTGTTTTAAAATCATTTGTCTTTTTACTTTCTAAATTTATTTATTTGTGAACACAGAGAGGGACAGAGAGATAATCATCCCACAAGGATCTCTTTCCTCTGAAAATTCTAGCATCATGGGCCACTTTGTGTAACTGGCTTTACATGGAATTGAATACTGGCCAACAGGATTTACAAGCAAGCTCTTTGAATGGCTGAGCAACTCCATGTCCCACTTATATTTTAAATAAAAATTTTGTTTATTTTTTATTTATTTGATAGTGACAGAGAGAAAAAGAGGCAGATAGAGATAGATAGATAGATAGATAGATAGATAGATAGATAGATATAGATAGATAGATAGAGACAGGGAATGGTTGTGCCAGGGCCTCCAGCCACTGTAAACAAACTCCAGATGCATGCACCACCTTGTGCATCTGGCTTATGTGGGTCCTGGGGAATTGAGCCAAGCTTGAACCAGGGTCCTTAGGCTTCACAGGCAAGCCCTTAACAGCTAAGCCATGTCTCCACCCCCCTACTTATCTTTTAATAGTTTATAATATTTTAATATTTTTAGAAAAAATTTAGGTTCATAAGAAATGGAGTGGAAAGTGAAGTCTCCATATAGCTCTTGTCTTTAGCCTCTTGATGTCCCTCGCTATCAATGTTATACTGTGGTTTATTTGTTATAGCTGATGAATTTACCTTGATGCACTGTCTCCCACAGTTCATACCCTACCTTAGACTTTACTCTTGCTGCTATACATTTTATGAGCTTTGAAAAATGTATAATAATGTATGCCCACTTTATGATACCATTCAGAATATTTTTCTCTGCCCTGAAAATTTCTCATGCACTGACTGTTCATAGATCTCGACCCCTTACCTCAGGCAATGACTGTTCTTTTTTAAATTTATTTTTTATTTAAAAATATTTTTGTTTATTTATTTGCAAGGAGAGAGAGAGAGAGAGAGAGAGAGAGAGAGAGAGAGAGAGAGAGAATATGAATATGGATGAGCATAACAGGGCCTCTAGCTGTGGCAAATGAACTCCAAATGCATGTGTCACTTTGTGCAGCTGGCTTTACGTGGCACTGGGGAATCAAAACCAGGTCATTAGGCTTTGAAGGCAAGCACTTTAAACACTTAGCAATCTCTCCAGCTCCAACAACTGATCTTCTAATTTTTACTTAGTTTCACCCTTCTCAGAATGTTGCCCAGTTGAGATTACAGTATGTAACAGCAAAAGATGGCCTCTTTCACTTCACAATATCCATTTAAGTTTCTTCCATAGCTTGGTAGTTCATTATTTTGGTGAGTATGCATGTGTATGGTGTGTGTATGTGGTGAGTGCATTTTTATGATACTCAAACAAACTAGTCAGGTTAGGTAGTGATGGTTCTTAATGTATCACATGGAAGAATATGGGGCATTCAGTTCAAATGAATGGATTCACTAGCAGGCTGCTCTCTATTCCCAATAATAATTACTTTATAAAAGGTAAATAAAAATCAAGCACAAGCAGCCATGACCTACCTAAAAGGTTAAGCTGAATATAGTTAAAATGAAAATAAAAATACAGATTATCACATTCGTTGAGTGGCACTGATTTTCACAAAGTGGACAGTTCCAGAATGATTAATTGATAATTAAATTCCAGAGAAGTGCTTTTAACCTTTAAACAGGAAGATAATGGAATGGTCTGGCCAGACCCACACTATCTGTTAATGCATTTACCTTGTCCTGCTCCTAAGAATCAGCAACATCAGTGGCTAGCTTGATTTCTAAGCACCTTCATAACACATGCTGAGTAACTGGAAAAGACATCCACAGGTAGACCCTGAGAGCAGCGAGAGTACAGAGCAGGGCAGGGCCCCAGAGCCCTACTCTTCACATTCCCACTAACTCCAAGCTCATGGCTTGAGATATGAACTACTTCCAGACATGAATCTGCTTTGTTTTTGCTTTATCATAGCTCCTTCCATAACTCACGCTTCTGCCTGCATGCAGAACACTTGGTCTCTTTTCCAGATTCTAGGGGCAATTTCCATTCATGCTGTGGGATTAAGTCATGTCACCCCTTCTGGGGTGCACTCCCTGAACCCATCCTCTGGATTCTTCAACATGCAGGGCACTCTTGCCATTGTGCAGCACTGACTCACAAACTTGATATAGAAGTGCTTAGTGCTTAGCAGTGTTTGCCTCACAGCAGGCATTTGATACGTGCTTGCTGAATAAATAAGAGGGAATGTTCAATGGCTTGTTCATTATGGCTGAAACATCACAGGATCACTTTTCAGAAATAGAGAGAAAACACCGGCTTGTTTACCTTTTGTCAGTTGAGATTTCCTTTTCTTTTCTTTGTTTTGTTCCTTAGTTCAGTAATGAGATAATAATAATTAGATATGACTGCATAGGCTTCTTGCTTTGCACTACTCTATGAAAGAAAAGTTGTTTAGATTTTCTCACTTGTCTAGTATGGCTATTTAAAGCATAATGTTTTTAATGACATTGAGCAGCCTGAAGAGGTTACTTACATGTTTATTTTTTCTCAGCACAGAATAGCAATGAAATTCAATAACAAATGCATTAGTAGATGCACATGGTTGTATATTAAAATATCTACAATTTTCAGTGGTGCCCTATTGTGAAATGCCCTTTCATTATAATAAACCTTATTATCTACCAGAAAATGAGTCCAATGTTAGAGGAGGTTGGATAAGAGAAATGAAATTATATCTAATTTCTCTCAGTAGCAAACGAGAAAGCTTTGCTTCTTACACATCCCACAACTTTCCCATATGCTCAGCAGTCAAGTGCATCTTCATGACCGAGGTGTATAACGTACCAGAGAGCACAGACGTCCCAAGCCATCCATTTATCTCCCACTGGTAGAGCTGAACTCAGGTGTAGAGAAGAGTTAACATGTGCTTCCCAGTTTACATAAAGACACATGAATAGAAAATGGAAGATTTGTTGGTTTGAGCTGCAAGAATAAATTCTATGCTACAAAGACACAGGGGTGACTGTCAGAAAGGTAGGCTGAGACTGAAGGAAAATAATAGCCAAACAGACTTCAGTATCTTCACATATGGGTAGTGATTCCCTTCATAAATTAAGTCATAAGTACTTTTACCAGAATAAACAAAATAGAACACCCATATTCAGATCGGAAATAAAACTAAGCATTGTTTCAGAATGTTACCTGAAAAGCTCAGTCTGCAACAAAAATTATTACAAAAATCTACCCAAAGAAACAAGGAAGTATGGTGCATATTTAGGGGACAAAAGCAGTGAATTAAAATCACTCAAATATTCTCAGGTTTCGGATTTGACATTTGAAGAGTTAAAAATGCTATTATAAACACATTCAAATAACAAAGAAAGTATGCTTAAAAGAAACATATAATAAAAATGATTTGGTAAATTTAGCTAGAGAGATGGCTAGAGAGTGGTTGAGGTGTTTGTCTGCAAAGCTAAAGGATCCTGGCTTGACTCTCTAGGACCCATGTAAGCCAGATGCACAAGAGGGTGTGTGCATCTGGAGTTTGTTTGCATGGCTGCAGGCCCTGGCATGCCAATTCTCTATCTCTCTGCCTCTTTCTCTCAATAAATGAATAAAATACTAAAAAAATAGTTTGGTAAATTGAAAAGTCTCAGCAAAGAGATTCAATTTACTCTTAAAAATAGAGAGCCAAGCTGGGCGTGGTGGTGCATGCCTTTAATTCCAGCACTTGGGAGGCAGTAGGAGGATTGCTGTGAATTTGAGGCCACCCTAACACTACATAGTTAATTCCAAGTCAGCCTGGACCAGAGTGAGACCCTACCTCAAAACACCAAATAACCCCCATGATAAATAAATAAGATAAAAAGAGAAAATCGAGAGAGAGAGAGAGAGAGAGAGAGAGAGCATCAGATGAAAATTCTGAAGTCAAAAAGTTTAAAAAATTGAAATAAAAAATTCAAGAAGGACCCAACATAACATATGGGACCTCCTTTAACTTCAGCTTTTCTCACTCTTGGTTGGGAATCTGTTTTATTTTACAGATGGCAGAGAAAATGGAGGAGAAGCAAGATCCACTGATAAGAAGGTAGGAGGCTGCCCATGACTAGACATGCCACCTATATCACATCTGTCAGAGCCCAGGAGAAATTTCAGAGGAAGCTATGACATGAATACTGCTCTTCCTGCTTGCTAGCCTGAGAACCAGCTCCAGGATGATGGTGAAAGACTTGGTGATCAATCAAAACCCATAAAAGCAGAAATCTAGAGGCTACAGGGAATTCAACACTAAATTAGCCTGCCAACAGCCCTGCCATAGCTCAGGGAGTACTGCAGAAGAGGGGCAGAAAGACTGTAAGAGCCATGGAGTAGGCAGAAGTACCCTGAGGTGCAATCCTCCAGCTATTCTACAGGGACTAAGGCCTTCATGACTCACAGTGGATACCATGACACCACAGGGGAGGACACCCAGGGTGGTTAAAAATCAACTCAGTGGTTGGAGGGATCTCTTAGTGGTTAAGGTGCTTGCTTGTGAAGCCTAAGGACCCAGCTTTGATTCATCAGTATCCATATAATCCAGATGCACAACATGGTGCATGTGTGTGGAGTTTGTTTGCAGTGGATGGAGGTCCTGGCATGCCCATTCTCTCTCTTTCTCCCCCCTCTCAAATAAGTCAATAAACAAGAAAGAAAAAATGCAGGAATTTAAATGATATACTAAGTAATATTTATTTTTCATAAAAGACAGTACAGATGGGTCTAAAGCAGTAATTTATATGTAGAAAGGGAAGGAAGCAAGAAGAGTATATGGATAAAGATGCATGAAGTAGGGGAGAATGCATTAGATGTTTGAGGAGAAAATAGTATGAAAAGCCACCTAGGAGAAGGGGAGAGGGAAGGCACTCAGAAATGTGGTACAATTTTTGGAAGATGCATTAAAGGTCATTTGTGTTGGTTACTATAAACTTAAAGCTCACCCAAGTTTGATGGTCATACATGTTTCTCTAGCCAAGTTCACCAGGGGAGAGAAGAGAAAGGCAGGGGACCCAAGGCTCTGTGAAGTCAGTGAGTATAGTGTTTGAGGATGCAATCTATTCTGTATACAGAATGAGTATGGCCCCAAGTATAGTTAAGAAAAGATCAACTCATCTTAAAATATGTGAGAAGTCATTAACTGTGTTGGGGATCTAGAGAACTGGAACCATGACAGAAGTCATGATAAGCATGCAGTAGGAAATTTGTGAGAAATACATCAATGAGGGAATACAGACTCAAAGACACATAAACTATCTTTGCTGATTTTGTTTGATCTAACAATAGTGGCAGGAGTTAGGAGAGAAGATGAGGCAGCAGTCTGCTACAGCCAACAGCAGACCAAACTTAATGGAGACACCACAGTGAGTGTAACCTCCACCTTTCCCCAGCCTGACTCCATCTGGCTCACACATTGAAAGCCTTACCAGTCTACCACTGTGCTTCTTATCTCTGATTACAGCTATGTCCATTCTCAATGGACACAATTTGGTTCTAGAAGATTTTCATGACTCTAATGGAAATACTGTATTTAGTGAGCCCTTACTTTTCACTTCACACTGGCCTGACCTTTAACAACCATTTATCTTTTGCTTTCATAGATTTTTTTCCTAGGGTGGGTATTTCATACAAATAGAATACACTGTATGGTCTGTTGCACCTGTACTGGTATTTTTGTGTCACTTATGTACCAGTATTGCATACTAGTTCATGTAAAAGGCCTTTAAAATAAAAGATCATTTTAGGGAAGATGTATCCAAAGGAATAAGAGGATTCTAAAAGTAAGTTTTAACAGATAGATTCAAATGCTATTGCTTTTCAGAAGAATAGAGAAAGAAAACATGGTGCTTATACACAAAGGAATTTTATTAAGGCATAAAGAAGGATAAAGTCATGGAATTTGCAGGAAAATGGAAAGAAACAGAGTATATCGTGTTAATTGAAATGAGCCCAGAGGTAATCCTGTTCCACTCCTGTCCCTCTTTGTCTAACTGCACTCCATTGGTATTTTTCTCATCTGCATCCATGTTGGGGGCATGTTGAGTCCACTTTCTCTGATTTTAGTAAAGGCATTTGCTAAATTTCTGAAGTTTATTTGCCTATTTTCATAGCTTTTATAAATTATATGTGTCATCTCCAAGTACAAAGTATCTGTCAAGTTCCCTAAGGGTGCAATGATGCTATCAATCTCAAATTTGTTAAAAAGGCTCGAAAGACATTACATGTTAGAGAGATTTCACACAAACAAAATTATATCCAATTTTCCCTCTTAAGAGGCATAATGACTTTATAAAGCTATAAAATGCCATACACACACCATCACACTTTGGATTCAAATGGTGGCCTATATTAGTTTTATTTTGTGGCAGAAATGACAACTTCTGAGCTAGGGGTTACCACATCATACCTGCAATCTCAGCATCTCATATGGCAGAGTAGGGGGCATGAAGGCAGGAGGAATGCAGTGAATTTGAGGCCAACCTGGGCTACAAGTTGAGTTCTGCAATAGCCAGGGCTCCAGAGAGAGACCCTGTCTCAAAATAACAAAAACAAAACAAGATTAGGAGGCTGAGGATATGGCTCAGGGGTTAAAGGTGCTTGTTCCACAGCCTGCTGTCTGAAGTGGAGATCCCTAGCACTCACATAAAACTGGGTGCAAAATGGCACATGATTCAGTTGCAGGACATGGAAAAATCAAGCTGGAACTGATGTGGAAGCTGCCTGGCTCAATGCCATTGTGCTAGAAAGTCCTATGAAAATTGTTGGAGTAGATAAGTCAACAACAGTTTAAACCAGCAGTGCATACTGCAAGATCATGGCTAAACCACGAGGCAAGATGTACCCACTGACACAATAATGGAATGACTGTTATGGAGGTAACAAAGTGCTCTTTTCTTAGATTTGAGACCAGCTGCATGGGAAGGAATGCACACCTGGCACTAAAAATATCATCAAAAGCCTGAGACTGGGGAGATCCTAAGCCCTAGAGAGGGAAACTGATAGTATTGTTTGACTAAATGAATATGCTATGTCCATCAAATTGCCCTCTAAATACTTATATTGATGTCCATAGATTAGTACTGCTCACTTTTGGTCAGAGGTACTTCTTTTCACAGAGGCAGTTATGACTATAGAGACTCAAAACTCCTCATAATGCTGAGAAGTGACAGTTATGTGCCCAACACTAAATGAGACATCTCTATCACATTCACCAAGGCTCAGGAAACATTGCAGAAGATGTGTAGAAAACATGTAAGAGCCAGAGAGTAAGGAAGAATGCTCTGAAGTGTCCTCTTGTGAACATGAAGTGGCTTTTGCATGAGTGACTTCATTGCTGGCTTTCATGACCTATTGTTACTTGTTATTGGGTCTGCTACATGTTGTCATGGATGATTAGGGAAGGTGAAAATAAAAAGATATCAAAGCAGGACTTACACTTAAGATGGCTGCATAGGAGTCACACCAAACCCACCTAGTGTGGGATTTAAGCAAAACCACAGAAAAATATACTTTTCTTTTGAAAATTCAAGGTGTATAGGCTTTTATCAATCACAGTGGAGAAGCAGGAGAGACCAAGTTCTACTAGAAAGGAGGAAACCAGCCAGAATACTGCAGAGGCACTTGTGGCCCACGTGGATTTATGCATCCACCCAGCCAGGCACCCTGCTACAGCAGCAAAGATGAAACAAGGAGATTTTCTAACCTCATCAAACCAGAAGGGAAGACAGTGAAGGTCAGTTAAGCAGCTGCTGAAAGGGATACAGGTGGGACCAACTGAGCAGTTCTAGTACAGCTTCAAGCTTCATACAGTCTCTCATCCCCCAACCATCAGAACCACGAACCTCCAGAGATCACATTCAGGACCTGGTAGCAGAACATTCAGTACAACTGATTAGAACTCCAGGTCCACAGCATAACATGGAGGTAGGCACTCAGTATTGATGAGATTGGAAGCCACCTCAAAAGGTAACAAGGCCAACTGGCAAAATAGCAGGTACATAGGTCTGCACTAGAAGTGCTAATCTCTCTTTCTACAGAACATTTCATCCAAACACTGTAGAATAAGCATTTTTCTCAGCATGTGGAACATCTCCAAAATAGACCATATATTATGACACAAAGCAAATCTTAACAAATACAGGAAAACTGAAATAATCCCTTGTACTTTGTCTGACCACAATAGGATTAAACTACAAATCAGAAACAGGAAAAACTACAGAGCATACAGAAATTCACTATTGAATGATGAAAAAAATGATTGAAAAAATAAGAAAGGAAATCAATAAATTCATAGAATTAAGTGATAATGAGAATACAACATATCAAAACCTTTGGGACACAATGAAGGCAGTCCTAAGAGGGAAATTTATAGCTCTAAGTGCCCATATTAAGAAATTAGAGCCAGGCATAGTGGTACACACCTTTAATCCCAGAACTTGGGAGGCAGAGGTAGGAGGATCTCTGTGAGTTTGAGGCTACCCTGTGAATATGGAGTGAATTCCAGGTCAGCCAGGGCTAGAGTGAGACCCTACCTTGAAAACAAAACAAACAAACAAAAAACCCCAAACAGAAAGAAATTAGACAGTTCATGCATCAATAATTTAATGCTTCACTTTAAGGCCTTGGAAATAGAAGAACAAGGCAAAACAAAAATCAGTATATGGGAGATAATAATAAAGATTAGGACAGAAATTAATGAAATAGAAACAAAAAAATCCAAAGAATCAATGAAATAAAGAGTTGGTTCTTTGAAAGGATAAACAATATTGGTAAACCCTTAGCAAATGTGACCAGAAGAAAGAGAGAAGAGACAATAATTAATAAGATTAGAGATGACAAAGGCACCATTACAACAGACACCAAAGAAATTCAGAAAATCACAAAGACATACTTTAAGAATATATATGCCTCTAAGTTTGAAAATCTGAAAGATGTTGGGAGCTATGAACCAAATCTCAGCCAAGTTAACAGAAACTGCCACATAGCAAGTTAAGTTTCTACTTCCTTACCTAATATTCAACTACCAGAAACAATGGAATTGTACACCTGGCTAAACACTCCCCCATCCTGCCGGTAGCTGATGAAGAAACAAAGTCATTGCAGTTTAACCAGTAACTCTGTGATCTTTGCCCTAACCATGTCCCCTTCCCCCTACAACCCTTTATAAACCTACGTAGAAAAAATAAACTCTCGAGGACTTGACAAACACCTAGCATAGTCTCCTTCTCGTGTCTGTTTGCCTTTTCTCACTCAGGTTAGCTTCCCCTCGGGTCCTTGTTCAACTCCCCACTGGCCAGGTCAGAAAGAAATGAATGATTTCCTTGATTCATATGACTTACCAAAATTAAATCAAGATGAGATAAACCATTTAGATAGACCTATAACAAGTATGGAGATCCAGGCAGTTATAAAAAGTCTTCCAACTAAAAGTAGTCCAGGCCCAAATGGGTTCATTGGTGAATTTTACCAGACCTTCATGGAAGAACTAACACCACTGCTTCTCAAAAATTTTCATAAAATAGAAAGGGAAGGAATTCTACCAAACTCCATGTACAAAGACCACATCACCCTGATACTAATACCAGGCAAAGACAGAACAAAAAAAAGAAAGAAAATTACAGACCAATCTCCCTCATGAACATTGATGCAAAATTATTAAGAAAATATTGGCAAACAGAATACAAAAATATATCAGAAAGATTATTCACCCTGACCAAGTAGGCTTTATCCCAGAGATGCAGGGATGTTTTAATATATGCAACTTGATAAATGTAATACACTATATAAATGGATTGATGGACAAAAATCACATGATCATCTCAGTAGATACAGAAAAGGCATTTGACAAAATCCAACATCCCTTCATGGTGAAAGTTCTACAGGAACTGGGAATAGAAGGAATGTATCTCAACATAATATAAGCTATTTATGACAAACCTATAGCCAACATAATACTAAATGGCAGAAACTTGAAGCTTTTCCACTAAATTCAGGAACAAGTCAAGCATGTCCACTTTTATTTAATATAGCATTGGAAGTCCTAGATATAGCAATAAGACAAGAGACACTCATAAGAGGGATACAAATTGGAAAGGAGGAGATAAATTATCATTATTTGCAGTTGATATGATTCTATACATAAAGAACCCTAAAGTTTCTACCAGCAAACTGTTAGAGCTGATAAACACTTTTAACAATGTAGCACGATACAAAATAAACACACAGAAATCAGTAGCTTTTCTATATACTAACAACAAACATGTGGTGGATGAAATCAGGGAGTCTCTCCCATTCACAGTTGCCTCAATAAAAAAGTGCCTTGGAATAAACCTAACCAAGGAAGTGAAGGATCTCTACAATGAGAACTTTAAAACACTCAAGTGAGGGCTGGAGAGATGGCTTAGCGGTTATGGCATTTGCCTGCAAAGCTAAAGGATCCTGGTTCGATTCTCCAAGACCCACATAAGCCAGATGCACAAGGGAGAGCATGCATCTGGAGTTTGTTTGCAGTGGCTGGAGGCCCTGGCATGCCCATTATCTCCCTCTCTCCTTCCCCCCCCCTCTCTCTCTGCCTCTTTCTTTCTTTCAAATAAATAAATAAAATACTCAAGCAAGACATTGCAAAAGACAGTAGGAAATGGAAAGACATCCCATATTCTTGGATTGGAAGAATCAATATTGTGAAAATGTCAATCTTACCAAAGGTAATCTACAAATGTAATGCAATCCCCGTTAAAATGCCAAAGACATTCTTCCCAGAAATAGAAGAAACAATCCTAAAATTCATTTGGAAACATAAAAAACCTCGAATAGCCAAAACAATTTTGAGCAACAAAATTAAAGCTGGTGGTATCACCGTACCCAATTTTAAGCTATATCACAAAGCCATACTAACAAAAGCAGCATGGTACTGGCACAAAGATAGACACATAGATCAATGTAACACAATACAGGATCCAGATATTTATCCAGGCAACTACAGCCATCTGATTTTTGCCAAAAATGACAAAAAGTTCATGGGAGAGAAGGTACTTTCAACATAGTGGTTACTTTGGAACTGTGATGGCATTTTAGATGGTTTTGAATCGCAATCAACTAGTTTAACATTTCATCTAAGTCTATTTTATGTGTATACTGTTTTTCTAAAATAAGAAAATGAAATAGTTTTTTTTTTTTACATTTTTGAGAGAGAGAGAGAGAGAGAGAGAGAGAGAGAGAGAGAGAGAGAGAGAATTGGAGTGCCAGGAACTCAATCATTGCAATTGTACTCCAGATGCTTGCACCCCCTAGTGGGCACATGTGACCTTGTGCTTGCCTAACCTTTGTGAGTTAGAACGTGGCTCTTCAGGCTTTACAGGCAATTGCTTTAACAGCTAAGCCATCTCTCCAGCCCCAGGTAAAATATTTAGATGTTAAAAATTTTTGAATCTTTCTTGCTATTATTTTCTACGTTTGCCTGACTTATTGGCTTGAAATTATAAGAACATTATTAAAGATTGAAGTTGTTCATTACTCAACATTAATAATTTGATGTGAAAAAGTAAAGATATTTCTCATTATGATGCAAGTTATCCAACTCTGTTTCCCAAACTGATATGCAACAGCATTGAGAGAATAGTGAAAATACATTTGATTTGAAATTGACTGCTCAGATTATGATGTTGCTTAGCAGAGCAAAAAACAAAACAAAACAAAACAAAACAAAATTCAAAATCTAGGTTGAAGTCATTAGTTCATTAAAACACCCCAATATTAACACATTGCACACATTTCAATGGACCCCCACTTTCCACACACTTGTCTCCCCAGCCCCACTAGCAGCTAATAAAAATCTGAGGCAGAGTTCCTGCTGTTTAGTTGTTTAAGAGTCAGAAATAATATATTGGATGTCACCAATGTCCCAGAGGCACACATTTCTGCAGCTCCAACATGACTGTAACTGATTTTCCAGGATAAATATCTGCTCTTATGCTCATTAAAACTGCTTTTAAAAGCAGGAAATTGGGTAAAAACAAACTAGTATGTGAACAGCTTGACATTGCCCAGCAGCCAAGAGTAGACGACAGGCTCTCTGTTTAGTACTCCCATGGGTATCAGCCTTGGCTTGGTTTGGCTCATTTTATTTCTATATCTATATATATGTGTATATATATTTTTGGTTTTTCCAGGTAGGGTCTCACTCTAGCCCAGGCTGACCTGGAATTCACTATGTAGTCCCAGGGTGGCCTCGAACTCACAGCAATCCTCCTACCTCTGCCTCCCAAGTGCTGGGATTAAAGGCGTGCGCCACCATGCTTGGCCTACACTCATTATTTATTGGATTCTTTGGATCATGGTAGGTAACCATTGAGCACTAAGACTAAAATTTCTCAAAATTTTGAATCATATGATCCTGGTTATTCCTTGCTAGATATTATCATTTATCCTCTGTTCTTCTAAGGATAAATTTTACCAAATTCAAAATTGTAGGTTAAATACTAATATTATTTTTCCTTTTGTAGAGCTTGGTTATTCATGGTGGTAATTGGAGGTACCAAGGGGTTTTACAACTCCAGATTTGGAAAGCTGACAAAAACACAGCACAAATACTAAGGGCTTGGCTAGGCTCTTTCCTGTGTTAGTTAAGTTTGATGAATACTTATTGAATAGCTACTATGTGCTGGGTATGTTCAAAAATAAAAAAAGTCATACACAAGATAGGTATAAACTAAGAGTTATTGTAAATACAACTATAAGAGATTTATTTTTATTTCTGCCTATTTTATTAATGCATATCTAAGAAGCTCTACATTAGATTTGTCTTGGGATTTTCAATGTTGTGGAGAGAAAGGGAGGAAGAGAGGGAGAGAGCAACTTCCCCATGCTTCTTTTTTTAAAATTTTTTTTGTTCATTTTTTAAAATTAATTTGAGAGTGACAGACACAGGGAGAAAGACAGATAGAGGGAGAGAGAGAGGATGGGCACGCCAAGGCTTCCAGCCACTGCAAACAAACTCCAGATGCGTGCGCCCCCTTGTGCATCTGGCTAACGTGGGACCTGGGGAACCGAGCCTCGAACCGGGGTCCTTAGGCTTCACAGGCAAGCGCTTAACCGCTAAGCCATCTCTTCAGCCCTGCCCCATGCTTCTTGATTCTTGCTGTCTTATACATGTATTTCAACAGCTTCCCAGAAAAGCATTCTTTTTGTCCTCAGTCTTTCCAAGCTTCCAGGATTTTTCATGACTAGTCTGATGACCTCATTTAGCACTCAATTTTCTAGACAAGGGCAATTCAGTAAAAATATAATGTGAGCCATATATCAAATTTTAAATGTTCTGGAAGTAATTTCATGAAAAATACAAGAAAATGGTAAAATAAATTTTAATAACATGTTTTATATAAACCAATATATCATGGTCATTTCAACATATAATAAATGTAATAAATCTTTTTAATGAGACATTTTCCTTTTAAAAAAGGTCAAGTGTAGCTGAATATGGTGGTTCATGCCTTTAATCCAGTACTTGGGAGGCTGAGGTAGGATGATTGAGTTTGAGACCAACTTGGCATACACAGTGAGTTCCAGGTCAGCCTGGGCTAGACTGATACCCTGCCTCAAAAATGAATAAGCAAAATAATAATAAAAAAAGCTAGGTTTGTATTTTAAATTTACATTATAGTTCAAGTCCAACTAGCAATGCTTTAAATGCTCAGCTGGTGCAAGAGGCCAGCAGCTACTGTGCAGGACAGCACAGGTTTAGTCTGCTAAGGTGCCTTATCAATGTGTGCGTTTGAGAAGTCTGAGAGTCTGTCAGATAGCATTTTAGTAGGTTGAACAGGAGAAAGTCACTTTTTTCCCCCATGCATTGTCAAGGAACCCCAAAAGCAACTGTAGGGGAGTAATAGAAGGTTCAGTTGTTTCAGCTCTATGTTCTTGCAAATACAGGGGAGATTTCATGTTTCTTTCTCTAGTCTGTGAGTTTGCCCCAGGGGCTTGACTGTAATGGCAGAAGGATGGCATGTGAGCCGTTGTATATGCATGCATACAAATACACATCTGTGTGTATGTGTGCTCATGTGTGTGATTCTCTCTTGCCCACCGGAGGAGGATGTCCCGTATCTTTCTCTGCTTTATTTATTTATTTTTTTATTTATTTGAGAGCGACAGACACAGAGAGAGAGACAGATAGAGGGAGAGAGAGAGAGAATGGGCGCGCCAGGGCCTCCAGCCTCTGCAAACGAACTCCAGACGCGTGCGCCCCCTTGTGCATCTGGCTAACGTGGGACCTGGGGAACCGAGCCTCGAACCGGGGTCCTTAGGCTTCACAGGCAAGTGCTTAACCGCTAAGCCATCTCTTCAGCCCTCTCTGCTTTATTATGTTACTTTATTTTTATTTTATTTTGAGACCAGGTTTCTCACTGAATGTGGAGCACTTTTTTTTGTGGCTAGATTTTGTGACCAGTGAGTGGCATCAATTCTTCTGTCTTGGTGCTAGGGTGCAAAGCATGTGTGGCCATGTCTAGTTTTTTTAATGTAGGTGCTGGGGATTGGACTCAGGTCCTTCATCTTGAAGAAGCACTCTTAACTTACTGAGCCATTTTGTTGGCCTCTCATACAAATCTTTATCAAGAAGTAATTTAGATACAGTAAAAATTATTAAACCTGCACATTTCAATTGTTTTAGTGTACTCATAGAGTTGTGCAAAATCACCATCATCTCTTCTCTCTCTCTGTGCATGTGTGTGTGTGTGTGTGTGTGTGTGTGTGTGTGATACTGTGCATCAAATACAGGGTCTTGCACATAGTAGACAAGAACTCCACTGAGGAGCTACACCTCCACCCCCTTCACCTAGCTTTAGAAGATTTTGATAACTGCACATAGATTTTCCATGCCCATTAGCACTTGCTACTTACTCTCTTGCTGTTCCCACTCTGAGGAAATGGTGAATCTGTTTTGTTATTCTATAGATTTGCCTGAGTAGACATATCCTATAAATGGAATGATACAACATGTGGCCAATTGTGACTGGCATCTTTTACTTAGCATTATGTCTTAAAGATTCAGTCATGTAGAAGAATAAATTCCTATATTAGTTATTCTTCTCATTACTGTGACAAAATACCTGATAAAAGCAGCTTAGCATAGGAAGAGTATGGTCCAGCCTGATGGGGAAGACATGGTGTCAGGAACGCAGGCAGCTGATCCCATTGCAGTCATAGTGTAGGAGAAAGAGGACAAGTAGTAGGGCAGGCTATGAAACTTCTAGTGACTTCCTCCCTTGGGTGAGTCTCCACCCCCTAAAGACACTACAGCCTTCTAAAACAGTGCTACCATCTGGGGACCAAGTGTTCAAACACATGAGCTCATGGGGCATATTTCACATTCAATCCATAATTAATCCTTTCTCTTCATTCCCAGGAAATCTCCTAGTGTCCACGTATTACATTTTGTTACCCATTCATGAAAGGTTGGTCCTTTGAGTCACTTTTGGCTATTATTTATAATGCTGCTCTGAATGCTCAGTTAGAAGTTTCTAGGGGCATGTGTATTTTATTTTCTGGTGAGTATCAGCTTAGTGGTGGGAAAGTGTTCTCTAGGGCGGCTGCATGGTTTGCATTCCCATCAGCAGCGTGTGAGGACTCGACTGTGTCCGCATCCTTGCCGTAATTCACTGTGGTCCATTGTTTTGATTGCACCTGTTTCAGTTGGTGTGAAGTGGTAGCCCACTGTAGTGTCTGTTTTGGTTTTCTTTTTATTTATTTATTTATTTGTTTGTTTATTTATTTAAGAGTCAGGGTGGGGAGGGAGAGAATGGGTGTGCCAAGGTCTCCAGCTACTGCAAACAAACATCAGATGCATGTATGACCTTGTGCATCTGGCTTATGTGGATCCTGGAGAATAGAACCTGGGTCCTTTGGCTTTACAGGCAAACGCCTTAACCAATAAGTCATCTCTCCAGCCCTCTATTTTGGTTTTCTTAACATGAATGATGTTGAACATTCCTGTCCTATACGAATTGACTGTTTATGTTTCTATTTTTTTTTGTTTTTAGAAATGGATATTCAGATTATCCATCCTTAAAAAAAATCTGGGTGGCTGTCTTTATTGTTGAATTGTGTATGCATTCTCAAAGCCCTCATCAGACATTCAGACATACGTGTTGCATATATTTACTCCCATTCTCTGTATTATGTTTACATTTTGTAGTCGATATCCTTTAGAACACTAAAGTTGTTAACTGTTTTTCAAGGTAGGCTCTTACTCTAGTCCGGGCTGACCTGGAACACACTCTGTAGCCCCAGGCTGGCTTCAAACTCATGGCAATCCTCCTATCAGCTTCTTGAATGCTGGGATTAAAGGCTTGTGCCACCATGCCTGGCTTTAAAGTTTTTGATTTTAATGACATACAGTTGTCTACTTTCCCCCATGTTGTGCTGATTTTTGCTATTTCAACATGTGCTATTCTCTGATGCTTGTGGGCCCAACTATAGCTTAGGCAGCAATTGTGTTCATCAGAGAAGAAGAAGCAACAAAATGAGCAGTAACAGTAAGCCAGAAGGACAGAGCTCCAGGGGCTCTACACTCACCCTGAAGAGATGATTCATCTTGGCTTTTGGTGGTAAAAGGCCAGAGACTATTGCAGAAATTAAGGGTTTTGAAACTGGAGGTCAGGTCATTTTATGTTAACCATTCATAAATGCAATTTAAAACACTTAATGTAATGAATTCGAGTATAAAGGAGTATGTGGTGTGTGTGTGTGTTTAAATAGCACACTTAGAAACTGAGAATCTCAGGGTCACTTTTCCTGAAGGTCAGGTGTTGGTCTGGCTGAGCACAGAAGTATGGGAAGCAGAGGTTGCTGGCTGGAGGATGGTAGAGAGAGTCATAGGATGAAGGTCTGTGGTCTGTTTTCAGTGTGATTACATCTGTACTTCTAGGACGCATACCTAGAGTCTTTTGAAGGCTTTGCTGTTTTCTTTCTCTGTGTCAAGAAAAATAGCAACAGAATAGAGAACAACAGTCTCAACTTCAGCTTTGGCACTTAACCAAGCCCACTTCTTGCCTTTTCTTTGGTATTGTAAAGTCTAGGTAAATGTATAAGTTATCATGAACACTGGGGAAAATTGTAAGGAAAATATTTTAAAATGATCTTTGTATCAGGTATCCAAGGGTAAGAATTTAAACTGAAATTAAGGCCTACATGAAAGAGGCAATAAAGATAAAATCAATATAGTTGATTTCACACAAGGCTGAGTTAACAGAGGAGTCAGCTTTATGAGGAGTCCAATGCTCAGTGTACACAGATACCCAGGGGTACATTCTCCCATTCTTGTGCATTTTTACACTGAACAAACCTTATCAGTAGGAAACAAGGGAAATAGATCCCCCAGCTCTCCTCCTACTTCAGTCCTAAGACCCTTAGCAAAGCACATTCCATGTATTAGTTTCAGGTACTATTCAGATAAGAGACGATCCTCATGGACTCATTTTTGCATATTGTTCAGTGGGTTCTGATGAGCACACGAGCAGCTCTTCTCTGAGCTAGAGTACCTTTATTCCAGGCTGTGCAGGTTTCATAATTTCCACAAGGCAATTTGCACTGCACATGGTATTGGTAATTAAATTGCAAATGCAGATAAAGTGTTTCTGTTTAACTAATACTGATGGGGTAGATACTGATGAGGCTAAAAACTTACCGGTGTTGAAAATAAGAGACTGCTAGGTGAGTGTGGAGACCACTACACTATAGGAACATCCTAGGACTTGGGTGACATGGTCTAACTGGGGACAGGGGAACAGATGGAGAAAAGGAGGGTTAATCAAAATTTTAGATGTTTGGCCTATACAGTGCTGAAAAGAGCTACATAAACTGCTAAGGGAAAATGGCCAACAACATTATGAGCAAGCAAGGGCACTGCTATATGAAAGCAACCAACCTGACAAGATGTACACCCCTGAGTAATAGAGGAACACAGCCTAGGTGGGTAACCAATGGCTCCTTGATTGGTTATGAGATCCACTCAGTGGAAAGGAACCCATAGCTGGAACTGGGAAACAAGTCAGAATTCTATGGAGACCAAGATTATGGACTTTAATGAGAAGCTCCCATTAATCTTTGTCCAAAAGTGAGGCTACACACATTGAAAGCTCTCTAAATTAGCAATGCTTATCCCCTTGAACATATGCTGATCTCGTTCTCCATTGATATTCTGTTTTCATTTTTCAGAAAGCAGTGAGAACTGAGGACAATCAAAAAATCTACTAAGAAGACAAGGATGGTCAACTCCCTGGCAGGAGATAAACCACCCACACATAGCAATGAGGGCCTTGGTGAGACAACGGAGGAGCTGATGAGACAGAGCAAGTGTGCTGCTCCTACAGCGAGCCTGACAACCTGGGCCAGGGTGATGGAGACAGACACTAGAAATCCAGAAGATGCTGAGAGCTCAACACTAAAGTAGACTTAAAACACACCCAACACAGCTCAGGGAGTTTTCAGAAGAGGGGGCTAAAAGAATGTAAGAGCCACAGGGTGGGAGGGAATGTCCGGGGATTGCCTCACCCAGTGGCTACTGCTGCTCTCACAACCCATAACCTACAACTCCATGGGAATAGCAGCACTCCCACTAAGTAGGGCCCTCAGTGGAGCGGAGACAGAGAGGAGGGAAACAGTGGTACCAACATATGATGTGCCCATACAAAGTTTCTACTTAATAAAAAATTTAGATGTTATGAATAAGTCATATGGAGACCTCTTCTTTGCTAGCTAATAATACATATACTAAAAAAGAAAGAGTTTGAGCGAAAGTATCCTGTCAAGGTGTTTAATGTTGTGTCAAGAAGCTATAGATGGTTATTAGAAAATTTTCAGTGCCAGGAGTGGGATACCCTCTAGCAAGTTCTTGGCCAGGAAAGCCCCTAATGCCCCCCAAACATTACAGGCTATTGCCAAGGCTCTTGGTTATCCTGCAAACTAGATTATAAGACCATATTACTAATCATTCCACATGTCTAGACTGCAGTTCACTGAAAAATCAAGCTAGAGCTAAGCTGGAAGTCTCCTTCCTGCTGCCTAGCTGTCAGAATGCTGGAAAGAGCTATGGCGTCTGTTGGGGGATAAAAGTCATCAATAGTCTTAACCAGCAGTGGACCCTGCAAGCTTTACCTCTGGCTAGCCAAGCCAAATGTACTAATTGGTGCAATGGTGGCATGTCTGTTATGGGGTAAACAAACTGTTCTGTGATTGGACTTGAAGACATGATGAAAAATCCATGCCTGGTACTGAAAACTAATCAAAAGCCTCTGGCTTGGGAGATCATAAGCTCTAGGGGGAAAACTACTACTGTTGTCTGGCTAAATATATTATTCTCTCCAAGCTGACCTCTAAATAGTTATGGTTGGCTCCCACATTCTTTCTGTCACCTCTTCCACAGTGGTCCCTGAGCCTTGGAGGGCGTGGTAGAGATGTCTCAGTGATGAACACTCTATTATCTACTTTTTCTTAGCACTTTGGTGAGTTTTGAGCCACCCCAGTGGTCATTGCTGTCTATAAACAGAAATTTTCTTTTTCTTTTCTTTTTTTAAAATTTTTTATTTATTTATTTGAGAGCGACAGACACAGAGAGGAAGACAGATAGAGGGAGAGAGAGAGAATGGGCATGCCAGGGCTTCCAGCCTCTGCAAACGAACTCCAGACGCGTGCGCCCCCTTGTGCATCTGGCTAATGTGGGACCTGGGAACCGAGCCTTGAACCGGGGTCCTTAGGCTTCACAGGCAAGCGCTTAACCACTAAGCCATCTCTCCAGCCCTAGAAACTTTTCTAATCATGGCCTTAGAGCCCTGAAGTTGCATGGCTTTGGGGGGAGGCTTCCATTCCTGGTGGATACAGTCATAATGGCGACATCCACTGAGTCCTTCTCACAGGCATAGCCAGGCATAAGGAAGAAATAGCACAACCTTTTGGAAATCAGTAGGAATAATATCATCATCAAGGACCTAGGTAGGTTTCAGTGTCCCTAGCTACAAAGATAAAATCCTGGAATGTGACAGGATGTGTTAAGGGGTCTTTTCAAACTTCAGAGTTCTTCATTTTTAAGAATTTACACAAGGTCTTAAAGAATGAGGAACAGTGGTTTGTGTTTTACATTTTTGAGAATTTTTCCAAAGATAAAGAAAATACTACTAATCTGCCTCTTACATTGGCACAGGATGGAGGAAAGTCTTGGTAAAGACCAGAAACCAAAAGACTTACAAAGGCTAATGGATATGGAGAATATTATTTACATTTACTATTATTTACATTTTATTTTATTTATTTATTAGGGGAGGAGAGGCATATAGAGAGACTGGGCATGCCAGGCCTCTAGCCACTGCAAATGAACTCCAGATGCATGTGCCACTTTGTGAGTCTGGTTTATGTGGGTACTGGGGAATTGAACCTGGGTCCTTAGGCTTCACAAGCAAGTACTTTAATTGCTAAGCTATCTCTCTACCCCTGCAGATTATTTAAAAAATATTTTATTTATTTATCTATTAGCAAGGGAGACACAGAGAAAGAGAAAGATAGAGAAAGAGAGATTGGGTATGTCAGGGCCTCCAGCCATTTCAAACAAACTCCAGATGCACGTGCTACCTTGGCTTAGATGGGTACTGGGAAATTGAACCTGGGTCCTTAGGTTTTGGAGGCAAGAGCCTTAACCACTAAGATACCTCTCCAGCCCAATTACTTTTATTTTCAGTGATTTCAAGTGAGTTTTGTAAGGTTCACAAAATTTCCTTTCTTTCCACATCACACATTCAGTGTGAGAATATCTGAATGACCTTAAGGTGTAACTAGGGTTAAATGTGGACAAAAAGTGAGAACACAAAAATAAAACTCCAGCTTTATTAGAAGAGGGAGAAAGCTTCCCAACCCCACTAAGAAAGGACATAGGATGCGGTCTTTTGAAGATCTGGTGAAGGCTCCCAAACCCAACATGTGGCTCCTGACTTCAGGCTCCTGACCTTCTTAAAAGGGCAGGAACACATTTCCATGGTTTAAGGCACCCAGTCCACAGCATATTATCATGGAAACTAGAGCTAATTTCCATGGCATTTACTACCACAGTTTAAAAAAAATTTTTACATTATTTTATGAGAGAGAGAGAGAGAGAGAGAGAGAGAGAGAGAGAGAGAGAGAGAGGGAGAAGAGAATAGAAGAGAGACAGAGAGAATGGGCACACCAGGGCTTCCAGCAACTTCAAATAAACTCCAAGTGAATGCGCCACTTTGTGCATCTGGCTTTATGTGGGTACCAGGGAATCAAACCTGGGTCCTTTGGTTTTTCAGGCAAGCATCTTAACTGCTAAGCCATCTCTCTAGCCCAGTTACCACAAAGTAAATGCAAAGTGAAATAGAGATCGTTCGCCACTTAAAATATAGTCTAGGGAGAGAAGATAATTAGGTGCAGCTTAAAAACAAATTGAGCTATGATTTAGTAAATTTAAAATAAAAATGAAAATACAACTTCTTAAACCTCATTGTTAACTTTTCTTTCATAAGAAGAATAATTGATTGTGAAAAAATATGTTAACTCGTATGATTTTGAGAGTGATTTAGCAGTAGTAATGATCATCTTGCTGTTCATATAATATGGGCCTCTTTACAACATGAACTTTGACATCTGGTTGGAAAGAAGGAGACTTGGTGGAAGGCAGCCTGGACTCACAGCTGGCTAACCTTATTTCCAGTCTGCATTGACAAATAACTGGTCTGTCAGTTTGAACAAGTCACTTTATCCCTTAAGCCTCCATGTCCTCCTCAGCGATGAAAGAAGGGAGCAGTAATGTAATGGTGTCTGTGACCCCTGAGCTCCCCAAGGCAGCTTTATGCATCACTGGGAGCTGCTACCCGCACAGCGCTTACGAGCCTGTTGATAGACAAAAATACTCACTGCACTTTTGATTTCATGTTTAGCACGGAAAATAAGTCAGTATCAAGGAAAAACAAAGTAGATCCATAGGCTAAATAAACCTTTTCTTTTCACGAACATTTTATGCTAACTGGCCATTTTAAAACTTACTCTACCGGCAACTGAACACGAGGTGGAAGCAAAGAGCAAGGTAAACCCTTGCTCACTACTTCCTGGAGTACACCGGGCGCTCTTGCTCTTTCTGTACAATAACGGGTAGTGAAGTTACAGGGAACATTTCTCTCTTTAAAGATGCTAATTAGAAAAGAAAACAGCAAATAACACTTCCTTCCTACATAAGCCACTGAAATGAGATCAAGCTGGGCATTGTTTAGGCCACAGTTTTACTTCCCTTTCTAAAATGTGGTTGGTAATGTAAATTAAATATGAAATCATTTTTGGAAACTTATAGCCTCTGACTAGTCAATAAGCATATTGCAATAACCCATAAGTGGCACTATTTATAGTTTTATTTGTTACAAAAAAATTACATGGAAAACACAATTCAATAAAGAATTCTAAAGCTTATACAATTTTGAGCTCAGCAGTGGTGTGTACATTTTACATCCTGCTTCTTTGACAACAACACACATTCACTCTTTCATTTCACAATTAATTGAGTCTTCTATTTAGGTTCTAAAATGTGAAATGATAGGATTATTTTTGTATCTAATCTTTCAGTAAGTGAAAACCCTGTTTATCACCACAGTTTTTACACAAAGCGAGTTGCTTACAGCTATCCTTGAAATGCTTTGAGTGTGAAGGAAGCAGAAGAGCAACCTCAGGCTGTTTGTACGAGCAGGAAATTGAAGCTACGTAGTCTGTGCTTCGGTGACTTCTCACTGGTGTTTTAGATAAGATTGGTGGGTCAGAGTGCAAGACGACCCTGCAATTACCTGGTGGGCAATGCGCGGTATGCCAACAACTACCTGCCAGTGTGTCTGCAGCCCACAGGGGAGAGTGGTATTAACACACCACCTTGCTTTTTGGTTGATTCCAGTAAAAGCTGTCTTTACCAACCTGTTGTGGGAGGGCCAGCCATTTATCCTACATGGGGCACACATTCCTGGTGTCCAAAACACAAAGCCACCCTCAGAGGGTCTCAAGACTTGAGTTGTTAATTTCTAAAATTATGTAACCCTTGACCCAGTAAGGCCAAGTGAGAATGCATATCCCTGGAGCCAAAATTTATATTCCAGCTTTGTTTCTTCTTTGGCTTATCACAGAAAAATAAAAAATAGTAAATAAATGATATGTGTGAAGAGGTTTGAGGTCACGTTTGTGTTCTTTGTTAATGTTGCCATTATTACTGGGGGAACTTAGAAGTGAGTTTTTTTTTATTATTATTCTTCTATTGTTACCCACTAGTACCCAGAAACCTTTGCAGAAGATTTCAGGGCATAAGCTGAGATAATCCATGTGTATTTTCTGGGTTTTGATAACAACATCAGATACTCAGGGTATAAAATTTTATATTTTGGGGAACTTAGTCTTCTGGAGCCTCAGGTGTGCTGTCAGTGGGATGAAGATAGTCACCACTGGAGAAGGCCATTGTGAGACTCAACAAATAGTGTTCACTAGTGTGCACTGTATGTGACGGGGAGACATGTGGAGAAATACTGTCAACTACATGAGAAATGGTGTTCCCAAACAAAATGGCAGCCCCATTATTATCTCCTATTTTCTAGTTTTAAATAAAATGAGAATAACACAAAGTAATAAAGGGCTGGAGAGATGGCTTAGCAGTTAAAGCACTTGTCTATGAAGCCTAAGGACCCTGGTTCGGTTTCCTAGTACCCACATAAGGCAGATGCACAAGGTGGTGCATGTGTCTGGAGTTCGTTTGCAATGGCTAGAGGCCCTGGCATGCCTAGTCTTTCTTTCTACTTGCAAATAAAATATTTCAAAAAAAAAAAAAAAAAAGGGGAGGAAGATGCTGAAGAAAGTGGATAAGATCTTGGGCAAAGACTTGGGAAATTCTCACACAAAAACCCAACACATTAGACTCCCATGACACAGCAGTTTAGTTCCTTGAATTTGCTGTTCAGCCATTTCCCCAGATCCCAGGGCCTCTCACTGTTCTTTATCCACTGGTCACCCCAGCAGCATGGCCTTGTTGCTGGACATGGAATCCTTCAAAGTTCCTTCAACTTTTACCTTTGGAGATATTTAGTTAATCCTATGAAAGCCACAAATTAATCTAGTCAATGAGATGCTTAGCTTTCCATCGCCCCAGAGAGAGATGAGAGAGAAAGAACCCTCACTACATGCCACGACAAACCACACGAAGGGAACAATGGCCTTTTCTTCTTGGGGCACAATGGCCTAGCAGGAAAGTCCCTTAGCATTTGTGTTTCCTGGACAATGGCTCATTTCATAGCACTTTGTATGTACAAGTTAAATAAGTGCCACTTGGGACTTTTACAGTAGATATAATGGCTCAGCACATCTAGCTTCTAGTCTCTGAGAGCAGCAGTACCTCCACAATGCACCTCATGGCAGGTTACACTAAAGGCAGACGGTGGAGGGGCGGGCATAATAAGCGGCTTAAAATGATTGCTAGTAGTGGAACCAGACCGAGAACATGGGTCACATTGTGATAGTTAGCCCAGAAGTTAAGTTGTGGCTTTGGCTCAGCACAGGGGCCATAGATGGTAACTCCTTCATCCTCAGCCATGGCTAGAGATCAGGGTTTAGTGGTACTTCTCCTGAGTACTATGACTATGTGGAAGGTGCTTACTGCTGCAGTGTCAGTACCTTCAACTTGACCATCATAACCATGACTTACATTGAGGTAAGGGCTGCCGCATGTGCTTTGTAACTCAGCTACTCTAGTCATGCTTACTTTGGTACCGAGCAGAAATAAGTTTTCAGATAATATTGAAGTTCATTCAGAGAGCTTTAAAAATGAATACTAGCTCGTTCACTTTCTCAGCAGCTTGGTGAGAAAGACTGAGCAAGCTATAGATTTTTCTGTGGAAGAGATGAAGGCTGATAAAAGGCTGTTGTCTTTGGAGTGGTAGAAACTTGAGTTTCAAGCCTGTTCTTCTCTTTCTAGTTAAGTGATGTTGGGAGAGTTGCTCAAGGTGTCTGAGCTCGAGTGTTCCATCAGAAAAGTGGGGGTATCACCACCCAATTAAAAGTTGCTGTCAGTGCTGTGTACCTGATAGGTTTCCAGTCCAGCCTCGCTGATGTAACACTGATGAAGTACAAATGAGGTCAGAGCTTGGCTCTCTGACACTGGGTCTTTGTGCTTTGCATTAAGTCAGAGTTAAGGCAATAATGTGCTGGTCACATTGCCATCAGCCACGGCCAAAGCACCCGGCAGGCTTGCAAGATTTACCGTTACATTGCCTTTGGAAGTTTAAAAGTCATGGTCATAAAGCCATTAGCATTTCTGCTGAGCTGGAAACCATGTCACCTGAACTGAGATGGATATCCCTTCTGAGTTGTCTTGCCCTGTGGGCTGACGATGGCTGAGCGAAGTTTTCTGAGATGCTCTTCTTGGTTCTCCCTTCAGCTTACTTTTCTGCCGCCAGATGGCCTAGACACTTCTCTGCTTCAGCTCTAATGCCATCAGCGTGTCAGCACAGACAGTGGGTGCTGGGGTCTCTAGCTGTCATGTCTCTCATTGTAGGGCCCTTGATGCTTGGAGCAAAAGCTGGGCATCAGAGAGAAAGGACAGGCAGTGGACATGTTAAAACCCTGCCTCCTGGAGCCCAGTGTTTGCACTAGATAATATGAAAGTAGCGATGAAGGTGCTGGGTGTGGTGGCGCACGCCTTTAATGCCAGTACTTGGGAGGCAGAGGCAGGAGGACTGCTATGTGTTGGAGGCCAGCCTGAGAATACATAGTGAATTCCAGGCCAGCTTGGGCTAGAGCCAGACTTTATTTCAATAAATAAATAAATAAATAAATAAGTAAAATAAAAAAAATAAAAAAGAAAAGAATGGTGAAGGTATAGATTTTTCTAGTCATGACCTTGAAATCACCTGTGTGTGTGAGACCAAATGAAAACTTATAAGTTTAGTCAGTTCTAATTAACTTCCTAGACCTTCATTCTATTGATATTCAGATCTGTTTCTCTACTCTGGGCTGAAGTCTCACATATTTCCTACTGATTAGGGAAATAAAGTAGTAAAATGAGAAAAAAAAATCCGTAGGTTTTCAATGAGCTGTGCATCTGTACAGAAAGTACCCTGTCTCTCTGCTGTGTCCATGACAAAGGTGTAGTGTTGAGAAAGTCAGTTATCTTGATAGATTTGAAATGTTTAGAAAATTTAAAGAACCAGGCAATACTGGCTCATGACATGACTGTTACTAATATCAGACGGACGTTTATACTGACATGTGTTAGCACATGTTACGCATTTTCCCATAATGCTCAGCTGACCATCTAAGATCAGCTTTGTGTTCCTCTAGAAAAAAAAAAAAAAAAGAAAATAAGAGTATGACACTTTTCTAGCCTCAGTCTCCTCGCTGCCAAGGGTTTAGATCACATTTTGTAGTGCAGCTATTTCTGTGTTTTCTTCTTAATGCATGCAAGTGCCTATAGCCATATTGGGCACACAGCACATGCTCAGGGAGTGTTTGTTGAATGAGTAAATGTTCTTCAGTGGGAGGAACAGGCACCTACTGTTGCTAACATTTCAGCTGCGTATGTGTGTGTAGACAGAGATCCTAAGTGGAGTTCAGTGATCAGCATAGTATCTTGCTTATCTTACTTTAAATGGTAGACATTTTACCTTCTGACTTCTGAATCTGGGTCAGGTAGCATCTGCTTAAAGGACATGTTTGCTCCTGACATCTCAATCAAGTTACAATTCAAATCCCACTAGTTCTGGTTCCTCCTGGGTCAACACATTAGCGCATTCAGCTTAATGATGCCCTACCAAGCTGCCAAAAGTGTTACAGAGATGCACAATTATCAAAACCCACCTAGGAGGCCAGCACATCCCAGGAATCACTAATAGGATTCTGGAGAGAACATTGACAATATGATCAGTCTTTAAATGAAGTTTCTTACGTTAGAGCTGAATCCAGTCAGAGAAGCAGGGGTGTTTTATGATTTATACAGACCCACAGGAGCATTAGTGGTAATTCCAGACTGACTAAAACACCAAATGTCCAATTTCCATTTAGTCTTGGAAAGATAATGCCTAGATTAATCTAGGCGAGTTGAGTAGCTCAAATGAGACCCATGGGCATGCCATTCATGATGGTTACTGATCTGTTGTTTAAGGAATTTTAATGAAAATGAAGTCAGACAAAGTGAACTGTTCCTAATGTGATTTCACTGCATCAGGTTGAGCCCTTCTCTACAAACCTAAAACCCAGAAACTCACAGAAAACAAATCAGCAGTAATCAGGGGACTGTAAGAAAACTGTCATCATGTCTGTAGGGCCCCTGTCAGCTGCTAATTGCACTGCAACTTTCCATTCTCAGGCATTCTCACAGGCCTTACAACTGTCCTCACGAGAAGTGGCTGATGGAACTTTCTGCCTCCTTGGGTTGGAATATATAAACTCTCAACACTGAACTCACCATCTTGTGGTCTTTTAGGATCATTTGCTTCTCCATGTTACTAAACCCATCTTTTTTTTTCTTCCTGTGTTGGGGATCAACCCTAAGGCCTTGGACATGACAAAGCACAATGCTGTACTGCTGAGTCCCACACCACCTGCAAACCCACCATTTTGCACAAATAAGTGCAGCTCCACCTTAGCATGACTTTGAGTCATGAAATCACACACTATACCAGTGTCATTCTCTCTCTATTGTCTGCAAAGAGACCAGGTTCTGTCACCTACACTATTACTATTAGTATTTCCTCACCTTAATATTTTATCAAAGTAACACATGCACCCCGGAAAAATTCAAGTAGAAGATTCATAATGAACAACTGTTCCTCATCCCCTCCTTTCCCTCTCTATGTTCTTTTTGAATGACAACAGTGTTTCCTGCTGTTTATATTTCTGGTCTTCTCATACCCAGCACATAATCACAATACTGTTCCTTGGTCAATCAGATTCTGAAGCAATCTATGAAAGTTTTGCTATGAGTTTGGTGAACTTAAAGTATACATTTCCAATAGGTATGCCTCATATTTGATGTGACCTATGAGTTACTGTTACAGTGTTATAAAGCATGCTTAAACCTATGTTTCTTTACATATATCACTTTCTTAGAATTGTATGTCTTCCTCTTCCAACATATTAGTATAGTGCAGTCCTACCCCATTTGCCTTTCTCTAACCCTCACTGCCAGCTACTCTACTGTAAATTCCACTTTTTCCTTAAAAGAGTTGATTTTTAATGTTCACTCCCAGAATGCAATGATAAATTACATTCTAAATTGGCCTGATTTGCTCATTTCACAATGTGTACATGTATTAAAACATCACAATGTACCTGAAAAATATAAATCATTATTATGTCAACTAAAAGTAAAAGTAAAACAAAACATACATCTACATGCACATGCATGTAGATACCATACTAAAAAGCACAAAAATGCATGAAAGTTGATCCCATTGACACATGCTTTGGAAGCAAGCATGTTTCAGTTTAATATGAATTATTAATAGGCAGCATCTAAACACAGCCTGTAAGGGCCCATTGTGGCGTGCTCCCACAGCCTGTTCCACAGGAGTTAGTGCTACAGGAGGACTGCTGCCCTTTCTAGACAAAGGCAGCCTTACAACACCTGTTCCTACCAGCCTACTGTGGGGGTGGTCACAATCTGAAGCAACAAGCAGATTGATTCCAACAATTTGCCTTATTGGATGATCAGAGTAATGTGTATTTTAGATACAAAAATGTAAAGAAGAAAAGTTCACATATTGTCGCAGACAGCTTCAGGTTCACTGAGATAAAATTCCAGACCAGGCACAGTTATGGAGGAAGGGATTTATTGAAGCTTACAGATCCAGGAGATCCATAATGGCAGAAGAAGCTGGCCTGCCTTCACAGGCCCAAGCAGAGAGAGAGAAACACAAGCCAAAAGCCAAAAGCCAAAAGCCAAAAGCCAAAAGCCAAAAGCCAAAAGCCACAGCACACTTCAGGAACTCCAGCTAGGCACACTTTGCATATCTTTAGATTGAAATCTGAAGCCCATCACCACACCTAAAGATCTACCCAGTGACATTGCCTCCAGCCAGGTGGCTGCAGAATGCAAACTACTAACAATAAGACCGGAATATATTGGGGGCCATCTATTCTATTCAAACCACCACACAGACTAACTAAAAGTTAAAAAAAAAAAAAAAACCCATTTTTTAAGGGTATCTGAAAATCTTCACATGGGTTACTTCCAAATTTAATTGAAATGCAGACTAAAGAACCCTATTGGCCCATGGGTTAGTAGGGGAACAGGCATATTCCTGGATAAAAAGGCCGTCATCTCCCATACTCACAAGCCAACTCTCTATCCTTCTTCATAACTCACTGGAAAGATAAAGAATCTTTGGGCACACAAGTCATCTCATCATGTGATAACTATTGTGACATTCCTTCTGCCCTCACATACATTCTTTCCACAACGTATTTGATGAAGGAAAGGTATCAATTTAAAGTCAGTCGCTGGTTATGATGGCATAAACAGTGTGTAAGGTCACTTGGCACTGGGTTTCTTTCTCTAAAGGGAGCAAAAGACAGGGCCAGAGTCACTTATCTTCGAAGTGGTCTTCCTCCTCAGCTATAATTCATGTCCATGATGTCCGCCTGATCAAAATTTACTTTTCCAGTCCCTGACTAAGGACCAAACAGTCTCTTCCACATCCTCCTGGTTACCTAGCTCAAAGCCCAGTGATCATCCCTCCCCTGGCTCCTTTCCTTAGTGAAGATTTTAGTCTTGTTCTTTCTAGTTCATGTAGCTGATGTTTGTTTCCTCTTTCCTATGTCCTTCCTTCCTGCTCTGCTTTCATAGCTCTTATTCTACGAAAATTGATAGTATAAAAGATTAATGAAGAAGAGACATAAAAAATGTTTCTCTTCCCTCAAGTACCAGTCAACATAATATTTCTGACACCAGATGTGTAAGCATTTTGCCCCACACACCCACACATCAACCAGTGAACTCTAAAGTAAACTGCATCTGAGTGCCTTCCAATTCATTTCAGTTCTGGCACTGTCGACCTTGCTACTGTGTGTAAGATTCCCTCAGTTAAGGATTCATCTCCCTTTAGTGACACCCCCGTTAGCTAGAAATAAAAGCTGTCACTGATTCTTGCTTCTGACTGAATCACAGCCTATGGAAGAATTTCCTGCTACCAGTCATCTCACTGAATGAGACAATCATCACTTTAGAGACTGAATTGGCAGTATGAGTTGTGTCCTAAGGAGTAGAACAAAGAATGTATTGCTTTATTACTGCAACAAAATGCCTGACAAAAGCAACTTAATGAGCTTGTTTTGACTGACAACTTGAGAGCATAGACTATCATGGTGGATGGGGCTTATAGCCAGAGCAGCTGTAGCTATGGCAGCAGGAGAACAAGGCGGCCAGTCACATCGAAACCATAGGAAGCAGAGAGAGCGAGAGCGAGAGAGTGAAAGTGAGAGCGAGAGCGAAAGAGAGAGAGAGAGAGAGAGAGAGAGAGAGATGAATGGTGGTGCTCTACTCTCTTTTTCCTTTTAACTTAGTTCAAGACACCAGCCCATAGAATGGCACCACCCATACTCAGGGTGGACGGGCCCCACCTTATCAAACCTCCCTTGAAATGCCCTCAAGTAATGAGTCATGTCCAGAGGTTTGTTTCCTAGACTGCTCCACATCCTGTCTAGATGACAATCAAGGTTATTGACTGTTGAGAATACCAAATAGAAATTTTACCGAATCATAGAGGACAACACTATAGGAAGGCATATGGACTAGCCTGATATGGAAGCAAGACTTGTTGAGTCATAATTCTCATGACTGGCCTAGTTTCCTAATATGCAGGACTGAAGTTAGGATTAGTGGTTAAAAGTGCTCGCTATACAAGCTTTCTAGAGCGAATTCAGATCCTGAGAACCCACAAAATCCAAACGCCGTGGTAGGCATCTGTAATCGCAGTGTTCCCATGGTGAAATGGGAGGTGGGGCCAGTAGAATATGGGAAGCTGTGAACAAGAGTGACTCTGTCCTTAACAAGGTGGAAGGAGATGACTGACACCTGGGTGCTGTCGTCTGACCTTCACACATGTGCCATGACACCCACCTCATCCTCACACATGTATAAACAACAAAACCATGAGAGTCCATGTGAGCTCTGCCGTTAGCTGGAGGTAAACCAGATACATCCTAGTTTGAATGAATTCATTATTTTTTTCTCTTCTTTTTAGACAGACAGAGAGGAAGAAAGAGAGAGATAGAAAGAGAGAGAGAGAGAGAGAGAGAGAGAGAGAGAGAGAGAGAGGGAGAGAACAAACATGCCAGGGCCTTTCAGCCATTGTGAATGAACTGCAGATGCATGCGCCGCCTCATGTGCATGTGCGATATTGCATGCTTGTGTCACTGTGTGTCTGGCTGTGTGGGACCTGGAGATTTGAACATGCATTCTTAGGCTTTGCAAGCAAGTGCTTTAACCACTAAGCAACCTCTCCAGCTGTCATTATTGTTTTGAGCATCATATCTTTCCCTACCTCTGACTCAAATGATCAAAATCCAACTGGTCATCTTCCCAGAAACACTCCTCTGTCGATAAATCCTCAGTACCTTGAATTCCATGCAGTATGGATGTAGTTTTTCTTTCTTTAGTCTCATGGCACCTTAGGGCTGGTTCTCATAGAGGTGGACCAAGGTATTCCCAAACAGGACTGAGGATGAAACTCAGGATGTCATCTAGCTCATTGAGCAGCCTTTGTCCCTGTTGTTAACAACTTCCCTGTTTTTCCTTAGGGTTCTTCCAGGAACACAGGACTGTACCCCTTTCTTCATACTACAGAAGATGACACCTTGTCCTCACTGCCTACTTAGGGAAATAGCTCACAGGTGGATATGTACATTCTTACAGAAACCTTATATCCCACATGTCTTGATGAGGCCTTTAGATAGAAATGCTGCCTTCAGTGCTTGGTCTGGCTTTCCCCTCCCACCCCCTCACATGAGGAGGAAGCTCTGAAGAGGAACTCAGCAGCCTTAGTCACTGCTGTGTTTCCTGAGCTTAGAACAGATCCCTGGACGCAGTCTGCTCTGTGTCTGGGGAACAATGGGATGGGTGAAGGAGTAGTCTTTCAGTGCCTTATGCCTTCTGGGTCCCATACCCTTCTCACATTTGTGATAAGTGCTTCCTGTTACAGTTAAAACTATGTTCCCCTCATTCTTAGTTCAAAAGTTTCCCCAGTCTCTACTCTTCTCAGAATGGACTACTTGTAGACGGGCCCTTTTAAAGAAGTAGTAAAATTAAGGTACTCAATTGGGCCCCAGTCCAATGTGACTGCAGTCTTGTAAAGAAATTTGGAAAATTCCAAAGAGGAAGTTTGAATACACAAAAAGAAACAGATGGATATGTCTAGACAGAGCAAAGGCCTGTGAAGACACCGAAGGTGGCCGCTTGCACGCCAAGAGAGCTGAGAGAAACGGAGCAGCCCGACCCCTGTACTAACTTCCAACTTGCACCAGTGTGGGAGATAGATCTGCCTTTTTAAAAATCTGTTTCGGGGCTGGAGAGATGGCTTAGCGGTTAAGCACTCGCCTGTGAAGCCTATGAACCCCGGTTCGAGGCTCGGTTCCCCAGGTCCCATGTTAGCCAGATGCACAGGGGGCGCATGCATCTGGAGTTCGTTTGCAGAGGCTAGAAGCCCTGGCGCGCCCATTCTCTCTCTCTCCCTCTATCTGTCTTTCTCTCTGTGTCTGTTGCTCTCAAATAAATAAATAAAAAATGAACAAAAAGTATTAAAAAAAATCCATTTCATCTGTGGTATTTTGTGATGACAGCCAGAGCTGATTAACGTATTTTACGTTTGCTAGAAACACCATCAAACGTTTCACATGAATTCTAGAAAGCATTCTGAAATGTCTTTTTGTGATTCCCTTTTATAGACAAAGAAATAAAAAAAACCCAAAGTTAATTAATTTCCTTATGGCCATACAGCCAGTATTTGGAATGCAGCCCATTTGATTCATGAAATTCCTTCTGTCAGAGATACCCTTCCCTCACTTCTGAACATCCAGACTCTGCCCGCCTGCCAAGCAGGAGGAATGACTTCTCCCACCCAAGCCCTGCATTCTGGGTCTGAGCTTGCAGCTGGGGAACTGCTCTGCTTAGTTCTGACCTTGCACCGTCCCGCTGCTCAGGAACCCGCTCTGCTTTCTGTGAGCAGGAGGCGGGCACATGGTTTAGCACAGGTCTTTGACGTTAAAGCCAGGCCCTTCCTGGAATGAGACTCTGTCATATGGGACCTGGTGTCTCTGACAGGCACTCTGGCAGTGAGTTCAGAGCAATTGGTATGCATTTAAGAATTTGCTTACCTCAGAATTCCATGAAGAATTCTTTCTTTGATGCACAAGGTCCCTTCTAGCCTGATGTATATGATAGGTCACCATTGCTCATATTTCCCCGCAGCCTTCATATCCAGGGGTCTACGCTACTATATTCATTTCTCCTGGACTCAGAAGCTGACTGTCTTGTCAAGCCCAAGGTTTTGTGTGTCACTGGTCAGCCTTCATGTTTCCACTTATCCTGCACATGACTGCTATTGCGCAGGCCATGTCCAGGCATGGTCTGCAAGATAGAATCTTGAGATTGTTAATAATTTACTCACTCATCTGTGCTCTCATTCTTTCATTTATCTCTATGTAATTATGAACATTTTATGACACAGATTTAAGGACAAACTTTCTGATTTCACAGGAACAAGATCAATAAGCTTTTGATGTGATGAATAACCTGCAGGAAATCATCCCCATGGTAAACTCCACCAAGCGCAATCTGAAGGCTTGTAACTGATGAGACTCGGCTGCTTTCCTACGTGTCACCAAGAAGCCAGTCTGAAATGAAATCAACGGAAAATAATTTGCAAGCTGGGAAATTGGAACTCATCATGAAGATATATGAGTGAAAGTAAAGGATGGTAAAATGATAAGGAATGACTGAGTTTTGTGAGGATAGGGAAGGAACACTGAGAAAGAAACACTCCCGAAAAACATAGATGAATGTAGCTATTCAGGATCCTGCCTACAAGTGGGCAGCTGTCCAGAATTAGTTAAGGACAGGCAGTGAGCAGAATAGCCTTTTAGCCTAGGAGGCTTCCTTAGTGATCCTGAAGACAACTGTAGGTGTACAAAGGGAAATTGGATATGGCCATTATCTTTTAAATATTTATTTATTTATTTATTTGAGATAAAGAGAGAGAGAGCAAGAAAGAGAGGGAGGGAGAAAATCGGTATGCCAAGGCCTCCTGCCACTGCAAATGAACTCTAGACGCACGTGCCACCTTGTGCATCTGGCTTATGTGGATCCTGGGGAATCAATCCTGGGTTGTTTGGTTTTGCAGGCAAGTGTCCTAACTGCTAACCCATCTCTCCAGTCAGTCCCTATCTTAAACAAAAATAGTTTATTTATCTGCAAAGAGAGATAGAGGAAGAGAGAAAGAAAGGGAAAGAATGGGTGCTCCAGGGTCTCGACACTGCAAACAAGTTCTATTCACATGTGCCATTTTGTGCATCTGGCTTTACATGGGTACTGGGGAATTGAATCCAGGCTGTTGGGTTTTGCGGAGTCATCTCTTCAGCTCTGGTCTCTATCTTATAAGGCATGAAAACAACTATTCATAAACCTTCCCATGTGTAGGAGTAAGAGTAATATTATTCTCATTGTTAGTAATACCAAGGGTGTTATCATCAGAAGTGACATCAGGGCCTGTTAAGATCCAAATTTTTTAATTATTCCTTTTAATAAAAAGGAATACTTTGTGCTGTTTACAGGGCTATGCCACAGGGAACAAGAAAGACAGAAATATAGTTTGTTGGGTAAGGGAAAATTGTGATGAACATTTTTTAAAGACAATATTTATTTGCGTGTGTGTGTGTGTGTGTGTTTTCATGGGCACACCAGGGCTTGCAAATGACCTTCAGATGCATGTGTCACCTTTTGCCTCTGGCTTACATGGGTGGCTTGGGAGGTGAACCTGGGCTGGCAGGCTTTGCAAATAAGAATCCTTGTCCATGAGCAATCTTCTTAGCCCTGTGATGGACATAGTTTTGCTATGTGAAACACACTGATTGGACCTCCTTGCCCTTTCTGTTTCTATGGGGAGCTGCACAGGCACGTTGGAATGAATGGGGAAGTGAAGTAGGGTATTTGGATTAGAATTCAAATCAGTTGGTTACCTACTAAGAATAACACAATCAGGTTCCTGAACTCTGGAATGAGATGGAAACAGGAGACAGATAACTTGCCAGCCTCCCTGTCATCTGCAGGAGGATTGCAGATTAGTAAAGACGCTGCTTCCATTGCAATCTAATCATCAGGCTTGAAGCAGCATTGCCTGCTGTGTGTGAAATACAGTTAGAATAATGGGTCTGTGTTGACTTCAAATTGTGAGTACTATGCTGAAATAGTGGTGCCAGATTCTAGGAAAACAACAGTATTGCTAAATTCCAGATCAAAAGATTGTTTTAACAATTAAAGATAATATTGGTAAGCCTAGTCAAGTATTCAAGCAGTCCTGTTATTTATTGGGGCAAAAATTACTTTCAAGTTTCCTTTTCAAACTACTGGTGGTTAAATCCAGACCACATGCCAACCAGGCAGGCTCTCTGCCACCCAACCTATATTCCCAGCCCCTAAATTAGTTTCTCAATTGCATTTGCCAAGAAAGCTAAATGTGATGAACATGTCAAAAGAGAACATGCAAGAGATGCATATGTGATGGCCTCGGCTATGCTGACTTTTCCCCTTTCCGTTTCTCAGTGATGCAAGCTCTGGTTTGGCTGGTCAAATCTGCCTGGTTTGTGAGTTAGTGCATCTATGTTGTCCGCAATCAAGGCAGATGAGCCGGGTATACCGATGGTTTGGGCTCATAAGGAAAGCCTAATGGTGAGGTCTAATATGCACTCAGGCGTTTCCAGGGGAATGAGCACGTGCGTCAGAAGGAGCCGGACAGCTCCCGCCTTGTTTAGTGGAGGCCCAGAGCACAGCAGTGAGCTGAACTACAGAAATCAAATGGCAAACACTGATACCAGAAGCTCCCAAGACTTAGCAAGAAACACATTCTAAAAGTCATTAAACAATTTCGAAAAGAACTTCAAACTGTGAGGCCTGAGCCGTGATCAGAACAATGAGGGCCGTGAATGGAACAGAAGCCCTCTGAAAGACATGTCTAGAGTTTTGAAGACTACTTTTCTCAGATGACAGCTTCGAGGGGATTTTTTTTTTTTTTGACAAACATGTCTATTTTTGACGCAGCTTAGAAATGAAATTTTTCAAAAGCCCTTTCAAGCCCAACATCTGTAAAACCACTCCTTCAAAGTTACACTTTAAGGGGTACGAGAGGGAAAAGATTAAGAGGGATATGAACTTGGAGAAATTTTCACAAGCATGAAAATACTCAAAAAATTTCTGCAATCCCCATTAATTTAGTCAGCATTTTAGATTTAAGGGAAACTAGTAGAAAAGATGGCACTATTAGAAGGGATAGGGAAGTATTTCAATGTCCAATTTTACTAAAAGAAGCTGATACTACAAGGATACCTTTCTTCTAGGCTTAGAAGTTTTAAGGGAGTAGGTTATGAGAAACATATATATATTGTTTTTGTTTTTGTTTTTTTGAGGTAGGGTCTCACTCTGGCTCAGGCTGACCTGGAATTCGCCATGGAGTCTCAGGGTGGCCTCGAACTCTTGGTGATCCTCCTACCTCTGCCTCCCAAGTGCTGGGATTAAAGGCATGCGCCACCACGCCCGGTGAGAAATATTTTTTACTGGTCTAGTTTTCTTTCTTTTTAGGACAGAGAGAGTGAGAGACAAACAGAGAGGAGAGATAGAGAACTGGTGCACCAGGGCCTTAGCCACTGCAATCAAACTCCAGATGCTTTCACCACCTAGTGGTCATGTGCGACCTTGTACTTGCCTCACCTTTGTGCATCTGGCTAACATGGGATCTGGAGAGTGGAACATGGATCCTTAGGCTTTGCAGGCAAGCATCTTGCCTGCTAAGCCATCTCTCCAGCCTTGGCCTAGTTTTTATATAATTAATGTCACTGAATATAAAAATAGTACCAAAGCTCAGGATGTATACATTTTCTGACCTACATAAAAATAACAGAGAGATAGGAACATAAATTTATTTCCAAAATATATACTTACTGGAGAAATGTGATTAAACATGTGACTAATTTACTTAGGTAGCTGCTAATGGCTCTATCCATAAATTTGGAGCTCAGGTTAATCACAGAGTTGGTTGATTTGATTTTCATCATGTTCAGAAAGTGAGGAAAGAGCACAAATCAGAGATTTTATTTTTTACTTACTGGACTTTGCATGGAAATATAAAGATATCTATGAAATTAGAGATTGGCATGTATCTGTGAACAAAAGCATTGAAATAATAATTAAAGCAAGCTTCTTTTCCTTGATGAGAAGATATGTGTAAATAATTTAGAAGTGATATTTTATAGCTCAATATCAAATTTCCAATTTAATTAAAACTGAAATGATGATCTGAAAAAAACTATGGGTTTAAAACAGTTTAAACATGTATCATTGTTTTGCTGCTTAGCTGCAGGATTTTAAAGCGTTGGTCTTATTTCTCTGTGATAGCTTGTATTCTCTACACAGCCACCAAACAAAATCACTGATGGACAAGGTGACTCATATTGTTTTTGCCTTCCTACTCCTCTTTCTTACTGTAGGCACCAACCCACACTGGCCAATCAGATTTACCTGGCCATATACTCTTCAGTAATAGGTTTCTTATTGACTTTGATAAGTGGATTCAGGAAGAGAGGGCTTTTTTTTTTTTTTTTTTTTTTTTTTTTTTCGTCTTGGAGTACATGCTGTGAGGACCATGTACTTGGAATGTCATCAGCCTTTTTTTCAGGCTGTTTGGACTGAAATCTGTAGCAGGAAGCCAGAGAGAAAGCAGTGTAAAGTCTGAGAGGGATGCAGACTGCAGCATCAGATTTTTGCCTGAAGCCTTACTTTCTAATATGAGAAAATCATCTCTTTGTTTTGTTTTATTTTGTTTTAAGCTAGTTTGTATGGGTTTCTGCTCCTTACAGCCAAAGCAATCTTGGCTAATTCAACAAATAAGCAACAGAAAAAGCTGAAGGGAAAACGATTTTCAGCAAATTGTAAAGTAGTGCATCTACTTCTTAGCCATATATGGCAAAAATAGCTCTTTTCTCTTGAAATTTTTCATTATCAGTTTTCACACACACACACACACACACACTGCATTTGGATCATAATTTCTCCCCTTATCTTTTGTCCTCCCATCCCCCTTCCACTGAACTCCTTTCAAAATACTTTCTCATCTATTTTACATAAAAATTTATTGTTTTTGGCCCTCCTCTATCATACATGATAGAAAGTTGATAAAACCAATACTATGCAGACAACAGCAGTCACTCAGAGGTCATGAATGCAATGGCCAGTCCATGTCCAGAAGACAGCATCCCAAAGCTTGTCCTCCTATCCAGGGGGCTCTCATATCTCTCCCACCCCATCTTCTGTGATGTTCCCTGCACCATGGAAGAGGTGATACAGATGATAATGTACATATAGAATGTTAGCCCACCCTAAAAATTATGTTGGTAGATGGTGTGCTTTAGTTTGCTAGCTAATTGATCAGAGCTTTAAAAAATAAAACCCGAGGGAGCTGGAGAGATGGCTTAGCAGTTAAGACACTTGCCTGCAAAACCTAAGGACCCAGGTTCAATTCTCCAGTACCCACATAAGCCAGCGGCACAAGGTGGGGCATGTGTCTGGAGTTGGTTTGCAGTGGCTGGAGTCTCTGGCACATCCATCCTCTCCCTCTATCTGCCTCTTCCTTTCCCTTTCTCTCATAAATAAATAAATGACATTAAAAAGAAAAACAACAGTAAAAATTGCTGCTCTTCCAACTCATAACCCACAAGTCCATGGTAAATACCAGCAATCCCACTAAGGCCCTCAATGGAGTGGAGACAGTGAGGAGAGAAATGACAGTATCAAAATATGATGTGCCCATACTAAGTTTCTACTAAATAAAAAGATAAGGGGGCTGGAGGTAGGGCTTAGCAGTTAAGACATTTTTGCCTGCAAACCAAAGGACCCAGGTTCGATTTCCCAGGACCCATGTCAGCCAGATGCACAAGGGGGAGCACATACCTGGAGTTCATTTGTGCTTTCTTTCTCTCTCCCTCTCTCCCTATTTCACTGTCAAATAAATAATAATAAAATATTAAAAAATAAAAAAATAAGGGATGGAGAGATGGCTTAGCACTTCCTTGCAAAGCCTAAGGACCCAGGTTTGCTTCCCCAATACCCACAGCCAGATGCACAAGGTGGTGCATGTGTCTGGAGTTCATTTGCAGCATTTAGAGATCCTGGCATACCCATTCTCTTTCTTCACCTGCCTCTCACTCTTTTTCTCTTTATTTCTCTCTATCAAATAAATAAAGTACATTTAAAAATAAAATGAAAATGTATTCATTTATTTGAGAGGAAGAGAGACAGGTGGAGAGAAAGAGTTAGCATGCCAGGGCCTCCTGCCACTGCAAACACAAGACACATGCACTATTTTATGCATTTGGCTTTACATGGTTACTGGTTACTCAAACCTGGGTCACCAGACTTTGCAAGCAAGTGCCCTTAACTGTTGAGCCATGTCTCCAGCTTGATTGACAAAAATTTTAATTATTTATGCTATAACTTCTAAATCTTATTTAAACTGATAGATTAAATTATATGTAGTTAAGTATAATAATGTTTCAAAGTATATATACATTGTGAGATGTTTAAAATAGTTAATTGACATACGCTTTTCTTCACAGTTATTTTTGTGGTGACAATACACTTATATTTAGCAGTTTTGAAGAATATACTAAGGATTTTAGGATATCTATCTATCTATATATTTTAAATATACTTTTAAATTTTAATTTATTTATTTGAGAGTGACAGACAGAGAATGAGGGAGAGAGAGAGAGAGAGAGAGAGAGAGAGAGAGAGAGAGAGAGAGGAAGAGAGAATGGGGTACCAGGGCCTCCAGCCATTGCAAATGAACTCCAGATGCATGTGCCCCTTTGTGCATCTGGCTAATGTGGGTCCTGGGGAATTGAGCCTTGAACTGGGGTCCTTAGGCTTCAAAGGCAAGTGCTTAACCACTAAGCCATTTCTCCAGCCCAGGATATCTATATTTTTATCAAGCATGATAACCTTTGTAAAACATTGTTGATTAACTCATGTTTTTCAGTATAAGGAAACAAAACATTTTTGATGAGGTATTTAATGACAACTGATTTTTCCATGTAGGTAGCTAGTTTTAAGCAAGATCAGAAGTTTAGGGAGACTAATTGTAAATGACTCACCTAATTTTACACTATCCTCCCCTCTCCCACTATCCATGTACAAAACTACATGCAACTACATGTTAATAGCCACATGTTACTGAGCATTGTAAAGAAATATAATTACAGACCCTGATTTGTAGTCAATAGAGACAAAGAAAATTTTTTGAAAAGTTTTGGAGGAAATTGGCTGAAGAGTAAAAAATCATACTATCTCAGGCTATATATACATACCAGATCAATTCTACTCCTCCCAGACTGCATGTTACTACAATCCCATCAAATGCTTGCCTGAACTAATTTTTTTTTCTTTTTTTTGAGGTGGGGTCTCACTCTGGCTCAGGCTGACCTGGAATTCACTATGTAGTCTCAGGGTGGCCTCGAACTCTTGGTGATCCTCCTACCTCTGCCTCCTGAGTGCTGGGATTAAAGGCGTGCGCCACCACGCCCGGCTGAACTAATTTTTAAAATTGGTACGAGTAAAGAGGCTTGTACAAGTATCACCTTTGTAACTGAAAAGACCGCACACACTAGATTATTATTCAAAAACTTTGCTCCACTGTACTTCTGAGCTGGCCATGGTAAGAATAAAACCCAAGGCCTTTAATTTATACCTCTGTCCATCATCAATATTCCCTTCGTAATTCAAATTTACTTGAAAATGAGTACTGCAATAGAACAAGATGAAAAGTCATGCTCAGAGCTACAGCAAACATGGTCAGCATGTCTCCAGTGGCAAAGCTGGACCTGGACACAGACAGTCAGAGGGTCAATCCACAAGACTGTCTGGACACAGAGGATCACAGGTCAGTCCACACCACTGTCTGGACACAGATGGTCAGGGGGTCAGTCCACACCACTGTCTGGACACAGATGGTCAGGGGGTCAGTCCATACCACTGTCTGGACACAGATGGTCAGGGGGTCAGTCCACACCACTGTCTGGACACAGATGGTCCGGGGGTCAGTCCACACCACTGTCTGGAAGTTGATACTCAGATGCTCTGCACATATCTTGGCACTTTCTCCTTTACTGATTTGATGTATGAATTTTTTGTCTTCAATATAACTTCAGAAATGTGAATTACATGTTCAAATGATCTGAATGGATTGTCTCACTAGGTAATTAAAGTGTGAATATTATTAGAGAATGAACAGTAGTCCTTTATTGATATTTGGTTTTATAGAATACTAAAAATGTTTTATAGGAATAAACTTACATCAATAATTTTTCATCTTTTTAGCATAACATGGTCAAATTGTTCTGGATAATTCTATTTCACTTCATTAAATGCTTTTGACCTTATGTCCTAGTCATCAGGCACTGGGCTGAGCTTCATGTGTTTGCACACTTGCTTTGAGTTGTCACGTTAGGTCAGATGAAGTACTCCATAAGTGGTTTAGCGCACCTAGCAGAGGAACTGATCCATAGGGCTGGAGAGATCACTCAGTGGTTAAGGTGCTTGCCTGAAAAGTGTAACAACCTGGGTTCAATTCTCTAGTACCCACTTAAAGCCAAATGCTCAAAGTGACACATGCATCTGGAGTTCATTTGCAGCAGCAGAAGGCCCTGGCATGCCCATTCTCTTCCTCTGTCTGCCTCTTTCACTCTTTCTGTTTCTCTGTCATAAATAAATAAATAAATAAATAAATAAATAAATAAATAAAAATAAATAATAAGAAGAATGTGACTATTGTCTTGTTTGGTATTCCCATTCTTTTTAAAAATTTTAATTGTTTAATTTGTCAATTTTTTTGTTCATTTCTATTTGAGAGTAACAGAGAGAGAAAGGGGGGAGAGAGAGAGGTAGGGGGACCGAGGCTTCCAGCCACTGCAAATGAACTCTAGATGGTGTGCTCCCTTGTGCATCTGGCTAACATGGGATCCTGGGGAATTGAACCTTGAACCGGGGTCCTTAGGTGTCACAGGCAAGCGCTTAACCACTAAGCCATCTCTCCAGCCCAGTATTATCATTCTTTTGGCTACATGAGCATTAGAAAGCAGTCTTTGTTCTCTAGAGTGAAACATCATTTTACAAAATTTAAAGCAACAATTCCTTAAGGATAGAGTATTAAAATGTCAGTGATACTGTGCCTAAAAAGTAGTATTTCATAAAAATATGAGACATAAATTATTGCTTTAGACATTCTTTTTTGTAAGATTGGGTGATAATGATTTACAACATAGTTTTTTAAAATATTTTATTTTTACTTATTTATTTGAGAGAGAGAGAGAAAGAGAGAGAGAGAGAGAGAAAGAGAGAGAGAGAGAGAGAGAGAGAGAGAGAATGGGTATGCCAAGGCCTCAAGCCACTGCAAACAAATTCCAGATGCATGTGCCACCTTCTTCATATGGCTTACATGGGACCTGGGGAATTGAACCTGGGTCTTGTGGCTTTTCAGGCAAGTGACTTAACCACTAATCCATCTCCCCAGCACCCCTCCCCATTTCTTTTGAGGTAGGCTCTTGCTTTAGCCCAGGCTGACCTGGAATTTACTATGTAGTCTCAGGCTGGCCTCAAACTCATGATGACTCTCCTACCTTAGCCTCCTGAGTGCTGGGATTAAAGGTGCGTGTCACCATGCCTGGTTTGCAACACAATTTTAAAGAAAATATATTAATGTCTGAACCAAATGACGTCATGAAATGATCAATTCTTTTAGTAGCCAAGAGCTTGTCTGGAGTGCTATACTACATATGAATCACTATTTCCAAATTTTCTAGTTTATGTGACTTTTGCAAATGTTATCAATTTTAAATAAACAATTCTTTATGTCAATGAATTGTTGAGACAATTAAAGGATTGTTTGAAAAGCACTAGGATGTGTTCAACAAATGCTTGTTTTACTAAAAATAGAAAGGGTTTCACATTCCTTCCTTTTTTTTTGCTTTTTTTTTCTTTCTTGTTTGTTTTTCTTCTTTTTTTAAAATATTTTTTGTTCATTTATTTATTTATTTATTTGAGAGCAACAGACACAGGGAGAAAGACAGATAGAGGGAGAGAGAGAGAATGGGCGCGCCAGGGCTTCCAGCCTCTGCAAACGAACTCCAGACGCGTGCGCCCCCTTGTGCATCTGGCTAACGTGGGACCTGGGGAACCGAGCCTCGAACTGGGGTCCTTAGGCTTCACAGGCAAGTGCTTAACTGCTAAGCCATCTCTCCAGCCCTCACATTACTTCTTAAAAGGATAAGTAAGTATTGCTTTTACCCTACATTTTACTAAATTTCTATTGAATAGTTTAAACTGTGATTCTCTTTCTAAGAATATGCGAATTTTCTAGCTAGGGAAATCTGTAATTTGTCTTCCATAATAGAGGCAGACCAGTGTGACTGGTCCGTAATAGGGTCTTATCTTCTCTTCCGGTTGTAATTACCTATTTCTTCTATTTATTTATTGTGTGAGAGAGAGCAAGAATGAGAGAGAGAGGGAGAGATTGGACTATCTAGGGCCTCTACCCACTGCAAATAAACTCCAGACACATGTGCCACCATGTGCAGCTGGCTTTTGTGGGTCCTGGGGAATGGAACCTGGGCTCCTAGGCTTTGCATGCAAGTGCCTTAATCATTAAGCCACCTCTTCGGCCCAAATTACCTCTTTCTTTAATGCCAGCAAAGTCAAAGGTCAGGGCTAACTGTCACAATGGCATAACCAGAAACCAAACTGGAAGTTGAGCATTACGGCCTAGAAGATATGAGGGTGCACAGATGACTGAGTGGATGAAGAACTTGCTGTGGAAGCATGAGTAACTGAGTTCGGATCCCCAGAGCCCACACAAAAGCCAGAAGCTGTGGTAGGCATTTTTCTTTTTTTCTTTTTCTTTTTCTTTTTCTCTTTGTAATCCCAGTGTGTTTGTGGCAAGATGGAAGGTAGAAACAGGAGAATTTCCCAGAAGCTCATGGTCTAGCTAGTGTGGTCAACAGGGCAACAGACAATGAGAGGCCGTGCCTCATACAGGCAGAAGACCAGCAGTTACACACAACAGTCCTCTGACTGCATGCACTCTGTGGCAGGTGTACCCCCCACACACTCCCACACACATACACGTGCACCAAAATGAGAGATGAAACTCCTAGCATGAAACCCACCACTTTGCATAGTAATTAAAAGTAACAGTAACAGAACATGGCTGAAGATGTAGCTAGGTGATAGAGTGCTTGCTGAGGACACACTGGGCCCTGAGTTCAACCTCTAGTACAAAAGCAAAATCTCAGAAGAACCCTTTGATAAAATCTACCCTTGATCTTGCTGTAGTGGAGCACTTCTGTTTCCCCAGGATTGATTAAATGGTTCCTGTCTGTTTAATCATCGCTGAGAAAACAGCTGTTTCATCCTGAGCGCTGGTGACATCTGTTATGCATTATTCAGGCCAATCTCGCAAGGTTTCCCGTGATGAGTCTTGGGAGGAAGGTCCGCCTGAGAGTGCTGTCTTTGCACACATTACAGTCTGCTGAGGTTTTATTAAGATGGAGTATTAAATTCAGTACTAATGACTCACGAGCAAAAAATGCACTGAGCTAAATGGTGCAGAAGGTGGCAAGGACTTGATTAAAACATGTTAAACCCATGTGCTCAACCCACAGACTCAAAGAAAATGGGAAAGGTCTCGCTTTTAGATCAGCTTGGAGCTTCCAGGCGGCTTCTCACCGTTAATCATCCTCGGCTGCACAGCACTCTTGTGCTCTGTCTTGCCTCCGTAGAAGCTGCCATTGTGGGAAGATGGATCTGCCCTCTTCCTCCCTCTCCCCAAAGATGAATTCTCAATCTCAATTGCTTCCTCGGAACATGAGCACTTACCTTCTTTGCCTTTTGTGCGCTGGAGGAGAACATGCTTCTCCGTTTCTTTGTCTCTCAGAACAAGTACCTTTCTCCCCATCATGGAGCTGTCCTTTACAATGTCAGCCACTCTCACACCTGCTTCCAGGTGCCGGCTTGTGACAGACACCATAGGGAAGGAGCCCTCCAGTCAGGTGACTATCAGCTAGAAGGAAAGCAGTGTCCTATTTTTCCATTTGAAGGGACAACTTTCTCTCTCTCTCTCCTCTTCTTTCTGTCCCTCTTCTCTCTCAAACCACGTTTTCTTAAAACGTCTAGTGTTAATAAAGCTTTCAACGAAGACCATTCTATTAACTTTATTCCAAACCAAAGGCAACCATACATAATGTTCAAACAATTAGGGTGGGATTCTTTACTCAGAGGCATTTTTTTTCTACATCCAGACACTTAAATACTATTGCACAATTATATTTATATATAATCTATGATTTTTCAGTGGGCACTTTAAGATCAGTCCCAGTTCTGTTAGGACAAAAGATGAAGGAAGAGAGGTATCTAGAATTTACATGGTCTACTATAGTGGTTTGATTCAGGTGTCTCCCATAAACTTATGTGTTCTGAATGCTAGGTTCCCAGCTGATGGAAATTTGGGAATTAAATCCTCCTGGAGGTGGTGTATTTTTAGAGGTGGGCTTATGGATGTTATAGCTAGCTTCCTCTTGCCAGTGTTTGGCACACTCTTCTGTTCCTGTTGTCCATCTGATATTGGCCAGGAGGTGATGTCCACCCTCTGCTCCTGCCATCATGGAGTTTCCCCTTGAGCCTGTAAGCCAAAATAAGCCTGTTTTTACCTCACAAGCTGTTCTTGGTTGGGTGTTTTCTATCAGCAATGTGAACCGGACTGCAACATCCACTATTACCCACTGAGTTTACCTAAAATTTCAGCTCATTCGTGCTGCTTCCTCCTCCTTGCCCATCTCAGTCCTCAGTGCTTTACTACAAGCATCCTTTGTTCTAGCTCACTGATTGCCTGAGAATTTTCCCAGTCTTCTAAGTTTTCTTCTTTCTATCACTTTGTACTTGCAAGTTATTTCTTTTGCCTGAATAGTTTCTATTCATTTATTATTTAACTTAATAATTTATTCACTTAACAAATATGTATTTTATATAATAAATGCCATTTGTATAATTGTCTACTGACATATTTTTCACCCAACAAAATGATGACTTCTTGAGGTAAGAGATGGTTATTCTCAAATGTCATATGAGAACATATATCCTCATATAGTCTGGAGGTTTTGTTCTATAAAATTGGAATGGACATAAATTAACAAACACAGGACCATTATTCCTAGGAGACAGAGAGTATTAAGTTCTTGCAAGCCACAACATGGGTACCCAGAAAATGTTATTTGCATTATTAACCTTATTTGTCAATGTCAGTGTAAAATAAACCATTCTCAAAATTGTCAAAATTTTGTTATTCCATATATCTCTTTTCTCATAGAACACCTGGTGGGGAATTTTCAAGATTATTATTTACATTCAGAAATAAGTCTGCATGTTTATGGGGTACAATGTGCTTTTTTGTATGTGTATGTGTGTGTGCATTTTCACATGCCTGTGTAGTGGGCTAGAGGATAATCTTGGGTATTGTTCCTCAGGTAACATCCACTTTTTTGAGGCATATTCTCTCTGTTGACTAGAACTCATACAGTCAGCTAGATTGGCTGGCCAGCCGGCCTCAGGATCTGCCTGTCTCTTTTTCAGTGCTGGGTTTACAAGTGTGTGCCATCACACTCTGAGTTTTTAAAAAATATTTTATTTATTTATTTGACAGAGATGGAGGGAGGGAGGGAGGGAGGGAGGGAGGGAGGGAGGGAGGGAGAGCGAGCGAGCGAGCGAGCGAAAGAGAATGGGTCCTGGGCCTCCAGCCACTGCTAACAAACTTCAGACACATGCGCCCCTCCCTTGTGCATCTGGCTAATATGGGTCCTGGGGAATGGGTTCTGTGGCTCAAACTCAGGTCCTTGTACTTACAAGGTAAGCACTTTGCCAGCTGAGCTATGTCGCTAGTCCCACTGGGTGAAGTTTTAACATATGTATGCATTAGTAAATACTTAAATCATCCAAGTAGCATCACACCATCATCTTCTGTCTGGTGAAGGTGACAGTAATGGTCATAGTTAGGGGGATATGTGTATTAAATGAAAATTTCATTGGCCTGAAGGTTTTGTCCCCTCCAAAATTCATGTAGAAACTTCCTCCCCAATTCTTCGGTGTTATGAGTTGACACCTGTAGACAGTAAGCACGGGTGCTGTGCCTTCACAGGTGGGATTAGGACCTTTTAAAGGACTGCAGACTATATACACATCTTTCCAACTGAACATTCAGGAATATGAACAATTTTCAATATGTTCATGTATTAAAGTTCTCAATAAAACTATATTTACAAGCCGGGCGTGGTGGCGCACGCCTTTAATCCCAGCACTCGGGAGGCAGAGGTAGGAGGATCGCCGAGAGTTCAAGGCCATCCTGAGACTACATAGTGAATTCTAGGTCAGCCTGAGCCAGAGTGAGACCCTACCTTGAAAATAAACAACAACAACAACAACAACAACAACAACAAAAAACAAAAAAAACCCCACCTATATTTACAGGCTGGGGAGATGGCTCAGTGCTTGCAAGACCTGACTTCCTGAGTTCCATTCCCCAGCATCCACAAAAAGCCATAAGCACAAAGTGGCATATGTGTTTGGAGTTCCCTTTTCTGCCTTTCCTTAAAATAAATGAAATATTTTTAAACTATATTTAAAGAGACAATAATTTTTATTTATAGTAAATTATTAATTTCCCATGTAATCCCTGTGAACTGAGATTTTACCTTACTAGTAATAATCAATCTCACTCATTGTATCTCAAGAACTGCCCTAGAATCTTGTTTATGTTACTTACTAACTTTAAGATATAACCTAAAAGCCCACCAAAATCATATATATGACTACTGTAAAAACACTTAAGAATCCATCCTTATCTTGAGATCCCATATCCAGATGGGTGTGCTTATCTTTTTCCTAGGTGCCTCTGTGTTTGAATTTCTTCCTAATATAACCCATCTCTGTTTTATACTAGCTTGTCCTGAAATTCTTTTCTGCTGTGAAGTCAAGAGCTGAATCTTTATCAGAGTGAAAGTCTCTGCTGCATGGGGCAGCTTGGACAAAGCCCTCATGGTCCAATCATTGCTTAAATATCCTTTATCTTGGGGGCTGGAGAGATGGCTCAGTGGTTAAGGGGCTTGCTGGCAAAGCCAGAGGACCCAGGTTTGATTCCCTAGTACCCACATAAAGCTAGATGCACACGGTGTCGCATACATCTGGAGTTTGTTTGCAGTAGCTGGAGATCCTAGTGCACACATTCTCTGTTTTTCTCTCAAATAAATTAAATATTAAAAAATCAGGGGAGGGATGATACTGTACCTCGTTGAGTATTAGGACCCAACATATGAATTTTTGGAGTGGGGATCCTAACATTCAGACTGAAGCAATCTTCAATAGCTCTTAAAAATATTACCATATAAAGCTGATAATATTTTTCTAAGTTAACATTTGAGATTTGGAAATATGTATCAAATACATGAAAAACAAAACAAGAACAGCAAGCAGTCCAGGAAAAATACGGACTTTTCTTTCCTTTTTAAAAATGTTATTTATTTATTTAGGAGGGAGAGGAGAGAGAGAGAGGAGAGAGAGAGAAAGAGAGAGAGAGAGAGAGAGAGAGAGAGAGAGAGAGCAAGAGAGCGAGCTTGAGAAGGCTTTCTGACAATCCAAACAAATTTCATATGCATGTGCCACTTTGTGCATCTGGCTTTACATGGGTACTAGAGACTTGAATCGGGGCAGTCAGGTTTTTTAAGCAAGCGCCTTTAACCACTGAGCCATCTCTCCAGCCCCCTTTTTTTTTTTTTAGTTATTTATTTATTTTTAATGGCTTATACTATTTAATTCTCCACCCCCTTCCTGTTTCCTTGAGACTCTCCTCTGTGGGGTTATGAGATTTACTGTATGTCATGAAGACCTTAGTCAGTCCCAGTAGGACAATGCTGGGGGGCGGAAGCGCGGGAAGCATTGTCTCAGTGTATTCACCCACTACTCTGTGGCTCCTCCAACCTTTTACCCGCTCTTCCAGATGTTACCTGAGCCATGTCAGGCTGGTTGATGGCCTGATTTAGTGTTGAGTTCTTCATAGCCTCTGGGTTTCTGCTTTGATAGGTTTTGTGTGATCATTGTGTCTGCCACTATCACCCTGGAGCTGGCTACCTTCTTTCTTTTTTTTTTTTCATGAAAGGAAGTAATGGACTGACAAGAGTAAGGATGCTCTATCCAAGATGGAAGGTCCAGTTAATTGCACAATGAGTAGCGTGGGAGAGAGATCTGGGGCATTCCAGATACGAACCTGCAAACCCACTGCAGTCTGGCTCTGAGAAACAATGTCCATGGCTAGCGAGGTGGCTCAGTGGTTAAGAACACTTGCCACTTAAGCAAGAGGGCCTCTTGGGTCAGAGACAGCCAGGTTGGACTCCCCAGAACCCATGTAAAGAGCTGGGCTTGGCCACTCATGTTTGCAGCACCAGTCCACTTGGTACAGAGCCTGGAGAATTGCTGGAGCTTGCTGACAGCAGCTCTAGGTTGAGGAAGAGAAAATTTCTTAAGGCAAGGAATATGTGAATGAGCTATAAGAGAACCCGATGGTCTCCTCTGGCCTCTGCATGCATGCTCATAGAGATGTGTGCACATACATGTGCATGAGCCACACGCCACATACCGTAGATACACACGAAATAATAATACACAATTATCATTGGTTACTCTTTCCTCTGTCTTCTCCCAGGGCTGGGAGGCATCCTCCTGACTCTGGGTGAAGTGAAAGATGATTATAAAGTTGCCTGGCACATAGCTTGATTAGGGGCCTTTTCTTCTCCTTAAAAGTTAGGCTACAGCAACTGACAACTTACTATTATTAGGGAAAAAGAAACGTTGGTGATAAGAAAATAGCTTGAACATACTACTGGAATATCTGCTTTTGCAGTAATCATAATTTCATTTAAATCTCATAAACTATAAACAACTTGAAATTACTGATGGTAAGGCAGTCTTTGTTTGCACAGGAAACAACTCTGGGATTTATATTCTCTGACCCGTGGGGCTTTAGTGTGAACTCCAGGCTCATCTTTCTTGCTAGCAGCAGATATTTTCAACGACTTATCTCCCATCTGTAGGTGGCAGTAAGTTATTACTGTTTTTGTTACTGTGCTCGGTGAAAGATTAAATCTAGTTTAGGGAAACAGAATATAAAGAGAATATTGTTCTACCTTTAGGCCAATATAAAGAACAATAACTCGTTTTTTTTTCAACAGGAGTTTTGACTCCTTCCTGCATTTTAATTTGAGGCAAAATTGAAATACTTATGTACTCTCGGTGGAGCCTCCTCTTGCTAGGATGAATTTCTGTTCACATCAGACTAAACAAACCGAACAAGAGAGCAAAGGGTGCTGTATAAGTCAGAAGCTTGGGAAACTTACTCCTTCTCTAGGTGCCCTATCTAAGCAAGCTCAGTTCAGATCTGAAAGCAAGCTGTTGCCTTCAGGGGACACGTAATGACAATGTGCTTTCAAGTATTTGCATACAAAACACCAAATGATTGCTCTTTCAATTCCATCATAAAATATTTCTTTCTAAATCACTTTTTGACTCCATTCCCAAGTGTTTACAAGGAAGAAAGACAGCCAGGTGGCGCAGGGGAAGGGCCTGTTGAACCGTCCTTTGCTGTGTGGTAGTTTGTATGCAAAGCATACTTCCTTACAGATGGGATCAACCAGGCTGTGTGGCTACGAGATGTGCAGCAGGACCCAGAGAGGATTTGTTGTAGCTGAAAACTGACTTTATAATTTAGCTCTGAGCCTTGATGCAACATAAGTCTCATTATAAATCAGAACACCAGATCCAAAAATGTAAGGCAAATAGAGTGAAACATGGATTTTCTCCTCATACTTCTTCTCTTGTTAGCACAATTAAAACAACCATCAGCTCCTTTATTGCTTGTGACTTAGCAGCTAGCCAAGTAATGTGACAGTATCAGTCTACAGTAGAGAGAACCATAGATAAGGGAAGACATAGCCAGGAGGGGGTTAGAGTTACTCTCATGTTATGCCGACAGATATTGTTAGATGCCTAAAATCAAAATAGCCCTTTTACCACAGTGAATATGTCTGCTTTAGTTTGTCTTCACTGACTCTTCCTGTTGGAGCAAACTAGCTTCTTCCATTATGTGTTCTTTGCTTACTCTAAAAATATTTACCGAGGCGACACAGATTCAGTTGACTATTTCAGAAATATCTTTGGACATATGCTTAGCGTTTCTCCCTTTTCTGCGTTAGCAGAATGCTTTTAACCAACAAGAGCCTTCCTATTCATGCTGGTTGGTCAATCACCAATTCTTAATTTCTTGTGTGTGAGACAAGAATGGTGCTATTTCTCAGGTAGGATTCTTAACTTTAGATATAGAGCCTATTGTCATAAGCTTCTGTTTCTCTACACAGCCATGAAGGCAGGGGCTCCAGCCTTTGCCAGCTTTGGTTTTAGCAGCTGGCAGAGGAAGAGAGTATAATGCAAATGTCTTACAAGTGAGGTTTTCTGGATCTGCTTTCTAAGGCTAATAGACAATATTAGGCATGGCTATAAATCTTAGTATTAAATATTTCTTTTCAACTTTTTTTGATTTTGGTTTTTGATGTTGCATCTCACTCTAGCTCAGGCTGACCTGGAATTCAATCTGTAGTCTCAGGGTGGTCTTGAACTCACGGTGATCCTCCTACCTCTGCCTCCCAAGTGCTGAGGTTAAAGGTGTGCACCACCATACCTGGCTTCCTTTCAATTTTTTAAAAAGCACTGTTTCATTTGAGAGAGAGAGAGAGAGAGAGAGAGAGAGGGAGAGAGAGAGGAGAGAATGGGCATTCCAGGGCCTTCAGCCACTGCAGGTGAACTCCAGATCCATCTGGCTTACATGGGTCCTAGGGAATTGAACCTGGGTCCTTTGGCTTTACAAGCAAGCACCTTAATTGCTAAGCCATTTCTCTAGCCCTCAATTTTGACAGCACATTTCTAGTATGCTAAATGCATTTTGTTTTTGAGGAGCAAGGTATTTTAATAAGCACCCCAGTTTCAAATTGTCCTCATTTTCCTTATAAGAGTCAACTGGTTATGTGAAAGGCCTATATAATAACATATAAAAATTAATGCCTGAGTAAAGACCTCTATCTTTACAATTCTAATTCTTGCACAAGTAATTTTTCTGGTGGAGCTGAAAATGACTTCTGTGTCACTTAAGCTTGTTTTGCTGACTGTCACAAGACACAGAAGTAGCTCTGGAGTTTGGATTTTGTACTTCTGTGGCATTTGTATCTTTTTCTCACAAGTAGGAGCTAGAAAGAAAGTATAACTGAAATCCTGAAGACAGAGCCTGTGGAAGAAAGCATCATGACTTCCATGTGAAAGGGACCATGGGCATGTCTCATGATGCTGTTGAAAGAATTTAGGATGTAAGATTCCAATAGATTTAAGCTAAATCCCAGATAAGCTGTTCTGGACACCTTGTTTGTGACCTTGTGCAAACTATGAAACTTTTAGGAACCACAATTTCCTTGTTGCGAAACGGGATCTGTCATTCCTTCTTCATCAGCGCACATAGAAGTACTGGCATCAATGAAGACTTTAGCATCATTCTTGTCTCACATACAAACACTTAGTAATTGTTGGTTGACCAAACAGTAACTATAGCAAACAGTCACTTCATGGGAACCTGCTGCTGCAGCATGCAGTAATAGGGATGTGTATAGTGGAGCAAAAGCAAAGTGAATTTCTAAAGGTTGATAGAAGATAGGAGAAAGCTATCTTTATTTATTTATTATTTTATTGGTAATCAGCCTGGGACAGAGGCCTAAGGAGAACATGGATGTCACCTTGCCTGCCCTGGCAGGACTAGAACCTGTGTCTGACACAGTCTCATCCAAGATGGCTATAAGCAATAATGCCTCAGCATTACTTTCCTTCCTCTTCTTCAAGTTTCCTCTGGCTTTGCGCATGTGTAGGCTGGCCCTTGCCGAGTCAGCCTCTTGAGTCCACCAAATAATTGGGTCTCTCCCTTAACACACCCGAGTCTGATGATGAAGGTCATCCTACTTGGTTGTTCGATCCGTATAAATGAGCACATGTGTGAATCTCTCTTGGCCTCTTTCTGCCTTACATGTTGTGCGTTCCTGACTCTCTTTTAGGTTTATTGGCTGTTTCCCTGTGTGAGTGGGAGGGGGATACTGCCTGCCTTCTTTCAGTCTGGGAAGCGGGACATTTTCTTTTTGTCTTGGCTCTTTCTTGCCTTGTTTTGGGTGCTGTCCTGTTTGGTTTTCCAAGTCTGTGTGTCCAGACTTTTCCTTATGTGAGGGAGATTTTTCTCTGCCTCCCCTAAATCTTTCCAGAATTTCTTTGGGCATGGGCTTCCTGCTGGACCTCATTCTGGATCCTAACTTTCTCTAGAAATAATCTCATAATTCACAATTTACTCTTCTCTGCATCTATGTTTCAGTTCTTTGTCAACATGGACAAGGATCTGAAAGTTAGGGTTCAGGGTCCTGGAATCTCTTGTATCTGCATGTACATCTAGTTCTTCCCTGGACTTCAAAAGTCTTGCATCAAGGTTAAGCTCATCTTCAGCATTGATGAAACCTTGGGTTAACTGTTTAGCCTTAGCTGTGCAACTTACCCACTGAAGATAATTGAGCGCAAACACCACAGCACCGTTGCAAATATTGTGATAAAGCATATGTAGTAATTAGGATCATGTCAACAAATAATGATGCTAGCTATCACTTTGGTTCCCTTCCCCCTGCCAGGGGGTTATCTGGTTAGACTAGAGGTAGCCCGTGTGGTTGATGTTAATGGCAAGATAATGTGTTTTAACAATTCTGATAGAGCCACCCACTAAGATGTTCCTAGAAGAAACAAGTAGTGACTTAATGATGTTGGTATTGCTACTGAGGGTTCAGAGAATTTTACCTCGCTTGAAATATTTGCATAAAAAATACAGCTATGATTCTGACCCAAGTGAGTTGTCAAGAGAGCTTAGGGAATTTGGGGGGATGTTTGATCAACTCAGTATTTTTCAGTCTGTTTTGAATCTCACTATCTAAATGAATCTGTGAATATTTTGGAAATGTAGGGAGTCTATAATTAATCCCCATGGGCAGTATAGAAACCGCTTGTTCAAATCAAAAGGGACCTTTACATGCTGGTTTTCAACATCCTACACCTTTAAAGTAAAACATTCTTACATTTGGATATCTGTGTCTTGCAGTTTATAGCATTACTACCATGTAACTTTATTTTAGGTTCTTACAATTTGAGGCAGGGAGGGGGCAACTCATGTTCATTCCTCTTCTATCTTAGAGGCAAGAAAAGCTAGTTTTGACTTGCTACAAATTACATTGCTTCTAGGCAGAAGATTAAGAAATCAGTCAACAGTTATATCAGGTTAGCTTTGCAGCTTAGTTTAGGTTACATATGTTTACAATATCACAAGCTATTGAAATTCCTATTACATTGTAATGCATACTGTTCTGCTTTCACTAACTGTATTAAAAGGAGACCCTTTTAATACAACTTCTATATTAAGTGTCTAGCATTTGGGGCTATTTTAAAATATTTTATTTTTATTTATTTATTTATGAGAGGGAGGGAGAGAGACAGACATGTGCCACCTTGTGCACCTGGCTTACTGGTTTATATGGGTACTGGAGAATCGAACCTGGGTCCTTAGGCTTCACAGGCACTAATCACTAAGCAATTTCTACAGCCTTGAGACCATCTTGATTTGACCCCCCCTTTTTTTTTTGCTTTTTCTAGGAATATTCTCTGAAAGAGACTCAGAAAACCATTATGGATGCAAAGATTTGAACAGAGCTTTAGTTTAAAATGAAGCTGTGCCAGCCTATACCATAATATTCCTGACAGCACGAAGTACTTATTTTTGTAGTCTTGCTTATGGATTTGTACACGACTGTGAGACAGCTACAGAATAATAGCTGGAAATACGGAAGTTCATGGGAAGTACAGGAGACATGTACAACATTTTTTCCTATTCTGAAAAGTGATCTAAAAAATAAAAGCTCCCATGGAATTGAGATTGCAGCCAGAAAAGCCAGTGCGGGAAGATGGATAACCTTTGATGTCAAGTTGATTTCCCATATCTATGTGGTCCAATTTCAGTTTGAATATTAGCTATAAGATCTGCAGTCCTGTCTTCTACAAGGCTAGAAAGGTGAAGGAAGAATATTTCAGAGGTTTCTCAAAGCTCTAATAAAATCTCTCCTGCCAGGTGACCCCTGATAAACTTCAGTCTTCCTTTCAGCAAAAATCTCCCCAAGACAGGCTCAGAAAGGATGATGTTCATCACTATTAAGCTTCCAGCTAGCCATGCTAGGCAGTTCAGAAACTTCACTAGAAGTTTTACTTACTTGGCAGTTTTAGATGTTTTAGTCAGTAATGCAAATCCAGTAGTAAAAGAACTTGACAGGAATATGTGAAAACTAGGTTTATCTCACATCCAATGCACTTCTTGCTGTCTGTAGTAACATGTAGTATTTCTCTAATGGTGAGATGCATTCAAACTGAGTTTGTTGTGAAGTCATACAATGTGATCTATTCCACTTACACATACATCTATGCTGTGTCATGTTTTATGCAGTATTATCAAGTATTTCTGATAAAATGTTCACAAGTTTTTTTTATAAGAGTAGGGTGGGAATGAAATATACTTAGACACTTATAAGTAGAATTAAACTTTGGAAAAATACATTACTTGTTTAACACATTGAAATGCATTGTGAAACTCCAATGTGGAATTAGAACTTGGGGCATTTATGAATTTGTACAAGGAAACTTCACTTTTTCCCTCATTGAAGAAAATGCTTATTTAGTCTATCTTGAGAAATAGTCTTGGAAACTCCAACTTATCTTAATATCCCTTTACACAACTGATGAGAATGAGATTCAGAAGTGGTTAGCATTTTATTTACAGGAAAGGGCAATACCCAAAACTCTTGCCCATTAGACAGTTCTACTACAATAAAGGTGTAATTTCTAGTCCTTAATTATCATTCTCAAGCCAGAAGCTGGTCAAAATAGTTAGCCAAATAATTTAGTTTAGATACTTAACCTTTTTTGTTAGTGATGGAATGAAAATTTGATTTATATTTCAGAATTGAGGACAGATAGCATTAATGTGTAGAAAATCACAATTTTCCTGTTTCTATTAACTTTGTTAACTTAGCATATTTAATAACTAAAATCCTATTTTGTCATTTGAAATAGAAATACAAAACAATGTCTTGAAAGTTATTTTAAATGTCAGGATCATTTTAAGATAAGTAGTGTTAAAAAAATTCCACAATATCATTTTCTTTTGTTTTCTTAGAAAATATTTGCAAGGAGAGGGAGAGAAACAGAGAGAATGGATGCACCAGGGCCTCTTGTCACTGCAAATTAATGCCAGACACATGTATCTCTTTGTGCATCTGGCTTTACTTTAGTACTACAGAATTGAACCCTGGCCATCAGGCTTTCCAGACAAGCACCAATAAGCCATCTCCCAGGCTCCACAATATCACTTTCCAAAGCATAGACAGAACTCAGTAATTGTTAGGTCAATAACATTAGCAGTGTTAGCAACTGGGAAATCCTGGCTTGAAGTCATTACTTCCTTTAAACCATTCTAAGCACTATCCAGATTTATATTCCCATGTTTGTCTCTCTAGTCCACATATGACCAAGGGTTTAGTAAGTTTCAACTTCTGGCTCAAAAATCACTGGAGGCTTAGGTAGGCAGGTGGAACCAATTTTTACTTCATTTTCCTAGAATAAAAGGTTCAGCAATTTTCTGAAGGCACATGATACACCAGCAAATGGGCCAGGAACAAAATGTAAGGCTTAGAAACTTTGTCTACTGCTGAATCAAAAAAGAAATGGTTTATTTCCTTCTTAAATTTAAACTCTCTGTTTCTAACCAATACTACGGGTTTTGAATACCTCACATTTTATTCCAGCTTTAACTTTGCTCTATTTTCATTTTGTTTGCCAAGCTTTTCATACAATTTTAACAGTGGCATGTCTAATTATATATAAAAATCACAGTAATTAACACAATTTACCAAGCCATTTTTTTCCTGCACAAATGCAGTCTCCAAATGGTAATCCATGTACATTTAAAACAAGAATAAATGCTCCAAGCTACAAAATAAACAGATTTTAATACATCTTTCCTTACTGAAAAAATAATACAGTTTCTGAAGGGTAGGAAAACAGTCAAAGAACACATATCAGCAGTTCATAATTTGCTTGTTCTTTTAAGGGAGAGAGAAAGGGAGGAAGGAAGAGAGGGAGGAAAGAGAGATAGATAGATAGATAGATAGAGAGAGATAGAGAGAGAGAGAGAGAGAGAGAGAGCGAGCAAGAGAGCGAGCCTGAGCCAGAGCCTGTTAACATTTTCTGAGAAAAGGAGAGAAAGAATAGTTTCCATATGGGAGTTACACTATAGAGGTCTCTTATGCCCAGAAAGATCAATCAGGGCAAATGAGTTTTTCATGTATTATTACCTAAGGGTAGAGAAAATTGAAGATGAGATTTTTTTCCCCCATGCTTGTTTGACCTTGCTGTATAAATATGATATAAAAATGTGTGAAATTTGACAACGATTTCTGTTTGGTCAAACCTTGAAATTTTACCTCTAAGAGTATTATTTCTTCCATATTTAATCTCAATAGTTCTCATTGAAATACAACCATATGTGTGATCCTGACTTTAATGAAACTCAGATTTGCAGGGACCTGATGTTTTCTGCCCTGTGAAAACAAATGCCCAACCCTTGTTGTGACACTGAAGGAAGGCAGTAATAGAAGTGGTTAGAAAATCTATTTAAACTGCATTTGTGTTTTACCAAGAGTCTTGCGACACTTACATTGGTAAGAGTTATGCTTCCCAAATATGTGATCCACTTTTATAAGCAACTAAAGACCCTGCAGCTTCAGTCACACTTTCAAAGCAAGAATAAACAACCCCAGATCAATCCATTTTCATGATGCCTAGCACTTGTAGAATGGAGGAAAATAGTGAGAGAAAAAAGATAAAGAACGCTGATTGTGAGATGCAGGCTGCTTTAACCAAAGACCATGCTTGAAATGTACAGATGAAAAGCCACATTTGTTCTGCACACCTCAACATTTTGCAGACTCGAGATGGTCTTCAGCAGAGGTAACAGAAAAAGGTTCCATCTTACCAAGCTTTGTCAACCCCTTGTCAGTCATACTGTTTAGCACAGCTAAGGCTTTCTGCAGATGGTTGTGGTAGAAAAGAGAACGCAGAGGAAGGGGTAGCAGTGAATACCTACTTTAATTGAACAGAACTAGACCAGAAAAATTTCTAAACATGGACTTAGAGAATAAAAAAGGAAAAAAAAAATCACCATAGTATCTTGTTGTGGTGCATTCTATTTCATGGGAACCATAAGAAGCTCCCTAATCCCACGCTTTTCTTTCCCCCTTTGTCAGTACACTTTGAAGCAGAAATCCAGAAGCTGCTGACAGTGCAACATGGAAGTTGACTTAAAACACACCCATCACAGCTCAGGAAATTTTGCAGAAGGCTATGAGAGCCAGAGTGGAAAGGAACGTCTAGATGCACGCCCCCCCACCACCTACATACAATGACTGACTGTTGCTCTCACAAGTCATGACCCACGACCCCAGGGAAATACCTGTAATCCTACTTAGAAGGACCCCCAGCAGAATGGAGACAGGGATGAGGGGAATGGTGGTACTAACACATGATATGTCTGTACGAAGTTTCTACTAATAAAAAATAATGCTTTCTGGAAAACCCCAATATCTACCATCCATTGGATTACCTATGTCTAAATTTAGTAAGGTATTTAAAAAATATTTTACTTGTGAAATTAAGGTTTATAGTCAGTAATACTGATACCTTTGTAAAGAACACCTTTGAAAATATGAACAGCTAAACAGTTTTGATAAACTTATACATAAAAATATGATATAGTAGTTATGGATATAATATTTCCTAAATGAGCAGAAATAAAACATAAAGTTATCCCAGTGATTTGATGATTTTATATGAATTCATGTCCCCAAATACATACAATGCTGTATAAACTGTACATCTGTATTAGAATCCTTATTAAATTGCTTTTTCTTTCTTGTGCTTTAGAAAACAAATACTCAAAACATCAAAAATAAAACAAAAAGGGCTGGAGAGATGGTTTAGTGGCTTAAGTGCTTGCCTTCAAAGCCTAAGGACCCAAGTTTGACTCCCCAGAACTCACATAAGCCAAATACACAAGGTGACACATGCACACAAGGTAATGTATGTGGACAAGGTGGCACACATTTCTGGAGTTTGATTGCAGTAGCTTGAGGCCCTGGCATGCTTCCCACCAAGAGAACACTGCACCAAAGGCGGCTCAGACCCTTGCATCCCCGAGCAGGTGGGAGACCTCATGTCAGCACGCTTTACTGGCCACTACTCATGCTGGAGTTTTGGCCCATATGCATACTCGGGTTGTTCCCTTTTCTTTGCATCCTTTCTCTGAAATTTTGCCTCTTTGTTTAGGGTGCTATGAAAGCTAGAACCCAAAACTACCTCTGAATCTGTACTCATTGTTTGGAAAAATTAGAAGCTAGGGTCTGCATATGAGAGAGATGTGGTATTTGCCTTTCTGAGTCTGGGATACTTAATGCCATCATTTCCAATCCATCCATTTTCTTTCATTCATAAGTTTATTCTCTTATGGCTGAAGAAGATGCTATAGGCTTATAGTACATTTTCATTATCCATTAATCTGTTCATGCACATCAACAGATTACCCTTCTTGAAATTTTCATGTATAAACTCTCACCTATATTTATAAACTCAATAGATGCAGGTGAAAAGAGGTTTCTGTCTGATATCTCCTTAGACTGGGGACTGACACCCATCCCAGGCAGAGTTCATGTAATTTTTTACCTGGATGACTACATGTTTGTGAAGTGACACACTTTGCTGTCCTTGTACCCCTTCTGTCAATCTCTATAGCCTATACTACCCTTGACCCACCTCCACCCAAGGTCCCACAGCTCCCATCCCTTTGTTCAGCACTGTGTAAGTTTAGCATCCCACAGTTCACCCCTCTCTGCCTCTCTCTTAGCTCTATGTAAGGCTCAGCCAATCTGACCAGCTTCCAATCTCACACTGAATGTATGTGGCTTTAAGGTTTAGCCATGCAATAAAAGTCAAGTTTATTTCCTGTCAATATATTGTCAATTGTCAGTTCAGACATAATTATTGAACATTCAGAGGTATATATGTGGAGGACTGAAATGGGACCATTGTTTTTTCTAGATCTTTTTTCTTTCAGTTGCTTTCTTCTTGTGAAATATTTAAAACATGTGGACTGGGTGGGATTGAAGAAGCTGGGGTTCCTGTTTCTGATATATTAGGTGGCTGGTGCCCAAAATAAGCTTAAAACTTAGAGAAAACATAAAATGTTTCTTTACTATAATATTGAAGCAGTATCTAACAAGCCTACCCAATGATTATGTAATTCTCTAGAAGAATGTGACTTCATTTGGATCAATATTTATTATGATATAATTTTGAGTTTAGGTACCACAATAATTTTGCATTATTATGGGGTACAAGGTGATGCTTTGACTCATGGATACATTGTGTAGAAATCAAGTCAGAACACTGGGCTTCTATATCCTGTCCAATCCATATCATTTCTTTATGATCTTGACATTCAAGATCCTCACTTCTAGCTCTTTAAAAATACAAGATGCAATGATTTCAATCATAAGCATACTCCTGCGTAACAGTAGTCTGAGACTCATTCATTCTAATGTGACTCCACATGCAAAATAACTGATTTCTCCTATTCTCTTACTTTTCATAATCTATTAACCAGCCCTTTATTCCTGAGATCAGCCTTTATTAATTCCATATATAAAGGAAACCAAGAGGTCTTTGTTTCCTGCCCCTGGCTTATCTCACTAAATGTTTTATGTTGCAAGTTCTTCCATGTTGCCACAAATGACAGGATTTTATTCTTTTTGACCACCAAGAAGTTTTTATTGCCTGTATATACTACTGTATCTTCTTTCTTCATTTATATGTTAAGGATATATTGTCTTGGCCACTGTGAGTAGCAGTGCAATGAACATAGGAGTGCAGGCAGCACTTTCACGGACAGAGTGAATTGACTCTGGACAAATGGACACCATAGGATTACCTGGTCATGTGGTACTTCTACTTTTCATGTATATGTATTTTTTAAAGTGGATATAGATCTACTATCTTTTCTTCTTTTTAAAATTTTATTTTATTTATTTATTTGGGAGAGAGAGAAAAAAAAAAAGAGGCAGAGAGAGGGAGAGAAAGAATGGGCACAACAGGGCCTCCAGCCACTGCCAATGAACTCTAGCCATGTGCTCCACCTGTGCATCTGGCTTATGTGGGTCCTGTAGAATTGAACTGAGGTCCTCTGGCTTTGCAGGCAAACTCCTTAACTGCTAAGCCATCTCTCTAGCCCCCCATTTTCACATTTTTAGGACATTTCATATTGTTTCCATATTTTACATTACCTTGCCAGCACCAATGGTAAGGGGTAGTAACCTTTCTCTAAACCCTGACCATTGTTTGCTGTCTTTAACTACTATTATTCTAATTCCACTAAGGCCATATCTCATTGTCATTTTGATTTCCCTTCCCTGATATTTAGGGTGACAAACATTTTTAATATACCTTCTGGCCATTTGCATATCTTTTCATTCCGAAACAACATTTTCCATTATAGCCCTGGATGGTCTCAAACTCCCTATGTAAACCAAGCTGACCTCAGGCTTACAGTGATCCTTCTGCTTCTGCCTCTGGAGGGCTGAGACAACAGGTGTGTGTCCCTGGCGTGAAATTTGTATATATTCTTTCTTGAGATGCATCTGTTCAGACTTTTGTCCCATTTTAAAAGTAAAAATCATCTTTGTCTTTGAATTTTGACAGTTTGATAATACTATGCTGTGAAGTAGACCTACTGGTATTGAATCCAATTGGAGGTCTTTGATATACCTATATGTGAGAATTCATATTTTTATCTGGTTTTGGAAATTTTTTCTGACATTTTGCTAAATGAAAATTTGCCCTCTTGCTTGAATGGCTATGATTCATATATGTGTACCCTAGATATGTCCATAAATTCCATGTGTTCTTCATTTGTCTTTGTATATGTACTTGTCTACGAACATATGTATTTATTTTCTACCAGAGTGCTGAAATATATGTGTGAATACATGAGTATGTGAGAGAGACACTGTGTTATCATGTTCATTTTTCTCTTCAACATATCTCATAAAAATGAGCTGATCTGAGAAGCACTTTATAGTTAGTTAATTAGTGTGTGTATTGTGTATGCATTGTATGTGCTGATGTGGTACCCTGTACACTTACCTGAGGTGGCCCATGGATTCGCCTGCAGCTGTGCGAGAATACAAGGTGTCCCCCTCCATCACTCACCCACCTGTTTTGCTTGCTATGAAGTCTCTTACAGATACTGGAGCTTGCTGTTCATGAGCACCAGCAATTTTCCAGTTTCTGTTCCCCACAGAACTAGGGTTACAGACATCTGTGTCTATGTCCATGTTTATGTCGGCTCTGAAGTTTCAAACTTGGGTGGTCTCAGACCCTCGTGCTTTTATAATAGTGCACTTAACTACTGAGCCATCTCTCTAGCTGCAGAAACAGTTTTAAAGCGAGTCCAATGATGCTCTGCAGGACATGTCTTGAAGCTGATGTGTCCATAGAGACTCTTCTTGATCTTTGGAAACCTGAGGTCAGAGCACTGCCAGAGACTCGACTAAGTTACAGAGCATTCATCTCCTGGCCTTGCCTCTGTGGCTTATCCTCCACTTTGTACTGAGAGGTGCAGGTGCACCGGCCACGGTACTACTTTGTTACCAGCTTGTGTTAAGGTTTTACCTCCCAGTATTTCTTCTGTCTTACAAAATGACAATGTTCTTCCAATATCAGTATAAGTGAAACAGAGTATTCAGGTTTATTGATGGCAGTGTTTTCAGATTGGCAGTCATAGCCCTTCAATACACTGTGCTATCAGTTCCCTCATCTCTCCCTCTCCCGTCATCCTTTCTTTCCTACTTTCTTTTCTCCCTTTCTCTGCTTTCCATCCTTCCCTCCTCCCCTCCTTTCTTCCTTCTTTCTTTTTCTTTTTTATACCATGAATGAAAACCAGTACCCCTGTAATACTAACTTTTATTCCTTCTTATTAAAAATGTTCTCCTTTGACTATTTTCTAATAAGCTGACTTTGAGTTGAGTCTCTTTGATCAACTATATACTGTTCCTTAGAGTTCATGCAGTTTTCTGCTACAGGATTTCTTTTTAAAAATGATTCTAATTTCTTTGTTAAGTTTTTCTGCTTATTTTATGAATTTTTTCCATATTTTATTGTAGCTTGCTGAATTTTTAATTGTTTATTTTTATTTATTTGAGAGTGACAGAAAGAGAGAAAGAGGGAGAGAGAGAGAGAGAGAGAGAGAGAGAGAGAGAGAGAGAGATTGGGTGCACCAGGGCCTCCAGCCACTGCAAACAATCTCCAGATGCATGTGCCACCTTGTGCATCTGGCTTACATGGGTTCTGGGGAATTAAGCCTCAAAGTAGGATTCACAGACAAGCGCTTAACTGCTAAGCTACCTCTCCAGCCCTAGTTTGCTGAATTTTCTCAGTACCTTTGAGGGCAGCCCAAGTTTGTTTGTTTGTTTGTTTCTTTCTTTCTATCTTTTTTTTTTTTTTGGCCAGAGTTTCTTGAAACCTGTACTGTTCCCTTCTTCAGCCCCCTCTCTCTCCAGTTAAAGCTTTTACCTATAGCTTGAAAGCCAAGAAGAAAACGGTTTGGGATTGATGGTCAGGTGGCTAAACTCAGTCACTTTAAGGGCCGTCACAGGTGCTCTGTCTTTTCTGCTTGGCATTGCTCTCACCCTGGCTGGTTTTGATCCTCCTGCTTGGCATGAATGTCTGACAATAAGAGAGCAGATCCACTCTAGCCTTCAGCAGCAGGCTTGACTAGAGACTCCTGGTAGGTCTTCCTGTGACTAAGTCAGTGACTGCTCTAGTTGGTGTAATGCTAGTCGGTGCTCTTGGCTCAGGACATCTGCCATCCCTTTGCCAACATGCCCAGCATTATGCTGTCCTGGATACCATGTCTGTGGTTACTTCCTGGGGCTGTGATCTCCCAGCTGTTGTAGAGGGACAAAGGTGGTGTGGGCCTGAATGTGTGTGTTCATCTTCTTATGTCTGTGGATTTTCACAGAGCACTAGTGCAGATCTAGAGACTGAATTCTGGGTCAGGGAGGGGAGTCTGGCACTGTGGGAGTCTGTCTGATGCTGTGGTTTACCAAGGCAGGCTTCATGTTAGATTCACAGAAAAGTTCTACTCTTACTTTCCTCTTTTTTTCCCCAGGTAGACAATCTCTCGTTCCTTTTGTACTGCCTGGGGTTGTCAGAGAAATGAAGAAGGTAATTTAACACTGTCCTTCCTGTCCTGTTCAATGTACCTTTTTTATTATGATATAATCACATTCTGTTGTGGTTCATCTGGTTTCCTTTGCTCCTGTGACTGTGTTTTCATTTTCTTCAAATTGATCTTTTGGTGGAGGTCTATTGCTGCCAGAGTCCCTTCCCACCATGTTCTGTCCTCTACAAAAAATTACTGATCATTGTTGTCTCCAGACTAGCAACTTTCATTCAACAGTCTCTCTGTGTCTGTATATCAGCTCTGGATTTATCTTTTTTTTTTTTTTTTCTGTTTAAAACATAAGAATTTACTAATGTGTATCCTGTTTTATCTTTAATTTTGGGTTGGTACTTTTTTTTTCTTCTCTCTTTTTTTTTTTGATTTATTAGTTTTCTTTTCATCAAATACAGGCACTTTGGTACCATTGTTTAGGCTCATCTATGATCTACCCCCTCCCATTAGACCCTCCTAGTTGATGTAAATGGGTCGTGCATTGTGGAGTTAGTCCCCAGTTATTGGTATGCTAAATGTCTCTGCAAATCATGACCCAACATGTGTCTCTGACATTCTTTCCGCCCCCTCTTCCGCAAAATTTCCCTGAGCCATGTTGGGTTCATTTTTGGTCTGCTTCAGTGCTGAGGTGTTGGGGGCTTCTGAGGCTCTGGCTCTCTGATTTGGTAGGAGTTGATTTTCCTCTGCGTTGGTCTCCTTCCCCTTTGTGCTGGTATCTGGTTTACAGGAAAACATCACCCTTGCTTGTTTCACCAATTGTCCTTAGTTTCAGTTGAGCCCCTTTTGAGGTATGTTGGGGCAGCTCTCTGCATAGGATCTGCATCTATCTTTTTCTCCCTGGTATCTGGAGTGCAGCTAGGCGGTCGCCATCTTGGCCGGAAGTCCCAGCTCTGGATTTATCTTATCTAGCTATCAAACTATGCTGGTTTCTTCATGAATGATTTTAAAAATTGTTGGCATGTGGTCATTATAACACTTGCATAAAAGTAATGCTAATAACTTTTGAAAAATTTAGTTTGAACACTGGAATTGAGTTATCTTGTCCCAATCCTGCCTCATGGGATTGTCTTACATAATTTCAGGACCCTTTATAATAAAAATAACACAAATATATATTGGAATAAAGTGAATAGTTTTAGAATTACAAAAATTACAAGGGAATTTGCTGGCTCAGGTCTCTTTCTCTCACAGGAATGCTTATGTGAGGCTGTTTCATGATTGCATTCTTTCTTTTCAAGGGAAGCTTCCCAGCTCACCCGTGCAATTCCTAGCAACTCCCCATATGAGTAAGAGCATCTTTAATTTAATTAATTTTAGAGTAAATCAGATTTAATCTTAAAAGGAGAGACACCAGAAAATAAGGAGTTACAGAATACTAGACCGGGAGAAGTAAACTAGAGAACAGTTCTCCCCTGGCATTATAGTTACCTTTCCATTGCAGGACAAACATCTATCCAGAAGCAGCTTATGGGAGGAAAGGAGTTATTTCAGGCTTACTGATTCTAGAGGAAACTGCATCATGGCAGAAGCTGGCTCGCTTCCATAGACGCATCATAGAGAAAGAGCCAGAGCTCGTGCTGCTCCTTACACACCTTAGGGCTGGACTACAGGTCGGCCCCCAGGGTCAAATATCTTCCATAGCCCACTTGCAAGCTCAATCTTGATAAAATATGTCTAAGTCTATGGAAGCATACATTCAAACTACCACAGCTAGGTAAATGGATCATGGTGTGGTGACTCATGCAGGGCTTGGGTAAGATGCAAATGTCACAAGACTAACATATTGAGAACCAGAATTGGTATTCTGCTGCAGAGGAAGCAAAACCCATCAATGCAGAACCATAATGGAACTGCTCATAGGAAAACCTTTGAAGTGTGGTGTGGAGCCATGCTTGCATTTCAGCACTAGGAATTGGAGGGGGAGAGAAGCTGTGTCAAGAGGAATGAGAATGTGAGGCCAGTCTGGGCTAAATCAGGATAGTCTTGAAAGGAGGAAACTATTTGGAAATGTCCAGTAAGACCTCTGTTTTTCCAGGATAGCACTAAACTTGAAGGAGGGATAGAAAGAAATCAGGAATAGACATATCATGTTCCTTTCTTGCTATAAATTTTGGTCATGGAGGTCCAGTCTGGCAGGGGGCTGTTGACCACTAAACTGAATGTGAAATACAAGTGCAGGCTGGACAAACATTTTACTATGTGAGCCTAAGTCAAAAACAATGGACACTACATGGTATCCTATTAGTATATAGTACAGGAGAGACCCTATACATAGGACAGAGGAAAAACAACCCTTCTTATATTTGAATCTCAGTGTTTAACTTTGTTTTCCTAATTTTTATTTTTCCATTTTAATATTTTTGACCATTTATATAATGTATTTAGATATTATCTCTTACAATTATCTTCTTAACCCCTTCTCCATAAATACCCTACTTCTTCCCCATTAATCACCATTATTCTTTCATCAGTTTTTTAAATCTATTGACTTAAATTTAGGGTTACAGGCATGATAATGGGTGGAATGTTATTTACTATGGAATGTATACCTTACCAGTGCCTAGAAAGCGATTTGACATGCTGTCCTTAGATTTAAACTGCTTTTTAATATTTTACTTATTGTTGCAGTCAGGTTTACATTGCTGGCAGAAAACATCTGACTAAGAGAAGCTTGTCGGGAAAAAAGCGTTTCTTTTGGTGTACATACTCAAGGGGAAGCTCCAGGATGGCAAGGGAAAATGATGGCATTAGCAGAAGGTGTACATTAGTTACTGGCCAACATCAGATGGACAATAGCAAAAGGAGAGTGTGCCAAACACTGGCAAGAGGTATAACTGGGTATAACACCTATAAGCCCACCCACCAACTATACACTGCCTCCAGGAGGCATTGATTTCTAAATTGCCATCAGCTGAGGACCTAGCACTCAGAACACCTAAGTTCCTGAATCAAGCTACCATATTCCACCCCTGGTACCCATAAACTTATAACCACACATGATATTAGATGCAATGCATTCAGTCCAATGTTACAAGTCCCAATTTTTTTTTTTTTTTTTTTTTTTTTTGAGGTAAGGTCTCCCTGTGGCTCAGGCTGACCTGGAATTCACTGTGTAGTCTCAGGGTGGCCTCAAACTCTTGGTGATCCTCCTACCTCTGCCTCCTGAATGCTGGGATTAAAGGTATGTTCCACCATGCCTGGCCCCAATAGTTTTTTGTAATCAATCCTAATGATGTTAAAAAATCTCCATAGTCTAAAATCTTGTAACTGAGCCATAATACAAAAAAAAAAAACCCACCCCAAACCCATAACTGCACAGAATAAACATTCACATTGTAAAAGATGGCATTGGACATAGTGAAGAAATATTCAACCAATACAAGATTTAAATAGGACAAACATTATATTCTGTAGCTCCAAGTCCAACAACTGTAGTCAGTGACAAATCCCCAAGTCCGATAATTCTCACCAGTAACAAGTCTCTGGAGTTCCAATTCTGCCCTTCCAGCTAGGCTACTCACAGTCCTAGAAAACTTTGCCTGGTGCTGGCAGCTCTCCTTGGCAGCCATCCCATAGTCTTAGCATCTCCATTACATCTCCACTGCAACCCATGGTTCATCCTCATGGATCTATCTGGTCTCAATGCAGGTAGGCCAACAAGCCTGTTTCACATTGCCCATGGCCATTTCCAAAATACAAAACTGTGTTGTAAATTCAGTGACACTCTATTTCCTGCATTTGTTATATTCTATAATAGCAGATGGGCTATTAACTCGCTAATCCAGGGGAGGATAAAGCAGACTTGGAAGAACAGGACACTCCTTCAACATTTAGGCCCCTTCTAAACAGTCTGCATTCTTCCTGTTGTCCCAATGTAGGTCACCTGGCCTAATCACAATGGTTGTAATCTCTCAATTGCAGCCAAATGGGCAGCAATTTCAGCCTAAAGGTTTCATTTTTTGCTGTGCCATATCCCTCTGCTCACACCAGTCCATTTCTATGCAATGCAACTCTGCGCAAATTATCAAGACACAGGCATAACAGGAATCTTGTCACACAAACTGCTTCTAGCACAGTTAAAGCAGAGCTCTTTCTCACCCTTGTAAGCCAAACCTCACAGTCTATTGTTCTTACTGCATTCAGGTCTTTTAATACTGATCAGAATAGTCCATCAAGCTGTAGTTACAGTGTTGCAAGGTATCTCTCAGAACAAAGTTTCAAATCCTTCCTCATTCCACCTGAAAAGCAGTTCCAAAAGGTCTAAGCCACAGGATCATGTTTCTAGAAGCAATGACTCTACTTCTGGTATCAACTTTACTGTTGCAGTCACGTTCGCATTGCTGGCAGAAAACATCCAATCAAGAGCAGCTTGTGGGAAAAAGAGGTTTATTTTGGCTTATAGACTTGAGGGGAAGCTCCATGATGGCAGGGGAAAATGATGGCAAGAGCAGAGAGTGGACATCACCTCCTGGCCAACATCAGATGGACAATAGCAACAGGACAATGTGCCAAACACTGGCAAGAGGAAGCTGGTTATAACACCTATAAGCCTGCCCCCAACAATACACTGCCTCCAGGAAGCTTTAATTTCCAAATTGCCATTAGCTGGGGACCTTGCACTCAGAACTCCTAAGTTTATGGGGGACACATAAATCAAACCACCACACTACTTGCAAGGATAGAGAGTGATATGAAAGGAGAGAGAAAGAAAGAGAATGGGCATGCCAGGGCCTCCTGCTGCAAGCAAACTTCAGATGCACGTGCCACTGCATTGGACTTTATGTGGGTACTGGGGAATCAAACCCAGGCTTTATAGGCAAATGCCTTTACTGCTGAGACACTCTCCATTACCTAAACTGATTTTGATGAGTGGGTTACAGAGAAAATGCTTTAACGGGTCCACCATAAATATCATGTGCATCTAAATATTTACTAGAAATAAGATTGGATTTTTTTTCCTTTCTACCCTAGCAACAACTGACATTTGGTGGTCCTTTGGTAAACATTTTTCCCCTGTAGTTGGATTCTATATTGTATTTCTCTATTCATTTTATATGACAAGTAGATACCTGTAAAGAGCCTTTTATCTCGTTTTAAAAAAATATTTATTTATTTTTTACTTATTTATTTAGAGAGGGAGAAAGGAGAGAGAGAGAGAGAGAGAGAGAGAGAAAGAATGGGTATGCCAGGGTCTCCAGCTACTGTAAATGAACTCCAGACACATGTACCACCTTGTGCTTTAGGCTTACATGGGTACTGGAGAATCAAACCTGGGTCCTTTGGCTTTGCAGGTGAGTGCCTTAACTGATAAGCCATCTTTCTAGCCCATCTTTCTCTTTTATAGAGTTTCCAAAAATGGTCATTTTGGGAATAAATTGGGGTCCTGTTCTGATTGGGGGCTTGGGAGCTCATACACTCTCCTCCATGTATTACTAGGTCATCACTTTCCTTGGCTTCTCCAGGGAAGTCCCATATTCAGCTAGGTTTTGAACAAAAAGCTGCTCTTGGGCTGGAGAGATGGCTTAGTGGTAAAGGCACTTGCCTGCAAAGCCAAAGGACTCAGGTTTCATACCCTATGACCCACATAAGCCAGATGCACAAGGTGGCACATGTGTCAGGAGTTCATTTGCAGTGGCTGGAGGCCCTGGCATGCCCATTCTGTCTTTTTATCTGCCTCTTTCTCTTTCAAATGAATAATAATAATAATAATAATAATAATAATAATAAAATTACTCCCTTCATTCTGCTCGGATGCCTAGTGAACTCAGCAAGTGTGTAGTAGGGACTTTCCCACAGGCAGAGGTTTCCATTCTCCCTGCTCACTTTCTTTGTTCAGGTCAAAGCAGCTTCCACCACTGGGCACCCACCTCCCCATGACCTCCAAGTTGGGGCACCTGCAGAAGCATTAGAAACAACGAGACAAAGCTTTCTTGCAAAACAACACTGAGGCCTCTGACTAAATATAAATCAGTCTACTTCTACAAAGGGGTCTTTAATTCTCCCACCAACACCTACAACACAAAGGGTATTTTCTGCAGGTGATAAGGGGAGAAACATAGTGTAAAGGTTAACTAACTAAAGATATTATTAGTCTAATATGTGGCAAGAAAATGGTCTGAAATCGACCATTGTTCCTGTTGGTATTTAGAAGAATGGCTGAGAACACTGTGCTAAATTAGGGGTGATCTGGCTTGGATACCCAGTAATGACTAAAAGATGTCAGCAGGTTATGACTAGCTACACGACACTAAACTGTGTGTGTGTTGGGGGGGACTTGTAACTCGTTACAGAACAAATGGAAAGGCAGAGACACGGTGCCCTAGTTCTCCACACTGTCAGTGTTACTACAACAATATCAGATTCACCTATGGCACTTACCTTTGTTTGAAATGCTAAGTGAACTGGAAACCAAATACCTCAGAAACTGAAAATAAATTGACTTCCTTTTATAAAAAAATTAAAAATATGTCTATATAATGAGATGATAGGAGAAATGGATAGAAAGAAACAGAAGAAATCGACATTGACTTCTATTTATATAGGGCATTGAGAATAATGATAAGTCCCCATTGTTAAGAAATATGCACTCATTTGGACAGATTGCCTAATAAAAGAAAAGAATAATTTGAACTGCATTTCTTTGGTCAGTTATTTGATGACCTAAATATAACAATTTCTTTCCGTAATGTGGAGCTTTGGTAACTTTTTTTTTTTTTTTTTTTGAGGTGGGGTTTAGCCCAGGCTGTTCTGGAACTAACTGTAGTTGAAATGGCCTTGAACTCACAGTGACCCTCTTATATCAGCTCCCTGAGTGCTCACAACTTTGAAAACTAGGGGATGGAGGCATAACTGAGTGTTTAAAGCACTTTCCTGCAAAGCTTAATGACCAGGGTTCAATTCTGCAGTTCCTATGTAGAGCCATATGCACCAAGTGGTGCATGCATCTGGAATTCGTTTGCAGTGGCTAGAGGCCTTGGCTTACAATAAATAAATAAGTTTGAAGACTTCTATAACCCTCAGGCTAAATATTCTTAGCCACTGCTTATGTAACTAAAGTTTTATTGTAATACAAACATGTTCAGTCATTGACATTTTTGCAATGAGAATTTTCCCTCTATAACAAGAGAATTGAGTAGTGGAAAGACACTGAAAAGCATAAAATGTTTGTTTTTGGCCCTTACAGAAAAGTTTGAGAAAAGTTTGGTGATCTCTGCCCTAATATATAGAGGAAAGCACTGGTTAGGGATGATTCAAAATTATGAGAACAGTGAGGGGTGTGAGAAGTTCATCAGTCACACCTGGGGATCATTAATTGCAATGCATGACAAAACACATTCATTCACGCTTAGTTCCTGGTGAAATTAAGACTAAATCTAATATTAGAGTGCCAATAAGCATTTAGAGTAATGTCAGTGACACAGTTTTTAGGACAGTGGCTGTAGAGTGCATATTCCCAAACCTGACACCTTTTAAATCATTGTTTATCCTATTATAAAACATCTGGTGAAGGAAGGGGGGAAAGTTTTAAACATTATCTGTTTAATTTGCTAACCTTCCTATGCCCTTTTGGAAACAGCTTGTTCAGAGTCCATGGAGATTTGAATTCTCAGAATATCTCTTCGACTTTACTTTCTAAACTGAATTTCACTACATGCAATTTGGACTTCTCTGAAATGAGTAACCGCAGGGGTTTGAAAATTCTAGCACAGATTTATAATGAAATGACAAAGATTGGACACTGTCCAGAAACATGCGATGGTACTCAAAGCAGAGTGACATTTGCTCAGAAAGGCGGCTGAAGCGATGCTTCCCTTGTGCTTTCCAAGAGGAAATTCGTCTTCTTGTTAGCAGGGTCTCTGCATAGACAATGCATGGGTAGGACTCTGTACTACTGAATTAACCCTACTGAGCTGCTAAATTTTTTGATGATTACAAAGAATCTATTGTAACTACTTTATTTTGAGAATTCTAATGTAAAACACTATGATACTGAGCTATGTCTGAGAGCTCTAATGGTACTGGCGCTGCATAGGAACTCTATGGTTCTGAGCTATGTTCACTCACCACCCCATTTCTCATTATAGCATGCTTCTATGATGGTAGTGTTTTCTAAATGTCACAATTATTCTTGTTGGGGGAAATAAGTGCACATTCTTAGGAGTTCTGTGTTAAAATGTGCGAGTGAGTGTATGTGCACAAGTGTGTGTATATGCACGTGAAATGTATAGATTCAAAACCAAACTTTAAAGACATATTTTTATTTGAGGGAGAGAGAGATAGAGAGACAAGGAAAAAATGGGCACACCAGGGCCTTCAGCTACTGAAGATGAATGTGCCACCTTATGCATCTGGCTTATGTGGGTCTTGGGGAATAGAACCTGGGTCCTTTGGCTTCTCAGGCAAGTGCCTTAACTATTAACCCATTTCTCTAGCCTGACAAAACTTTTTTTTTTATTAAGGTTCTTGTAAGTCTCATGAGGAGGTATATTACAACTTTCAGATGAGGACTATCAGAAACACTAAACTTTAATGAGAAATTATTTCCATTTTCATATAAAAAATAACTAAAACCAAACAAAATAAAAATTAATAGATGCAACAAATAATTACCAATGAATACTAATATCTCATTTATCTCATTCATGCCTAAAAAGGCAGTAGATTAAAACTTGGATCTATTTACAATTTCCTCATTGAAATGAAGGTACCTAATTATTTTTAATCTAGGAATCTCTTGTTACTAGAATCATAGTATGTAAATTTCTCTTAATGAATTTACTACGTGTATTTGTCATGTGAACATATGGGGGTTCTGTACCTTTCTTTTCAGCCATCTAGTTGATAATATTGCTGGCTTCTGTAGTTTTAAGAATTTGGGGTCATTGGCTGGAGGTGATGAGGCTGCTACTGACCTGATGCAGGTACCATTGTTGTGGCACAGGCTGTGGGCACACTGAGGGACATGGCAGTTCTCAATGTTCTTTCCACGCAGTGCTTCATCAACAATGAGGAATTCTTTGTTATTTATTTGGAGTTGTTGAATGCAGCCTTGGAGCCCATGAATAGGGCCCACATCCTCATGAATTTTAACATCTTCAGGAACATCACCCAAAAATATTGATTCAAAATATGCCTGTAAGAAAAGTAAACAAAATGATCTTATTATTAGGCATTATCATATGTGTTAAAAACCTAGGATGTATGATTCTGTAGTTATATATCTTAATGTGTTTTTCTGCATAAACATTTTGCAATTATTGGGATAGTTATTTTATATTTATGTTTCATCTCTCACAATATCTAACAAAATTTAACTTAAAAAGAACTTTGGAGAGATGGGTAGCTCAATGATTAAGCATGTTTCCTGCGCATGAAGGGGCCTGAGCCTGTCCCAGTTCAAATCTCCAGATCCCACGTAAACAACTGGGCATGGCTAAATGTTCATGTTACTACAGTCTTGTAGGAGAGCAGATACCTAGATATCACCAGAACTAGAGAAAAATCAGGAAGACTTAAATAGGAATTGGCAGAAGAACAATGGAGTGGGGCACTCGATGCTGTTCTCTGGCCATGGCAGGCAAGTTCACCCCATCCCTGTTGAGCACACATGGCCTCACATAGGCACACACATGTGTATACATCACACATGCACAATATCAAAAACCATACACTAATTTAAAAAAATAGCACTCCAAACAATTTGCCTTGGAATGTCAAAAGTTTTTCATTTTAATGTGAGCATTACCAAATGATAACTGGTACATCAATAAAGTCAGGGCTGGGGAGATTGCTCAGTGGTTACAGCTAACTGCTTTAAAGCCTGCTGACTCAAGTTCAATCTTCCTCATTACCTTCATAAAGATGGATGGAAAGTGGCACATATGTCTGCAACCCCAATGTGCCTTTGGCAATGAGAGATGGAGCCAGGAGAATCTGGAAGTTGGTAAGCAGTAGTGGCAAAAGAAACCACCCTGTCTCAAAAGTAGGAGGATAGAGAGAAGAAACACCTGATGTTGTCTTATAAGTTCCACATGTGTGCCGTAGCATGTATGTACACATACACACAGATATACATATATGTGTATATATACACATGTATACAAAAAACCCACAAATAATAGCAAAGTAAATAAAGTCATGTTGAGTAATTATCATCAGATGCTGAAGTATGTGGGCCTTCAGAATTCATATATAAAAGTACTCCAAGTACTTTGGTATGTGACTAAGTGATAATTATCTTTGCAAACATAATTAATGAAGATGAAGTCAATATAGGAGCAAGGGAGATCTATCATCTAATATGACTACTTCCCTAGTAATAAGACAAAGGTTGGATGCAGACAGAACTACACATAATGGTAGAGATTCAGATGACACAGTTGTGTGTGAGGGAGTGTGAAAGTTTGCTAACAGAGGAATGACATTGTAGATCTTTTCTCACAGCCATCAGAAAGAATCAAATCTGGCACCACCAAACTTTTGGACTTTAAATTTTCAGAACTGTGAGAACTAAACAACATCATTTTAATGCTATTTTTGCTATAGAAAGCCTAGCAAATGAATGTAAGGATATATCTCAAGTATCCTAAAATGGAGCAAAACGTATGACTCCTTCATATGTTACTTGAAAAAATGGGCATGTGTATCTTCTCCAAATATGTGAAAGTGAACATGCATGCAAAGTGGAACTTGGCTTTGTATACATTCTCTCCACAATCAGGTAAGGGAAACACTCTCATTTAGAGGAGACATAAAGAAACCAGAATATCCAAAGGCAAGTAACCTATTTTTAGATAATTAGCAAAATAAAAGGTTTGTGTAACCTTAATCTACTCTCATTTGGACAATGCTTCCGAACTGTACCTTACATCAGTCAGGTCCATGTCTGTGTATAAGATGCGCATTTCATGGGATCTAAATTGCTCTTGGAAACCCTTTTGGTATTGCCTTACATGACTAACATGCTTTCTCTGAACTCCCACACAGCTGCATTTTCCTACAGCTTGCTGTTTTGTCAGCACAGCTCCAGATGAAGCTGGCATTAAGTGGTTGTGTTGTATAGAATGCTAGAACCCCCTACAGAGTGGTGAAATGTAGCACTATGATATACAACAGTGACTGATGTAGAGTAGAGAAAATTCACTTCTCACATCCAGCACTCACTGCAGAGTTTGTACTCATTGATCAGAATGATGACAAAACCATTCTCATAATGCAAACTGCTACTAGATGTCTCTTGTCCACTGCAGTGTCGTGTGACATCAGGTTGTCATAATTTATATATGCATAAAATCCAATTTTCCAACAAGAATTAATGAGCTACAATTAAGTTTTAATGAGCTGGCAATGAGACCCTATAAGAGACATGAAAATAGATAGAATTGCAGGTATCACCTCTGGTCTAAACTGTACTCTAATACCCAAAGCTGATGTCTCAAAAATATTCAAATTACAATTATTGATGCACCTGAATGGAAGTCCATCAATATAATTAGATGGTTTGTGTAGCAAGTGTCTCCCTCAAAGGTTCGTATGTTACCACTGTGGTTCCCAGTGAAGATAGGGCTTTGAGAAGGATTAAGTCAGAGAGGTTCTGACTTCATCACAGAGTTCATTCTTTGATGGACTCCTTAGCTTTAGTGGCAGATGGTAGGTAGCAGGATATGGGGTTTAGTTGGGGGAAGTCGAATGTGGGGTATACTATGAAAAGATACTCTCCTCTAACAAATAAATAAAAATAAAATGTTTAGGAGCTGGAGAGATGGCTTAGTGGTTAAGGCACTTGCCTGCAAAGCCTAAGGACCCAGGTTTGGTTCTCCAGGTCCCAAGTAAGCCAGATGCAGATGGTGGTGCATACGTCTGGAGTTTGTTTGTAGTGGCTAGAGGCCCTGGTGCACCCATCCTCACTTTATCTCTCTATCTCTCTGTCCCAAATTAAATAAATTAATAAATAAGTAAATAGATACTCTCTACTCTAGGTCTTCTGGCTCTTTGCTTGCAGGCTGCCATGAGGAGGCACTTCTGCTCACCTGCTGTGTTCATCCACGATGTTCTGCCTCACCTTGGACAGTACTGATGTCAGCAGACCCTCCCCTCCAAAATCAAGTTAATCTACATAGCAGTATCATTTGATCTTTTGTTGAAATAATTAATTTATTTATTAGCCAGGTGTGATGGTGCACACCATTAATGCTAGCACTCACAAGGTAGAGGTAGGAGTTCACTGTGAGTTTGAGGCCACCCTGAGACTACATAGTGACTATATAGTGAGACTAGAGTCTGGGCTAGAGTGGAACCCTACCTCAAAAGCAAAAAATAAAACCCCCCAAACCAAAACCAACCCCCTCAAAAAACCGAAAGTATTTATTGTCAAGGAGAGAGAGAGAGAGAGAGAGAGAGAGAGAGAGAGAGAGAGAGAGAGAGAGAGAGAGGGACAGTGAGTGAGAGAGTGAGAGAGAGAGAGAGAGAATATAAGAATATGAACGGGCATGCCAGGGCCTCTAGCCACTGCAAACTCCAGATACATGTGCCACTTTGTGCATCTGGCTTTACATGGGTACTGGGGAATTTAACCCAGGTTAGGCTTTGAAGACAAGTGTGTTTGTGTTAACCACTGAGATATCTCTCCAGCCCTCAGTTGGCCTTTACACTAAAGTGTATAGGGTTTGTTGAAAACAGATGCTGTTCTGTCTTGGAATACAATGCATCTCCATGAGCCTTACAGCTCAGAGTGCCTGTATTAGAGCCATTTTTTTTTTAAATACCTTTTTAATTTTTTTGGTTTAAGACTCAGATTCTGCTCCTGAAGATATACCTCAATGATTTTTCCTAAGTATCCATCTCCTATCTTTTTTGTTTGTTTGTTTGCAATGTGTGTGTTTGGGAGGGCATACATACATGTGTCCAGTTTGCATGCATGTACACGTGTATGCATACATGTGAAGATTGGAAGTTGACATTGCCTGTCTTCCTCAATTGCTTTCTATTTACTGAATCCAGATTTCTCACTTGGACTCAAAGCTCACTGATTCAGTTAGACTAACTAGCCAGCTTGTCTCAGAGATTGCCTGTCTCTACCTCCAGAGTGCTGGGATTATGAGCAGGCTGCCATACTCAGCTGCATTTATATGTATGAAAGGGGTTTAGATCCAGTATTCACATGTGGGCAAGCTCCCCAGTCCTCTGTCTCTTATCTTAAACCCCAGAGGGAGATAGTCTTTGGATTCAGAAGGGAAGGGGTAGCTACAAGTTTCTAGAACCTTCATATGTAACTGTAGTCTGTTTTTCCATTTCTTCTTTCTCATGTGAGTCAGTTTATATCAATTACCTTAAAACAATATTGGCCATATCTCTTTTATCAAAAACAACTCAAACTATCAACAGACCACTCCTATTAGCTAATCACTATATTAATGTACACTATAGGATCTTTTAGGAACTTTCAGACTAAGTGTGTCCAAGCAATGACCCTTTTCTCACTGAGGACCTCTGACATCCTCGTTTTGATCTTAAGGCTGGAAAAGAGAACTTTTCATTACTCTCACAAATGTTCTGCTTTAACACAAAACTGATGGAGAATGCAATGACGTCCTCTTCTTTCGTCATGAGTGAGCAGAAATGAAGGCAAGTCTATAGCTCTATTTATAATTCATTAGCTTATACAATACCCAAACAATAGACATAGATGAGTTTTGTATTTCTTTTGATCAAAGGCCTAAGCTTAGCTGGAGATGTCTAAAAAAAATCAGCTGCCATTGTCTGCACATAGATAATCATTAAAATGGTTGGCTTCTTTTATGCTGACTGTCAGTTATCCAAGGGCTGCCTTCTGTGTGTATAATCATTCCTAAGGAGACAGGGCTTTAAAGCGAGTCTTTTCTAATAAATCCTTGTGAATCAGACTATGGAGAATAGAGTATGACTTCAAGATATGATCTTATAAGATAAGAGGACAAAGAACAGACATGGACAATCAAGGAGTCATCAAGATAATAAAAAGCATAAATGGTGATTGAGCAAAAAGATTCCAAATCTGACAGGAGCCAAGAGAGCCCTCCCTTTGCACTTAGAATTGCTCTTAAAAGAGAATGCATTTGTTTCTTAACAATAGATGGGCTTAAAGGAAGCAATGTAAAGGGGAGGGAAATATCGATAAGCTACCCAGATGATTGGCTCCTAGATAAGATGCTGCTGTCTTCACTTAGTTGGACTTTAACATCATAGTGTTGCATATAATTATGTACATTTTTTATATTTATTTATCTTAGTTTTTGAGACAGGGTCTCACTATGTAGTCTAGGCTAGCCTTGAACTCATTATATCTCCCTAGGTGGACTTGAACATACAGACATTCTCTTGAAGTTGCATCATTAAGTGTTAAGAGATTATAAGGTAATGCCATTTTGATTTAATATTTAACTTTGTTTTACAATTCAATCTGTCTTCAGTTAAATGACTTTTGTGTTAATGAAATATGAGTAAGGAATGGTGACTAAACTTCATTAAAATTAATAATCAAAGCATATTTTTATATATTTTATTTATCTTTTACATGTGCATGTGTGAGTGATGTGTGTTTGTATACATGTTTTTATGCATGTAGGAATGTGTGAGTGTGTGTGTATCAAAGTCAGAGGTCCATATCACAGGTCAAACTCAATCTCTTTCACCTTATTTACTGAGATAGGGTCTGTCACTGATTTCAGAGCTCATTGAGTTGGGTAGCAAGTATGTCCAAGTTCTGGGGATGTATGTGGGTCCTACGGCTCTGAACTCAGGTCCTCATCTTTGTATGGCAAGGGCTTTACTGACTCATGTCCCCAACCCCAGAGTGTATTTTATTTATCCAAAAATACAGTGATTGTAACACGTAAAAGAAACTGAATTTCAAAAGTTACTCTGTTTTGTTTAAGTATTATCTAAACAGTAAGCAAAAAACTCAAAATCAGAAACACCAAGCATGGAGTAAAAGATGAATAAGACATGTTGTGAAAGTTTTTCAGGAGGATCTACTTAAACAACCTTTCACGTGTTAATAAGGTTTGAATTCCTGAAAACTGTCTGGAGACTGTCAGTTAAAGAGCTCAAATGGCAAAGGCAGAATTTAATCTCTCCTGCCTATGTGAAGGAAACAACAAAACACAGATCTCTCTTTTCTTGCTTTATCTTATAGTATGTGAGCCTACAATATATGTATATGTATATGTATATGTATATGTATGTGAGCCTACAGTCTACTCTGTTTTTTAAAATATATTCATTTATTTATTTGAGATAGAGACAGACAGACAGACAGACACACATACACACACACACACACACACACACACACACACAGAGAGAGAGAGAGAAAGAGAGAGAGAGAGAGAGAGAGAGAGAGAGAGAGAGAGTGAAAGATAGAGAGAGAGAAAGAATGATGAAGAATGGGTACATCAAGGCCCCCCGTAACTGCAAACAGTCTCCAGATACATGTGCCACTTTGTACATCTGGCTTCCTTGGATATTGGGGAATTGAACCTGAGTTCTTAGGCTTCACAGGCAAGCATCCTAACGGCTAATCGATCTCTGCAGCCCAAATGGCTTCTTTTATCCACCTGCCTCATCCTTTTTTATCATCTGCCCACCAGTGTATGCCACCATGACTGGCTGAATGACCTGCTTTATGAAATGGAATCTTTCCTGGGGCCTCCTACTTTTCTTTTAGCATTCTTTTTCTTGCTGTGGTGCTATATTTGCCAGATATATCTTATGTAAATTTCCACTGCATACCACTCAGAAGTGCTACTGATCTCTTCCTTTTCTTGTAATGCCCTCTGCATGTAGCTATATAGCACAGAGTACAAGGTAGTGCGTGCCTGGAAGTTACTGCATTACTTGGGTGACTAGTAGGAAATAACTCACACATAAAGGTTATGTTTAAAAAATTAATTAGTATTTAAAGCCTTCTGTGATCTCATACTTCATAGTTAAATATTTGAGTCTACGGTGTGACTTTTAGATTAGCTGATGCTCCCAAAATATTCCCTCATCTTGTCTAAAGAAGCAAGGAACTTAGAGAAGCAGTCCATGAACATACTCACCACACTGCAAAAACAGGATCAAGGGACGTGTAAAGACAGAAGAAAGACATGGGATTCTTTTGTTTGTTTATTTTCAAGGTAGGACCTCACTCTAGCACAGGCTGACCTGGAATTCATTCTGTATTCTCAGGGTGTCCTCAAACTCATGGCGATCTTCCTACCTCTGCCTCCTGAATGCTGGGATTAAAGGAGTGCGCCACCATGCCCGGCTTGGATATTTTTTTTTTTTTAAGTAGAATCTTTATATGGACAAATCATGTGTTGGAATCATCATTTTCCTCCTCTCTGCCCCCACTCCACTGAGGGCCAAACTCACTGCGGTTCCTGGTATTCACCATGGTGTTGTAGCTTATAAATTTTATCTACAGGGAAATTAAACACAATCAAGGGAAATAAACCTTAAGGAATCTAGTTATAAAACAATAACATATAGGTCAGAAAGATGGCAGAATAGGAGACTCCATATTTTTCATCACAAGAAGATAAATACTCACCAACTTAGGGATCAGGATATAGTTAAGGGTCTTCTACATGGCAGGTGAGCATAAAACCAGCAGCATTGAATGTGTAAAGAAAATCTTTGGCATTGGCCCCTGACAGTCACACATTCAAGCTAAGCAACACAATCAAGAGAACGCTCCCAGTTCCTATAGACTGAAACACACCCAGAAAGTAGACTTTTAAAAAATATTTTATTTTTATTTACTTATTTGAGAGATAGAGGAGGATAGAGATAGAGGTAGATATGTAGAGAGAGACAGAGAGGGAGAGAGAGAAAGGGCATTCCAGGATCTCTAGCCACTGCAAACCAACTCCAGATTCATTTGCTACCTTGTGAATCTGGCTTACGTGGGTCCTGGGAATTGAACCATGATCCTTTGGCGTTGTAGGCAAGCTCCTTAATTGCTAAGCCATCACTACAGTCTGCTAGTAGGTATTTTGGAGAGCTGTGCAAGTGATGGGTATCTACCTTGTTTGACTATAAGCACTGACAGGCAAGGGGCCACCTTGGGGATCACTGCTAACAACAGAGACGGCAGAGTTTGACAAGCATTTGATCATTCACCATTGTACCCTATTCTGGCTCATTGTGGAATGGGATAAACTCAACTTTAGCTACTCCCTGGGGGAAGGATACAGTGGGATCTAACATTATGAAATGCAGCGGGGGGGCTACTACCTATGAGACTCATTTCTGTTCCATTGGTTTCAGAACACAGATGGGATTCAGTGCACTTTGCTAACAGGAAAAATGAGTTGGACAACTTGCTCCCACTCTAAAACCCAGAGTGCACAGCAGTCTGAGGGCAAAGCTTAGTTTCTCTTTCCAGGGGGAAGGCAAATAAGAACAGACCTTGATTCCAGTATTCTGGCTATAACGATGGAGCCTGAGAGACTGATTTCTATCTTGTCCAATCTGTGCTGATGGAACAGGGCATGCTCAAGAAACTCAAACATGCAGTGGATAATCTGGCTAGCCTGCGATAATTCTAGGGAACTGCAGAACCACCAACAGACACTCAAGGGAACAAGAGCTTCTGAAAAATTGAAAAAAATCGGTAAATAATCCTAATTAGGAATTTTCATGCACAAGTACAGTGACAACACATTAGCAAGAGAGGATTTTGGAGTCATTTGAGATGTTGAACTTTAATACATAGTAAAAGCCTTTCACTGGACAAAATCAGTCCCAAATTACTGGGTAGGTAGCTGGAGTATTTTGTGTTTTTTATCCCTTGACTGAATCTGTCCATAATTACAAAGCATAGGAATAAACAAAAAAACATATCTTTACTAAGAGAGCAAAATGAATATCTAGAAACAAACCCTGAAAAATATACTGAGGGATATAAATTACCCTAGAAAGAATTCAGATAAGTCATCATGATGACACTCAGCAAGTTTGGGAAAATGATGCATGAACACAACAAAAATATTCACAAAAAGAAAATGTTAAAGTGAAACAGCTAGAACTTTTTGAGATAAAATACACAACATGTAAGTTTTAAAAGTTCATTAGTATTCAACATCAGATTAGAAAAAGAAAGAATCAGTTAGGTAGAAGCTAGACTATTTCAAATTATCTAATTAGAGAAAAAGTGAAGAAGGAAGATAGTCTACCAGACTGATGAGAATTCAGACAGTGGCTCAAAGTGTGCATATGAAGATTACTGAAGAAAAGAGACAAGCTTGAAGAAGTAATACCAGAAAACTGCAAATCTCAAAAGCACACCCAAAATCAGGAAGCACAATTCAACTAGAATGTATCTAAATTGTCCATCTCGAGTCACATTACAGAATAAAATTTTGACATTTTCAAAATTTATGAGCAAAACAATTTGTCACACACATGAAGATAAGCACACACCCCTGAGATAAGCAGCAAAGTTCTCCTCAAAAACTTTTTAGGTCAGAAGGGAATCAGAATACAAAATCAAAATGTGTAAATAAACATACTATCCTAGTAACCAAGAGCGTGACGCTGGCTAAACTGGAAAGCACGAATGCTCTATCTGACAAAACTGTCCTTCAAAAATGAAACAGGTGCAAAGATTCCCCCAAGAAATTAAAGATCAAAGGAGTCTGTCAGCTTTTCTGTCATGTGATAAAATACCTGGGAAAACAACTGGAGGAAGGAATTATTATTATTTTTTTCATGATTCCAGAAGATGACCTCTTTCTCTGGCGGGCTGGTTCCATTGCCTCTGAGATGTGGGGAAGTAGACTGCTGTGGTGGTGAGGAACAAAGTTGGTCATCTGTGGCAGCCAGCAATCAGAGCAAGAAACAGGAAGGGGCCTGGGCATGATCTAGTCCTCAAGACACACCACAACCACCCAGAGATCTATTTCTTCTAGTGAGGTCCCACTTCCTAAAGTTTCTAGATCTTCCTGAAAAAGCCCACCAGCTGGGAAACAAGCCTTTTCTATATGAGCCTTTTGGGGAATACTTTGTATACACATTTCTAGTCTCATGTGTGCATGCACATTACTTGGGGCATTTTGGTCAGCATTTTCTTCAGTCACTTGAAGGGACAGTAAGGAAAGTATATCTGGCACTTGAATTCTATTTTTTTTTTAAGGTAGAGCTTTTCTCTAGCCTAGGCTGATCTAGAATTCACTATGGAGTCTCAGGCTGACATCAAATTCAGTGATCCTCCTACCTCAGCCTCCTCAGTAATAGGATTAAAGGCACACACCATTTTTAGGTATATAATTCATTTAGCATCATAATGTATTTACGTATAATAGATTATGAAAATTTCAAGATAAAATACATGAAGATAAGGCACTAATAAAGTTGTAATCACACTCAGTACTTTACAACTGTTTTTTATATATATATATACAGTCTTCCACTTGTTGAGTAAATGTTTAGTTTTCTCTATATGAATTTTATTTTATTTATTTTAGTATCTTATTTTATTTTTAGTGTGTGTGTATCCGCACCATGGTACATGCTTAAAAGTTAGAGGAGAACTTTGAGTGTTGGTCCTCACCTTGTTTAAGGCAGGGAGGGACTCTCCACTGCTTTTGCCAAGCTTGCTGGCTCTTGAGCATTGGGGAAATTTTCCCATCTCTGCTTCCATTCTTACCATAAGCATGCTGGTATTGAGTACAGAAGCCTGCCATAGCCTCTGCTTTTATATGGGTTCTGGGGGAATCTAAGCCATGTACTCACATTTGCACAGCAAGCACTTGATCCACGTAGCTATCCTCTCTGCCTTTGACATGACTTGTTAAAACATGAGAACATTTTTTTTTTTACCCCAACAACTTACTCTTAAGAGCTTTTAGTCTGCTGGAGAGATCAATGAAGACTCATAGAGTGCATTAAAATGGAACAGAATAGGTTGAGAATCAGAAAGCCTGGGGTTCAGGCTCTTTCCTTACCACAATGAAATTTTGGAAAAGTCAGATCCTCAGTCATTTTGTGGGTTCTAACAACTGTCACATGAGACCCCGTGTATGGGCATAATTGGGAAGATGCAGTGTCCATATAAATGTTAATAATCTTATGTGCTGTCTTGGATGCTGATATATACATAAGAAACTCTGTAGAGCAAATGGAAACAAAGTGGAATTTCCAATTCATTAGAATAGTGCATACTGCCAGCTTTAGAGTGTACCAAATTAGCACTTTGGAGCTCTAATTATATAAATTAACTCTTTATGATGACACAGTGTGCCAGAAGTTCTTTATCTTAAATCTATTGCAATAAAGTCATATTAGTAAGCATGTAACCAACTACACCATTAAAATGAAAAGAATTTAGCAAATGTCCTGGACTCTGGAGCCTGTTTTTATAATATTTTTATATGCAAGCAGAAAGATAGAGAAGAGAAGAGAAGAGAGAGAGAGAGAGAGAAGTAGGTACACCAGGGCTTCCAGCCACTGCAAATGAACTCTTGATGCATGTACCATTGCATGTGGTTGTTTTAAAGGAACTGGGGAAGTCAATTCAGGTTGTTAGTTTTTGCAAGCAGTACCTTAACTTTTAAGCCATCTCTCCAGCCCTGAAATCTTTAGCTTAGCTTCATTCAATGTTTTTAAGAAAAGTATGTTGAGAAATACACATCTGTGAAACTGAATGGACTTTCTAATGGCAAACACAAGTACTATCTAATCCCATAGAAACATCAAAAGTGTTCTGAGTTATTTTATCTTACTAGAGCTTCCATTTTTAAGTTGTTTTTCCTTAGCAAAAAACAAATGCAACATATTAAGTTTAAAGTGTATAGAAAATCAATTTCTTTTTCAACTTAATGAAACATTTTAGTGACAGTGAAAGTAGATAAATTCAATTACTATTATGTATAGTATCAATGTTTAATTTAAAATCAAATTTTAAAAATATTTTATTTATTTGCAAGGAAAAAGAGACACATCAGGACCTCCTGCCACTGCAAACAAATTCCAGACACATGTGCCATTTTGTGCATGTGGCTTTATATAGGGTCTGGGTAATTGATCCTGGACAATCAGTTTTTGCAAGCAAATGCCTTTAACTGCTGAACCATCTCTCCAGCCCTTATAAATCAATTTTAATGAACAATTATCTGAAATGCTGATGGCATCTTCATACCTACCTGAGAGGTATTGAACATCTCTGTGTCTTTCTTCTGTATTGGGGCTTTGCCATTTGCAGCCATTTCAATCATACAGGGAACCCCGGCAGTGCCACCTGGCATGGTATAGCTAGAATAAAAAAGAAGAAACCGTTATTGCATGTGCTATTGGTAAGCACAGAGTAACTTCACACATGAACAGTAAGTGCTTCAACAGTGACACAGGTACATACTGGATTACAGTCATTCTGAAAAATGGCCTTAACCAAGAGACATGGAAGACATGTTTCTTTTCTAATATTACATTTCATTTTTCGTCTTTCCTCCTGACTTTCAATCAGGGTTTTTGTAGTTACTAATAAATATCAATGTTAACTGTGGCTGGCATATGATCTTAGTCATATAAGGGACTATTGGACAAGTATCATCAATGTTTTAAAGGATACTCAAATCCCCAGGTAGGAATTCTGCCTCCATGGCTTACATGGGAAATAGCAGTGAAAAAAGAAACGAAAGTCTAGATACCTGCAAGCAGTGGGAGTACACTGTGAAACAGTTATCAGAACTCACAGAGCATATTTCTAATGTAACAACTGGTGCCTTTTTTTGAGTAAAAATGTAAGGTTAAATAGAATTTATACAATGGCACGACATAGTTGGTGCACAATTTAAAATCTATCTGACATTTCATGAAATAATGCAATCAGAAGTGTAGACATATAGACCCAAAGCACATGGTATATTTTTTTAAACTTTTTACCTAGAAATTTAAAAGACAATTCAAGTGGCATTACCTACATACTTGCCGCATGCAATGATAGAACCTGCATTGTCGAAGCTGATTCTGCAGAGTTATGAAAAGTACATTAAGTGTGGCTATTTTTGCATACTGACATGTTGGAAAGTTTTAATTCATATTTTGTAGTTTCTAAATATCATGCAAGAAAAATACTTGTTTTATTTTTAGTATTGACCAAGGTTTTCTATTTGCCCAGGCCTGAGGGACTTCCAAGCATGTGGCAAACAGGAACAATCTGGTCATTTGATCAGGGGAAGAGATTGAGTAATGGAAGGGTGGGAGAGGGTTAATAAAAATTCAAGATGTTATGATAAGTCATATGTAACCTTACTTCTTTTGATAATGGAACACTCAGAAGCCACAATTTGTTATTAGAAAAGTTTCAGGTCCAGTGATAGCATAGCTTCAGTGAGTTGTTGGCCAGGAAGTTCCTTGATGCCCCCCAAACATCACAGGCCATTGCCAAGCTCTTGGTTTCCCATGAAAAATAGGTAGTAACCCTATTGCTGAAGATTCCACATGTTTGGGCTGCAGGTCACCGAGAAATCAAGCTGGGGCTGAGCTGAAAACCTTCTTCCTGTGGACCAACTGATAGAAAGTTGGAAAAAGATATGCTGCATGCAGCCCTATGGGATAGAGGTCATCAATGGTGGTAAACAGCAGTGGACATTGCAAGCCTTAAGAATGGCCAGCCAGGCTAAATGAGCCAACTGGTGTAATAGTGGCATGTCTCTCTAATTAGATTGGAGGCCTGCTCCATAGAAGGGAATACAGGCCTGATACTAAAAATCTAGTAAAAAGGAGATGGCAGGGGAGTTCTTGAACCCTAGTGGAGTAATGCCTACTGTTTTCTGGATAAATGCATATATTATGCTCACCAAACTTCCCTGTAATCACTTTTCTTAATGTTTCTACCTATATATTAATTAGTGCTACTCTCACTTTTGGTTAGAGATGCTTCTCCTTTCAAATTTCGGTGACTACTGGGATGACCCAAAAGTTACCACAGTACTGCAAAGAAGTGACAGTAGAGGGTTCAGCACGGAGACATCTCTATCACACCTTCCAAGGCTCAGGGTCCATTGTGGAAGAGGTGGTGGTGAGATTGTAAGAGCCAAAGGAAGGGTAGGACTGCTTACTATACAATCTTCCAGGCACAAAATGGCACGGATATCCATGACCTCACTGTGCCTGGCACTAGCTACACAAGACCTTCATAATAGGAGGAAAAGATGATGAAATCAAAATTAAAAGAGAGAGACTAATTGAGAGGAGAAGGGGATATGATAGAGGGTGGATTTGTGAGGGAGAATGTGGTGGTGGAAAAGGAATTATCATGGTTTATTGTCTATATTATGGAAGCTGTCAATAAAAAGTTAAAAAAAACCCCCAAAATTCCAGTTTTATTAAACAGCTACTGGTTAACTAATGCATCAACACTTTTCTTAAAATAATGTCATAGACTTAATGAATCCTGCTATCCATTCTCTCCTTTCAAAGGCACAGGAACCAGGGTTCCTCTGTCCTGCCACCTAGCAGTACAGATCTCATGTGGTTCTTCCAGCCAATCCTCTCACTACAGTTGTTATTCCTCTTCCATAGGGTACCAAGGTCATTTTGAAATCCTATCTGATCACCATGGAACATTCTTGAGTTCTGAGTCTCCTATTTGTGTGAACCATGCATCCAAGAAGCCACTTGCCATCATAGTTGATGTGTCCATGGTGATAGGTGGGAACGAGTTGCACTGGACTTGGAAGGAATGACTTTCAGGGAATACACATGTCCTCATTTACAATGTGTACATGACGTCATTTCACTCTGAGTCTGCTGACTCCTGCACTTCTACAAAAGAAAATTTCTATTTTCTTCCTATTATTCTTCTTTCTCCTTTTGACCCTTCAACAACTGTTTATTCTATTGTCTGTTTAATTTAGCTACTATTTTGAAAATGTATATTTTAATTCTACCAGAGATGTTTCCATAGGGAGATTCTTACAGTGATCGTTTTTCTAAAGTTTTGCTTGTGATGAAACTTTGTTGTGAGTAGCAAAAAAATGCTCTACAAATAAATCAGACGTCATGCTACATAGAACCCTCAAGGACACACCTGGAAGGATGTCCTTAATGTCTTCAAGTGCTGCTGAGGTCAACCCAGACTAGTGGCTTCAATACTCAAAGCACCACACTTTGAGATAATCAATTGCCTGTCTGCGTAGTCCTACGCAAACCACTTAACCTTTCATCTTGGAAGTGTGATTATTCACAGAAGGGAGATAATCATTTTCAGCTTGTGAATGGTGAGAATCACATTATTTAATGTGCATAAATCATTCAGTGTTAATATTAAGAACCAAGGCAAAGCAATTATTTGCTGACTAGACAGGGATCTCTAAAGAGAACTTTATGAAAGTGAATTATGCAGTCAGGTGGAAGCGTACCTCTATTTCTACTAAGATGGCTCATAATGGGATTCAAAATCAATAATTGAGTTGTATTTTCAAAACCCAAACTTGATGAAATGGACATGTTCTCAATGTTCTTAGCATTTTTGTAGTTTATAATTTTGAGATATACTAAACAACAGAGGCAGAGATATTTGATTTGGAAACGACAGTTTTTGAAAAGCACTGCTCTACTCAGAGATTCAGGGTATGCACAGACACAGAAATGCAAAATGACAAAAATAAAATTAAAACCAGACTGGTTGATCAAGACTAGATTAGTTAATCAAGACTACGCTGATTAATCAAGAATTATTATCTATCAGTATCTGTATCTGTATAATAAAATCTTTAACAAATCTTCTTGAGTAAGTAATTTCATTGTGCATCATGGGAGTCTAACTTCCTTGTTTCTAGACATACATTTTGGCTAGTCAGTAGTTTTAGCTCAGTTTCTTCTTTTGCATAAATCAAGGGAGATGCTTATCCTGCTTTGAACTTGTCTTTTTTTTAAAAATTGTACCTATGTGTTTGACAATGAGAAGGCACATTAAAGTGTAATAATACAATGTCATCTTACCCAGATAGTCCCTATTTGTTTAAGTAACAAAAGACAACAAATTAAATATTTTTTTCTGAAGGGTCATAAATAGAAAGTTATCTTTAATTTGTGGGAGGTAGAATGAAGAAAAATAAGCAAAGTATTTGGAAGTGTCTTGATGACTTTACAGGTTTAAATATGGAAGGATTAATTTCTTTGGCTTTATCCATCTAGGTTAGTTTTGTAAAGAGGCATCTGTCTAACATAACTTCTAGCCATGTGTTTCAAAAGTCCACAAGGAAAGTGCTTCCCAGATTGAAACAGAGCACAGATTACTTTTTATGAGGTATTTATGCTGGTTTATCAAATCTTGGAACCATATGAGGTACTGACATTAAACCATTGCAGTCCTGGGCAAAAAGCACACAAATCACAGTTGCTTGATGATTGCAGCATGAAGTCATGTCATAACATACCAATTTATCTTGTTCATTGATAATTATAATGTGAACCAATACTGTACCACACACCAGCCGATATAGTTTATTGATAATTATAATATGAAATCACATCATAAAACACTAGCTGATCTAGGTCATTGATAATTATTGCATGAAGTCATGTAATAACATACCAACTGCTCTTGTTCATATGCTATAGCACACCAACTGATTGAGCATTGATAACTACAGTGTTAAGTCATGTCATAACACATCAACTGGTCTAGTTAATTGATAATTATAGTGTCAAGTCATGTTATAACACACCAGGTGATCTAGTTTATTGGTAATTATAGCATGATATCACCTTATAATACATTGGCTGATCCAGGCCATTGATAATTATAGTGTGAAGTCATACACTTGTAACACACCAGCTGATCTAATTCATTGTTAATTATAACATTAAGTCACCTTGTAAGACATCAACTGATCTAGTTCATTAATAATTTCAGTGTGAAGTCATACTATAACATACCAATTGATCTAGTTCATTGACAATTATAGTGTGAAGTTATGCTGTAACACACAAGATGACCTAGTTCATTGTTAATTATACCATGAAGTCACATTATAACACCATCTGATATAGTTCATTGATAATTATAGCATGAAGTCATAGCATAACATACCAATTGATCTAGTTCATTGACAATTATAGTGTGAAGTTATGCTATAACACACCAGATGATCTAATACATGATAATTTTAGCAATAAATCATGTCATAGCATACCAACTGGTCTAGTTCATTGATAATTATAGTGTGAAGTCACATCATAAAACACCAGCTGATATAGGTCATTGATAATTATTGCATGAAGTCATGTAATAACATACCAACTGCTCTTATTCATATGTCATAACACACCAACTGATCAAGTTCATTGATAGCTACAGTGTTAAATCATGTCATAACACATCAACTGGTCTAGTTCATTGATAATTATAGTGTTAAGCCATGTTATAACATACCAGGTGATCTAGTTCATTGGTAATTATAGCATGATGTCACCTTATAACACACTGGCTGATCTAGGCCATTGATAATTATAGCATGAAGTCATAGCATAACATACCAATTGCTCTAGTTCACTAATAATCATTTTGTGAAATTATGTTGTAACACACCAGATGATCTAGTTCAATGGTAATTACAGTGTGAAGTCATGCATGATGTAACACGCCAGATGATAGAATACATTGATAATTTTAGCAATAAGTCATGTCATAACACACCAACTGATCTAGTTCATTGATAATTATAGTGTGAAGTCATGCTATAACACACTAGTTGATCTAGTTCAGTGGTAATTATAGCATGAAGTCACATCATAGCACACCAGATGATTTAGTTCATTGATAATTGTAGTATGAAGTCATGCTGTAATACACCATCTGATCTACTTCATTGATAATTACAGGGTAAAGTCATACTATAACATACTAACTGATCTAGTTCAATGATAATTTAAGCATGAAGTCACACTGTAACATATCAGGTACTTCTAATTCATCAATAATTGCAGTGTCATGTCATACTACAACATACCAACTACCTCTAGTTCATCTTGACATCATGCTATAACATGCCAATTGTTTCTAGTCCATTGATAATTGCAGTGTGAAGCCATCCTGTAACATATCAACCGATCTAGCTCATTGCTATGCCATCTGCTTCTAGCTCATTGATAATTCTAGCTGAAGTCAGGCTATAACACACCAGCTGCTTCCAGGAAATATTTAAACATTGATGACAAAACTGAACACTTTCACAAAACAAAATGAAAACAGGTTTTCCTTTCCCCTTCCCTCTCCTCCTCTTTCCTTTCCTCCCCTCCCCCTCTTCTTGCTTCTCTCTTTCCCTGAGCTAGACTTTTTAAAAAGAATGAAAAAAAGAACAGTTTTCTATGGTGCTAATTTTCATTATAAATAAGTATGAATTTTATTATAAATAATTTTATAATAAATATAAATTAATTTATAAATTCATTTAACAGATTAATAACTATCGAAGTTCTAACCAATAATAAATAGCCTTAATGTTTACCAAATGTATGTGCATCAGTTAGACTGGCGGGAGTAGAGAGCATGCACATTAAATGTTGGCTGGGGAACTGGGAAGAATCATTTGAATCTGTTCAGGCTGCACTTAAGGCTGTGGCAGGGTAAGTTCAGTTGTTAGAAGCCCTGAACTCGATATCCAGCCAAAGGATTTAGCTGAGGAGTGACAGGAAGCTCCACAGAGTGGCTGGATGGAGCTTGGGCATCAGCAGATGGCAGTAAAGGCACACCGCAGAGGCAGAGCTGCTGCCAGGCAGCAGGTCCTCACAAAGGCTTACTTAGGATCTAATTGATAGTGTGTGACTGTCTTAGCCCTTGTATGTAACAAGAAAACATGGGAAAATATAGTTCAGAGATTATACATTAGAAATATAGATCAGTCTTTCCAGAGATATACAGCTTTCCTTAACAATGTACATAGCTAAGGCAATGACCATGGTTATATGAACAAACTGCTGTTAAAGAATACGGTGATTTTCATACCCCCCACCAACCCAGTCATATTTCCTTGAGTTGTCAATTCAATCCAATACAACATAAATGTTGCATGAATGTAAAACCATAATCAGGCACAAAGTAACATTGTTGAGCACTTTGTCAGACAAAAGCCACACATACCTATAGACAAGCATCCTGAAATGTTCTAGATCAACAAACTTTTGGCCTGGAGGACCCTTGACCTGCTGAGTCTGTCAAGAGCACTTTTTACCTCTGGGCCACACTCATGAGATGACCACCAGTTTGATATTCTTTCCACTAGTCTTCTCTCTGACTGAAAAATTTAAAAGCCCAGACACTTAATAATAAATTACAAAGAAAACCAAGGACTCTCCAGTGAAGCACTGATATTCAAACTCAGCTTTCCTATGATTCCCGATAAGTACTGAAGCAGGAGCTTTGCTTACATCCTTGATTAACCAGAGCTGTTCTCAGGGGAGCGTCCAACCAGCCATCAAGAGAAGCAGAGACTTCCCAAGAACCATGAGTTTGTTTCTGAACTCATGTGCAATGAGATTCATAACAAATTCTATAGCGTTCAGTCTCCAAGTAGCATCTCCAAACACGTAAACAAATAGCACAAATTGCCTTGCTTTCTTTACTTGGCAAAATGTTCCCATGATGGGCACTGCAGCTCTGCAAATATAAGTGTGCCTGCAGAAAAGCTGTTGTCTTTGTCTGTGCTGCTGTCCCCCTCAGGATAGCAACTACCTCTTTGACCTCAAGGATGCGAGTCTTCAGTGCCCCCGGAGCCCTCTAGCACTGCTCCTGACAGCTGGTTTCGCCCATCTCTTCTCAAATCCATGTTTGCGGACTCTGTGTTGTCAGCTTTCACTTGACTCTATTTGGGGGTTTCAAGAAGGGATGTTGGCAAGTGGTGTTGATTAGCATACACCCTCTAGTATTCATGGGAGCTGATTCTTAAAATTTGGTAGCCTTGGGGCTGAAGAAATGGCTTAGGGGTTAAGTGCTTGCCTGTGAAGCCTAAGGACCCCGATTCAAGGTTTGATTTCCCAGGACCCACATAAGCCAGATGCACAAGGTGGTGCATATGTCTGGAGTTAGTTTGCAGTGGCTGGAGGCCCTAGCCCACCCACTCTCTCTTTATCTGCCTCTTATTCTGTTGTCTGTCACTCTCAAATAAATAAATAAAAATAAACAATGTTTTAAAAATATTAGCAGCCTTTTTGAGTTTGCTGAATTGTTTTGAACATTTCTTCATAGCTTTTAAATGCTTGCTTAGAATGGACACTAAGAAAGCTGCCAAGATGCACGACGGCATCTCTTTTGGGATTTCAGTAGACATTGTGCAATCTGTTTGCTTTTAGCTTTGTAATGAATCAATCCACTGTGATGATAAATGTGACTTCCAAGAATTTTATCTGTGTAACCTATACATGCTCAGTTTACAAACACTAAATGATATTTAATTTACTATAGCTTTTTTTGTTTGTGTTTTTGAGGTAGAGTCTTGCTCTAGCGCAAGCTGATAAGGAATTCTCTATGTAGACTCAAGCTGGCCTTGAACTTGCAGCAATCCTTCTACCTCTGCCTACCAAGTGCTAGGATTAAAGGTGTGCACCACCATGCTCAGTACCATAGCTTTTATGATGAGGTGAAACAGTATGAGGCAGGGGTAAATAATGTAGCAAAATAAAGCATACAAGAAATTAATTTTCAAGCACATAATACAAATGATAGGGATCTTTCCATGCTTTAAAATAATTTTCAAGCTTTTAAAAATTTTTAATGAGCATTATTATAGATTTTCTATCAATCTCTCCAGCCAGCTCTTCTACTTCTCATGAGTATCAAATAACTAACTCTTTGGCTTAAGAGGTCAGAGACAAGAAAGCTTTTGTTTTGCTTCTGAAGCATCTTTGTCTCCATCGTTCATCCTTTTCTCTTTAGGTGGAGAGCCTCCTCCACCCTGTCTCGAATCTATCATCTTTCCTTCTATTTTTCTTCCTGTAGTCTCAGTGTCTTCTTTCTTATATCTGTTTTCTGCTTAAATCTTTCCAGGCTGTACAACATCTTTCACCAGCATTAGACTCTAGCATGCAGACAGTAAGGGAGTCAGAAACAAAATCTATTGGGAACCCATCCCCAATCTCCCCTTAAGCAGCATGTAAGTGGTAGAGGAGGGAGAAGAAATGCCGGTATTGCATTTGTGGTTGGCTTCTAGGGAAGACATTGGGTGGCATTATGGGGGCCTGTTTGAGCAGTGAGAGGGCACTTACTTGGGAATATCTTTGTTGTGTGATTGTTGGGCTCTGTATCATGGAGGTGGAGAATTTGAGGGGATGAAAGGTGTTCAAAAATTTGGGATCTCATTTGATTCCCCAATCTGTGGGCATCAGGTCCAGTTAATGGTGTTCCACGGTTGCTGACTTTATCACTCTGCTTCTTTCTGGCCTTGAGTTCCTCAGAGTGAGAGGCTTCACTGGACTCTTCCATGGGCAGTCTCTGCAGTGATCAGTGTCTTCCTTAGGATGCACATGAAACCCACATTTCTGAATGCATCCTGGGAACTTGGGTTACCTACAAACCAACTCACACCAGTGAGACCATTCTCTTTTCCCTTACCTGTCAAGCATGCCTCATGGTTGAATGTTATTTCTGTCTGACAGAACTGTGTGACAAGCTGGTCCTACAGCACAGTAGTTCATTACCAAAATGAAGACTGCAGACTCCTCTGGGAGCTACCTAGTTATCTTTGTGACTTAGGGCAAATCACTTGAGGCTTTCTGTGTTTCTTGACATAGAAAGGAGTTTTTCCATTAAAATCATCTGCTGATCCCTGATGTTCTCCGTATTAGTGTTCAGATATTCTGCATGAGAAGTAATGTGTGCAACCAGAGACCCATGCTGCAGCTGTCCTAGCCATATCTGGTTTCTTACTGCAGTGTGGTGTGATGTGTATGTGTGTTAGTAGAAAGTATAAATTAATAAAATTTCCACAGGAAAGCAAATAAAGAAATAGATGTGATATTGATATGGTTTATAAACTAGATTGAGTTCATGATATCACACGTCAGAGAAATGACCCCTTTTTGTATGTTTAGTATGTTTTGGTCTCCATAGCCCATGCTGGATTGAAATATACTATATAGCCTAAGCTGGCCTTGAATTCGAGATCCTCTTGCATCAGCCTCCCAAATGCTGGGATTACATGTGTATGCCACCACACCTTCCATTTCTTTTTTTCTAAATTCATTAAGTATGCATATGCCTAAAACAGTGTTTTAAAATTTTTATTTACTTCTTTGTTTGCAAGTAGAGAAAGAGGGAGAAAGAGAGAGAGAAAGAGAGAAAGAGAGAGCGAGAGAGAAGGAGAAGACAGACAGAGAGACAGAATGGGTGCACCAGGGCCTCCAGCTGTTACAAACAAACTCCAACTGCATGCACCATCTTGTGCATCTGGCTTTATGTGGGTACTGTGGAATCAAACCCGGGTCTTTAGGCTTTTCAGGCAAGAACCTTAACTTAAGCCATCCCTCTAGTCCCTAAAATGTTTAGTTTTTGCCTGCATATTAATTGTGCAAAAACCAACTAATGCTTTTAAAAGCTGTGTTAGTTTTATGAATTTGTGAATATATAGAGAGCGACAGCTCAGATACAACTTGGGTAAATCTCTCGTTTCCAAGTGCTGACAGCATAAAACGGAGTCACCAAGATATTATAGCGCCATATTCCTTAGACCTGTAAGTGCTAACTTTTTATTTATTTGTTTGTTTTTCTTAGACAGAGTCTTTACAAATGAGATGAAGGTAAGGATTTAGAGATGAGGAGAGTCATTCTTAGAGTGTTCTAAATGTCACCAAAGATGTCGCTATAGAACAGAAGCAGAAGGAGAGAGCCATGACGAGTCAATGAAGAAGGAGGCAGAGGCGGCAGGGGACCAGCGTCAAGGAATGGTAAAGAACTCTGTGACGACTGGCAGGCAGAAGGGGCGGGAAGGGGCTTTTCCTCGGTGCTTCCAGGAGGGTGGTCTCCTAACATGATACATGCAGAACACGAGAGTGCAGAATTTGGGCTTCCAGAAAACAGGAGTGAGTGTGTTTTTTGCTGTTTTAGGTCATCAATTTTGCAGCTTCTCATTATAGCAACTATAAGAAACAAATGTAGAGCAGATTTTTATTTCTTTATGAAAAATGAAACAACGTTAAAAATAAGAGGAAAGCATTTAAATACTAAGAGTGTTCAATAGTGAAAATGGAATTTGGGCATGAATGAGCATATTGCATACCCTGTTAAGACACACTGTTAATCTAAATCATTAGGGTTTAAGGTATCTCAGCTGTGGAGGGGCATGAAATAGGCAGGTCAGAAAGCAATCAGACCACAGAGCCTCTTCTGTTTTCCAGTCACCACGAAGCTTTTTACCATTCCTTGATGCATGGTCCTTTCCAGTCTCTGCTTCCGTCTCCATCTCCCCATCTACTCCTTATGGCTCTTTTCTTCTGCTTCTGTCCTATATAATTTCACAGGGTAGTGTAATTTCATAGGACATAGTGATGTAACCAATAGAAAGCAGCATTTGCATTATTTTCATTTAGACAGAGTAGTGCAAACCTCTAGTAGAGTCTCTGAAGCTCAGGAATTGTGTTTACTGTTTCCTGGCACTGAGGGCTTTGGCAGGTGAGCATACTTATGTAGTGACTGGTAACACCAGGTAAAAATTATCCTACAGTTTCTATCCTTCACTGTATGATGCCTTGGAGTCAAAAGCAGTTTTCCTCCTTGAATTTTTAAAAAATGGTTTTGGGGGAATGATCCTGTTTACTATCTATGATAAAAGGAAATGCTGAAACCAGTCACAATGGCACACTGCTGTAACACCAGAAACTTAGGAGGTTGGGGTAGCAGGATGTTCATGAACCCCTCCCCAGCAAAAAAGAAAAAAAAGAAAGAAACTTGAGATTCAGTTTTTTATTTTTTTAATGAAATTGCAGGTGGTTTTTGGTACACTGTTAGAGTACTGAACCTTCCTGTGATGGACAGCTTTAACTTGGAGTCGCCTGATGTGTTAGCATCCTAGTCTTGGGAGAATACAGATGTTAGAAATGACAAATTCTTTATCTTTGTACCAGAGACAGTTCTCGATGATGAGCTAGTGGAGAGATGGAGTAGCTTTCATGTCCTCAAGGACTTTCTGGGTGTGCCGAGTCATGGTGTGAAAGCACAAGGAAGCACGAGCACTCTCCAAAAGCAAGCAAGTGCTCTTCTTTCGCACTGGTTTCCCTGGTATCTACCCTTATACACTGAACTGAGAATAGTTTTTATGTTGTCTATGTAACAGCCAGAATCAAAAAACACCCCAAATAATAATTTCCAAAAAAAAAGCTAGCTGCATTAGGAATATTGAAACAAATAACAAAATAATCAATTTAGAAGATTTAAGTGAGGGTCTTATTGTCCATTTACTTTCCTACCCTGGCATTTATAACAATGAGTTATCCCACTTTTCCCCTCATTTTGTTTACACAATATGGTTTTACTCACTTTTTACCAGTGGAATAAAAGAATTTGAAGATAACTTTATTAAAGGGAATTTCAGTTAGTTAACACAGGGAACCTTAAACCCTACTCAGAACTGGGGCACTTAGTGCTAAGAGGAATTTGAGATGCCAAGCACCCTTCATGGTTATCTCAAAGTATGGCTCTAAACATGGAGTTTTTCTTCCAGGGATATTTGGTTGGTTTGCCGTAACAGGCATGTGGCTGTACTGGCACCTATGAGGCAGAGGTCAAGATTACCTCTGGCTAAGCACCCTACAATGCATAAAGGATCCTCAACCCCAAAGGACTCAGACACACATTGTCAATAATAGTGTTTGCTGAGCAGTGGGAAAGATCCTAGACTTGATCCCCAGTACTATAAAATGAAACAAGCAAAAATGGCAATAATCCACATCTTAAGAAAAGTGTTTTAAAGCAAAAACAGAGTTAATAATATTCACCAGCTAGATAAGTCACAGGTCCTGTTATAAATAGGAAGAACAATGGAACAGATTTTTTTTTCATAATGTGTGAATTAGTAATATTCTATATTGTAACTTAATTGGCTATCTACAAGTCTCCAACTCTTCATTTCCAGTTCACCTACACCTATTCCCCAGAAGAATAACATTTCTCATTCATTTACTTAAAGCCTCAAGAACTTTGCATCCATTAGAAATTATATGGGCATGCATGTGTGTGCACACATAGATGCGCACAAATGAACATTGACTGTTGTTATGCTTCTGTGCTTCTTGGAGATAGTTGGATTTCTGTTATGACACAAGACCTTTATTTTTATTTCTTTGTGAGATGATAGAGTATTGATGATACATAATAGGGTGCTTTCTATCTTACTCTATTCTCTCTGTGGATATTTATGTTGTTTGTTTTTCTGTACAAATGTTGTACCAATGATTATTTTTATCTGTAGGATACAGAGCTACAAATAGATTTACCAAAAAGTATGTGACTTATAACTGACACTTCCCAAACCACCTTCCACTAAAATTGCATTGTTTCCATCCTCACTGGCAATAAACATATGAAGAGAATTTGAATGATTTCATATAATTTTTAAAACTTTGTTCTTTCTTAAAGAGCCTTGTGGGCTAAAAGGATACTGGCAACTGTGTAGTATTTGATGGCTATCAAGGTCTCAGCACTCAGTTATCTGGCTGTTGAGAGAGAGATTTTCTAGTTTGTTTCCGTCATAGTAAAATATATATGACATAAAATTTATTTTATTTTCCAGTTCACAATTCAATGGCATTAAGTGCTTTTAACATTGTCTATTTCCAAATGTTCAATACCAAAATGGAAATTCTAACTATTAAGCAGGGATTTCTCATTCTGTCCTCCTTGAACCTTTAGTAACCTCTAATCTAATTTCTGTCATCATGAATTTGTTTCTTCTAGTATTTCCTAAAAGTGAAATCATAGAATAATTGTATTTGTTTCTGTGTTATTTCATTTAGCATGAAGTTTACAAGGTTCATCAGTATTGTAGCACTTACCAGATCTTCATCCCTTTCTAAGGCATTCTAGTGTGTGTGTGTAGTTTAAGTGTGTTGATATTTGTGTTTTTTCTGTATTTAAAAAATAATTTTATTTATTTGTTTGCAAGGAGAGAGAGAGAGAGAGAGAGAGAGAGAGAGAGAGAGAGAGAGAGAGAATGGGTGCACCAGGGTCTCCAGCCACTGCAAATGAACTCCAGATGCACACACCATTGGACATGGGCACTAGAGAATTGAATTCAAGCCATTAGGCTTTGCAGGAAAGTAACCACTAAACCATCTCTCAAGCCTCTGTTTCTCTATTTTGAGGACTGTTTACACACCTGCTGTGAATACTGGCATATAAGCATCAGTTCAAGATATTTTGAGTATCTACCAAGGAGAGGAATAATTGGTCATAATAATTCTGCTTAACTTCATAAATAACCATAAACTATGAGATTTGTTGTTTTGTACATGGCGTGGCATTTTAGATCCTTACAGGCATCCTTCAATCATACTGATTTCTTCACATATCCACTAACATTTTTCATTTTACATTAAAAACAGTATGGTTGAGCTGTGGAGATGTCTCAGTGCTTAAAAGCACTTGTTTGCAGAGCCTGCTGGTCCAGGTTTGATTCCCCATTAACCACATCCAGACAGATGCACAAAGTAACACATGCATCCCGAGTTTGTTTGCAGCAGCAAGAACTCCTACTGTGCCATTATCTCTCTCCTCATAAACAAACAAGCAAACAATGAAACACGCAAACAAACAAACATTACGATCATTGCAGTAGTGTGAAGTGACACCTCATGGTTTGGGCTTAAATTACTTTAATAAGTACTGATTTGAGTATCTCTGTTTACTTATTGCCATTAAGTAGAAAATTGTCTTTCTATACTTATTACACTTTTGACACAAAATTTGTAAGTTGTCTACATCAAGAAATTCTTCAGGTTTTTTTTTTTTTTTGTGTGTGTGTGTGTGTCTGTGTGAACACGCACAGCAGTCCTATTATTTAACTTAATTCTCACATCAACTACCCAGAGTCAGTGCTCATCCACAGCATAAAAGCTAGATACAAGGCTCCTCCACCTCAGAGATTTCTCGAAAGTAGTAGGTCTCCAGGCAACCCAAACTTCTGTCTGTCTTGTCCGACTTGGTAATGGTCTTTCATTACAGAACTCAGTAGAACGGTTTACTTATTGGTTTGGTATAAAGGACACAACTCACAAGAAGCTACATGGAGGAGATGTGGAAGGCAAAGTAAGAAGAAAGGACTGGAGCATCCAATTCCTGCTTCAGACACACCAAGCTCCCAGGCCCTTAATGTGTCCCTTTGAATGCTGATTTTTAAGGTTCTGGTGCAGTTTCTGTCATGGAGAGATGAGTGATGGTAAGTGCCTTGGCTATTGGTAATGAGCTCAGTCTCTAGCCACTCTCCTTCTCAGAGCCTTAGAGGCTCTTAGGTGAGGAACTAGAAACCAAAATGCCAGACCATATAGCAAAGATGTTACTAGCAACACTATGGATGAGGTAGTTACAAAGTTTTAGATACTTTTTTGCCAAAAGTTGGCGGAAGGGACCAAATTATAATTTCTTCTTATATCACAGCTATTTGTGTCTTTGGACAAATGTCTATTTTTGTATTTTTCCCTTTTAAATATTGGATTGCTTTTCTTACTGCTGTTACTCCTTCTTATACATTGAGTCAAAATAATCCTTAAGTAATATTTTTACCCATTTATCCAATCCTTTTACCCTGATAGGCTTATTCAGTCTTTCTTGCTGAGTCCTGAAAAGACGTGATATTTTACCTTTTAATGAGGATACAAGTGAGAGTGAACAGTCACAGAAATTTTATTTTCCAAAGTATTTTCGGTAGGGTATAGGTAAAAATTTAAGAATAATTTTAAGAATTTGAGACAGTTTTAATAAATTTGTAAGCAAGTGATGCTAAGTATAGTAAAGTAAATTGTTATCTAAAGCAAGGAAGATTCCTCTACAAATTTGCTTTTTGTTATATATTATTGTTTTTAGAGAACTTCAGTATCTGGACATATTATGGATGTGTTTTAAAAAATATGAAATGGATATAAAGCCTTCATGAGTTGTAAAAATTTCTTCTATTTAAATTCACATTCAAAATACAGATTAGTTTAAATGTAAGCAACACCAAAATAAACTTACAGTTGATCATTCTCAGTGAACTTACCCAATCACAGAGAAACAGTCACCACATAGTCTCACTTATCTACAGCACCTAACCTGAATCTACCCAAGATGCCTTACATACCCAGCAAGCATCTCATGGACTAGACAATAGGATGGGTGGGGAGGGAAGGGAGGGAGGGGAGGGAAAAAGAGCAGTGAGAAACACAAATCTGGACCCAAACGGCAATGGTACCGTAAAATTCTACTTCCTAAAAGGCAGACCAAATGGCTGAACCTTCACCAGGCCCTTACAGGGAACACCTGAACTACAAGATACTGGAGAGGGTATGATGAAGACTAACCTTAATCTTCTACATCTTCCCTTCCTCCCTCTCCCTTTCCCCCACCCCTTCTCTCTAACTCTTGTATATTAGTTATCTTTTTCCTCATTTACTTAGTGGCCACTGACCTATAACTCCCAGTACCAGCATGTGGCTATCATCCACAATGAGCTTTTGATCAGAGAGACCTACAAAGTTTCCTAAAAGACAGACAGATTTCTGTCAGAGTACTTGATGACCCACCAAAGGTTAGTGGTAAGACCCTCCTGCTGAAGACACCTTTTGTGGTTGACGTGTAAAATGGAATGGCATGGCTGGAAGTTGGAAGAGAGTCAGTTCCCAGACAGTCAACGTGTCTAGTGCCAGAGGGTGCTACATGGCCGACTGGGGGAAAATGACCAATATCTGTCCAAGCAACTTGCAGAAAGAATGTCAGAGCCACATGTTGGGTCATGATATGCAGAGACATTTATCTTACCCATAACTGTGGGCTAACTCCAGAATGCATGACCCATATACCTCAACAAGGAGGGACCAAGAGGTGGGGGTAGGTCACGGATGAGCCTGGTAATGGTACCAAACTGACTGTATTTGCTGAACTAATTAATAAAAACAATGATTAATAAAAAAGAAAAATAAATAAAATAAAATATTTTAGGCTTTGACATCTTTAAGCACCTGATGTCTCTATTATGTGCACTTTTCTACCTGTCACTCTCTCTCCTCACTCCCCTCAGATTAGTCTTTACAATCCTTAAAAAATGTAAAAAAAAAAAAAAAAAGATTCTTAGTTAATGGATTACATGAAAACAGGTTGTGGCCAAATTAGTTTATGGTCTATGACTGGGGAACTTCTCATTTAGGCATTGGTATTCAAAGCTATAAGATCTAATGAAGTGGTTCTCAGGTAGGGCTTACCTTGTCTTTCCTCAGAGGACATTGTCAATGTCTGGACATTGTCCCAGCTGGGGAGGGTGGATACTACTGTCAGCTAACCCATAGTAGCCACAGATGATGCTCAAATTTCCTACAGTACACAAGACATGCCCATGAAAACCACTACTTGGACCACAGTATCGATAGCACCTAATTCAAGAAACCTTACTGATAGTTATTTCCTATTACTTAAGAGGGACAGTACAGATTAAGTTTATTTAATCTCTCTTCTTTCAGGATTGCGGTCAGTTTATGTTCACCCAACCAACATAACAGCTCGACATGGCAGTATTAGAACAATTTAAATCTCCTCTGGGTTCCTAAATCTATAAGCCCTTGGAGAAAATTGTACTGATGAATCTGATTCAAGCCACCAGGACAAGGACAGCTATAGCCTTAATGATCTGTAGAGGAGGGTTTGAGAGATTGTTTACTGGTTAAGGCATTTGCCTGCAAAACTAAAAGATCCAAGTTTGATTCTCTAGGACCCACATAAACCACATGCATAAGGTGACACATGTATCTGGAGTTTGTTTGCAGTGACTAGAGGCCTTGACATGCTCATTATCTCTATATATCTGCCTCTCTCTGTCTCTCAAATAAATAAATAAATGAAAAAAATTTAAAAATTATCTGTGAAGGGAAAGGAACTCAGTAGGAAAGATACAGATATAGAATTGCAACATATCAAACTTGTTCAAATGATAAAACTAAAGCCAGGCATTGCAAAGTATCTCAAAGCTGGGTTTTCTAAGGTACACAGAATTGATTTATTTTCACCTGCTTATGAAGCTGTAATCCATTTTCTACGAAATAAAGACAGAATAAACCTTTGAAACTGTACAGACAAAAGTTAGCAGTGGTGCTGGAGAGGTGGCTTAGCAGTTAAGGCACTTGCCTGTGAAGCCTAAGGATACAGGATGAATTCCCCAGAGCCCACTGAAGCAAGTTACACACAGTGGCACATGCATCCGGAGTTTCTTTGTCCCAGGCATTTATTCTGTGGAAGTTACCTTCTTTTTCCTTGACTGTATACCTATTAATATGCCTGTTTTGATTTTGTAGTTAATGTGTTCTGTGGCACAAGTCTAATGGGAAGATATGAATTAGAAATCTGATGAACAGTAGCCACTTAAACATGAGGGCCTGTCAGGCTGAAGACCACCAAGTTCAACTCCTCAGAAACCACATCAAAAGCTGGGCAGGGCCACACACATCTGTAACTCCAGTTTGTGCTGGCGTGTGTTTGGGGGGTGGGGATGGAGCTGGGGCTTGCTGACAGACAGCAGTTCTGTGCTGAAGGAGAGACCCAGTCTCAAGGTCATTTATGGATAGGTGATAAGAGAAGAACATCCAGATGTTCTCCTCTGGCTTCTGCCTGCACCTGCATGGGGCACACACACCTGTACACACATGTACAAGTCACATATATACACACACATCTGTTTAGGATTCTAAGAATTTCACTGTGACATATATACCTTATTAAAATTCCATTCCAGTTTCACCTCGGGAGTTTTGCTTTGGAAAGGTTTACCTCTGATCTTACTAAAGTCATTAGTTTGTATTAGGAACAAATAATATGTTCAAAAACATTTTTAAAATAGATTTATTTTTGTTTTGTCGATGTAGGGTCTCACTCTAGACCAGGATGACCTGGAATTCACTATGTAGTCTCAGGGTGGGCTTGAACCCATTGTGATCCTCCTACCTCTGCCTCCTGAGTGCTGGGATTAAAGACATGTGCCACCACGCCTGGCTAAAACAGAATTTTTAATACTTATTCTTTTTGTAATGGCCAAGCAGTCTTTCATGTAAAGTGATGCCTTGGATCCACACTGATGCTGTGTTTGTTGCTTTTCTGCTACTCTCAACTAATAAACAACATGTGCTAGAGCAGTTAAAGTAAGAGACTTGGGTGGAGATGAGGGAGTGAGGACAGATAATCCTGATTGTGTGAGGAATGACTGTGCAGCCCATGGGCAGCCTAAAATCATACCACTGAGGGAGGGTTTTGTCAATTGAGATATAAGTTAAAAAAGTAAAATAATCAGATTTTTCATGACGTTTCATCACTACAGAAAAGCAGTGACATTGCTCTGGAGTCTTCTGGAAGTATATTTGGAGAGGATAAGAATGTAGAAAGGGAGACTAAGAGATGTAGACCAGTATCTTAGTGGGGATGAAGAGGTAAGAGCAGTTTAAGGGTTCTTTAGACAGTACAGCAACAAAATTTGAGCCTGGTTTTCTGTAGAGAATATGGTAGAGAGACTACGTCTTCTTGACTATTGATTCAGGATGCTTTCACAGACTTTGTCTCCATCATGTTACTGTTTAGTCTCTAGTTTAATATTTATTAACTAAATTCCATGGAAGAAGATACTTGAGTTAAATACCTTGCCCATTATCACATAAAGCACGGTGGCAAAAGTAGAATTTAAATGCAAGGTCACAGTAAGTCCCAAGTATATGCTTTCATGTATTCTACGAACAAGAGAGTGGCTGCTAGATCACAAAAGCACTGTGTTTTGAAACTGTGGAGTGAAAAATGAATAGACCACACAATTATATCACTGGTAACTGCCTTATTTGGATTTTTTTTTGTCTTTGTGCAAGATTTTATTAAATTTCTTTTTTCTTTTTTTTGGTTTTTTGAGGTAGGGTCTCACTCTGGTCCAGGCTGACCTGGAATAAACTCTGTCATCTCAGGGTGGCCTTGAACTCATGGCAATCCTCCTACCTCTGCCTCCCGAGTGCTGGGATTAAAGGCGTGCGCCACCACGCCCGGCTAAATTTCTTTATAAAGCAACCTTCAGCCTCCAAATGCAGCTTCCAAGGAGACCCTGTTAGCTGTAGGGACTGGCTGAGGCACAGCAGGTGGCTCTGGCTTCCCACCCTTCTGTTCTGAGATGGGGGTGGTGGGAAGGATCTCATTTTTGGGTTCCACGATGCTCACACGGTCAGGCAGGGGCTTCTTAGGGCCAGTCTCTCCACTTGGATCCCAGGGCAGCGTGATCTTCACTTTGACGACCAGCACACCTTTGCCTGAGCAGGGCACGAGGCACAGCAGTGTCCATATAGTAGTTAACAGGGTCTCCACTGTGGATCATTAGACCATCCACAAACTTGGTGGATTTTTCCCTCTGTCCTTAGAGTTTTACAGACACGACCACCACGCAGCCCTTGGCCCCACTCTCCATGATGAGCTGCAGCACACCATAGCAGGTCCTCCGCGCAGCAAGCCCTCCTAGGAGATTAATTCAGGGACTCTGCCTGGGCAGTGGCACACAGCCCTCTTGTGACCACTTTTTCTGCAGACAGCTCTATGCTGCCCTCAGGAAAGCCAAACCTCTTCTGGACCACTGCAGTCAATTCCTGGATGCGACGAAACTTCTCCCCAAGAACATTCTGTGTCCTGGTAGCTAAAGGTAATGATCTTTGTCCTGGTGGGTGTAACTCGGACCTCCACTCCAGGGTAGCCTTCTTCAGACCGCTCTCATGTGAGAAACTCATCCAGGAACTCCGCTTTGAAGATACCACCAGCAACAACCTTCCTCTTCTTGGAAACTTGCGCGGACATCTTGCAGCCGCGCGCCGCCAAAAAGAAAAGCATCATCTGGAGGATTTTTGATCGTTGGTTTCATATTGGCTTCTTTGTTATCTTCCAGCCTGTGGATTTTACAAGGTCTGTAGCAGCATGCATTTGTGAATATAATGCCCAAATCTTTCCAAGAAAAGCAGAAAGAATGAAAGCATATTACAGAACACATTGGGAAGTAGACTGTGGAAAGAAGTCCTATTAACTTTTTCATTAGACGTTTTTAACCACATTACACATTCACACTTCAGTACACTTCACAAAACAGCAATTTGGGTTTTTTATTCAACAGCATTTAGTAGAAAAGTGGGAGCTGAATTAAATACCATCTAGAAACAAATAGAACAGAAATTTCATGAATATTAATAGAAAACCAGATAAAAATAATGCATTTGAGTTTGTATTAAAAATTGTGCAATTCATTCCATTGCCAAATTGCTATTTTTCTACCAAGCTAGACTTCTTTGCTCATGTTAAGAAATGTAAAACGAGAAACATTCACAGAGGAAAAAGTAGGCCCAGATTATGAGAAATATGATAGATTTCTTAATGAAGGGTAAGGTTTTGAATAAATACTTCTTTCAGCACATCTTCACAAGATCCTGGTCAGTGAATACAAATCCTTAGTAAGCTTTAAAAATGAACATGCGCACACACATGCTGATGGAACTGTGTGCTGCTACAAGTTGACCAGGAAATCCCATCTGTCATCATTTCTGAATTTTCAGCTCCCTCACTCTCAACTGTAGGACTGCTTCAAACACATCAGGGTTTAATTTATTGGCTGGTATTTCATTAGTCCAGAAGAGTTGAAATGTGGCATTTTATTTTCTAAAACTAAGTGTAAACATTAATCATATTGATACTCACATTATAATTTAGAAACTCAGTAAAGTTTAAATTTATCTGTGTAAAATTGAATAAACATCCACTACAGTACCTTTTAGCTCAAATTGACGTTTTCTGATTAGTGATTATTTAACTCTTTCTCTCCAAGATTAAGCAGGTAAATTTTCTTTTTCCTTCCATTTTCCTGAGCAATTTAGATTACTCCTCATTCTTGGAACTCATTTTACAAAGTAGAACTTTTTTTTTAGTGCTTTGATTTATTTACCTTATTTTTACTTAACTTTCAAATACTTTATTGACACAAAGTAATCAACAAATCAGTTATATATTTTAATTTACACAAAGTAAATATTTCAGTATATCATTTGTTCATGTAGTTGGCATTTCATTCTTAAATATTATTTACTTTCTTGTTTATTTTTATTTATTTATTTGAAAGCGACAGAGAGAAAGAGGCAGACTGAGGGAATGGGTGTGCCCGTGGCCTCCAGCCACTGCAAATGAACTCCAGATGTGAGCGCCCCCGTGTGCATCTGACTAACGTGGATCCTGGGGAATTGAGCCCCGGGTCCTCAGGCTTCACAGGCAAGCACTTAACTGCTAAGCCATCTCTCCAGCCCAATAAATATTATTTACTTTTAAGTATTATTATGATAGATATGCAAGAGTCTGGACTCTTCTGGCCTGGAATCTAGGCCAAGTTCACAGCTTAAAAGAGCAAAGTTTGGGCTGGAGAGATGGCTTAGTGTTTAAGGTGTTTGCCCCCAATGCCAAAGGACCTCAGTTCAATTCCCCAGGACCCATCTGGAGTTCATTTGCAGTGGTTAGAGGTGATGATGTGACCATTTTCTCTCGCTCTCTCTGCCTGCCTCTCTCGCTCCCAAATAAATAAATAAAAAATAAATAAATTATTAAAAAGAGCAAAGTTTGTGCAGCTGTAATCCCTGGTGTTTTCAGTAGTCGCCAACTATTCCTTGTTAATCAAAAACAGCCACACAGTTTACTAAGAAGTCTGTGGGCAGAGTCACAATTGACTGTGTGCATCCCGCCATTGTTACACTTTTGTGCTTCTTGGAGATTGATTTGTTAGGACACAAAACTTTTTCTTCTAGTTTCTTTTTAAGACAGCAAAGTATTGCTTGTGCATAATAGGGTGTTTTCTATTGTATTTTATTCTCACCATAGATATTTAGGTTGGGGTTAGTAAAATTTCTGTACTCTCAGTTTGAAATTCTGACATCGGTAGACCCATTTACGATCTTCTCACAGGAGACATATATATCCTGTTTTAGAGTATTATGCTCTTTGACTTGTTTCTTTGGTTAATTTTTGAATGTCAATTATTTGTGATTTAATAGTTCAGGATTGTTGCCAACTTCTACCATTCCAGAAGACAGAAATTTCTTTCATTCTTTTTATAAAGACAGATATGGCCTGAGTTTTGGAACATATCAGAAGTGTTCAATTTGACTTACTAATCTATTGATACTTTTTATGGAAATCAGACTACAGAATCATCTTAGTTGAACAGACTTTTAAAGTAATTAATCATGTGCATATTGTTCATCCTAGTGTCCTATACACTTAACATATTTAAACTGGTAAATATTATGGTATTTTTCCTATAATGAAAACAATGTTATTGTTTACAATAGTGCAAATAACATCTTTTAAAAAAAGTTTACTTATTTATGAGAGAGAAGGAGTGATAGACAGATATATAGAGAGAATCAATGTACCAGAGCATCTAGCCACTGCATAAAACTGCAGATGTATGTGCTACCTTGTGCGTCTGGTTTATGTGGGTACTGGGGAATCGAACCTGGATCCTTTGGCTTCTCAGACAAGCACCTTACTTGTTAAACCATCTCTCCAGCCCATAAGTAACAGTTTTTGAGTAGCTTGACATTTCATTAGTTCATTATTTTTCTTACTAAATTAGAATAGGCTAGTAGCTCTTTTAATTCAGTATTTGAAACTGAATCCAAATCTCATAGCTGTATATCTATAGTTTTATGTGAAAAAGCAGTATGAACTTAGGGGTCATGTAAATACCTGGGGCACGATGGAATCTCTGTCTCCTACTATTTCTTTTATATCCTTTTTCTAGAAAAGTATTGTTTCAGTTAACTTTTGTAACAAATTTCTTGACCAAAGCAGTGAAAAATGAGGGATGATTTATTTTGCCTCATGGTTTCGGAAGGTTAAGTCTATGTTTGGTATTGATCACTGCCTTTGATTGGAGGTGAGGCATGGTACCATGGCTGTGAGTGTGTGTGGTGGAGAAGGGCTGCTCTCCTCATTTTACCCAAGAAACAGAGGAAATGATACAAGTGGCTGGAAACTGGGCTGGGATCTAGGCAAAGCATTGTAGATCATGCCCCTGGGAATTAGTTCCTCTGATGGGATGTACCACCTGTTTTCCATACCCTCCCAATGACGGCTTTATATTATCAATATATTAATCCATTGACTAGATCAGAACTTTCAGGATCCAGTCTCTCCCAAAAAGTTCAGTAGTCAGCAAATAGCCTTCATAAGCCTCTGTTGGAATTGTATATTTACACCATAAAAATCAAAGTGTCCAGTTGTTGGTAATGTATCTCTATTGAGGTTACAGTGACTTTGGCTATCATTTTCTCATCCTTTCAATATGAAGAGTCATAAATAACATTGCAGCTACCGATCAAATTACTGGGAGGTAAACCTATATTAAGTTAAACTATACAAAATTGTAAGTAATTGACCCTTTTTGGTATATAAAAGTAAACTTTCATATTCTCCCCTTAAAAGCAATGACAGAAGCTGGGCATGGTGGCACACATCTTTAATCCCAACTCTCAGGAGGTAAGAGGATTGCTGTGAGTTCTAGGCCACTCTGAGACTACATAGTGAATTCCACACCAGCCTGAGCTACAGTGAGACCCTTCCTTGGAAAACCAAAAACATAAATAAGTAAATAAATAAATAAATAAATAACAGGTGGAGGAGAGGTGGAGGGCTGGGCTCAGGGTTAATAAAAATTTAAGATGTATGTTGGTGTGGTACCACATGCCTTTAATCCTAGCATGCAGGAAGCTGAGGTAGGAGGATTACCATGAGTTCAAGGCCAACCTGAGACTACATAATGGGTTTCAAGTCAGCCTGGGCTAGGCTGAGAACTTACCTCAAAAGTCCAAAACAAAAATAAAGATTTCATGAATAAGCCACATGTAAAACTACTTCATGGTATATTGTCTATCTTTATAGAAGTTGCCAATAAAATGTTAAAGAAATAATAAAAAAAAGTTTTTTCAATTGAGTCTTCCTAGAATTTAAATAGATACTTAATAGACATTATCACTACAGTGTAATTTTAGAAAAATAGAAAGTAATATCTCCAACAGGGTATCGTGACACTTGTTGGTAATCCTAGCTACTTGAGAGAATCAGGCAGAAAGACAACCCAGTTGGAAGCCATCTTAAGCAGTATAACAAGACTCTCAAAATTAATGCTAGAAAAAGCTGGAGAGGCTGGGGTATCTCAGTGGTGGGCACTTACCATGCATGAGTTCCTGGTTTAACTCCCAGTACAGGAAAAAGCACCCTACATTTTATAGATGAAGCAACTAAAGTTTGCAAAGCATAAGAGCCTTCTTCTCCCCAAAGTAGGAAAATTTTTAGCTTCAAATTGCATAACTTCTTCACTAACACAAAGAGAAGGGATTTTCCTGTTTTTCTTGTCTATGTAGAGAAATAACTGTGCCACCTGGCGGCTGTGATGACCAAGATCTAGATTCTGTTGTCACAACATCTTGACCACTTATGCATTTAATAATCATATCTAATAATCATAATAATCATGGGGGCAAGACTGGGTGAGCTGTCTGAGGAGGATGCTTGCTAGTATGGAGTCCAGGAACTCTGTTGTGGGATTAAGCAACTTGGGGTCTTAAGGTGGGACCTGGCATACACAGGCAGCTAGGGGAATGTGCTAGCTCTTTTTACATCACTTCTTTTCTAAGAAGCAGAAGAAACTTTGAAAAAACAAAATATTGTAAAACAAATAAATTATTTTTAAAGATATTAAAAATGAAAGCAAAAGAGTAATTTTGGGGTGAGTTGACTTCAACAAGAATGTTATGAAGAGAAAGGAAAGAAAGAGCCTTTTCCAACAAAAAGTTTTTATTTGTGAGTAAGTCTGCTTTTAAATAGATTCTCTGGCATGAAATTTTGGATTTTTGATTCTGAAATTTGTGCCAACATATTGGAAACTAACTGGGGATAAAAATATGTTTTGAGGTGTTAAAATTTATTTAACTAGGAATAAAATGCCATTTTAAAAAAAAAAAACATTTTATTTGCAAGCAGACACACACATACACACACAGAGAGAATGGTTGCACCAAGGGCCTCTATCCACTGCAAACTCCAGATACATGCACCACTTTGTGCATCTGGTTTTACATGGGTACTGTGGAATCATTAGGTCATTAGGCTTTGCAGGCAAGCATCATAACCACTAGTCCATTTCACCAGCCCATGTCATTGTTTTATTAGCGAAAAAATAGAACCATTTTATAGATATCATTTATTTATGATACAGGTGTGTTGTGGGCTTCAGGACAGGAACTCAAGTCACAAGGTCAATACTTTAAAAGTTACATGTTTTATTATTTTGATTGTCCACAATTTCTAAGTTTTCTTATTGATTGATTCCTTAATTACCCCCACCGTGAACACCAGTAACACCACTGAGGAGAGCCCTAATGGAAAGTGGGACTGGGCCAGAGGGGGTATAAGATGATCACCTTTGTAAAAAGAAAATAATAAACCAAAAATTGTTCATACTTAATCACTTGCATAGTATATACAAGTTTAAGAATTTTTGTGTGCAGAATTAAATTTAATATTTATACATGAAGATCTCAGATTTAAATTTGTTCTTATCAAGCTTTATCTCACTGAGACTATACTATAAGGTAAGAAATGTTTCTTCTACTATATGTCTAGAATTGTTATCCACATGTTTTTAGAGATGCTTTTGGGGAATTTTTATTTTTCTATTATGTAAGACAAGGTGCCTTGGTACTACATCCTGAAGACAAAAGAAGAGAGAAAAATATCACTTTATTGTTATAAGTATTATAAAATACTTTATAACATTTTACATGGATGATTTGAATTTTAGCTGCTTTAAAATAAAGAGACCAAAAGATACTGTTCACATTTGGAAAAATGGGGCTTGCAAAGTTAACTTTAACTGGTCACTGTTTTGCATGTTTGTGTGCATGTATTAATATGTGTGGCCCAACTGAAACTAATGACAACTGGCGAAATAAGCAAGGGTGATGTTTTCCTGTGAACTGGATACCAGCACAAAGGGGAAGGAGATCAGTGCAGAGAAAAATCAACTCCTACCAAATCAGAGAGCCAGAGCCTCAGAGGCCCCCAACACCTCAGCACTGAAGCAGACCAAAAATGAACCCAACATGGCTCAGGGAAATCTTGCGGAAGAGGGGGCAGAAAGAATGTCAGAGTTACATGTTGGGTCATGATTTGCAGAGACATTTATCATACTAATAACTGGGGGCTAACTCCACAATGCACGACCCATTTTCAATAACAAGGAGGGTCTAATGGGAGGGGGTAGATCACAGATGAGCCTAAATAATGGTACCAAACTGCCTGTATTTACTGAAAAGAAAACTAATAAATTAAATTTAAAAAAAAAATATGTGTGGGCACACACATGTGTGTGCTGATGTATGTGCATGTGTGTGCATGAGCATGTGGAGATCAGAAGTCAATGTTAAGTTTCTACCTCAATTGATATCCAACTTGTGTTTTTGAGACAAGGTTTCTCTATAAACTAATCCTACCAGACTAGCTCAGAAGCAAACCTCAGAGATTTTCCTGCCTCTGCCTTTCAGTGCTGAGATTACTGGTGTGCACCACAGCTACCTGTTTTTTTACGTGGGTGCTCAGGGTCTGAGCTAAGGTCTTGATGTTTGTGGCACTGTCCCCTACCCACACAGCCATCTTTCTAACCTGTAATTGGCAAGTTCTTATCACATGCCTTAACTTAGGAAGTCTATCTTGAAAACTCAAGCTTTTTATTTTGTTATTAACATTGTAAAAGTTGCTGGGAGTTCAAACCATTTAAAACTACTAAAAAAAAGTGTTTGTGGGAGAGGGAGTATTTACATGAAAGCTTTGTTCGTTTTAACAAGGCTGTATGTGGAAAATACTTGAGAGTTACGTGTAATGTTACAGGGATGTGGCAGGCACAGCACTTCTGGAAATATAATGTGGATATGGAATCATGATTGAAATGCACTTTCATTTAACTGTAAATGTGCATTTGATGATTCATTGCTTCTGAAAATAGTCAATCCTATGAAAGGTAATGGAACTTTCAGAACTGTTCTCAGGAAATATTTAGGTGGAATATTGCAACTTGTAATATTTGAAATATACCTATTATTTATACTACTTCTTTTTTCTGATATTTTAACTTTGTTTTAGAAAGTTTGTTATGTTCTGTTTTTAATGCTTTACTTTTTTAAAAATTGCCTATGTAGGAATCAAGAAGCAAATGATACTTTGTAGTGCATATAGTTAGTGAACGGTCAAGTCTTGCTAATTATAAGTGCATTACCTCACATAGCTATTTTTGCTGTGAGAGCACTTAATACCCACTATCAGCGTTTAACAAAAATATATTGCCACTAACTAGAGTCACCTTGTTATACAATAGCTCTCTTTAATCGTTTTTCTCCTATGTAATTGCAATTATGTCTCCATAGACTAAAAGCTCTCTGTTGTTCTATTCCCCTTAAACATTCCAGCTTCTGGGAACCATGACACATCTTTTTTTTCTTTAAAAATGTCTTAATTATTTATTTGGGACACAGATAGATGCAAAGACCGAGGCAGAATGGGTGTGCCAAGGCCTCTTACCACTGCCAATGAACTCCAGATGCATATGCAAATTTTGTGTATCTTGCTTTGCTGGGAACTGAAGAACTGAATCTGAGCCATCAGGTTTTGCAAGCAAGCTCCTTTAACCACTGAGCAATCTCTTCAGCCTCAGCAGAAACATTTTTCAAATCACATATGTAGGAGATAATGTAACCTGATATATGTACGTGTGGTCATTTGGATGTCAAATATTTCCCATAACATAGTATGTTTGTGATAAGCTTCATTGATCCTGGAGCCTTTGGGAGGTGAAGCCTTGCTGGAGGCAGCATGTAAGAAATAGGCACTGAGATTTTGTACTTCAGCCTTATTTCCCAAGGGCAGCAAGCTCACTTTTGCTGCTTGCTCCCTGCTCATGTGACAAGATTTGATGCTTAGCTGTCTGTTTGTGCCCTGCTTTCCCTGCCATGAAAATCTTCCCCTCAAAACTATAAGCTGAAAATAAGCCCTTTCCTTCCATAAGCTGCTTCTGGTTGGGTGTTTTGTCCCAACAATGAGAAGGTAACTGTTATATACTTGAGTTATTTTACTTAACATAATGTCTCTAGCTTTTAGTTGCTCTAAATGACAGGATTATCATCCTTTCTTAGAGCAAGATACTATACATTCTCTATCACATTTTCTTTAGCCATTCCTCAGTTGACATAAAAGAAGGTTGTTTCCATAGCATGACTATTGTGAATACTGCTGCATTAAACATGGGGTGTAGATGTCTGATTTCTTTTTTGTCAACATACTGGTTTTATTTCATTTGGCTGTATACTCAGTAGTGAGATTGTTGGATCACATGATAATTCTCTTTTTATTTTCTGAGAAATATCCATATTGTTTTCCATAATGGCTGCATTAATATTCCTTTCACCAGAAGTGCACAAAGGCTCCATTTGTCTCCATAGTATGTCCAACATTTATGTAAATGTTCTTGAAGCTATTCTGAAGTGAAGTCAGACCTCATTGTGTTTTGGGGGTTGATTTCTCTGATTATTAGTAATATTGAGATTACTTTTAATATATCAGTTGGCAATTTGATGTCTCCTTTAAGAACATTTGTGGCTTTGCTATAGATATGAAGTTCCTTATGTATACTCTATATTTATCCCTTAACAAATGTAAATATTGCCACTAACTAGAGTCACCTTGTTATACAGTAGTTATCTTGACTATTTTCTCACTATGTAACTGAAATTCTGTCTCTATAGACTAAAAGTTCTCCTTCACTGTATAGTTTTCAAATGTTTTCTCTCAATCTGTAGGTTGTCTCTTCTCTTTGTTGAATGTATCCTTAGTTGCCTTTTAATTTGATAAAATACCATTTGTCTAATTTTGCTTTTTTGCCTGTCATTTTCAGTTGGGACATACTCCATACAGGAGTTGTTATCAGTATTTTCATAGATATGAAAGAGGACATTAGTAAAAAAGCTGAGTAGATGAAGGAAGTCACTTCAGGATGTGGAAATGGAATTTAGTAGATAAAATACTGAAGAGAAACTAAACTGAAAGATTTGGGATTAAAAATCCAATAAATCAAATAAATCTCACTGTGTAAAACCTTACTAATTCAGTGAACCATGGGGAGGACAAAATATCAATTGTTGAATCAAGATGCAGAAATTGGTACATTCAATTAAGAACAGTCATAAGTTTTTTTTAAAGTTATGAATGAATGTGGAAGATTTTGAGATACTATGACAATACTAAATTATGAATTATAGGCATAGAAAAAGGAGAAAATATCCATGCCAAAAGTCTAGAAAATATTTCCAATTATGATCCCTAAGCTAGCTCTCTACAAAGGATGTTTAAAAGAACTTTTAAGCTGAAGAGAATGAGGAACACATCCAAGAGGTGAAAAAATAAATTATAGAAAAGTGGTTAAGCAAATAAGGGTCAGATGAAGATCAAGCACAACAAAATCAACCAAATGACAGGAACTAATGAAGTCTACTATAATAACACTAAACATTAATTGTCACAATTCTCCAATCAAAAGAAACTGACTGGGCTGGGGAGATGGCTCAGTTGTTAAGGCATTTGCCTCCGAAGCCAAAGGATCCCCAGTCTCCATGTAAACCAGATGCACACGATGGCACATGCATCTGGAGTTTATTTTCTGTGGCTGAAGTCCCTGGCATGACAAATTTCTTTCTATCTACCTCTTTTTCTCTGGCACACTCTCTCTCAAATAAATAAATAAATAAAATATAAAAAAATATAAAAAAATAAAGGTTTTTTATCATTCTTTATTTGAGAGTGGCAGAGAAAGAGGGAGAGTGAGAGAGAGAGAGGCAGATTGGTTTGGAAAAATAATTAAGATAATTTCAGAAATTAATGAAATACAAATGAAAAATACAACAGATCAATTAAATGAAAAATTTTCTTTTTTAAAAAGCACTTTTCAAATTAATTGCAAACTTTTCTGTATGAACATATTGCATATTGGTCTTATTCCTACCATCTTATATTTGTATATCCCTTTCCCACATCCCCATTTCACTGAGAAACCTCCTCAGTGAGGTTATTTGTATTCACTGTAGGGACATGAATGTGTCAGTAATCTCTCTGTGGGGGGGGGGGTCACAATGCCTCAGTATACTCATTCCTACCCTATGGCTCTCATAGTCTTTCCAACCCCTCTTCCACAAGGTTTCCTGAGCCACGGAAGACATGTTATAAGCCTCCTTTAGTGTTAAGCTTTCTGCATCCTCTGCATTTCTACTTTGATAAGTTTTGGTTCTCAGGCAAGGCAGTGAAAGGAGCACTTGTGTTTAAATCTCTACTTCCTCTGTAATATCTCACTGAGCAGGACTCATATCCAGTCAGGGAGCAGATGATTACCCCCACAACCTCTGTGCCACTATTGCATAAGCATGTTCATTTTGTGGCTTGCAGGAACCCTGCTTGCTGGAACTTTGGGTGATCATCAATCTCCAGCAAGTTGCACAGCACTATGATGACTAGCAGGAGGGTGTTGGCTTCCTTCTTGATTACAGCATGATCTCTCGATATCTTTGACCACACCCTATGGAGTCTTCAGTAAGGAGGTAGGTATCAAAGTGATTTGGAAATGGCCTGCATTGTTTTGGGGACTTCATGGGCCTTCCTGACCAACAGCTCCCTGGTGGGGTACAGTCCAATTTTGGCACTGTGATTGCCAGCAAAAGCCTATGGCTTTAGGGTTTTCTCCATTACCTATAGGGTACTACTTCCAAGACTATTTATCCCTCATTTTATCAAGAAACATCTTTTAATTAGCTAACCAGGAGCAAGGTTTATATAATACTGATTCACTCTGTCATTAGTTTTGTGTATTAAAATTGGTTATTTGTAAAAGTAAAAATGATTTACACTTTCTTAGCCAAACTAACCAAAAGAGAGGGAAAATCTAAATTACTAAATTAATAACCTTAGGGATAAAAAAAGAGATATTGCAATAGATACTAATGAAATTCAGCAAATTATAAGCATATACTTTAAAAAACATATTCCTCTGATAAAGGTCACTTTACTGACTAAAGGAACAATCCAACAAGAAGATATTACCATTCTAAATGTGGATGTATCAAACATGGTGCACCCAGTTTTGTTAAATAGACAGTACTAGATGTAGTCTTAAATTAACCAAAGAACAATGGTAGAGGCAAATTTAGTATCTTAATCAAACCAATTGACAGGTCATCCTGGCAAAATATAAATAGAGAAGCATCTGTATTAAATGACATCATAGAACAAACATATCTAAGAGAGATCTGAACCAACACTACATCAAAATGCTGCAGAACACACATACTTTCTAGCAGGACAGGGAACGTTCTTTAAAGTATATAATATATTAGGACCAAAGTAAATATTAATGCTATGCATGGGTGTCACACACCTTTAATCCCTGCTCTCAGGAGGCAGAGGCAGAGGCAGGAGGATCACCATGTGTTTGAGCCCATCCTGAGATTACATTCTGAGACACTGCCTCATAAAATAAAGAAAAGTAAATATCAACAAATACCAAATACAGGAAAATTGGAATGATTCCTTGTACTCTTTCTGTTCACAATGGGATAAGTCTATAAATTAATAGCAAGGAAGAACATGAAGTATACATAAACTCATGGAAATTAAATACACTGTTGAATGATGAATGGGTAACTGCAGAAATAAGCAGCAGATCAAACATATTTTTGTAATCAAATGGTAATAAAAACACAATATACAAAGTCTATGGGATACAATGTGGGCACTCTTAAGAGGGAAGTTTAGGGCTGGAGAGATGGCTTCATGGTTAAGTGCTTGCCTGTGAAGCCCAAGGACCCTGATTCAAGACTTGATTCCTCTGGATCCACATTAGCCAGATGCACAAGGGGATGCACATGTCTGGAGTTTTGTTTGCAGTGGCTGAAAGCCCTGGGGTACCCATTCTCTCTTCTCTTTCTCTCCCTATCTGCCTCTTTCTCTCTCTCTCTGTCACTCCCAAATAAATAAATAAAAATGAACAAAAAAAAAATTAAGAGGGAAGTTTAGAGCTTTAAGTGCTCATATTAATAAAATTGAGAGCTCACAAATGAATAAATTAATAATACACATTATGGCCCTGGCAAAAGGAAAACAAAGCCAAACCAAAAAATTGGTACACACAAAAAAATAATGAATAGGTTCTTTGAAAGAGTAAATAAGATCAGTAAGCCCTTAGTGAAACTAACCAAATGAAAGAGAGAAGAGACCCAAGTCATTAAAATTAGATATGAGAAGTGTACCATTAAAATAGGTACCAATGAATTTCTGAATATTATAAGGATATAACTTTAAAAACATACTCCACAAAATTGGAAAATCTTAGATAAATGGATGAATGTCTAGATTTTTTTGACCTATCAAGAGTAAAGCAAAGAAGGAAAACCAATCAAACATATCTATAATATATAATGAGATTAAACCAGCCATAAAAATCTCCCAACCAAAAAAAGTCCAGGTCCAGATGGATTCACTGGTGAATTTTACCAGACTGTCACAGAAGTAACAGCAATGTTTCTCAAACTATACCATAAAATAGAAAAGGAAATTGTGAGGATGAGATATAAAAACAAACTTTGAGAATGAACTATAGAGTGAAATATGAGAATGAACTATGAGAAAGAATTATGGAAATATTTCTTATGGACCTTACAAATAACTTTTTTGATATTGCTGTGAGATGCTAAATTCCTTACTTGTAGCTTGCCTTAAAGTTAATCTTACAACTATGAAATCTGCCTGCTTAAAGCAAGGTGATTAGGTTTCTTTCCTTGGCTTTGATGTACCTTTGCCCTGACCATCACAGATGACAAATATTGAAAAGCAATGTTTAGACTTGGTAAGTGATCTTAAGATACGTGCTTTTCCTCAGTGGCCTGTTTGGACTTTTGACTCAGAGTGAACATATACACAGCATCCCATTAAAGGCAATGTTGTTAGTGACTATGGGCCCACACATCTGATGAAGGTAACAGGTAGACTTAATGTGATTGCTATCATGATTACAGTGTTTGTGTGCTCTGGATTATCTGAGTCTAGCAGGCTGTACTCCTAAATCTCTTCCTTAAACACATGTTTAAGGATTATCCAAAACCAAAATGTCCTTACCCTTTGATTATGCAATTTTGACTTTGGATAATCCTTAAACATGTGCATCTGCTTCCACTGTTGCTCTGATATTACTGATTTTACAGTGCTTGTAGCTTTCTGCATAGAGGTACTTATTGGCATTTTTATTGACAGCCAGAAACCAGTACTAAATAGGCACTAGGAAATGGAAAGATATATATGTTTACAGATTGTAAGAATGAATATTGTAAAATGGCCACTTTACCAAAAGCAATCTAAATATTTAGTGCAGTTCCCATAAAAATTCCAATTCAATGAAATATATTAAAAAATACTAAATTTGTTTGGAATCACAAAATAACTTGGATAGCCAAAACAATCCTGAGGAACAAAACATATGGCTAAGGTACGACCATACTTGCTTTGAAGATATGTTATAGAGCCATAGTAACAAAAACAAAATGGTACTGGAACAAAAGCAGACATGTAGGGGCTGGAGAGATAGATTAGTGATTAAGTCACTTGTAATACTTGCCTGCAAAGCCTAAGGACCCAGGTTCAATTCCCCAGTAAGCCAGATGGACAAGGTGGCACATGTGTCTGGAGTTTGTTTACAGTTTCTGGAGACGCTGGTCCATTTTTTTCTCTCTGTATCTCTCTCTCTCTCTCTCATAAGTAAATAAATAAAACAATTAAAAAACAACAGACATGTAGACCATTGTAACAGAACAAAGGACAAATATGTAAACCCATGCAGCTACAGCCATTTGATTTTTGACAAAAATGCCATAGATATTCACTGGACAAAGACAGCCTCTTTAACAAATGGTGATGGGGAAACTTTTTTTTAAATTGTTATTTTTATTTATTTATTTGGGAGCGACAGACAGAGAGAAAGAGGGACACACACACACACACACACACACACACACACACAGAGAGAGAGAGAGAGAGAGAGAGAGAGAGAGAGAGAGAGAGAGAGAGAGAGAGAGAGATAGAGAGAGAATGGGCACGCCAGGGCTTCCAGCCACTGCAAACAAACACCAGACGCATGCGCCCCCTTGTGCATCTGGAGAACGTGGGTCCTGGGGAATTGAGCCTCCAACCAAAGTCCGTAAGCTTCACAGGCAGGCACTTAACCGCTAAGTCATCTCTCCAGCCTGATTCTGGGGAAACTTGATATTGACATGTAAAAGGATGAAACTAGAGCCTTCTCTGATTCCATGCATAAGAAGAAACCCCAAGTGGATCAAAGCCTTTAACATAAGACCTGAAACTCTGAAACTGCTAATTGAAAAAGTAGGGTAAACACTTCAACATATAGGCATAGCAACAGCTTTCTGAATGGAATGCCAGGTACTGGTGAAGTAAGATCAGTCCATTAATGTGACTTCATGAAATTAAAAAGCTTATGTACAGGGTTGTAGAGATGGCTTAGTGATTAAGCTGTTGCCTGTGAGGCCCAAGTACCCCTGTTAGAGGCTCGATTTTCCAGTATCCACATTAGCCAGATACACAAAATGCCACATGCATTTGGAGTTCATTTGCAGCGCCCGGAGGCTCTGGTGCACCCCTCCCTCTTCCCCTTTCTCTCTCTCTGTCTGTCTCTTTCAAATAAATATGGAAAAATAAACAAAAAAAAAATAAAAAAGCTTATGTACAGCAAAGGACACTGTTATCAAGTGAAGAGGCAGTTTACAGAATGGGAGAAAATCTTTGTTAGCTACACCTCTGACATAGGATTAATATCGAGTTCTAATTAAGACATCAAACCACTCAAAAACTGGGCTATAGAACTAAATAGAAAATTCTGAAAAGAAGAAATATAAATGGCCATTAGATATTTTTTTAAATGTTCAACATCAGGGAAGTATAAATTAAACTACTTTGGTATTCCATCTCATTCCAGTCAAAATGGATATCATCAAAAATCAAATGGCAATGGCGAGAGTATGGGGAAAGAAGACCTCTTCTCCATTGTGGGAATATACACTGGTCCAACCAGTAGAGAAATCAATGTGGAAATTCCTGAGGCACCTAAAAATAGACCTATCATATGACCAGGCTATACTCTTGGACATCTTAAAGACTCAGCTTCAGAGATACCTGCTTATCATGCTTATTGCTGCTCTATCTATAGTCAGTTGGAAATGAACCAGCCTTGCAACTGATGAATGCATAATGAGAATGTGGCACATTTACACAATGGAGTTTTAGTCAGCTGTAAAGAAAATGAAATTATTAAATTTTCAGGAAAATGGAAAGAAAAAGAGTATACTAAGTGATGGAACTCAGGCTCAGAAAGTCAAATTCTGTATGTTCTCTTACATATGTAATCTTAGCTTCAAATTTTTCTATTTGTATGTGAATTGGAGTTAGAATCAGCAGTAGAAACCAGGAGGCCAGAAAAGGGATATGGGGGAGGGAGGAGAAAGAAGGGCTTAATGGGAGGATACAGTACATATGTAAGTTGTGGGCGGAATACTTGAGGTAAAATGATGTATGTGGGGTCAGTGGAGTGGAATGGAGGAGAGGAGATGATAGGAGGGTTATCCAAAATTAAAGACATTATGAATAAGCCAGATGAAAATCTATTTCTTTACTAGTTGAAAAAATACATTTAAAAAGAGATTTTTTTTTTGCAGAAGTACTCTGGGGGGCGGGGGGAATAATGATTTTCCCAGAAGCCATGGATTATTGGTGAAAAATCAGTGCCAGGGATGGGATACTGTCCAGTAAGTTGTTGGTCATCTAGGCTCCTGTTGATCCCCAAATAATATAGGCTATTGCTAAGGCTCTTGTTTGCCCATCAGTACTAGATGGTAAGACCCCACTGCTGAAGACACTACATACTTGGGAAGCAGTACACAGTCATCAAGCTGGAGCTGAGCTGAAAGCTCCCTGTTGACTAGCTGCCAAAATGCTTGAAAGCTTGCTAAGGAAGGAAGGTCACCAGTAGTCTTAACCAGCTGTGGACAATGCAAGATACATGGCTGACCAGCTAGGTAAAATATGCCAACTGGGGCAATGGTGGCATGTCTGTTATGAGGAAATCTACTGCTCTTTGGTTCTATTTGAGCTCTGTTCCATTGGAAGGAATTTCTTTCTGGTGCTGGAAACCTAGTCAAAAGCCAATGACAGGGAAGGTCATAAGCTCTAGGGGGTAAACTACTACTGTTATTTGGCTAAATAAATAAATTATGCCCAACAAATTTCCCTCTAAATATTTATGTTTGTGCTGATATATTAACATACTTTCTTCACTTTTGGTGAGAGAAGCTTCTCTTTTCAGATGATGGTGACTGCTGGAGAGACTCAAAATCCATCAAAATGCTGAGACATGACAGTGGAGTATTCAGCACTATGTGAGATATCTCTACCACACTCTCCATATCTCAGAGACCACTAGGAGGAAGTGGTAAAAAAAAAAAATGTAAGAGCCAATGGAAGGGGAGGAATGCTTGAAATGCAGTCACCCAGACAAAATGGCTGTTGCAGGCCTGACCTCAGAGTAATTGGCACTACCAACACCAAAAATAATGATGTCAAAATGGAAGGTAGAGTACTTGAAAAGAATAAGGGATTCAGTAGACAATGAATATGGATTAATTTTTTATGCATATGACCTACAAAAATTAAATCAAGAATAGATATATTATTGAAACAGATTTCTAATAAGCAAGATTTAAGAGGTAATTTAAGAAAAATTACCCAGGTTAAAAAAAAAATACATTCCCAGACAGATTCACTATAGCATTTACCATTCTTTCAATGGAAAACTAACATCAGTCCTTCTCAAATTATGCCAGAAATAAAAAAGGAAGAAACACAACATCAATCTTCAAATTATGTGAAATTATAAAAAAAGGAAGAAACATTTCCACACTGTTTTAATGAGTTACTTTAATATCAAACACAGTAAAGGACAGAACACTAATCTCACTAGTGAGCATAAATGTAACAATTCTCGGGCTGGAGAGATGGCGTAGCGGTTAAGCGCTTGCCTGAAAGCCTAAGGACCTCAGTTCGAGGCTCGGTTCCCCAGGTCCCACGTTAGCCAGATGCACAAGGGGGCGCACGCGTCTGGAGTTCGTTTGCAGAGGCTGGAAGCCCTGGTGCGCCCATTCTCTCTCTCTCTCCCTCTACCTGTCTTTCTCTCTGTGTCTGCCGCTCTCAAATAAATAAATAAAATTAAAAAAAAAGTAACAATTCTCAATAAAATACTAGCAAACTGACCTCAAGGACACATCAAAAGGTCATTCATCATCAAATTGACTGCATTCCAGAGATGAATGAATATTTCTACATACACACATCAGTAAACGTCACCCATCACATAAATGGACTCAAGGACAGAGGACACATGGTCATCTCAATAGATATAGAAAATGGCTTTGACAACATCAGATATCTCTTCATGGTAAAAGGCCTGAAGAAATATGTGAAGGAGGAGATATTTTGCAACACAATAAAGGCTATGTACAACAAGCCAGTAGCCAACTGCTAACTAAATGGAGAAAAAGTCAAGGCATTTCCATTACAATTAGCAACATGACCAGTGTGCCTACTCTCTCCACTCTCATTGTAAGTAGTACTTGTAGTCTTAGCTAGAGCAGTAAGCCAAAAGAAGGAAATGAAAGGGATACAAATAACAAGGGAAGAAGTAAAAGTGTCCTGATAAGCAAATTATATAATTTTCTATGTTCAAGACTTTAAAGAATCCACCAGACAGCACCTAGAACTAATACTTTTAGTAAAGTGGCAGGATGCAAATCAACATACAAAAATCAGTAACCTTCCCACATACCAAAAGTCAAAAATACTGATAAAGAATTCAGGGAAATATCCCATTCATAATAGCCTACAAAAATAATCTGGAAATAAACCTAGCCAAGGAAGTAAGAGATCTCCACAATGAACACTTTAAAACACTTAAATGAGAAAGACCTCCTAAGCACATGGATTGGAAGAATCAGTATTTCCAAAGTGATTACAGATTCAGTGCAATCCCTGTGAACTTTACGATGCCATTCTTCACAGGAATAGTAGAGGCAATCTTAAAATTCATATGGAAGTACAAATATTCCCTGATAGCCAAAGCTATTCTAAACAAAAAGTATAATACCGGAATTATCTACCTACCTCCTGGATTTTGTTAGAACACATGGCATCAAAAAGCATGATAGAGGCTCAGAAACAGCCAAACAGACCAGAGGATTTTTGTGTTCATGTTTGTTTGAGATACTAGCTTCTTTTCATGTTGCTGGACTGAGAAATCTTAAAGTGGCACACAATTAACATAAGAGTTATTAGTTTTATACAAGAGCAGTGGTTCACACACAAAAAAGCTAAAACAGGCATGCATAAAATATTCAGACATCAATATACATTCCTTTCCATATTGTCGATGGCTGCCTTGAGCCACAGCAGCAGAATTGGACAGATACAACACAGACTCTTCAGCCTGGAAACCCTTATAAGAAATGGTTGTCATGGAGACCATGAAACACTAGAATTGATCTTTGCAATTATTTATTACAAAGAATGGCTAAGGGCCTAAAGACAGGGAGGTCACAAACAAAATTGAGGCTTAAGTGGAGCTGTTCATATCAAAATCTGCAGTCATATTTAGTTTCATGAAAGAGAAAATAGAGCAAACTCACACTAGATTTGAGAGTAGGCATTCGGCCATGTTGAGGTGAGTCAGAGTCATTCACTAAGTATATGAATACTGTGTTTGAGTTTAAATGACTATTTCCTGAACTTGCTGGTCCCTGGGAATGGAGACAGGGCTTTAAACTTTGATTCTTTATATAGTGGGTGATAAATTCTGATGATGTACCCAGAAAGCATACACAAAACTGCCTATAGTGTGCTGGAGAGATGGCTTAGTAGTTAAGACACTTGCCTGGGAAGCCTAAGGATCCAGGTTCAATTTCCCAGTACCCACGTAAGCCAGATACACAAGGGGGTGCATACATCTGGAGTTCATTTGCAGTGGCTAGAGGCCCTTGTACACATGTTATATCTATTTGCCTTTCTCTCTCTAATTAATAAATAAATAAAATATTAAAAAAGAATTAAAAACTGCAGCTAGTAGTCTTAGCACAGTGCACATCTATATCTATGTATCACAATCTCTATTAACTATCATCTATCAATCATCTATCAGTAGCTATCTAACTATCAATGTATCAATATCCATCTACTCTCTACCAACTATATCTATCTAATATTTAGTTTAAAGGATACTAATAATTAATTGTAAGCAATTGGAATGGGAAATTGTGTTTCCCTGTTTTCAGGACTGTTGTTTATTATATAGCGAGCTATGTGTATAGAGAATGGAAAGTGCTTTGCCCTTTTGAAAAGGAATACAGACAATGTTGCCATTGGACTCTATTCTGGAGCTTGCCCTGTATTGGATGTTGAGCAGAGATGGCACTAGAAGGAATAAAGCCATAAGCCATAAACTCCATAATTCCTTCTGTGTAACTGGTAGTTCCCAATTTTCAGAAAGCAATAACAATAACTTGTGGTGCATATCAACTTCCCTATATGAGATACACATGGAAGAAACAGTGAGACAAAATGTTGAATAGGAATAAAAATGCATTTGTCTCTATTTCATTTTCCTTAAATGTTGCCTGTCCATTGTAAAATGGAGAGCTCTAAGAAGAAAGAAAAACACTGGATCTATAGCTCAGCTTCAACCTCAAATATAAATAACTATCCACTGCTTTTCATGCTCAAAACATTTTAGGTTCTTTTCTCTATTTTCATGTGTTACCTGTGTTTATGCACTTAACATTTGCCAACTCCCCTCTTTGTCTTGTACATGTACTCTTTCCTAGGTTTGAAGATGCCAGAATACGTGAGAGAATGCAAGAAGCTGGTAGAAAAGTCTTTGTCCTTTGGATGGTTCATTGAACCCATGATTTATTAAAGTAATGACGAATGAGATGACAGGTGTCTTTGTATTTGTAAAAATAAGAATGATAAGACTGCAGATCCTTTCACTGACTCCTACTGCTAGACTTAGAGTCATTCATACATTTAATTTGGGGTAATGGTTAAAATCTGGAACTATTTAACTATACAAGTATTAAACCTTCATGTGGAAATTGACATAAATGTGCATGCAATGACTTTCTCTTCTTTTTTTAAAAAGTATTTTATTTTATATTTATTTATCTATTTGACAGAGAAAGGGAGATAGAAAGAGAGAGAGAGAGGGAGAGGAGAGAGAGAAAGAGAGAGAGAGAGATAGAGAGAGAATGAGAATGAATGGGCACGCCAGGGCCACCAGCCACTGCAAACGAACTCCAGATGCATGTGCTCCCTTATGCATCTGGCTAACGTGAGTCCTAAGGAATTGAACCTGGGTCCTTTGGCTTTGCAGGCAAACGCCTTAACTGCCAAGCCATCCCTCCAGCTAAACTTTCTCTTCTTCAATAAGATTATTTTGTGTGCTCAATTTATGAAAACATTTAGTTGATGACTGGAAAATGGTAAATATTTCTCATTCTTTTCCAACAATATGCAACTCTAGAGATACTTCTGTAGTAGAATCAGGACCATCTATTCAATACCCACATAACATGAGCTACATCTGTCTAGGGAGCATTCAGAAGACTGAGAACCACATTTCCCCTGTGGGGGAACCTCCTCTCCAGAGCTGCCCTTTTGATTGAGTGGAGAACATAGCCTTGCGTCGTTTGAGCTCATTTTAGAGACTCTCCTAATTCTTCCTTCTACAGGCCACTCCCTGGTACGACTGGGGTCCTCTTTATGATCAGTGCTCTAAGCCATTCCAAGCTGACTTACTTCCTTTGGCTACCATGCCATTCTGCAATCAGCATGAAGCACCTTGAGTACCTCAATTTTACTTGCCCCATGTTGTCCGCTTTTCTTCTCACATCACCTCCTTATGTGATGTGTGTGTATGATGTTTAGTGTGTGCACATATGGCATATGCACACGTGTGTGAAAATGAATGTGAAGGCCAGAGGAAAATGTCTGTGTCCTCTCTATCACTGTTGCACCTTATTTCTTTGGGTCACTGAACCAGGATCTCATGTCACATATTTTTTCTCAGCTGGCTGACCAGAAGGCCTCCATGAGCCTCTGCTCTACGTCCTTTTCAGCAATGGGGTCATAGGTATGTGCGATAATGCTGGCTCTTTAAGTAGGTTCTGGAGATCTAACTCAGGTCTGCATGTTTGCTCCCATAGTGCTTTTACCCACTGAGCTATAATCACTGCCCCTCAAGTCACATCTATAACAACACAGAGGACTGCTTACAGCGTGCCTACATTATGTCATTATTTTAAAATATTTTTATGAAACATCATTCATTGGCCTCTATTAGGTCCACTCAACTGAAATCTACAATTCCTATGGATGCACTAGTTCTCCAGTACAACTCTAAGTAATTTACTTGTACTCATTCACGTAATCATCATAATTCAGAAGACAGTGCTACTTCTCATCCCACCTTTACAGACAAGGAATTGGGGTACCTAAATAATTTGTCCAAGGTCACTCCGGTAACTATGTTCAAATGTAATTGTAGGCTATAAAGGACGTAGACCAGAGGCATATGCTGCTGTTGGGAAAGTTGGCCCTGCTGGAAGAGGTGTAAATGGAGAAGCCTTCATGTACAGTATAAAATGTATCACCAGAGCTCTCAGTACCCATGTATAGTAGATAGATATCATTCTAGATGATTATTGCTATGGGATGAACATCCACTGAGTCCTTTGCTGATGATTATGGGGACATCTTGGCTGTATGGCCCACACAGACCATGAGGAATCAGGAGGGCTGCCTTGTGTTTACCATCTCCCCACCACTACCTCTTCTCACCATACCTACCCCATGCGGACACAAATGCTGAGCACAAAGGGAAGCTTCTCTTGGACATGTAGATGTTCTACCACAAATATGCCCATCAGTGTCTAAATCTTCATTTCTCTTTGCATATCCCTGTAAAATTGCCTTCCTCCTCAGAATATGACCCGTTCCTGAAAGAGTGGGAAAGAAGAGGTCTCCCGCGATTACTTCACAGGCTTACTTCTATCCTCAGGTTACACACATATGATGGCTTTGTTGCAGATTCAGGAGTCAGGTGCAGGCTAACTCAGCAGACTCTGTTCTGGGTGGCACCTGCTTTCCTCTTGCCTGGACAACTTGGGTGGATGCCTACTGTTGCAGTCAGGTTCGCATTGCTGGTAGAAATCACCCAACAAGAGTAGCTTCTGGGAAAAAGAGACTTATTTTGGCTTACAGGCTCGAGGGGAAGCTCCACGATGGCAGGGGAAAACGATGGCATGAGCAGAGAGTGGACAACACCCCCTGGCCAACATAAGATGGACCACAGCAACAGGAGGGTGTGCCAAACACTGGCAAGGGGAAACTGGCTTTGATACCCATAAGCCAGCCCCCAACAATACACTCCCTCCAGGAGGCGTCAATTCCCAAATCTCCATCAGCTGGGAACCTAGCATTCAGAACACCTAAGTTTATGGGGGACACCTGAATCAAACCACCACATTCCGCCCCTGGCCCCCATAAACTGATATCCATACATGATGTAAAATACAATGTATTCAGTCTGACTTTAAAAGTCCCCATAGTTTTTATCAATCTCAATGATGTTCATACATCCCCATAGTCCAAGATATTTTAACTGAGCAATAATACCAAAAAATATCCTCAAAGAACCCATAATGGCACAGAATAAATATTCACACTGCAAAAGATGGCATTGGGCATAGCAAAGGAACATTCAACCAATACAAGATTTAAAACAACCAGGGCCAACATCAAACTCTGTAGCTTCAAGTCCAACAACTCTAGCCAGTGACAAATCTTCAAGTCCAATAATTCTAACCAGCAACAAGTCTCACCACCACACCTACCTAACAGGGACATAGAAAGGAAGGAAAAGCACACTGTTCAAATATCCTAGAAGTATTATTCCCCTTATGCTATAAGGAAGACAATTGCTAAGAAAAGATCTTGTGAGCTATTTTAAAGTCCTGGTGAACTGGGACATTTTGTAAATCTCTTCCCTGTAGCCTCTGGGCCCAGGGCCAGGTGTCATCAGTTATGCTGTGAGGCACAGGTTCAATTAGATTTGTTTATGACATGTGTCATATCATTATGTCTTCCTTGAAAATAGAATTTCAAAATACTTTCAAGCGTTTTTATTTTAGTCAAAAATATTTGCTTTGTACATCTTCCTTTCGTCTTTTCTATCTTCCTTTTGTTTTTTTCTAGTTTTGTCAATGATGATTATGAAACCTAGAGCCTTGCACACACTCAGCAAGTGATGTGCCACTGACCTTCATCCTCAGCCCACCTTAATCTTTCTTTAATTAAGGTTGTCATTAGAGTTCCTACTCTGAATGGGGAGTATGCTTTAAAATATGCTCATTAATTAAAAACAGGTCATTAAAGAACTGTGATTTAGTTGCCTTTAGAATATTTGCAGTTATGCTAAAGTCAATTCATTACTAGCTTTGGGATTATTCCCAAAATGATTCAATACAAAAGTTTCCTGGTTAGAAAGGCAATGCAAGTTATTGCCACAATGACAATGGGGTGAGGAATTGTTCCGGTGTAATACCAATTTGCTTGTAAGGTAGAGCACGTCCATAAGGTAAGTGGCTGTGTCCTGGTGTTGTTCAACTCAGCTTGAACTCTAGCCGAACAATTCCACACAGCTCCATTTGTTACTTAATGTAGCTCTGAAAATGGATTGGACCTTTGGTCTTTGGCATTCACCATACATCTCATAGAGTACTTAACATTCTTTCACCTCCTGTTATGGGAAAAATGGCTTATTTTCCCTCTTTTGCTGTTGATAATAGAATATGACTTTTTTCTGTCAATAATATGATATAACTCCATGGTGAGAACATTTGATTTGCTGTGCCAAGCTGTTTTGTTGATTTAGCTTTCAGATGAGCAAGAAAATAAAACACAGAAGTGAGCCATTAAGACTGGATAGGTGAGATTATAAACCAAATGATAAAAATAACTCCTCAAAAATATGAAATAGGTGAAGAATAAATTTAGATTTAAACCCAAAAGAATTGGTTGTGTATAGAATGCTATGTGTACAATAGTAAGATAATTTTTGGCAGAAAACATGTACCATTCCAATCAATCCATTGTAAGAGGAATTCCTTTCCCTCTGTGAACACTCAGGACATGGGTAGGAATAGCCATTACTCTTATCTCAGCAGTTCTCAGAGGGAGAATGAGGCAACTCTGTGACTTTGTGAGCATCTTTTGCCAGAGATACTGGAATAATTTTTCAAAGGGACTAAGAATATGCCAGGAGCAAATTTAAAGTCTCCCAGTCTCCAGTTGAAAATGGAACTCTGCCTTATCTTTACTTTGTCACAATGCAACACTTTTTTGCATTTAAAACATTTAAAAAGATGAATGAAAATATTTTGGAATTGTGGGGACATTCTTAAAATATCTGTTTTACTCTCAAAGTAACTATTTTTGGTGTGTGTTTGAATCAAACAATGACTAGTAAGAGTTCAATAGCATATATATGTAAGCTACACATATATGCTTATATATATGCATACATGTATACTTATATGCATGTATATAATAGATCTCAGACACTATTTAGCTTATAAAATTGGTCATCAGACATTGAGTCTTGCCTGTCAAATAATAATCAGTGACAAGTGGAAAGATTTCAGAATTGAAGTAGAAGAAGAATCTTTAGGAAAGGATATCTGAAGTGCAGCTTGGCATCCTAGAACTTTAAGAATGTTATATTACTTATCTGTCTGTATCCTATCCATACCTATCAATGGTCAACCTATTTATCACCAGTCTATTATCTATCTATCTACCTATCTTTCTATGTATCCATCCATCCATCCATCTATCTATCTAGTCTGTCATCGCCCTCAATCCATCACTGCATTTAAATCCAGCAGAGGGTGAAAAGGACCATCCCCATGTGCATATTGTGATGAAATGGAGGGAGGCCAGCCAGCTTGTGCTTTCCCTTGTCTGTATTTAATCTTCAGTCTGAAGCACAAATTTGAGCTGGAAGGGCTTGACCATCATTCATCCTTTGTGCAAACAGAAACATAGCAGGGTTTATTAGCTTTCTTTTCACTTTGGGAAAACAGTACCCTTTTACAAGAGCAGCATGCTCAAAAGTGACTTAAGCTTCTCTATAAACAAGTAAAGTAATAAATTCTACTTTTTCTTTTTCTCATAAACTTTGTATACAAAAGAAAGTCAGTATATCATATATTGACAATTGCATTTGTATATATATATCATCCATGTATATATAAATTCTCCCCCTTAGAATTCCTTTTTCTGAGCAGTTGTTTCTGCAAAAGGGATTTCTGGTCAAAAACTACTGCCTCAGAAACTGTTTTTACCAATTAAGCAAATATGGTGCACAGAGACCATTACAACTTTGGTCCAAGGGGGCCAGGCTCCATCCTGACCTGGTAGCCGGATTTTCAGCATTGCCCACATAGTACTGATCTTTTTTTTTTTTAATTATTTATTTATTTATTTATTTATTTATTTATTTATTTATTTATTTATTTATTTGAGAGCGACAGACACAGAGAGAAAGACAGATAGAGGGAGAGAGAGAGAATGGGCGCGCCAGGGCTTCCAGCCTCTGCAAACAAACTCCAGATGCGTGTGCCCCCTTGTGCATCTGGCTAACATGGGACCTGGGGAACCGAGCCTCAAACTGGGGTCCTTAGGCTTCACAGGCAAGTGCTCAGCCGCTAAGCCATCTCTCCAGCCCCATAGTACTGATCTTATATGCATGGGAGTTGCAATATTTATGGGTTCATGGTATCTTGCACCATGGTTTAAGAGGGCAGTCGAGCCCAGGCAATGTGTGGAACAGTTGGACTTCCTTCAAGGAGGCGACAAGTGGGCATGTGAAGAGAGGAAGGTGAAGCCTAAGGTGCAGTGGAGTCCTCAGGATGTTGAAGCCATGACCATGAGGTGTCTGCCAAGGAAGGTTGCAGGCACAGAGTGTAGCCACCCAAAGATAGGATATGTATGTTATAGGCAGCAAAGATGGAGACAGGGCTTCCCTAGCTCTTTGGAGTTGCCATGGTACCATCAACAGCCCCAGAGGCCAGACATGGAGCTGCATGATTAGATCTTTGCTCTGTCATGCTTCTTTCTTGCTTATTTCAATCTTCCCTTTCTATGTCCCACACTCCCCCCTTTTGGAATGGGAATGTTTAGTCTGTGCCGTTATATATTGAAAGTATGAATTTATTTTTTGACTTCACAGGGGTCACAATTAAGAGACTGCCTTGAGTCTCAGAAGCGAGACTTCTGGTTGGTTACAGCAATACAAAAAGAAATTAATTTGTCCACTTACAATTTAAAAGTGTGTCTTTAGGTTAAAAAGACAAATAAACAATGAGAAATTTGTGGTAAGGAAATGATGAGCTATTGTAGGAGGAGGGGTGAAAACTCAATCACTTTACCTAGTGGCCCAGAGATTATTGGGATGGGTTGCAGGTTTGTACAAAGGAACCAATTGGAATATCATAACATAAAACCAATCAAACTCAAAATCTGATCATATCAACATGCATGGAGCAAAGAATACATGTGAAACGTCATGACAAAGTGAGCTAGACAGAGACTGCTCCAGTTTTCAAGTAGATGTTTGTCCAACATATACCTGAAGCACATTCAGAACCCAAGCAGACTGTTGCCTGGCAGAACAAGAAACGTCTCTGCCTGTTTTGAATTACAATTTTAAAATGCAAGAGGAAAAATTCCATGCCATAAATATCAAAGCATTGTTTGTAGGGTTAGGTTATAATAGTTATAAAATATTTAGAACAGTGTTTGTCCCATTTTCAGGACTTTATAAATTCCTTTTCATTATTATGAGCCCAGCTGGTCTCTGCACAGTCCTACAAGGTGGGCATGGCTACTGCTCCCCTCTGGCACACGTCTCAGAAGCACTGTCTCACATGTGTCTCTGAGCAAGTGTGCAGAGAAAGTGCACATCTGAACTGAGCTGGACCTAGCTATGCTGCCGCTGTCGTGACTGCTCTGCCCTGGTTGAGGAGTGGTCTGCAACCCAAGCCTGTCTTCTGATAGGCATTGTCCCTCCATTCTGAGTTTCAAACAGAACTGTTGGAATTTGTCCTTGGAGAGAATGACCTCAGTGGCATAGCCTTGTTTCTGGGTTTTATGAGACTGGTTTTTGCTAACTTACTTTAATCCTTGAGTAAGCCGCATCTTTCTCTTTTTCTTTCCATTAAAATTTTTATTAATATACAAAGAATTGGGTTTATTTTGGTGATTTAAAATAATTACTTATGTTTCCTACCCCATCTCCTACCATGCTTGCGTATCCCTTCCAACTTGGCTTCCTTTCTGCTTCATACTACCTTTCCTTTTCTCCCCACCCCTGCTTCTCTTCCTGTCTTGTTACCCTTTCAGGGTCTTCTATCTGAGAAATGGAATCAACCTACATGTCCATCAGCTGATGATTAAGCGATCCAAATCTTTCTCTTGCTGCTGTTGTGATTTCGGTTTGTATGGCTTTCTGCTTAGACAAGGAGTAGGGAAGTCACTGCCCTGAATAATTCTCCCACAGCTTGAACTGGCTCAGGAAAGCAAAAGTGGTGGGGCAAGCACAGTGACCTGGGAAAGGGAGACCCGGATGGCTCCTGTAGAACCAATGTAGTACTTCACTTCTATGTTACTTCTGTGTAGCACTGTGATGGCAAATGTTTTTCTTCTAGTCACGTCGCATCGTGACTTGTGGTTACAAGGGGCCTTCCGGGCCTATGTTCATCAGATAATTTTCTTTCTTTTTTTTTTTTTTTTCTGTTTTTCACTTTTTGCTTTTTGTGATTATTTGACTCTTCTGTTTGTAAATAATGGTCTCTATTTTCTCTTTTTCATAGTAGTACCACACACACACACACACACACACACACACACATATATATGTATATTGGTTTTTCAAGGTAGAGTCTCTCTCTGGTCCAGGCTGACCTGGAATTCCCTATGGAGTCTCAGGGTGGCCTTGAACTCACGGCAATCCTTCTACCTCTGCCTCCCAAGTGCTGGGATTAAAGGTGTGCGCCACCATGCCTGGCACTATTACCATCTTAATCAAAGGCAGTACATGTTTTTCTCCTCATCGTGACCTTTCACATACAGCTATAACCAAAGTTATTCCTGGTTATTGCCACAGCCTCAATTAGTGTTTTCCTGAACACCTGCCTTTCTGTCCTTTCCCCATGCTTGCTCATGTTGTGCCACTGTTCTCAGACGGAATGCTCTCCCTCTCCTATTTCTTCTTGTCAAATCCCACGCAGCCTTCAAGTTTCAACTGGAGCTCTTGCCCATCTGTCGATTCATGGAGACTTCTCCGCACTCCCATTGTGCTATGCTGCTACCTCACAGGGTCATAATTATTTCCTATATACATGTTTAAATTTCTACCTGAATGATGAGATTCAGGTCAAAACAATAACCAGTATTATCCCAATGTTTCATTATTGAAAGTTTTAAACATGCAAGCAAGTTAAATCTTAAATTATTTTATATAGCCATATACCCACCTAGTGCCTGCAGTTCATAATTTATCACTCTTGATATAGCACATACATAACCGTTGATTGTTCAATCCATAGATCTTTCATTTCACCATATGATTTGTGACATATCACACCAGTTGGTAAAGCATTAAAAATAAAAGTTGTGGATTTTGTCGATTGCTATCAACTATAGAAAAGTTAAATTCAGAATTCTATGCATTTCACCCCTAACACTTTGGCATGCATATGTCAGCAAGTATGATCATATTTTAAATATTTTTGAGATTGACTTTTCTATAGTTGATAGCAATCAACAAAATGTTGACTCCATTATAAAAAGAGTAATTTATTCACACTGAGTTGACTTTAGACACCAGTTGGTAAAGCATTAAAAAAAAAGTTGTGGAAGCCCAGATAAGAGGATTCTGGAGCTGCAGAGGCAAGAAGGGACAGGTGGATTTTGAGGAGCTATAGAAGAGAGATCCCTGTATGCATCTTGTACAGGACCAAATTATGACTTCTCTTCTAAGATAACTTTTAAGCCGCTATTTGATTAAATAAAGCACTAAGTTGCACAGTTAAAGGGGCATCTCAGTTCATCTGGCAATGGAAATGAGGCAACAAAATAGTCATGGTAGCAAAATGAGGCTTTGTGTTCTCCAGCCTGTGACAGGCTGTCCCACTGGACCCAAGTGGGCGGAAACTCAGCTGGCTTGCAGAGTCAGCACGTGCTGCAGAAGGGTTGTGGAGGACATGGGTGGTGGATCTGTGAAGAGAAACTTGCTCTCCTGAAGCTGTGTAAGTGGTAAGTTTCTGACCTCCTACCATGAGAGAAAGCATCTTCATGCTTCCTAAATTTCATAACACCTTTTGAAACATGTTGTACTAGACATTATTCACTCTAAGTTCTTTTTCTCAACTGTGTAATGTTTATTTCATAGCCATATCTCCATTGCTATCTGCCTGTATATTTACATGTATATATTTAGACATATCTTTATTCATCAAGTGGGACTCTAACCTTTTTTTCTTTCATCCCATCTATGGATGTTCTATACTGGCTCTTTCATTTAAAATCCTCTCCTCATTCATACTACCTTATCTCTGCCCTCTCACATGGAATGCTTCTCACAGCAATGAACTCTATGAATGTTCACTGATTTCTTATGTTTTCATGTTAGGAGACTAAAACTTCATCATGGCAGAATGACATATCCCTCTCCTCCTGTGTACTTAGAGAGTACCATGGTACCGAGACCATAGTAGAGTTTTAATAAACCAAGTCTACTGAAAATAGACAATTAGGAAGAATATTTTTAAATAGTTTTTAAAGTATTTTTTTATTTATTTGAAAGAGAGAAAGAGAGGCACACCAGAGCCTCCAGCCACTGCAAACAAACTCCAGACACATGTGCCACCTTGTGTATCTGGCTTATGTGGGTCCTGGGGAATCAAACAAGAGCCTTAGGCTTCACAGGCATGCACCTTAACTGTTAAGCCTTCTCTCCAGACCAGGGAGAAGATTTAATATTTATTCAAATTCCCTTGCTGTATTGAGATCTTACCCTGGTTCTCTTCCTTCTCCACTCCCAAGGACTGTGATCTATCTTAAGTTCTGAACTACAGGCTACATTCAGACTTGACTTTATAGGTACCGCCAAAAGTTACAAAAATCATCCAATCCATCTCTGAAAACTCTAGCAGAAAATTACATGGAAGGAAGAAATTGACCACAAGCTGTGAATGATTGAGGACTTCAGTTAATGTGTTCAGTCTCCCGAGGATGTTTACATAGTACGAGAATGGTAAAATCTTGCAGTGTGACGAAGCAACTTCAATAATTCTAGGCCATTTATATGAAAAGACCTAGGGATTTGGTTGACTAAAAACAAAAATCCAATGCCCTAAAAATTGAGAAAGGTGAATTCATTCTCCTTTGAACCTATTTTAATCCTGCTTTTTTTGTGTATTTTTTAACTTTTTATCTTATTTTAGAGAAGTATTGGTTCCTACTCTTTTGTCAGAGGTTCTATGGTGGCCGATGGAATGGATTAAAAAAAAAAATGTGGAGAATAATTAGGATGGTAAGGGTATCCCGGATCATGTAAGCTGAAGATAGGGATCAATGCTGGGAATTGTAATTGGTTAAGCTGCCGAGAATAAGGTACTGTTGTGACACAACGGCAAGATGCTTAGTTATAAATGGAAGGAAGTAGTCCAACACCCATGTACCCATCTCAATGCCCCAGGGAGCAGTGGGGAAGAGGAGTCAGAAAAAATATAAGGTGGAAGAAGGAATGGAGTGATGTATAGCTATTTCTTGCATATAGAAACATGCTCTCCTGGAGTGTTGGAGTAGCTCTTGAAACTCACAAGTGTGTAGGACCAGAAGAGTGTGGTGCCACTTTCATGAATCTTAGTCAGACTAGGGTAAGCTTTTCAGTGATGCAGCTGACTCAATCATTACTACTTGGAGAAGGAACCCCTCAACTATGCTACTTTAAGAAACCACAACAAGCTCATTGGCTTACTAAGCACGATGTGGATGGCATTGTTTCTTTGGTCTGTCATGAGTATGCTAACTGGGTTATTACCAGCTTACCAATGTCTCCCTAGGAAAACTCCTGTGACAGTTGTAGAACCTCACATAAACTACTTATCTAAGATCCAGTTTACTCATCACTTAAATGAGTATTATTAAAGTAGCTACATTTCAAAAATAATGTGAGTGAGACTGTAGTTGAAACATTTCTCACAGGGCTTCTCCTCCATTTGTAAAATAAATACTATGACAGTTATTTACTGATGGCCATGAAAAAAATGTCTAGGATGAGATTGCTGTTATACAAATGAAACTCTTAGTATATTTTTCTAAACAAATTCTTGTGTTTCTCATTGGCCAACAGCTTACCACATGCACATATATCAACTTGATAATCATGTTGACACTTTCTTTCTTGCTGCCATGCAAATATGTCTAGTTATCACAATGCAGGTAAGAAGGCTTATTCCTAGTTAAAGAGTTCCATGTGCCCATGTATTAAATTTGCCTGTGAGTGATTTATATGCATGATAAACTCAAAAATACTTTCTTCTACTAGAACTTACACAGAGACGTAATATCAAGGTGGAACATATCTTTGCCAATTTTCCTGGGGCTTAATTACCAGGGGACTTGGAATTCTCTTTCACTATAATCTTTGTTACTGTGCTTCATAGAAGGGAGGAGTGTTAATGCCACTCCTATTTAAACTGAAAGAGAGATCATTTTATTACTTTGGTAGAAAGAAGAGATTCCTCAGATATGGTTGATTTTATCCCAGTCTATTTCATGTGACAAGAAAGTTGTACCTTCTAGATTGTGGGAGCTTAATTAGTTTCTTTGAAAATCAGAAAATTGTGCTGAATACTTGTGGATGTCATGATGAGGATCATTGAATTTCAGTTTTACAGTAGTTGGTGTAGGGCTTTGTCCTAGAATTGTCTTACTTTTATTACTTTTGAAACATTTCATCTGTGAAAGGTAGGATTGGTAGAGTTTTCTGACATTACTGGCAATTAGAACTTTTCCAGTAATAATAAGATTAACAATGAAGAGAGACATTAGATTACAATTTTATGCCAACTCTATCAAAGTAGCTGTTTTTCTATGCCTCATGATAGCATTAGAATAAATTATCCAAAGAAATATCAAAATGTCTTTGTCCTATATCTATTGAGTTCAAACACATTGGCTTGGTACCAGTACCTATCACGGAACTAAGTTTAAATTAAACATTTGAGTAAATCTTGTGACTCTTAAAATTATTCTTAACTGAATTCTGTTAGATGGAAAAAGAGTTCAAGGATATTAAACTGTGAACCAATTTATCTCAATCTGTGTTTGCATTTTGCCCAGCACACTGATGAAGTCACAGGGAAGGAAAGAGCCATGGTTTCTCTTAGCTTCATTTACAAAGTTAGGTGGTAGCCACTTTTCTTTTCTTTTTTTTTTTTTCTTTTCTTTTCCTTTATCTTTCTTTTTACCTTCCTCCCTTCCTGTCTTTTATTCTTTTTTCTTTCCTTCTTTTACAAACATGATAGCTTATATCTTGAGTCTATTCAGTGAGGATTATTATAAAGAACTTAAATAAGACAGACATATTGCTGAGCATTGGGCCAATCACTGATACAGTCTTTAAAGAGTTTTCACAGCAAAGTATCTTTCCAGTAGTTATGTTAAGGTAGCAATTAAACATTCTATAATGATGAATGATCCTGCCTATAGAGAGCTTTGGGGCCTGCAGCAGTATGTTGGAAAAATACATGAAATATATATTTATAATGCTCAAGCTCTAGTTCTTTATGTGTAGAACAAATGGTCCCTCCAAACTTCCTCATGAATTATAATTTTCATCCACTTTACATCTCCATCACTAAGCATGAAACTAATGCTTAATTTTCTTGTTTCTCAAGATATCCACACATTTTAAAGACAATGCTATTATATCAGAGGAGTCATCCAATAATTGTAAACAATAACATTACTAAATTGTAGATCCATGGACAGCCATTGAAGTGTTGCTTAAACTTATTTTGTGGAACAAAAACCTTTAGTTTTCAATACATTTACATTTTTGCAAGTATATGCTGGTATGGTGTGCATGTGTGTATATGCATGTTCACATATGTGTAGGCCCACATGTGTGTGTGGGTATGCATATGTGTACAGACATGGAGACCACAGGTTGATTTTGGGCGACTTCCTCAATCACTTACCATCTCTTTATTTTGAGGCAGAGTGTCCAACTGAATGCAGAGCTCACTTATTTAGCTAGAAAAGCAAACCAACAAACCCTAGGGACCTTGCTTTTCTACCTTGCTAGTATTGGGGTTAGGTATGCACAGACATGCCTAGCATTTCATGTGAATGCTGGAGTTCCAAACTCATGTCCTTATGCTTAGATGGTAAGTGCTTTACCCACTAGCACACTCATGCTTTAGTATATTTACATGTTAAAATAATTCCTGGCTAGCATTGATGCTTATTATTAATGGAAAGTGTTGGTAGGTATAAAAATTCTAAGCAGAGGCTTGGAGATGGCTCAGCAAGTTAGAACACTTGCTGTGTAAGCATAAGGACCTGAGTTCTATGCCTAGAACCCATGTAAAAAGCCAGGTGTGGCCATGCATACTTTTAACCCCAGTCCTTGGGTGGGGAAGACAAGGAAATAATTGGGGATCACTGGTCAGCCATTCTAACAGATATATGGTGACTCCAGGCTCAGTGAGAGACTACACCTCAAAGAAACAAAGTGGAATAGCAATAGAGGAGGATCCCCAAAATTCTCCTATGGCTTCTGCATATGTGAGCATTGGGTGCAGAACTGCAAACACACACACATACCACATACAACCATGTATATTTACTACACACATATCACATATTGCACATGTACCTATAGCACAAACACACATGCCATATATGTACATATACATAAACCACACACATACCAAATGCACACATGTGCATATATCACACATGCATACCACACATGTGTACAGACACCAAACACATACCATACTCACTTGTTTGTACACCACAGACACTACAAACACACTGTAACATTCTGGAGCAATTTTTGAGTTTATGTAATGTATATATCAATGTAATATGAAGTTAAATTTTCCATGTCATCCATTTTTCTACATTTCCTGTAAGAAAGACCAGATGGAGGCGTTTGTATAAAAAGTATACAAATTAATATAATATTGAAGTGATGGGGAATTACCTTTTTAAAATGAAAGTATTGTTGGTTAAACTTTCCATATTGGCATGGCAACAGGACAGCAATTAGCCTAATATCTGAGAGATTTAGTGCTGTTCAAAAATCACTATGTGTTTTAAAAAAGTGAAGCATCCACTCTTACATAGTTTCTTGGCTATAAGGATAAAGACATAAAATCCATAACTTATAAAATATTAACTACCAGAAATGTGTGAGGACTTGTACGTATTTTAGAAAAAACATGAATCACATTTTGGGTTATTATCTAAATTATAGATGGCAATACATAATGGGTAAAGACTTAAGGTGAGTAATAGCTAGATAACAAAAAAGATAAAATACAGATGTGAATGTGATGTCCTCCACAGACTCATGTGTTTGTGATTAAGCCTCATACTCAGTCCCAGATTAGAGGATCTTTGGGAAGTAGAGCCTTGTTGCAGGAGGTATGTCGCTGGTGGCAGGCCTTGGGTCTTACAGCCAGCCCCTACTGCTATATTCATCTTACTCTCTTTCCTTCTCTGATGAAAAGCTGTGATGTTATAGTCTCCTGTCATGCTTTCCCTGTCATGGTGAAACTTTCCCTCCAAACTGTAAGCTGGAAATAAACTCTTTCTTTCCATAAACTGCTTCTGGTTGGGTGCTTTGTCCCATTGATGAAAAATTAACTGATACAGCAGAAAAGGTGTGGGGAAATGTCAAAGAACTGGAATATGCTATTGGACAGTGTTCTCTGAGAAGCTATTGATAAGATAAATATAAATATTGACAAACTTGTTATATGTTCTTTCTGTATTTCCTATAATTTACAAATAAATATCTTCATTTGATATAATCAAACATTAGTTCCATGTATACTTGACTTTAACTTCTCGTTATTTTATTCTAATAAACCATTTAGTCTATTTTCTTCATCAAACGATTGAAGGAATTGAGCTAATTAAATGAATAAAATCTAATTTCCATAGATATGCACATATTCATATATGTGTGTGAGGTTACCTCATCAAAATTAAAAGATCAATAAGACAGAAAAGTAAATCCATTTAACAAAACACAGCAGTTTTTGTGATCAAATATTTTAAAACTTAATTTCTCAAGAAATCTGCAATGGTTTTACCTACTTTATGTTTGGACTTTAGCAGCAGTCAAGTGGGTTCTTCCTGCCTCATAACCAACCACTTCCAGACTCTGTCACATTGATTGTAAGCCATGTGTTCCTTTATACACTGTTGTCATGTGGGCAATGAGTATGTATGGTACTAATAGCTACGCAATTCATGGTGGTTTGAATAAGATGTCCCACATAGGTGGAACCTGCTGGAAGAGGTGTGTTGCCGGGGCATGGATTTAGGGTCTTATAACCAGCTTCCCCTTGAAATAGCTCTGCTTACAGTCTTTTTGAAAAAAAATGTTTTTATTTATTCATTAGGAAGAGAGAGAGGCATTAAAGAATGGGCACAACAGGGCTTCAAGCCACTACAAATGAATTCCAGATGCATGTACCACCTCGTGCATCTGACTTATATGGTCCCAGGAGAATCGAATTTGGGTCCTTTGGCTTCTCAGGTAAGTGCCTTAACTACTAAGCCACTCTCCAGCCCACAGCTTACAACCTTGTTGCTTTCTGCCAGCTTCTATAGCAAGAAGTGATATCCAGCCTTTGCTCTACCATCCTTTCCCCATCATGCAAAAGTATCCCTTCTAGACTGCACACCAAAATAAACCCTTTACTCCTAATAAGTTTCCCTTAGTCAGGTATATGTCCCAGAAATGCAAAGGTAGCTACAACAGAAAACTGGTACCAGAGGAGTGGGGTCATTGTATTAAAAAAAAAAAACAAACTGATTGGGTGGCATTTGTCCTTTTGGAACTGATTTGTGGGAGGAATGTGAAAGGATTTGAAACATTGAATAAGAGACACCATGTAGGATTATAAGTGGAGCTTGACAGACCATTCCAGTGAGAACTGAAAGACCTAAATGCAGAATGTACTGTGAATCATGAAGTCTTGGTTTATGACAGTAAAAGAACTGGACCAGGGGCAATTTTTGTGAAAGGCTGGCTATGTTCATCCCATGATCTAAGAACTTAGGCAAAGTGAAATTTAAACGTAATGGACTGATGTGTTTGCTGGAACATTAGAAGGATATGAAAGATATAAATTGATACAGAAACAAATGGAAGTTTCAGGCTGGAAATGGTTGCCTAATTCAGCTACAATTGGTAGACTACTACCATTAATATTGGGCTAGCTGTTTTGCATTGGGGCAGTAGGATGAGTGCTGATTTTCTTTTGAAAGGATGGATACTAAAGGTTGGATGCTGGAGGAGGCTTTCTGTTCCTTAAAGTCAGTTTTATTCTATTCTCCTCTGGATTAACAGATTTGGCACTGCATCTAGTAGTGGTTTTGGAAGTATGGCAAATTCAGGAAAGATAGGGTCATTGGATTTGCAAATTGGTTTTATGGAGATGGTCTCTAAGTGATACTGGAAGAGGATCATAGTCCCTGCATGAAGGTTGTGGGAGGGGTAGTGGTCAAGGCATGACATGCAGTCATGGGTATAAACTGTGGCTTGCAGTGGTGACCCCAGGATTTTGGAGATGATAGGACTTTGTGGCTGCTGTTAAGGAAAGCTGCTGGCTCTGGCTTGGTGGATTGCCTGGAAAATCAGCATCACAGTTGGAGTGGTGAAATTGTAACCCCAGAGATTTTTTCAGATGCTAGACATGAAGTTACAGGACTTAATGTTTGTCATACTGGTTTTAGACCTTACACTGGTCCTTGCAATGCTTTCCTTTGCAGTAATACTGTTAACCTTGTGCCATTATGTGATGTAATTTTTTTTGTTGTTGTTTTTTGAGATAGGGTCATATTCTAGCCCAGGATGCCTTGTAATTCACTTTGTATTCTCAGGGTGGCCTCAAACTCGCAGCAATCCTCCTACCTCTGCCTCCTGTGTGCTAGGATTAAAGGCATGCACCACCACACCTGGCTAATTTGTGTTTTGATTTTTATAAGTTCATAGTTAATAAACTGCCTTAGATGAGACTTTGGACTTTTAAACACAATTGGGATTGGCAAAGACTATAAGGACTTTTAAAATTGGACTGAGTACTTTACACCATAAGATTATTGTGAAGTTATGAGGACCAGAGGTGCAATGTGGTGGTTTGAATCAGATGTCCCCAATAAGTTCATGTTTTGAATGTTTGGTCACCAGCTAGTGGAAAATTTGGAGTTAGAGTGTTGATTGAGGTAGTGTGTTGTTGGTGTGTGCTGAAGGGTGTCAGCTTCTTCTTGTCTTGCTTTCTGCCATCCGCTGTGGCAAGAAATGATATTCAGACTTTTCTCAACCATCCTTTCCCTGCCATGCTAAAACTTCCCCCCAAAACACTTTACATAAAAAATAACCCTTTCCTTCTCCCAGCGCTTTTGGTCAGATGTTTTGTCCCAGCAGTGAGAAAGTAACTATAAGCAAGACAATTGATTAGATGTTAGCATATACCTGTAATGTACAATTTGGCTCTGAGAAATCCTTGTGGACAAGTTTCTAGGTATACTTAATGGTAGAATCTAAAGAAGGGGGAGAAGCTAGGTTGCTTTTGAACATGTAGTTACCATAGTAATCAACTAGAAAAATTGAAATAGGATTTCTTCAGAAAACAAACACTGGGTCTTAAAGAGTCAACTCTTGTGTAGGACAGTCACTAAAGGTAGAAGAAAAATTAAACTTCAGAAACTATAAATAATATATATGTCATATATAGTAATACAATTTTTCTGAACTTCCCCATAAAAGAATAAATCTTGTGAAAACCAGCAACTCTCTTTATGTGATCCCTTTTCAAATTCTTTGAAATGAAAGACAAACTGCATGAGTATGAATTATAATATGCCTGTAGAAGTGACATCTCTGCTCCATTTCATTTAAGAACTTCTATCTTGATACTGAATTGACCTAAATCATCACAAGTGGCTTATTCAAGTTTGCTCTGCTTCTGTCTTCTATCTCACAGATATAATATGAGTTTAGCAAGACAAAATATAGGATAATAAAGTACAAAATTCTTGTCTAGATGTAAAATTTTTAGAAAGTGTCTTTTGTGCTTACCTTAGAACTTGTTCCACTAATTTATGAAAATAAGTTATTGGAAATCATGCTGTATTACTAAATTTAAAAAGTCTTAAATATGGATTAAATATTATAAACCCAATTCATCAACTTTTTAGGCAGAAATTCATGCTGAATTTGGACAGCAAGACTCTTCTTGGGCGTAAGAATTATAGCTAGGAAAAGCTATGCAAAGGAAAAAAAAAAACCAGAACAAAAAAAGCCCCTAGTTTTTCTAAAACTTTCCATTTATGAGCTAATATAATGAGAGAGAGAGAGAGAGAGAGAGAGAGAGAGAGAGAGAGAGAGAGAGAGAGAGAGAGAATCATAAGCGGCTTGACAGTGGGATAAAGTAAAGGCAGTTAGGGTCATGCACCAAGACACAATCATGTCTCTGTGATGGTCGTTTTGAGTAAAGGAGTCAGCTTCAGCAGTGGTGGAGCCACTGGCAAGATGCCCATTTCACTGTCAATAACCTTCTACCTGTGGCTATGGAAGCAATCCTAACTGAAATCAATGGGTACAAAAAGGACATGGAATTAGGATGGGGACTAATGGAGAAGAAGGGTGCTAATAGAAGGGAAAGTGGGAAGATAAAGGGTAATTGGGAATATGATAAAAATACATTATATGATGGATGAAAATGTCCAAAATAAATAAATAAATAAATATATTTAAAAATCTCACTAATTTCCCTCTCCTCTGGAAGGAACCTTCACTCAAGCATATTGCATCTGCTTGCTCTACAGTGTTGAGGGATTTTATCTTCTCATATTTCTCTTTAGTTTTCTGTGTATCAATACCTACCACTGAACAAATTATTCTAATTGCCTACTACACTTTCTCATTTATTTTTCATCTTGCCTTTTCTTTCCTGATTTTTCAGTATCCTCTAGTTCAATGTAGTTACTTTACATATTCACGGTAAAACTTCCTCAGAGTTTTCTGAGCTTACTGTGTTGACTTCCTTCACCCTGACTTTTTTTCTCTATCCTTATGAAGAAATCTTCAGGTCACAGAACCATGTAGACAGTGAATGGATTAGTGCAGCACTCGATTAACTTTCCCATTGTTTTCTTTTTCCTAACACCTTACTCTTATCAATCACATACCATCTCTCAGGTCACAAAAAATCAACTCAACAATTCTGCTTTCCTAGTGTGCATGGACATGAAAAGACAGCTCCTGAGACACAGGCCTGGACAATTGTCTCTGTCTACTATGTGCAGTCATATTCACAGCTGAGGGTTCAGCTTCAAATGCACACCAATGACTCATAAATTTCATCTCCCTTCCAGACAGCTCTGAGCTTGACATCTATGTATTTAGTTGTTGAAGATTACTTTGATGTTTCAAAAGCATTTTCATCTCAGTATGTTCAAGTCTGAACTCGTGATCTCAGTCATGCCTGCTTTTCTGGCACTGCCTACTATTTCAGTGGAAGATAAAATCTACCTGTTAAACAGAAAATGAGCATATTTGACACTCTGCCTTTACTTCTGGAATTTGATCAGTTATAGTTTTTTTTCCTCCTACTTTTGTATCATATATGTTAGCTTCTTTCTGCTGGTACTAATCTACTCCAAGCAACAATAGTATACCAAGAAGAGTAGACAGCATTTTTCAACTTTTAATCTTTCAAACTCTATCGCCCAATACTAAGCCACCCTCCTTTACTTCTTTTCTCTGTCCAAATGTGTGTACTGTGTCTCTAAATAGTCTATGTTTCTTCCCACCCCAGAGTAGCTATATCACCTAGTCTCTGCTGAAATGCACGACTATTTTGTTTATTTTTCCTTTACTAAATTCACTGCCACTCATTTTTCAAAGAACTTCTCTAGTTTCTCTGGCATGGCCCAGACTACTCTGTGACTTTTTGTTGTATCGTGTATCTCACTTTGCCAGTACATTTCAGTTTTTAAATTGTGTGTGTGTGTGTGTGTGTGTGTGTGTGTGTGTGTGTGTGAAAGAGAGAGAGAGAGAAAGAATTGGCATGCCAAGGCCTCCATCAACTGCAGCGAAACTCCAGATGCATGTGCCACCTTGTGCATACATGTGACCTCTTGTGTCACCTTGTATGTCTGGCTTTTGTGTGATCTGGGGAGCCAAACATGCATCTTTAGGCTTCACAGACAAGAGCCTTAACCACTTAGCCATCTCTCCAGCCCATATTTCAGTTTTCAAAGTGCTCTGTAATTACCGCAACTACTTGTCAATCTAATTTAAAAAACTATATATCTATATCTATCTATCATCTATCAATTTAATAGTTTTCCTATTTTGGCCTACCATTGAGTTCTAGGAGCTTAATATAGTGCTACAAAATATAGTGCTAATAATAATAAATACTATTTAAAATAAATAAATGACATTAAGCATAAGAACTGGAAAAAGAAACACAATGGCCAAAGGAAACCAGGTTTACTTCCTCAGTGCTCACTTAAAGCCAGATACACAAGGTGGTGCGTGAGCCTGGATTTCATTAGCAGTGACTAGAGGCCCTGGTGCACCCATTCTCTCTTTATCTGCCTCTTTCTCTCTCTCACACAAATAAGTGAAATAAATAAATATTTTTTTTTAAAGGAGAAGCAAAAAATAACATGCCTGAGAGGGTGCTTAGCATATAAACATCTTACTGATTAAAAATTTAATATGTAATATGTAAGGTAGCCATGGGACCATTTATGCAAACTATTATTTCTTATTTAGTCTGTTGTCACCTTAAGATCTTATAGAATATTGTCCACAGGAAATGCTTTTAGTTAATATTTCTTTTAGTAAAAGACTTCCTTTGGGACAGAATATCTCCTTTGCTTTTTCTGCATAGTTCTCAGTATTAGAAAAGGGTATATCTAACTTCAAAAACATATACTGTCACTACCTTAGGGTAAGCAATGAAACTTAATCAGATTAAATTATCTAAAGACTGAGAATGTCTTCAGTTTTCAGCTTTACTGAAATTTACTCCTTCTTCCTCTTCTTCATTGTCATCAGAATGCTTTCAGCTTAAGGCTACCTAGGGGTCCAAGGAGTTTGAAGAACTTTCCAGTTGGGTTATTATTACTTCAAAACAGGGAATAAAATCATTTATTTATTAATATTGCATCAAAATTGCCTCATACATAATAGTATATGACACTGTTTGTATAAAAACATGACAATGTATGAAATTATAGCCTTGTCAGTACAAATGTCTTTGGAATAATTTTCTAGGTAGTAATTGGCAAAAATTATTTTCTTGGTAATAATTTCACTTTTCATCTTGCACTTTTTCTGTGACCAAGAAGGAACACTTTTAAAACAGATGTTTAAGAGTCTGAGTTAAGTTCAGCAGTCTGAAAAGGTTTTTTCTTTTTCAAAAAAAAAACTTTATTTTTATTTATTTATTTGAGAGAGAAAGACAGAGAGACACACAGAGAGAGGTACAGGAATAGGCAGGTAGAGAGAGAGAAAAATGGGCACACCAAGGCCTCAGCCACTGCAAATGAACTCCATATGCATGTGCCCTTTTGTGCATCTGGCTTATGTGGGTCCTGGGGAGTTGAACTTGGGTTCTTTGGCTTTGCAGGCAAGCACTATAACTGCAAAGCCATTTCTCCAGTCCCTGAAACAATTTGTTCTATCTATGAAGTAGTCAATGTTCCAAGAGGGGACATGTCACTTATGAATAATAAGTTCATTTCTTCAGGGTAATTTCATTTCCTCCCTATTAAAACTAGCTGAGTTGCTGAGCCAGACTCCCTGCTTTCTCCAGTCATTTAGACACTTAGGAGTGTCTCCTATCTGTCCAATGCCCAGCTAAGCACATTACTACTGCATAAGATGTTATCCCTGACTGGAGGTACACATTTCCACACTGGTGTTAGTTTTTTTCATGTTATTTTCAGATGGACACCGATCCTGAGAAAGCCTTCTCCTCGTGATTGGTATCACCTTCAACAGCTAACAAAGTTCCTGCTGCTCAGGACACCACATCTGATTGTCCTCTGTGTACAAATGTGGTCAACAATGATTTCATTCCCTGACACAGAAGAACTTTGGAGAGTGCTATTACTCGATTACTATATTGATGAGGGATTTTAAACTCTTGGCTGTTACACCTGAGTTCTGTTCAGTAATACTCTTGAAATGTGACCTCATATTTAATCATTTCACTTTTCTGCATTCCTTAATTCTGAAGCAGACATCCGTTACACATGATATACTTCTGAAAAACATCTGCACTTAATATTCAATTTATCCTTTTGTTGTGCAGCCCATAACTCCCCTTTCTCCATTGTTAACATTCTTAAGTCAGATATGAATTTTAACTAAGTAACATGACTTTTCATGTAAATAAATTTGTTTCACAGTAAGCATATTGATTTATTTGTGTGCACTTACATTGTCATAGGCTATCAAGTAAAATCTTAGTACACCTTATCGACTGGCAGTTTTCAGGGTTATCTTTATTTTTTAAGATTATAGTCACTAAAACACAGAGATATAACACTTTAAAAATCAAGTTAAGCAGCCAAGTTAAAGGAATAACTTTGAGGTACTTACCGTACAGTGATGGGGAAGAGTGCATTGGTGTTCATGCTATAATTAGCAGAAAGAGCCAACACATTTTGAGAACCTCCACATCTGTATTTTACCATGGGCTTTCCTTCCACAAGAAACAGGTGAAGGAACTGTTTTCCAAAATCATTCTTACCTTTAAGAAGAAGTAATACATTAGCAATTAAGGGAACTATACATTTTTATATGATTCAAAGAAAAACTAGAGTATAGCTGTACATTTCTTAATAACATTCACTCAGTAAGCACAATATTTTCTCAAGGAGTAATGACATAGGATTTTAATAGTGCTATTATATAACTATTCATTGCAATGCATGCTATATTGGGCTTACATAAGACTTTCCTCACACTGACAATGAGAAGGTATTACTAGTACAGTTTGTTTTAAAGGCAGGATGCTAGGTAGCTCTGGCAGGCCTTGTACTAGTTACATAGCTGATGAACCTTGGACTCTTGATCCTCTCTCCTCTACCTGTCAAATTCTGGGATTACAGTCATGTGCCACCATGTCTGGCTGGGCACTACTAACTTCATATAAGTTTACCTTCTGACTGTCACATAGATAGTATTCATGAAATGTCCTTAACTATTTGAACTTTAGTTTCTTTTAATGTTAAAATAAGATGCAAGTACCTATTAGAATTAATGATGATAGCTATTAAATAATATAATAAATGGAAAGTATATGGCATATATTGAATATTCAATAAGTTTTATAATTATTGAGTTAGAAATATAAATTTTATATCCTACTATTTCTCAAAATTACTTCAAATTTAATTATTAAATTATACATATCTTTAATAAAATTGAAATAATAGAGAAATATATAAATAAAAATGTATAATTCTTCCTTTTCTCTAATCCTATATTCCAACTCTCTTTATGGTATTTTTTTTTCTATCAGCTATCTTTGCATATTTAAATATTTATTTATCCCAACATTACTTTTATTTTAATTAATTAATTAATTATATTTTTTTGTTTTGTTTTTTGAGGTAGGGTCTCACTCTACCTCACTCCTGGAATATACTATGTAATCTCAGTATGGCCTCAAACTCATGGCAATCCTCCTACCTCTGCTTCCCAAATGCTGGGATTAAAGGCAAGCACCACCATACCTGGCTCCAACTTTGCTTTTAAAAGCAAGATTATGCTTTATTCATGAATAACTTTTTTCATATTTCTCTTTCATTTAAAAATAAATTGTAGACATCTGTTCCATAACTTCACAGATTTCTTTTTAAACTTTTATAACTGAATTACAGCTCATCTAGAAAAATTACACAAATTAAATTATAGTTCAGCGAGTTACCTCAAAATGAACTCACCTACATATTACCCAAATTACAGAGGAATATTTTCTACTTTGTCAGAAGTCTTGCCAATCACTATTCCTTTCTTTCTCCCATCTGATGTTTAACATCCTTGGTATAGGTTACTTGATTCTACTCTTCATACTAGGAAACTAGCCTTTATACAGTCTTTTTGTTTATTTGTTTCTGCTCAATATTATTTGGGGATAGCAACTATGTATCACCTTTTTCTTTTTTAGTACCTTATAATATTCTGTTAAATGAATATTTACAATTTAGTTCTTTCTTCTGAATCTAGCCTCTCCCATCCTAGTTTGTGACTATCATGAATAATGCTATTACCATAAGCATGTATGTGTCTCTATCAGAAAGTATCAGTATTGTTAACTTTTGTCTCTATTGCAACTATGTTAATTTCCCAAAATGATGGTATGTACTTTTCATTAGCAATGTGCAAGAATTCTAGTTAATCCTATCCTTACTATCACTAGGTATAATATTCTTATAGATTTGATGGTTGTGTCTGTTATAACATTAACTGTTTATTTTTTAGTAGTGAGCATATTCTTATGTCTACAACTTATTTAACATCCTCCTTCATGAAATGTCACTTTGTATTGCTCCCCACATATTTCTTAGTTGTTTACGGTTTTGTTGTCAACTATATGCATCACAAATACTTTTTATAACTGTGACCTCCTCTTTCACTTCTCCTTTTATATCACACTTAACATCACTTTGCCCATCTTCAAACCATAAATTTATTTTGTTTTGTTTATGTGTGTATATGTGTGCATGAAAGAGAAAGAGAGAGGGGGCTACACACATGTTATGATGTTCATGAGGAGGATAGAGGATAATTCTGGGTGTTAGTTCTCATCTTTCACCTTACTTGAGGATAATTTTGGGTGTTAGTTCTCATCTTTCACCTTACTTTGAGGCAAGCTTAGTTATTCTTGACCAGGGTAGCTGCCTGGAGAAGCTCCAGCTTCTGCTTCCCACCTCACTGCAGGAGGGCTGGCCTTGCAGGTGCTCACTAAGGCACCAGGCTCTACGTGGGCTCTAATGACACAATCTTAAGTCCTTATGCTTGCACATCAAGCATTTTTCCAACTGAGTCATCTTTCCAGCCCATAAACTTATTGTCTACATCATTTTCTATAAATTTCACTTAAAATCTACATACTCTCTAGAAAGCATTCTTCTATGGATATAAAATAAGCTGATGTAGTAGGGTGAATAATGTCCCTTATCCCAATCCTCACATCTAATTGCTTACCTCAACTTGAGAGGTAAAGAAGCAAAAGCAAAACTAAAGCCACCTCTAAGATATAGGCAAGTGCTTCTTCAAAGCCACAGAAATGGTGTCATGGACCATACAATCTCAGTACATGGGTGGCAGAAATGGGAAGATCATAAGTTCAAGACCAGGCTGGGATATTTAGGGAGGCCTTATCTCAAAATATTCCCATAAAAATCAAAGCAAAACAAATAAACGCATTTTTCCTTGGCTTGTTGGGGGGGCCAGCGGGACCCCAGAAAGAATATTAATAATGGCAGGTTATATCTCTCTTTGCCATACTTCAGGATCTATAAGAGTAGATTAAGAGTATCACCAATGCCAGGAGTGGTGGCGCATACCTTTAATCCCAGCACTCGGGAGGCAGAGGTAGGAAGATTGCCGTGAGTTTGAGACTCCATCGTGAGTTCCAGATCAGCCTGGGCTTGAGTGAGACTTTACCTGAAAAAACCAATCAATAAACAAACAAACAAAAATCTATTTGGGGCTGGAGTAATGGCTTGGCGGTTAAGGTACTTGTCTGCAAAGCCAAAGGACCTGGGTTCAAATCCCTAGTACCCACACAAGACAGACAAACAACGTGGCACATGTGTCTGTAGTTTGTTTGCAGTGGATAGATGCCCTGGCCTGTCCATTCTCTCTCCTCTGTCTGACTCTGTCTCTCTCAAATAAATAAATAAAAATAAAACACTTTAAAAAAGAGTATAACCCAGATCTCAAAGAATCGTTCAGAAAATGTGTTGAGAAAAATTATGAAAGACTTTAGGAAAATAAATTTCTATATGATTTATCTGGGTTCTTTGCATCTTTCTATATCATTGAGCTACTTCACAAGTCCACTTGCATATTTGGACAGGAAACTGATTATCACCCTATGAGGACTTGTTTTATCCTATGCTTTTAAGCATACCTCAGAATTCCTTACTCTGAACATGACTCATCCTTTATATTGTCCTTTGAAGTGCATCTGATATTTTACAGGCTCCTCCATAATTTAATTAATTAAATCTTTAACATGGTTAATTTTATCTATCACTTTGAAAATTATTCTTTTCCAAAGTAAAATATAATTCTGTTTTTTGAAATTATAATGAGAAATATAAAGAGACATGATTTCTATTGTACCTGAACACATAACTAAAATTAAGTCCTAGTGGAAAAAATTGCATGGAAGTAAGCATGGCTGGAATGCCATGGTGTCAGGTAAGATGCCAGTCTTACATGGGACAGAGATGCCCACAGGGAGGAAGCTCAAGATGGAAAAGATAACAGAAGCTTAAACCGGCTAGGGGTGGGTACATGAGACATATAAAGAACAGAAGCATTCTCCATGATTGTTCAAATGAAAGAATATGAAAGAATTGAGCTTATAAATTCAGTAGTAGAACCACATCACATGAGATATAATAATACAAATTGGATTAAAACATTATTTCCAAAGAAAGGGAAGAAATTGGGTTAAAAAAAATCACACACATTTAATTACAAATCAGGAAAACAAAAATCACATTGAGCATGGTTTAAGTCTGTCTTTTGCGATGCTCTACATGTCCTGTTGTGGAGTCCACTTAACCCATGAATGTTTTTATCACATTTCTGAGGACTTCTTTTGCAAAAAACTCCAAATTATCCCAGTGGTAGGAGGACAAAGCATCTCTTAACATCTGCTGATGGTGGCAGCTCCTCTTCCTCTTCCTCCTCCTTCATCTTCTCCTCCTCCTTCTCTTCCTCCTCCTTCTTTTTTTTTCTATTATTTAAAGGTTTTATTATTCTCCTCAAGGCTGTCTGTTCAGTTTTTCAGGCTGCTTTCCTTTGAGTTTAATTGGAATCTTTTAGCATTACTTTTGACTCCTGTTTTTACTGCGGTGCATGGAGTCACAGGCTCACACTTAGAAGCACACTTAGAAGAGCATCCCCCTGCCCCAGCAGCTTGTATCCTTCCCCCGGATCCCTGAGTGGTGGCTCACAGATGGGCAGCGGGTTGTTCTTCATGAATGTTGGTCCACTGTCCATTCTTGTCCTTTCCATCGTAGGAAGGGTAATGTTTTAAAGGGTAAGGAAGTTCTTGTTCTGCTTCATTCCCCTATTCTTACTTATAAACTTTCTATAACTTAATATTTTTCTTATAAATTGCTAAACATCACCATTTTAGACTCATACTTTTGAGATAAGACTCACAATGCAATTGTGAGATAAAGTGGGTCAAGCTACTGTGCTGTGTACATGCGGTGTGTATCTCAAAACTTCACAAACAGCACTTGGAGACGGACTGCATACATCCACAGCTGTATGTAGTATGGCACAAGAATGAACTTGTTTTTAAGGATACTCAATCACTACGTAAATGACAGATTTATAGTCTGTACTAGTGGCACCAGTATCCCATTATGAACTGTGTTTGCTTGTCATACAATAGAAAATAAGACTTTTAATGAAAGATGGGAGTTAAGATAGAAATAAACTCAACTCAATATTCTGTTACATATTAGCAATTTTTATTTAGTACATTGCTTTAGTTTATTGATGAACAATTTCTTCGTTGATAAAATGATGCTTTTCTGGGAATTCAAAGTATTTTGCAGGTAACCTGTGGTGTTATGGCTGTGTTCATGATTCAGAAGTAATTAATCTTCTCAGAATGTATGTATATTGTTTGGCTGATCAACTTTTTACCCTCAAATCAGTTTACAGTATATCTTACAAACTTTGAATCTGTAATTAGAGAAAAGCTATGCATATACTCAGAGAAGCCTTTTGTTTTTTTCAGAGTATGAAAGACATATTTTTCAAATACTATTATGATGAGAATGACTTGACTTTACAACTGCAGGATTTAAAAAGAAAGCAGTGAGTTTTCAAAATAGAACTACTAAATTATAACAGATGAATATTCTTACTACATCAACTTATATATTTTTATATTAAAGTTTATGGGTTGAATAATCCTTATGCCTTACTAAAATATGCTCAACATTACTCCTATAGCTTAAAAATATAAAACAAATATGATTCTGCTTGTCACTCTGTCAGCCTGCTTCTGTTTTTCGTACACATACATAGTCATGTGTCATTTCATTACAGGGATACATTGTGAGGAACGTATTAGACAACATTATCATTTTTTGAACATGGTAGAATGCATTCATACAAATCTAGATTGTACAAGTCAACCAGTCAGTGTGGCATTTTATGCGATAACGAGATGCAGTGAACATGAGGTGTGCAAGCCTGCTGCTGGCCTTACATGGCACAGTGCTTTACAGTGTGCTTGTTTGTAACAAGCAGAAGTACACATCTAGTATTAAAGGAGCATAGTAGATACACCAGCAACTGCCATTGTCATTTTTTGTTGTGTTAAATTCTGTACACAGTTGTGTAGACTTTCGTCTGACTAACGATCGGGTGGGTTTGTATACATCAGCATCAGTACAAACGTGCGTGGCGCATTGCTCTAGGACGGTACACCACCATCTATCTTAAGAGACCACAGTTACAACGAGACCGTCTGTCCTGGTCTGAGATGTCTCATATGATTCATAACAGTATACTGCAAATGTTGCAACCAGTGTCTCTTCCCTAATGCTCCCATTTGTGCTGCCTTTGGAGAAGGCTTAAGAGCTCTCAACAAGTATTATGAAGCCTCTTAAAGAAAGCCATTTTGTTGTTTTTCTGAAGGGATGATGAGCTGAGTGTGAGCCTGTCCTTTCCTGGAAACAATGTTTATATTTTAGGCTTCCTAGTAATTTTCAAGTAAATCATTTATGCATTTATATTTTTGAATATTTTTATCCAACAATATCTTAAAATCATATAATCTATAACTCTTACGCTTTTGGGTTACTTTTTTCATAAATCATCGATTTATCTGCTGATTTAAGATTTGTTAAGCATGCTGCTTAGAACTTTGTTAAAAAATTCCACTTAAAACAGTGACCAGAAGTGAATGCTCACAAAAATGGCCTCCAGTTACTACATCACATAGGTACCTTTGAAAAAAGAAAATTTTAGTAAAGTCAAAAATTTACATATTACATATATTCTCATACCAAAGAATGTCACATAAGAGGGAAAATGACACACACTAGTCAAATTGTTTTTCTTAGTTTTTGACTGCTTGAATATTGAGTTGGCTTGTGGATCTGAACATTTATACATGAAGACTTCATCACTTCATGGAAATGTCAAAGTTATAGCACTTACAGTTTATATGGTGGTATGATTAATATTAATTGGCAAATTGTCTGTGTCTAGAATCCCTGGGGAGAAAAATCTCTGGGCATGTCTGTGAGGGATACTCTACATTAGGTTAACTGAGATGAGGAGACCCACCCTAACTGTGAACAGTACTATACCACAGGCTGAGGTCTCAGGCTAAATATAAAGGAGAAAATGACTGGACACTGACATTCATCTCTCTCTGCTACATGACTACAGATGGATAATGTTACCTGCTGCCTGAAGCTCTGACACCATCTCTTCTTTGTCATGATGGACTGGACTTTAAAACTGTGAGTCAAGTTGCCTTAAATTGTCTTTTTTAGCTATTTGGTCACAGCAACAGAAAGGTTACTAATGCATAGTATAGAAGCCTCATTCAAAAATGAGCATATTTGTTACATTGTTATATTGCAATGACTGAGAGGGAAAGAGAGAGAGAATGGGCATTCCAGGGCCTCCAGACACTGCAAATGAACTCCAGATGCATGTGCCACCATGCGCATCTGGCTTTTGTGGGACCTGAAGAATCAAACTGGGCTTTGCAGGCAAACATTATAACCACTAAACTGTCTCTCCAGCCCATAAATAAACATTTTAAAGTGGTATATTGGTCATCAGTTTGAATTACAAAAATTTTTTTGTTCTAAAGAGCCATTAGTGATGAGTTCATACAATGGCACCCTCATCATCTCTAGGGGCTTGGGTTTGCTAACAGCAGTGTCCTGGCAGAGGCTCCAGCAGCAGGTGCTGCTGGTCTGAAGACAGTTTAGGGGGGTACCCAAGTGAACCCACCAGCCAAGGAAAGACCAGGCAGAGTTGTTCTGGGAACTGAAGAATGTGGCTGTAGCTTGAATTGAACATTAGCTAGTGAGCACATGACTGTGCTTGTTGGAGACTAACTTCTTGGGTAGTTTATAAAATTTACAGGTCAATTTTTATTTTTTGCAAGTTTAATGATTATACTTAATAGTAGGAAATATTAGTAATATACAATTTTTCAAAGGGCAAGATTTGCTTTCATTTGGGTGCAATTGATAAAAATTAAAACCACCAAATTACACAAACTGTCATCCTTCTACTTTTCCATTATCAATTTCAGAAGTTTTAAATAGTCGATTCTTCTAGGTATTGAATATTGCTGCTCAGTGGTGTAACATCAGTGAAATCTTCAAGATTAGAGTGCTGTGCCTGGAGTGCCAACTTCCTTAGGCAAGTTGAAGGGGCTACAGATATCTGAGTAAGACAGTATCTATCATTTGTTTCATACTTTCCATGTTTACACTGTGATGCAAATGAAATGTGTCAACTCAATCCTTGCTGTGACATTTTTATATTTTAGGCACTGTTAGCCCATTTTCCAGGAACTTGGGCTCACTGATCCAGGTACTTGCCAAGGAGCCAGGCAGTCCATTTACATAATAATTTCCTGATTGCTAGATTTACTATTCTCAAACTACACCGATGGCAGTTTCAATCCTTGATGGGCTTGTCTACTTATTTGTCTCTGAGCCTACCTTTGCCTACCCCAAACCAGCTTCTTCTTGTTGGTCCACTTCTCTGAAGCAGGAGTACATTGCTTGCTGACTCATTTCCTCATAAATTTTAGTCAGCATTCAAGTGGCATTGTTCTCTTCCAGAAGTTGAATGACTCATGTCATGTTAGGTCAAGGGCTGGAAAACTACGGCCTATGGACCACAATTGGCCAATGTCTAGCTTTATAAATAAAGTTTTATGGGAATATGACTACACTTATTGCTTTCACCTTGCAGTGCCTGACATCAGCATTCAAGACAGACTCTATGACTTCAAAAATTATTAACTTCTTGCTAATATAGAACAATTTACCAAACCTGTCTCTGTTCCTTCCTGTTCAAGCAGATGCAGGGAAAAATATCTTTTGTTTGAATTACATTTTGACTAAACCACTGAAATCTATATCATTTGTTTATACTTATCAGAAGAAAACATGAGTGTGCAACAAGATAATTTTCTAGTATAAACATCCCATGCTGGTTTTTCTTCTCAACTGTCAACTCCCAAGTTGAGCTCTCAGAATTGTGCTGACAAACACTGTTGGAGGAATGTTGGATGGGGGAGGAGCATAGAGAACTACCCATCAAGCAAATTTGCATACTAGGAGGCGGTTCCATTTAGGGAGGATTTGCAAATACAGACTCCTGGTATTATGACTTTGCTCTCATTCAAATTTTTAGTCCTGTTACAAAATCTGTCCCAATTTGCCTTCTCATATATGTATGTTAAGAAATCCTAAATGTTAAGATACTGCAGATATAACCCATTTCTCCAACAAATTTGAATCTCTTACTGTGCCTAACAGAATGCTGAACACTTGCTAGGCACTTGGATTTGCTTTTACTCTTACGAAACAATAAAGATACAATGGAAGGCAGTTTCTAAGTCCCTTGTGAATCATAATGCATGCATTCCTTCATTTATGCCTCAGACCCATTTCTGCTCATATGTGCCTGAAACTGGTTCAATTGCAAGCCATTAAATAGGTGCTAAGACATTCAAAGACTTATAAGGTGTACTATAAACACAGCTGAACAATTTAAGTTTTATTTTGTGATTTACGTGTGTGTGTGTGTGTGTGTGTGTGTGTGTGTGTGTGTGTGTGGTGGGTGTTCTGTGGTTTACATATGAATGTGTACAGAAGAAGCAGGGGAGCTCAGAGCATAGCACGAGAAATCCTTTTGTCATATTATTGTATTTTCTTGAGTCAGGATCCCCACTCTGCAGCCCTGAACTCGGTCAGTCAGTGTGCCACAGCCAATGCCAGTCTTCATGCACTGTGGGCTGGGGTTAAGGATGGGCATGGCCATACCCAGATTTCCATGTGGATTCTGGGGAGTCAAACCTGGTGATCTGTGGCTCGAGAGGATCTCCCGATGAAGCTGCGAGCACTCTTATCCACTGAGCCATCTCTCCAGCCACATCATTTTATTTATATAAATAATAAAAGAAGATGCTTGAAATATGGTGTCAGGAAATCTTGTGGGATTTCGTAAGCCTTGTTACTTCATCATCACCAAGCATAATCAGTATCTAATATAAATATGATGTGTATTCTGACATCCTTCTTTAGGTTAAATTCACTTTTTCTAGGAGTATCACCAATCTCTTACTTTAGCCCTCTCTAAATGTAAAGGAAGGACTTAAAAAAAAAAAAACAACAACTCTCCTCACTTGTCAAATCCTCCCAGGGATAAATACCAAAGGCTGACTTTTTTGCTTCGACTTTAAATACTCATATTAGGCAATATAATGATCACTTTTGAATTGTGGCCTCCCCTGGAGTTGCTCCTGCGATTTGCCTCCTAGGACGTGGTCAGATACCTTCTCTTCATTCTCAAAGATCACATGCTTCCAGAGGGCATGCCTACGCCTTTTCAAAGCAACAGCAGAGAATGGGTCTGGCCGCATGGTAAGCTATTGCCTGATGAAACCTCCTGATTGATACTGCTTGCCGAATCAAGCTCCTTTTCTGAAAGCGCACCTGAAGATTTTTGTGTGGTCTCATCTCTTCTCCCATGACCTGCTAACAGCTCCTTTGATAGGGTCCCAGAATACTGAATTGGTGTAGTGCTTGGGCTCAGAAAGCTTTCTTTTCATCTGACTGCTGCTCTTAGTCCCGTTTCTCTCCCACAGAGAGTTCTTTCCAGCACCGTCCTTTCTGAGGTTTTTACTGCAACTTCATACGGATTCAACTTTTATCTTCCCTTTGCTCCTTTTCAACATCAATTAGTTGGTGATGAAAATGGAGACAAGATAAATGTGCCAGCTTCCACTAGGAATATAATTCAAAGCTCATATTGGACTATCTGCATAGTATTTCTGAATCATTTTTCCTTAAATATTTGATGCATAAAACATAAATGTTCAGTAACTGTTTGTGACATGGATTTCAGTTGAACTGAAATATTCAGGAATAAAAATCATGCTAAAAAATACAAAAACAAATGACAACAGAAGGAAAAAAAATAACAAACACGAGAAAACAACCACAATAAAATCAGCCACCAGAATGTAAAGTGAAACATCTGTTCTAATTTCCTCACAGCTTTTAATTGCTTTTGCACATAATATACTCATTTTCAGAGCAAGAAAATTGGTCTTTAAGTCAAGTTATGGACCACCTTTTAAACTGCAGGTGTATAAATGAAGCCCAAAAACTTATTGTGTTCACCTGCTGTGTGTGAAGCTTTTGTGAGGAATGGCAGCAGCCTCACGGAACACTGTGCTGAGGTATTCCCAACCATGTAGGATTAAGTGACCACCCAAAGATGAATTCAACTAACACTTTCCAGACCTACCCCTGTGGGCCAGCCACAGTTCTGAGAAGGACCCTTGAGGAAATGGCTTTGAAGTATCTGCTACTAGGGCAAAGGCATTCATATGAGAAAAAGGTCGAAATGACTGCTCCTCACAGCTGCATTGCCTCCTTAAATTTTTTTTAAATACTTTTATTTATTTGAATCACTGAGAGAAGCAGACAAAAAAGGCAATAGAGAGAATGGGTCCACCATGGACTTTTAGCACTATAAATGGAATTCAGACACATGTACCACTTTGTGCATCTGGCTTTATATGGGTACTGGGGAATCAAACCTAGGCCATCAGACTTGGCAAGCAAATGCCCTTATCTGCTGAGCCATATCTTCAGCCTCCTCCTTAAAATTTCTGTTTTGATTACCCTGGCCGGTCACTGGATAAGAAAGGCAAAACCAAGTCTTTGGGGTCATCATCTGCTTGAGTTTTGTGGAACTTACAGTGTCAACTTTAACACAGGGCAAATATGCTTACTGGGTATGTCTATGGCTCTGAAATAATAATAACAAACCTAGTCCAAACCCTATGGCTAGGGAAGCTATTGGCCCTACTGGGGAAACCACTCCTGTTGTTTGGCTGCGTGAATTATGCTTGCCCATCAAACTGCCCTCTGAGTATTTATGTTCATGCCCTTAGATTAGTGCTGCTCTCACTTCTGATCAGAGATGCTTCCTTTTGCTGATGGTAGTGATTGCTGGGGAGACTCAACACTTGCCATAGTGCTAAGCAGTGACAGTTGAGTGCCCAGTACTAGGGGAGAGATCTTTACCACACCCACCAAGACTCAGAATTATTGCAGAAGAAGGTACAAAGAAGGTATGAGCCAAAGGATGGGAAAATGTGTGCTGTCTTCTGGACGTGATATGGCTGTGACATTCATGTCCTCATAGTAGCTGTCATTACTTGCACAATAATGGGCCCATCAATATGTTGTCAAGGATGAAAAAAAAAAAAGACAGCAGAATAGAAATGGGAGTAGTTTGAAAGAAGGAGGGGTCCAGTGAAAAGGCGATGGGGACAGGGGGGACAAAAGAAAGTAAAGGAGAGGACTATGATCATAGTATGTAATGTGCATGTGTGATAAATGTTAATATAAAAAGTTTAAAAAAGTAGATCGCTGAGTGGCAGCATGGTCATGAGCCAGCCTCAGGTGCCCAGAGGGGGACAATGCCCATGGGCTAGCTTGTACTTCAACCATGGCCTGCTTTAGTTGTTAAAAACAAAAAACACTTTCCCCAAGGAAATCTCTTCCAATTCTATATAACATTAAAAACTGAAAAGCACAGAAAATCACTTTGCTTATGGCTTTAAATTATTGTGCATGTGCCTTTTGTCTGTGTTCTTTTTTTGTTTCTCCTGCAATGCATGATTACCTCCAAATCTCACGGTCATCTACTAGCACTTACAGTCATACAGAAAAACAGAGTTCCCCCTTTCTTCTTGCTCACTCTTTTATCATAAATAAATCAGACATTCTAGAGCCATCATTTAAGCTTGGGCACTTCGATTCCTGGGGAATAAATAATGTTGGCCTAGTTCTGACAAGTTAGTTTCTTTCTCAAATGGCACCTAAACTCTGTTTTAATTTAATGTTCAAAATATCTAACTTTGTCCAGATTTTCAGAATACATCTTTTAAGCATTTTACACATATCTCAATAATTAAAAGGGTTTAAATTTTGTTCATAAAGTAATTAATGAGGAATCAGTTTTGAAAATTATCTCAATGCAGAGGAGCAAATCACAGTCCTGGGACACAAGTTATCATCTCACAGTGTTAGAATAGGGATGACATGACACCTTCCATATAGGTGTTGAACCTATCATGCATGCATTTCAAAGATCATTCAGGTATGGTTTGGATATGCCAGGTTGTTACACATTAGTGACGCTCAATGAGAGAAGAAAGGCCATGAGTCACTTTGTGAGCACACTGCAGGCCCATGTAGAGAGAGGGTCTGGGGTAGGAAGGCATTTGCTTTAAGCAAGTGTTAGTACTGCTTTTTATTTTTTTAAATTTTTTTTGTTCATTTTTACTTATTTATTTGAGAATGACAGAGAGAGAGAGAGAGAGAGAGAGAGAGAGAGAGAGAGAGAGAGAGAGGGAGGGAGAGAGAGAAGGACACAAATAGGGAGAGAGAGAGAGAGAGAATGGGCGCGCCAGGGCCTCCAGCCACTGCAAATGAACTCCAGACGCGTGTGCCCCCTTGTGCATCTGGCTAACGTGGGTCCTGGGGAATCAAGCCTCGAACCAGGGTCCATAGGCTTCACAGGCAAGCGCTTAACTGCTAAGCCATCTCTCCAGCCCCTGCTTTTTATTTTCAAACCAGCTTGTATCAATATAACAGATGTTTCTAAAAGAGCAGTAATAATCTTCCTAATTATCAAACAAATCTCAGTTTTGAAAAGCTTCTTTCATAGTTACTAAGTATCGAATGCAATTCATATTTAGTGACTTAGAATATAAAAATCCTGCAACCCTGGCAGCATTTATATTTTACTGCTACAGCCATATGCTATCAAATTCATGTGCTTGCTATCATCTTCCTCTGCAGTCCAGAGCCTATTCATCAGTTATGTTCTGTTGAATGACACACTAATTAAAGATGGTTCTACTCCTGCAAGGAGCTAAGTTTTCTTCTGGTGACGCTTCCTGTATTAGGAAACTAAGGTTTTTCTGTAAGATTTAAGTGAATAATTCATTAACTAAGTAGGTTAACATGAACTATAGGAGGGCAAACATTTCGTACTCACTGTAGAGAATAGTTCCATTTAAAATGTTTGTTTTGAGGGTCAAGTAGATGGTAATGGTTCTGCCATGTTCTTGCTCCAGAGTGGTCTTGGATTCCTGCAGTGTTGTCAAAAAAGGCAGCTCTATATAGGAGTTCCCATTGAAATATGGAAAAAATAAACCTGCATCTAAGAAAAAGAGTCATATTAGTATGTTCTGATAGCATTTTGTTTCTATTTAAGTAGATAGAAACTGAGCATTTTTAAGTTAGTATTCACTTATAAAAGTAACAATAATTTGCCCAAATTTTCAACAACTTTATGAAATTTAGATATGGAAATATAATAATTTTTATACTTGTCTCAATTGGTAAGTGACCCGTCCAGAGAAAAAGACAGAGTAAAATTTTAATTTGATGGTCTTGGGTGGATTTTAAGGGTCAAAACCGTGAAAATTTCCCATATTTACATATATAAAATGGTAGCTCTCATTCGATTCTTATAATATTCTATGATATAAATGGCTGCATGTTTGTCAGATGGTAAGCAATACAGATAAAATGAATGTTTTGGTGTAATTACAGCTCAGTAAACAATGAAAAATTTGTGATATGCAATAAAGATTAGAAACCTGGGGGCTGGGGAGATGCTCAGTGGGTAATAGTACTTGTGCATGCATGAGGACTTGAGTTCCATCTCCAGCAGTCATTTAAAACCCAGGAGTGGCTGTGTGATCCCGTAACCACATAAACAAGAGTGTCAGAAGTAGGGGGATTGCTGATTCTCATTTGTTAGCCAGTCTCCCTGAATAAATGTGACTTCAGACTCAGTGAGAGACTCTGTCTCAAAAAAGTGAGGTGGAAGAGCAATATAGGAGGACACCTGATGCCTGGCTCTGAGCTCTACATGTATGTACACAGGGCACACATGATCTTCATACACATGTGCATGTATAGTACACATATTTCACACACCTATTTTTTAAAAAAAATCAAATCCTGGGGAGATAGCTCCACAGTTAAAGTTACTTGCTTGCGAAACTTGCTGGTCCAGGTTCCATTCCCCAGAACCTACATAAAGCCAGGCATACAAAATGGTGCATGCATCTGGAGTTTGTTTGCCATGGCAAGGTGACTTTGTATGTCCATTCTCTCTCTCTCTGTGTCTCTTAAATAAAGAAATAAAAATATTAAAAAAACTGTTACATTTGTTAACTTTCATTAATATTTAATGTCTTTCAATAATTCATGGATATTTTTTTTTAAATATTCTAAATAGTTTATTGCTTTCATAATTTCTATTTCTTTTTTTTTTTAATTTAATTTATTAGTTTTCTTTTCAGTAAATACAGGCAGTTTGGTACCATTATTTAGGCTCATCTGTGATCTACCCCCTCCCATTAGACCCTCCTTATTATTGAAAATGGGTCGTGCATTGTGGAGTTAGCCCCCAGTTATTAGTATGATAAATGTCTCTGCAAATCATGACCCAACATGTAACTCTGACATTCTTTCCGCCCCCTCTTCCGCAAGATTTCCCTGAGCCATGTTGGGTTCATTTTTGGTCTGCTTCAGTGCTGAGGTGTTGGGGGCCTCTGAGGCTCTGGCTCTCTGATTTGGTAGGAGTTGATTTTTCTCATGGATATTTTATAAGCGACATTATTATGAGTTTTTTCATATTTTATTTATTTACTTGAGAGACAGAAAGAGGGAAAGTGGTGCATGCATCTGTAGTTTGCAATGGCTAGAGGCCCTGGAACAGCCATTCTCTCTGTCTCTCTTCTCAGTCTCTCTCAAAATAAAATAAAATAATAATAATCTCTTATTTCCTTTGCGGTAAGAGCTATGCTTTGTGTGTTGACAGTCACGGTGCCCAACATGGGGTCCCAAGGACATGACACTTGTAACAGAGGAGCCATCAGGCTCATGGCTGTTCCAGTGTGGGCCTCTTCTGCATGATGTGAGGCATTGCCTGCTCAGGCCAGTGTTGATGAGTTCTTCCAAGCTCTGACCTCTTTTGCTTTAGTTGATTGTCCACTGGTTTATTCTGAGCTGGTTTTAAGGTTCTTGTGTTTTGGATATCTGTTGTGGTATGCTTTGAAAGTATTTTGGTTGAAGGTATCCATTTTGTCTGTTTGCCTTGAAAGCATTTTGAATTCTGACCGTTTGGTTTGTATTTAGTGTCAGACCAGGTGGTTTGATAATTTGCTAGTAATTTGCCATTTTTCATCAAGTATTCCCCTAACATGTAATTCAAGAAGAGAGGAAGTGTTGGGAGGAAAATTGTCATTTGGTACCACGTCTGGTTTTATGTTTGATAACTGTGTTAGCTTAACTTGAAAATATATGAAACCAACCAAAAAAAAAAAAAAAAAAAAAAAGAAAGAAAGAAAGCAAAAGAAAGGAAAAATCTATCAAAAGATAATGTTGTTTTACATTTTCTTTAATGGAGAACTTTTAATATCTCTAAATTGTCTTTTTGTATAGTAAAGTAGATGCTCTAGGAAATAAAATTGACAAAAAAAGGCAGGCATGATGGCACATGTCTTTAATCCCAATACTCTGAAGGCAGAGGTAGGAGGATCACTGTGAGTTCGAGGCCAACCTGAGACTACAGAATGAATTCTAGGTCAGTTGGGCTAGAGTGAGACTCTCTCTCTAAAAAGCAAACAAGGAAAAAATATCTAAACAAATAAATGATAAAATATGATATTTAAAAATTAGTTAAGAAGAGTTCCAGAAACTATATTGGCATGAGTTCCAGAACTCTCTGCCTAACCCCTGTTCCCTTCTCCCACCTGGTCATGTTTTAAGTAGGGCTGGGCTTCTGAAACCACGTCCTGTTAAGGTAATAGAGGATGTCTGGGCTGAAGGAGAAGGCCACCTTCCCTAGCTCCTACCTCGGCGCATCACCCATGAAGGCTGTTCCCCTCGTAGCACAGAACCTTTGCTCTGGTCCTCTCTCACTCTCCTCTGGGCTCTCCTACTTCAGATGTGGACACTCCGTGCTTCTGCCCCCTTGACTCTCTGCCCTTTCAGCCTTCCTCCCACTCTCTCTTGTGCCCTTTTGCTCTGTCTCAAGTGCACACCCTCCCTTTTCTCTCCTCTCTCTTCTTCCCTGTCTTTCTCACTTCCTCCCTCTATCTCATCTTCTCTCTCCCCTTACAATAAAGTCTTAAATGCAAGGAAACTATCTCAGTCCTTTATATCCTAACATGACAATATGTAAGTTAAAAAGAGTTCTTAAAATTTAAAGGGAAATTACTGAAAAAATAATTCAGAACTAAAGATAAATTATGGGAATCTATTTTCAATCTCTTATCATCTTTCCTTCTCTGACCTTGTTTCTTCCTTTGGGGCATGGGACTGACTACTATGGCCTGCTTTAGGATAAAAGCTAGATGTAAGAGGTATGTCTAAATATCAGACTACCAAAAACAAATTAAAAAAAAAAACAACAAATAAACAAACAAATAAAAAACCCTGCCCAACTTGTTTATAAAGGCATTTTAAGGCTAACAGATAATCCTAATGGGTTTCATTGCATAAGTATGATTTCTATTTTACAATGTATCTGGTGTAATAAAATCTCTGTAATTTTAGCTTTAAAGAAAGACACAGGGCTGGGAAAATGGCTGAGCAGTTAAAGCATTTGCCTGCAAAGCCTAAGGACCTAGGTTCTGTTTCCGTTGGCCCATGTAAGCCAGATGCATAAGGAGGCACATGTGTGTGGAATTCGCTTGCACTGGCTAGAGGTCCTGGAGTGCTCATTCTCTCTTTCCCTCTATCTGCTCTTTCTCTGTCTCTCAAATCAATCAATCAATAAAATATTTTTTAAAGTTTTTGTTTACTTTTGTTTATTTGAGAAAGACAGACAGACAGACAGAGAGGGAGAGAGAGAGGGAGAGGGAGAGGGAGAGAGGGGGGGGGGGAGGGAGAGAATGGGTGCGCCGTGGCCTCCAGTCACTACAAACGAAATCCAGATGCATGCGCCACCTTTTGCATCTGGCTTACGTGGGTCCTTGGGGAGTTGAGCCTAGAACGGGAGTCCTTAGGCTTCACAGGCAAGTGCTTAACCACTAAGCCATCTCTCCAGCCCAGTAAAATAGCTTTTAAAAAGAAAGATACAACAATTTAGGTAAAAGGCTTGCTGAACATTAGAATGCTTGTTATAAACCTAAACATGTAATTCAAATGTAAACAGCAGGGATTGAGGAGATGACTCAGCAGTCCAAGGTGTTTGTTTGCATAGCCTGATGGCTCAGGTTTGATTCTCCAGTACCCATATGAGTGAAGCCAGATGGACATGCATTTGGAGTTTGTTTGCAGGGTCAAGAGGACTTGGCTCATCCATTCTCTCTCTCACACACACAAATAAATAAACATTTTTTAATTAAACAAGAACAAAGCACAAACAAACCTAGAAATACCAGACTTTAATCATCTCTTTTGATTGCCTTGAGGACCCAAATGAGAAGTCCGTGTTGTTGTTTGGTTGGTTATTTTCTTCTTTTTAAGCAAGGCAACTTCTAAATTCTTCTTACAATAATATCTAAATCAAATAGCTAATTTACATTTGTCAGGAAAACACAGACAATTAATGTGTTCTGTCTGTTTACAACTGTTAGATATTTAAGACACAATATACACGTTTTCTGTTTCATATATATAGCTTTCTGGATTTTCACTTAAAATATATTATTATATTAACAATGTTTTTAGGGGCTGTTGAAATGGCTTAGCAGTTAAGGTGTGTGCCTTTGAAGCCTAAGGACCACGATTTGATTCCCTAGGACCCACATAAGCCAGATGTACAAGGGGTACATGTGTCTGGAGTTCGTTTGCAGTGGCTAGAGGTCCTGGTGTGTCCCTTCTCTCTTTCTCTCTATTTTCTTCTTTCTTTCTCTCTCACATAAATAAATAAATAAAAATACATAAAAACAACATAAAGTTCAATAAAATTAAAAAAATGGTTTTAGATTTTTACAATAATGTAAATAATAATACAGAAAGAAACACAAGATAAAAAAGAGATATGAATTATAGATATAAAATATATTTTTGGTAAAGAAGATTAAAGAAAAAAGGCAATGTTTTTTGGGGAGAAAGGATTGCTTCAAATGGAAATAGATGAAGAAAAATGTAGAAAGTTAAAGTATGCTGTAAAAATGTTCTGAGTTAAAATGTCAAGAAAGATGACACATGTATAAGTAAGTTGGTTATAAATAAAGGTTATTAAAATGTTACAAGGTCCAAATTCAATAATGCAAGATAAAACTAATATTCAATTCTCTATTTGCAGCAATAAGGTTTTCTTCAGTGTTGATCTGCTTTCAGTAACATTTACAATAACTGGCCTTAAAAACATGGGATTTGTTTTACCTTTTTACTAAATGAGCCCTTTAAAACCTGTAGCTAGACTTTATCCAAATGCCAAATGCCAAGTTTGTATGTTTTACCATTGAGCAAAGCTTTTATTTGTTATATAAATACTGCCTTGTCAGTAGAAAAAAAATGTGTTTAAAACAATTATTTTTATCTGGGGCAGCCCTGCTAAATTACATAGTAATCAAAAAACTTATATTAGGGCTGGAGAGATTGTTTAGTGGTTAAGGTGCTTGCTTGGGAAGCCTAAGGACCCATGTCTGATTCCCCAAATCCCACATAAGCCATATACAAAAGGTGACACACATGTCTGGAGTTCAAGTACAGTGGCTAGAGGCCCTGGCATGCCAATTCTGTCTCTCTCTCTCATACAAAAAGGGGTGCCAGAGATGGATAGTGCTAGATAGTAGTAGAGATAGAGAAGGATCTCAGCTCTCTTTATCTCTTTTTTTAAAAATTATTTTATTTATTTAAAAGTGACAGAGAGAGAATGGGCGTGCCAGGGCCTCCAGCCACTGCAAAGGAACTCCAGATACATGCGTCCCCTTGTGCATCTGGCTAACGTGGGTCCTGGGAATTGAGCCTTAAACCGCAGTTCTTGGGCTTCACAGGCAAGCGCTTAACCGCTAAGCCATCTCTCCAGCCCTCTCTTTATTTCTTGACTGAAGGAGTCTCTTAGATTTGTTTTTGCATAAACAACCTGAGCCACTGCTGGAAGGGAGTTCCTCTTTCCTAGAATTTAAATATGATCCTGACATTGGTTAAGCTCAGCCCCCAAACTTTGCATCACAGCTGGCCTTTTCTTGAGCCAGTCCCTAGCCCAGACCAATCAGCTCACTCTGCCTCATCTGAGCCTGAAGGTAAGGCCCACCACAATAAAGCTGTAAGTAGACACCAGGTGGGCAGGCCCCTCTTAGCTGGCTCCTCTAGCTGGCTCCTCTAGCTGGCTCCTCGGCTCTCTTGAAGTTCCAGGTACTGGTAGGCCAACCCTACTCCCACATGGGTTCTCTACAGGCTAGAGCTCTCTGCACTTTCTGCTCTTTTATAAGAGATGATGATGATGATGATGATGATTACCAACAACATGTTCCGTATGGATACATGATGTGTTGGTACCCTCTTTTCACTCGTCCCTGCCCGCATTCTCACTTTTGAGCTGTCTAAGTTCCCTTTCATATTTTAGGCGCCTGCTCACTTCCCACATGGGTTCTCAGGCCACGTGCGTGTATCCATTTTCCCTTCCCTGTTGTATGAATCCTCCCTCTATCTCGTATATTCCCGAATAAAATGTAATAGTTTAATGACTATCCTGCTCAGTTTGGTTTGGAGTTCAACGACTTCCCTGAATCTCCAAAACTCTGTTACACAACTCCTAGACTTGTGTGGCTACATTTGACTAGTCACTGCTGTTTTGGTCCTGCTCTGAGTTTTTCTCCCTCCCTCCCTCCCTCCCTTCCTTCCTTCCTTCTTTGTTGTTACACGCAGTCTAGCAATTAATGATAACTTGCCCTCTCGGGACAAAAATTACGCTAAGTAGGGAGACATTTTCAAGGCTGGTATACAAAATGAGAGATATCAATTTGGGATCAGCTGTTGCGGGATTATTTGGAAAAGCTGGAGTGTGAGGGCCTGTGCAGCCCTCCTCAGCAAGTTCACGGGCCTGGGTTCCATGTGGGCGGGGCCTACAAGGGAGAGCACAGGCCATCTACATTTGCTAATGGGCGCCAAGTTTCACTGCTTTTTTAAAAAGCAGCAGGTAGGTTTACAATTTAGAGCAAGCATCCTCTGGGTTTACTCTGGGCTGAAGTTCTTGCTCTCCACCTCCCCCCCAACACACACAGAGGCTGGAGGAGAGAGAGGAAAGAGAGAGAGAGAGAGAAAGAGAGAGAGCCCCCCAACACACACAGAGGCTGGAGGAGAGAGAGGAAAGAGAGAGAGAGAGAGAGAGAGAGAGAGAGAGAGAGAGAGAGAGAGAAGCACTTTGTCCTTTAATGACTGCATTTCAAAGGGATAACTCTCAGGTACTTGAGAAAGACATTTCTAGGTTGTAAAACTGTCAAGAAGCTTTTACAAAGATTTACATATCAGAGGGAACAGGGAAAACATTTACAATTGAAATTTTTCTAAAGTAAAATCTTTAACAACCTAGAGTCATAAAGAAGAATGTGTTTAAAATTTAGTCAAGCTGAGGGGAGGGTTTAATGCCATCTTGGCCTGCCTAGGAGAACTATTTGGGCAGAACATCAAATTAAAGGAAAATGGGAGCAAGATGGTCTTTTTTGAAAAAAAAAAACAAAAAACAAAAAAACAAAACAAAACAAAATAAAAAAACACCAGTCAGTCAGGGGCAAAAAGGCCCAAAGGGAGACCAAGGGGGTGCCACCTCACTTGCTCTATCAAAACTAGAATTCAGAGTTGGCTGTAAACAGTTTCTCAGCACCCTGCTTTTAAGTTCCTGCTTCTTTCTCAGCCCAGCACCAGGGTGGACTGGGCCCTCCTGAGCCAGCCTCATGATTCCCTGAGCCAGTCAGTTCTCTCTCTGATACACCTGTGTCTGACAATGAAATGCATCCTAATTAAGTATTGCCTGCATTTTCCAGGTAATAGGCTGCCGTGATTCCTGCTTCGGTAAACTCTTCCCCATCCCGTCATGGCTGGGAAGGGAGAAGGAGATTTCTTCTCTTTCTTGTCTTGGTTTTAGTTTTCTTCTCACTTTGTTATTTTTCTCAAAGCTCTGGATCCTTTGTTCTCTAAGCTCTTTGCTTCCTTCAATGTAAAGATGAGGGGCTTGGACTCCCAAGTGTCCCACTTCCTGTGTGCGCATGTGTGTTTCTTCTGAATGTTTTTGCCAGGCTCCCCCACTTTTGCTCCATGTTTGTGTGATTACAGGCTTTCACCCAAGAGACATCTCAGTGATGGAGACCCTCTCCATCCCCCCCATTGAATTCCAGGAGGGCGAGGAGGGGAATTCCCTTCTGATCTGAATCTTCCTAAGCTATTCTTGGAAAACAATTCTCCCTCAATAAAGCTCACAATCAATTATTTACCCTTCTCAGAGTCTGTTTCCTCATTTTGTTTTTGTTAAAATGGATCAAAACCCAAAAGTTGGGGTTCACAGGCTAGGGGAGCCCCCTGTGCCCCCATGCACCATGACATAATGACTGTCACCCAAACCTCTGTCTTGAGGGGAAAAAATTATATGTGTATATATATAATATGTATATATATTCCATAATAAACACCCCTACAATCCCTGCCATTCCTCCTATTGTGTATGGAAGTATTGATAATTCTGTGACATAACTTTTATCTCCTCCCTCTCTCCCCTCCCCCAAGCTGTTTTAACTTCTTTACAGTTTCAAGTATCTACTCTGTTTTCATGCTGTTGAAGCTATTTCCAAATACAGCGTAGATATGATACGCAGGAGAGGATAAGTAGTGAAGTTGAAAAAATAGTTTTCTACAGAAATATTTGCCACAAAATCACGTTTTCCAAATCCACTCTCCTTTAGAAACAGGGACTCATTTTATAGCAATACTTCCCAGTTAAATAGTTCCTTTAAATATGACAACTTATTTATAGTATTTTTTGTATATGAAAATTTATTTTTAAATGTCATGTTTATAACTTGCCAGTTTTCTTTGGAGAGTCAGATATATTATGATGGTTTGAATCTGACCTCTCCACTGAAGTCTCACCTGCCAAATATTTGGTTTCGATTTAATGAGGCTTTTTGGAAATGACTGGATCTTCAGGCTCTGACTTAATTAATGTGTTACTCCACTGATGGAGTCATAGCTCGGTGGAACTAGATGGTGAAGACATAGGCTGTGGTGATGCAGAATAGGACCAAGGCAACATTTTATTTCTGGGTAGTCAGCCATGGACAGAGGCCCAAGGAAATACTACTTGGCCTGCCCTGGCAGGACTAGAACCAGTGTCTGGCCGCAGATACTGTGTTAGCTGCCTCAAAACTGCTAACCCCAAATCTATGAAATAAAGTAAGTCTTTCCTCAGTTTTTTTTTTTTGTTTATTTTTATTTTTTTGAGAGTGACAGACAGAGAGAGAAAAGTAGGGGGGGAGGAGAGGGGGGAGGGAGAATAGGCGTGCCAGGGCCTCCAGCCCCTGCAAATAAACTCCAGATGTGTATCCCCCCTTGCCCCCTTGTGCATCTGGCTAACTTGGGTCCTGGGAAATCAAGCCTCGAACCAGGATCCTTAGGCTTCACAGGCATGCGCTTAACCACTAAGCCATATCTCCAGCCCTATTCTTCTTTTTAAGTCAAGTCTCTTAGGTATTCGATCATAGATTGGAGAAATAACAGGGGTATAAATAGTGCACTTTGTCTACATGAACAAATTTCTTCACCTTTTATGCACAATATTAAACTCCATGAAATTTACCTACATAATTCTACATTATATTGAATGTTTAATTTTTCCACAAGTTTTTAGGCATTGTTAGTAAATCCCTCATTAGTGATCATATAAACACTACACAGTACTTTTAATTAACATGTTCCCTTCCTAGACATTCATGGACCTTGCTGTACTTTGGTTGTCTAGTTACCTGCTCAATAGTTATTTTGTAGACTTTTCACAATTATATATATATATAATGCATATAGTTTCCAAAGATATGCCCTGGGTCATTAATCTATGTGTTCTCTAAGGCTCTTCCTCCTCCAGTTTCTTACTTGTGACACCTACTCTTTGAGGCTGAGAGTCTTGGCATCATGATGATCTGGCTAGCTCCTCTGCAAATCGTCACTGGTTCTTGACACCTTTTTCTTAGATCAAACCTTGTATCTTTCCTTTTGCCACCACTACCCTTCTTCAGATTCTCATTATGGCACCTCAGCTATGGCACCAACTTCTTCCTGACTGACCTCACTCCTATCATGTCTCCTCACTGTCACTTCTGTCATGAAAAGTTGCCCATTGTTCCTTCAGTGGCTGCTAGATGATTATCCAGTAAACTGGCCCTCCACAGTCTCAGTTTCCTGTGCTTCCACGCATACACATCTACAGACAAAGTTGAAACCATCTTCCTTCAGTTCAGTTTGCATTCACATTGGTCCATCAGAAATACCCTTTCCCTAAATCCTATGTATAAAACCCTTCACTTAAGTGAGCTCTAGAATAATCCTTTAAATTGAACTTCCCATAGCAATATATATTCACTGTCCTATGATACTGTTCTTAATGTTGAATATGGTTGGTAATGTAGCACACTTGTTTCTTTGGGTAAAAGACATAAACTGACTTTAACAAGCATAGAATGTTCTAGGTAAATGTATTTTAATAGGACAATTAGAAAATATCAGTTAAAGAGGTGAGTATTTTGTGTAACAAGAAAAGTCCATGACACAGTTGGACTATCTTCAGATAGAACAGAATGCTTCACAGATGCTGATGTATACACACAGAACATTTAGTTAATATTGTAAGGAGGAAACAAGTGCAAATTAAATTAAATTGTACTATAGTTATCTCTATGCTAGAGGAAGAATGGATGAAAATTTGGATGCTGTTATGGCTGAGGAAAATGGTTAAATTTGTGAAGACATGGGATTGACTATTAAACACATGGGCTCTTCAACATATAATTTTGTGTGGATGTTTGAATGTGAAATGTGAACCAGAGATTCAAGTGTTTCAATGTATAATCCCCCAATTCGTGAAGTTGTTTGGGAAGGTTGTGGAACTGTAGGAAGTGGAGTCCTACTGGAGGAGGTATATCACTGGGGTGGGTCTTAAGGTGTAACAGCCCTACTCTACTTGTTCTTTTCTCTGTGTCTACTCTTCCTTATAGATAGGACAGTGTAACTCCAGCTTCCTACTCCTGCCATGCTCTTCCCACCATAATGGACTTTCCCTTAAAAATATATTCTAAAGATAAGCCTGTTCCTTCCAAAAGGTGCTTCTGGTCTGGCATTTTGTCCCTTCAGGATGAAGTAGCTAATATATAAAAGTGTACACAGTAGTGGGCTGTTGCTGCAACAATCTGCCAGTGTGGATTTCAGTCCTTTGGAATTGGTTTGCAGAGGAAATATAAAGGATTTGCAACTTTGGGCTAGCGAAACCTTACAGTGCTGTAAGTAGAGCTAAGTGTGCCATTCTGATAAGAGTTTGGAAGACCAGAAGGATGGGAGAAATGTAATTTGTAGAGGCTCAGCTTGAGATTTCAAAGGGGAACAAGAATTCCGCCAGAAATGATGCTAGAGGCAATTCATGTGATATTCTGGCAAAGAATCTGGATACATTCTACCTATGTTCTGAGAACTTAAGTTGAGTTTAACAGTAATGTATTAATGTATTTGAGGGAGGAAATTTACAAGACTGAACATGTGATATTCATCCTTTTGGCTGCCCTGATTCACATCTAAAATTACAAAGGGTGCATATAGAGCAGAAAAAATATAAAAAATATAACGTTAGGCACAGAAAGAAGTTCATGCAAGTTTAAATTTTTCAATCAAGAGGTTAGGCATCTAAGCACCTAGGTGTAATTGTTAAAGAGATTAACAGCATTAAAGATAAGTCAGTTGTTCTATACTGGGATCATAGAAAAGATGCCCTGAGTGGAATACTCAACTCATTGAAGGATAAATATATGAAGAACTAAAATTCTTTTGAAAGAAAAAGACACAAGGAAGAATGCTGAAGGAGGTTTCTGCTTCCCAAAGCCAGTATAGACAGACTGCTGTATCCGTAGCACAAGGGCATGCTTGAGCCCAAGCTAATATGAGAACTTGACAGCAAAATTCACATAGAAGTGGTTTTGGAAAAAAGAAAGATGCACAATTGAGGCTATAAAATATTTTTCCATGCTTCCATAAATCTCTGAGTGCAAGCAACATGAGGCAGGGCTAAAGTCCCTACAAGAAGGCTATATGAGGCCACTGTGTGAAAATGGACCTTAAGTTCAAACAGAGATCTCAGAGGGTTAGAAATTCCAAAGTCATAGGATGTGCAACAAGGAAAGCTGTCGGCTCAGGGTGGACGTGGCCATGAGAAAGGCTGTGGACAGCACAGCTGGAGGTACAGAGCTGTGGAGCTACCCAAGCCTTTTGGAGCTCAGGGGACTTCACCATGAATCCCAGATATGGACATGTGACTATAGGACTTGGTGTTTGCCCTGCTAATCTTCACTCTTGCTTTGACCTCATCTTTTCTTGCTGTGCCCCCATTCCTCCATTTTCGAATAGAAACGCTTATTCTGTACATTTACATGTTGGAAGTAGGTAACTTGTGTTTTGATTTTATAGGACTCACCGTTAAGATACTGCCTTGAGTTTCAGATGAAGCTTTGGACCTTGGACTTTTGGACAATGTTGGGATTGACTAACAACTATGGGTAGCTTTGAATTTGGACTGAATGCATTTTACATCATGAGATAGCCAGTAGTCTATGGGGGCTAGGGCCATGATATGGTGGCTTGAATGTAAAGTGTCTCCCAAAGGCCTTGTTTGAATTCTTAAACCCCTGTTGATAGTGCTGTTTGGGAAAGTTTAGGAATCTTTTGAAGGTGGAGCCTTGCTGGAGGAAGTGAGTCACTGTGGGAGACCTTGAGATTTTAAAGCCCAATTTTACTTGCACTTCTTTCTCTGTATACTTCCTCCCTGGTGATAAAGTCACGAGACTTTTATTTTCTTCTCTTACAATGCTTTCCCCACCATGATGTATTCCCCCTTAATACTGTAAGCTGAAAATAAGCCTTACCCTTCCCTAAACTGCTTCTGGATGAGTGTTTTTCCCAGGAACAAGAAAGTAATTATTGTTATTTGAAAATAGCTTAGATGTTACATATTTGTTAATTATATAATAGACGTGTTTTAGATGCTATTTCTTTGTGTTACTTTTACTTGTTCTTCCAAGAATTTAATTTATTCTTCAAGCACTTATTGAATGACTACTATATATCAGATAGTGATCAAGGATGATATTGATGAAAACATTTTTAGGAATTGTTGTGAGGATATGTTTTCTTTCTGATGTGGCAGACTTTTTTCTTAATGCTAGAACTCATTTTCTTTTCCATTTTTCCTAATTTATGCTGTTTGTAGAAGTATTATTGCCAGGACAATAGTATAAGATATTAAAATTAGATAAAAAAGAGTTTACAAATCCCATTCCATTTTCCCTCTTATATGATGAATCTTTGAAAGAAAGATCTGTGTTATAATCATCTTCATACCCTCTGATAGGATATCTAATTTTGTAGTTAATAAAACATATTATTAGACAAATATAAATATTGTTAAAAATGATCACTTAAGGGATAGAGATGGCTTAGTAGTTAAGGTGCTTGTCTGCAAAGTCAAATGATCCAGATTCAATTCCCCAGGACTCATGTAAACCAGATGTATAAGGTGGTACATTCATCTGGAATTCAATTGTATTGGCTGGAGGATCTCTCCATTCTTTCTCTCTTTCTATCTGTCTCTTTCTCTGAAATAAAATGGGCAGTTTAAATTCAAAGTCCATAGATTGGAGGTTCATCATCTGTAGCTGCTAGCAACTATAGTACTTTATTTTGTTACATTTATTTTTCTTTTAATTTTTCATTGACACATAGTAATTGTTTGTATCAATAAGATATAATATGATACTATGATCCAATGGGTTGTGGCTGTTAACAATTACAGCCCCACTGTTCTATAGAACACTATAACTTGTTCCTTTACAGAGTTTCATACCTGATATTTATCCTATCTCCATTTAGCCTCATTTCCCCTATGCTGCACCTAGTAACTCATTTCTAGTAGTACTGAATAAAAATATTTCAATATCTTTTTATTAACAAAGTGATACAAGAAAAGACCACAGTAATGAGATTCCAAAATTTTTCTTATGGTAAAGCTTCTTGCCATTACTAATAAAGTCACAAGAAAAATTTTAGAAGTAGATATCATTCTATATGGATTCAAATATGAGTTAAGTAATTTGAATCCATATCCAAGTCTCATTTATTTTGAGAAGTAGTTATCTTGCCAAGTGTAATATAAATATGGTCCAATTTGGCTGAGAAATGACTTCCATATTGCATTGCAAAAGCAAATCTAGGCACACTTGTCTACTTTTTAGCACACTCCCTCCTTGAATCTCTTCTTCAGAGCCAACAGGTTTTATGAAAATCATAACAGGAAATAAAAATTATAAGAAATAAACAGTTTCTACTGAATTGCTCTCTAACCATATTAATTTTCATTATTACAATATTTAGTAGATATATTAAAAAACAGATTACCCTGATTATGGAAAACAAGACTAATTGGGGTTAGGCAGAGTGTTTTCCCATAGCTTCCAGCAGTCTTTTCAGGCAGTGCTATTTGAATACACTCCAAATTTCTTTCTATTCCAATTATACATAAAAACAAACCAAAATACACAAACAAAAACAGGCCCCTTTTATTGAAGCACATATTAAACATCTTACATAGTGTTTAATTAGCAGCTTCCAATTGTAAAATAGATAAATAAAATATACTCTGCAAAGATGGAACTGAGATCAGTACCAAAGCAGTTGATCAAATGCTTAATGAAATTATAAGAGAAATTTCTCCAATTCTAGAGAAAGATTTTACATCCAAACAGAGGAGGCATATTTAACTATAAGTAGACATTGGCAGAGAAGGACTTTTGCAAATCACATCACAGTAACAATATAAAAAGAAATACAAAGTGAAGAAACAATACAACTCTAAGGAAAAAATGCCAATTCACTAAAGCAGGGATATCAGTAACCTTAAAACTTTCATCAGCGATGCTGGAAGCCAGAAAAGAATGAAATGATATATTCCAAGCTCTGAAAGTAAATAACTACAAACAGAGAATGCTGTGTCCAGCAAACCTATCTTTCAAATTTGATGGTGAAATAAGGATATTTCAAGGTAAACATAAAGTAAGACAATTCATGTCAACCAGGTAGCTTTACAGAAAAGTATTATGAAGGAAATACTTTACAGAGAAGAAAAAGAAAGATAGTCCTGACAATCAGAACACAATATAAGATACACCTCATGAAAGAAATATATGAAAAATGAAGAGATGGGAGGGGATCAATTATGCTTGTTTCTGAATCAACAAGTCAGTGGGGTAAGGAGGAAAAATGCAAAAATTCCATCCAACTGAAACATCATAAAAATATTAGTGATCCACATGTTGGGTCATAATATGCAGAAATTTATCCTACCTATAACTGTGGGCTAATTCCAGAATGCATGACCTATATATACTTCAACAAGGAGGGGCCAAGGAGAGGGAGTAGGTAATGGATGAGCCTAGTAATGGTACCAAATTGACTGTATTCCCTGAGTACAAAACTAATGAATAAAAAAAAGAAAAAAAATTAGGGATCAGAAAGCCCCTCTCTATAATAATTATAAATGTAAATCGTTCAAGTCACCAATAAAAAGCCTCAGAGTGAATGACTGTATTAAAAAATAAGACACAACTATTTGCTGCCTCCAAGAAACTCACTTAGCATGCAAAGATGCTCAATCACAAGAGGATTGAAATTAAACTACAAAGAAAATGGAAGCTGTGAACAAGCAGGACTGTCTATCCTTATATCAAAGTAGACTTCAAACCAAAACTAATCATAAAATAGACAAAGTGCTACTTCTTATAAACAATTAATCAAGAACATATTATAGTTTTATAGATTTATGTACCAAATATTGGTGCTCCAAGTTTCATAAAACAAACATTAAAAGAGACAAAAAGGTCCAGTAACCCTTTTTCCCTTCCCTCCCTATTTCTCCTTTTTCCTATCTTCCTTCTAGTACCAAACCCATTTTGTTTATATTTATTATGGCTTATAATTAACTGAAACTAGACCACGTTAGGAAATGCATATGAGAGAGGTCATGTGGAACTTGTCTTTTGGGGGCTGTGTGACCTCAGTTAGCATGATATTTTCCAAGTTCTTCCATTTTTTTTCCTGAAAATTTAATTGTTTTATTTTTTGCTTACCACTGAATTGTATATATGTACCACATCTTTGTTAACCATTCATTTCTGATAGGCATATGGGACTGAGTCCAGTTCTTGGCTATTGGGAATAGAGCAGCAATAAAAAAGGGTTGAGGTATATAGTAGGGTATTTAGGGTATAGGGTTAGGGTTAGGGCTAACCCAAAAGAAGTATAGTTAGATCTAATAGTAGTTCTATTTTTTGCATTTTTATGAGTCTCCATATTGATTTCTTTTCGTTTTAAAAATTTTTTTATGTGTGTATGAGAAAGAGAGAGGGGGGGGGGCGGGAGGGAGGGAGGGAGGGAGGGAGAGAGAATTAGGATACAAGGGCCTCAGTCACGGCCATTGAACTCCAGATGTTTGTGTCACCTAGTGGGCATGTGTGAGCTTGTACTTACCTCACCTTTATGTGTATGTCTGGCTTACATGGGATATGGAGAGTTAAGCATGGCAAGTGCCTTAACCACTAAGCCATCTTTCAGTCCTCCATTTCTATAGTACAAGTTTACACTCCCACCAGCAATGGTCAACAAACAGAAAGAAAAAAGAAAGACAGAAAGAAAGAACAGATAGATAAATGTGGAAAGACCTCAGGAGTAGAGGAGGGGTTTAGGGAATTCACAAAAATAGTGGCAATATGAATCAATTCCATAGAAATCTTCTTCCTGGATATTATTCTATGAGTTATTACTCTCAATAAGGGGAGGGGGAACTTAAAACAGAAGAGGTCCATAAAAGGTGAAAAAGTATAACCCTAAAAACCATGACTCTGCATGGTAATTCCCAGGTCCAGAATTGGGTTCCACCCTACAGTGACCTGTGGGTCAGGGAGACATGAGGTCACCAAAATAATACAGGCTACTGCTAAAACACTTGATTACCTGCAAGAGCTAAAAGACAAGTCCTTATTGATGAAGACACCATAGCCTGCAGCCACAGGACATCAAGTGAACATGCTGGAACTGAGAGGGAATCCAGTTTCCCTCTCACTAGCCCTTATGGTGCTGGAAAGTGCTATGAGAGTGGCTGGAGAGTAATGATTACCAATATGTTGAATAAAATCCTATCAACAAAATCAACCCACTGAGAAAGAAGTATACACTTATGCAATAGTGGCACACAGCCAATTTGCTTAATCAATTGCTCATAGGTTGCACACAAAACTGGCTCAGAGGAGGGAAACTCCTTTCTGGCTCTGGGAACCAATGCATATTTCTGAAGACAACAATCCAGTAGGTTCCAGAGAAAACCTCCACTGCTCTTTAAGAAGAGTGAATATGGGCTGCAGAAATGGCTTAGCAGATAAGCGCTTGCCTGTGAAGCCTGAGGACCCCAGATCTAGGCTCCATTCCCCAGGACCCACGTTAGCCAGATGCACAACGGGGCGTTTGCATCTGGAGTTCATTTTCAGTGGCTGGAGGCCCTGGCGTGCCCATTCTCTCTCTCTCTGCCTGTTTCTCTCCTTGTCTGTTGCTCTCAAATAAATAAAAATATTAAAAAAAAACAAGAGTGACTATACACATGCATACCTTTCTCTAATATCTAGGCTTATCCCATTTTATTCAAACTGTTCTCACTTTTGGTTGGAGAATCTGTCCTGTCTTACAGATGGAGGAGAATACTGGGGAAAACAAGGATAAATCAATACATTAAAAAGAGAGAGCCCAGTGTGTATATCCACCTCATCTGCCCAGACCCAGGACTCATTACAGGGAAAGCAGTGACATGGATACTGCCCTCATCGCTAGCCTGAAAACCAGTTCTAAGGAAATGACAACAGACAATGTGGTCACTCAGAGTATCACAACAGAGACCCCGAGTCTATAGTGAAAGCAACACTAAATCAGATCCCTATCTTGCCCACCAAGGCTCAAGGGGCAGAAAGAGCCTCAGGGTGGGTGAAAATAGTTTGAGAAACTACCAGCCCCCTGCAGAGTCTGACTGAGGCCTCTTGGTTCCCACAATGAAAACCAATAACCCCACTGAAGAACCTCAGCAGAATTGTGGCAGGGAAGAGGGGCTCCAAAGGTCCAGTCATTTTATAAATAATAAAACAAAACAAACAACCATAAAAAGACACATTCAGAAGATTAACTATCATGTCCAAGTGGGCATTATATCAGGGTAAATTTAGTACAGCATAAAAAATTAATAAATGAAATACATCATATAAATAAAATTAAGGATATAAATTACATGAGTGTCTCAATTGATCCTTGTATTAGTCAGGGTTCTCTAGTGGAACAGAACTGATGGAATGAATTGTACTAGCAGGGAATTTATTGGATTATTTTACGGCAGTCCAACAATAGCAGGTTGTAGGCCTAAGAGTCAAGAAACCCGGTAGCTTCTCAGTGCACATGAAACTGGATGCCTCCGCAGTCCCAATCTGCTGTAAGGCCTGGAGGCATCCTGTAGAGACGCTGCTCTTCAGTCCACGCTGGAAAGAAGCAAGCAGCAAGCAGCATAGGCAGCCAGGTGGGAATATTTTCCTTCCCACAGCTTCTTTAGATAAAACATGGGGGGTGGGGCATCACTCTGGGGGAAGGGCTCACCCTGGAGAAAGGAGTTCCTCCTTTAAGTATTTTATTTTTATTTGTTTATTTATTTGACAGAGAAAGAGGGGGAATGAAAGAGAGGGAGAGAGAGAGAGAAAGAGAGATAGAGAGAGAGGGTGAGGGCGTGCCAGGGCCTGCAGCCACTGCAAACGAACTCCAGATGTGTGTGCCCTCTTGTGCATCTGGCTAACGTGGGTCCTGGATCATCAAACCTGGGTCCTTTGGCTTTGCAGGCAAATGTTCCAGCCCAGACTTCCTCCCTTAGTTAATCCTTCCTGGAAACAACCTCAGAGACCCACTTATGAGGAATGTCTGTGGATTCCTAAACAGGTCAAGTTGACACAAACTTAACCATCACAATTCCACTCCTTGTCAACTTAACACCAAATCATATCTCCTTACATCATACTTAATTTCCAAATGAAGACAATGACAAGGTTATAATTCTGTATAACATGATATAACTATCCTAAATACAACTGGAAACACACAATCTTCCCTCCATACAAAGCAAGGTTCCTTGAGGAAAGCTTAGTCTACTATAATAAGTCAAATACAGATTTAGCAGTGGTTAACTAGGCATATAATCTGAATCAATATTAATTACCTAATAGAGAAATAGAGGAAGAACAAAAGCATCTTAATATTTGTGTAGATACACGCAAGCACTCTTGAGAAGGTAGGACAAAAGCATTCATGGCAATTACAGTCCTCAGTTTTGTAACTGGTCATGTGGCCTTAGCTGGTATTTATAAGTGCCTTCTTCTACTACCCATTCTGTATTTCCTCCATATTCAGCAAGCACTTCAGCAGGTCTTGGTTCTTTACTTGGAGGGGTGACCTTCATTCCTGAAGGATCTGGGCCATTTATCACACTGTCTTGATTGGGCTGTTGCAGTTATCCATCGACTTTGATAACAGGGCATGGTAACACCCAGAGACGCCCTAAAGGACCTCCTGCACTCCAGACGTACTCTTACTTACCTCCATTGTGGAGCAGCAGTCCAATTTCCCCCTGGTCGTCTGGATCAATCACCCCTACCACTGTAACTCCTTTCTCAGACGGTTCATTCAAGGGCATCAGGAGCCCAAAGTGGCCAGGGGGAAGTCTTAGATTCCAGTGCAATGGAATGGTCTTTGTGCCTCCTGGAAATAGCACTACCCCCCTCTGGAACCAATACCTCTAGGACAGCAGAGTGTAAAGTTGTGGGAATATGAAGCAAAAATTTGGCTAATGGGTCACTTGGGTTGATGGTAAATGGGACCATTCCCATTTCTACCCCTTGATTCCTGGACCCATGAATTTGGGCTATAGGAGAAACAGCACCATATATAGGACACTGATTCAGAGCATAAACAACCTGCTGAAGGACACATCCTCAGCCATCCAAGCTACAGCTTTAGGTTTACTGAGATGAACTCCCAGACCAGGCACAGTTATGGTGGAAGGGATTTATTGAAGCATACAGATCCAGGGGAAGTTCCACAATGGCAGAAAAAGCTGGCTTGCTTTTATAGGACCAAACACACAGAGAAGCCAAAAGCCAAAATGACACACAACACACTTCAGCAACTCCAGCTAGGCACACTTTGCATATCTTTAGATTGGAATCTCAAATCCACCATCACACCTGAGGACTAGACCCTAGATCCACCCAGTGACAACACATCCAACCAGGTGACTATAGATCCAAACTACAAGCTAATAAAACACTGAATGTATTGGGGGTCATATATTCAAACTACCACACAAAAATTCTCAGCAAGATTCCCACAAACCTAATTCAAGAACACATTCAGAAGATTATCTATCATGACCAAGTGGACATCATATCTGGGGAAGTTTGGTACAACATAAAAAATTAATAAATGAAATACATCATATGAATAAAATTAAGGATATAAATTACATAAGTGTCTCAATGCAGAAAAACATTTAATAAAGTCCAACATTCCTGAATGATAAAAGTTGTGGAAAAGATGGAATAGATAGAACATTCCTCAAAAATACTAAAAAGCAAATATGATAAACTTATACCCAACATTCTATTAAATGATGATAAGCTGTGACTCTTTCATCTAAAGTCAGGAACCAGGTAAGGCTGCCCAGTCTTGCACTTCTATTCAATATTGTGCTCAAAGTCCTATCTGGAGCAATAAGACATGAAGAAGATTTATAAGGAATAAAAATAAGAAAAGAAAGAAGCTAAACTGTCTCTATTGGCAGATGACATGATTTTATACTTAAGAAGACCATATAGAACTATAAGAAAACCCTTTGACTTAATAAATACTTTCACTAAAGTAGTAAGAAACAAAATAAACATACAGGAAAAAAAATCAATAAGTTTCATAAACACCAAACAAACTCACAGAGAAAGAAATAAAGCAAAATATCTCATTCACTATAGCTTCAAAAATCAAATACTGTGGTGATTTACTTAGGTATCCCCAATAAACTCATGTGTTTTCAATTCTTGGCGCCCAGTTGGAGGCACTTTGGGAGGTGGAGCCTTACTGCAGGAGGTGTGTTGTTAGGAGCAGGTTTAAGGCTGGTATAGCCACCTCCCTCTTGCCAGTCTTTGGCACCCTCTCTTGCTGCTATCTTCCACCTGCTACTGCAAGAAGGTGATGCCTAGCTTCTGCTCTGCCATCCTTCTCCTGCCATTACAGAGCTTCTCATTGAGACTGTAAACCAAAACAAGCAACTTTTTTTTTCCCATCACCTGCTTTTGGTTGAGTATTTTGTGCCAGAAACAAGAAGGTAACTGAAACAAATACTTAGGAATAAATACAACTAAAAATATGCGAAAGACATCTACAATGAAAATGTTAAGCCTCAAAAAGCAATCAAAGACAACACTGCATAATGGAAAGCCTTCAATCCTCCTGAATTGGCAGAATTACTATTGTGTAAATGACTAGTTTGCCAAAAGTAATCTGCAGATTCAACACAATCCACTATCAAAAGTGCAATGACATTCCTTACAAAGCTGGAAAAAATAATTCAGGAATTCATATGGAAGCACAGAAGACTATAGGACAGCACTAAGTTGAAAGAACACAGCTGAAAGAATCACAATACCTGGTCTCAAATTATACCACAGGGCAACAGTGACAACGACTGCACCCAAACACACATATAGACCATTGGAACAAAAGAGAAGACCCAGAAATAAACCCACACTGCCTGGGCCACAAAATCATTGACAAATGAGCCAAACATACTCAGTGGAAAAAAAGAAAGAAGTTAGCTTATTTAATAATAGTTTTCACAAAACTGTATATCTACCTGCAGGAGAATGAAATTGAATTCATGTCTCTAACCATGCACAAATATCAACTCAATGTTGATCAAAGACCTCAATCTAAAACCTGAAACAATGAAACTGCTAGAAAAAAAAAAAAAAAGAAACACTCTTCAAGATCTAAGCATAGTACAGAGCTTTCTGAGCAGGATGCTAATAGCACAAGAAATAGCCACAGGTATTAACGCAGGACAGCATGAAATTTAAAAAAAAAAAAAAAAGAAAGGAAAAGAAAAGGAAAAAAGCATCAGCAAAACAAACAGACATCCCACAGCATGAGAAAATCTTTGCCATCTGTACTTCATACAGGGGCCTAATAACCAGAATTTACAAAGAACTATAAAAGTTAAACACTCAAAAAAACCATAATCTGCAAGCATCCAATAAACTAATGAAATGAACACAGCAGAAGAAATACAATGGCCAAAACGGACTAAAAACATGTTCACCATCCTTAGACACCAGGGAAATGATAATAAAAACAACTTTGAGACATCATTTTACCTAAGCCAGAATGACTATTATCAAGAAAACCGACAACAGACACAGGGGAAAGACTCTTATCCACTGTTGATAAGAGTGCCAATTCGTTCAGCCATTATGGAAATCAGGATGGAGGAATCTCAAAAATTAGTTATAAAAATCCCATATGACCCAAATATGCTACCTTGAGCATGTACTCTAAGGATGCCACACTCTACCACAGAGATACCTGAACATCCATTTTCATTTCTGCTACATTTGCAATAGCTAAGAATTGGAATTAGCCTAGGTGCTGTTCACAGATGAATAGATAATAAAAATATAATATGCAGTACAACTCTACTAAACAGTAAGGAAAAAGTTATGAAATTGGTAGGAAAATGAATTAATTTATAAAGAATCAGAAAAACAAAAACTGCATTTTCCTTTTGATATGTGGGTTTTAGCTTGTAATATTTTTTTCATGTTTTAAAATTTTTATTTATTTATTTATTTATCTGAGTAAGATCGAGGCAAAGAGGCAGAGAGAGGGGGGAGGGGAGGGAAAGTGGGCATACCAGGGCTTCTATCCATTTAGCTTGTAATGTTTATAAATATGTGAATATAGTGGGACAAAAGAGGGCGGGACCTACACACATAGGAGCATAAGGATAAACAAGTACAAAGAGATGAGTTGGGAGAGAGGTGAGGCAAGGTCTAAAGGACACATTAACAGAAGTGGGGAGGATATTGGGGAAAGTAAGAAACTGTGGTAAGAGTGTTTGGAGATAGGAAGGAGGAATGAGAACTAACAAGCAATTGTGTTAGAAATACCAGAATGAATGATATGTAAATTTATTTGAGAGAAAGAACGAGGGAAACAGAGAAGGGTGGGGGAGACTGGGCATGCTAGGTCCTCGAGCCACTACAAATGTGCTCGACATGCATGTGCCACCTTGGAAAATCAAGAGTTTAAAAGTGCATGTGTCTTTTTTTTTTTTTTTTCCTGAAGTACTCATTATTACATAACAATATAATGAGTAATAATCAAAGATACAAATATTTGGATAATTTGCACTATTCTCATATCGTTTAAATACCAAGATCAATGGCAGATATTAAATATGATAATATTGATTATAGCAATGAGTTATAATCTATAATTGTTTATAATGTTCTTTATCATGGACTTATATTTCCATGTTTCATAAAAATTGCTAGATACTCTGTTGTTACTGCTGGTATTGCTGTTTTGTTCTATATTACTTTTTCCATAGAGAAAAGGAGTATAACTTCACAAGTGTAACATTTGTGTATTTGACTGGAGACACTGCAGTCCTCCATTTGCAGCATGAAGAGAGCTGCTCCACCTCTGACCATGGCGATGCATAGGAGAACATTTGTGCTAGACTCTCTTATTCTAAGAACTTGCCAATGGGACTGCATGAAATAACAGAAAAACTCCCTGCACACCAAAGAGAACCACCAGTACTATGAAGACAGACTGCATGAAATAAATGGAAGACACCCAGCATGGCCCAGGGAGTATTGCAGAAGAAGGGGCGGAAAGACTGTAAGAGCCTCAGAGTGGAAGGGAATGTCAAGAGCACTGCTCCTCCTTCAATGACTGACTGATACTTTCATATCTCATAACCCACAACCCACCCTGTGGTGCACACCAGCAAACCCACTGCGGAGGGTCCTCATTGGGATGGGGCAGGAAGGAGGGAAATGGTGGTTACCAACATATGATGTGTTCATACAAAGTTTGCACTTAATAAAAATAAAATAAAACCTGGGCGTGGTGGTGCACGCCTTTAATCCCAGCACTTGGGAGGCAGTGGTAGGAGGATTGCCATGAGTTCAAGGCCACCCTGAGACTACATAGTTAATTCCAGGTCAGCCTGGCATAGGGAATTCCTTTGCGAAGCAGAGACAGCTGGCTAATGTTTACAAACATTGGGAGCAGCCTGTGGACTGAATGCACAGGAAGAATGACAGTATTGGGGGCTGGAGAGACAGTTCAGCGGTTAAGGCACTTGCCTGTGAAGCCTAATGAATGGGGTTTGATTCCCCAGCACCTATGCAAAGCCAGATGCCCAAAGTGATGCATGTATCTAGAGTTTGCAGTGGCTAGAATTCCTAGCACACCCATTTTCTCTCCCTTCCCCCTCTTTCCGCTCTCTGCTTGCAAATAAATAATATACATATATATGAGTATACATATACATTTACACAGCATGTCATCATTAAGGATCTGAAAGGATCTATCTTTTCTGTCAGTTTGTCTCAACCAAAGGATAGATTTGAATTTTCATTTTATAAGACAGTTTTCCTGTTTTAATCTTTAATCTATATTTCTGCAAATCATACTTTTTTTTCTAGAACCGTATCATTCTCAAATTGCATTAGTGAGTATTTGCTGATAAAGCCTCTCATTTTGTTGGGTTCTTTTGGAACTTATTTCCTAATGCAAGTTTAACTGTATAAGCACTTCTAGAGCAATGGCTTCTCTATGCTGTTTGTAAATCCTATTTTACTCTTGTTTGAAGTCCATGTGAAAAACAATGTCATGGTGGATAGGTATGCTGTATCTGCACACTCTGCCATGTTTTCAGATCCAAGCATTGTTACTATGTTTATCTCTTCTGCCTTATTTAGAACTCACTTTCTATTCTTAATTCTTTCCTCAGTTGTGTTTTATTAGCCATTTAATTTCTATTAAATTTATGGTGATTATATGTTTGATTTCATTCCTGGAGTTCTGTATTTATCTGTTTTTCTTTGCTTATCTTTCAAGTTTCTTTAGTGTTTATACAATTTTATTTCTTTTTTGAAACATTTTATTTATTTATTTATTTGAGAGAGATATGTTTCAGCTGATATTTTGTTTTTAATATGAAGTTGTTTTTAATTTATATTTATTGGTGAAAACTGATAAGATCCCTATTTGTAGAACACGAGTCTCTAAAGATAAACTTGATTTTGTTTCTTCCAATTATCCTGAAGCTTGTTAACTGAGACTGTCTCATGTTTATTTCTTTTTCTCTCTCTTCTTTCTTCATGCATGTCTTGCTGAGTACCCCAGGCTGGCCATGGACTCTTGGTCCTTCTGCCCAGACTTCCCACATACTGTGGTCATACCTCTAAACTAAGTCAAATTGCTTCTGCCTCCCTCAAGCTGTTCCTCTCTGGTACTGTCATGTCAATAACAAAAGTTCACACACCACTCTTGCTGTGAAATTAACTTTTTAAATTAATTTTCATCCAGAGTACTGAACAACAGAACGAGCACTGACCTCCAGGAGTACTTAACAGCTGAACCAGTGCTGTCCTTTAGGAGTACTGTGTTCCCAGAAGCACACAGGTAAAATGAATCACAGCAATAGTTGAGGAAAGTGGAAATAAGAATAAAATTAAGGGGCTGGAGAAATGGCTTAGCAGTTAAGACACTTGCCTGAGAAGCCTAAGGACCCATGTTGGACTCTCCAGATTCAGGGCTGAGGCCCTGGCATACCAATTCTTTCTCTCTCTCTAAAATTTTTTTTTTTTTTTTAAAAGAATGAAATTAAGGAGGGTGACAACAGAAAAAAAACGACTAGGAAAGAGACACAGAGCCCTTTCTGAGCTTTGAAGGCCAGGCCGTGGTATGGCTATATTGTGATTCAAGGTCCAGTGAGGGACACAGGGCGAAGGAACAATGATGTCATGGTTTGAATGTGAAATGAACTCTAAGTGCCAAGTTGTTGACACTGTTTGGAACGCTGTGGAGGGTGTTTTACTTTATTTTGTAATGCTGGGGATAGAATTCATGAGCATGAATCCTAGGCAGTGATCTGCCACTGACTATATCCCAGCCTTATTTTTACTTTCCATCCTGAATCAGGTTCTCCCTAAATTCTTATCCCTTCTTCTGCCCCCCCTACTCTTACCAAATACTCATTTTTTTTTTTTTTTTTTTTTTTTTTTTGTTTTTTGAAGTAGGGTCTCACTCTAACCCAGGCTGACCTGGAATTCACTATGTCATCTCAGGATGGCCTCGAACTCACTGAGACCCTCCTACCTCTGCCTCCTGAGTGCTGGGGTTAAAGGCGTGCGCTACCACACCTGGCTCCAAATACTCATCTTAATGTTACATTGTTAATGTTAATCACACATATTACCCACCCTCCCCTCCACAACACAAGCACATTTTGCCCTCCACATAAGAGATAAAACATATTTTTCATTTTGAGTATGGTTTATTTTGCTTAATATGATGATCACTACTTTAATACATTTTCTTTGTCTGTTCAAAGAATCAGTTCTTTGTTCATTGATTCTTTGTAGTTTTGTTATATTCATTAATTTCTGAAATCTCTATTATTTCTTTCCATCTACTGTGTTTAGTATTTTTCCTGAGTTTTTAAGAACCCAACATATAACATCAGCTTACTTTTGAGAGATTCCTCGCAGACATTGATGTAGGCATTCACCGTGACCCACTTCCTCTCAGACAGGCCTTTGCTGCATGCCAGTGATTTTGCTAAGTTATCTTTCATTCATTGTATTTCTAAAACATTTAAAATTTTCTTCCTGGATTTCCTCAATGACCCACTGCTTCATCAAGAGTTTATTATTCAACAGTCACGTGCTTGTGTAGTTTCTCTTGATATTGACCTCCAGCTTTGCTTTGTTATGATCTGATATAATGAAGGAAATGTAAGAGAAATTTACATTTAAGTTTTGACTTATGGTAGAGAATATGGTCTGATTTGGAGAAAATTTCATGGGCTTCTGAGTAAAATGTGTATTTCCCTGCTGTTGGATGGAATATTCTATAGATGTATGTTAAATTCTACTTATCTATTTCATGCTACAGTACAAATTGGAGGTACGAATGCTAATTGTATTTGTCTTGATGATCGATCTAGTGAAAAGAATGCAGGCTTGGTCACTATTAATGTACCTGTCACATCAAGTCTAATAGAATTTATTTCATGATATAAGGTTCACCAAATGTATTTATAATATTATTTTTATGGATATTCTTTTTATTAATATACTGTGGTTTTATTTCTTCTAATATTTGTTTGAAGCCTTTGTTGGTGGACATGAGAATGGTTTCTCCTACTTGTTCCTATGTGGTGGTTTGAATGTGAATGTATGTCTTCCAAAGACTCAGGTAGTTTTGTTTGTTTGTTTTTTCAAGGTAAGGTAGGGTCTCACTGTACTTCAGGCAAACCTGAAATTTAAAATGTATTCTCAGGGTGGCCCCTACCTCTGCATCCCAAGTGCTGGAATTAAAAGTGTGTACCACCATGCCTAGCTCTGACCTCAGGTATTTTGGATTAAGGTTAAGTCCCATGCTTGGGGTTGTGTCACTGGGGCAGTTCTGAGTCCAGGCCAAAGTTGTAGAAAGAACAGTTTGAGCTCTTCCTTGCTTGATTTTGGTGTTCCCTGGCTGTTTGGTTGTGTCTCTATGCTGGGATCCATGAAGGGGAGCCAGCTTCTTCCCTTGTTGATGAAACTTCCCTTGGATTTGTAACCTGAAATAAACTTCTTCCTCCCATAAACTGTGTCTGGTTGGATGTTTGTTCCAGCAGTGTGGAGCTGACTACAACATCCTGCTTCTAATTGCTTGGCATATAATATTCTCACTTTTGACTTTAAGTCCAACTGTCTCTGCCACTGAGAGTATCTTTCAAATAAACACTATGGGGATTGTGTTTGGATTCAAGTGGCTAGTCTGTCTTATTTGGACAGTTGGAGGCATTTACCTTTAGGGTTACTATTTAGAGATTTGCTGATTCTCATGAGTTTCTTGTTTGCTTTTCTGGGTGTTTCAAATGCTGTTTGCTTCTTTCTCTCTTATTCATGTTAGAGGTTTGCTGGTTTACTAAGTTAGACATATTTGATACTTGTAATCAGGTTCACATTGCTGGAAGAAATCACACAACCAAGAGCAGATTCTGGGAAAAAGAGGTTTACTTTGGCTTACAGGCTTCAGGGGAAGCTCCATGATGGCAGGGGAAAATGATGGCATGAGCACAGAGTGGACATCAACCCCTAACCAACATAAGGTGGACAATAGTAACAGGAGAGTGTGCCAAACACTGGCATGGGAAAACTGGCTATAACACTCATAAGCCGGCCCCCAACAATACACTGCCTCCAGGAGGCTTTAATTTCCAATTGCCATCATCTGGGGAACCTAGCATCCAGAACACCTAAGTTTATGAGGGATACCTGAATCAAACCACCACAATACCTTTCAGATTTCTCACTTAACCTGTTTCTCTCATGAGATTTATTCTTTCTTGTGTTCTCATGTTGTGATGATCTTTTCCCTTCTTTTTACATAGAATTCCTTTGGCTATTTTCTATAATTCTGTCTTTATGGTGATCAATTGCTTTAGTTTGTGCTCATGCCAAAAGTCTTGAGTTATCCAGTAATTTGTGGACATACTTTTTCAAGATATAAAAATCTTTATTTGCAGGTATTTATGCAAGGGCTTGACCTGTGCCACTCTATACTTTCCTAGCTTCTAGGGTTTCTACTGACAGGTCTGAAGTTTCTCAGAGTTTGCCTTCTTAAGCTGGTTTCTTTCTCTTGCAGTATTGTCTCTTGGTTTTATAGTTTTCAAATTTGAATGACGGGGGCCGGGCATGGTGGCTCACGCCTTTAATCCCAGCCCTCGGGAGGCAGAGGTAGGAGGATTGGTGAGAGTTCAAGGCCACTTTGAAACTGCATAGTTAATTCCAGTTCAGCCTGGACCAGAGTGAGACTCTACCTTGAAAAACCAAAAAACAACAACAACAAAATGTCATGCATATACGTTGTTTTATATGTTTGTTATCTGGGGGTTCTAAGTGCCTGTTGGACTCATATATCCATTTCTTTCCATTGATGTGAGTGATTTTCTGCTATAATTTCACTGAATAGTTTTTCTATGAAATTAGTTTTTAAAATCAACTATTTTTTTTAAATAATTTATTTATTTGAGAGAGAGAAAGAGGGAGGGAGGGGGATCAGGAAGTTTGATTCTGTGTGTTCAATATGGCAAGCTTTCCAAATGTGAGCTCTATTAGCACTGTGACCTCACTTCTCAGACACAGCTAATAAGGGCTGTTGAGTTTTAATTATTTTCAGTGTTTTCTTGTGATTGAATTGCAGCTTTGAAGTTCTCATTTGGCAGACTAAAGACCAGAAGCCCACTCTACTTTTCTTTTGTTTTTGAATTTTCTTTTTTTCTTTCTTTCTTTCTTTTTTTTTTTTTTTTTTAGAGATAGCTAAGCTTTTGAAGATTCTTTAAAAGGAAAGTATTTTTGGACTGGGGAGATAGATTAGTGTTTAAAGGCATATGCTTGCAAAGCTTGACTTCTGGGTTCGATTCCTGAGTACCCATGTAAAGCTAGATGCACAAACTGGAGCCATGAATCTGGAGTTCATTTGAAGTGGCAGGAGCCACTGGTTCATGTACACTCAATCTCTGTCTACCTTTCTCCCTCTCTCTCAAATAAACAAGTAAGTAAGTAAATAAAATAAAATAAAATAAAATAAAATAAAAGCTACAATCCCAGTCTATAGGGCTGCACATGAGAAAATTGCTGGGGCTAGCTGAAGGATAGCAGCTCTGGGTTGAGGGAGAGATCTCATCTCCAGGATAAAAATGTATGGATACATGATAAAAAGATACCTGTCATTCTCCTCTGGCCCTTGAGCCCATGTGCATTTGCACACACATGTATCTCATACATTATACTACATATAAGCAGTACACACACACACAAACACACACACACACACACACACACACACACACTCCAAAATCTAACAAGGAAAGCAATTTTTGGAAAGTCACCCTGTTAGAAATATCTGGGGTTGAGGACTGACTCTGCCACTTATTAATTCTAACACTGGGTCATTAACATGCTTCCTGTCTCTCAAAGGGTCACAACAGAATGATTGCTCCATAGAGGCTCTATCCAGAGCCTCTTACTTGTAGACTCTGCTTGCTGAATCCTATCATTCCTATAGCATTCCTCTAACAATGATAATGTCTGAGACATGCTGAACATTTAGTTTGTGACATTGTGCTAAGCAGAGTCTTTACATGATCCAAACTCAGTGTTACTCAATAGTCACTTCTCCCCCTTTACAAAGGAGAACCAGGCCCCAGGGAAGTTTAATTTACTTGCACAAGCTCCTTTAGTTGGGAAAGGACAACCTAGGTCCTTCTGCTTCCGACCATCTCCCATCTGAGTTATTGTTTTCAACACAGCCTTCTCTCTGGACTTTCATTTATGTAGACAGCAAACTGTTGCCTTATTTTTCCAGAGGAAGTACCTTCTTCTGCCATCATCATGGTCTTTGTAAATATTGTCAGCTGGATAAATGTTAGATTAGCGTTATTACATCTTTCCTGTTCAACTTAAGGCTTACAATAGACTGTGAGTGTGTGTGTTGTGCATACATGAAGGTACATGGTTGTGTGGGTCCTGTTCCCCTGTGTGCATGCATGTGGAGGTCAGAGATTGACTTCAGTTGTCTTCAATTGATTGCTCTTGATGTCATTTGTTGTAGCAGACCTGGAGCTCACCAGTTACATTTGTCTTGGTGGCCCCTTGCCCTGAAGAACCCCCCTGTCTCTGCCTTCCTATAGTGATTACAGGGGGGTGCTACCACATTCACCTGGCATTTGCAGGTGCTGGGCTCTGAACTCAGGTTCTCATATTTGCACAGCAAGCATTTTATCCACTGAGCCAGTTCCCTAGCCCCAAGCCTGACTTCAGTAGTACATTTCACTTTTTTTAAAAAAACATTTCTCCTAACTCTATGACTGCTTGGTACGAAACATTAAGCTAAATTGCTTCCTTTCTTCAGAGCTCTTATTTGCTTCATAAATTCAATCCTTTATCTTTTTGTCTGCCTTTTGTTACTTGCTAATTTCTTTAATAGCTTGCAAGGCAATTTTAAGAATTAAACATCTAAATAATATGAAAACAACTTTTAGTGTGTACAAGTTGTTTTGAGATCCCCAATGCAAAACCAATGATAGACTTAGGAAGTCATGCATTGAACATGATCATGAACAGCATTCACAAATAAGTTATGTCCAGTATTAGGCATTAGCACTGTAACCATGAACATGCTGTTTCATGAGTTGAAATGTTTCACATGTAAGAATTTGGGCAAGTAAAGGTCAAAATTTAGAGGTAAGCAAAAAAAAATAAATAAATAAAAGTCTCAGTAGTTTGGCTCAATAAGCTCAAAATAGAAGAAAATTAGCAAGTTTAAGAATTACTGCCATTGCTGCACCCAGCTTTTCTCCCTGACCCGTGTGACTGTGCAGGCTCACTCAGCTAAGCAGCATTGGGTCGTGCACGGAATCACAAGTACGGAAACACTTGAATATATGGGAAATGGCTGAGCTCAAGTATGGGGCAAGCAATTGGTATGAAAATAAGGGGCAGTTTAAAAGTTAATACTGTAAACTAATTCTCCCTTTCTCATAAAAAAAAACCAAAAAACAAACAAACAAAAAACCTATTAGGATACAGTGAATGCCAATAATCCCACTGAGGAATGACCTCATGGAAAGGGGAAAAGGGTGAGGTGATATAAGAATATAACCATGTATAAAAATAAAAATAAACTGTTAGGATAGAAAACAGTTGGAACCTCTTTGAAATCACAACTAGAGAGATTGCAAGCATATTGTGTAGCAAGTGGGCTCACATTGTCTTCTTTTTATAGATGAATATAGTCTTATGTGGGATTCAGGATAAAATACACTGTGAGGTAGTATACAGTACAAATTGGTGATTAATGGTATCCCATATATATAGAATCTGAGTAATATTTTTTGTCACTGTAGGAAACATAAGAATTACTGGCTGTTCTGTTCTACAATTCAGCTTCATGCTATAGAAATAGAGGTTAAAGAATGAAGTGAAATTGTGGATATAGTTATCTGCATATATCTTGTCCATAATCATAGTGACCTTTGGTAGTTTCCACATGTACTGTATATGCTAGGTGGATAAATATACCCTGCAGAAATGTACTGCTGAAGTCAGGCATGGTGGCTCAGGCCTCTAATTCCAGCAGATTGGAGGCTGAGAGGTAAGAGTTTGAGACCAGGCTGGGCTACAAAGTTTCAGGTCAACTTTGGTAGAGTGAGAACTTACCTCAAATCACCAAAGTAAACTGACTTTGATGTTTCATACCTTTAATTCCAGCACTTGGGAGGCTATGGTAGCAGACTTGCTATGAGTTTGAGGCCAGCCTGAGACTAAAGAGTGAATTCCAGGTCAGCCTGGTCTAGAGTGAGACCCTACTTGAAAAACCAGAAAAAAAAAATAAGTAACTAACTAAATAAATAAACAAGAGAAAAGCATATATGAGTAACTATGCATGAATTCACAAATGCATGCAATTGGCAGTTTAGTTTTCAATATGTGACCTTGATATCCAAAAGTCATCCAAAGTTAAGAGTCATCTAAGCAAAGATGCCTGTATGGTACTTGCTGGCTAAATACTTCTGAAGTTCCAAGTTCCATGGTCTACTATAAATACACAGATTTAAGAGTTAAAGAAATATTGCTGATGGATGCTGAGTTTATGAAAGTGCAACTATTCCCTATACCTTCAGTTTTAAAAAGTAATCAGAGGCCTGAGTAATGACACAGGTTTTCTCAGGTTTGAGTACTGGTCTGAACTCTTATAAAAATAGCAGTAAAAGGGAAGTTAGATATATTCAAATGACACATATTATAGTTCTAAATACCAATTTTTATGACCATATACTGTCCTTGGTAGTCACTGTGCATGACTACACATTGTTATTGGTTAGTGTTAGTGTACATAACCCTAATTGTTCTTGAGTCACCAGTATCTGCTGCTACATGCAGACATGTCTCTACTATTCCACCTGCCTTAAGTGAGTTGTTCTCTTTGGCTTTGCTTCTCTAATCCTTTTATATTCACATTTTCCAGTCTGTTTTTCATCCGAAATTTTAAAATATTTTTACTCATTTATTTTATATGTAATATATATTTATTATAATAGCATATTGTTTTAGTTACATTTGTCATCTATCTATCTATCTATCTATCTATCTATCTATCTATCTATCTATCTATCATCCAATCATGCCAGGTCCTCTTGTCACTGTGAATAAGCTCCAGACACATGCACCACTTTGCGCATTTGGCTTTACATGGGTAATGGGGAATCAACCCTAGGCCATCAGGCTTTGCAAGAAAGTGACTTTAACTGCTGAGCCCTCCTCTGAAATTTTGATAAGCAGACTCCATGTGCAAAATAGCTAATCAAAAATTTGAACAATACATGGTTAATCAGATGATCCTACAGAACGTTGTTAAAAGAGGATTAATTTAGGTGCTCATATTATATATATGGATTTTAGTAATTTATTTGTCAGTGATAGAATCAGGGTGCATGTGTGTGTGTGTGTGTGCATGTGCACGTGTGTATGAATACATGTCCTGAGTTAAACCTACCACCTGATACATGATGAGCATTTACCCTGATGCTGATCTATGTCTCCAGCCTTGAATTATGTAATTTCATAATGATTCTCCTCAGAGCTAAAAGCTGGCAATAATGATGTTAAGTGGTTTTCCCAAAGTTGTTAAATAAATGGTGAAAGTTGCATATCGGATTGAGTTCTTTTCTTTTTTCAAATTTATTTTTGATAGATATTGATAAGTTTTAATTATGTATTAATGAGGTACAAAGTTATAGTGGTATAAGTGCATAGTGACCTGGATTAATTGAGCCAGTTTTGACATATATGTCATCTCAAGTATAACTGAAAAAAATGCTTTGATAATCTCACAACTGGTGGCTTTTTATACATAACTCTTTCCCTCAAGTAAGTAAATTTCTCTAAATTCAGAAGATCTTCTGCATATCAAGTAAAATTTTATTTTCAAATAATGAACAAAGATGATCTATCTATCTATAGATATAGATAGATATAGATATAGATATGCTTTCAAGTAAATCTGGCACTTTACCTTTTAATTGATTGATTGGTTGGTTGACTTTGTAGTGCTTAAAATGATCCCAGGGCCTTGTGCTTGCTGGGTGAGTGCTCACCACTGATACAAACCTCACTGTGGTCATGTGGCTTCCATAGTGTAGTGGTTGTCACATTCACCTCACAAATCTCACTGTGAAAAAGGTCTTGGGGAGACATATGCTTCTCCCAGGATTATAGCCAGGAAGCAAGTTACTACATCTGCTCTGTGATGATGAAAATGAAAATTACAATGGAATTTGACATTCTATAATTCTGTCTTCTTTCCACTTGTCCTTTAAGGTTAACTGAAAAGTGCAGAATGTCTCTGAAGCTATTAGTTGATAAATAAGAGCATTCAAACAGAGATTCTATTCAAATTCTATAATGTATACTTGAAAATTTGTAAATTTAATTGTAAACAGTGTTAGGCTCATCTATAAACTTTGATATGAGAGACATCTTCTTTTCCTAATTGGAAACAAATTATAATTTTTAACTTAGCAATGTTTTCACTTCATTGAATCCCAGTAGTGCCAGCAGAAGCTTTAAAAGCAACCCTGAGGTGTGGCGCTCTGATCTGTCAAACAGCAGCTGTGTAAGATTAAGGAGTCTCTATGTTTCAGCTTACTCACATATGAGAAAAAGTGTACACTACTCACCTCCTTAGATAGTGAAAGTTAAGTAGTGGTATGATTTTTGTAGACAGTGATGAATAATCTCCAGCTTACCACATCCACTCTATGAGATATAACTTTTGCATTCCAAGAATCAGAAATAATTGAGTAAAAATCCTATGCATGTAATCTCTTTTTCTTCCTTTCTTTATGTCTTTCCTGTTTTTTTTTTTTTTCTTTTTGAGGTAGGATCTTGCTGTAGTCCAGGGTGATCTGGAACTCACTGTGTAGCTTCAGACTGGCCTCGTACAACTAATGGTAATATTCCTACCTCTGCCTCCTAAGTGTTGAAATTAAAGACATGTGCCAAAACACCCAACCTTTCTTCTCTTTTTCTGGATGGAGTGAAGTTCATTTATGAACTCAGCCATTATAAAAATTGATAGATGAATCAGAGAGTTTTGAAATATGTACTGTGTTGGAAGATGTTATCCATACTATACTATTTTATCTTTCAACTAATCTCTGAAGAAAGTGCTTTGTGTTATCTTGTCTAAAATGACTATAACAGTTGCTAATATTGATCTACCTCAGTGGCTGATGAGCAGGTTAAATCTAGCACAGCACATGGCATTGTGAGTAAACTCTTTTTAGAGACATGCCCCTTCATTTATACACTCTGTCTGCAGCTGTTTCATCATACAGTAGTCACATGGCCATGGCAGAGGCTATGTGTCCTGCAAAAATACAATATTGGCTCTCTGGCCCTTTACAGGAAAAAAAAAAAAATTCACACCTTCATTCCACTTAAATAAAACCAGTAAGACTGTGAAGAAAAGTGTACTTTGAAAATATTTTTAGTGTATATTTTCTAGATTTTTAAAGTCTTTTGATATACTATGCAAAATTGAGTCTTTGCTAGAAGTTATGATTAGGAAAATATTCTCTAGTATATTTGTCTGAACTTCTACTATGTGATGTATGTTACAATTTTGTCTTATAATTATTCCTAAGGCTGATTGCTCCTTTTATTATTAGTGTCATTCTCCATGATGTCTTTTCACATTTCAAAAACATGATACCTGAGGGTGGTGCAGGTAAGACAGCCAAGAAGAGAGATCAGACTTTGTATCTCTCAGGAAGTCACGCTCAGATGGCTGTTCATTCCTGCAAGTGCTCCAGAATCCATACCAACAAAACCTGGAATAACTACCCAGAAAGAGTAAAGGGAGGAGGCAAGGACAGCTAGATGGGCTATTTGTGTGCTGGCCAGCAGTTCAAACCATGGCACCCAGTGACCAGCTCTGCAGAGATCCTCACCGGCTTTGCTACAAAGACGTCAAGAGATCCTGAGGCAGCTGTAGCTTCCCCGCAGAGGTTCCAGTAGTGCCCACAGGTGTGTGTCCCAGGACCCTGTTGTACTTGCATCTCCCACTTATCAACAATGAGCCAGGTGTCATATCTCAGGAGACTGAGGGTGGAGGAGTTACGCAAGTTCAAGACCAGCTTGGGCTGCAGAGTTCCAAGTTAGCCTGGGCTACTGTGAGATCTGCCTCAAAAAAAAAAAAAAAAAAAAAAAACCAACCAAAAAAAAACCCAAAACTATTCTGTTAAGTAGCAATCAACAACCCTCGCTGCTGTAGAACCAGCATCTGCCTCCCTTTAGGAGGCTTTGCTGTGGTGTTTTTCCTGGGGCCTCTGCAACCTGCCCATGTCCCTGACCACTGGACCATAACTTTTCCATGAGTGCCCACGCCTTGCACTTAGAATTCACTGTTACTGTGATGATGCCTTTGTCCTGGAACCCTGAATACAACATTGCTGCACCAAGTCTGTGGCTGCTGCTAATGTGACTGCATCTGTTACCCCACATGACTGTTGTAGCAGGTATATCTGTAACTTGAGATACTGAGACAGAGGTTGCTTTTGACATGACAGTGACCCTGATCCAGGATCCTGGGCCACTTTGTCAGTATTTGGCCTCACATTCATCATCAATTTCTGACATCTACATGTACACATGAGCACATGTGCCCCACACAAGTGCCCACATACAGGAAATAAAGATGGTGAGTGAACCAAGATGGCAGAGAAGATTTTAGTCTCTTTTCCAAAAGGCCTCAATGACCAAGTAAAGGATTCAATTAAACACATAAAGAATTTAATCTGAGACATGGGAAAGAAACTTACAAAATCAATTCAGGACATAGAAAAGAAAATTTCGGACACAGTTAAATGAATCAGTAACTTGGAAGAAATAATATAAAAAGCATAGGGGAAAGATTGAACAAGGAAATAGAGAAACTCCAAAAGAACAAAACAGACATTGAAGACCTCAAAGAGTCAATTAGCCAATCAGTCAAATAAATAAAAGCAGAATGCCAGAAGGCATCGTCCACAAAGAACCCTATGTAGAAGAATGTCAGGCATGGAAGACAAGCTCAAAACAATAGTGCATATTGGTATATATAAGAAGTATCAAAAACATGGCCAAAATTTCCATGAAGTCTGGGATACACTTGAGGGATCAATATAAGGGTCAATGGAGCCTAGATAAAACGAAGTGGCTTGGATAAATTATTCAATGAAATTATAGCTAAGAAATTCTCAAGCCTAGAGAAAGAAATGGACATTCAACTTCAAGACGCATCTAGAATCTCAAGCAGACATGTGTGGAGAAGAATCTCTTCATGACAGATCACAGTCAAGATGTCAAAATCAAAAAGCAAAGAGATAATACAAAAACATGTGGGAGGAAAATGCCCACAATCAAACGGCCAACAAGAGGAAGAACTACTGGAATAACATCAGATCTGTCATTAGCAAGCCCAAAAACAAAGAAAGCATGGAATTATATACTCTAATCCTTGAAATTAAGTAAGTGTCAACTACCATTTCTATACCCAGTAAAATTATCTTAAAAGAGATGGTGAAGTGAGAATACTTCAAAACAAATGTATAGCAATTCTGGCAACTCTTGTAGTTACCTTCTTATAGCTGGGACAAAACACCAGGCCAGTTTTCAAATTTCACTGTGTCATTTTTCCTTACTGCTGTGGACAATTCCATTGTGTAGATATACCACATCTTAGTTATCCATTTGTCTAATGTTGAAACTAAGAATAAGTGGGGAAACCAGGAAAAGTGCTGTTTTCATGGTAAACCTGGAACCAGTACAAGGGTGAAGGAGATTGACACAGAGAACAATCAACTCCTACCAAACCAGATATCCAGAGAGACAGAAGTTCCCAAGACCTCATCACTGAAGCAGACCTAAAATAAACCCAGCATGGCTCAGGGAAATTTGCAGAAGGCGGGATGGAAAGAATGTCAGAGCTATACATTGGGTCATGATACACAGAGACATTGTTCCCTACCCTGATGGCTAACCCCACAATGCACGACCCATATTCCCCAACTAGGAAGGTCCCTCCGGAGGGGCAGGACAGGGAGAGGGCTAACCATGGTACCAACTTGATTGAGTATAAAATTCACTGAGTATAAAATTAATAAAAATAAAAGAAAAATTAAAAAACCCACCAGACCCAAAGCAGATGATGAAGAAATGGTTTGTTTTGACTTACAGTCTTAAAGGGAAGCTACATCCTGGAGAGCAGGAAGCTGGCTCATATTTTGCTACATATCTGAGTGGAAGTACTTAATACACAGGGCTTGACTCTGGACTAATAAACCCAAGCCCCGGCCCAGTGACACACAAGGCTCCACCCCAGATTGCCACCAGTTGGGAACTGATTAAGAGGCTTAATCACAAACACATGAGGCTATGGGATAGGGGAATTTCACTTTCAAACAATAATAGCAGCTAAGCCAACACTGCACTGAATTCTTAAAGAAATAATAAACACAGAGGAAAGAGATAGACAGTTTCATACATGAGATCACAGGAGAGAATAGATTACAGTGAAAAGCAGCCAATGAGCAGAGAACAGAAGACAAATCAGCCACATCTAATGCAGCAAATCACCTAACTTCTCACACTTCCACATGAGAAAAAAATGGCCAGTTAACTAACCAATCAAAACAACAGACAAAATCACAACTCTCCCCAGTTGTAACCTTGAATGCAACTGGATTTAATGCACCAATTAAAAACACAGACTAATAGACTGGATTTCAAAACATGTCTCAGATATCTGCTATAGCTATGAAAGAGATCTATCAGATGAGAGTCAACAGCTTGATATCAAACTACCAAGCAAATGGAAGCTACAAATAAGTTTGTATGGCAATTCTCACATCTGATAAATTTCGAAGTGAACTTAGAAGCCAGAGACCTACTACATACTGATAAAAGCAACAATTTGTAAGAGGGTATAACTATTGTAAATATTTATGCACTGAATCATAGGGCCACCAATTTGAGAAAACAAACACTGGTTTGGACCCAATAATGACAGAAGATTTTCTTCTCCTACTTAGACCTTACAAATTAAAAATCATAAAGTTCAGAGCAAAATTATACTATAGAAGAATTGGGCTTAACATAGTGAGAGAACATTCTACCCAACAGATAGGTAATACATGTTTTTCTAAGAGGCACATGAAACTTTTTAAAAAAATTCATCACATGGTAGGCCATGAAACAAGCCTTAGTATATAAAAAAAAATCTCTAAATTCTATCAGACCACATTGGAATAAGAATAGAAATTAATAGCAAGACTAACCTCAAAAAGTGCACAAATACTCGGAGACTGAATAATGGACTTTTCCCTCCCTTTTTTGAAGCAGAGTCTCACTGTAGCCCAGGCTGACCTGTAACTCACTCTGTTGCTGTTGTTCAGGTTGGCCTGAAATTCATTGCCAATCCTACCTCAGCCTACACAGTGCAACACCACCCACATCAGCTGAACAATGAGCTTTTGAACACACAGTGGATTACTGAAGAAATCAGGGAGGCAGTTAAAAAATATTTCATAAGCAAATGCAAATGAAAGGAGAGTTGAACCTGTAAGATATAGCCAAGGCAGTCTTACAGGAAAGTTTATAGCTGTAAATGCTCACACTAGAAAGTCAACAAGATCCCAAGTAAATAAACCAGTGATATACCTGAAAGCTCTTGAAAAACATGAAAGAGCCAAACCCAATTTCAACCTATAATGAGCATTAAGACTGAAGCAGTAATTAAAAGTCTTCCCATAGGAAAATATTAGGACTGGATAGATTTGATGCTAAAATCTAAACTTTGAGGGAAGATCTAATACCACCACACTTCTCACATTCTTCTATGCAGTATATAGAATTGAATCTGAAAAGCCACTGCAACCTTGATACAAAAACCACATAAATACATAACAAAAAAGCACTAGAGACAATTTTCTCTGGTGAACATAGATGCAAAGAACCTCACCAAAACACAAAACACATTAAAATCATACATGATGACCAAGTTGGTCTCATGCCAGGGATACCAGGATGGTAAAGCATATGCAAACCTATAAATGTAGTATACCAACTTGATAAACTTAAAGATAGAACTGGTATGAGCATCTTAATAGATGTAAAAAGACATCTGATATACCTAAAGACAATGTCATCATAGAAGTCCTAAAGAGACCAAAAAAAGATGGAGCATACCTTAACATAATAAAGGCCATATATGACACGCCTATTATCTACATTACACTGTGTGGGGAAAATTGGGTTCATTTCACTAAAATATAGAATTAGATAAGGGTGCCACACTCTCCATTTGTATTCAATATAGTGCTTGAAACCTTTGCTGGAGCAATAAGACAAGTGAAAATAAAAGGATAAAAATCAGGGAGAGGTTAAACTATCTATTTGCATAGAACATGATTATATACTTAAAAGTTGACATGGACACCAACAAAAGACTTTAACAAACACTTTCAGTAAAGTAGCAGGATACAAACTCAATGTACTAAAATAAGTTGTTTTCTATACACCAATAACAGACTTGAAAAGAAAGAAGTCAGGGTAATTGTCTCATTCACATAGCCTCAAAAAAATTCTAGCAAACTTAACCAAGAAAGGAAGATTTTCCCTAAAGTGCTGAGAGAAGAGCTAGAAGAGGCTCTGAATGATGGGTGGTGTGTAACAAGCAGCCTAAGATTTACTAACGTAAAACAACACAGTTTCTGTTTTCTAGGCTTATTTTCTGACCACCAGGAGGCAAGAATCTGGGGGGATGTTCATGATTTTTCCTGCTAAAGTGCTGTACATATTTCCATTTTCCAGGTTAGCATCCTAAGGTTTAGGAAGGTTTCATGACTGATCTGCTTAAATTTATGTGTCTAGTAGGTAGGAGGGTTAACAGAGGCCCTATTTTAAATACAGGGACAATAACCATGATCCCTACCATGGGGGCTAACATTAGCCCACTTTCTTGGTTTTTATGCAAAAGACTCTATATTTATGTCGCTCATCTTGATGCATTGCTTGAGCTTTGGTCCTCCCTGTCTTTCAGCATCTTCTGGAATTTTCCAATTTTTGAAAAAAATATTTATTTATTTGAGATAGAGAAAGGAGGAGAGAGAGTGAGAAGGGGCACACCAGGGCCTCTAGCCATTGCAAACAAAGTCCAGATGCAAGTGCCATCTTGTGCATCTGGGTTACATGGGACCTGGATAATGGAACCTGGGTCCTTAGGCTTCACAGGCAAGCACCTTAACAGCTAAGCCATCTCCTCCAGCCTGGAATTTTCCAACTTTATGGCCATATTAAATTTCATATCATTCAAAACTAATTTCAAGGTATTAGTCTTCCTAAATTTGTAATTTCTGTTCGGTGTATTTTCAGTTTTTCTCAGCACCTGGTCCTCTTTGCTTTACTGCTGACACTGTGGACATGCCCATCTCCTAGTCCTGGTCCTGGAGCTCACTCTGAGCATTGTTCGGTCAGTGCTTGGTTCTGCATAGTTTCAGTGTTTCAGTAACCAGTGTTTTGAAATCTGTTTGATATCTACTGTTTTGTTCCATTTACCCAACATTTCATGGAAGGGTAAAAATTGTTCTTATTTTTTAATAAGCATAATTGTAGTCACTTAAAAATATATTAGTTGCTTTTCAAGCCCTACAAGTGTGAACAGCTTGTACCCTGCTTCAAGTAATATTTCAAGTGCATTTATTTACAGAAATATAGTCTAATAGTAAAAATTAGTAAATACCAATGGAATATAGAAATATTGTCAAGAGTCTAAAGTTGGAAAAGACATTTTTATATCCCAAATCACTATTGAATATGAACAACCCACTTTCATGGTGTCAGCAATTTGTTCCTAGAAGAATAACCACATTTTTATTGCTTATAGATATGAGCTAGCAAAGAAGTGCCTTACATGTGTCTTCTACTTCTTGATTCATGAGGACATTCACCTGCCAGGATCTCCTGTTTACTGTTAGCTTATATGACAAAATATACCTACCATGAGCAAGAATTTCATAGTGCTAAGGACATACTTTGGGGAGTGGCAAAGATGGAGAGGGTAATGCACAATGATGTTGCCTTCCTGGTGTCTCCATAGCTGTAACCTCTGTTCAGATGCTAAATATTTTGTCTCTTAAAAAGTGTGTGTGTGCATGAGAGAGAGAGAGAGAGAGAGAGAGAGAGAGAGAGAGAGAGGGAGAGAGAGAGGGAGAGAGAGAGAGAGAGAGAGAAAGAGAGAGAGAGAGAGTGTGTGTGTGTGTGTAGGTGCACAGGAGCTCATGTGGAGGTCCGAGGCCAACTCTGAATGTTAGTCTTCCCTTCTGCCTTGTTTGAGGCAGGGTATCTTGTTGTTCAGTGCTGCTTATGCCACGCTGGCTGGCCTGTGAGCTTCTGGGCTTCTCCTGTCTCCATCTCCCACCTGCCAGTAGGAGAACTGGGATTTCAGGTACTCCCAACTACACATAGATTTACTTGGGCTCTGGGGATCCAAACATATAATCACATGCTTACACAGGACATGCTCTTACCCACTGAGCTCTCTTTCCATCTGCTCTCAACTTATAAAATGAATGACCTGTGTGTTAATAGAAAAAAAATAAGCTAACATTTTGAAGATTTTTGGACCTTATCTAGTACCTCATAACTTATATTAAACAAAAGAAAAAAATAAGTTAGCAGAATGTTTTAAAGATTTTGGGCTGAAGAGATGGCTTAGTAGTTAAGGTGCTTGCCTGCAAAAGCCTAAGAACCCTCTTTTGATTCCCCATTACCCACATAAGCCAGATGCACAAAGTGGCACATGTATCTAGAGCTCATTTGCAGTGGCTTGAGACCCTGGTATTCCCATTCTCTCTCTCTCTCAAAATAAGTAAGTAAATAAAAAAATAAGCTATTTATTCTTCATAGATTATGAAATATAGATCTAGTCTAGAAAACTTTAAAATATCCATTTAAAATATTCTATATATGGGCTGGAGAGATGGGTTAGTGGTTAAGCACTTGCCTGTGAAGCCTAAGGACCCTGGTTCGAGGCTTAATTCCCCAGGACCCACGTTAGCCAGATGCACAAGGGGGCATAAGCATCTGGATTTCATTTGCAGTGGCTGGAGGCCCTGACGTGCCCATTCTCTCTCTCTCTCTCTCTCTCTCTCTGCCTCTTTCTCTCTATGCCTCTCACTCTCAAATAAATACAAATAAACAAAAAAAATTTTAAAAAACTATTTTATATATGATATAAAATGTAAACATTTTTATTGGGAACTATTTGGGATAGAGAGTAGGGATGTTTACAGAGCATTCTTTTTAAATAGACAACATGAAGCTTCATTTATCAAGGCATGAAGAGAATTACTATACTATCTCTTTCTATTCATTTTTGTGTATAAAGTCAAACTTTCATTTTGGAATAAATATTTGAAAATTGTTTCTTTTTATAGCAGATATAGCTTTGAAGAATTGCATCATGGTAGGTTAATCTTTATATAGCAAGCATGGCCACATAAACACAATGAAATGAAAGACAATCTATTTGTATATGGAAGAGAGACTATGGCCCAGGAAGTGAGATGCAGTGAGCCCTGGCCTGGACCTTTTAGTAACCTTGGGTAAGGAGTGAGACAGCTTTATCGTTCTAATAGCAAGCTTTGTGCTTGCTGTGAGTGGAATAGTTTTAGATTAAATCAAAGGCAAAAATTGGGTCATAAATTCTATGGAGTTCTGTTCTGAGAAATCTATGGGGAGAAGAGAGATGGCAGCAGGGAGGAAAGTTTCCTCTAGGGCCTGGCAGGAACAAACAGCCAGACAGAAATACAAAATGAAAATTGATATAATTAAGTTAGAGTGAGTACAGTCTCAAGTCCCCCATTCAAGCCTGGTGCTTTGGCACAGCAAAGTTTCTTCACGGACTCTCCATTTCCAGACTTCGCTGAGAATTCTTTCCTTGTGCTCAGGACATCTGCAGCGGGTTTGTCAGAACTGTCTAATTTTACCACGATTAGATAAAACGATAAGGCAGCTGGGTCACTGGAAGGCAAAACATCCAAACCCAGATTTTGCTGGCTTAAAGAAAATAAAAGTGATGTAAAAAATACCAAGGCCCTTAGAATTTCAGAAAGAGAAGTCAAGGGAAAGTGGACAGCCAGAAGAGATTTTTAAAGCAAGAGTTCTCATAGTGCCTTATTTTCATTTGAAAGCTGTAGCCAGGAGCAAAGACTCACTTTGTTTTGGCAGGTTAGAAATATCACCTTGTTTGCTTTTACCTCAACATAAGCGTAAGAAACAAACTGAAATGACCTGAGGCTCGGCCTGCTCTCACCTCCCTAGCTCACGGTCTGATCCTGATGCTCTGTCCCCCTCCTGATGCTCTGTCCTCCTCCTGATGCTCTGTCCTCCTCCTGATGCTCTGTCCTCCACCTGATTCCCTGTCCTCCTCCTGATGCTCTGTCCTCCTCCTGATGCCTTGTCCTCCTCCTGATGCTCTGTCCTCCTCCTGATGCCCTGTCCTCCTCCTGATGCCTTGTCCTCCTCCTGATGCTCTGTCCTCCTCCTGATGCCCTGTCCTCCTCCTGATGCCTTGTCCTCTTCCTGATGCCCTGTCCTCCTCCTGATGCTCTGTCCTCCTCCTGATGCCCTCTCTTCCTCCTGATGATCTGTTCTCCTGATGCCCTCTCCTCCTCCTGATAATCTGTCCTCTTCCTGGTGCTCTGTCCTCCTCTGGTCATCTACTCTCTCAGCTCCTGAGAGGAAAATTTCAAAAAGCTGGCTAGAAGCAAGTGAAAAGTAAGTTCTCTCCTGCTAGTGTTAAATGTGGTGCTCCAAGCATCCAGTATAATGTGTATTATTTGACCTCTGTGTTGTGTGAACTAAATATTTGTGGAGTGAAGATCATTTATACAGGGCTGTATTTTAACACTTTTGATATTAGAGTAACTGCAATGCAGTAGAAAGCAAACATATATAGTTTTTAGAATGTCCTAGGCACCTGCTGGACCATGAACTAGTGAATTTTAAGTAGTTTATCACAGAGTTCAAGCAGCCATTTTTCTTATGTAAGGGTTTCTACAACTTACACAATGACAGTAAATTTCTTGCTCAGTTTTGCTGGCAGAATGCTATTCATTGTGCACTGTAATTCAAGTAATCAAATATGATCAGAAATTCAAGTCAGTGTGGCATATAGACATGTAGATAGGGGAAGTGAGAACATAGGAAGAGAGGGAAGATCTGTGAGAAGTGGGAACCAGAATATGGTGGTTTGATTCAGGTGTGCCCCTTAAACTTAGGTGTTCTGAATACTAGGTTCCCAGCTGATGGAGATTTTGAATTGAAGCCTCCTAGAGGCCAAACATTGTTGGGGCAGGCTTACAGGTGATAGAGCCAGCTTCCTCTGGCCACATTTTTTTTTTTTTTTTTGAGGTAGGGTCTCACTCTAGCTCAGGCTGACCTGGAATTCACTATGGAGTCTCAGGGTGGCCTCGAACTCACACAATCCTCCTACCTCTGCCTCCTGAGTGTTGGGATTAAAAGCGTGCACCACCACGCCTGGCCCTCTGGCCAGTTTTTGCGACATTCTCCTGTTGCTGTTGTCCTCCTGATGTTGGCCAGGAGGTGATGTCCATGCTCTTCTCATGCCATTGTTTTCTCCTGCCATCACGGAGCTTCCCCTTGAGTCTATAAGCCAAAATAAACCATTTTTTTTTTCCCACTAGCTGCTCTTGGTCAGGTGTTTTCTGCCAGCAATGTGAACCTGCCTGCAACACAGATTTTCTTGGCTTCAAGCCCTAGGGAGAAAATCCAATGTTGTGGAAAAAGATTAGGTGTGAAAAGTCCTTTCTTCAAAGAATTTGTCTTACCAGCTTGCAGAAAAAAGGCAGAAGTTCTGATCTGTATTCAAGTGTATTTTGGAATACACTTCTGTGTGGCGGGATGTCTCCACCCCCAAGGCTGGCAGTTATGACAGCAGCACGTACAGAAGAGAGGTGTCCTTCAGTGTAAACAGGCCTTGGGCAGCGCAGTCCAGGCCTCCCTTGCTGGTCTGTTATGTCCTCACCAGCAGGAAAGGGAAACTGGTTAGGCTTTCATGGTGATCAGTGAATGTGGTCAGATTGAAGGTTTCTGTGAGGTCCAGGTTTTTGTGGTTTGAATTTTCACCTGTTGTACAATCAAAGAGCCTGTAGGCTTTCTTTTCAGTTTTCCCAGATTGAGTGGAGGTAAAGTTCAAACGTTTTTAGAAGATGAAGGAAAAATGGGATTATTCTCCTTTTTCAGCACTCAGTATAAATTATATCATAGTGTGTGCGTGTGTACAATGTTTGTCAAGTTAGAGTACCTTAGAACCCTCCTGTGTGTGTGTGCATGTGTGTGTGTGTGTGTGTGTGTGTGTGTGCACGCGCACGTGTGTGTGTGTGTGTTTGCCCCCAGGCTATCACACTCCTCCATGGCATCTGTTTGTGGCTATCTCAAGTGCTTCCATCAACCCTCATGTTGTTCTACATTTCATGACTTTAAATCTTATTTTTTCTGCCAGGTTCATCTCTCTTCTTATATTTCCACTCCATCAGCTCTTTCCTTCATTCTGACCATTTTATCTTCTTATTTTTCAAAACGTAGCTCAAGTCTGTTCTATGAAATCTTCCTGTCTTTCCATGTGTCCTTGTCAATTTCTATGTGCAGTTCCATTCCTAAACCTCAGAAAAAAATGATGCATGCTTAGCTTTATCTACCATCGATCTATGTAGCTATCATCTATCTATCATTATCATCATCATCTATCATCCATCTGTCTTTCATCTATATATTTACCATCTATGTATCTATCTTTCTATTTATCTATGTATCACATATCTATCATTCATCTATGTATAATTATGCTAGATGGTGTTTCAGTCTGTGAATATGACATGGGTTCTGTAGCGTAAAGATGACACCGATATGTACAGACCTCATGCTATAATAAAGGAACATCTTTAAGCCAATTGTCTTCAATAAGGTGTACTGAATTTCATTTAAAATGTCTTTTGTTAAGAATATAAGTCTTAAAAGCTCTATATTTAAAAAAATCATGTACTTACCACTATTTTAAGTGAATAATATATTATTTGCCTTGTTTTTATTTAGTTTTAAAAGCTCAAAGACAGATTCAACATCAGTTATATGGTGGAAAAAAGTACCAGTAATTTACTTGAATTGTTTTCTTTTGGGGTGTGTGTGTGTAATTCTTAGTCCAAGTGACTTTTCAGATGGCAGTAACTGCTGCACTCTCATTACAATTATTAACAATCATTGAAATATTGTGAGATGGTAAGCTGTGAAAATTACTTTTCATTGAAAGATACTTTAAAGTAAGAGGTTCAGCTTTAGTTAGGCCAGATTTTCTTCCCTTTTTTCTTTTCTAATATCAACAGAAATTAGACAATTTATTTTTCTACGGATTTATGCACTTTGTGCTCAAAGTGATTGCTTCACATTTCTATTTATTTAGAGAGACGAAGGCCTGTATAAAAGACTCCACATTTGCTTTTCTTCATAGCTCATGTGAAGTGATTGTTTTTATTGAAATGTAATTCATTAGCTTTTGAAAATACTCTTGGTAATAGCTGTGGTTTGCTACACTGAAAAATAGTTTAAAAGTCAGCAGACTGAAAAGCAGTGTACCCCAAAGGAAAACCTGGATGTAAGACCAGGCCTCCCAATCTCCATAGTGACCAAACTGTTTCCAATTACTCTAGCCATCACCAAGGCATGGCAGCCACCATGGTGCAGGCACTACATGGAAACACAGCCGAAAACCTCAGGCTTACCAGTGAGTTGTGCCTGGAAACAGTGATCTTGACATTTTGGTGTACTTTAGTAAGATTACTTTATATCTATATTTTTATTTATTTGTTTTGAGGTAGGGTCTTGCTCTAGCCCAGGCTGACTTGGAAGTCACTATGTAGTCTCAGGGTGGCCTTGAACTTATAGTAATCCTCCTACTTCTGCCACCTGAGTGCTGGGATTGAAGGTGTGGATCACCATACCTGGCTTAGAATACTTTATTAATAATGATACTTTTAATAATCAATATGTGTATATTAAAGACTTAACAGTTGTCTTTAATTATGAAAATTGGCAATTTAGTAGTACTTGATTAAAACAGCACAGAAAATATCTCAGTTAAAACCCTGACTCTCCAGTCCCTAGACAGTTAGCATCTAGTGCTGGAAGGTGCTACATGAGAGACTGGGGAAAAATGACCAATATCTGTCCAAGCAACTTATGGCCTAACCTGCTTAGCAGCAAACAACCTGACTTGATGCTCACACAAGTGCAATAGTGGCACACAGCCATGGTGGAAAACCAATTACTCTTGATTTGGCTAACAGATCTCTTCAGTGGAATGGAACCCATAGCTGGATCTGGGGAACAAGTCAGAACCATATTCAAAACTGAGCCTGTTCTCCATTATCAAGATCCCACCAATCATGGGCTACAAGTGGGCCTACACCTATTAAACTCTAAAAAATAATGGTTATCACATTTATCTGGTTCTAACTTTACTTTCCGTTGGAGAATCTGCTTCTTTCTCTTCAGATAGGCACAGATCCTAAGGAGAGAACCACCCCATCATACCTGAAAGGGCCCCAGCTGAAACTAAGAACAATTCAGGAAACATGCAAGAATTCTGTTTTTCTTGGTGAACTGGGAGTCTGCACAATGGTGAAGGAGATAGACACAGAGAACAGTCAACCCCTACCAAACCAGTTATCTAGAGACACAGAGGCTCCCAAGATCTCAACACTGAAGCAGACTTAAAATGAGCCTAACATGGCTTAGGGAAATTTGCAGAAGAGGGGGCAGAAAGAATGTCAGAGCCACATGTTGGGTCATGATACATAGAGACATTTCCTCCTACCCATAACTGATGGCTAATGGCTAACCCCACAATGCATGACCCGTATACCCCAACATGGAGGGGCCAGGGGAGGGGGTAGGACAGGGAGAAGGCTAACAATGGTATCAACTTGACTGTATTCACTGAGTACAAAACAAAACAACAAAAACAAAAACAAAACCCCTAACTTTCCTGGGGATGAGATCTTTCCATGAACGCTAAAGATCATCACATTTAGGACCCTTGGAGAGCGATATCAAGGCTCCCTAGCTCCAGAGTAATAAATCATCACTTCTGTGGTGTGCAGAATCTATTACATGGCTATAAATTCTGACCTGAGCAGTACAATCTTGTATTCTTATTTTCTTTGGATGTTGCAATCACATCTCTAAAAATAATATTTTCTTTGCTCTTGCAATTTTGTGCATCATTGCCCCTAATTGCATCTTCAAAATGCATGCTGTGAATATTTAGCCCTAAAGCATACCATGAACATTTTAAAATAAAGCATGTTTTGATTGCTGTGACTTCTTAATTTTCTCCATGAAATGAACATCCCTTACTGAACAATGCTAGAAGACTCTATCCCCCAGATGGCCTGTTTGGTTCTAATACTTATAGCATCCATATTCAAGGAAGATGATGCCATTCTTATCTCTAATCCCTAGGCAGTCCCAAGGGCTAGCAACATTCTAGGACCCCATGAGCTCTGCACTGCAAGAGAAGGATTTTTCTACAGCTTATAAGGATTGTTTCAAAGATTCTTTATACACAATGGAGTTCTAGAACTGATGATCCATATAGCTCTTTCAGTGGTGATTTGTTTGCTCTGATTTTCAAATCAGATAAAGTGGTCTGTATTTATCAATTCCAAGAACATTTATTCCATGTCTTTAAACAACAGCCACTATGCTAAATGCTTAGAGCTCACTGTGTGTGTAGGACTTCACAGAGAACAGGAAGATAGCTTATAAATCACATGATTGTGCAGTGTCATAGTTGCTATAAAACCAAGCACAAGCCTGAGCTGCAGAATAATAGTAAAGCTGGTCCAGGCTCTCTGGGAGAAGTAGAATTTATGTTAGGCAGGGAAGGATTCAATTACAGTGGTAAGACAAAATATAAGCAGTACATTGGTCCAAAGGTGACCACCATCTATTTTTGCAAAGTTTTGTTAGGACACAGCCTGTTCATTATCTCAGGTATTATTTCTAGCTACAGACTTAAGTAGTTATAAAAGTGATTGTAAAGTCTATAACTTTGAAATTTTTTTCAATTTTTCCTTTTACCGGAGAGTTTTTCTGGTTTTCACTGGAGATTGCTGTGCATACAAAGCATGGAAGGAGCTTTGCATGCAGAGACACTGGGGCAAGGTCACTGAAGTAGAAGGAATGCAACAACTGGGCCGTGAGACGGGCTACTTTGTGCTTCTGAGACTAGAGACCAGTGTGGATTCCATGCTCTCACCAGTACAGAAGAGCTGCTAGCAGGCTTTGAGGGAAAAGTGACAGGATTTGATTTATGGTTAGAGATTTTGCAGGTAGCGTCTGTAGTGCACTTTCAATGTATGCAATTTGAAGCCACTTTTAATTATTGATTCATTTAATTCCACCATGCCATAAAGTCACTATCATTATTTTGTATGGCCCACAAAGAACAGCTGGGTAGTTTGCTTGAAATGATGTATGTGCAAATGATAGAGGGGAGATTTGAATCTTAACCATCCTCCTGGTGCAGAGTTTATACCCTCAACCACTGGTGGACATGGTCTTACTTTGCCTGCACTTTCAGGCAAGATAATGCGATATGATATGATGTGATGTGTGATGTGTAATGTGTGATGTATGTTGTGTGTGTGTTTAAAGAAGCAGTATAATGAGTATCTTGGGAGACTGTGAAAAAACTTTACAAACAACTAAAAACAACCCCCCCCAACCCCATTTCAGTGATCTGTTTTGCAGCATCATGACTATAGCTAATAACAATATATTCTATTTTCAAAAAAATTATTTTATTTATTTTAAAGACAAAAGAGAAGGGTGAATATGGGCATGCCAGGGTCTCTAGCCACTGCAAATGAATTCCAGATGCATGTGCCACTTTGCACATTTGGATTTACATGGGTAGTAAGAAATCAAACCCAAGCTGGCTTTACAAGCAAGTGTCTTTATCTATTGAGCCATCTTTCCAGCTCATAACCCGTTTTTTCCTAATAAAAGTTAAATATTTTTATTTATTTGCAAGCAGTGATATAAATTCTAGATTCATGAGTGACTTTGTGCTTCTGGTTTCTTTATGGGTACTGGAAAATCGAACCTAGGCCACCAAGCTTTGCAAACCATCACTTTTAACCACTGACCTATCTCCCAGCCTGCATTAGGCATTCCTGTAAGTGGTCAGGTGTGGTAGCACTTGCCTTTAATCCCAGCACTTGGGAGGCAGAGGTAGGAGGATTGCTTTGAGTCAGAGGCCAGTCAGACTACAGAGTGGATTCTAGCTCAGAACCTACCTTCAAAAACCAAAACAAAAATGAAAATTTCTTTAAGTCCATCTTATTCTTCACATTTTCCCATCTTAAATATACAATATAGTGCTGGCAAGATGGTTCAGTAGTTAAAAATGCTTGCCAGCAAAATCTGACTGCTTGGGATTCAACTCCCCAGTTCCCATACGAAGCCGATGCTCAAAGTGGTGCACTTGGAGCTTGTTTGCAGTGGCAAGGGGCCTTGACATCTTTCCTGTCTCTCATTCTCTCTCTCTCCTTGTAAATAAATAAATAAATAAATAAATAAATAAATAAATATGCGAGATGATTCAGATAGTAGAAATATTTATAAGTGATCACCATGGTCAATTCTGTATGTCTAGATTTTTTTAAAATAGTGCTATACTTTGTAATAAAATGAACAAAGAAATAGGATAATACAAATGTATCTACATATGGATGTTACTTGAAGATCTGTAAACTAGTATACAATACTCAGAAATAAATGATAAGCTATCTGAATTTTCATATAACCATTATATTGCAGTATATGTAACAAAAATTTATATTTTCAATAAGGATAGCATTTTTATGTTTATGTGCAAAAAGCTAAATATACTAAATCTATTTTAAGAGGCAATACCGTACACATTGCATTTAAGCACATATTTTACATTTTATACTTCATGTCTTAATGATACATATGTTCCATATACTACAGAAAGAAGTTTAATATTATTTTAAATATTTTATTTATTTATGAAAGAGAGAGAAGAGGCACATAGAGAGAAAGAAAATGGGCATGCCAGAGCCTCTAGCCACTGCAAATGAACTCCAGATGCAAGTGCCCCCTTGTGCATCTGTCTTATGTGGGTTCTGAGGAATCAACCTGGGGTTTCTAGGCTTCACAGGCCAACGCCTTAACTGCTAAGCCATTTCCCCAGCCCTAAAATATTAGTTTAAGGTCAGCCTCAGGGAAATCATTTAACATTTTATAATTTCAAATGGAATAAAAAATGAAATTAACTTTGCTTTTCAAATAAATGCTACATATTATTGATGACACAATTTGAGCTATAATTTAGATGAGCAATTTTACCTGAAGATTTTGTACATAAACCTAAGTTGAATTGAATTTTACCAACAGAATATAATTATAATGAAATAATGTATCTTGTATGCAAGTGGTGGTGTGGTGTTATGTAGTATATTTAGAAACATTCACACACAGGCAGTTACACACACGTGCATACACAAACACATCTGTACTTTGGCAACTTCAAAAATAATGAGATCATAATAGAATGGAAGATTCTAGATTCTAGCCTGATTTCTTCATATATGTATACCCTGGAAAATCATTTCAAAATCAGTACTGAGTCATCAACCATAATATTACTTTGTACCTTATGAACCTGTATAATTAAAATTGTGGATTTATAAGAGAAATGTGTTGGCACAATATATAAAAAGAATATGGACTTAAAAATATTTTATTGGTAATTTAGATGTCTTTTGTGTCAACTCTAACCTATCTGTGGGTGTTTAATCTACTGCGTTTCAAGGGAAGGGGAGGGGGCATGGGAGAAATATGCTTGAGGTGCAATATATACTTGCATTAAAATGTCTTTCTATAACTCAATACTATGTACAATGAATATACACAATGAAAGTTTAAGAAAATTGCTTCAAGGGAGAAAGATAACACAAATCCTTCGAAATAGTCATAAAGTAATCAACTGAAGGTAAATCATGGACGGAAAAAAAGCATTTTACCTGAACAAACCGTGTTTCCATATGGGTGAAATAAATGGTTTCAGATTTATTCTGCTGCTAAAATGTGATGAATGAACTGTGGTAAGATGGATAGCTTAGTTCCAGGTAAGGTGGTGGATTAGAGGTTGCCGGTGATGGAGCATCGGAATAAGAAAAAGAGAGACTTTATCCCAATGAGGAAAATAGACAAAAAGTCTCAGAAATCCATAAAGATGCACAATGCAGAGAAGCAAGCGGAACACAGCCTCAGTGGTGGTGCCGGTGCCTGGCTGGGGGAGGGGACTCCCCACAAGTGAACTAGATGACTCTTGTGCTGTCCTTCCCTCATCTATAGCCATCGAGGTCCTTAAATTCAATTGTGCCTTCTCCCCTTTTCTTTTCTTTTCTTTTCTTTTCTTTTCTTTTCTTTTCTTTTCTTTTCTTTTCTTTTCTTTTCTTTTCTTTTCTTTTCTTTTCTTTTCTTTTCTTTTCTTTTCTTTTCTTTTCTTTTCTTTTCTTTTTTCTTTTCCTTTTCCTTCCCCTCCCCTCCCCTCCCCTCCCCTCCCCTCCCCTCCCCTCCCCTCCCCTCCCCTCCCCTCCCCTCCCCTCCCCTCCCCTCCCCTCCCCTCCCCTCCCCTCCCCTCCCCTCCCCTCCCCTCCCCTCCCCTCCCCTCCCCTCCCCTCCCCTCCCCTCCCCCTCTTTGTTTCTTTGTTTCTTTCTTTCTCCCTCCCCCTGCCCCTTTCTTCTGCTTCTTCTTTCTTTTTTCCTTTATTTTCAGGTAGGGTTTCACTCTAGCTCAGGCTGACGTGGAATCCACTATGTATGCTTAGGGTGCCCACAAACTCATAGCAATCTAGCGACCAGCCTACCTCTGCCTCTCAAGCGCTGGGTTAAAGGCTTACGCCACAACGCCTGGCATCAGTTGTGGCTTTTGCTGAGGCTGACTCCTACAGTGGCTGAGGAGTGGGGTCACTTTTGGTCATGGTATGGGATTAGGAGAGCAGCCGCCAGGCAACCTTTAGAGTGAAAATGTATTTTCAGAAACCCATCTTCCCTCCGGGCCTGTGGCTCCGGAACATTCACAGGTTGGGGAGCCATTCTTGAATCACTGCAGCTCCTGGGAAAGGGGAAGCCCAGAAAACCAGTGTGGAGAGTGGGAGGATGGGACACGAACAAGGCAAAGGGTGAAGGAGGCAGCAGTGTGACTCAGGCTGACAACTGCCTAGTCCTGATGTCAGTGCTGGGAACATCTCATTAACTGAGAATTACTCTAGAGTTTGATAGTTCTGAGCCTTTGAAACCAGAAGGTGGATCGAATTCTCCAGCCACATGTCAATTGTTTACTGCAGTACAGCCTGAGGGCTCCGAAGTGCCAGAGATTTCATGATACCCGCAGTGGCATCGCACCAGCAGGGTGTTCAATACTGAGGAAGCCTTGTAAACATGAAGGTAAGTCATCTCGTGGACATGTTTCCGCGCTGTGGTTGCTTTCCCCACACTTCCACTATGCCTGGGGGGGATGCCCCTGGCTAAGACAACCACCACAGGAGTGTGACCTGAGCAGTTGTAAGAGGGGGAGAGAATCTGCCCAGACCACAGAATGCTACACAGAAGGAAAATGGCCACTGTGAAGAGTTCTGGTGGATGTCAGTCCACAGTTCTACATATGTACTTTCCTCGCTCCCTACCTTTATCTCTCACAGCATGCACATAGCTATCCCTCTCCATTTTCAAAAAATAAATAAAATTATTTCATTTTATTTATTTATGAGAGAGAGGGGGAGAGAGAATGGGCACATCAGGACCTCTAGCCACTAAAAATGAACTCCAGACACATGCACCACTATGTGCATCTGGTTTACATGGATTCTGGGTAGTCAAACCTGGGTCCTTAGGTTTTGCAGGGAAGCACCTTAACCACTAACTTATCTCTCCAGCTCCCCGTTTGCATTTATTGAAGAATTAGAAAGAAATTGCATAAGTACCTCATCTTTTAACCTTTTTTTTCATGTGATCACTTCCCCTCCTCCCTTTTTAAATATATTTGGAAGGATTTTCACTGCACTTTGATATGTTTGGGAGCTGGCACACTGCTCACTGGGTATGTTTCTCTTGCTTCACAAGTATGAACACCAGAGTTTGACCCTCAGAACCCAGGAAAAATAAAGGAAGCCAAGTACAGGCATATAAGCATGTGACCCCAGTGCTGAGAGGAGCAGAGACATAGGATCATTAGAGCTCAGAGGTCAGCTAGTCTAACAGAAGAATTACAAGATCAAGACTCAGTGAGAAGAACTCTCTCAAGGAATTAGCTGGAAGAGAAATAGAGTAGGACACCAGTATTCTCTGGTCCCTGTGTGTGTGTGCATGAAACATGCACATCTATGCACACATCACACTCCCCATACAATAAAAATTTCTTCTTACATTTATCTAACTTTGCTCATTTTTCCATTGGGGAAATAGTTTTTATTTTCCTTACTTTTACTCCCTGTCAATATTTTGTAGTACCTTGACTTTACCTCATTAGCTTTTAATACTTTCTTTATTTAATTGAAAGAAAGCCTGGGGGGGGGGGAGGCAGAAAGATAGATAATCTTAAGGGTCCTAAACACTCAGCAATCTTCTCAGTCCCCTTATTAGCTTTTGAAAATACTCTTATATTTTTTATTTTTATGCCTCTTATTCATATATCCACAATTGTTTTGAATTTGTCTATTATTACAAAATCTTATTTTGTTTTTCATGTCCCCTCTTTTTAATTTCTTTCTTCTCTATAACATTCTTTCCCATTGTCTTCTTCATGTTTTTATCTATTCAACATTAGTTTTTCATTTTTATCCCCTCTCTTTGTTGTCCTCCATTATCTAATTCATTTAGTATTTTCTTGCTAACTGTAATAATTTTTAACTTCATAGGACATTCTACAGAAGTTTTGCTCCGTTCTTTTCTATGGTTATTGGTGAATGAGCTCTGAATGAGATATCAAGTGTATTTTTCCGTCCTGCATGGTTTAATCTTGTTTCCTCGTGGCTAAGTGGTATTCTAGATTGAGCCTTTGAGAATAACTTACTCAATAAAGGTACGATCTAAAATCCAGAAGTATTCAAATGGATAGATGTACAATCCCAATACAGTATGCAAGAAATGTAAACCAGCAAGTTGACTTATGCAAAAGGGTTATAATTCCTCAAGTACTGAACTCAAAGATGCTGGAATAGGTAAAATTCTAAATGATGGTTTCAAAAGTGTCCTGGTAAAGATTATCAGTGACCTGAAAGATCACATAAATAAGTGGGTAAATTCAATTCAGGCCCAAGAAATGAAAGTTAGAAATACAAGGAAAACGTCAGCAAGATAGATAAGGAAGTTGGCAATATGGATGACAAAAGCAGCAGTATGGAGGAAACATTCCACAAGAAAATTGAGATTCTGAAAAAGAAAACCATATAGAAACTTGGAAACAAAAATCTCAGTGAATCAAATTAAAGATTCAGTGCAGAATTGGGGGTTTGGCTCAGAAGTTAAAGGCTGACCTGGGTTTGATTCTCCAGTATCCATATAAATCCAGATGCAAAATGTAGCACATTCATTTGGGTTTTATTTTGGTGGCAAGAGGTCCTGGACCTCTTCTTTCTTTACCCTCCCCCTTCTCTCTCTCTCTCTCTCTCTTATAAATAAATAAAATAAAAAAAATTCTCAGTGGACAATATTACCAATAGACATGACAAAGCAAAGTAAAACATTTTAGGATGGAGAATCGGGTTGAGAAAATACTTCATGCAAATATTAACAAGAAAAACTATAAACAAGCATGATCACAGTATCCAAAACCTCTAGGATATCATCAAGAAACCAAACGAAAGAACATTAAAGAATAACATTAGAATAACATTAGAGGCATAAAGAATATATTCAATAAAATTGTTCCAGTGAATGCCCCAATTTTAGAGAAATAGACATTTAAACATAAGAGGCATTTAGAATTCTAAATAGATTTGAGTTGACAAGAACTTCCTCATGATATATTATACTCCTGATGTCAAAAACATAAAGCAAAGAAACACCACCAAAAGCAGCAAGGGAAAAACACCAACTTATCTCCAAAGGCAGAAACAACAATTGCTCTAAGCCACAAAAATATAGAAAGATGTATTTCAAGGTCTGAAATTAATTAATTGCCAACTAAAAGTTCTATTTACATCACAGCTGTCTATAAAAATGGGTGGAGGAATAAAGACAGTTCAAAAATTGAAAACTATGGCAGTTCCTGACCACCAGACCAGCACAGCCAATGATTAGTAAAGAAATACTATACACAAAAGGAGAAGAAAGACAGTCTCAACCACAACATCATAGGAATGAAAAATTTTATAAGAGGAATGGCTTAACAAAGGACAGCTAGGAAGTAATATATCATGTCCAACCTAGTAAACCAGCCAACTATAATCCTTTCCCAGGAGGTAAAAAAGCACAAACAATAGTCCAACCAACCTGAAAATTACCAAATGAAATTACAGGAATTAGAAAAGATTTCTTAATAAAAACTTTAAGGAGGGCCAGAGGAATGGCTTAGAGGTTGAGGTGTTTGCCTGCAAAGCTAAAGGATCCAGGTTTGATTCTGCAGAACACACATTAGTGAGATGAACAAGAGGGCACACGTGTCTGGATTTTGTTTGCAGTGGCTGGAGGCCCTGGCATGCCAATTATTTATCTCTCTCTCTGCTTTCTCTGTCAAATAAATAAATAAATAAATAAATAAATAAATAAATAAATAATAAAAAATTAAAGCTTTAAATAGAAATAGCCTCAATCTACTAGTAAAGAGAACATAGCCTGACTCACTGGATTTAAAACTAAATCCAGAGACTTCCAGTCAAGATGGCTGACTCATAACCAAGCTAGAGCTCCTGGGCTGGTATTAGAAGGCAGCAGGAACCAAGTACAACCAAAATCCATCAACTAGACAAAAAAAGGTAGCTGACTCCCTGGCAGGAGATGAACCACCTCTCCTATATCAGCGAGGGCCCAGGCAAAGCTACAGAGGATTTAGAGAGATGAACAAGAGTGTTGCTTCTACAGTGAGCCTGACAAACTGCAGCAGGGTGATGGAGATGGAACCTGATGTTACTCAACATATACCAAAACAGAAATCCAGACGCTGCTGAGAGCTCAGCACTAAGGTAGACTTAAAGCACACCCACCAACTTTTAGGGAATTTTTTGGAAGAGAGCCACAGGTTGGGAAGGAATATTGAGAGGCATTACCCACCTCCCCTACAATGACAAATTGCTGCTCTCACAACTTGAAAACCACAACAGCATGGTGAATACCAGAAATCCTACGGAGGAGGAGGGCTCTCAGTGGAATGGGGGCAGGGAGGAGAGAAAGGACGGTACCAACATGTGATATGTCCATACAAAGTATGTACTTAATAAAAAATATTATTTATTTGAAATAAAATAAAAACTAAATACAGCTTTCTGATGTCACCAAGAAACACACCTCAGAGTTAAAGATACTCACAGTCTGAGATGAAGGATGGAAAATAAATAATCATTTATCAAGGAAATAGAAACGCAAAACAAGCTGGCATAGCTATTCTGACATCTTATAATTTAGACTTGAAACCAAAATCAACCAAGAGAGAGAAGACAACTACATATTAATAAAGAGACTAATTCATCAAGAATATATAGCTATTATAAATACATATGTACCAAATCTTGAGGTTCTTTATTTTTTTTATTTTATTTTTCTTCTTTTTTTTTTTTCTTTTCAAGGTAGGGTCTCACTCTGGTCCAGGCTGGCCTGGAATTAACTATGTAGTCTCAGGGTGGCCTCGAACTCAAGGCGATCCTCCTACCTCTGCCCCCCCGAGTGTTGGGATTAAAGGCGTGTGCATCACTGAATTAATATTGTGATAATGACAATCTTCCCACCATCCAGACATATTGGTTATATATTGTTGGTGAGATAATACTCACTTTCATTTTAGAGAATAGGAGATTTTTATTTCACACTAAGTATATTTTTGAATTAACAAACTTAATATTTCTTTTTCTTTCTCTTTCTCCTTCATTAATTTGTTCCTTCCTTCTTTCCTTCCCATTCATAACTTTTCCTCTTCCTTGTTCCCTTTCTCCTTCCCTCCTACCCTACCTTCCTCGTTTCCCGTTTTTCTTTTCTTTCTTTCTTTTTCCTTTCTTTCCTTCCTTCCCGCCCCTTCTTTCCTGTCTATTTCTTTCTTTATTTCTTTTTTTCCTTCTATTATCTGTACATATGTCTGTGTTTGAAGGTCATGAAACTAGAAGGTGGATTATGAGAGGGGAAGTATAGATCTTGGGTAGGGTAGGAAATGGGATAAGGAATGGATGTGAAAGGAAGGTTGGAGGGGGGGACTGGAGGAACAACAGGTGTCAGCTAGAAGAGGGAATAAAGAAAAAACTGCATGAACTAGATAGAAAAATTACATATATTTCAATGTGTTGTACTAGGAAAATATATTTTTGATTAAAGTATTATTTATTTTAAAAATATTTTACTTATTTGTAAGGAGAGGGAAAGAGAGAGAGAGAGAGAGAGGAAGAGAAAGAGAAAGAGAAAGAAAGAAAAAGTAACCTGGGGATGACAGACTTTGATAGCAACAACTTTAACTTCAGAGCTATCTCTCCAGCCACCCCCCCCCAAATATTTATTTATGCAGCATGAGGACTCTAATAATATGTGTTGTATAAATCTAGATAGACCCAGACTAAGGGAGAAGCCAAAGATACATAGATGAATGCAAGTCAATAAAAAGACATCAAAAGCTTTGACAATTGAATTAGAAGGAAAAAAAAATTCCTACTTGATCAGGAAAGGTAGTTAAGGAGCAGTGTGGGAATATGCATGTCAAATGTGCAGGGGAAGTAAGCACAGAAGGCTAGAGATAAGAGTAAGGAACTTGGGACTCTGGGAGTCCAGATAATGTCTACAGGAGAGTGAACCTTTTGTTAACTGGGGATCATAAGCTTTGCCTGTTAGATAGGGAGATTTTGAGAAAGAACAGAGGAAGCCAAACTCAATTAGTTAAAGTTTGGCTAGGATCTTCTTTACTTAACAAAGTAATTTGGGCTGTCAATTTTCTAGGCGCTTTATAATCTCAAATCTTTTCAATTAGTAAAAAGCCCTAAAACTAAATATATATATATATTTTTTATTACAGTGGCATGATACTCAAGATAATATGGTGTTGTAGTCAGCTTCAGTTGCTGGGAAGAACTTCCCAACAGGTACAATTTATAGGAGGAATGGAAGTTATCTGAAGCTTACAGATGCAGGTGAAGTTCCATAATGCAGAAGAAGTTCTTCCCCTTTCACAGATCCACACAGAGAGAAAAGCCACCACCAGCACCATAAGCTAGCACACTCTGGGATTCCTGACAGAGCTTGAGCACTCTGCCCATCTGGGGCTGGTCCACAGGTTCTGCCCACCAGGAGGCTGGAGATCCAAGACTGTATATCTATTGGGGGACATCCATTCAAATTACCACATATGGGTAGCTAGCAGTGAAGTAACTACTATAGTAGGAAGAAAACCAGGATTTCACAAAATAGGTTGTGACTTGCTGATTACCAGAAGAAATAAATATGTTCATAAGAGAAGCTACAGAGAGTGGCAGGGAAAAGAATTCCTACCAGAGGAGTGCATCTAGAGAGAAAGCAAAAAAGTGAGGCAGTGGTCTTCCAATTCAGAAGCTGGGGATGTAAAGCAGGGCCTCCCTTGACAACAATCACAGTCGTGTCACAGCGTTTGGCAACTGTCGTAGGTAATCTTAAAAACATCAAAATATTTTTGAACTACAAATATTCCTGTGAAGACTTTATTTTAGGGGTGAGTGGGAAGCATTTGAAATAGATACTCTACAAGTAAGGGGACTTAAAAAAGAATAAAAACAAGACTAGTGATAAGGGAGACAAAAATGAATAGTATTTGGGCGAAATTATATAGGATTTGAGATTGAATGTGGTAGCAGCTAAAACCTCCAGATTTATTTTTTTTAAATGCTCTTATTTATTTATTAGAGAAAGGAGATACAGAAAGAGAGAGAGAGAAAGAAGGAGGAGGAAGAAGAGAAGGAGAAGGAAGAGAATGGATGTACCAGGAAGATGAACTCCAGATTCATGGGCCACATTGTACATCTGGCTTACACGAGTTCTGGGGAATTGAACCTGGGTCTTTGGACTTTGCAGGCAAGCACCTTAACCACTAAGCAATCTCTACAGCCCTTAAAACTGCCAGATTTCTCATATACACAACTGGGGGAATAATAACTCTATTAAGCAAGACTGAGTATCTAAGACAAAAGTGGTTCCAAGAAATGATGGAACTATTGTTCAGAAAAGATATTTGGGGGCTGGAGAAATGGCTTAGTGTTTAAGGTACTTTCCAGTGAAACTTAAGAACCCTGATTTGATTTCCCAGAACTCATGTAAGCCAGATGCATAAGGTGGTACATGTATCTGGAGCTGGAGTGCCCATTCTCTCTCCCTTTCTTTGTGCTCCTTTTCTCTTTCTGTCTAAAATAAATAAGTAAATAAATAAATAAATAAGTAAATAAATAAATAAATAAATACATGTAAAAAAGAAAGAAAAGATATTTGGGTGAAGGAAATGGGCCCAACAGAGAGAAGAAAGAAGATGGGATAGCCTCTCATTTGCTTACTACTCTGGAAATTTGTTAATACTTTTAGACATCCTTGTTCACCAGAGGTGACCCATTTAGCAGGTATTACCATCTATCCTTTCCCTTGAGTGTTTGAAGATTCACAGCTCTTGCCCACTGCCATGCCACTACTAAGCCAGAAAGTTAGTATTCAGTTGCATGCCTGTATCCAATTTTAATGTTTGAAAAGTTTTGAGAATGTGGGTGGCATAGATACGATTTGTCATCATGGGCCTGAGTGAGGTCATATGAAGGTCAAATAGCCTTCAGAATGAAGAAGCAAAAAAGATATAGGAATACCTGCATGAAAGAGTGTGTGGACATGACTGTTAAATTAGCTGGAGGGTGAAAATGAAAAAGAAGTGTTTTTTTTTTTTTTTTTTTTTTTTTTTTTTTTAGGAAGGATCGGGTTTAATTTTGGCTTACAGTTTCAAAGGAGAGTTTCTTTGAATGTGGCAAGGAAACATGTCAGGCCTGCTGGACACCTGCATCTCATCTTCACATTAGCAGAGAAGTGGAGGAAGCAAGTGTGACTGGAATGTAACAGCACAAGACCAAACACAGAGAGGCGCAAACACTTCCTCCAGCAAGTTTTCACCTTCTAAATTGAAAAAGAATTTTTAAGAATACGAAGAGACTTTTTGTAGGGTCAGGTGCATAAAGACAGGTGAGCATTTAAATGAAGCATAACAACAACAACAACAAAAAATGAAGAAATAAACATAAAAATGAAATAAAACAGGAATAATAACTGGTGCAGAGAGCCACAAAGTGGTGATGTGAGAGGAGGACCAGGCTTCTGACGTGTCTATAGCAGGTGGCAGTTCTGAAATTCAGCACAGTGTCTGTGTCCCTTAGGAAGGTTGCAATTGTAAGTAATAGGTATAAGTAGTGGATGGGCTTAAAAGTAGATGAGACAAAGGAGACATTTAGTTCTGACAAATATGTATAGAAAGTCGGCTAGAAAGAATGAAATATCTAGAAGCAGCCGCATAACCCTAGTCCTAACCCTATCCATGCTGGATGAGTGGTTGGCCCAGGGAGGATAGCTCCAGGAGGCAGAGGAGGAACAGCACATGCAAGTTGCTAACTGCAATCCTGAGTGAGAACAAAACTGTAGGCATATATTAGATGTTTAAAAACAGTGATAGATTTTTACCAAAATCCATGAGGAGGTATGTGAAAAAAATTTTTTAAAAAGATGAAATAAAAAGATAGCAAATTGCAACTCTGTACACTCAGGACGTGTATTTTCCTGACTTTCCCTAGGACAATTTGGCAAATGCCAGGTAGTTATAGGGAGTTGTTGCAGTTCCCTTCTCACCACTGGGACAAAACACCCAGAAGCCGCTTATGAGAGGTTTACGTCAGGCTTACAGTTCTGAGGGCAGGCTTCACTGTAGCACAGGAAATTGGCTCATTCCATCTTACATCCCACGACACAGAGAACAGCAAGCAGGTGCTGGCTCTGAACACACAGTAGGACTGAATGCCTCATCCCAAGATCTGCCCCTATAGACACACCTCCTCTGTCAAGGCTCCGCCTCTCAAAGTATCTTCCAACTGAGGTCTAAATAGGAAGTTTAATCCAAATACCTGAGGGGCTATGGGGCAAATTTACATTCAAACCACCACAGGAGTGTCCCATGATTTTGGGAATTTGAGGAAAATGTGTATTTTAGTGGCCACATGGGCTCTCTTGAGATGTCCAGCAAATGGAAATAGGTGGCTAGGCCATCACAACGAAGATGTTAGGTAAGTATTTTTAAAGAGAATATGAACTAAGCTGAAAGAATAATAAGTTATTATGATCAAAAAGAATAATTTAAGATATTTAGTTTTCATAATTTTAAAATGTTTATTTTCTTTCAGAGAATAAAGATATGGCTGTTAAATTTCAGCATATTACTGGGGCTACTGATGAAGGAACTGAAAAGTCCAAGCAGAGATTACCAAATTAGTCCCTTTAAATAGTTCACAAATGAGTAGAAAATAATGGACTAATGGCTAAACTAGCATAAGTGGAAGACTAGATACATAAAAGAGATACAAAAGTACTGAATGTACACAATAGAATATCTTAGACACTGGATAATAACAATGGAGAGGCAATTGGGATGATAATAGACTATTGAGGTCAAATCTACCTATTCTTATGAGGACTTCTGTCTGGATGTTTGTCTTGGCTAACCAGTACAAATCTTGAAGTTACATCTGCCCCAAATTTGCAAGTGTCTAACAAGAAGTAATTCTAAATTATGATTTCTTCATTTTGAGGCTCTATATATTATTTTAGTTTCTTGCTTCATAGATTTAGAAATCTCTTTGTGTTCCATTCCCAGGGGATATGTTATTTACTGTTAGAGGCTCTGTTGGATATTCTTTTTTCATGCAGATTTATTTTTCCATGCAGATATGTTATTTACCTACATCAATCTAGTTCTCAGTCCAGGGAGCTACCCATGTGGGCTTCAGTTTTGCTTTCCTGTGGACCAATTGTTTCAGCTGGTGGGCATTGCTAGCAAAAGGCCAGTGAGCAGAGTGAATGAGTCTGTATGCTCCTTTAGCTTCCTTTCTGCCACCCCCCCAACCATCTTATCAGGCTGGGTTCCTCTACTGAGGGTAGTAGGGCTTAGGAAACCCTCTTCTACAGCTCACTCTCTTATTCCAAAACTTAGAGCATAACAGAGGCACAAGATGGCATATGCATCTGGAGTTTGTTTGCAAGGCTAGAGGACTTGGCACACTCATTCTCAATCTCTCTGAAATAAACAAATAAATAATAATAAGCATTTTAAAAATCCTTTAAAATCTTAGGATATAAGAGTGATAAACCTCTGTTTCCAGGTCCAGAGTTCCCATTTCTCTTACTGTTTCTCTTTGCCTGTTCATACAGGCCTATGTGTTCTTCTGTGAAACCATCTTTGTGTTGCTTTAATTTTAGTGTGGCATCTGTTTTCTACTGGAATTTGATGATGACAGAAACAAAAACATTATTTTGTTAAACAATTTGGTTACATACCCATTAGGATATTTTTTCATATCCTAATACCATGTGTTGTTATATTTTTAAAGATATTCATTATCAAATCTTTAATTTATAATTTATGTTCTTAGTTAAACTTAGAAGAATGCAAAAACTCAAATATAAATTTATCTATATCTTATAATTACTTCTGAATATTCTTGACAGTGCAACATTATTTTCTTTCTTGGCTTATGACATATCTAGCTATTTCTACAGAAGTTCAGGAAGTCAACACACACACACACACACACACACACACACACACACACACACACACGTCTTTTTCTTCTTGTGGCATTTTACCTGGGCAGTGCTGAAATTCTGAGCTATGCCCTTATCCCCTATCTGCCTATCTTTGAAAAATATTTTAGACAATAATTTTGGTTGGCATAGTTATGTTGGTAATGAGCCAGAGGCTATTGTCCTGGCAAGAATAGAGAGGTCATTGAATATAGGATACAACTGTTACAACAAAAAGAGAGAAATTGCTTCTCAGAAACTCACTCAAATTGGAAAGCAGGTTGATCATCTTTAATGCTGTCTATGATTGACTGGGAACAAAGAACAAACATGTTTCAGGACAAAAGTATTCATGCCAGAAGCAGGATCCTTTTTCTAGTTTTTGGCAACCAATTAAGTGACTACTTGGAAGATCATAAAAAGCAGTGAAAACAGCCCTTTTAACTGATTCAAGATGAAACCTATCACTTTGAAAAACATGTATTTAAAAACAAGCTATAATCATATAAGAATTGTCTCTATAGCCTATTTCTAACTTATTTTAATCACTTAGAATTAGTTCTAACCTATGCTAATTTATTAGTTTACATATGGACAGTTTTTTTTTTCAACTGGAGAAACCAAGTGCAACATGGGCATGTCTAGATAATATTCAATGTGTGACAATGTATATGGACCTGTAGCTACTTCACATTTTTGTTTTGTGTGTATTATATGCTTTCTTATACTGTGCCGCACCAAATACATACTGGAATCCTAATGCAAATGTTTCCTTCTGTTTTGAAAACATTTTTACTTATTTGCAGGGGGAGAATGAGTATGAGAGAAAGGAAGTGGATGAGAGAGATTAAATGCATGTGCCAGGGCCTGTTGCCACTGCAAACAAACTCTATATGTGCACCACTTGGTGCATTTGGCTTTCCATTGGTATTGGCGAATTGGATCTGGACTATCAGACTTTGCAAGCAAGTGTTTTTAATCACTGAGCTATCTCTCCAGCCCAAATTTTCCCTTTTTAGGGAAAATTTGTCATTGGCTGGAGAGCTGGCTTAATGGTTAAGGCACTTGCCTGCAAAGCCAAAGGTCTTTGGTTCAATTCCCCAGAACCCACATAAGCCAGATGCACAAGGTGGCGCATGCATCTGGAGTTTGTTTGCAGTGGCCAGAAGCCCTGGCATGCCCATTCTCTCTCTGTCTATTTGTCTCTTTAAAAAATATCTCATGTCAAAATCAGATATACAACGCAAGTGAAGCTACCAAACTTGACTTGAATCTGACCCACTGAGATCTGAGCTTGAAGTACAATGTTTTCTACTAGATAACACAGGTATTAGAAGAAAATGAAGCACAATGCACTGTAGATTGAGTGACAGATCAGAGAATGAAGAGAAGAGGAAAGTCTTTCCATGAAGAAACTTACTGAATAGTGTGGAAGAATCCTGCACTGGCTGTCACTAGGGACAGTCTGCTAGTAAGGTCTTGAATACTGTAAAACCTAATACACAAATAGAAATTGCTCATATGCAGAGAGATCAATAGTCTGGGGTTCTACAGAAACACATAGTATGGGTCCTTAATGCAGACAGGATAGGGCAGAGCTGCCTTCCGAGCAGAAAGAAGGGCACAATTTAGCCAGTAATGTCATAGGAAACCTCACGTTCAGCTAATCGAGTGCTGGGAAAACTCAACCACTTCCGTGAGTGAGCGCCAAGAGTTGCCCTGATGCATAAGGAAAACTAGGACAATGCAGTTGGGGGAAAGCAGGAAGGCAAGGGTAAAACTGGCCAGGGAATAGGAACCAGGGTCCAGGGACCAGGGACCAGGTAAACATCTAGACGTTTGCCCACTTTATGGTTGCCAAGGAAATGAGTTATAATTAATCTTTTAATTTAGAATAATTCCAGAAATAGTGCATGACACACATTGGTTGCTTAAAGAAACAGTATATGATAGCAAATGAACAGAACTGGTATGTTGTCTTCCTTTAAGTAGGGCAGTAAGAGTGGATGTGAAAGATTCATACAATTGTCACACTTAATGTGCATGGAGAACTGAAGGAAGAAATCTAGACCAACCACTTTGTTTCTTAGGTAGATTGAATTGGTTTAGTAGGTAGACAGATAGACTGGCACATTCAGACAGTGACATATTGTTCATTGCTAAGAAGTGATGAGCTACTAAACATGGAAAAAATGTCCTATAGTGCTACATGAAAGAAAGAGATGTGAGGATGCCACATATATAGGATTCCAGCTTTATGATAGTCTGGAAAAGGCCAGGTGATAGAGACTATAAAGAGCAGCAGTTATCAATTGACAGGAGGAATGCAGGACAGATAGGAAGAAAGCATGTTTGTAGAGCAAGAAACTGTTCTCTGTATTATTATTATTATTTATTTATTTTTGGTTTTTAGAGGTAGGGTCTCACTCTGGTCCAGGCTGACCTGGAATTAACTGTCATCTCACGGTGGCCTTGAACTCATGGCAATCCTCCTACCTCTGCTCCTGAGTGCTGGGATTAAAGGTGTGTGCCACCATGCCTGGCTTATTCTCTGTGTTATTATAATGGTATATACATGTTTTATACTTGTCAAAATCTACAGAATATATACCACCAAGAGTGGACTAAGAGATGGGCTATGCACTTTGAACGTGTCAAAGTGAACTTACCAATTGGGAGTAAAAACATCTTTGTAGTGTGGTGTACTATTAATGGAGAAAGGTCATTAGGGGATGTGGGACTCTGTACTTCCCACTTAGGTTTTCTATACACATGAAACTGCTGTCAAAATACAATCCCTCCAAAGTCATAGCTTCTCATAATGATATGAAGTCAAAATTTGAATTGTATTTGATATACTGAGGAGGGGAGTTCCACTGAATAGTGGAATTACATTACAGGAAAGAAAGCCAATTTTACCTCTCCCCAAACACTGCTTTCCTGTGATTCATGTTTCTCACTCTCACCCATGTATGTTTGGTATTCTTTCAACTGGGGAGGTATAAATGCAAGTCACAGGCCACAATTGTTGCATGTTACAAGTGGGCTTTGACCTCAGCCCATAATCAGGCAAGATGATGGCATTCTGGTGTATGTATAGCCAATTATTATTAATTATTGTTATTCCATGGGGTACATGGAGATTCAAATGGGTATGTATTTCAATTTCATCTGTTTTTTGTTTTCATTTGTTTTTTGTTTAGTACATTTGACTCAGTAAGAATTTTAGTTTAGATAATAAGAAATGTCCAGGCGTGTGACAACTCATTGATCCACACAAGTCACTGACACTGGGGTTTGCTGTGGGCTAGTGCCACCTTGCCTCTATCAGCCTGGGAGGACATTTCATTTCATAGGAAAGTATCACATGACCAGAATTATTCCACAGTAAAATCAAAAATTGTTGTGATGAGACAAACTGCTTTACTTAAGTTTAAAAATCCTTTGTTCATGCTTTATACTACCACAGGGCACCACTCTGTCAGATAAATAACCAGTTAAGTACCATGTGTGACAAGTAGATACATTATTTCTATTTATTCTATTATATCCAGAGAAAGGAAGAGAAAGTTTTCTGAAAGGAAAATAACTTGAATATTCTTTTTTGATATCATGGATTCTGCTTTACATATGGATTTACATATTTCTATGAAGCAAATGAGGCAAATGAGGTGTGTATCTGGGGGGTGGTGTGTTCAGAAGCCGCCATTAACCACCACCCAGGGCTCAGGGACCTTGGGTTGTAATTCCTTGAGCAACTGTGCCTTTTCCCAGGTTCTTCTAAGCCATAGGATGCTCTGTGACCTCGAATTTCCCATTCCTACTCTAGTTATCCTCATGTGTTCTCTTTCTCATCATCTCTCCCTAGTTACCAACTTCTGCCTTCTCAACACCTTGGGTACTTGTCTGATCTAGGGGTGGTGGTGGAAATGATTTCAAATTACCTTATAATGTAAGTTTTGAGACATGAAATACTAATGGCACTAATGATCCTTAGGAAGAAAGTAAGGCATGCTAAGAACAAGAGACACCAGCCACTGCTGGGAATGGGTGGAAATCCAGTCTTTGTTTCAAGTGCTCTACAATTTTGAGAACAGAACACCAGTCATTTCCATAGAACATTCTCCTGTGCATATGTTTTTTTTTGTGTGCATATGATTTTATCTGTAGTAAACTAGCTACATTTCTGTAAGAATTTTTTTTTCTGTTTGTTCTAGTAGCTAGATAATTTGTGGACTTATAAATAGAATATTATCTTACTAGTGGTAGCACTTATATTATTCTGTAACCACAAAAGGAGAATAACCTTGAGGAATGAAAACTTGATAACTTCTACTGAATAAATGTGATACAGTTTGGATATAAACAGTCCTTCTGAAAGCCCAAGTTCTGAAGACTTAGTTCCCAGTATAGCAGTCTTCAGGGGGAAATGATTGGATCATGAGATTTCATATCTCATCCATGGATTGATTAATAGGAGATTCATTCTAGAATAAACTTCTTGGAATGGTAGAAATTTTAGGAGGTAGGATCCAATTGGAGGAATAAATAACCACAAAGGTGCCCTTTCCTTTCTCTCCCTTTCTTCCCACACGCCATGATAAGAGCGGCAGTGCTCCTTCACTGCAGCAGCCCATAGCAACGGGGTGACACGGCCATCGCTGACGCCTGCAACACCATGCGTTCAAGTGAAGCTGCCCCTTTTACATCAACTTACTCAGATGTGTTCTCATAGGGACACAAAGATGACTAGCACACAAAGCCTGGCCATAGGAGGCATAATGGTCTTTACCATGTCTAGACAAGAAGAATTTCTTTCCATTTTTGCAGTGTCTTCCTATGTTTTTATTTGAAGGTAATACACGAGCAGCTATATTATCAGTATTAACTATGTTCACTCTAACAGGGTGACAGTCACTTGGTAAACATCCTTTATTAGAGAAAAGATTAGTCTTAAGTGCACACATTGAATACATCAACAGAAATAACAGTATTTCTTTGAGTGCAAGCAGTACTGTTGAGAGGTCATCAGTAACATTCAGCACTGAATGATATATTTGTCATGGCGCCTAGTAATAATCCAATTAGTGCTCTAATCATATGTAAAATCTTTAAAAAGATTTTGTCATTTCAAGTTATTTTACTACTCCCTTGAAGTACTTAATCTCACAACTGTAATGGAACAATCACAAGGGCCAAATGAATCCTCTTGTTACATTTCTAATTCATTCTACAGCATTAAGTACATGCTTAACGTTTCAAACCTATTGTTTTTCTTTTCTCTAGGAAAAAAGTTTTCATGCATTTTTTTTTTTTTTTCAAGAAAGAGTGTCATTTTATCCCAGGCAAACCTGGAATTATCTATGTGGTCTCAGAATGGCTTCTTTAGTAGATTTTAAATATACAGGTTAGTAGAAAGGTTCTCAGGAAGAAAGTAGGACACACCTCAGAGCGAGGTTGTGGGCTAATGGAAGAGAAAGTCATACCTCACTGTCATCCTATAAGTCATATTTAGGATTCTGGTGATTTTTGAAGTTATTGTTTGAAGTTATTGTTATTGGGTTGATAAGGAGCCTACATGAATGAATGAGCTCACTGGGTGATTCCTGAGGTCACCTGACAGGATTACAATTGATAAGGTTAGACTAGGTCATAGAAATGCAGGAAGTTAGGGTATGGCTGCTGTAACCAAAGCTGTTATTAGTCTTGTTTGTGAGATTCCTGGAAAATAGTTAGAGAGACATGGAGGTCCTTCTAAATGTCATTGCTATATGCCCCATGTCTTAATCCTAGTTTGTTGATATTTTAACATACTTGTCTGGAAATACTTCTGTGTAAAATACATATTGCTTCTGTGTTGGCCTTCTGTCACAGCAATTGTCCATTGTGCTGGAATCCTGGCTTTCCAGCAGCAAAATGCTGTGACTAGACTCAAGGAGCAGGGAGCTCTTTTTCCTTCCCATGTCTCCATAATTTTCCCTGTCATTATATTCAGCCTCAATTTTCTTTCATATAACTCAAAGACGGGAGAGTAAAAACACTGCAAAACAGGTGACCTGCGGCAGAGTTTATGCCTTTGGCTTCAGCGTAGGTAAAGAGGCATGACAATGAGTGTTGTTAATTCTTCATGCTGGGGACCATTAGTAGTGGCTGTATCTGTACTAAAGATGCTGTTACCCTATATAAATATGAGGGAGTCCATTACACAGTGGTGCTCATGAAGCTCACAGCCATGATAGAAAAATATTAAGGATTAACAAAACGTTATCTGTCTTTCCCATGCTTCTAGACCTGGAAGAACTTCACTCATTATGCATCTGATGCTGGCTGTAAACTGTGACCATAAATGAGCACCCCTTCTGGATGGAGCACTGATCCTTTCTTCTTAACTGTCCATCCTCTTTGTCCAGACCATGCAGAAGTGGAAGTGTAGGTTTATGTAAGGAAACATAGCAGTTACTTTCTTGATGCTGGGATAAAACACCTGAGTGCAAACAGCTTCTAGAAGGAAAGGATTTATTTACGGCTTACACTTTTTAAAATTTTTTGTTTATTTCCATTTATTTATTTGAGAGCAACAGACAGAGAAAGAGGGAGGGAGAGAGAGAGAGCAAGTGAGTAAGCACCAGGGCCTCCAATCACTGCAAACGAATTCCAGATGCATGTGCCACCTTGTGCATTTGGTTTACATGGGTCCTGGGGAATTGAGCCTCAAACTGGGGTCCTTAGGCTTCACAGACAAGTGCTTAACTGCTAAGCCATCTCTCCAGCCCAATGACTTATACTTTTGAGGGAAGCTTCATCATGACAGGGCAGGCATGACAGCAGTGGACATCTGGGTGTCACATTTCCACAGCAGCACGGAGGAAGGGGGTAGTGTGAGCTTGCTGAGTGTGACTATAGCACTCCAAGGCCTGCCCCCAGCAGTGTTATGCCTCCTAAAGGCTCCATCAGCTGGGAATTCGCTGTGAGGTTTAATCATAAATGCATGGAGCTATGGGGGCCATTAAACGGAGCAAATTAGTATACAATGGTGAATCATGAGATGGAGGCATGACATTCCGAGAGGCACAATGGACTTTGCATGCATGAGCAATAAATTTTTGTTCAATCAAGCTGATGGAACCTTTAAGGGTGCTATGGCATATCATGCACTATATTAAACATTTGAGCAGCAGGACAAAATCTGAATGTAGGATGAGGAAAAACAGAAAGACAGTGCAAATTACAGAGACATGAGAAAGAAGGAGTCCCCTGCCCAGGAGTCTGAAGCCTTTCCAGCAGACAAGCCAGAACTCCAGCAAAATTAACTGTCAGCGACATTTCTTTCCTTCCAGTTGAAACCTGCAGTTTTCTAGGACTCTCACCAGAAACCCCATTTACAGGGCAAGATCTCCCTGTGCAGCCCTGGTGGCTCCTGATTTTACTCATCCAAGGCATTCCCAGAGACATCTTGTAGTCTTACTTAACAAACCGAGAGAAAAATACAAAATAATTCGATTTTAGCACTCAAAGGACCTTTTTGGTTGATGTTAAGACAGTTGATTGTGATTCTTCTTTGAGGGGCCTGTGCTCATGCTTGGGCATCCTACTTCCTGTTTCTCTCCTCTGGGACAATGAACCCGCACTTAGATGTGTCCTTCTTTCTGAGCAACTTGTTTTTCCTAACCTTCATTCTTCAACATATATTAAAACATAATTTATAAAATTTCCAATTTCACTTCACACTGACTAGTCCTGAAATTCCTTTTGGCATATGAATCCAAACTTTAGCCTGAATCAAGGTCCCTAAAAGTCTAGGGGACTTCTTTCATGCTGCTGAGAGTGAGTGTGGAACTGTGTCTCCATCTCCTTTCCACTGACAGGACCACAAAAGTTAATCTGCTCTCTTAAGAAGAAAAGTTTGTCTCCTTAGAAGTTACTTTTTCTTTCTTTCTCTTTCTCTTTCTCTTTCTCTTTCTCTTTCTCTTTCTCTTTCTCTTTCTCTTTCTCTTTCTCTTTCTCTTTCTCTTTCTCTTTCTCTTTCTCTTTCTCTTTCTCTTTCCCTCTCTCTCTCTCTCTCTCTCTCTCTCTCTCTCTCTCTCTCTCTTTCTTTCTTTCTTTCTTTCATTCTCTCTCTCTCTCTCTTTCTTTCTTTCTTTTTTCCAAGGTAGGGTTTCATTCTAGCTAAGGCTGATCTGGAATTCACTATGTAGTCTCAGAGTGGCCTCAAACTCATGGTGATTCTCCTACCTCTGCCTCCTGAGAGTTGGGATTAAAGTTGTGTGACACCATGCCTGGCAGAAGTTACTTTTTCTTTTTCTTTTTTTTTAAATTATTTATTCATTTGACAGAGAAAGAGAGGGAGAGAGAGGAGGGAAGAGAGAGAGAATGGGCATGTTAAGGTCTCCAGCCACTGCAAACAAACTCCAGATGCGTGTGCCCCCTTGTGCATCTGGCTAATGTGGGTCCTGGGGAATCAAACCTGGGTCCTTTGGCTCTGGCAGGCAAACACCTTAACTGCTAAGCCATCCCTCCAGCCCCTACTTTTTCTTTTATTAAGTAGAATCTTTGTAAGGAATCCACCTTTCTCTGTCTCCCCAAAGCTGGCATTTCAAACATGTTGTCATAATGCCCAACATTTTCATGTGGGTTCTCAGTACTCCGAACGCAGGGCCTCATGCTTGTATCTCAAATAGTTGACTGACAGCTATTTGCTTTGCTCCCTGAAATAGATTTCTGTGTCCTACTTCTTGCAATAAGTATGAATACTAAATTTATTCAATGTTGCTAGACATTTTTGGTACTTTTTACAGCAATTTGGTTGCTGGAAATGAGTAAATCCTTCTTTGCTTTTGTTTTCCCTGGTAACTACGATTTCCTTGTTATCTATTGCTTATCACAGAAAATGAATAAGCATTTTATTTACTTCATGGTACATGGGCTCATCCCCATATGAGGACAAATACTTCCTAATTTCCATTTCACTAACCAATAACTCAATTGGGTATAATGAGTTAATCAGATATTCAAGCAACACAACCACCAAGTGTCTGAACTGACCATTTTTCTTCTCGCTGACAGCCCTGTGAGGTCTTAATCATGCATTTGTTACTCTGAGGGTTACCTTACTATGTTGTCCTGTACTCTATTTTATAATGTTACAATGATCGGGTTAGATGAGAAATGGTTAGAATTCATGATATCAAACCACTATACTGAGAACTATTATAGAAAAGAAGTTAGGATAAATTTTAAACTTTATGTAGTAAAATGAATGCTTTCTTTTTTTTTTTTTTTTGCTTTTAGTAAAGAAACAACCAACAACCCAGGAGAAATAAAGGTTATCATTTAACACATTTTAAAGATTGTCACAGGGTGGTGGTGGTGCATGCGTTTAATCCCAGCATGTGGGAGGCAGAGGTAGGGGGACTCACCGAGAGTTCAAAGCCACCCTGAGAATATGTAGTGAATTCCAGATCAGCCTTGGCTAGAGTAAGACCTTACCTCAAAAAACAAAACAAAACAAAAAAAAATTATAATAATAAAATAAAAGATTGTATCTCTGTGGCCTAGGCACTAGCTTATGAATGAAAAAGACAATATATTGGAGGGAAACATGCATGGATCTGTGCTTGGACTTGTGGATGGAGGAGCCACAGCAGAACTGCAGGTAGGAATTCTTCAATCCAGCTTCTCTGTGAGCACCCTGCATATCCACAAAATGGAGACATACTGGCCAAGGCTCACCTGAGGGTCCCAAACTGCCATACCAATTAAGGGAGGAACCCATCATGATCTTGTGTTACAAGCAGTTAGACATTCTCTGTAGGTGAGTGCTGAGAGTTGGCCAGGATCTGCACTCTCTACAGTTTTCTGGGCTAATAAGGATGGTGATAAAGTGACCCAGAGTTTCCATTCACTTAGTTATTCACATGTGAGAGTCACTTGAACTTGGCTCTTTAGTGCATATTGAACCTGTCAAGTATGTGAAATAGTCACATCAGTTTATAAGTAAGGTAAATGAAATAGTTAAGAAGTGTGCACAATGACACACAATTTAAAATGCACAGGAGACCAAACTTAAATGTGGCTCTTTCTGACTTCCAAGCTTGTCCTTTCAGACACTTTCTCATATCTTCTCTATGTCAGAGTTAACCTCATAGATCACCTTACTGCTCATTAGCTGTGTGACATTGAACATGAGAGTTAACATCCCTTCAATTTCTCCCGTGAATAATTAATACCCTGCTGTCATCAGGGGGTTATTGCAAGTATCAAAAGGAGTTAACAAATGTCAAAGTGCCCTGTCAGTGGGAAATGCCATCTGAATGTGAACTATTTTATAGCCACTGTTATTGGTAACTGTAATTGTTTTCATACTTGGAAATAGCCTGTCTTTGCTCTTAAGTATGGTTCCAGTGCCGTGGACTCAAAATGCTGTCCAGAGGGCTCTTCTGGGATATTCCTTTTTTTTTTTTTCCAAGGTAGAGTTTTACTCTAGCTCAGGCTGACCTGGAATTCATTATGTAGTCTTAAGGTGGCCTCAAACTCATGAGAATCCTCTTTCCTCTGCCTCCCAAGTGCTAGGATTAAAGGCAGGAACCACCATGCCTAGCCTTCTAAGATACTCTTAAGTTCACTAGATTTGAGATTTACTTATCTATGGAAGTTTGAGACAGGGCAAAAACAAAATGTTCAGAAGCTTTAGTTTTTAGCTCTTAGGCAGATGGTACACACAGACCCTACTGTGCTGTTGTATCAGTTTCTCCTAAGAATTTCTAGTTTTGGAGGCATGTCCCTGCATGGGTAGATTAGAACATGAGGCCTGAGTGTACACATCTGTCTTAAGAAGTGTCTGAGTGATCAGGACTGCACAAGGAACAGAGGAATGTTCTCAGTGGCCGCAACTACACAAGGTTCTGAGTGAGCATCACTCTTTCAAGGACACGAGTATGGACATGGCTGCTCTGCTGTGTTTGTAGCCCTAACCAGATGACAGATTGTAGGCACACACATGTATCTTACTGATATGATTTCCAAATGACTTCTGCTTGTGTGTTTTATGTGATGACTCATTTTTTTCCTCAAAGCAGGAGGAGAGTCCTGTGTAGCTCAGAGGAGTCTGGCACAAGATGCCAGGTGAATTCTAAGCACTGAACTTTCGAATCCTGAAAGAAGATATTACTGGTGTGACATCTTTGGAACATAATAGAAGTTTTAAGAAGTCTGAGGAACAAAGAGAATAATAATTCTTTTTGTAAGACAATTTAAGTGAAATCACTGGGATGTGCATAGACTGATAAAAGTGCTAAATTTTCAGCAATGAATTTTTGAAGTTTGAATATAGGAAGAGAATTATAAAAATAAGGAAAAATAGTGATAATAACTAATCTTACCTGATTTCCTTAAAGTGATTTCAAAGATTTCAAAGTAGTAAGAAAATCTTAAAGATAATTTGAACAAAAGTAAATTATTTTTAATAAGAGATAACACAGAACATGTATATAATGGAACTGAAAGCTAATGAGATGAGTTCAAAGGTCAGTCCTGCTGAAATAATACTGGCTATGGTAGAAACAGAAAATTCTCTGATGTGTGAAGAATTTACAAAGCATTGAAGAAGCAAGTCTAGAGTGGTTAGATGAGCTCATGTAGTCACAGAATTAAGATTAAAAAGAGTTAAACTATGACCTAACTTTTATAATATTTGAATATTCTTTCTAGCATTATAGTAAAATATGCTTTGTAATATTTTAGAAGATATTGTAGAGAATGAACTATCTGAGGTGAAGTTTAAAAAATGTTTTTTTTTTAATTTATTTATTTGAGAGCAACAGAAAGAGAGAAAGAGAGAGGGAGTTGGGGAGAGAGAGAAAGAGAGCACACTAGGCCCTACAGCCACTGCAAACAAACTCCAGATACATGCACCACCTTGTGCATCTGACTTAGGTGAGTATTGGGGAATTGAGCCTCAAACCGGGATCCTTAGGCTTCACAGGCAAGTGCTTAACCACTAAGCAATCTCTCCAGCCCTGGGGTGATGTTTTTTACTAACAATTTCCACTTGCACAGTTGATTACATAAAATTTCAAGGCAGTATGTGAAAATGTTACAGAAGTGTTATCTCTACCCAAATAATGCACATGATGTGAATATACAGTATTGTAACATACAGTTAAGTATATGTATACACATTCAGCAGAGCAAAAGTCCTTACCCTGATTATATGTCAAGAAAATAGAAATCAAATGTTTAATAAGATAAGTCTTCTTTTCAACAAAAGAATGACATCCTCAATACCAGCTTGGTACAAGTTCAAAAGGCTTGATGCTTTTAATTGTGGACAGTTTTATGTGGAAATGAATATTCTCTATTACATTGGTAAGAGTGCAAATCATCAAAATATATTGGGGGGGGATTCTTTGATGGCCATTTTACAAACAAAGAATCATAGCTTATGACCAAGCAATCCCATAACAGGCAAATTACATGATGTACCTATGTGCGATGCATTTATGTGTATTAATATATATCCATTTGGTTTAGTTATATCCATATTTGGCAATAAGAAAAAAATGGAAATAATTCAAATGTTGATATGTAGGTAACTGGACAAATTCATGATTCAGTGCTGCAGTCACTCTCCCTTATCCAGGGATATTTGATGCTTGATTTTTATTGTCAACTTCATCAGATGTAGAATCACCACCAATTACCAATCAGTAACACAACTTTGGTCGTGCCTCTGACTGTGTTTCCAGGAAGGTTTAGCTGAGCTTGAATGACCTACCTTAAATCTTTTGGTCTGGGGTTCTGGACTAAATCAAAGGGATAATGTGAGCTGAGCATAAGCATTCATCTCTTGCTTCTTCCTCACTCTAGATGCAATGCAATTAGCTGCCTCATGCTCCTGCTACCATGCTTTTCCTGCTATAATGGACTGCATCCCTTAAAACTGCAAGCAAAAATGAAACCTCCCCTCCCTCAGTTGCCTTTTCTTGGGCATTTTGGCCACTGTAATGTGAAAAGTAAATAATACAAGGGAGGATAATATTTCAAGAGTCCCAATGCACTCCTAAAATTGAAGATACTATCAAACCCTTAATAAACTATGTTTTTATTTTTCTGTAGCTACATATCCATGATCAAGTATAATTTTTGAATTAAGCACAGTAAGAGATTAACAACTAAAAAGAGAAGGATTATAATGACATGGTGCAATAATATTGTCAGTTTCACTGTTCTTGAGCTTTAGGAGTTGTTATTAAGTAAAATGAAACTTATTTGAATGTAAGCACTGCAATATGCTGAAAGTGAATCTGACAGCTAAGATGGCATGGACTAATGGTTGGGTAGTATATACACTTCAGATCTACTCCATAAAGAAACCATTCATGTCCTAGGTGGGTCAGAAGGGGAAGGAATATAATTTCATCACATTAGTCAGAATGACATACAATTAAAATCATATATATTTCTTATTTCTGGAATATTCAATTTCACCTTTTTGGACCAGGATTGACAGTTGGTAAACTGATGTACAGATAATGAAAGAACTATCTGTTGGAGTTAAGAAGGATGAAGTAGATCTTATAGACACTACTTCTGTTGAGAATATCGATGCTATATGGTTCAATATGAGGTAAGTTGCCAAGGATAACAATTTTGTGTGAACTGAAATGCCAGAAAAGAAATCGCACTTAATTTGAAGATTCTGCAAAGATGAATAATTCAGAACACCATGCTGGAACCGAGAGGGAAACTGGCTCCCTCCTGGCTGGCCCTCATAGTGCTGGAGAGCCCTGTTGGAGACGCCAGAGGACAACGGTAACTAACAGAATGAATCAGCAGGGGGTCCTGCAGACTATGAATTCAACCAGCTGGACAAGAGGTACACACTTGTGTAATGGTGACATGTGGCCTCTACAGGTAACCAGTTGGTTTCTTGACATGAGGTCTGTTCAATGGGAGGGAACTCATACCTGGCACTAGAAACCAAGTCAGATTCCATGGTCAGGAAAGAGTAGGCTGGCATGCCCCAAATTTCCTAAACAACTTTGCATACCTCCTTTAACTCAAATTTCTCTCATGCTTGGTTGGGGAATTTGCTTTATTTTATAGATGGCAGAGAGAACAGAGGAGAGCCTAGATCCATTGATAAGATAAGAAGATAGTGGATTGCCCATTGTGAGAATATTCACCTCTACCTCTACCTCTGCCAGGGCTTATGAGAAATTATAGAGGAAGCTTTACTATTTGCCTGACAATCAGCCCTAGGTTGATAGTGACAGACATAAAGATTAACCAAAACATATGAAAGCAGAAATCCAGAGAGAACATAACAAATATATAAATAGTAAATCAATACTAAATCAGACTGCCAGCAGACCTTCCATGGCTCAGGAAAAATTGTAGAAGTGGGGGCAGAAAGATTGTAAGAGCCACAGAGTGGGTGGGAAAATACCCTGAAACATAATCCTTCTGCCAACCCATAGGGACTGACTGAGGCTTTCATGATTACACAGTGAATACCTTAACCCCAACTCCCCAGCTGAGAGCCTCCAGGGTGATGGGGGTTGGGGTAAGGGAATAATAGTGTATAATCATTTATAGTGTATATATGTACTGTATATAATAATATAATTATATAATAATATGATATATATATATATAAATTTAGAATGTTGCAGATATATGTCTTCCTCCTTTTATTAAAAACATTTTAATTATTTATTTATTGTATATATATATACATAATAATATAATGTATATAATAATTATATAACAATATAATTTTATATATAAAGTATGCAATTATATAATATATATATATAAATTTAGAATGTCGCAGATATCTCTCTTCCTCCTTTTATTTAAAAACATTTTATTTATTCATTTATTTGTTTGTTTATGATAGTAAGAATGAGAGAGAGGGAGAGAATGAGAATGGGTGCACCAGGACCTCTAGCCACTGCAAACAAGCTCCAGACCCAAGCACCACCATGTGTATCTGGCTTACATGGATTTGGAGACTTTAACCTGGGTCCTTAGGCTTTGCAGGGAAGTGCCTTAAATGCTAAGCCATTTCTCCAGCACCTCTTCCTCTTTTTGAGGTGAGAACTGTGTTTTGTGTGGACACTTGAAAATACAAAGGGAAGCTACTGAGGTGGAGAAACATGTAAAGATAGCCCTGTAGAGAAATGGGGCATTGACAATATTAAAACATGAATCACTTTATCTAAATTTCTGGTACCATGTAAATAAAAGATGTACAAGCTATCAATGAAGACGTGTTTATATTGTTCTCTCCACATTTTTATCATTTTTTTCTTAAGACTTATTTTGGGGTATTTCTGAGCCTCTTTTCTTTGTGTACTTGACTATTTTCTGTAGCTGGGTCGTTAACTCTCCTTCCAGAATGTTAACTAGGCAAAACTTACAGTTCAACATGCTTAGTGATTTAAACAATGTGTTCCATTTCAAGATTATCTCAATGAAAAGCAAAAATATAGTCCTATCCATTGATATAAATGTGACTTTAAAGTGTTGGGAATGAGAGGACCTAGAAAAGGACAGGAATTTTATCACCTTTATAAAAGATTACACAAGCACTGGTTTCCAACACAAAGTTTATGGGATGAAGAAGAAAAACATGATATGAATTTGGAAGTATTTTTTCTTCTCAAAAAACAAACAGGAATTCATGAGCTTTGAGTATGTCATATAGAAATAAAACACGTTAGAAATCATTTTGGAAATGTGGTCATCTAGATCTCGTTTTCAGTTTTGTGATTAGGCTTTAGTGCTCTTAGGCTTCATCTGTCCCCTGTTGGTCCTATCATTTTCTATCCTGATCCCTCAATTTCTAGTACTAGAGGTAGCTTCATAGTCAATTACAAGGGAAGTCTCCAGTTTTTCAGCTTTAGCCTAGCTTTTATTGCTAGGGCCAAGGATATAAATTTCTATCTTTTGCAATCAAATGACATTTCCTGTTATAGTCATCTTTTAAGATGTTCATTTCTGCTAAGATTTTGGAAGGTTATTTTGCATCTAAAGAGTCACGTTTTTAATCATTTGAAAAGAAAACCATTGAGATTTTCATGATGCTTTTCACTGAAAAATATCAAATAATCTTCACAATATTCATTCAAGTTTTTATATAAGTAGAGACAGTTTCTCTGAAATAAAAAAACAAAAAATAGCTTAACAGGGCAAGAATAATTAATAAAATCCTATATAGATGAGGAAAGATTATCATTTCAAAATAAGCATATGATTTCTTAGAAGAAACACGTTACATAAATCAGCATATGACTCTTGAAACCTTACATCATGTCCCACAGTGTTTGGTGTTAGGCAGGTAGTTAGATATGGGCAGGCATCAAGGAACTCCTCCCTCTTGATCTTCAGCTTAGCAAACTAGCAAATAAAATTGTAGGACTCTGATTATTCAACAAAAAAATGAGTTTTACCTCTGATCCTAGGTGGAAATATGGCATGCTAAATTGCCAGGAATATCATAAGTTTATTATCGAAGGGAGGATTTCTGATAAGGAACAGAAGAGATTTCAGTGGATTAACTCACAAATTAGTATTTATGAATTGCAAATTACTATTTATAAATTATTGAGGAAAGACAAATTCATACTATTACGAAGTAACTTTTGACATTCATCAAATTTTTTTTTCAAAATCCTGAAACTATTAGGTGTGGCATTAATGTGGAGACATAATAACTTTTGTTTTCTATCGATGTAGATTCTTTTCAACTATGGTAGCAAGCAATCTAGAATGATCTACTATGTCATAGATACTCACCCATTTTGACTCAGGGATTTGGCTTTCAAGAATAGATATTAGAGAATCTTTATACTCATGCACAGGGAAATATTTACATAACTATTTGCATTTTTACAGCACTTCTCACAATAGGAAAAACAACACTCCCAGTGGGAGATCATGTAAATAAATTCAAATGAATTATGTAAGAGCTATGTAAATCAGAATGTATCTATTTAAAAATAGGTTAGCAATTACTCTGACTCTATCACATTATGTTAAATTATACCTTATAAATACAACATAAGATGCATATCTTTAAAAAGATGCATATACAATACAATGTGATTTATCTTAGAAAATATATTTAGATATATATGTTTATATATATTTAGATCTATATCATTACATATATTTGGATATATATCTTTATATATATTTAGAAAAATGTATATGCATATATACATGGGCTAGGGAAATGGATCAAAAGATAAAAGTGCTTGCTGTGCAAGTGTGAAGACCTGAATTCAGATCTTCCAGAAGCCACATAAAAGCCCGATACAGTAGTTTGCATCTGTATTCATGGGCAAGCTAACCTAACCTATATACCAGTAAAAAGATAGACTGCCTCAAACCAAATGGAAGACTAGGATGAACATATGAGGATATACTCTGACCTTCACAATTGCACTCACATGTACATATGCACACACACACACACAAAATTTATACAATGTTGGAAAATTTCCAAAATGTTCTTATATTTTGAAGACATACCTTTAAGTAGGATAATTTCCTAAGCAATAAGCAATAACTAACACCACACTTTGTGCCTCAGAGATAGGTAATTCAAGAGCAGTCTTCCAGTGGGTTTCAGATTTGTCTTTTATGTCCTACGTAACATTCATTTTAAATTAAAGATGGGAAAATGTGAGCAGTTGATAAAGCAGGACAGCAGGTACCTGATATTCATTATTGCTTGTATTTTAGGTGGACAAAATGTCTAACAATAATATAACAATGCATTCCTTTTGTGAAAAAGAAAACTGTAAAATAAAATGATATCTAACTGTCCCACTATTTGAGGACAGCTGCTTTTAAAATTTAGTGTTTATTACAGTGTGAATTCACAGCTTGTGGGTATACCTCCTACTCAGTTTTATGTCTCCTGTAGAGAATTCCATGTGGTATATGTTGATTCCTCATGCCTCTGTTGAAATGCTAGTATTCTGGCCTTGAAATCACATTAAAATATTATTGTATATCATATCTCAGGGTTACTTTTTTGTTTTTTATTGTTTTATTTAAAAAAAACTGTTTTGTTCATTTTTATTTATTTATTTGAGAGTGACAGAGAGAGAAAGAGGCAGATAGATAGATAGAGAGAGGGAGAGAGAGAGAGAATGGGCACGCCAGGGCTTCCAGCCACTGCAAACGAACTCCAGACGCATGCTCCCCCTTGTGCAACTGGCTAACATGGGTCCTGGGGAATCGACACTGGAAATGGGGTCCTTTGGCTTCACAGGCAAGCACTTAACTGCTAAGCCATCTCTCCAGCCCAAAGGGTTACTTTTTTGAATGATCATTTTCCAGTTACATCACTCAACTTCAAGATCCCAAAGGATGGCAAAACAAAGAGGCGCATTTCCATAAAAAACAACAAAACACTCAGACTGTTTCCTAAGGGATTGTGAGGGGCTTGTGCACAAGTCAGTAGGACATGGGGGCAGTTGGGAGGAAAATGGACATTGCATGCATTATGAAGACAGAAGTTTGGTAAGGATAAACTTTTTAATCTTGCCTAAGGTGAGCCTTCGAGAGGAGACGAATAAATAAATAAATAATTCAAGATAAAAAATTATGCTATATTAATACACAATTTCAAACAATACTTTATGATTAGAAACATTTACCAAAACATAATTTATCTTTTGTACTTAAAAATGTTTATGCATTTACAATCAGTACAGACATTTTTGTAAGCCCATCTGGTAAAATTGAGAAAGATTTTTTTCTGCAGATGTATGTGTACCTGTAAGGTTGCTCCCTGATTCTCAGCACTAGGCTTGTAAATCCAGCTCTGCTTTCAAATGGTGTTGGGAGACCAGGTGCTCAGGATAACTCACAGAGTCAGCAGAAAGGTTGAGCTCTGAAGTGTTGGCCTGGCAACGTACAATTAGTGATCCTTTTGTCATGAACTAGTAGAAGCTCCTCGAATGGGCCTTATGCAAACTTCATCAGGTATTTGCATACTGTGTCAGAAAAGGTATAACTGACATGTTAAGGTCTGGCATTAGGTGTAGGAAAGTGAAAATGTATTGAATCTGATTCTATTCATACATTTCTCATATTTTATCATGAATTTTTATATTAACTTTGATTTTTCATGAATACTGTATAGTTCATTAAAATAATACTCTTGATTACTATGATTCCCTGTATTTTCCACGAACTGAGAACCTCACAGGCCATATACTAATCCATTCAGAAGAAAGCAAATTGACAACGGAGAAAAAAATCCAAAAACACAGAAATAATAGTCTACATCTAGGAGTGATGAGTCATGCTGGTTTTATCCTATTTTCTAAATCTCAGAAGATGTACTAGCTCATTTAATGAGTGGCTTGTTCAATTTTAGTAAAGTTTTGTGTCCTTTTACAGTTAAACTCTTATCTTATTCCAAGGAGGTATATATACATACATACATACATATACATTCCATGATGAAAGTTAAATATATATATATTTATATACATATATACATATATACACATATATGTACACACACACACACACACACATATATATATATATATATATGTGTGTGTGTGGGTGTGTATATATATATGTATATCTTCCAAGATAAAAGTGTATATATATGCATATATATATGCACTCCACAATATAAGTATGATATACTCCATGATAAAAGTCTATATATATATATCCTCCACAATAAATATATACATATACTCCCTAATAAAGCATACATATCCTCTGTGATCAAAGTGTACATAGCCTCCATGGTAAAGTATACATACCCTCCACAATAAAAGTATTCTTGTTCATTCTCTTCAATGAATAACCCCAAACCAACTAATGTCATAAACACTTTTTTAAAATTTTTCAGTGAATGATGAGAGAACATAAATTTAAATTCTAATTTTTCCACATACAAGAGATATTTTAAATTTTTTAATATTTCATTTGATAGAGAGAAAGAGGCAGAGAGAAAGAGAGGGGAGAGAATGGGCATGCCAGGGCCTCTAGCCACCACAAACGAACTCCAGATGCATGTGCCTTCTTGTGCATCAGGCTTACGTGGATCCTATGGGAATCAAACCTGGGTCCTTTGGCTTTGTAGGAAAATACCTTAACTGCTAAGTCATCCCTCTAGCCCTAGTAGAGATATTTTTGATTCAGGAAACATATGGCACTGAGAAGAAGCTCTAAAAAAAATAAGTCCCTCAAAAATGTATTTGCTCTGGTAGCTAAGTATTGGCCATGGTGGTTTGGAGCATTCTCAGTAACATGTACTAAACTAATGAACATCTCCTTCTCTCCATGTGCTAGTATGCATTAAACTCTCACTTCCTGCACATCTTTCACTTATCCTCATCTCTTCTTACATCTCAACAATTTTTCAACCTCCAATATCAATTTCTGTATACCCACTAACTCTCTTCCTCTTTTGTTGCATTTAGCTCCTCGTTGCTGAGACAAACATTCAACCAGACACAGCCTACAGGAGGAACGGGTTTATTTCAGGCTTACAGAGTCCAGAGGAACACCATTAATAGTAGGAGAAGCTGTCTCCCTTTCATAGATCCAGCAGAGAGAAACCACCAACCAACATCCAGCACCACAAAATACCAGCAAGCTCGAACTGCAAGAGCTCAAACTGCTCTGAGTCTATGGAACCATACTTTCAAACTGTCACATACAAACTACCACACCTTTCAAATACATTTTTGGTTTATTTATTCAAATCATCTATTACCTCCAGATTTTATTTCTGCTACTTTCTGTACTGTAGTACTTGAGGAAGGAACTATAGGAGCACAGAATAAGTTCAGCTTAGTACTTCATTTTCTGTTTGTTCAATAAACATGTAGAAAACTAATACTAATGTACAAACACACCATTGCTCTGAGCATTGTAGAAAAATCTATGACAAAACCTGACCTTTGTGTACTTGTGTAGGTGGATATAAAATTATGCCTATGTTGAATTTACAATAGACTGTGCATTGCAAGCTATAAACTCATGCATATATTCCATTTTTTCCCCCACTCGGGCAATTTCTTTGAACTGTGTGGCTCTTCTGCTTGGGGGTAACATATCTCTGATCACAGAAAAAGTTGCTATAATGAGAAATAAGAGCTTTTAAAAGACCATCCTGATTAAATGTTTGAAGATCAAAAAGCAAGGCTTAGTGCTTTTGTTTGAAAATATATATATATATATATATATATTACTTTAATCCTGAAAAAACATGCATGGACCTGTACTTCACACTCAAATAATGAATGTGAGTACAAACAGAGGCAGCTCACTGAGTACAGGCCTTCAGCCTCTCTCCTGTGCTCTAAATACCTCCTTCCTGTTTCTGAGCAGGAAAAAATATATTTAAAAATATAAGGCTGTCATTGTGAAAGAAGAGGTAGAAAGAATGTAAGAGTCAAAGGATGAGGTCTGCTTTGTAACACTGTCTTCCAGAGACAAAGTGGCTGGTGAATTCATGACCTCACAGTGGTGGTCCTTAGCTGCAGAAGACCTGTATAAAATTGAGCCCATCAGCATGTTGTAATGAATGAGGAGGTGGGGAAAATGACATCAAAACAGAAGAGTAACTAGATCAAAGGAGGAAAGGGTTCATTGGCATGAACCTGGGGGAAGGAAGGCAAAGGGGGGGGGTGTGATTATTATCAGGGTATATTGTATATACAACATTTTAAATTAAAAAAAAATAAAAGTATAGGATTGTGATCTTATTTTCAAATACCATTGAGGGGTGGGAACAATTATTTCAGACTAATTAGCATTTAGAAAATTCATAATGAAACAGATTAGATTCCTGTAGTACATATAGTATTATTTTGTTAAAGGAAACTGTTGACACAGTAAGATGTGGTGGCTCACATCTTTAATCCCAGCACTTGGGAGGCAGAGGCATGGGGATCTCTGTGAATTCCAGGTCAGCTTAGGTTTGAGTGAAATACTACTTTGAGAAAAACAAAACAAAAATAAGAAAAAGAAATAGAAAAAAAATCAGAGAAAACAAAAATTGAGAACATGATACAGTTGCTTAAATATCTAAGTTGTGTTATTCATTTTCCTGGGCATTATTTTCCTAAGGAAATTACACTGACTTCCCAATAAATGCCCAGTTGATTTTACTATTTACATTATGTAACATTATTTGCCTAAATTTGGGGGCCTCTGATGAACATATTGAACTAGTTTACATCTAAGCTTTAGTTTTTATCTTTTCAGTGCAGGCATTTTCAGTTTTAATGCTTTTTTGTTGTTGTTTTGGGTCATGAGATTTTTAAGAATGCGGGGCCAGACCAGCACTGCTGCTTGATATCACACACTTTTGACAAGGAGGTGTATGCACCTGCCAAGTTCTCAGCCCATGTGCTGGCTGATGAAAGAACTCTTGGTTATGCATTCTCTCCTGGGGTACACTCCCAGTTTTCAGTAATACATTTCTTTGAGAACTGCATTGACATGCTTGAGTGAATGATGCCAGGAGTGCGATCCATTCCCCAGACAGCTCCATGCTAATTTACAGCCTAGATGTCCTGGGGGACTGAATAAACAAGGCTATGCCAGCCTCAGAGAATATCATTGTGAATGATTTCATTTAAAAGAAAATGCACAAAAGAGACTCAGCATTGCGTTTGTAGCTGCTTCAATCTAAAGTGGCAAGAACCATGTGACTCCAAATCTCAATTTTAGATCAGTCTTTGCAATCCTCTTCAGTGGAACTGTTGGAAATGAAGTAGCAGCATTCCACTGTTCTCATTAGAAGATATGAAGGAACATCATTTTGCCACAGGAGACACTATGTCCACTGTGCCCTGCTGGAGGACTTGGCTGAACATCTGTGAATATGCGTAAGTAAAAGCAGTGTAAGGATCTGGTTGGCATACATAATAAAAATACGCTGTTGATAACAAAAGTCAAATGTCAAGAGCATGCCAAGCCCATAGGGGAATACATATAATCCTCTATGATGCTCTTGGGTGAAGGAATGGATCAAGTATGATTGCCCATGCCAGCATGCAAACGGCATGTCTGAGGGAGAGTGTGTTAGTAATTGCATTAAAGCAAGTTGATTTCAACATATGATTCTTTCTTTTGGAAAATGTGTTTTTAAGGGATAAATCAGGTATGTTCAAAAGTCACCTGTAATGTTAAATGTCAATAAACCCTAGGAATAATGTGAATCATGGGAAGAAAACATTTTCCATGGTAGCTTTACCAAGGCAAGTAAAATAAATACAAAATAATTATTTGAGTTTTTAAAATTTTTTAAATGATTTTGATTTATACAAAGGTCTAAGTGAGGGGGGCTTGCTACCAAACCCTGCCATGTGGGGTTAGATTCTTCAATGCCCACGTAAAGCCAGATGCATACAGTGGCACATGTGCCTGGAATTCACTTGCAGCATGTTATAGTTACTTTCTTATTGCCAGACAAACATCTGACCAGAAGCAGCTCGTTGGAGGAAAGGGCTTATTTCAAGCTTACAGGTTCAGGGGAAACACCATCAGTTGCGAAAGAATATGGCTCACTTCCATAGATGCATAACACAGAGATACCACCAAGTAGCCATCAGCTCAAAAAGCTTTTCACACATCTAGTAGGGCTGAACTAGAAGATCTGCCCCCCAGTGACATCTCCAGCTGGGCTTTGTGTGCTGGAGACTCAGGTTGCAAGCCTGATCAAAAATACCTCAGGCTATGGGGAATGTACATTCACAATCAAACTACCAGAAGCAGAAGGAAGCCCTTGTGTGCCCATGCGTTCACTCCCTATCCTTTTCTTCTTGCAAATCAATAGGTAACATATTTAAAAGAAGGCAGTTGATAATCTATATTCATGAGAATATCACATTTACTTTCATTTTCTTTTTGACTTTTGCTTCTTGTTAAACCTAGTATGTTTTGTTTTATAGAAATTTCCAAGAAGTGTTGCAGGAAAGGTTTATCTGGAGAATTTCCCTTTCACATGAGCGCCTCCTGCTCTAGGTGGACACAAGCCTTCTGAGGAGGAAACAGGAAGTCAGCTATTGTCTTCATGTTCATGTACCCACATAAAAGGATGCAGGAAGAGCCAATGAGGAGACATCCACACTTTGGATGCTGGTGATTGTTCATGGACCTCTACCGTGGCATGTCTAAATATTGAAAGTAGGACGTGATAGAGGCGACAGCAGCAAAAGCACGTTCTAGTGACAGGCGTGTCACTCCTCCTCTACTAATGCCGTCAGCTGGGCTGGGCATTAAACTCTCTGGATTATTTCAGTGCAGCATTTGCGGTTATGGGTGCTCATACTAGTGAAAGAAACTCAAGAGAAAGCTAGCTTCTTTTAGGCAGTTTCAGTTAGGGACAGAAGCCCAAAGAGAGACCCAAAAGACGCCACCCTGCCTTGGCAAGAATGGGACTTGGGGTCTGATACAGTTTCATCCACAAACAGCGGTGGGGCCCCCTGCTAACACACTACCTGGGGGGTGGGGGGTGGGGTGCTGGCTGTTGGGGGCAGCCGCTTGACAGCAAAATAATCAGGTCTTCCCTTTATATACCAGAAAGAATCAATTTTTTAATCAATTATAAAAGCTTTTCCGTGCTTATCTTTGCTTTTCCTCTGCCTTGTGATCTCTGTCTAGACACTAAGTCTGGCTTTCCCCTACCGGGCCAGGGAGGAGAGCTATGAGGAGGCTCAGGGAAGATTCCGTGCTTTCCATACAAGTGTGTGTTTCTTCTAAATATCTCTATTATAAGCTCCTAGATTACATCTTCCATGTGCTTGTATCTCTACGCCAGCCTCTTCCTAGACAATCTCTCTTAACAGAACCTCACAAAGTAGGCTATGCCTTCCACAGGAGTGTGTTTCCTATCTTCTATGTGCTTGTGACTCTGCTCCAGACTTTTCTTACATTCCAACTCCCCTTAAATGAACCCACAATTCAACGATTTATGGCTTCTGCCTAAATAAACTCAGGAATTCATAATTTATTCTTCTTGAGTCCATTTTAATCAATTCTTTGTTAAAAGTAGGATACAGATCCGAATGGTAGGTTGTAAGTTTGGAATACACCTCCTAAACTCCCAAATCCTGCATCATTAGCAGTTAATGTTGGAAAGCAATTGTCATGACCATGTATTGCAATTCTTCTATCACAGAAAATTTATCTTTGGACTATTCATGTTAAAATGCCGAATGGCACAGATTTTTCCAGGTGATGAATATAGATCAATGGTTATATAATTGAAGTGATAACCATCTTTAGATGATACCTTTGAGAATGTGACTGCCACTTATACTATCATTCCAATAGCATGCTTGACTCAATACTTTTAAGGAGGGGCTTGTAGCCTGCAGGGTTAGGCTTAAGTGATATGCGCCGTTTCTAGTAACAGAAAGAAATGTCTGTGTCACTTGCAACAGTCACTCATTTAATCTGACTCAGTCATAAATCACATTTAAAACTTTCAAACTTCAATCAACAGAGTGTTTTATAGTCTCTAGGAAAATTACCTAGAGAGAAGTTGGAGAAATGCACGAAGTATGTGGCTGCGGTCCAGCCAAGTATAGATTGTATCTTCTGTCAGGCTGAAGGGATGAACCTGCTGATTTTAACAATGAAAGACCTTTCCAGAGAGCTGTGTGTAGGCCAGGGCAGAACTTTGTTAATGAAGCATGCTGGGAAGACATGATCAATGACACCAAAGGGGAAAAAAAAACAAAAACAAAAAAACTTGTGCCTTTTCATTCTCATTTAAGTTGAATTAGTAAAAAAAGAAGAAGAAAAAACAGTGAATAAAGAAGCCTTTTAACAACAACATATCTGAAAATCTCAAATAGTGCAATATTTTATCTTAATTTGGTAACATATTTTCTGGGCACTTTTAACTTATAATGTCATAATATTTTAGTTAAAATTGTAAGATAACATTTCATAAAACAAGACTAAGTCTCACTTGTATTCCTCACTCTGTGCACAGTTATTTTATAATTTTCTAAAGTTATATGAGCATTAAATGTACTGCTGACTGATCCAAAATATTTTGACAAGAGAAATGAGAAAGATTTCATTTAGATAGACTCAGTTGTCCTGCACTTTTTTTCTAATGACCATGCAGATTTTGTAAGCAAGTCATGATTCTAAATAAAAGACATTCAAAAGTAAGGAATGATTATCATCCCTTTATTTATGCCATTTTTGGTATGTAGGATGGTGCCTCTGATATAAGATTCAACTATACACCAATGTGAAATTAGATGGAGTTTTTGAAACTCAGTATTAATGTTAGACAATAAGAAATTTGATAGTGATGATGAATTATTGACATTTAGCTTCAAGATGGGAAGGTAAACTTCAACTTTTTAACATACAAATGTGACAGACAATACCATTTTTTTATTTTTAAAAAATATTTATTCATTTGCAAGGAGAATGAGAGAGAGTAGGAGAGAGAAAGAGAGAGAGAGAGAGAGAGAATGAAAATGGATACACCAAGACCTCTTACCACTGCTAACAAATCCTAGATGCATACACCACTTTATACATCTGGATTTTCCTGAATATTAAGGAATTGGACACAGACCATTAGACTTTTCATCCGGCCCTTTTCAAAATCAATCTTTATTAACTTGTCTCTGTGTGTGTGGTCGTGCACGCTGCGACACATGTGTGGAGGTAAGAGGACAATTTTGAGGTGTCTTCTCCAACTCGTTTGAGACAGGTTCTCTTGCCATGCCAATTAAACTGCCAGATCACAAAAGAACATCAGACTAGATGGCCTGTGAGCTTCAGATTCTCCTGGCTCTGCTTCCCATTTCAAGCACGCTGGGATCACAGGTCATGTGCCACTTTGCATCTGGCTGGGAAATTAGGCTTCTGCTGGTTGGTTTTGTTAGCAAATGCCTTTAACCACTGTGAAATCTCCCTAGTCCACCAATTCTTAAAATAGTGCCATCATTTAGCTTTTATATTTTAAACTTAGTGCATGGGATTATAGGAGACAGGTGTCCATTTGGCATCACTTGAAGGCAATAGTTACCACAGCAGAATTTATAGATTCATGCAAAACCAGGCAAGATTTGAAGAAAAGATAAAGAATATACCTTGACTCAGAGTTGTAGGAAATTCACAAGGTCCAAAGGACATGCACACATAAGCAAACATATATGTAAAAAAGCACATGCACACATGAATACACATGTATAGGATAAAGCACATGCATGCATTAAAATATGCATATAATACATGATATAAGACGAGATTATATTACAAAGTAAAAGGCAAGGGAATGCCTAGGATAAATAATTACAAATATTAATACTATTGAAAAACTTATAGCAAGAAGATAAAGAATCTACATTTTTTAGGAAAAAGTCCTGAGGAGATGAATCAGTGGATAAGAGTGCCTACTGTGGGGGCTGGAGAGATGGCTTGGCAGTTGAGGCCTTTGCCTATAGAGCCAAAGGACATCCGTTTGATTCTCTAGGACCCAGGTAAGCCAGATGCAGAGGGGAGCTCATGTGTTTGGAGTTCATTTGCAGTGGCTGGGGCCTGGCATGCCCATTATCTCTCTGCCTCTCTTTCTCTCTCTCAAATAAATAAATAAAAATAAAGTTTTTTAAGAGTGTCTGATGTGCAAACATGAGGATGTCAGTTCTATCCCCAGCACCCACAGAAACAGCCAGGTATGGCTGCACATGACTGTAGCTCCAGTCTAGAGTAGGGGAAGATGCCAGAGACAGGGGAGTCCTGATACTCCCTGACCAGCCAGTCTAACCAAAACAAAATGGGACGTTCCAGATTTGGTGAGAGACTGTCTCTGGGAAATAAGGGAAAAGAGTAATAGAAAGGGAAAACTCGATTTATTTTGGGCCACTGCATGGCATGTGCACCTGCACACATGCCTGCAAACACTACAATAACACACATATACAAACACACACACACAACAAAAAAGGAATAAGAGACTTAGCCAAACATTATAAGAAGGAGGTATAAAAGTTGATAGTCATCATATGAGAAGGTTCTCAATTTAACTTATCATTAGAGAAATTAAAATTATAAAATGACTCTTTATTCTTCTAGAGTGGATGCATTTGCCAGGAAATAACATATATATGAAAATTTACAGATTTGGGAATACTCATATTACTTATGGGAATATCAAATGACTCAGTCACTTTAGAAATAGCAATAGTTGGTTTAGAGAGATGCCTTGGTGGTTAAGGCTCTTGCTTACAAAGTCTAAGAACCCAGGTTCAATTCCCCAGTACCCACATAAGCCAGATGCACAAGGTAGTGCATGTGTATCATTTGTTTGCAGTGGCTAAAGGCCCTGGAATGTCCCATTATCTCTCTATCTGCCTCTCTTCCTCTCTTTTCTTTCTCATAAACAAACAAACAAACAAACAAATAAATAAATAAAATATCGTAAAAACCCACAGAACAGAAACAGCAACCGTTGGTCAGATTTTAAAAGGTTTGCCATAAGCTAACAAAAAAAGTTTCACTTTTTATATATCTACCCAAATGAAAGGAAAACATGTTCACATAAAGATCTGTATGAAATAGTTCATAGAAGCATAGTTCACAATAATGAAAAGCTAAGGAAAATCACAAATGTTCATCTACTACTCAGTGAAATAAATGTGGTATATCCATAACAGTAAATTATTCAGCAATAAAAAATGATGAACTTGTGTAACTGTAAAGAAGCTAAATACAACAGAATGCATTATTAAACAATTCCAATTCATTAAATGCCTACAGGGGCAAAATTTTTAATTAAAATAATAATTAACAATTAATTGAATATTTTTTATTAGTATGTATTATTTATTCAAACTAATGGTTTTCATTATGACATTTTCTCAGATGCAATGTTCTTTGACCATATTACCCCTTATCTGCTTTGACTGGAATTTTAAAAATATTTTGAAACAGCAAGATTTGTGTTAAGTTTTATTTTGATCTAGGTGATTCAGAAGCAAACAACCTGATGTGATACACAAGTGCAGTAATGGCACACAGCCATGGTGGGTAGCTAACTGCTCTTGGATTGGCTAACAGATCCACTCTGCAGCTGGGAAACTAGTCATAATCATATCCAGATAATGATTCTTTTTCCACTAACCTTGGGCTATAAGAGGGTCTACACCTTTTAAATTCTCTCTAAATTCACAATGGTTATCCATTTAACCAGTGCTAACTTCACTCTCTGTTTGAGAATCTGCTTCTCTTTTCTTTTTTTGGACCTGAGGAGATAAATGACCCAGTGCACTCCACCCTGGCCCCAAGTGAAACCACAGAGAAATCGGGGAAATGAGTAAGAGTGCTGCTTTCTTAGTGATTCTGATATTAGCACAAGGGTGAAGGAGATAAACACTGAGGACACTCAACACCTACCAAAGAAGAGATCCAGAGGTTCCTAAGTGCCCATCACTGAGGAAGACTTAAAACACAAATAATTGGCTGTCCTTGAAGAATATTAGAGCTGTGATTTCAGGTAGACCATTAAAGGGTTGTACTATGAAAAGCTGGGGCATTATAGTTTAGATATGAAATTTCTCACAGGCACATATTTTAAAGTTTTTGTTCCTAGTAGGGTATTTCTGTGATATTGATGATTCTTTAAGGGTTGAGGCTGGGTAGGAGGTATTCAGGTCATTATGAAGGACATAGTGAGTGCCCAATCCTTTCTTCCTGTTGTCATTGAATAGTTCTACACTGCTCCTGTCATGATGAGCCATTTCACCACACATCTAAAAGAAAAAGGAACTGCTCATAAAAGGAAACCTCTGTAACGTGGGCCACAATGAACTTTTCTCTTTAGAACATGATCGTTATGGTCCTGTATTATGTGAAAGAAGGTGGTATTGATCTTGACACTGGCCATCACAGAGTTCACAATGTGCCACTCTCAAGAACATTTACTCTTTCCCTATGTGGTTAGAGTAAATAATCACTAAGAGCAAAAGGAAGATATTGATTCAGGAAACAAAGGTTTAAGATATAATGTATCTTGTGAGTAACTTATTTCTTTTCAGGTTAGTTTATATGTTTCCTAGAAATATCATAGTAATTAACAATGATTGAAGTGTTTTAAAATAAGCTAATTTTCTTGTTCATACTTCTGGAGACTAGAGGCTAGAAATCAAAGAATCAGAAGGGTCATGCTTCCTCAGCCGGCTCTAGCAAAGAATTCTTCAGGCTTCTATCAAGCCAGTGTTTGCTGCCCATCTTTGGTGTTCTTTAATTCAGCCCACCATAATTTAGAATGACCACAGCTTTATTTGGTTATGCCTGAAAACATTACATTTTTACTTTTATTATTATTTATTTATTTGAGAGCGACAGACACAGAGAGAAAGACAGAGGGAGAGAGAGAGAATGGGCGCACCAGGGCTTCCAGCCTCTGCAAACAAACTCCAGACGCTTGCGCCCCCTTGTGCATCTGGCTAACGTGGGACCTGGGGAACCGAGCCTCGAACTGGGGTCCTTAGGCTTCACAGGCAAGCGCTTAACCGCTAAGCCATCTCTCCAGCCCTACATTTTTAAATAAGATCACATTTACATGTAGCAGGAATGAGGACTTCAACACATTATTTAAAAAATATATATATTGGGCTGAAGAGATTGCTTAGTGGTTAAGGTGCTTGCCCATGAAGCCAAAGGACCTGGATTTGATTGCCCAGTACCCACATAAAGCCAGATGCACAAGGTGGCACATGCATATGGGGTTTGTTTGCCTTTGCAAACGTGGGCCCTGGCATGCCAATTATCTCTCTATCTGCCCTTCTCCCTCTCTCTCAAATAAATAAATTAAATTAAAAATGTTAAAAATTATTTGCAAGCAGAAAGAGAGAGAGAGAGAGAGAGAGAGAGAAGACTGAGTATAGGCATGTGCCAAGGCCTTTGCCGTTGCAAAGGAACATGTGCCACCTTGTATATCTGGCTTTATGTGGGTGCTGGGGAATCAAATCCAGGCTATTAGGTTTTGAAAACAAGTGCTTTTAACTGCTGAGCCATCTCTCTATCTTTTAAGCATATTTTTGGGTTATGAAATCCAACAGATATAATTTAATGAAAATAGTAAATAATATAGATATGGGTATTCTTTTTTAAATATCTTATTTATTTATTTTATTTATATGAGAGAGATAGAAATAGGCAGGGAGAGAGAAAGAGAAAGAGAGAGAGAGATTGAATGGGTGTGTGCCAGGGCTTCCAGCAAAAAACTCCAGATGCATGCACCCCCTTGTGCATCTGGCTTACATGGGTCCTGGGGAATCGAGCCTGGGTCCTTTGGCTTTGCAGGCAAGTGCCTTAACTTCTAAGCCACCTCTCCAGCCCTTTCTTTATTAAAAAATATTTTAGATAATGTTATAAGTATGAAGCACGTCAGGATGGTGCTACTGAGCCTGCAGGAGGGGTTTGAAGTGTGGAAGCCATTGTGAGCATACAGGTTCTGTTATTATTTTCATCAATCTGGTTGTTATTTGAGCCTCTTATGCTTACCTCTTGCTTTGATTAATCTGTAAGCTATGGCTAAATTTGTTTATCAATAGTCAAAAATGTCAAGAGAATATACTAATACTGTAGGATGCAAGAGAAATTACTTAAAATCAAACATTTCAAGGTCTCCTGGTAAAAGCATTCTAGAAACTTCATGTCATCCAGTAATGGACAAGAATCAGAAAAAGAAGACAACAACAACAATAAAAAGCAAGACTTTCAAAAGGTGATAATATTCTTGTCAAGCGTGATGAAAAAGACAAGTGAGACATTGAAACAAAGTAAGGCAAGACATGGTGGAGTCATGGTAAAAATGACATGAAAAAGAAGTCCCATTTAATAGTTAAATCAAGTGGGCCGTGGAGTAGAGAGATGGGCAGTCCTTCCCTCAGGAGAAGCCCACAGTTGCCAATTCTGCTGCTGGTCTGATGGCACTCACTTCTTCATTGGAGTCAGCAGTGGAGAGCATCCCATGTGGTCAATCCAGATGACTCACAGCATAGTGACCAGGTACCATGTTGACAGAGAATCTATTGTTTAAAAGTGAGCTACACTGACTGACTGATTGATAACAGGAAGCAGCCATTAGTGAGGAAGTCTGAATTTAACCCGCCACAGGCACAGTTTGAGAGTATTCCCTGGAGGCAGTTATGGAAATCAGGAGGGCTAGACACCGACACCCTGGAGGGTGCAGACAGGGGTGTCTCACCCCAAGAAATGAAATACAGAGAGAAAGGTATAGCCACCCTCAGTGGTTGGGAACTGATCACATCAACTAAGATTCATTACGGAGTTTGGTAGTTCTGAGGCTGAGGTCAAGGTGTAGACCAGCTTCAGGAGCCACCTATTTCCCCTCACTGCTTTGAAGTACAAGAACCCCAAAGTTCCAGTGGTCTACTTAGATCCTCTCTCCCACATGGTGATGAAAACTGCTGTGATAAACAAAGTAAGAGACAAGTTTTCTGCCCTGTCTCAGTGCTCTGGCTACTTGCCACACTCCCAACAGCCTTGATAGCCACCCCTAGCTAGAACACCAGCCAGCCCTGGAGGAATTTCAGGAGGACAAGAGAACTGGCTCTGTGCACAGACTGAAAAACTATGTATGGAAAGCTGAGGCTTGGTATGCAAAAAAGAGATTTTACTAAGGTGAAGAATTCTCTGGAAGACATTAAGCACTTGTCCCATATGGGCTCAATACCAGCATAGAAAATACAAGAGCCCAGGGTTCATCTGAACCTCATAAAATGTATGGAATTAGCAGTATCCAATTTTCAAGGCCTCAGAAAAACACTATTCTGATTATCTTATCTTTCCTCCTTGTGCTGTGTGCTTCCCCTTTTTCTATTTACTGTACTTTTAAAAGTATTTTCTTTTATCATATTTTAAAATTGCTTTAATATATGTTTCACATCACACATCCATCTAATTTTGTTTATACATCTTTAGCTTACTGCACATCTATTTATCTTTCCCTTTCTTTTGTTTTCCTTTTTTTCCCCTCTTATCTTCCCTTGCACATATCCTTAAATTTCCCACTATACCTTTTGAATTATTTTTTTATTCTCCTTGCATTTAGCTGTTTCTTTCTGAAATTTCTCATTATTAGGTAATCCTGTGTTCCTTTTCTTCCACTGTCTTGCTATTTTCTCTTCCCTACTCTAAAACTTTTATCCAGTTTTTTCTTTCATTAGTTTAGCCTTGCTTTCCCACTGTTTTCATTTTCCTTCATCCTTCCCCTATCTCATTAATTTACTTTTCTCTATATTTACCTGAATTTTAAATTTCATAACATAATGCATAATAGTTTTGCCATATTCTATTCTATGGTCATAGGAAATGTATTGGTAGGTTCTTTTCTTATCAATTTTAAGTACATATCATTTTTAAAGTTTGATATTGCTATAAGAGTAATTAATTTTATCCTCTCTCAGTACTAGGGACTGAGCACTCATGGTAGCCTTATCAATAAAGAGATTCACAAGTAACATTTGAATAAATATCTAAACCAGAAGGTGTACAAATCATGGCACAAGAAATACAACACATGTGGAAAAGCAAGGCCACTTGCCGATTCCAGATCATTACTTTACAACTACTGATTTAGTGATAATGAAATAGATAAAATGCAGGATGGAGATCTATGACTTCAAAGAGGAACCACACATGAACATGGATTCAATCTGGAACCTGGAAAGAAGAGTCAAAAACATAGTGGGGAAAATGTCAGCAGACAGATTAAAAAATATACAATTCAAGTGACAAAGTCAGAATCTTGAAAAAAATCAGCAAGGAAAATGAGGTTTTTTTAAAAGTAGGTATATTGAATATGAAAAACTCAATGAAATAAAGGAAAAGTACAGTGAAAGTATCAACAATCCACTCAAATAAGCTAAATGAAGAATGCCAGGTATTGATGATAAGGTTACAAAACACTACATTCAGGCATCAAGCAAGAAAAGAAAATGAGCATGATCATAATGTCAAAGAACCATAGGATGTGAGCTGGAGAACAAATAAAAGATGAACAGGATGGACAGGATGTGAAGATATTTTAAGGCACAGAGAATCCAGTATATGAAATTGTATCAGGAAATTTCTTAAATCTTGAGGAAGGAATGGACATCCAAACGCAGTAGGAAGGTAGAACCTCAAGTGGATATGACCCAATACCCCCCCAATGTCATATGGTAGTTAAGATGTACAAATACAAGACAAATATTAAATTTGTAAGCGGAAAAAGGCCAACTGATTTGCAAAGACATACACCTAAGAATAATATCAGGTCTTTCATCAGTAGCCCTAAAAACCATGAAAGCATGAAATGATGTATTTCAGGCTCTGAAAGTAAAACAAACAAACAAACAAAAACTACCAACCATGAACATTATATGCAGCAAAGCTATCTTTATAAAATTGATGGAGTAAAAAGAGGGTATGTCAAGATAAGCACAAACTAAACAGTACCTGATCCCCAAGCCAACACTTGCAAGAAGATACACAAAGGAATGCTCTCCTCACAGGAGGAAGAAGAAAGACAGCCCTGATCACAGGAACACAGGAAAGAGTTTCTTGAGAGGAAAGATGAACAGAGAAGAGGGAGGAAGTAATCCACAATGTCCAACACATTGAATTGACAAAACCCTAATTCCAAAAGAGAGAAAGAAAAGAATAGAAACTAATCAAAGCAGACAGAAAAAAAAAATCAACAGAATTTTGTACAAGTTTTAATAACTTCAAGTATCAGTTGACTAAACTGAACAATAAAGAGTCATAGACTGGCTGTGTGGATTAAAACTAGAATGAGCTATCTGTTTTCTCAAAAAAATAAAACTTCACTAGGAAAGACACATAAAGAATTGAGATAAACAGTTATTTTTTTGATAGACAGTATGATAGGTGTAGGCCCTCTTATACCCCGTGATTGATGGTAGCTTGATATTGTAGAGTGGGCTTGTGTTTGGGTATGGTTCTTACTTGTTTCCCAGCTCCAGCTGTGGGTCTAGTACCACTGAATGGATCAGTTAGCCAAATCAAGAGCAATTGGTTCCTCCCCATGGCTGTGTACCACTATTGCACTTGTGTGGGCATCACATCAGGTTATTTGTTGCTAATTAGGTTAAACAATGCGTTGCTTGGACAGATCTTGGTCATTTCCCCCAGTCGCCTATGTAGCACCTTCTGGCACTAGACAAGCTGACTGTCTGGGGACTGACTCTCTCCTGGCTTCCAGCCATGTCATTCCATTTTACGCGTATGGAGTCTTCAGCAATAGGGTCTTACCACTGGCCTTTGGTGGGTCATCAAGTACTCTGACAGAAGTCTGTCATTGTTTTGGGAAACCCTGTAGGTTTCTCTGATCAAAAGCTCATTGTGGATGGTAGCCCCAAGCTGGAAGTGGGGGTTACAGGTCAGTGTCCACTAAGAAATTGAGGAAAAACATATCTAATATACAAGAGTTAGAGAGGAGAGAGATAGAGGGGAGAGGAGGAGAGGGAGGGAGGGAAGATGTAGGAGATTTAGGTCAGTCTTGATCCTACCCTCTCCAGTGTCTTGTGGTTCAGGTGTTTCCTGTAAGGGTCTAGTGACGGTTCAGCCATTTGGTCTGTCTTTTAGGAAGTAGAATTTTATGTTACCATTGCCGTTTGGGTCTGGATTACTGTTTTCCACCCTTCGATGCCCTCCCTGCCCTCCCATCCATCTTATTGTCTAGTCTATGAGGTGCTTGCTGGGTATGTAAGGTATCTTGGGTAGATTCAGGTTAGGTGTTGTAGATGAGTGAGACTATGTGTCGATTTTTTTTCTGTGATTGGGTAAGTTCGCTGAGAATGATCTGTTCCAGGTTCAACCATTTTTCCTCAAATTTCTTTATGTCGTTTTTTCTTACTGCTGTATAGAATTCCATTGTGTAGATATACCACATCTTTGTTATCCATTCTTCTAATGATGGACATCTGGGTTGATTCCAGCTTTTAGCTATTACGAATTGAGCCGCTTCAAACATGGTTGAGCAAATCTCTTTGGCTTTTGGTTTGAAGGTTTTAGGGTAGATGCCCAGTAATGGTATAACTTGGTCTGTTGGTATGTCTATAGTCAGCTTTTTCAGGAGTCTCCATATTGCTTTCCAAAGTGGTTGTACCATCCTGCATTCCCACCAACAGTGAATGAGTGTCCCTGCTTCTCCACATCCTCGTCAGCATTTATTTTCATTTGACCTTTTGATGTTGGCTATCCTTATTGGGGTAAGGTGGAATCTCATAGTTGTTTTAATTTGCAAATCAATGTAGCAAGTTAATGAAAGCTAAAAAGCTAGCATAGCTTTTCTAATATCTGATGTAGTCAATATGAAACCAAAGTTAGTCAGAAAGGATAAAGAAAACCATTACATATTAATATAATAAATGGAAAAAAAATCATCAAGAAAACAACACTATTATAACACATACACAAACATATACACACATACACACACCCTACAGGTATAGAAAAGACATTCTTCTTCTCAGCCCATGGAACATTTTCTAAATAGAACATATTCTAGGACACAAAGTAATTTTTTATATATCAAAAAAATAGAAATAATTTCCCATATCCTCTCAGATTATCATGGAGTGAAGGTATAAACTAGTGTCGAAAGAAACTATAAACAGGACACAAATATTTGCAGACTCAACAATATACTTTTGAATGCATGACAGGTCACTGAAAAACATTCAGAAAGAAGTAGTGAAATTACAAAAGACAAATGAAAATATAGGATCACCTATCAGATCCTTTGGGATAGAACCAAATCAGCCCTAAGAGGAAAGTATACAAGTGATCACATTAAACAGTCAGAAGGATCACCAGTATGTACCCAGGGCTGTACCTCCCAGCTCTGGGAAAACACGAAGAAGCCAAAGCCAATCACAGTAGATGGGAAGCAATAGTAGTGATTATGGCAGACTTTCATGATATAGAAATCGAAATAATAAATCATGAAATCAATCAGAGTTGGTTCTTTGCAAAAATAAACACGATTTAAAACCTCAGCCAAATTAAATAAGTAAAAGGTAATAGACCCAAATAACATTATAGATAAAAAGAGGGAGGTTATAACAGGTTCTGGGAAAATCCAGAAGACTATTAGGGGATATATTTTTAGGCTTATAGCGCAAAAAATTGGATGATCTAGAAGAAACATACAAATTCCTAGATTCATATTGCCTGTGAAAATTATAGATACTAATAGGATACAAATAACTTAAATAAAAAAGAGATTTCAAAAATAATAAACATTCTTTGTTTGCTGTTTTTTTTTTTTTAAGGTAGGGTTTCACACTAGCTCAGGCTTACCTGGAATTCACTATGTAGTGTCAGCATGGCCTCGAACTCATGGTAACCCACCTACCTCTGCCTTTCAAATGCTGGAATTAAAGACACCATGCTCAGCTAAGAATACACATTCTTCAACAAAGAAAGGCACAGGACTAAATGTCCAAAATTTGCCAATGTTTAAGGAAGAGCTAACTGCAACATTCCTCATACAGATCTATCACATAGCATGGGAAGGAACATTACCAATAAAGAAATCAGGAGGGAAATTTAAAAATTTGGAAAACTGATTGGAATATGAAAACACAATATGTTAGAACCTGTGAGATACAATGAAAAGAAATATTAAGAGCAAAATTTAGAGCTATAAATGGCTACATTTAAAACTCATAGAAATCAAGCTGGGTATGTGGCACATGCCTTTCATCCCAGCACTCAGTATGCATCCGTAAGGAGGTCACTGTGAGTTCAAGGCCAGCCTTAAGCTACAGAGTGAGTTCCAGGTCAGCCTAGGCTAGAGTGAGACCCTACCTTGAAAATACAAATAAAATATAAATCTCAAATGACTTAGTGATGCTCTTCATGGTCTCAGAAAATCAAAAACAAGTAAAACCCAAGTCAGTAGATGGAAATAAAAACAATAAATATTGGAACAGAAATTAAAGAAATGGGAACAAAAGAATAATTAATATGAGAAGTCAATGAACCAAAGAGCTATTTCTTTGAAAAGATAAACAAGATTGGCAAAGTCAGGTAGCAAAACCAAAAAAGAGTAAGCCTTAAAATGAATAAAATTATATATGAAACAACAGATATTACAACAGATACCAATGAAATACAGAAGATCACTGTAGTATACTTAGAAAAATCTATATTCCAAAACTGGAAAATATAAAAAGATAAATTTTTAGAAACATATGACACACCAAAAAAATAGTACAAACAAGTCAAACATATCTGTAACAATCAATAGTTTTTATGTAGTTATAAATAGTATCCCAACAAAACAACTCAAGCCTAGACAGATTCACTGTTGAATTCTAGCAGACCTTTAAATAAAAACTAGTTTCAATGCTCCTCAACCTCTTTCAAAAATTATAAAGGGGGGCTGGAGAGATGGCTTAGCGGTTAAGCGCTTGCCTGTGAAGCCTAAGGACCCCGGTTCGAGGCTTGGTTCCCCAGGTCCCACGTTAGCCAGATGCACAAGGGGGCGCACGCGTCTGGAGTTCGTTTGCAGAGGCTGGAAGCCCTGGCGCGCCCATTCTCTCTCTCCCTCTATCTGTCTTTCTCTCTGTGTCTGTTGCTCTCAAATAAATAAATAAAAAGTTTAAAAAAAATTATAAAGGGAAGGAAGGCTACAAATCTTTTCATATATGGTCAGTTTTATCCTTATAAAAATTGAGGCAATGGCATAGGAAAAATAAAATTAAAAATCAATTTGCCCCGTGAATCTGATGCAAAAGTTCTCAGTAAATTCTTGCAATCAGTTAGACTCCACCAGATTCAAGTTTTCATTTATCTACAGAAACTATAGTGTGTGTGTGTGTGTGTGTGTGTGTGTGTGTGTGTGATGAAAACAGAAAAAAGGGACTTAGTAGGATAAATGTGATCTTAGTAAGGAGAGAGAGAGAGTGTGTGTAGTGTAATACAGATGACATGAAGGTAGAAGAGGAACTACTTTAGGGGATGACTGATACCAGTTCAAGGGAGTTGGGGGTCATTGAGTGGGTAAAGAGGACAGGAATGTATTAGAACAAAGTTTGACAGATAAGTACGAAAATGCCATAATTAATCTTATTATTTTGTGTATTAACTTAAAATAACATCTATGGTAGCCTTCATTGATTTATTATATTGATTTGAAACCTTTAAAATAATAATTTCAACATTTTCAGTTAGTTTCATGACTACTTCTATCAAATTTTACAACTATAAGTAGAAAGGAAGCAAAGTGGATATATAGAGAATAAATATGTTAAAGACTTTAGAGAACTATGGTCCTATAAAATATACTTCTTTCAAAGTCATGGTTGGAGTTCTCAACATATATGAACATGCATTGTCATTTGTGATATATTATTACAGCTCCTTAAGGATGCTCAATGCTTGAGACTGTTGGATGAATACATACATCTCAGTTTATAGGTATCTATGGCTTATTTAAGAACCGTTAAATTCTTTATTCATTCATTTATTTTTATTAGTTATAGACATACTCAGCATGTAAACAGCACATGTTGTTACCATCCTTACTCTCTTCCGAGTCCCCATCCTGAAGGGACCCTCCTTGTTGGGGATGGCAGTTATCCCCATGGGGATTGTGGGTCATGCATTGTGGGAGTAGCCATCAGTTATGGGGAAGAGGCAATGTCTCTGTGCATCCCAATTTGTGGTTCTAACAATCTTTCCACCCTCTTTTCTGAGAATTTCCCTGAGCCATTTTGGGTTCATTTTAGATATACTTCAGTGATGAGCTTAAATCCGCTTACTTTTAAAGTAACAATGAGACACACCTAGGCACTGTAATTTCCTATAGGAAAGGGATCTATTAAAAATATTCATTAATAATTGTTGATATAATCTATCAGAATCCTCTGTTAGTAACACAATTTCCATCTCAAACGGACACATGCAATAGCAGTAAGTTATTGTTGCAAGTGAATAAAACTCGTCATGGATAGAAACAGTTTCAGAAGGATTTAAACAGAGTCTTGGCAATTTCTCTTTTCTTCTCTGTGAGTGGCTTTTTTAATCATAAAGACTTTTAAATTGAAATAGGCCATTTCAGTGAACAATGATAAATGCACAGTTTATTCTAAATGTTACCATGGATGTATGAGTATGTAACCTTAACAGTTATATTACTAATTTGGTTAGTGATATTTCTAGGCATTTTGGACCCATATTCTGTGGTTAAAAAGTGCTTGCTTGTTTAAACCTTCAAATAAATAAACTTTTAATAAATTAGTAGAGATATTTCTTTGTTGTTCTAATTTGTATTTCTGTAATATAAATGAGGTAAGCCATCTTCTTAAATCAAGACTACAGCCTAGTTTTATTCTCAGCATCTAAGAAACAAACAATTAAAGTGGTCATTTGTGGATAAATGGATCAAGAATATGGGGTACTAATGTACAAAGTTAGAAGTCTACTGACCATCTATGGCTTACACTTTTCATAGTCCAAATGTAGGGACCTTCAATATTGCCTCTCCAGTTAGTTATTAGGGGAGTGAAGGGACACTTAGGTTGCTGACAAGGGGTGCTTATGCTTAATCCTGAGATACTCCTTCTGGTAGAAGAGTGGAATTTAGTAACTACTTTCATAATCTGGGAACTCTATCTTGATCATTAGTGAATGTAAATCTTCACAATAATGTGAATCACTCTTTTTCTTAAAAAAAAAACCATTTTATTTATTTATAAAAGAAAGAGATAGAAAGAGTAAGACAGAAGAAGAATGGGTACACCAGGGTCTGTTGTCACTGCAAATAAACTCAAGATGCATATGCCACCTTGTGCATCTGGCAATCTAACCCAGATTGGTAGATTTTGCAGGCAAGAGTCTTAACTACTGAGACATCTCTCCAGACCATGAATCACTCTTTTTAATTTTGGTAATAACAGAAATTGATCAATCACTGATTTTTAAAAAATATATTTTATTTTTATTTATTTATTTGGCAGAGATAAAGAGGAGAGAGAGAATTGGTGCACCAGGGCCTCCAGCCTCTGCAAATGAACTCCAGATGCATGCGCCCTCTTGTGCATCTGGCTTATGTGGGTCCTAGGGAATAGAACCTGGGTCCTTTGGCTGTGTAGGCAAGTACCTTAACCACTAAGCAATCCTTTCAGCCTCTTTACTGATTTTTTAAGCACATAGTGAAATATTCGTATTTCCATAATAACTTACATATCTCTAGTATTAACTAAGCTTACATAACAAAAACTTTGTACACAGTGTTCAATATTCTCCAATTTGCATGTTTTCCAGCTTTGATCAACCACTGTTCCATTCCTTTCTTATTTTATAAACTTAAATATTCAACATATCTAAGTGGGATCAGCACTGTTAGTGGGAATGTACACTATTGTAGATGCCAAGGCTAATAGTTTGGGCTTCTTCAAAAAATAAAACAAAGATTATCTTATGGTTCAAAATCATATTCCTGAGTATATATACTAGAGAATTGACATCAGAATATCAAAGAGCTATCTGCACTCTCATGTTTATTGTAGTACTATTCTGAATATTTAAGAATCAGGAACACTCTAAACATCCATTTATGGATAAGTGGATAAAGACAATGAGATATAAATGTACAATGAAAATTGTCCAGACTTTGATAAGGAGAAATCCTGTCATATATGACAGCGTGGAGACACCTAGAGTACCATGTGCTGAGGTAAACCAGTCATGGAACACAAACTGCATAACTCCACTCAGGCAAGTATCTAAGAGTCAAATAATTTAATTTACCCTCATTAATACACTAGTATGTCTTTAAATAAAGTCATCAATGATAATAGAGGTCATTTTCTCCAAATGAAAAGTCTTTGATACATATGCATGGGACCTCCTGTGCTATCTTAGTTAAGTAATTAATTAATTAATTTTTAAATATAAGTTGTAGTATGCCACTTTTCCCTGGTCCTCCTTTTCTTGGACCCTCTTCAGTGAGTTGTTGGTGTTACTGTGGGATAATTAGTGCCTCTGCCTCTGGAGAGGGGAGCTGTGTCTTACGTTGTTTCCATGCACCTTGTGATTCTTACAATCTTCCTGCCGTCTCTTCTGCAAAAATTCCTGTGCTTTATTATTTTGTGCTGACTTCTCTGTAGCCTCTGTATTTCTGTTTCAATTAACCACAAGGCTTGATGCTATGTTTTTTTGTAGATGTCAGGTCTCCTGTGCTATTTTGATTCAACTATAAACTATGCAATGGATATGAGTCCAATAAAGATATTTCTTATCTATATTCATCTATATCTCCACTGTTCCATTCCAAAATTAAGTTTAAAATTATAATATAGCAAAACATTCATTCATATGCAAAAAACTTATTTATGCTAAACTATTACCAGCATATTTATGATGAACTTCTCAGAAAGTGTATAGAATGCGATGTTGAATATAATCAGATTTATTTGCCTAATAAACTTAATTTATTTACTGTGAAGGATATTTGTATAAAATTAATGTCAGCATAATATTTTATTAGATGTATCTAATAAAGACCTAACATCTTAAAACCAGACCCACCCAGACACACACACACACACACACACACACACATGATGATAAAACCTCAAGGAAAATGGTAAAATATCTGATGAATAATCATGATCACACAAGAATGTATGCTGCTTTTCAAGACTGTTTTATTTTCTAGATTTAGCAGACTAAAGAAAGTTATTTATGTTAGGATTCTATCAGACCAAAATATGTATTTTATACATCCACTCACATATCCTATAAAATACTTAGGATTTCAGATACCATACAATGAATCTTTATATACTTTTTGCCATTATTCACAGAAACAAATTGTTAAAATATACAGTATTTATGTCCTTGTTATTTAATTTGATATGAAATAAACACCTCATTTGTTAGGCTTGAAAAAATTCTGATTCCTCAGACCTGCTAGCATAAATGTAAGCCACTCTCACTTCTATGCCTGTATTGATATTATGAATTTATATATTGCTATACCATGAAGAAATATTTAATAACTATTTTAACTTAGACTGTCCAGAAGGCAAGCCTCAAACAAAAGGTAATGTACTGCTTTTTATTTTCAGAGAATATAGTCCCAAGGAGCACAAGTGAGGAAGAAAATGAGGAAAGAAAGAAAATAAATTACAGGGACACCAAGCCAATGTGGCTACTGCTAGTTTCAAGGACAAATTATTGCACACAGCTGTCTTCTGAGAGGACATATAAAAGAACATTTCTTTGGACAGTCTGATATGGGAAAGTAATTTATTCCCTGCCTCTGTCATTGCTGTGAGGTGGTTTTACCCATTTCTGGGTTGCACATGCAAGGCCACGAAAAGCAGATATCCTTGTCAATGATCTTTTAGTGTATACACAGGAAATCCCTGGTGACAGGAAACTCCCACAGGACCAGCCAGCAGTCCTCATGCTGTCCTGCACACCTGGTCAGTTGGTAGAGTCCATGCTTAACATTCATGATCTCCAGTACTACGTAAAACCAAGAATGATAGTACACAGCTATGATCATATCACCAGGAGGTGAAGGCAGGAGTATAGAAAGTTCACAGTCTCCTTTGCCTACATAGAGTTTGAGAGCAGCCAGCATTACTTGAGACCCTACCTCAAAGCAAAAATCCATGTCTTTAGAATTTTAGCATATTTTTTCATTCAGTTTGCTATCAAAATTGAGTTTAAGCTGAAATTCCTTTATTATAAAGGATCTGATTTTGAAAAATTGTCTCCTTATTCATTGTTACAGTGGCACAAGATATTAGTGGTATTGTAGTTACCTTCTCATGTTGGGAAAAGGACCTCACCAAAAGCAGCTGATGAGAGTTTTATTTTAGCTTACAGTCTTAAGGAGAAGCTTCATGATGGAAGGGGACAATGTGGCAGAAACAGAGGCTGGACATCTCCTCTGCCATAGCAAGTCGAAAACAGTAGCATGAAAATGAACCAAACTAATGCTAACAAACCATAGCTAATAAACTTCAATATCCACCCTCAGCAACAAACCTCCTCCATCAAGAGTCTACCTTTCAAATTGCCACTATCTCAAAACCAAGTATTCAAAACACATGAGTTTATGTGAGCACACCTGATTCAAACCCCCACATTCTGCTCCTGGCCCCCATAAACTGATGAACATCCATGATGTAAACTACAATGCAGTCAGTTCAACTTTAAAAGTCACTATAGTTTAATCAATCCTAGTACTGCTCATCCATCCTCATAATACAGCATGTTTTACCTGTGAGTCTGTAAAAACAGAACATACATAATGGCACAGAGTTTACCTTCATACTGCAGAAGATAGCATCAAGGAAAGAGTGAACCAATGCAGATCTGAAACACACAGGACACATAGAAAATCCTGCAGTTCTAATGTCCACTGTGACCATCTCCTCTCATACCCACAGTGCAGTCATTGGCATTCCAATTCTGCCAGCTGGGTTGCTTACAGTCTGGGAGCAATCCATCCTGAACCAGCAGCTCTCTTGGGCAGCTGTCCCATAGTCCTGGCATATTTGAAATTCTGGGGTCTCTATTTTAATTCACATTTCATCTTTGTGGCTTCATCAGGCCTCCACGTGGCAACTCCACAACCGTGCCTTACATCACCCAGTGGACTGTTCCAAAAAACTAACTGCATTGCAAATCCAATGACCTTTTCTTTCCTGCATTTGCTATATTCCATAGCACCAGGTGCACTACTAAATTGTTGGTCATTAAGGAATAAAGAGGAATGTGAAGAGGAGGACACTCTTTCAGCATTTGGGGCCCCTACTTTCAGAACAGTCAGCGTTGTCTCTGCACTCCCAGTTCAGAACAGCTGGCTCAATCTCAGTGTTGGTAATCTCTCAAACAGTTGCAGTTGAAATAAACTGCTGTCTCTTGCCCAACTTTCACTTTGTTCTGTGCCATAGCTTTCTGCTCATACCATCCCATTTCTTCTAAATTCTCCCTTACTCAAGTTCTCAGAACATGGGAAGAGCACAGATAGGCTCTCATACAAACTGCCTCTCTCCCAGTCCTAACAAAGTTGTCTTCCCTTGATAAATCAAGACTCACAGTCCACAGTTGTTTCTGCATCTATGTCATTCAACTCTGACCAGAATGGTCCTCCAACTCTGGTTACAAAATTGCAAGGTGTCTCATAGGCCAAGGTTCCACACTCCTCTCACAAATCAGTTCCAAACAATCAAAGCCACACAGTCAGGTTTCTAGCAGCAATGATCTGATTACTGAATAAACTAGTACCAATTTTCTCTTATATTTATCTTCTTGTCTTGTTGCTGAGAAAAACACCCAGCCCAAAGCAGATGATGGGAGGAAAGTGTTTCTTTTTCTTTTCTTCTTCTTTATTTTTTAATGTTGGGTTTACAAAGTCAAGGGGAGGCTCCATGATGACAAGGGAAAGCATGGCAGAACAGAGGCTGAACATCACCTCTGTCACTGCATGTGGAAAATGGTAGCAAGAGAGTGCCATATGCTAACACTGGTAATTAGGACTAATAAAACTCAAGGTCCACCCCTACCAGCACATTTCCAGCAAGGCTCAAGCTTCCAAAATGCCCCTAGCTGGGGACCAAACATTCAAACTCTGTGAGTTAATGGGAGACATCTGTTTCCAACCACAACAGATGGTGTCATAACTGGTAACATATTTATAAGGTGTCAGTTATAATAATATATTTCTTCTTGGGACCTCTGCCTAACTGTAATAAAAGCAACCCTTTACATTTTTTCCATACTTGGAAGATTATTTATTAGTGGTTAATGGAAATTACTGACATCTTCTAAACATCAAATATTTATTCTCCTTTTTCCCTTCCTGTTTCAGTTATTCTACTTAATTTTTTTCTTCTTTGAGACAAGAGCTCACTCTGTAACCAGACTGGCCTCATACTCATGGAAATCGTCAAATGATTCTTTATTACATTTGCTTAGTTTTCTGTTTTTCTCTGTATAGCATTCTGCTCCTTATTTCCTTTTTCTGGTATTATTCTACAAAGTATTATACAGTTAATCATCATTAATTAAATTATATTTTAAATTATTCTTCTAATTAGTTTTCTCATTTTGAAATGCCATTAATTCCTTGAATTAATTATTTTTTGTATGAATATGCATGTCATTTTTTTCTAGGAAGCCCATCTAATTCAGTTTGCTTATTGTACCACTAATCACTTAGATAATTTTTGGTTATCCCAAGCAAATAACATTTACTGAGGCTTATGATCATTAAATATTATGATGACAGGTGCCTTGAGAGCCCTTTTGTGGGTTCATTTTCTCTGACTCACAAGTGTTCAGCATATTTAATTTTCCACACTTTGTCTCCTGCCTTGTCTATAACTTGATTTCCCTGATATTTTAGAAGCAAGAGAGAATTATCTTCAGTGGTTAGAAATTCCTCTTCATAGCTTTATAGTTATCTATGTTTTTATCAGTCCAGGACTCTTCTGCTTCTTTGTGGCTGTGTACCCATAATGCTAGGGCCTTTCTTTCATATTCATTCTATGACAATCATTCAGGCATATATGCTTGTGTTTGGTTTAGTAATGAGACCATCCACCAATGGTGAGAAGCATATTTTGGTTACAGGAGTGTTTTCCCCTGGGTTGCTTTTCCTTTTGGGTAATAAATATCATTGCTCTGAGAGGAAAAAAAAAAAAGACATTGGTTACCTACTGGTTTCTAAGCTGTATCATTGTGATATGAATGTGAGTGTCATAGGTTTCTCTGGGAAGTTCATCTATTTTAGCTTGCTCTTTCAAATACTGTATACTCACGTAATAGGAGGAACAGAGTAAAGAGTAAAGAGCCACTTCTGTGCCTCCATCTCTCACATCAACCGTCTTTGAACAAAACAATGCCAGACCCTTTCCTTGGTTTCATTAGATGGGACAAGAGAGTCCTTTTCTAATCTAAATTACTAAAGTTTCTATAATTTCTTACTTAATTGACATTGGTTTAGATTGTTTAAATACCCAGCCAATCATTGCATAGCAGAAAATACCAGGGTCTTTATAAACACCATGGCTGGTTTTTCCATGTTTGTTTTGCAGATGAAAATGAAGTGGGGACAAGACTTCTGCCTTTTGCTCATTTAACATTCCTTCACATCAGAGAAAGGTGATGTTTGGCACATGCTAAGCAATTTGCTCACTTTCCTCATTTGAAGGAAAGAACAGAAGTGGAAGATTCTCAGTGTTGTTGAAAGGGTATTTACAAAGTACTTTACACATGGTAGAAGAAAAGCAGTGAAAATATAACGTCATATCAATAGCATAAAACCCCCTTACTCCTGACATAGGCAACTTGTTGCTCAGGGTCTTATAATACTATTAAATCATTATTACCAGGAAGCCTCAAAGTATAAACTAGGTTTGGCCTCCAAACAAGTTCACAATTGCTTTCCTAGTAAGAATGTTGGCTTTTTATAGTTCACTTCTGTGCTTGCCTTGTAATTTGGACTTGTGCTCATAGACTGGCAATAAATTGTGAGAGTCAGCTTTTAGAATTACTGACATCTTCCTCATTAAAAAGTAATCCAGAGCCTTAGGTATATATTGATTCATTTTATTACCAACCCTATGGATTCTCTATTGGAAGGGATACTATTTTATTTAAAAACTAAAGAAATGTATATCCCAACAATTTCAGCTTGTACTTGAGAGCAAGCCCCTTTGGGTATAGTTTCTTTTCTATTGTTTCAATTATTTTGGAGCAGGAAATAAAAGAATAAGAGGTAGTGGACTAGCAGACTTCTTCAATAAGACATCTCTGACTGCTCTAAAACTACTGTGGGCTAATTCCACAGTGAAGCTACCAGAGCATGAAACTCAAGAAATTACATTTTAAAACAGACCTCAAATGCCAACTTGGTCACAGTTTAAACTATCCAACTAACTTTTAGAGTTTTTGAAATAAGCGAAATATCAACTATGTGATGAGACTTAAGATATAAAACTGTGAACTTGTTAGTTCTCATAAAATACTACATTGATATCCACATGACTCAATTTGTACATGTGATAAAAATATTGAACTAATGACTGAGTGAATGATAAGATATCTATGTTCAAAGTTCACGAACCTTCTCCATGCAAGTGACTCATTATGAAAATTTGAATTTCATGATACCTTTAAGATAATCGTTTCTAGTTATCCATTTCTCATTCTCATTCTCTTTATCTGTATTTTGGCTTGTATTTTAAGCCAAAATTGGTTCTGGGGAATGGGTACTAATTGTTAAAACACCAAACAAGGTTTATAAAACTAATATCTTTTCTCTACTTTTCCTGTTGGAGATGATTCATTGAGCATGCTCATAGGAAACACCATAAAGTCAATAGATATATGAATAAGTTGAAAAGTGAGCAGAAAAGTTTTCCAAGTTGTTCATAGGTAACTCAATGCATTAAGAAAATGTTCTAAAATCTGAGGTTTGAGATAAAACAAAATGAATAAAAACTCTTGTATTTATTGAAGTAATCAAATACTGGGAAGAAAGAAAATGGGTTCTGTAATATGGTAATGAAATAATTATGGATAAGTCCCACCAAATCACATAAATGTATGCAATTAACAAGCATAAATAAAAATTCATTGAAAGCAAAAATAGCAGTTGGAGGTGTTTATATTGTAACACCATTGTTCTATTACAACAACCAACATACTATCAGCCTGAAAATAGCTGTACTAATATTTTTTCTTGTGCCAAATTTAAACTGGCACATTGAAAACTATCCAAGTCCTATGTAAGGCAACATGTCACATGATTTAAAAGTTCTATATATTAGGAGGAACTTTTCAAGTGTGCCCATATTGCTAATTTGCTCCCCTCCATGTATTAGAATTATTTGAGAAGAAAACTATTATTCTTTCTTCAAACTGTCATAGCTATCACCCCAAACATTGTGATAGTCAATAAAAATTAGGTTTAAATGTCCTCTGTATATTAACTAACTTCAACAAGTATTATTGCAAGTTTGAAACTCAGATGAGGATGGCAGGAGTCAGAAAAGTTTGCCAGATAGATATCCGTCTTCATGGTCCATGTATGCTTTTGAAAGTGACAAGTTGTAACATGTAATCCAGGCAGATATGAAAGATGAAAACATATCCAAATTCAGAGTGACACATTATAAAATACTAAATTGCCTTTAATCAAAACTGAGTTGCAATAGAGACAACATTCTTCATCATACAGCAAAATTTATTTATTATATATTTATCATTCCATTATCAGGTTCCTGTAAATATTCCTTTAATAAGGTTCTTTCAATAAATTATTATATTATATTATAGAATGCCATTTTTCAAGTGTATGCTGTCCTAAGTGTGTTTTCTAATGTCAATAAAAGTTTCCTATAACAAGACAAAAGACAAATTTTATTTAATTTTTGAAGGTCAGAGAAATCTCAAATATTCTGTATATACACAGAATGAATGAATACCAATTAACTTTGTTTACTTTGTTATATCTTGGTAGGGCCATGCAAGTGAATCACCTTTGTAAACAAGGTCCACATACCATTTCCACAGAGCCCAAGGAGATATAGACCATTTCACTAGATTGGCTGATTATCAGAAAATTACCACCAGCAGAATAAATGGTAGTATTGCTACCTTTTACTAGAGGAGAAGAATTTACCTTTAAGACCCATAGATTTGTTTTTGAAAAGCAATTCCCTGTCACTTTCATTGTAAAGTTTTAATGTTCACCTTACTTTAAATGATGGATTTTTGCAAGAGTTAGAAAATTAGCTGGTAAATAAGCAACAGCATTTGTAAACAGTCTTTTTTTTTTTCTTCCAGTTTGGTCAATTCTAAGGGAAAAGCCAGAGGGCTTTCATGAATTTACTGACAGGTTAGAGTTAACTTTTGCCATCCTTTCTACGTACAGTCACCACACAACCGCTGTCTAAGTAATCCAGGAAGACACCATTTGTTTGAGTATTAACTACCTTTACTGATGCATTGAATTTTAGTATGGAAATTCTTGCAGCATTATAATGTAAAACACTTTTTGTTGTTTTCTAAATGCTTCTAATTATATTCATTATGCTTTAGGCATACCTCAGCTTTTTGTTTTTATTGTAATTACTTTAGAAACGTTTATTTCTTTATTTTAAAAATATTTTATTTACTTATCTATCAGAGAGAGAGAGAGAGAGAAAGAGAGAGAAAGAGAGAGAGAGAGAGAGAGAGAGAGAGAGAGAGAGAGAGAGAGAGAATGGGCACACCAGGGCCTTCAGCCACTGCACACGAACTCCAGATGCATGTACCCCCTTGTGCATCTGGCTTATATGGGTCCTGGAGAGTCGAAACTGGATCCTTTAGCTAGCTTTGCAGGCAAATGCCTTAATCACTAAGCCATCTTTCCAGCCTCATAAATGTTTATTTCTATGCAAAGTCACCACCTTGAAATAAATCCTCAAATCACACTATTTTTCTCTATTCATTCAATCCTAGTCTCTATGATGGTTGGCTAGCCTTACTTTTTCCCAAATGCTATAGCTGGCTTTGCTTTGAGAAAGGAGTCACTCTGGCTCACTCAAGCTGCCCTACGTGAGGCGTGTGCAAACTAGGGCACCACTGGGTGGAGGCTTATATCACATCAACCTGCCTGAAGGGTATCTCTTCTATATCATCCTTGTCTGCCTCTTCCTCCTCTGTCCTGTCTGCTTCCTTCCATCACCCATTGCCCCCCTTCTCCACATCTTCTTCCCTTTCTCTACCTCCCTTCTTCCCTATTGCTCCTACTTCCCTTCCTTCTACTCCTCCTCCTCTTCTTACATTGCTTTGTGGGTAAAGCAAAGGAGATTTATTGAGAATATAATAAGAAAGTCTAGATTTCAGGGCAAGTAGACTTATGATCTCAGCAGATAAATATCCCAAGAAGAGATAGGAAGTGAGAAAAGAAAAATTATACTTATTGTGTTGGAACTCAGAAGAACATATCTTCTTTTTCTTTTCTTTGTCTTTTAAAAATATTTTTATTTATTTATTAATTATTTATTTGACAGAGAGAGAGGAAGATGGACAGAGAGAGAGAGAGAGAGAGAGCGAGAGAGAGAGAGGGAGAGGGAGAAAACGAGAGAGAATGGGTCCACAGGGCCTCCAACCACTGCAGATGAACCTCATACGCATGTGCCACCTTGTGCATCTAGCTCATGTGGGTCCTGGGAAATTGAACTGAGGTCCTTTGGCTTTGAAGGCAAACTCCTTAACCACTAAGCCATTTCTCCAGCCCTTCTTTTTCATATATATATTTGTTTCTATTGCATTCTCCCCTCATAAATCATAACAATCTTGTAATAATTTATCTCCCTGTACTATTAGGAAAACCAGTAAGAATAAGAATATCTGAAAAGTGAGGTAGGCATACCTTCCATTGTACTTAGCAGAAAGCAGTATTGTAGGTTTGTATTGTACCTCTTTATGTAGGAAAAAATCTGATTCCTCCAAAGTCACCTGGCTCTTTATAATCTTTGAAGTCAATTTGAATAACAAGTAACCAGTAGGAAAAAAATCCTTTAAGCTATTAGAATTCAATTATTTTCATTTGTGGATGGTGCAGTACTTGAAATTTGGTGATGTAGACAACAACTATGTAAAAAACAAACAAACATGTCAAGAAAATAGAAAATTTTTCCTTCCTTCCGTGTTCAAATTTGATTAAGCTGATTGTCTTGATAGGTTGATTTTGGGATCTGAACCAATTTTACAAGAAGAGAATAATTTCATTCAACTTTTCTTAAACATGAAGTTTCTATGCATCAACAAACTCCCATTCATATTCAAAGTTATTTGTATCTGTAATTAGCTTTATTATGGTTCAAACATTCTTGTCTTCCTCAACTTCATATATTAGTGGAGATTTCATGAATGAATTAGTCCTTCTGATGTATGTTTTTGTGTGTGCATCCTGTGTGCACGAGTGTGTGTGTGTGCATGAGTGTGTGTGTGTTCACATGTGAATGGGCAAACAAGTGCATGGAGGCCGTGGTTGGCTTGTGGAGGTAGGATGACAACTTTGAGGATGCAGTCACCAGCATCCTGCCTCCTTTGACAGGGGAACAAACAGTGAGGAGGCACCATCTTTGGGCCAGGGAGTACTTCTTATATGGTACGAAGTCTGTTAAAATTTTAATCTTTGAATTCTCAAGCTCCCATAACTGAGAGAAATAATACATGCTCTTGTTTATATGCTAACAACTGGGTAGGTTTTTGTTGTAGACTGAACTAAACATGCGTTTTAGATCACTTTTTAATGTTCTGGAAATAATTTAAGATCTAATCCACACAGTTTAATATTGACAATCATTTTTACTCAATGTTACCAGAGAGAAAATCTTATTTACTTCCGAAGATGAATTTCTACCCTGTTTTATTAAAAGATATAATTTTCCTCTCAGCCACAAGCCAGATTTCTGAAACTCTTAGTATTTCACAGCAGATGCTTAATCTATCTTATTTACTCTTTTTATGACCAGTGAGTAACAAATTGATTTTATTTCACTTTTTGCTGAATGTTATTATAAGACATGAAAAGCCACCACCCTCCTATAAAGCTACTTAAAAAAAAAAAAAAAAAAAAACTCTGACAACTCAAGTTTATTTATGTTGAAATCTGAACTAGGAGGGCTACTATATGTCAAATATATTATTCATCTAAAACATCTAAAAATCTGATCCTTAATACATTTGACAAATTGGCAGTCATAGAAATCTCATTTTGGTAAGTCTTGCTCAGGCCCATGCACTGTTTTTTTTTTTTTTTTTTTTGTCAAAAGGCTGAAAAACCTCCTTTGCGACACAGGCAATCCCAGACTCTCAGCCCCAGGTGGGTTAGCTAAGCAAGCAAGGCAAGTCAGGCAGGGAAGCACAGTGAAAGATACCACGGAGGCCCCTTGCAGTCCAGGGACTCCTCCTGTCTCACCATGGATGCCTTGAATGAATTGGCACCCAAAGATATAAGAAGGTGGCCTAGTCATGTGTGGGTCACATGCATTGCATATATGAGTGTATTGTGTGCTGCAGCACACACATTATATGTATATGTGCATACACCGTACTGAGATTTCCAGGAATGTGACTTGCTGCTTAGAGGAAAGTTATATTTTTAAATGAACCAGGGTGGAAAAATCATCTAAAGTGAATAAAACATTATCTCTCTGGTAAAATTCTCCTGAATTTTGAAGGCAGCAAATCACATTGCTTTGTTGTTTTGTTTTGCTTTTGTTTATTTGAGATGCAGTCTCAGAGTGTAACCAAGGTTGGTCTGTGGATTAACAATTCCCCTGCCTCAACTCCCCAATGCTGGGATTATGACAGGCACCGCTATATTTGGCTTCAAGCATGTTATTGTATGTAGAAATTTTATTATCTAATCTACTTTGTAACTTCCACTACTTAGTTTGTAGCTTCTGTGACTTACATCTTATTGGAAGTATATTTTAATTATTCTATCATATTTTTATTGTAGTTACCTTTGGTTATTGATTTCTAATATAATTTCATTTGGGGAAAAGAACACATGCATATGATAATATAAAGTAGTAAAGATTACTTTTGGTTAAAATAACATCCATTTTAATGAATATTTCTTGTGACTATAGTTAATGATGTATATTCTTTATGTTCATAAATTTATTTTATTTATTTATTTGCAAGCAGAGAAAGAGAGAGAGAGATAGAGAGTAGAGAGACAAGGAAAGAATGGGCATGCCAGGGCCTCTAGCCATTGCAAATGAACTCCAGACACATGTGCCCCTTGTGCATCTGGCTTACATGGGTCCTGGGGAGTTGAACCTGGGTTCTTTGGTTTTGCAGGCAAATGCCTTACTGCTAAGCCATCTCTTCAGCCCAGTGATGCATATCCTATAGTTGGCCTCTACCTTTTTTAAGTTTTTCTTTAATTTACTTGAAAGGGAGAGAGCAAAAGAGGCAGAAAGACACAGAGAGAGAAAGTGAGGGGGTGGGCTTAGAGAGTGGGCATGCCAGGGCCTTTAGCAAGTGCAAACAAACTCCAGATGCATGTGCTACCTTGTACATCTGGATTATGTAGATTCTGAGGAATTGAACCTGAGTCCTTTGGTTTTGCAGGCAAGTACCTTAACAAGTAAGCCATCTCTCCATCCCACCTCTACCTTTAGTTTCAACCCTTACTTCTTGAAGTAATGTAGTTTGAATATCTCTGTCCTAGTCATTTAAAGCCTTAAACTTGATTTATCCAGTTGTTTCTTTCCCTCTGTTAAAACCAGAGCCTTATAATACTAGGCACATACTATTAAACATTATTTATTTTAATTCCTTTGTTTTTTTGTTGATTTTATAAAGCTGATATTCATTTAAAATTCCCTCTGCTTGTTTGGAGATTATATTTTATCAAAATATTTTTATTTATTTTATTTTTATTTATTTATTTGCAGAGAGAGAGAGAAAGAGAGAGAGAGAGAGAGAGAGAGAGAGAGAATGAACTGGTGCCAGGACTTCTTGCAGTGCAGAGGAACTCTAGATGCACACGGCACATTGCAAATTTGGCAGTGCACCAGGAATCTGATCTTGGACTTTCCAGTATGTGACTCTTTGAGCAAAGATATTCCTGTTTATGTCACCAGGTCTATGGCATGCTGTTATAACTGAAATTGTTTTCCTCACAAAAATTTCACTCTTTCAATATTTTTTTTCTTTCAATATTTTTTCTTTCTTTCAAACCTCTTCATCATCCAGTCAATATGATGTAAGTTTGAAAGAGCTTTTTTCTTCCCTGCTCACTTCTCTCTCTCACTCCTGGCTTTTAATGAAATTTTCTTTTGGGTTTCTTTTTTCTTTATATATTTTTTGAGAGAGAGGGGGAGAGAGAGAGAGAGAATGGGCACACCAGAGCCTTCAGCTACTGAGAACAAACTCCAGATACGTGTGCCCCTTTGTGGCACATGTGTGACATTGTGTGATTTGGCTTACATGGGACCTGGAGTGTGGAACATGAGTTCTTAGGCTCCACAAGCAAGTGCCTTAACTGCTAAGCCATCTCTCCAGCCCATCTGGGTTTCTTAATATAGCACAATGGACTGGCCATACATTAGCAGAAAGATTATCACTGTAGAATCACCATCTTTCCTGTGGATGAGGAGCTGCTTTTAGATACAGCCAAGGTGTAGTTTCTGAGGCAACAGAGACAGGTATACCTACACAGTGCCCAGTCTTCCCTTCTGATGGACATGAAAAGATCCTTGCTGGTTTAGATCTTTCCTTAGCTCACACCCTTTGATTCCAGGCTTTCAGTGTTGGTGCCTAGTCTCTTGCATCCCAATTCTCCCTGCTGAGACCATAACAGTGTCAATAAACCCACCATTTATGAGCTGTGGGAAAGGCAGATATAAGGTCAGTCAGCTAAACTCCTTCAGGCTATGAATGTCCTAGAAACACTTCCTCTATACTCTGTGGGCAAAGAGAAGTTTAAAACAAAAAGCTAGGGCTAGAGAGAGGGCTTAGCAGTTAAGTCACTTGCCTGCAAAGCCTAAGAACCCAGGTTCAATTTCTCAGTATCCACATAAGCTAGCTGCATTTGGTGGCACATGCATCTGCAGTTCTCTCTCTGTGTGTTAAAAAAAAAGAAAAAAAAAAAAGAAACTAAATATATATCCAGCATAGTGGTCGACACCATTAATTCCAGCAATTGGGAGGCAAAGGTAGGAGGATTGCCTGTGAGGTTGAGGCCACTCAGAGAGTCCATAGTGAACTCCAGGTCAGCCTGGGCTAAAGTGAGACCCTAACCCTGCGAAAAGCAAAAGCAAGAGCAAAACAAACAAGCAAATAGACAAAAAAATTCTAGATGGTATTGTCCACTTACCTTCCAAGCTTTAAAAAGATTGTTACATTAATCAGAGTAGGTGGTGAATCAGTAATGAAATTAAGTATGGAAATAATAAAGAGAACACTTTAATAGAGTTATTTCTTTAGGAACTTTAACTGTGCTCAGTTTGAATAGCCAAACTTTGAAATTCTGTGTCAAAACTTTCAGTAAAATTCTCTTTAAACTTCCAGTCCTAAAATTCATAAAAACCCTACATGTGACTAAATTTAGACATGGGTTTAAATAAGGTCAGAAAAGTGACTCTCTAATCTAATAAGGTTGGGGTCTTGTAGGAAAAGAAAAATCCAGGAAAGGATGTAGCAAAAACTGGTCATCTGCAGGCAGAGGAGGGAGCCATTGCCAGAAACCAAACTTGCTAAAAACATGATTTTAGACTTCCCACTCTCCAACTCTGTGAGAAAAGAAATTCTTAAGTTTTATGTCACCAGGTCTATTGCATGATTTTATCGTAGTGTGAACAGCCTAGACATTATTCGTTATACACCCTCCCTCCACACACTCCACAAAATGGCTCATACATCTAAAGTAGAATGTAATTTTATTTTTTCTAGAAGACACTATAAGAAAAAATTAGGTGACTTTCAGTTTGGTGATGAGCTTCTTAAGATCCAAAACCAGTTGTGTAATCCATGAAAGGAAAGTTTGGTAAATTAGACTATTATAATTAAAACCACTGTGCTGTGAAGACTTTAAATGAACAAAAAGACAGGAAAGAGAGGAAATATTCACAAAGCATGCATTTGATAAAGTACTTATATCCAAAGTATACAAAGAATTCATAAAATTTAATTTTAAGCACAAGGAACCCCATTACAGAAGGTCTGAAGAGATGCCTCTCCAAATTACATGTGTGCAGATGGGAAAAATCTTAGAAGATACTCATATCAGATGCTATGGGGATAGTGGGAGAAATCTCAAACATTCCAGTTAGAATGGCTATAATCTGTAAACTTGAACACTAAATGCTGGTTGGGATGTGTGAGTTTTATTTGTTACTGGTGGAGATAAATATGACACATTCACTTCACAAGGGAGATTGGCTGTCCCTCCCCAAGTTCAATAATATCTCTTATATATAATTCAACAATTGTGTTCCTCATTTGTAAATAATATCCATACTTAAATTTAATTTAAACCAATATTATTTGCAAACCATACCCACAGAAACTGTACATGAATGTTCATGACAAGTCTTTTCCATAACTGCCAAAGCTAGAGGCAACAAAGATCTCTTTAAATAAATGAATGGGTTGATAAATGGTGACCAAGCCAAACCATGCAAAATGGTTCAGCAAGAAAAACTATGAGGCCACAAAAAAAGACATGGAAGGAACTTAAGTCCATGTTGTTCATTGAGAGAAGCCAGTGTTACAAGACAATTGCTATGTAATTTTAAGTAGATGTCAGTTTGAGAAAGGGGAAACTTTCCTTTTCGGAGAGAACAGATGATCTTGCAGTTGCTAACGCTTCATATTCACAGAGGAAGGTTTGTGGGGGTAAAATACAAGATATTTTTAGGGCAGAGAGATTATTGTTTGTATCATTCATTAATAGTAGATCCAAGATCTCATGCAGTTTTCAAAACATAAAAATCTATACAAAATGGTATAAAACCTAATATAAACCCAATTTCACTCAATAATAATAACAGCTTTGGTCCATCATTTGCAATAAATTTACTGTAGTAATATGAAGTATTAACAAACATGTAAACTATATATATGATTTAAGGAGTATTTAGGAGCTTTCTGCAGAAAGTAGTGTTAAAGAAAACAAAGCAGCCTCCAAAATTATCTCTTGCTAGCCTGTGGTAAGTGACGAGAAGCCAAAGTTAAGGGTGCCAGTGTTTTAGCCGGTACCACCTCTTCCTCACATGTGTGGAGAAGAGTACCTGGCGCAGAACTCATCAGGATCCAGACAACCTGATCACGCCTCAGTGTGTATGAGGAGGGAGGCAGGGGAAAGGTGGATCGCGATAGCAGTGTAAAGACATTGGTGGATAGGAAGGCTAAGCCTCAGGCCTCCTCATTTTCAAGGTCCTATTTCATGATTATGAGTTTAAATCGGTTTTGGTAAATTCTATTATTTTCTCAAGGGGTCTCCTCTTCAAGATTATCCAGCCGTTAATCTCCACACAAGCTGGAAATGACCCATAACAGAAAGCTATACCAAAAGGCAGGGTCTAGTAAGCATTTAATCTATACTTTGTTCACATGGTTACTTTTCTTGACTCACTAATCATACCATCCCAGTGGAATTATCTTCTTGGGAAATCAGTTAATTCTGAAATTTCCTAGGATCTGAAAGGTGAAAACCAATGGGCCTCAGATTTTGATCAGATCATGAAAGATTATTTTAAATCAGAAAGTCTTTTAGTATGTCTTTTGCTACATTAAATGGAATTGATATATTAACAATTTAGTAACTATATGGTAGTATACACTTCAGTAAGGAAAGACTACTGTCTAAAATAAAGGATGCACAATTGTTTCACATTTCTTGTTTTTCCCTTTTATTCCACTTTAATTAGAAACTCTTTCTATTGTATTACAGAGACAGAAGGTCTATAAATTATCAGTTAGATATTTTTATGAGCATTTAGTTCTGTAAATGAATCATATGTGGGGCAAAATTGTGAGCTATTGTTCAATATGTTGGTGCTAATGGAGCTTTAAATAAAATGGTAACAGAGCCTTAGAAACTAAATGTTTCTGAATTCAAAGAAATGGCTTGCTTTCACCAGGGAAAACAGTATTTCCCTGCATGGAAGTGGATTATCAGCACGCACCTTCGTCTCCGGAGAGTGCTGTATACCATTGTCTTAACCATTAAAATTAATGACCTGGAATGTAAGAGGCCCAAATAACTCTATTAGCTTGAAAAAAAAAATCTATCAGTTTTCAAAAGGGTGAAATAGATGATGTTGTATTCATTTAAAAGTAAACCTGAAAGTAACAATTACCAAACTGTAGCACATCCAAGATATTAAAATATTTTTAATTCAAAAGCAGCTGAATGTCAGAGAATGGCTCGACAACGTGAAAGTAATGTACATGTTTTATGGATATAAACATTAATAGCATTCAGCACATTGGTGGCTCTTTAGCATTAGAGGTTTTGCCCCAGGGGACAGTCCCAGAGTCTGGCGATGTTTTCACTCTCCTGACTGGGAGGGATGCTAGTGGCCCTGGGTGCGTTTGGGCTGTGCAGCATTCTGGAGTGCATGGGAGAGCACTCACAAGGACAGTACAGTGTTAAGACTGAAGAACCTGAGGACTGACAGACACCAAATGTCTAGACCCAGGGCTCAGGCTTCATTAAGAAATACCAACGACTTTGGATTCATTGCATTCTCAGGATGCAAGTTCAGGAGTCTTGGCAGTGTGTTGTCAGTGTGAGGGCTAGGCGCATTCCGTGTACTCTCCTTAGGGGTATTACCTATGGATGGTCCTTGTTCATGTCATGGCCGGGGGCTAAGGTGAAATTGTAGTTACCCCTAAAATGCCATCCAGATTATTTTTAGCAAATATCTCTAAATTCCTGCTTTGGGAAGATGAAGCTATGCCCTCTTTTCTTACCTTTGAACCAACACCACTATATCAAAGGTAGTTATGATTCATATAGTTTATTCTTTAGGAAAATAGGAAGAAAAAACATTTAATTCTTTCAATATTTCCCAAAGCATTCCCAAGTTATACACACCTTGGAAATTGCTTTGGTTTAGTGGGTAAGGCATTTGTCTGCAAAGCCTAAGGACCCAGGTTCAAATTCCCAGTACCCACATAACCAGACACGAAAGGTGGCATATGCTTCTGGAGTCCACTTGCAGTGGCAGGAGGCCTTGCTGTGCCTATTTTCTCTCTATCTGCCTCTTTTTCTTTCTCTCACTTCTTGTAAAATAAATAAATAAATACACAATATTCAATTAGACCAGGACTAGAAGAAGAATCTTAGATTATAGGAGAGTGTTCACAGAGTTTGTAATGGATTGAATTCTTGCTCACCAAAGTATATTCAGGCAGTGTATGATGGCCCATAGCTGTAATCCAAGCACCTGGAAATTCAAGGTTTAAGAATTGTGAGCTTGAGGCCAGTATCGGCTACTTGGGGAGACTGTCTCAAACACATACACCACACACACACACACACACACACACACACACACACACACACACACACACACACACGAAGCAGAAAGTGTACTATTATTTAGAAAAAGGGGGCTGGAGAGATGGCTTAGCGGTTAAGCGCTTGCCTGTGAAGCCTAAGGACCCCAGTTCGAAGCTCTATTCCCCCAGGACCCACGTTAGCCAGATGCACAAGGGGGCGCACGCGTCTGGAGTTCGTTTGCAGAGGCTGGAAGCCCTGGCGCGCCCATTCTCTCTCTCTCCCTCTATCTGTCTTTCTCTCTGTCTGTCACTCTCAAATAAATAAATAAATAAAAATTAAAAAAAAAAAAGAAGAAAAAGGACTCTTACAGATACATATGATAGTGAAACCTCAGATGAGATGTTTTAAGTGAGCGTGGGACTGGAATCTGAAGACAAGAAAGAAGAGGAAAGGTGCACGGAGGGGAGTGATGAAGGCGAAGGCAGACATGATCACTCACCCTCAGGTCAGGGGAAGCCTCAGAGCTGCCCTTGAGTCGGGTTGGGGGGGCAGGCATGATTCTCCCACACTGCTTTCACACAAAGTATGGCTATGCCAATACATTAAGTTCAGACTTCTGGCTTCCAAACCGTGAGACAAATATCAGGAGTTTGTCACACTACCCAGCATAGAGACCCACAACCAGTAGAAGCCATGGACAAAAGCACTTCCGTGTTTGCCTCCAATTGAACTGCAGAGATGCGAATGGGGCCCAGCCCCCCCTGAATTCCTCTGGGACGGTTTGTATGGGTCTGACCTTGTACGTGCAGGAAACAGTCTACAGCTGACTCATTCCTGCATCATCTGACCTTGTCCCATGCTTTTGCTATATATATTTTTTTAACTTTTTTTTTTGTTGTTCATTTTTTATTTATTTATTTGAGAGCGACAGACAGAGAGAGAAAGACAGATAGAGGAAGAGAGAGAATGGGCGCTCCAGGGCTTCCAGCCACTGCATACGAACTCCAGACGCGTGCGCCCCCTTGTGCATCTGGCTAACGTGGGACCTGGGGAACCGAGCCTCGAACCGGGGTCCTTAGGCTTCATAGGCAAGCGCTTAACTGCTAAGCCATCTCTCCAGCCCGCTTTTGCTATATTTGACAAAAGAAAACTGCTGTGGAAGGTTTTATAAGTGTGTATAAAATAAACCAATGTTAGTTAGGCTAGTGCTGCTATATTTCCATCAGAGTTCACAAACCACTGGCTACTAGCTTTTACTCTATTACGTGTATCTGTATTTCTTTCTTTCAAATTCTTGTGTTGCCCCAACAGGTCAACGCCACGCTGGTTCCAGCAACCCAGTTGTGGCAGTTTGCATGCCTAGAGCATTGGCGCAGAGTCAAGGACCTGCGTGATAGGAGGTATTGAAGCGGCGGCGTGAGTGTTTGCCCTGGGCCTGGGCTTCATTGAAGGTTGAGGAGTAATTTGTCTGGTAATTCCAGGTCAAATTATGGAATATAAATAAAGGGCACAAAACAAGTGTGTGACAAGTAGCAACTTCTGTCTAGATTCTACTTTGGGAACCAGTGGGTTTTCACACCATGTTTGAAAATACTTGACTTTAATGTGAAATGAGGCCACCAATGTTCTCCATGGGGGATGAGGTATGTCAGTAGTAATGCCCTAGGCAGACCAGAGCATCAATATTCTAGGGACAGGATTCCAGTTAGTAGCAGTAGTCAAAACAAAATGACTTAAAATAGGAATAAAATATTTGAATAGAAATTATATTTATAAAGATGGTACCAACAAATGATATATACATACAAAGTATGTTCTTAATGAAAAACACTGGCATATATATGTAGCCTTGGATAAATATTATCATACAGCTTTCATGTGTGTGTATGTGAGAGAGAGAGATAAAACCTTAAATAAAGTTTAAGTCCTGAAGTATCAGTAGGTTCTCTGAAGCTCAGTGTCTACTGCACTCACTGGAAGGCATTGTGGTCCCTGCATGCATAGCTTTTCTAGAATTATGCTGAAACCTGTGATTTGACAAGGGTGTTCTGGACAGAAGAACTTTTCAGGCTGAATGAATTATAAATATAGACAATTGAAGATGGTAAGGGAAAGGAAGGGACATTAAAAACAACAAAAAATGTGTGGTAAAAGTATTGGTTAATATAATGAACCAATTACAAAACTATACCAAAACCTACTGTGAATACATTTGCTTTGTTCTATATCTTGACTCATATAGGTACTCCATAATTTTGAAGGGCTAACTACATTTATTAAGGAGTGAACATGTACTTTTAGGAGAAGATGAAAGATGAAAAATGTATCTAGTCTTCAATGAACAAATACCAAATATAAGCTATGGTACTAGTAATTATTACTGTTAGTTTTTCATGACATATCTCAGCATCCAACATCAATTTTATGCATGAATATGAATATATGTCGATTATTGTTTTTGTGACTTTCATGTTGTTATTGGAGATTATACTTCAAACCAATTCTCTTCAAATATTTATTTTTATTTTAAAAGTACAATAAGGTCAAAATCACTTTGCAAGGTCTAGCAGTTTCTTCTAAATGTAAATATGAGACTTCTCTAAGAGTCCTACTCTTGGGAATTTACTTATGAATAAAGTAAATACATGTTCCCAAAAATATTATTCCAAGCATGTCACAGTCTCTTTCCCATGATATCAAAACACTGTTCATCAGTAATGAGTTGATACATAGGCTGACATATTAATCAGAAGTAAAAAGCAATTGACTACTTATTAATTAAAATGTACATTAATCCCAAAGTTTGCTGAGAAATGGAGGTGATCAATACTAATGTATGCACTCTGTCTGGATTCATCCTAAGTAAATTTTAAGAACACATAAAAGCAAGATATTGTGTTTAAAAAGCTTAATTGTTGATCTGGGTAAAAGGATTATTATAAATCATTATAGCAAAGCATTTATGATAGCAATATTCTTATGTTTAATAAGTGACTGTGTAAAGTAGGTATGTTCACTTGTCACAATTCAAATAGAACTAAAACTAGGAGTTGACTATTTTATTCTTTTTGGTTTTTACTTTAAGTAAACAAAAGAATTTTAAGTATTGAAATCTAGTATTTTTTACACTATAGTATTTTGGAATGTACTGTGTTAATACCTGTAAGTTTGAAACATGTTAACAAATGCATGGATGGATTGTCAGAGTATGGATAGATAGAAATATAATAAGGGTGTGAGCCAGAGCCGAATTGTGGCTCTGTGGAAGAGTGGTTTCTCATGGTCATGAGGACCCATGCTTGATCCACAAAAGAGATAATATATAATATATTGTTCACAGTAGAATCTAGACTGAGCTAATGCAGGTATTAGAATTATTTCAGCTCTTCTACAGTTTGGAATTATCATGACAAAATGAAGCAAAAAATTAAAAGCGCTTTCATAGCTCAAGCTTCCATTTTCTAATTAACATTAACAGCGGGATCACTTTGAAACCATTTTAGAAATATTTTATTTCCATAGAAACCAAAAGATTTGCATAATTCTATTTCATTACATGATTTTATTTAATGTAGTTTGTCTGTTAACACTGGTTACATTCTTAATATCCCTTTGTGGTTTTCAGTTTTTAAATTATAATTGGATAATTCATTTGTTTTTAAAAATTAGCCCATCTTATCTATAAAATCTGTATTATTAATCACTTGATATAAATAGTTGATTCATTATCCAGATGGTAATGACCTAACAGCATACAGACATGTACATTTAGTCACCTGAAGACAACTTATGTAGAACTAGGGTGAAGTGGTAAATTTTCAGGTAAAGTACTACCTTTTGGCATTATTAATCAGATCACATGATACACCGTATTTAAGGATTAACTCACCTCCTCTTAAGGTAGCAATTTTGTGCAGAAGTACAGTCTGCTTAGGTTGTTTTCTCAGTCTTTGTAGGGACGACTCAGTTCCTGAGCCATCCTGATGTACAGAGACTCTGCTATTCTGAATTGCAGCCTATGTGGTCTCGAACCATTGATCAGCATGCCAGAAGCATGTCATTATCACTTCTTTTATTATGGTTTTAACATCCTTCAAATAGAATTGGCTTTGAAGCATGCTTTATTCTCTAGTAGTTGGCCATCTGCTCCCTCAGGTTAAAAATCTATTTGTGACATGTTTCAGTCTTGCTACTATTCCTAGAGTGTCCCGTGTGCATGTAGACCTTACTTACTTTGGAGAGATCATTGGTGTACATACCTCTCTACAATCCATTGAATGATATCCACATAGAAGGAACTTATCCATGTAGAAGGAACAACATGTTAAAAAGATAATTAAGAATTTATCTTGATGAAAGGAGCTAAAACTATAAAAATAAGTTTGAAAAGTAAGTTTATCCTATTTTGTTTTTTAGTACATAGTTTTTATAACTCATATCATATACTAATTATTGATATCATACAAAAACTTAATAACTCATCATATGCAATTTGATATTGTATTCTAGGAACATTTTTATGAAAATATTTGAGGACATCATTTGTTTTCCTAATACTCTCTAATTAATTAATTTGTGCCTGTAGGACTTCATTTGTCACAAAACCTATTTCTTTTAAATTGTTTATTTATTTTATTTATTTGAGAGTGACAGTCAGAGGGAGAAAGAAGCAGAGAGAGAGAGAATGGGCCCACCAGGGCCTCCAGCCACTGCAAATGAACTCCAGACACGTGCGCCCCCTTGTGCATCTGGCTAAGGTGGGTCCTGGGGACTCGAGCCTTAAACCAGGGTTCTTAAGCTTCACAGGCAAGCACTTAACCACAAAGCCATCTCTCCAGCCCACGCAAAGCCTATTTTTGATATGAAGCATAATTTCAACTGATTTTCATGTGGCTTGAATATTATTCAATGACTTTGGCTGCAACAACTGGCTGTATGCAATGATGCAATGCCTTTATCCTACTTGCAACTTCACTTCAGAATAACAAATACTGACTGCTATTAATTCTTTTAATTTCAAACATGTATTTAGTATGTGTGCACAGGTGTGTTAAGTGCAGGTGTGCACATGGAGGTCAGGGACAACTTTTGGATGGCTCCTCTCCTTCTGTCTTGTCTGAGGCAGAGTCTATAATTGTTAAGTATTCCCTTAGTAAACTTCCAGACAATTATGTCTCTGCCCCTTTCTGGCAGCAGACACATTGGATTATAAAAGTTTGTCACAGTTGCCAGCTTTTTATGTAAGGTCTGGGCATCTGAACTCAGGTACTCAGTTGCACAGCAAGCATTTCATCCATTGAGCCATCTCCCCAACCCATTGAATGTCATTAGTTAGATGCTATCTGAAAATTAGAGTGAAAAGTATTAACCAAGACAGGGCCATGCCTTGTCATTGTAGTCATGCAGTAATGTGCAAGGATGAATGAGAAAGTATTTATTTTAACTAGTGAATGATTTCATGTCATGAGAATTTAAGAGCCTTACTCAGCTTTCGTTGTAGAAACTCAATAGAGAACTTCAACAATGACAAAAAACATTGTCTGTTGGTGTCAAATAGTTTGATGCATATGACTTATATTGTAAATTTATGAGTGCATATGAATTATACTAAATTAATTATAATTATATATAATTAATGCCACTGATGTCAAGTGGTTGGGATTGGGAGAATTTATGCAGTAGCATCTTAATTTTTTCAACCTGGTTTTCTGATGGTGCCTCCATGAAGTTTGGAGAGTGAAAGATATAAGAAGATAAAAGAAAGAAAAATCATCTATTTCTTGAACACAGGCAAAATTAACTTTTAAATATAGTGTATGCTGCTAATGAAATTCTGTGGAGACCTTGAGAATTTTGTCACTATAATATAAAAGCATATGGAACATTGTGTCAAAGAATTGCCTCCTACCCATAACTGAGGGCTCACCCCACAGTGCACGACCCATGTCCCCAATGAGTAGGGTCCCTGAGGAGGGGGGAAGACAGGGAGGAGGCTAACAAAGATACCAACTTGGCTGTATACACTTAGTACAAGACTAATTTTTAAAAAAAGATCCATTATGGGACTGGAGAGATGGCTTATTGGTTAAGGTGCTTGTATGCAAAGCCTAAAGATCAAGGTTTGACTCCCTAGTATCTACACAAGTCAGATGCACAAGGTGGTGCATGTACCTGGAATTTGTTTACAGTGGCTAGAGGTCCTGGCAAGTGCATTTTCTCTATCTGCCTGTCTTATAAACAAACAAACAAACAAACAAATAAGCAAATAAATAAATAAATAAATAAATTTTTTAAAAAAAATTTTTTTTGTTCATTTTTTATTTATTTATTTGACAGCGACAGACATAGAGAGAAAGACACATAGAGGGAGAGAGACAGAATGGGCACGCCAGGGCTTCCAGCCTCTGCAAACGAACTCCAGACGCGTGCGCCCCCTTGTGCATCTGGCTAACGTGGGACCTGGGGAACTGAGCCTCGAACCAGGGTCCTTAGGCTTCACAGGCAAGTGCTTAACCGCTAAGCCATCTCTCCAGCCCAATAAATAAAAATTTTAAAGATTCATTCATTACTGCTCACCTGGCTCCTTGCATGATCTAATGAATGCCAATTTCAGTGCACAGTTATTGGTGATGGGCTCCTTATTATCATCTCCCTGGGAGAACCCTCTACCCGTCCTGGGTCTAGGCTTTATTTGCTAGTATTCATAGTAAGAAACTTTCACTCTGATTTTTTCCGTAATTGGTTATAACATTATGCAGACTTTGGCATGTCTTGGATTACCATAAAGCCATTTTCAAGATATTAAATATGTATTTAATCACATTATTACACAGATAAAAGAGAACATTAAGCTTTAGAGGGAGTAAATATTAGCACAGGAGTCCAAACTGTCTTTTGCTCATTAAACTATCATACTTTCCCTGGCAATGTTTTGGTTGATTTAGCCACAAGAAAAGGAGCTAAATCATGGCATACTGTGATTTTTTTTTTTAAATGGCAAGACAAACAAAGCTTAGAAGCCAGTCAATGGAGTGATTTTAAGAAATTCATGACAATACTATGGAACTCAATTTGTATCTGACAACGACCATAGCAATTCTCACTTGCTAAGCCACATCATATTTTCCAAAAGTTTCAAATTTACAAGTCAATTCAAAATTATAGTAGTTTAATAAGATTATTTTTATAATTCTATAAATACACATTTCTAGTAATACATAGGCTATACATTAATATCATTTTCATATTTCAAATTAAGTATAATAAATGGATATAATCCTAGTTACTCCTTGAAGTTCTGTCCTTTTTTCTATTCTTATTAATTCCTCTACTCTCCTATAGATCTCAAGAATTTCTTGCGGGGGGGGGAGGGTATTACCATGGGATATTTTTTGTAATCGTGGAAAATGTTAATAAAAATTGTGAAAAGAAGAGAAAAAAGTTAAAAAAAATTCTTAAAATGAATTATTTTGTCGGTCTTACATTTAAACATGTTTTCATTCCTTATATCATAATTGTGTCAACAATTCTCATTTCTTTCGATAACAAATGTCACGCTTGCAAAGAATGACCATGAAGTCTGTGTTTTCACATGGCATCCATCGTAGGTATGGTGTGTGATGTGTGTGTGTGTACATATAAGGTATGCTGTGTGTACTGTGATATGTGTGAACATACATGTGTATGAATATCTTTCCTCTGTCAACCTCTTTGATGTTTTTGTGTTATAACATATGGTCTACTTGTTTCATAATGACTTAGTTTTTACTGTGACTTAAATCCCTTTTCCATAAAAAAAAATTTAAATGTGCTTATTCATTTGTTCAAATATTCATGGATGTATATAGACACACAGAGCATAATGTGTATATTTAAAGCTGTCTATAATATTTGATGGATTACCACTTCATGTAGTAGTATGAAATCACTAGGGTACTATGATACTTGTTTTTTATATTTTAAAAATATTTATTTATTAGAAAGAGAGAGAGGTAGAGAAAGAAAGAGAATGGACATGCCAGGGCCTCTAGCCACTGCACACAAACTTCAGACACATGTGCCACCTTATTCATCTGGCTGATATGGGAACTGGGGACTTGAACCTGGGTCCTTAGGCTTTGCAGCCAAGGGCCTTAACTGCTAAGCTTTGATTCTTATCTTTTCTTCAAGGAGAGCATTTTGTTTTCTTTAAAAAATTTTGGGGGGCTGGAGAGATGTCTTAGCAGTTTAGATGCTTTCCTGTGAAGCCTAAGGATCCAGGTTTGATTCCCCAGGACCCATGTAAGTCAGATGCACAAGGTGGCTCACGTGTCTGGAGTTCATTTGCAGTAGCTGGAGGTCCGGACACACCCATTGTCTCTCTCTATCTCTTTTTTTCTCTCTCTCTTTCCCAAATCAATATATAAAATAAAATAAATAAATATATTTTGTTGACAAAGTATATATACATACACAATGTATTTTGATCATAATCCTCTGCCTTACCATCGTTTGCCCCTTTCCTGTGTCCCTTTTCCACAGAACCCCTTCTTCTTTCTTCACAGTCCCTCTTCTACTCCCTTGTGGACTGTTTTTTTTTTTTTTTTTTTTTTCCCCTGCCCCACCATCTCTGCTGGAATGCTGATGGGCCCAATATTGTGCAGAACTTGCACAGGTAACAACAGCCACTGTGAGGTCACAAATGCAAGTTACATGTTCTGCTGGAAGATATCATACCCCAGCACTCCTCCTCATCCTCTGACTCTCATTCTTAAATCTTTTTTTTTTTTTTTTGGTAAATTTTATTTATTTATTTGAGAGTGACAGAGAGAGAGGCAAAGAGAGAGAGAGAGAGAAAGAAAGGGCACACCAGGGCTTCCAACCACTGCAAACGAACTCCAGATATGTGTGTCTCCTTGTGCATCCAGATAACGTGGGTCCTGGGGAATCCAGCCTCAACCAAGGGTCCTTAGGCTTCACAGGCAAGCGGTTAACCACTAAGCCATCTCTCCAGCCCTGGCTCTCATTCTTACTGTGTCCTCTTCTTCAGGCTCCCCAAGCCTTGGGGGGCTCATAGAGATGTTGCAGTACTGAGCTAAATGAGTCAAGTATTCCTAGAATTTTGGAAAAATTTCTATCTCCCCAATAGTCATCACCAAATGTAAAATAGAAGCTTATCTGACCTAAGGTGAGAGCAACATTAACCTATGGGCATAAGCATCAATATTTAGGGGACATTTTAATGGACACAACACATTTACTTACACAACCAATAGTAGTAGCTTCCCTCCTAAGGACTATCAACTTTCCAGCCATAGACTTTTGACTTGCTTTTTAAATTCTGTGCCTCAATTCCTTCTTTTGAGGCAAGATTCAAATTCATGAACATTCTTTTTATTACTATTATTTCCTTTCTTTTGTTGTTTTGAGGTAGGGTTTTACTCTAGTCCAGGCTGACCTGAAATACACTCTGTATTCTCAGAGTGGCCTCAAACTGATGGTGATCCTCCTACCTACGCCTCCCAAGTGCTGGAATTAAAGATGTGTTCCACCATGCCTGGCTTAATACTTTTTTTTTTTTTAACACTGGAGAATTAAAAAGAAAGCACTTAAAGTAAAAACAAACAAACAAACAAAAAACCTGAGCTTCAATTTAATTAACAGTGTATTAAGAAATATTTGTTGGCTTATAGGTCTTTATACCTTCAGAGTTAGACAAGAAGGAAAACAACATGAATAATATCAATAATTATAAATCTTATCTAATTTATCTAATATTTGTTGATGTTACTTGTTTACCACACACTGTCACTGAGCATGGTATTCCTATGTAGTAGTCTTCTGCCTGAGTCACATTTATTGGAAAGGATTTGAAAGAAATAAAAAGATTTACTGGAAGTCAGATGGATATATCAACTGAAATTATAGGGGATAACAGCTACTAAGAGCACTTAAAGGAGGAAGACTGAGGCAGACACAAGGTAAGTAAGTAGCCAATATACAAATATAGACCTAAGACTCTATAAGCTAAGATCTTAAGAGTATGGTCAGGCTAGCAAAGGCCAAATAGAGATGGGAGAAGGATATCCGGAGTAGGCTGGAAATATTTTATTTTTCTATTCATAAATTCATATGTCAATACATAGGGAGCACTTGAACATATCAAGAAAAACAGTGAAGGATAAAAAATTGTGCTCAAAAAGTTAATAATTTATCTGACATTTTCTATTTCTACAAGAATTCAGATCTTTGGTTACCTTAAATTAAGAGATTTTTCAAGTTTGTTCATAACAGCTTAGTATAGCTTCAACTTAAATAAATATTTTGCTGATTTATTTGAGAGAGAGAGAAAGAAAGAAATAGAGGTAAGAAAAGTGATAGACTGAGAGAGAGAATGGGCACACTAGGGACTCTAGCTACTGCAAAAGAACTCCAGACATATGCCCCACCTTGTACATCTGACATTAGGTAGGTACTGGGGAAGCAAACTCTGGTCCTTACGCCATGCAGACAAATGCCTTAACCACTGAGTCTTCTCTCTAGCACAGCTTCAACATTTTTTTTATGAAGATTGTAAGTAGTAGTGAAACACCAGAATCGAGCAAGCCTTACTAAGAAGGAGGTAAAATGCACAAATTACAGAAATAAAGCATGGTCGACATTAAGTTTCTCATTTGAACAAACAGAAGATATATTTTCATCTATTTGATTTTTTGAAAAAAAAAAAAAAGGAAATTTAGGCTTTGTGGTGCATGACTTTAATCCCAGCACTTGCAAGGCAGAGGTCGAAGAATCGCTGTGACTTCAAGGCCACCCTGAGACTAAGTAGTGAGTTCTAGGTTCTGGGCTAGAGTGAGACTCTGCCTGAAATAAACAAAACAAAACAAAATAATAACTAAAAATTTAGAGACAATATTACTCTTATCAGCAACCCTACTAATCTGAGTGACATGGTAAGTAGGAAAGAATCCACAATTTGTAGCCAGGCATGGTGGTGAATGCCTTAAATTCCAGCACTCGGGGTGGGGGGGGGCAGAGGCAGGAGGATCACTGTGAGTTTGAGGCCACCCTGAGACTACATAGTGAATTCCTGGTCAGCCTGGGCCAGAGTGAGACCCTACCTCGAAAAACCAAAGGAAAAATCCACGATTTGTGATGTCAACAAAGAGCTCAAGTTTCATAAGTAAAACCATAACTCATGATCTACACTGGGAATTGGTAGACTGTGGTCATCTAGCCAAATCTAACCCGCCAAATTGTTTTTGTACAATTTGTGGGTTGTGAGTAGTTTTTAATGAAGAAAAAATACAATTTAATAAGTCTAATGTGGCACACCATCCTTGAAATATTTACTATCTGGCCATTTATTGAAATAATTTTGGTGACCTTTGTCTTAAGCCTTCTAAAATTTCTTTTAGTTCTAACAAGCTAAGTTTTTAAGGCTCAGTTTGCCTGGATTCACTCGTTTGATTAAAGTTTTATCAATTATAAAACAGGATGTTAACTTACACATGAATCTCAAGCAAAAGTTATTTTTAGAGTAATATGTCCCACCCCAAACTTGAGAAATATTTATATTAAAATTATTTGCTATTTTCTGTGTAAAATTTGAAACAATAGCTTACTGGGAATATTGATTTATTTATTATTTTATTTTATTTTTTGTGGTGCTAGGAACTAAAGCCAGACCATGTCCATACTAGGCAGGGAATAAAGAATATTATCTGAAAGCCCTGTAATTGTGTCACTGTGCTGTGGTCTTTCATTTGGTGCCTCAGCTTGGGGAAAGCAGACATTTGCTAGTTTCTCCTCAAGGAAGCATTTCATTCAACATACGAGAAGAGGTGTAACTCTTTGCAGAACCAGCAACAGTATAACTTTAGACTTCAGATAGCTAAATCCATGTATCAGTTGGTACAGAAAGATAGAAAGTGATCAGAGAGAAGGATTTAACAAAGAATGAAATCTGTCCTAAAGTAAAATTCACAACCCAAGCATATAATTACTTTTCTGAGATGTACTTGGCAGAGTGCACTTTTATTAGGGAGGAATTCCTTTGAAAGTTTATAAACAAATCAAATGATATTTTGGAAGAGTTTACGTGAATAGATTCATCTGTATCATAAAGAGTTACCTGAGAGAAATCTATGCTTTAAGGGAGATGCAAATGTGTTCAGTGGTACAGACTTTTATAAGTTTCTGAATCAATAACTTAGTATATCTATATAGATAGATAGATTGCAAATATATATATATATATATATATATATATATATATATATATATATATATATATATCTTAAAATCAAGTTAATTGTTTGATGTGGACCAGGATAGAAAATTGATCAGCATGATTTTGAAGGAAAATAGGAGTAAGATAGCTTTACACAGGCAGTCAGCCAGGGATAAACGCCCAAAGCGATGCACTCTTGCCAGTTCTGGCAGGACTAGGACCTGCATCTGACCTAGTCTTATTCAAGATGGCTGCAAGAAACACTCCCCAGTAGCAGCTTGATTCTTCAAGCTTCTCATACTTGGGTAGACTGGCAAATCCTGTGTCAGTCTCCTTAATCAGCCAGCCCATCAGGTACCTCTCTTACATAGGTGATGAGTCTTATGACGAGGCTCATTCTAATTGGAAGTCTAATCCATAAATGTTTGTAGGATGTGTGTGTAAATGAATCCCTCTACTTACTCTCGTGAACTTTGCTTCCTGGAGCCCCGTAAGCTTCCCCCTTCTCAGCCTGGCTGAAGAGGAGGAGTTGTTGCTCAGGTGTTTTCCTGCTTGCTTTCTACATGTTTTGTTTCTGGGTGTTTTCCTGTTTTACTGCAGGCATGATTGCTCTTTAAACTATGAACCCTTTGCTATCTCTTTGTCTTCTATGACCCACTATGTCAGGAGATTCTTTTGACCTGGGCTCTTCTACTTTGTTCTCTCTCTCTTTCTCCCTCTCTCTCTCACTCTGTTTCTCTCTCTGTGTGTGTGTTTGTGTGTGTGTGTGTGTGTGTGTGTGTGTGTGTGTGCGAGTGTGTTTGTGTGTGTGCATCCAGACTCTTTCCTATGTGAGGGAGACTTTCTCCATCTCCTCTCCTTCCCAGCTGGGCCGGGACTGGGGAGAACCTCTTTTTGTCTTGAAGTTTTCAATCCTTCCCTGTAGACCCCAACTCTCCTTATGATAAACTTAATAATTCATAATTTACCCATCCCAGAGATGGTATTTTCAATTTCTTGCTAATTTGGATAAGGACCCAAAAGTTGGGGTCCATGGGCCTGAGAATTTTTGCATCTTCATGGAATTTCATCTCTTCCTGGACCCAAATTCTGCATCAATATGGGCAAGACTGGGAAGATGTTATTTTTATAAAATAATATGAGCAATTCTGCATGTATTTGATATATATATATTTAACCTTTATATGTATGAAGTGATTAGAGTTTGCAGGAGGGTAACAATTATCAGCAATGTTTCTAGGTTTATGTTAAGATGTAGAAATGTGATATGGTAATTGGGATATTTATAAAGAATCTATGTGAAATAAGAATGCTTTCTATCATGGAAATCCAGAAATATTAGAAAGAATTTTAAAAGACATCATTTCAGATGATCTAAATGTAAATAACCTGATATGTATAGTTTGTATTTTTCATAATATAAATGGCATTTAAACTGAAGGGATCATTACTTTACAATAGGGAAAAATTCTGTACACATATAAGCTTTGGGGCTTCAAACATATGTTCAAACATCTGAACAATGGTATGGTTCATTTCACCAACTCTTAATTCTTTTAAAAATCATATATTCATCATTTTTGTAACTCTCAGTGTTGGCTATTTTCATGTCATTACACAGTAATCGTTTTGGATATTCATATATAATGTCTTTTTATCATTTCCACAAAAAAGAATTATAAATCAAATCAAGATGAAAATGAAAACACTTCTCAAATTTCAACCAAGGAAGAGAAAAGGTATACGAAATGAACCCATTGTGTGAAAAAGAAAATCCACTTTGGCTTTGTGCCTTCATTTCCCTTGTGTCCTAATTTCTTGGATGCCCCTTAATATTACAAGTACTTTCCAGATCACAGTTTTGGCACTGCCAAGGCTAATTTTTAGAGAACTACTCTTAAGTGGCTCCTTTGTAATCATTTGCCAAGATGTATCACAAACATAGGAACCCATAACAGAGTTTTACTTTTTTTTTTTAAGCCAAGTGTTAACAATTTATAACAAAACACAAATTATTGAGTCTCAACAGCTGAAGCCATGGAAAAGTTCATTATATTTTTCTTGATGTTATTAAAGTGCTCCTTGGTAGGGTCAGTATTTTCCTTCCATTTATAGCAGTGGAAATGCATGGAGTTTTATGCTATCCATAAAGATTCCAGCCCAAGGAGATTGGTTGGTGAAGGGAAAGCATGAGGACCTTAGTGTATTTATTGGGACCCATGTAAAAAAGAGGAGGGTGTGGCAGCATGTTCCTGTAACCCTGAGGTGGAGAGGCAGGGACAAGTGGATTTCTGGGGCTTCCTGGCCAGGCCATTTATGTTAGTTAGGTGAGTTCCAGGCCAGTTAGAGACCTGGTCTCTAATAAGGTGGACAAAGCCTGAGGAATGTCACCGAAAGTTGTTCTCTGGCCTCTACACACATGCACTCACAGCGTGCTCCTGCATGAACTTGAACTGCTCTTTCTCTCTCTCCTTTCTCTCTCTCTCACTCATTACCCCCACCCTGAAAATATTTTCTACAATTCTAAACATGATCTGTTCTCAAAGATTTTGTTTTTCTGTAGTGGTTCTATATGTGAATGATATCCGAGGAAGTGCATAGCTCTTGAAGCCTGTTAGAAATGCCAGGCTGGAAATGTTTCACTGTTGAATTTGAGTTCTCAGTCACAAATACCAGGTGCAGTGAAGACAAGTCCAACAGTCTTGCTCTTTTACTCACGTACCCGTGTTCCACCTTGTGGTGATCTCATCTTTGTCTCAGAGCCCACTTTTCTGGGAATTAATCCCATACAACTTGGACAGCATAGTGAGGATGAGCGTGATGGACATGCTTTCTTTTTTTTTTGTTGTTGTTTGTTTGTTTTTTGTTTTTTCAAGGTAGGGTCTCACTCTAGCTCAGGCTGTCCTGGAATTCACTATGTACTCTCAGGGTGGTCTTGAACTCATGGCGATCCTCTTACCTCTGCCTCCCCAGTGTTGGGATTAAAGGTGTGCGCCACCACAGCTCATTGGACATGCTTTCCTGCCAAAGCAAAGAGACACTTGCCTGCTGGGGAAGAACCATTTTACTGGCTACCTGTTCAAATTGCAGATAAGTGGTTAAACAGAATGTGAGAGGACCCATGTTAGAGAGCCAAAATTATCCAGAACAAAGATGGGTTCAAAATTTGATTTCAACTTTGACATTTCAAAGTCAGAAAAATGGAAGGTCATAAAAACCAACAGTTCCCAAAAGTTCTATCACCAATTTTAGGCAGGGCTGAGGCTACATTCCATCTTCTTCCTCCTAGCCTTGTTCAGTGAACTTGAGCTTCTTCAGTATATGTGTTGTGGTTTGAATCAAATGTCCCTCATTAACTCTCGTGCTTTGAATGCTTGGTTTCCAACTGATGACAATTTTGGAGGAGGAGCCTTGCTGGGGGAGGAGTGTTGTTGGGGGCAGGCTTACAGGCATCATAACCAGCTCCTCTTGCCAGAGCTAGGCTCAGTCTCCTGCTGATTCCTGTTTTCTCAAAATTCTTAGGGACATGTCCAGACTGAAAATAATGAGTGATAATTAACCTCTTATAAAGAGTAAGATAAATTTATCTAGATAGTACCTTGCTAATTAGCCAGGCCCTCAGTATCTATATAAAATAGAAAGAGTTGTCATAGAGGGGATTTGTTTCAGAGGGGATTTATACAAGAAAAAAACAAAATGACATATCCTACCCCCACCTCATACTATGTGAAAAAGTCCCAGAACTTATGAGGAGGAGCACGCATGCCAGTGTTTGTTCAGGAGGAGGAATTCTTGGGTAAACATGCCACATGTTCCTTAAATGCAGAATTCTAGGCAGACAATGGCTCCAGAATCCTCTGTTATGAGAGTACTAAACTCCAGCACAGCCTCCAGTATCATAAGGTTGTGACCCTGGGGTGACCCCAGCTCTCCCATAATCCTCTCTAGGAAAATGCCTGTCAGCCTGAGAAAGATCAAGGCTGTCAGACAAATTTGCTGTTTGTTCTGGCCAACACCCAAAGACAGGCCTGTGACCTCCCTTGGACATTTACTAAAAGCAGCTCACAATCATTAATCCTTCTTTTGTTCCTTTGAGATATGTGTGTATCCCCTATAACTCAGAAGTGTCTTTTTCAGGACCCAAGTAGCCCTTTCTTTGAAATGCAATCATCAAGAAGCATGGGGCTCTGTCTCCAGGACTCTGTGGGAGGATAGAATCCCTACGTCCTTTAATTGCCAGCTAGCAGAGCCGGCTGTGCAATTTCATTGACACTGACCCATCCTTTGCAAGTTTTTATTTATCTGACCATATTTGAGTTTTCTCTCATCACTCTCTCTCATTTTCTTTTTAAAGTGCCAATTACAATTCTATTGCTCTGCACACATCCTAATAGAGCTAAGCTTCCTGCCAGTAGTTACCAAATAAAATCTGTTTTCCTCACTTTCACTGTGCTCTGTTTATCTTGGTGTCCTGGAGGAGGAGGACAAGGATTAGGACCTGCCTTTCACTGGGTGAATCATGAGTGCAATGGAAGCATGGAGGCATTAGAGCCAGGGACCTTGCAGGATTCACAGTCTACAACAGAAGGGTGGGAACCTTCAACATGCCACACAAACCTGTTGTCATAGATGAGTTTGCTGTTCACATTAAATTTGTGCCGGCACCTGATTCCTGATCTAACCTGGAGACTGGCTCTTGAGAAGTTGCCACTCTTTCAAATTGGTGCGACAGTGACTCAACTAGTTTAGTTTTTCTAATGCATGCAAGCAGCTTGGAAGCTATGGGATATACTCAAATTGTCTCAAAAGCAGGTGAAGAGAAATCTGGCAGAACAGTGTTTCAGTCAGTGCTTGGAAAAATTCTCATTGTGTGTGTGTGCTTGTGTGTGTGTGTATATTATGTGGGGTATGATGTATGCACATGTGTGTGCAGACGTGACCCTGTGTGTGTGTTAGCATGTGTGGGATGGTGTATGCTTGTGTAGGTGCAGTTGTGACCATGTGTGTGTTTGTGTGTGTAGTATGTATGGTACGATGTATGTATGTATGTATGTATGTGTGTGTGTGTGTGTGTGTGTGTGTGTGTGTGTGCAAATGTGAGCCCTCCATACATAACTGTAGTGGCTACTGATTTTACCCCAGGAGATTATAATTCCATCCCAGACATTTCCAGAGCCATCTTATAACTCCCATTATCAAAGAGAGAGAGAGGGAAAAGTTTTCTTGGCAACCTCTTGAGATGTAACATGAGAGCCACCAAAATGGGACTTATGGCTAAAGCTGAGGCACTTAATTGTTCCTCTCCCCTGGGGATCGTCTATCCACACTTAAGTTTTACTTTCTGTTACTCTCCTTTGTGAAGGCCTAACCCACACTTGGGTGTGTTTTTCTGAGCACCTTTCTTTCTTTTCTTTTTTATATGTTGTTTTTTTTTTAATGTAGGGTCTCATTCTAGCCCAGGCTGACCTGGAATTCACTATGTCATTTCAGGGTGGCCTGGAACTCATGGCAATCCTCCTACCTCTGCCTCCCAAGTGCTGGGATTAAAGTATGCACCATCATGTCCAGCTCCACCTTTCTTTCTTTTAACCCTTTTGCTTGGGCCTATATTACAATGTCTTTAACAAAATCTCTTACTCTGCACCATACTGGTTCTTGCTGAAATTCTTTTCCATATTGAAACCATGAATACTGAGATACTGGATTCAGCCTGAGTAGCAGTTCCTAAATGACTTGGAGATTTCCTCAGACTTCTGGAAGTGACAGCTTCTAATCTTGCTCACTCTCTTCACTGATGACATTATCACCTTTAAAAATCAATTCTATTATTTTTACTTCTAGAAATACCAGATTATGTGAAGTGTTTTCCTTTCAGAAAAAATTATTAATGAAAATACTTGCCCAAAAATCATTTTCTCAGGGGTTATTCATTATTATATAGCTCTTGTCTTCACGGTCCTTTTTCTTTTGCTATTGTATAACCACATTTTAATTAGGTTTACATTAGCTTCATTTTTACTATTGATCTGTCCTATATCATCCATTTTTTTAAAAAGTCTTTCAATTCTTTACATTGCTGCTAGTCCACTAGGGAACAGTGTTTTTCTTCAAATCTTAGCTATTTCATAGTAAGTAGTTTAATACAAAAGTATGATTGTAGCTCTGCTACCTTCATTTTTAATTTAAATATGACAGATGGCATTAGGCTATAATTCACTTTGATGTGATTAATGGGATTATCTGCAGAAATTTTCTTCACTAAAATATCTTAAATGTTTCCTTTGAATGAGTACAGACTGTAGTAACCAAGAAAAATAGCCATTATAATTAACATCTGGACATAAAGCTTCACTAAGTTTCCAGAGACCAGGGACAACAGCTTTGTTGAAAATTTGAGGCCAATAAGTAAAACGAATTAGAGGAGTTTTCTCTTCTCAATTTGTTTGAGCCCATGTTGCCCATGTTTCTTTAAAGACAATTGTTAGTAGTGATCATTTTCTTTTTTGTACTATTCCACTGACACATACTCATGGCAGCATGCTGCTCCTTTGGTCTACAACATTCTGTCCCTTGGTTTTCAAAAGTCCCACAACATTCTACCTTTACTATTGGCTTCAATGGCATTTCCTCAGAGTGGACTTCTAAGTCAGTCTTTCTCTTCTCAGAGCATGCCATCCTCTTCTTCTTTATTGCCGTCTCCTGTTTCAGAGCTTGTGTGCTAGGGTTTATTATATTCTGCACATCTGCTTCTGCATTAGTTTAGGTCTCTTAAAGAGAGCAGAGGATAGAGAAGAGCATGCCCATCTTGCTCACAATATGACCGGTTTTAGATGCAGCACTTAGCACATACAAGGACATGTGGAAGTGACAATAGAGATGGACAAATGACCTTGTCCACTAATTTATAAAGGAATAAATATAACAGTGGAAGAATGAAAGAGCATTCTTACAGAAGGCTTATGGCCCATTTTTTTTTTGTGTGTGTAAAAGACCTGACTGTACCAGTGTAAATACACTCCAGCATCTAATTTGACGGGACGTAATAATGATTGTGGCAGCAGTCAGTGTGCATGTGGAATATATGGCAGAGGGACTGCTGCACAGCCGCACAGCCCATCACCGATGGCAGGTAATAAACACAGTTAAGAGCAGAGAGCACACTGGAGTCCTGAAGACTGTTAGACAATAAATTTTTTTGCTTATATTTTAATGAATAGTGAAACTCGAGCCCTGATTGAGGCTTTATTTTTATGTTTTCTTTGATTTTACATTTTAAAAAATTATTACTTTTGTACTCACTGTACACAGTGAAGTTGGTACCATTATTAGCCTCCTCCCTATCCTCCACCCTCTGCAGGGACCCTCCATGTTGGGGAATATGGGTCACGCATTGTGGGGCTAGCCATTAGTTATAGGTAGGAGGCAATGTCTCTGTGTATCATGAGCCAATTTTTATGCTTTTTTATTTGATATTGTCAGCCCCATTTGAGGCTATTTCTTTTAATTTTTTACAAATACAATTTTATTGAGACTTTCTATAAGTTCTCTCAGCCTCTAGAACTATGAGCCTTTCAATTTATGTTCATTACAAATTACTCCATCTGTGGCATTCTACTAAAGCAACACACACACACACACACACACACACTAGTGAAGAGCAAAGCATGGTGGCAATGCTTTTAATTTCAGCACTCAGGAGACAGAGACAGGGGGATTGCTGTGAGCTCAAGGCCAATTTAGGACTACAGAGTGAACTCTAGGTCAGCATGGGCTGGAGGGAGACCCTACTTTGAGAAGAAAAATGAATGAAGACAACCTGACATGTGGTTATTGAATACTTGAAATGTGACTACTTTGAATTAAGATAAGCATATACCATATTTCAAAGATTGAGTGTGAAAATAACCCATTAATATTTTTATATTATCTCATGATAATATTTTCATATAATAGGCTAAATTAAGTATTGTCAAAGTTCATTTCTACATACATTTTCTCTTGATGTGACAATAGGAAAAAGTTTATTTTTTAAAATTTAAATTTAATTTGTTTTTATTTTTGATGATCAGTACTTCTACACATGGAAACATTAAGTTTAGAATTTCAACTTAAATATTATTATATCTGCCTAAACATTATCATCTTAAGGTGATCTCATAGGCAACAGTATAAGGAATTCTAAGTAACTTTTCATTTTATTTTCATGAGCAAATTTTACTTTAGAAAAAAATGCTAGTAGATGTGCTTGTTTATTAACCAGATCTGATAAATTCATTAAATGTTGTATTTCTATGAGGACAGTCATATCAATATCTATGTATCTATAAAATAATTTGATACAATTAAGTTTAATATTTTTGTTAATGCAAATTTACATAATTTTCACAATTATATGTAAAATTGAATATACTTTTTCTGATATCTAATTTAAGATCTGCTATTAACTTTTTATGAGGCATACCTTCTGTGGTACACAACATAATGGATCTGGGTTGGAGATACTATGGTCCTGTTCTAGATTTACTCATAAGCTAGCAGAGTACTTGGATTACTAAACCTTTGGATATTGTTTCTGTACCACTAAATATTAGTTTCTATTAACTTCATTTTAATTTATATTCAAATAGTATCCTAATTGCCATAAATGAACATGCTGTGATTTGAAAAACTTAGCACTTAAGTAGAAATATAAGGTAAATCATATTTCCTAATGTACACATGTCTTCATGCATTGAAAACTGTTCAGGTAGCTATAGCCTTTGCTTTCATTATAATCATCTGTAGCATGGAATAACCTTCATCATGTGCTTTATCAATACTGTGTGTGTGTACAGTAGCATTACTGCATATGGCTTCAGTTTTCTGTGGCTATGTAGGACAGAAGAAGGTCCAAGAAATGAGAGAGAAGGGACCTTCAGAGTGACTTGTCATTTTTAAAACACATTTCACAGCATATTTCTCCACAGAATGACACATTAAAGGATAACAGGCTGATTCAGCCTGGCAAACTTTTATTTAAAAGTATCTGCTCCATTCTTCTCAGACAACACAAAGGTCTGATGCACTTTCAAGTTATTTGGAGTCATTAGGGTTAGAAGAGTTACAGCCCATTTTCTAGTCTCTTGTAATTACTTCCCCGTTGTGTCCTGTCTCCTTCCCTTCCCGTTGTAATCCTTCCTATATTGTACTTTCAGGTCTTTCATTCTGAAGCATAACTCGGGTCATGAGATCATCTGCCTTATTGAAAGCTCTTGCTAATAAATTTTACATTTTTAATCTGTCATTTAGAGTTTCCTGCAGTATGAGTGCACTTGAAATTACAGCTCTATCTCAGCAGATCCTACTTTTACCCTGCTCTCAAGAAAAACTACTTTCTTCTAATTCATCCACCTTAGACTTTTAAGTACATTTAAAATGCTACCTTATCTGTGTAGAATTTTGATGGATTCTAAAATTGAATGGCAGAAAGGAAAAAAATATACAATGTTTTGATGTTATTATTATAAAAATGAAAAATTAAGAAAAATACTAAAACATCCTGCAATATGAATTGATTAAACAAAACAGTACTTCAAGGAGAAAACTGAGAACAGAGGAAGTAGAAGAGGGTAAGTGCTTAGGGAAGAGTTAAGACTGACATCCAACTTTAAGTTGTGCCTGTGTGTGTGACTTCCTGCATAAATGTTCTGTGAATGCCTGTCATATGTGGTGAAGAGGCTGGTTGTGTTGATGGATTTTATGGTTACGATATAGAAGTCTGATGAAAGGTGCCTACTTGTGATCACTTTCTCTCTTCTGCACAAGTGGTAGGTGAACATAAGGTTGAGGATTTGTTAACTGGTCAACTTCCAAGCATGCCTTAGAACACTGAATCTTGACCAGGTGTCACCGAACGTGATGTGACCACTCTCTGAGTTTAAGCACATGGCAGACAAGTTTGTTCCTGGATGTGCTTTTCTGGGTTCTCTTCTCTTTTGTCCTCTGGAGCACTGTTCAGTGAATCTTCTAAGCTGATTTTACTTACTGCTTTCAATTCTGAGTACCAGATGCCAATCTAATAAATTTTTCTTTCTCTCTGGCCATATAAGACTTCCAGAAGATGGCCAAAGGTCCTCAAGTAGGCAGAACATATCCCTTCCAAAGTCATAATTCTTGGTATCTGTGTATGCATCACTTCACATGGCAAAGAGGAAGTGAAGTTGTAGATGGAATTGAGGTTGCTGGTCAGATGACTGTAAAATACAGAGATTATCCTGGATTACCTCAGTGAGCTGTACAAACTTCAAGTCTATGGATACAGGAAATGGAGATGGAAGAAGAGCCTGAGGTTAACCTACCCTTGTTTGCTCTGAAGGTGGATGAAGTATGTCATAAGGCAAGAAAAGCTCATACAGGTAGACACTGGAGAAGGCAAGGGCATATATTCTTCCTCTGAATCTCCAAGAAGGAATAATACTCTGCCCAAACGTTGCTTTCAATCCTCTGAGTTGGGAGTGTGGTGATTGTGTGTGTGTGTGTGAGTGTGTGTGTCTGTGAATTTGCGTATGTGCATGTGCAAGGAAGCCAGAAGACAACCTCAGGTGTTCTTTCTTATGTGACATCCACCTTTCCTGAGACAAGGTCTACCGTTGTCATTGGCCCAGAGTTCACTAATTACGCTAGCCATTGAACCTCAAGGATTCCTCTGCTTGCCACCCACCTTCCAGTATTAAGAATGCAAGTGTAGACTACCATGCCTGGCAATTTTTATGTGGGTTCTGGGAATTGAACTCAGTCCTTCATGATTGTAAGGCAACTTTATCTATTGAGCTGTCTCCATAGCCCCTTAATCCAGTGACTGTTTGCCAGGGTGCGAAGGGTCTTGTTTCTGCTCCCTGGTGCACACATAGCTCAAGATGGAAGATACTGCCACTGATCGAGGGGCAGAGCAAATGGTAGCTGCTCAGTTGCCCCTTGTCTCCAAAGATGAAATCCTCTGTCTCTTATAAAAGTTTATCTTGTCTGTCTTCACTTCAGTCCCATTCCTTTTTTACCTTATCATCAATACTGCAGCATTTGTCATTTACCAATAAACATGCAGCCTTGACTCAGACTTCAATGGAGAATTTCAGATATAAGTATGTTTGAGAAGGCAGACACATAATGCTTGGGCTGTTTCTGATGATGTAGCCATCAGGTCTCTGGAGAGGAGATGAATCAATGTAAGAGCCTTACAAATGCTGCTCTCCACTGCCTTGTCATGGGCTGTCTGACATCCAGTCACCTGATTTACGGTTAATAAATACATCCAGTCTGCTCTATGATGCTTCTTAAGCACATTCCACTTATGGCAAAAACATAGATGTCAAGGCATTTTTTTTTCTATTTTAACAGCACAAAATACCCAATAAAACCTTTCATTTTTATGTCGAGGTTTGCAATTTACTCAGTAAAGTAAGCCTTTAAACTCATAGGAAATATACACGAACATGATATCAAATAAAATATTAGATTTTTGCTTTTAATGTATGGCATTTAAATGCTTCTTTACTACACTATATAATTGTTTTATAGAACACTAAAAGTAGTGGATGTTTAAAAATGTTAATCCTATCATTAATACACAGAGGCAACATGCTCCCCCCCCCAACCCTCCAGCAAAAGGCACTAATATTCTAAATCTGTCACTCTGAACTTTACAGTAGGAGACAGCCATCTGCCTGCATGCAGCCATAGAAAACAAAGTGTGAATATATGCTCTTATGTGTCCCCTGTTGAGATTCAGGATCATTATGACAAAGTAGGCAACAAGGTTTAACTAATATGAATTAAAGTAGCATATGTTGAGAGAGAAAAAGAAGATGCAGAGTAAATCATTAATTCTATAAGTCAGTTCTCAGGGGTGATTAGATGTGGGTGACCTGGTAATCTGAGTATCTGAGATCTTATGAGGTAGACAGGATGTATGTGGATAGAAAACCCATTTGAAGCCTGAAGTTATGCAAATTCTAGTGCCATTTAATGAAGGCATATAATTTAATTTGTACCTCCATTTTGCTTTAAAGCTCAAAGTTGTTAAAAATAAAATAACTTAACATGCTCTCCAAGGCTGAGAATATCAACTGGAAGTAAAAGGGATCAAGGCTTGTGAAGGAAAATCAGGGTCTAGCATATCTTTATATGAAGGTGTCTATATAATTATATATATATATATATTTTAATTTTTTGTTTTTGTTTTTATTTATTTATTTGAGAGCAACAGCCAGAAAGAGAAAGAGGCACATAGAAAGAGGGAGAATGGGCATGCCAGGGCCTCCAGCTACTGCAAATGAACTCCAGACGCATGCCCCGCCCCCCTTGTGCATCTGGCTAACGTGGGACCTGGGGAACCGAACCTCGAACCGGGGTCCTTAGGCTTCACAGGCAAGTGTTTAACCACTAAGCCATCTCTCCAGCCCATATTTTTAATTTATAATTTTTTTTTAACCTTAGTTTGATCATAGCGGAGTCATCCTTACAAACAGATAGAGCAACAGTAACTGTATTTTCCAATGTTGAATATTTTATTTTTTAAAGGTACATCTTTTTCATGGTATAACATTATTATTTATTCCAAATGAAAGAGTGAAACATTAAAAAAAAAAAGTGATGTTATGCTATCACACTAAACTTGATTTCTAACTGTTTCAGAAAGGTAGTGTAGTTGTTTAATGTGAAATCTGAAGATAGCCAAGTCTATTTCAAATCCAGTTTCTGCAGTGAAAGGGCTGTGTGAGCTTGATGGAGAAATTCACCAACCCTGGTATTCATGTTCCTTATTTGTACATGAGGTTAGCTCAGAGCCTACTTCAGATGGGCTATTCTGAGTGTTAAGTGAAATAAGTTGCATAAAGAAAGTAGAGCAGAGAGTAGTAAATCAGAGCTGTTTGCACTGATGTTATATGAGTTTCATCAGCCAAGCAAAAGTTTATACACATAGCTATCCCTTATTCTTCCAGGACATTCCATGACTCCTAGGAGATGCCTGAAACTGCCCACAGTATTGAACTTTGTATTGTATTTCCTATACTGACATATATATGACAGGTTCATTTTTAAATTAGACACAGTAAGAGAATAACAATAATTAATGTAAGAATAGAACTATTCAAACAACATTCTGTAACAAAAAGTACATGCAGGACTAATAATAAAAGCATACTGACATATTTTAATACATGAAATATATTAATTATAATATAATTAATATCATTTACATAATATAATATGATTATATAATTCATATAATCTTATATACTTATGATTATATATATATATGTGTGTGTGTGTGTGTGTGTGTGTGTGTGTGTGTGTATAAAATCTTGCTGATTGTTTCTCCAAGGCAAAGGCAAATATTTATCTCTGTGTTAAAACACTTTGAAAGTGGCATATAATGTATGATACCAGCCTCCTGAATTACAGAACTTCCTCAGAGTCAATATCTAAGAGTGTATTCTAGTAGAATCCAGCCTTTTATTTATTTCTTTTTATTAATTTAGTTTTGTATTCAGCAAATACAGTCAGTTTGGTACCATTATTAGGTTCATCCGTGATCTACCCCCTCCCCTTCGCCCCTTCTTGTTGAGGTATATGGGTCGTGCATTGTGGAGTTAGCCCACAGTTATGGGTAGGATAAATGTGTCTGCATAACATGACCCACCATGTGGCTCTGACATTCTTTCCTCCCCCTGAGCCATGTTGAGTTCATTTTTGGTCTGCTTCAGTGATGAGGTGTTGGGGGCCTCTGGGCCTCTGGCTCTCTGATTTGGTAGGAGTTGATTTTTCTCTGTGTTGATCTCCTTCACCCTTGTGCTGGTATCCGGTATACCACGAAAACAGCACCCTTGCTTGTTTTGCCAATTTTTCTTAGTTTCAGCCAGGGCCTTTTTGAGATATGATGGGGTGGCAACCTTTTGATTTTGTAATACATTATAATCTTCAAAATTCATGCTTGTGAGCCATGCAATCAAGTTACCAAATAAATCACATAATGTGTCAAGTAATGTTACAATTTTGTGATAGGCTCTGTTCACAGCTATCCTTGGCACATGCCCACAGGGTGGTCTGTCAGTAAACCGTTTTCAAACAGTGTTTTCACACATTAGGATGAAAACACAAGCATGCTCCTGGTTTTCTTTGTAGCTAAGACAGTAAATGTACTGCTTTCAAATTTAATTGATAAAGGAATAAAATAATTAAAAACCAATAGTTGCCATTTTTACATTTGTAACTATTTTGTAATTCTGAAAATACTATGCTGAAACATGCCAACTTAAAAGGAGACAAAATTAAAATTACACTCTGGTATCTTGTTGCCCAAAAGTACTCATATGAATTCCATCTAGGTTATCATGCCTCTAGCATTACTGAATTAAAGTTTATTTTAGAAATTTAATTTTCTATTAGCTATATTAATAGAATATTAACAGCTTCTGACTGTTATGCCTGTGAAGAGAAGTATTTTATAGGGTACCATGTAGTCTTTAGCAGAATATCATCAGGAAATATTAGTTTTGAAAAAAATTCTATACCTTCAATAGGAAATTCAGAATGTAGGAGGAAGAGATGATTAATAATGTAGAAAGGAATATATAGCAGTTCTAAATATTTTTTCACAAGTGGATTTTCCTATACTTTTCTTCCTCAAACACTAAATTAAATCTCTGCAGCCAGACACATTGTGATCTAATGTAGTCATACTTTGCCCATGGCTTTTCTGGCTTTGCTTTCCCAACACTGATCTCATTAAGTGAAAACCTCTTAAGATCCTATTAGTTGTTGACAATAGGGATACTTCTCTTTGATTCATTAATAGTCAAGTTAAAGCTAAAATTTCATTCTCAGCCATAAAATAACTGACTATTCTTTAACAATAAAGTAATTTAATAGGGGTTCTATTTATGAAGCATAATAATAATAATATGATTAGCAAATAAGAAATGAAAAATAAGAATAATTGTTTCTATGATGACAAAAAAGAGATTCAACATAATTTTAAAAGTAGCTACATCAGACATACTGCCTATGAATTATGCCTCCATTTTATGTGGCAATTGAAAATATATTTTGAATGACATTCCTAATACAAAAATAAATAGAAGCAAAAGTGTGTAATTTCTTTTGTAGTATTGAGTTGGAAGTGTTAGAATACATTTTCAATAAGTTAAACAAATCTTTCTTGGTATGTTAGTATCCATTTAGTATACTTCCAATTCTTTCCCTCTCTCTGGAGGAGCTTTTAACAAAAAAAAAAAAAAAAAAAAAAAAAAAAAGAGAGATAAATGAAGATAGATTACCTTTTTCACAGAAACGACCTGTGAAATGTAGTGGACAATCACACTGGAAGGAGACTACATCTCTTGAGAGGTAGACGGGATGGCATGTGCCTCCATTGCGGCACTCATTCTCCTGGCAGACAGATGGTATTGTAGGAGAGGTGCTGAGGGATGTCCACGTGGAGCCAGTCCTCTCTGTCACACTGGAATGAACAATGAAGGAGACCATGGGGCACAGAATACGATCTTAGGGTCTATGATTTATAAAGAAATCACAAGATAAAACATAAGAAAGTCTCCTTATGAGCTAAAGAGAGATACTAGTATCGTGGAAAAATAAATAACAAATGAATAACAGTTCTTACAGCTCCAAACTTGAGTGAGGAAACAATACCATAGCTGTGTTTGTTTTACTGTTGTGGAATGTTAAGTGTTGAAAATGTCTGAACCACATACTGTGTGTGGTGGTTTGAATTAGTATTTGTTTGAATGTTTGGGTTCCACCCGATGGTAATTTGGGAGGTGGACTTTTGCTGGAGAAGGTGTGCTGCTGGGGGTGGGCTTAGGAGGGTTATATGCAGCTCCTTCTTGCTAGGGTTCAGCTCTCTTTCTGGCTTTTTCCACCTGCTGTGGCAGAAGTGATGTCCAGTTTCTGCTCATACCATGTTGTCCTCTGACGTCAAGAAGCTTCTGCTTGAAAGTTTAAGGCAACAAACAAACAAAAAACCCAGAACCACCACAAAACATCATTCCTTCCATCAGCTGTGTTTGGTATGTCCTAACAAGAATGGAATCACAACACTATGTCACCAAGGTGACAGTACTGATCTGTAGTCAATTCATGTGGATCTGAGAAGCTTAATTCAGTTATTCAAGGTAGAAACAAAACTGGCTTTTATAAGCGAAGAGTGAATCTTCTTACAGAAAAAAGTTATAATTTTGTCCTAACATAGCTCTCCTTTCATTAAAAATGTTATAATCCAAAGATCAAGAACTGAGTACATTTTGCATTTTGATGCTAAAATGGCTTGAACTTGAATTATTTCCTCCAATTGACTTGCATTCATTTCTGTTACCCAAATTGGTACCTTAGAAATACTGACAGGATTCCTTGATATTTGCACACACATATCACTATCGGTTTAATTTCTCTCTCACCTAGGAGACGAACAACAGAAAGCTCCTTCTGAATTACACAGACGTTCCTCTACTTCCAAAGCCCTTGACAATCCGCTTCCTGTTTCTTGCTTCCTTCCACACTTTATCATGATTCCTGAATCAGACCAAATGTCTTTGCAGTTCTAAGGACATTAAATGCCTAATTTTTGTAAGTTTGTTCAAACAACTTTGAACACATTGCTCTACTCCTTTTATCTTACCCAAATTTCCCTCAGAATGCCAAGTCCATACCTACATCATTTTCTTTACATCATATTCTTAGTTGTCTCGACCCATCTTCGTGCAAGTGCTACTTCTCTTATCTCTATGGTGCTATCATAGGCCATTGTGGTATCCTGAATGTGAAAGGTCCTCCTTAGCCTCAAGTGTTTGTGGTCACACCGCGTGTTCAGTCCCCAACTGGTGGCAATTTGGGAGGTGAAGCCTTGTGGGAGGAAGTGTGTCTCTGGGAGCAGGCCCAAGGGGGACATGGCCCCCTTGCCAGAGCTGGCTCACGCATATAACTATCTCTCAAGCTGCTGTGGCAAGATTGATGCTGATCCCTTCTCTGCTGTGTTTTCCCTATGAAACTATAAGCTGGAGTAAAACTGTTCCACCCATGAGCTTTATGGTTGGTTGTTTGTTTCCAGCAACAAGAAGGTAACTACAATACTCATTTGTACCACAGCTAGTAAATTTACTATGTGCTTGTGGCATAGTTACTACGTGTTTCCCTTCTTGTAGACTGAACATGGTCAAAGAAAGTATTTATAAATATTTACTGAATTACTGTCTCAGTGTAGTCATGAAGATTGTAGTGCTGGAGAACCAAAGCTGTAGAAATTTTCCCATAACATAATTAAGAAATGTTACCTCTCTGTGTGTGTGTGTGTGTGTGTGTGTGTGTGTGTGTGTGTGTGTGTGTGTGGTGTACATGCAAATATGTGTATTTATATGTGTGTGGGCTGTGTGGTTGCACATGTATATATACATATATGTGTGTATGCAGGTAGAAGCTAGAGGCTAATGTTGGATGTCATTTCTATCTCTGTCTACCTTATTTTTTGAGATTGGATCTCTTGTGAGCCCAGAGCTCACAGATTCAGCTAGACTCGCTAGCCGGTGATCCTCAGGGATTCCCTGTCTCCATTTCCCAATGTCCAGCTTACAGGTGCTCTTCACACCACCTCACCTGGCATTGCTATTAAGTTCTAGGGCACCTAAACTCAGCTCCTTATGCTTGTGTGCCAAGCACTTTGTCTACCAAGCCATCTCCCTTTTATGAAATATATTTCTTCCAAAGCCCAAGACAATTATTTTTTAATATAAAAATCCTGTTTATAAAGTCAGGTGTGGTGGCACACGCCTTTAATCCCAGCACTGGGGAGGCAGAGGTAGGAGGATCACCATGAGTTCTAGGCTACCCTGAGACTACTTAGTGAATTTCAGGTCAGCCTGAGCTAGAGTGAGACACTACCTGAAAAAAAAACCAAACAACAACAACAAAAAAACCACAATGTTCATAGAAAGTAATAGAAATGATGTGAGCACAGTTTTACTTCCTTTATCATCATAAAATAAAACCTGAAAATAAAATTAGTTCAAACCTTCTCTAACATAAGAGACTTCCTATCTCTTTTTGCATGTACTATGTATCCTATATTAACTTATTAGAGTAAGAAAGCCAAGGAAAATGAAGTAACAACTTAGGTAAGCACTGCTGTCATGGAATATACAGAGTTCTTTTAAAAAATACTTTTTATTTTTATTTAGGAGAGAAAGAGAGAGAATGGAGAGAATGGGCATGCCAAGGCTTCCAGCCACTGCATACAAATTCCAGATGCATGTGCCCCCTTGTGCATCTGGCTTACGTGGGTAGTAGGAAATCAAACCCAGGTCTTTTGGCTTTGCCTTGACTGCTAAGCCATCCCTCCAGCCCTCTTTTATTTATTTATTTATTTTTGGACTTTGATTTAACAAACCCTTTGCAGTCTCATGGTGTTTGTGTCTACTGTCATGACTAAGGCTGACTGTTGTCTCTCCTCTAGATGGTTTCAACTTCATGAAGAATGGGTGGTTCACCTCTACTCTTTGATAATTTTTACCCTTAGCAAAATGCTTGACCTGCTATCACACACTCCCATGAAAGTTAAAAATGTATACTTTAATCTGCAATGTACTATATTACTAAAGAAAAATAGCAAGTGGTTTTATTACTTCAGGCTTAGTTTCATAACTGATTATATGTATATACATATATATATATATATATATAAAATGATAATTTTCCAAGTAATATACGCTCTCACACTTTTGATGCAATCTTATAATCAGCTTTCCACAATTTCTATTCTTTTGGAAGATTAGCACAGCTCCTTCATTTGAGCTCACAATAGAAGTCTGTCCCCCTAAGGTAACTTTCCACAAGTCAAATGACAATTGTAATCTGAATTACATGAGATTTATTGCTCAGTATTCCATATTTTAATTTAATTTCTAGTTTTAGTGCTTCTGAGTGATTTCACCATTTAGTCTAACACTTGCCATGGACTTCATGAACTGTAGTCAATCACTTTTTTGTTTCAGGAATAGATTAGGCTAAATTAAATGTCAGTCCTTTCTTTTTCTTCTACTCTAGCAGCTCAGGGAGATTGTATCTCACCTGAAAAATCAATGTGTTGTACATTTCAGTTGTTAACTGAGTACATAAAAATAATTACTATCAATTATCAATTAAACCACCAGTACCATAAATCAAAATTTGAAAGCACTATTAATCAGCCTTATTCTATGTTGTAAGAATCAAATTTCACATTTGCCACATCATCACTAATAGTCTTTGGCTCATAGTAGTTTTCTTTTTATAAGTTATAAGTTGTGTTATGAATTTACCTATTTTAAAATTAGGAACAAAAATTATTCAATTTGTTATATATTTAGAATTTTATTCTAATTACCAAAATTCACATGTATTTTTTTCAAGGTAGGGTCTCCTGTGGCCTAGGCTGGCTTGGAACTCACTCTGTAGTCCCAGGCAAAGTTCAAATTCACAGTGATCCTCCCATTTTTGCCTCCCAAGTGCTGAGATTACATGCTTGCACCACCATGTTCAGATCAAATATATTTTTATAAAAATATTTAAATATCAAGTTAATATTATGGATTATTAAGCTTGCATAGATCACAGTCATACCATAAAGTTAATATTAAAGTTCAAATATGTTTTTGTTCTTGACATGATGAGTGAGGCAATCAAAAATAACAGAGGTGCAACTTTCAAAATTATTTTTTAATGTCAAACTATTCTAAAAATTGGACTTTCCCCTTCACTTATGTAAATATTGATCTATTCTCTGTGGTGCAGTAGACTCCATTATGCTGGGACAAGCATACAATCAGACTCAGATTATAGAAGGAAAGGGGTTTATTTCCATCTTACTGAGTCCAGAGGAATACCGTCCATCAGAAGAAGCTGGCACTTCCATAGATCCAAACAGACAACCATCACCAACAGCTGGTATCATAAGAACCTCCAGAGCTCTTAAGACTCTATGGCCACAGAACATCAAAATATTATGCTGGAACTCTAAGAGCAGTAAGTTCCCTCCTGGCTGGCCCTCATAGTTCTGGAAAGACTTTGGGAGTTATAGGAGAACAGGGGTCACCAGCAGCATAAGTAAAGGACCTTGTAGATTATGAAATCAGCCTGCTGGACAAGAAGTACACACTTGTGCAATAGTGGTACACAGCCTCTGCAGGTAACTAACTATTTTCTGATTGGACATGAGGACTGCTCAGCAGGAAAGAAATAATATCTGGTACTGGAAACCAAGTCAGAATTCCATTGTCAAGAAACTTATAAACTTCAGAGATAAGTCCCTATGGCTCTCTGAAGAAGAAGTGTGGGTTTGCCCACCAAAAAGTCCCATAAATTATTTTGCCTATATCCTTTTACCTCAGAATATCTCACTCTTTGTTGTAAAATCTGTTTTATTTTACAGAAGTCAAAGAAAATGGAGGAGAACCAAGATCCATGGCCAGGAGACATTGCAGAAGGAGTGGCAACATGAATATTTCTCTTACTGCTAGCCTGACAACCAGCTCTACTGTGATGGTGACAGACATAATGATCAATCAGAATCCTTCAAAGCAGGGGCTAGAGAGAATGCTTAGTGTTTAAGGTGCTTGCCTGTGAAGCCTAAGGACTCAGGTTCAATTTCCCCGTATCCATATAAGCCAGAGGCATATGGTGGCACATGTGTCTGGAATTCATTTGCATTGGCTAGAGGGCCTGACACATCCAGTCTCTCCCCAATAAATAATTTAAAAAAATATTTAAATGCTGAAGGGATGACTTACTAGTTAACACACCTGCCTGCAAAACCAAAGGACCCAGGTTTGATTCTCCATGACCCACACAAGGCAGATATACAAGGTGGCTCATGTGTCTGGAGTTGGTTTGCAATGGCCAGAGTTTTATATATGTATATAATATATATATATATATATATATATATATATATATATATATATATATATATATATATCCATTAAAGCAGAAATCCAGAGGCTACAGAGAACTAAATCAGACTGCCAGCAGACTTGCCATGGCTTAGGGACCATTGTGGAAGAAAGAGTGGGAAGACTGTAAGAGCCACAGAGAGAGTTGGAATGCACTGAGATATGGTCCCCTGACTTCCCCACAAGGAATGACTGAAGCCTTCATTAACACCGCAAAGAGGGCCCCAGGGAAACAAGAAGAGGGCTGAGGAGATAAAATAGTACAACCTGTAGGCAGGGTCTCACTCTAGCTCAGGCAGACCTGGAATTCATTATGTAGTATCAGAGTGGCCTTGAACTCACAGTGATCCTCCAACCTCTGCCTTCCAACTATGGCCACTGCAAAGAAATTCCAGACATATGTGCCACCTTGTATATCTGGCTTACTTGGGTCCTAGGGAATTGAAACTTGGTCCTCAGGCTCTGCAGGCAGGTGCTTAACTGCTAAGCCATCTCTCAAGCCCTTTTTGGTTTTTGGTGGAGGGAGTTATAGGCAGCAATGGAGGCTGAGGGAACAGGAAGTGTTTCATGTAATGATATCATCACTGGAGGACTCATGCTATGGTACATTAAATCCCCTCACATTCCACAAGGAAACCCTAATTAAACCTAGAGGTTTGCACCTACACATCTGCCAAAAGAGAGAGAGATATAAATGTCTCAGAGCAATGACTTCAGAAGAAGAAGGGCTAAGCAGAGTGTGTGTGGGGAGGAGGGTGAAGAGAAGTTAATGGCGGGGGATTATAATTGCTGCAGTTACTGTCTCATTACTGGACCAAACACCTCACTGGAAGAAACTTAAAGAGAGGCAGTTTATTTCAAGCTTGCATATTACGGGGTGTTTCGTCATGAAGGAAGAAGCTTTCTCACTTGCACATGTCCACAGCAGACAGAGAATCCAAGACCCACAGCCATGAACAGCCATAGCTTAAGCTGTCTCTCTGAGCAGATCTATTTGGGCTGGACTCAAGACCCACTTCGCAGTGACGCCCCTCCTCCAGCAGGGCTCTGCCTACTGAAGACCTAGTGGGAAACTTAGTCTTAATCAAGAATACTCCAGGCTACGGGAGCTACACATTTACATTTAAATCACCACAATGATCAAATACATGATATACATTTGTCAATAAAATTGTGAATAAAATATGAAAAAGAAATCATTTCTGAAATAAAGGATGCAATGGATCAAGCTGGGTGTGACTATACATACCTGTGATCCCAACTCAGGAGAAAGAGGTGGGAGGATTAGGAGTTCAAGGCCAACCTTGATCTGGAATTTAAGGCCAGGCTTGGTTACATGAGAGCATGCTTAGGAACAACAACCACCACAGTAACAAAAACAACAAAACAGAATAAAGACATAAAAGTGAAAAATAAAAGAATGGAAAGAGAATTCAGTGAACTGTTATGACAAATGAGCTGTAAACCATGTATGCATGAATAAATAAGTTCATACATTAAAACTGAAAGAGTAGAGATTTTGTGGGGGGGGGGGCGGATTCTAGAGATGGCTTTGAAAGTAAGGCACTTGCCTGCAAAGCTGAATGACCTGGGTTTGATTCCCTAGTTCCCACATAAAGCCAGATGCACCAGGTAGCATATATGCCAGGAGTTTATTTGTAGTAGCTAAAGGCCCTGACATGCCCATTCTCTCTCTCTGTCTTCCCCCCTCCTCTCTCTCCTTGCAAGCTAATAAATAAATAAATAATATTTTAAAAGAAATAATAGAGAATTTTGAAGGAATATAACAGGTTGAATTTAAGTTAACACATTTATATAAACCCTGGCTTTAGTCAAGCACATATTTTATCTTAATGACTTCATTTACATTTAGAAATCATTGCTGTTTGGATACCATACCAGTATGCATAGTAAGAGATATGCAAATATGAACATTTGATGTACTTTACTTCAAGTAAAAGTGTTTATCATATTAATTAAATAAAATGCATTCATTTCACTATGGGAAAATATATTGGGATGTTTCTAAGTTAACATATAAGTCACAGAGAAGGAGAATATTCTAAAATATTAGCCAAGACTAAAAGTTTGTGCTTATTTGTTATCTGGACAGTGTATCTGGCTTAGCGAAAGACAATAATCACAGTGACACACTTAACTCAGTCATAAGAACTTATATTCTGGTGAAGAGAACTGTAGGCTTTGCTTCTGAAACACTCAAGGGGAAAGGAACATTCTTATATGCTTTGGACCTGGAAGAAGTTGTTAGTCCTTTAAAAGGATTTCTCTAAGGAATCTATATTTTGACAGTCCCATCCTATTCAGTATTTGTAACACAAATAGTCCAGAGAGAGAAGGCAGTTCAATTAGTGTAGAGTCCACTGCACATTTTTTATTTATTTATCCAATCACAGGACTTATGAAGTCCATTCAGTGCACCAGAAATTCACCAATGAAGAAGAACAGGTAACTATTAGAACCAAGAGCACTTCTTGCAGGAACTTTCTGTCTTGTGATAAGAAGAGGTGAGTGAAATTGCACAGCTTGTTGACTGCCACATGATACCCAGAACTGCTCTGAATATTTCACATAGACTAAAATAATGAAATTCTCCTATACATTAAAACATGCCATTTTTATTTGCCAAAGACTACATATTAGAAAATATGTACAATAAACAAACTTGCTCAGAACCATTAGGCAAAGCCATGATTGAAAGGAATTTAAAACTATACAATCTTAAAGCCTTACTAAAACTATTCAGAATTTTTATTCTCCTGCCTAGGAAGAAAGGCCATTATGACAAGATTGAAGATGAGAGAGTATTTATTATTCATGATTAAAACAAGGGTTTGCCAGGTAAAACTTTCCCAAGAGGTCTTTGCTTCCACCTGACTATGAGAAAGAGCTGATAAATGAGGAAGTGGGCAACAGAAGCTGTGGTCACATGCACTATGCTAAGAGTCCTGTTTAGGACCTTCAGGAGAGAGCCCACACACACGGGGAATTATACATGGTTTAATTACCTGACCAAAAGTGAATTAGGGGAAGAAATGTCATTTATTTTGGCTCTCAGTTTGAGAGAGAGATGCAGTCCATCAAATTGGGGCAGGCCTGACATCTGCTGCAGTGGGAGTGTGAGGCAGCTGGTGACTTCATGCCATCAGGAAGCAGAAAGAGGAGCATGCTGGTGCTCAGCTGGCCTGCCATCTCCTTTTCCATGTTTTATTGAGTTAATATGCCACCCACATTCAGGATGGGTCTTTCCTCCTCAGTTAAACCTCTATGGAAAATATCCTCACAGACATGCCAGGCATGGGTATGTGTGACATTACTACTTTCATGCTTCTCAATCCAATCAAGTTGACAAATGTACTTAGCTGTCACAGGAATGCAGGAAGCTAGTGTGATGTGTGAGTGGGATAATAGGTAGGTCAGATATAGCCAGGGCTTGGATTATGGAGAAACTTATTTGCCATGTTCTAAAGCAGACAAGTTGTGAATGGTTTTTAATGAATTTTTTTTCTTTATTTATTTGGGAACAACAGAGAGATAGAGAGAGAGAATGTGAATGGGCACTCCAGGGCCTCCAGCCACTGCAAATGAACTCCATATGCATGTGCCCCCTTGTGCATCTGGCTAACGTGGGTCCTGGGGAATTGAGCCTTGAACTGGGGTCCTTAGGCTTCACAGGCAAGTGCTTAACCACTAAGCCATCTCTCCAGCCCATGAATGGCTTTTAAATAGGGAATTAATAATCCACGTTTGGGTTTGAATTGAACCTCTGGAGAAGGGTTTGAAAATAGGAATAGCTGGAGGTGCTTGAAGCAATCCAGAAAAATTAGATTATGACTTGACATAAGAGTGGTATTTGGGGTTGGAGAGATGATTAAGGTCAAGAGTTAAGGTGCTTGCCTGCAGTGCCTCAGAACTGGGGTTCAATTCCCCTGTACCCACTTAAATCAGATGTACAAAGTGACACATGTATCTGGAGTTTGTTGCTGTGGCTGGAGGACCTGACACATCCATTCTCTCTATCTCTCTCCTCTTTCTTCTCTCTGTATCTCTATGCTTGCAAATTAAAAATAAAGAAAGGAAAAGAATGTTATTGGGAGGCTGGGTATGGTGGCAGCAGCTTTTTATTGCAGGTAGGAGGACTGTTGTGAGTTTGAGGCCAGCCTTGGACAATCAGGTGAGTTCCAGGTCAGCCTGAGTTATAGCTACCTCAAAAGAAAAACAAAAAAAAAAAAAGAATATTATGGTGAATATAGAGAATAAAAGGAATAAAAGTTTGTTTCTCTTCAAAAGGTATTTGTGATCAGTTTCACAGAGAAAATGTGTGCTACGGGCTGGAGAGATGGCTTAGCGGTTAAGCGCTTGCCTGTGAAGCCTAAGGACCCCTGTTCAAGGCTCAGTTCCCCAGGTCCCACGTTAGCCAGATGCACAAGGGGGCGCATGCATCTGGAGTTCATTTGCAGAGGCTGGAAGCCCTGGCGCATCCATTCTCTCTCTCTCCCTCCATCTGTCTTTCTCTCTGTGTCTGTCGCTCTCAAATAAATAAATTTAAAAAAATTAAAAAAAAAAAAAGAAAATGTGTGCTAGCCAGGTGCTATCAGAAAACTCAAGGTATATTAAGAAAGGGGAATTAAAGTGAATTTAAGGATTAGATAGAAACCAGCATTATTTTTATTTATTTATTTTTATTTTTTGAGGCAAGCATAACAAACTGGTCTTTCTTATGTTGGAGAGTGAGACTGATAGTAAGAGAGAAAGACTTAGCACATTAGGGCCTCCAGTCATTGCTATCAAACTCCAGCTGCATGCATTGCCTTGTACACATGTGCAATCTTGTGCCCTTGTGTTACCTTGGGCATCTGGCTTATGTGGGATCTCAAGAGTTGAACATGAGTCCTTAGGCTTTGCAGGAAATTGTCTTAACCACTAAGCCATCTGTCCAGCCAAAAACAGACTGCTTAAAAAAAAATGAACAAAATATAAGTTTAAAGGAGTATCCCAGAACTAGGCACATTTACTTTCTGAACCTGAAGGAGGAAGCCAATGGACTAATTCTTACAAACAAGACAAAGGGGAAAAAAAAAAAATCATCTGAAAGGGTCTTTGGTTTTTTTTTTTTTTTTTTTTTTTTTTGGTTTTTCGAGGTAGGGTCTCACTCTGGTCCAGGCTGACCTGGAATTAATTCTGTCATCTCAGGGTGGCCTTGAACTCATGGCAATCCTCCTACCTCTGCCTTCTGAGTGCTGGGATTAAAGGCGTGCACCACCATGCCCGGAAGGTCTGTGGTTTTAAAAAGAGGAATTCAGCCACTCCAAAGCTGTGACTAGATGCTAGCAGATAAGGAATGCATATATGACCCCTTTCTCTTTCTACCTTCAATGTCCCTGATACCACAGGGAAACACAACTAGAAATCAAAGGCCAAGAAGAGCTGGAAGCTCCCAGTCCACAGCAATTAGCCTCCCAGCATACCAAGCAAGGTGAAGAAAGATGGAAACTATGGACATCAAGAGAGAGTATGTAGCTCAAGGAGAAAGACTGCAAAAACACAAATGAGTCAAAGGATTTGAGTTTTGATAACTGATTAACTTTCACTGATAAGGAAAATAAAAATTTCATCCTAGGAAAAATTTTCTCTGTCTGTTTCTAGCTGGATAATGTGTTACTGAAATCTCAAATAATGTTTTCAAATTGTCTTGACCTTTTTGAAAAAATATTTCCAAACTTGGGAGATTAGAACATTGGCCAATTCAAATTATTGTAGTAGTTACCTTCTCTTTGCTGGGAGAAAACACTTTCCCAGAAGCAGCTGGTTGGAGGAAAGAATTTACTTCAGCTTTCTGTCTCTAGGGAAGGCTTCATCATGGCAGGGAATACATGGCAGAGCACAGGCTGGGCATCACATTTTGTCATGTTGGGTTGGAGGTAGTAGCAAGTGGGAGCTGGTTAGTGAAACCCCAGTGGGCTGGACTGGTGAATTTTATGGCCTGTCCCTAGTGACACACTCTTCCAGCAAGGCTTCACCAACTGGGAATTGAGTGTAAAGTTACAGAGGTTACTTTACATTCAAACTGCCATACATGTCTTACCATTTCACATGAGATAATAGAAAAATAAGACTGCTACAACTAAACAGTGAGCCATGAATACCATCCCTGTTCAGCTGGACCATGACATGACGCCCTCATGACCGTCACTGCCTGCAGCACAGCTAGCACAGTCACACGGAGCTATGGTCAGGGGGAAAGAAAGTCACCATTTATCTGAAGAAAGAACCACTTAGCTTTCACTGTATGATTTCAAAAGGTTTATTTTAACATATTTGACCTAATAAAATGGAGTCACAAATAGCTAAAGTAATGTAAATGATTCGATATGAAATGATTCAACAGTCAAAAGAGTAGAAGAAAACATGGACACATCGGTTTGCCTTCCATTATTCCTTCCATTATTACAGCTTGCAGCTGTATTACAGCTTGGTTATGGTGAGTAGCCTAATAAATTTGTGTGAAAAATGTACAAAATGTGAACACATGAAAAGTTAGAGCAAAAAATCAGACTAGATCCCAAATGTACAATATTTAGAAGAGTAAGTTCAGCCTCTTATACATCCGTTTTCAGGTAAGTTCTAAAGAAAAGTCACAGTAAAAATAGATTTTTAGTTAAATTTAGAAGAGTTTGACATGAAGAATATATGCTTTTTACAGATGATGCCCAATACCAGGGAGATCTAAGACCTATCAGAATGACAAGGAAAGAAAGTCGACTCCCATGAGACTTTTCATCTCTACTACATCTACCAGGGCCCAGGAAACATTACTGAGGAAGTAGCCGGTTAAATATGAATGCTGCTCTCACTACTAGCCTAACACACTCCTCCAGGGAGATGGCAGTAAGCAATGAGGAGACTTAAAACTCATCAAAGCAGAACACAGAAACTGCCAATAACTCAATTCTAAAAGAGATTTGTGACAGGCTCCCCCAAGGCTCAGGGAACATTGTATAAGAGGGGATGAAAAGAATGCAAGAGCCACATGGTGGGAAGCTGTACTGTGAGGCATTATCTCTCCCACAGGAAACTGACTGGTGCGTTCATGACCCCACAGTGTTTCCTGATAGCCTCACTCAGGAGGGCCCTCAGTGGAATGGGGGAGGAGAAAAGGGAACATAAAAGTACAACGTGATGGGGATATGACCAATTTGTAATACGTTCCCATATTAAAGATATGAATATAATCTTTTAAAAAATATTTGTTTAGATTAAACTGTTTCAGAAATGCATCAGCTAAGAAAACAAATAATTCGATCAAAGGCTACTGAGACTAAGCATGTCAAGTGGGCTAAGGCACACTGTCCAACCTCTCTGTGTTTGGGACACTCCGTATTACTAAAGCAATGGATTCAGCCCTGATGAATATGGATTCAAGGCTTGTCATGAGAAATTGTATAACTGGCTTTACCCAGCAGTATTTTTAAGACAGTAAAAGAGAATTCATGTGCCATTAATTTCTTTGTGGTCAAAGATAGTGCTTTAAAGCAGCAGTATTTATAATTTCTCAAATTATTGCAAGGGCAATGATTACTATTGATTAGCTGCATAACAGTTTCAGTGGCTCAAATTAATGATCTCTATGAATCTGAACATCCTATTGTAAAGAACTACCAGGACTATCCAGGTAAGCAAAAAAATGATTTCAGAGAAATATTGCATAGTGGCATTCAATATTGAGGGGGTGCTTTTGCTGTCTGTACAGACTATCATGTCTTACTTGGTGTATTGAAGTGTTTCCATGAATAGCAAGAGAATTCACTTTGAAGGAAAATAATGAGATATCAAAACTGAGGTATGATGCAAGACAGCAGAGAATTAATTCCTCATAGTTAGTTGTGACTTCTTTTCTAGTTAAGAAAACAAGCAGAAACTTAGCTTTCCTGAAGTAAAATTGTTCTTTTTTTTCTCTTTTGACAGGCACTTTTCTGGAAATAAGGCTGGTCTGGAACTCATTGCATAGCCTAGGCTGTTCTGGGGCTTCCAAGTGCACCTCCCTTTTTGTTTCTATAAACCATTTTTATGACCGCCTTGCAGCAAGAGTGTTTGAGTGTGTTCATCAGTTCCAGTCTTTCTATAGGTTTTCATTGTGTGTCTGTATGTGACAGTCACTGAATTAGGCAAAGATTATCTGTTCACTTAACTTTGAGAAGCTTTTGGTGAGGATTATAAGACCCACTGACCAATTAAGTAAAGCTAAGCTTATGAATGAAAAGGGGCTAGAGAGAAGAAATTAAATCTGCCACTAGTACTTAAATGTTATGGTGAGGTTCATGGATCTAAATCCCTAAGACCAGAGTCTAGGGTTAGGGAGATAGCTCTGGTATAAGAGTGCTTGCCACCCTGTATGAGCACCTGAAGAGCTCAGTCCGCCCTGAGTTCAATCCCCAAGAACTAACATAACAACTAGACATGGCCATGCATGCTTGTAAGGCCAGTCTTGTGGTGAGCAGAAACTTGAGAATCACTGGGGCTCATAGGATAGCAAGTCTGACAGAAAGAAAAAAATAGGAATTTCTGAGCTCAGTGAGATACCACATCTCAACAGAACAAATGGATGGGTGATAAAGGAATGACACACGAGGTTCACTCTGAGAATGTTCAGAGCCTCCCTTCTGCTCAGGCGGCAAAGTTTAACCTCCTCCCATGGCTTTCAAATCCCTTCTCCAGCTGGTTCTGCCTCCTGAGGAGTTTCACCTCTAATCAGTTGGTTTTCAGCCAGTTGATTCTCCTTTGCTTTCTTCTACCTCCCTTCACTGATGCCTATTTGTATGTCAATTCTTCTAGTTTTAAGTTTTAAAAAAATAGTTTATTTATTTGAGAGAGAGAGAGAGAGAGAGAGAGAGAGAGAGAGAGAGAGAGAGAAAGAGAGAAAGAGAGAGAGCAAGAGAGCACACCAGGGCCCCCAGCTGCTACAAATAAACTCCAAATGTATATGCCACCTTATGCATCTGGCTTGCATGGGTCCTCATTGCATTCTGTGTGTCTAACATAGTCCTTTGAATGACAATGCTATTCAGTAGCTGCAGAGATTTTGAACAAACAGATTTGATATACAATAAACCTGGAGTCACTTCTGGGAGCATCAGTAGTCATCAAAGTTGGTTAATATACCATTTAAACAGCTTAGTTAATTAATATTTAATATTTATAGTGATTGAGATAAAATAATATTTAACTGAAATTTTATTTATGCTCTGGGGATAAGGTAAGGTAAAGATATGTGAAGGTTTGTTTACTCTTTTCAGCCTTTAATTGCATACAGTACAGACACTTGAGAAACTCTGTTGTAGGTACCAGTGGGTTTCAAGCAAAAGTGGCATAATATGCCCAGCTTCAGACATGCATATTTGGAAAACATATTTTTGTGGCAATCATGACTAGGCATTATCTTTTATATGCTAGTGTTTTTTTGTGAGAATAGCTAACAAAATCTTGCAGTAGCCATGCCAGTGCAATTATGGTCTCAGGTCATATAACAAAATGATTTTCTGGTCTTAAGTGCATCTTTCAGATTTTTGATGATGAGAGTCTTTTCAGCTCTCCCTTCCCTGCAAAAGCACTGGTTCTGTACTGAATGAACCCTCATGGCATCATCAGCCAGACAGGGACCACAGTTCCATTGCCTCAAATAGCAAAGCTGGAGAGGCAATGTAACAATGCAGGGAGTATGTCTCCAAGGGATGGACTTAGTAACACCAGACATGAGAGTGACCCTTGGGGAAAAGGGAAAAATTTGAATCCTTACTCCCATCTGTAGTTTGTTTTTATTTTATTTTTGTATTTGAGGTAGGGTCTCTCTCTAGCCCAGGCTAACCTGGAATTCACTATGTAGTCTCAGAGTGGCCTTGAACTCATAGAGATCTTCCTGCATCAGCCTCCCAAGTGCTGGGATTAAAGAATGTGCCAACACACCCGGCCCTAGTCTGTGTTGATGTGATGCAGTATGTAATGCTCTCTAAGGGTATCCCTCTAGCTGGATGACCATCTGTGACTTTAGGGAAGTTTTAGTTGGCTCTGTGTTATGTTTCCTCTTTTTCTTCATCCTCATCCTCCTATTTTTCCTTCTCCTGTTCTTCTTCCTTCTCTTCCTTTTCTTCTTCTTCCTTCTCTATTTTTCTTCCATTTTCCTCAATTTCCAGGGACTTCACTATCCATAAACTTTTCCAACTTCATGAAGCAATAATGTTTTGCTATTGTTTTATCATTTGTAACACATGCACCTTAGTAATGCAAGATGTTAACAACATGGGAAATTAGGTGCCACATTCAGGAAGATAATGGTAACTCTGATCGTTTGTGATAGTTCATTTTCTATGTCAGGCTGAGTCACCCAATTATTTGGCCAAAGCATTATGTAGGCATTGCTTTGAAGAAAGTTGTTCAATGTGTTTAGAATTTCATAATGACTACCCGTTGTAATGTGGTGGCTTCACCCATGTGATAGAGGACCTTAAAGACAAAGACTGCAGCTCTCCACAGTGCAAAGAATTCCCAAAAATTGCACCACAAGCCCACACAGACTGGTTTCCTGTGGAATTTTGACTCAATCCTGTAACATCAACACTTTTCTGAACTCCAGGCCTTTCATAGTACCCTATTTGTTTTGGATTTGTCAGCCCCCACAATCATAAGAGCTAATTGTTAAGCTGATTGTTATTTCTCTCTCTCTCTTTTTCTCCCTTTACTCCCCATACATATCTGTGTGTGTGTGTGTGTGTGTTTTCTAAAACAATACCTTCTCAGCTGCTTGCTAGGGATTCCTGTCCTTTCCCTTGTAATGTACATGTTGTACACACACACACACACACACACACACACACACACACACACACACACAGTTGTGGCATTCAAGTTCATTACCACAAGAGTTCACACAAGACACTTATGTATGCTGTCCAGCTTCCCTTGTCTTTTTAGGATCAGGGTGACAATACCTTCTCAGCTGCTTGCTAGGGATTCCTGTCCTATCCCTTGTGATTTTACTATGAACACCTACTCCTTTGCTGGTGCCATTGTTTTCTAGATTAAATCTATCCTGCTTGGGTTGTTGAAACATATTGTGTGTCTGTTTCCCATTTGGTGTCTCATATACATTTCAGTACACCTGTTCTTAGGAAATGAACTTGAATGCTATTAATTACTTTCTTCATTCCTGAGAAGAAGTAGTTTTAAGACAGTGTGTGTTTATTTTAGCTTATAGTAGTTCCAGGGGCTCAACAATCATAGTGGGGAAAGTGTGGTGTCAGGGGCATGAAGCAGGTGGTCACATTTCATGTGAAGTCAGGAAGCAGAGAGAGGTGAATGCTGGCACTCAACTAGATATTTCCTTTTTAGCCAGTCCTGAACCTCAGCCCTGGAATTATGCCATCCATATTTACAGTTGCTTTTCTCAACTCAGGTAAGCTAATGTCAAAAATCCCTCACACACAGGCCTGGATATTTGCCACCAGGGTGATTCTAATTTGTTAAGTTGACAATATAAACCACCCCACACACTTAACTGAGTGTTTGAAAGCATAATAATACATAAGGACAAAATAGGAAGGACATATGGCAAAGTGTGGTAGCTATCAGGTTTGCTTGATATACTATGTAGACCAGGCCTGCAACTTTCTAGAAAGTCTATGATTTCCTTATAGTTGAAGCTTCCTGTTTCATGTGATAGAATTAGAAGCATGGTATGGACTGTAAGATTTAACAGAAATCTGGTGTTAAAGATGAATTGACCATGACAGAACTTCAATAGTGCAATGGTGACAGTAAAAAGCTTGAGATGGTGATAAAAACAAAGAAGCATGGAGTGTTTTAAAGATGCTAAATGCTAAATGCTATAGCTAGATGGAGCCAATTGGAGTTTTAAGCATTTCAGTTACCTTTAGCATTTAAATCATCATCTTGACCATGCATGGTATGTACAATTTCAGCATAGGCTAAGGAAACAAGTGAGCCAGTCATAAACTGCTGTGTGAGTAGGAAGTGTAAAAGTAAAGAGAAAATGTGTGACTTACTCTTGCAAAAAACCTAAACACCTATGGTAGAAAAGAATATGGTTCATGTGCTAACATCACCTTCATTTTGCCCTCAGGTCTAATTACACTTGACCTTTTTTTTTATTAGTATTTCTACTGAAAGATAGGTAAAATTCATTACAAAGTCATGAGCTACTGACCAGAAAAATATTTAAATTTAGCATAATGTTAAGTGTTACATAATATTTTTTTGATTACCAATGCTTTGAAGAGATAAGTGGTATTTTGACTTATTTAAGTTTTCATTCATTTATTTCTTTGAGAGATATGGAGTCAGGTAGAGAGAGAAAGAGGGAGGGAGTGAAAGAGAGATAGTGAAAGAGAGAGAGAAAGTGCTAATGGGTGTACCAGAGCCTCTAGCTACTGCAAATGAACTCCATATGTATGTGCCATCTTGTTCATCTGGCTTATGTGGGTATTGGGGAATGGACCACAGGTCCATAGGCTTTACAGGTAAGCATCTTAACTTCTATGCCATCTCTCCTTCCCCTGATTTACTTTTTATTGGACTAAATAAACAGGCCACTATTTCAATAATAAAGGGGAGATAATGCCATTTTAATTTAGCTTTTTTACTTAGAACATTGTCTAATGTAAGAGCTCAACCAGTTTTGGCCAAGTGTGTGCATGTGCACACATAATGTACATGTTGTAGTAGGTGAGTTACATTAGTAGTGTGCTTACATTATGAATATTCACTGTGAAAATTCCTATGCAATATGACATCATTTTCTTCCCTTATCATATAACTCACTCATCTCTTAGATATGTACACACACACACACAAACACACACACACATAACACACACATAACACACACACATAATATTCCTACATATGACTATTTTCAATAATAGGATTCTATAATAGGTATTTACCACATAAATAAGTGACATTATAAAATGACATAGTTCAAAACACTTTGCTAAGCACCAAGAATATAATCATTCTACTATTAGTCTTAATAAGATTTATGTCCACATAGAAGGTGAAATGACATTTATTGATATGCTGCCTACTTAGGTTTTGTAAATAGACTCAGTGTGATTATTTTCCACTACATGCCTCATTGGTCCTTCATAAGTTTAAGATGCATGTGATTTAAATTTTTCATAGCGTTTTAAACCAAACAATGGAAAAGCAAAAATTCTACTCATGCTTAAATGTGTTTGCTTTTTGGGTCTTCCCCATAAGATTTCTGATGCAAGGCTAGCATGTCTAATTCATTGGACATTTTGCTTTTGCTTAGTAGGGGTTCACAATGAATGGCTGTGTGGAAACCACTTATACTGAGGAGCTAGTGCTTGATATTTCATTTAAGAGGCTCCTGTGGATTTTGCTCCAATTTCCTTTCAGCTTCACCAGTTTCCTTTTTACTGTTAAGCTACAAAGGAAAATAAAAGACAAAGAAGCAGTAGAAAAGGGAACCCTACTTAACCACACTGAGATGCTGCTGAGGTTCATTTGTCCTATGGGAAAGTTATTAAGGACTGCAATGCCTATGTTCACAGGAGTTCATATGGCCATCAATAGCAAGGGTAGTAATTAGACTTGCCACTATGAACTACCAACTAAGGAGGAATGCAAGGCAGATAAGGAGTTTTACCGGTAAGTGCTGCCTTTGATGCCCACTAGGGGCAGAGAGACCAAAGTAACCAGGGCCATGCAAATAGTTGCATCAGAAATAGGAGAAAGAAATGGACATCTATATCCTTCTCTGGAAGTTTCGAGTTTTGGTCCTCATTTTACTCATGTTCTAGAACTTCACTCTGTCTCTTGTCTTTTGCAGGTCATTTCCTTCCCGACATCTAGTCAACAGCTCAAAATACAAAATCCATTATGTTCCAATAAAATATGAATTTTATTTCAAAGGTGACTTGAATTTTTTTTTAATGTTTTAGTTATTTGCAAGGAGAGAGAGAGAGAGAGAGAGAGAGAGAGAGAGAGAGAGAGAGAGAGAGAGAATGGGCATGCCAAGGCATCAGGCCACTGTAAATGACTTCCAGATGCTGAGTCTAGCTTTACATGGGTACTGGAAAATTGAACCTGGGTTGTTAGGCATTGCAGGCAAGTGCCTTAAGCACCAAACAATCTTTCTAGTCACTAAGACTTGATTCTAAAACTGAAATCATTGAACTAATTGTCTTTTCTAACTTAATCTTCATTTCTTCCTATACTCTGCTATTTGGGATGAGATTCCTTTGAATTTGTACTAATATCTTTTACTAATTGTTTTCACAATCTTTAGTTTTCCCTTCTAAGAGACACAAGAAAGCTTAGAAAATTTAACTTTTAAAATAGGCCAAAGATCTCTTTTTCAAATATCCAGAGGAAGCTAGCATGATGTTACTCATCTTTGGTCCTAACAATTGGGAAGTAGAAGCAAGAGGATCAGAAGTTCAAGGCTGTTTTCAACAGCCTAGAGAGTTCAAGGATGTTGCATGAGAACCTGTCTCAAAACAAGGGCCAATGGGGAGGGGGTAGGTCATGGATGAGCCTAATAATGGTACCAAACTGACCCGTATTTGCTGAATAGAAAACTAATAAAAAAATAAATAAAATAAATGCTCTCAAATAAATAAATAAATAAATAAAATAAACAAAATATTAAAAAAATAAATAAATGAAAAAAAAACAGAGCAAACAGGATTCCAGTGAATATTCTTAACTTATTTGGGAATTAAGTGTTACAATTTCAAGTAGCTAGTTATATCTTTTGAAAGCTGGAAGTGAACATCATAATGAAGGACACTGTGTCCATTGATTACTTGGACTTTCCATCTGTCTTGAATTTATTCATCTTCCAGATGTGAAAGACTATGCATGTTTTGAGGGGTTATAAATATTCAATTACATGAAATATAAAATTACAAAGAAGATGTTTGAAGCTGAAGTGGTTTCTTTTTTTTTTGTTCTTGCTTTAGTGAAACATGTTTCTCATTTCCCAAACACCCCCACACTTGTGAGGCTCTATGCTGCTTCTCTAGGGGTGTAGAAGTTTTTCAGGGTCCTCCCTGTAAATTTCTGTGTGTCTGTTTCTAGAGTTCATGGTCTACTTCATCTCATTGGCTTTTAAAATGTCACTACTTACAGAATTTTTCCTAATTCTCCTCCACATTTTGGTACTTGATAGTTGCTTTTTTAAAAAAAATTATTTATTTATTTGAGAGCAACAGACACAGAGAGAAAGACAGATAGAGGGAGAGAGAGAGAATGGGCGCTCCACGGCTTCCAGCCTCTGCCAACGAACTCCAGACACGTGTGCCCCCTTGTGCATCTGGCTAACGTGGGACCTGGGGAACCGAGCCTCGAACCGGGGTCCTTAGGCTTCACAGGCAAGCGCTTAACCGCTAAGCCATCTCTCCAGCCCAATAGTTGCTTTTCATTAATGCTTACTTATACTTCGCATGTCCCCCACATCTCAGTTTTCAGCAGATCTCACCCCTCTATCTTTGTCTCTGAGTGCATATCATATGATATTGGAATCGTGTTACAACCTAAACATTTAAGTTAGAGCTCTGGACTTAGATGCCTTTGTACTTTCATTAAAATTACACACAGTTTAATTCACTGGTAGAACTATGTGTAGTTTTCCCAACTCTTGCTCCTGAAGTGATATATAATTGGTTTCTTGGAATACCAATTGTCCCTGAATAGTCATATACTAGGGCCGTAATAAACAGTATAAACTTAGTATGACAGCTGGATGCAGAACCCCAAGACATTTCACTGTTGGAAACTAGGGAGATGCAGATTCATCTGTGAGGAAACATCCCAAGGAGAGTCAGTGTCGAGCTTCTCATTCATCTTATCTCTTCTCTGCTGCATGAGGAGTGTGCTGCTCTTCTGTCTGCAACTCTCATGTTAGCCTAGGAACTTACCCATGCTTTTTCTTTCTGCCAATCAACTTTGTAACTTATTACTTAGCAGTAATTATATTCAAATGCTATAGTTGTAGACAAGAAGAAGCTTAACTTGATGTCACAGTATATAATAGCTGTTCAATTTTCACCTCTAATTTCCAAGAGTTATATCTATTCATTGTAAAGGGAACTCCTAGCCACTCCAGGGCAATCCTCCTGCGGTGAGCTGCAGATCTTCCCAGAAGCTCAAGAAAATGCTCGCTGCCCCTGGGTAGATTGAAGAGAATGACCTCAAACCAGTTTAGTGAAAATCAGAGAGGGACTGTCACTTAGGGTCTAGCAACCCAGAAAGGGCTGTATGCTTTATCACCTCAGCTAAGAGGGTGATAGAAACAAGGAGTAAAATTCTGGTTGTTAAATTTGGGGTTACACAGTTTAAAGACAAAATAGATTCCAACAGCAACATTATGAGAAATTACATGTCATGCATGCTATTCTTTTCCCAAGTTCAGTACAAGTTTCACAGAAAAAAAAAAATGGCCTAGTCTAATATCCACCTTTAGATACTAAATCATCACACTAAAGTATAGAAGGTCATATTATGAAAAAGCATTCCAATGTCTCAGTACTTCCAGGCTATATACCTTGTGGAATCTTGTTGTAGGGTGCTATGATTTCTTATTGTAAATGTGAGGCAAGGTGCACTTGCATGTCAACCTCCTACATGTGACATTTTATAGGTGCTTAGCGCAACAAAAGGCCACAGTGGTTTGCCGTCCCAGTACTTCTGTCAGCCAAATGTCTAGATGGACTTCAGCTGAATAAGGACTGCCAGTCATGAGGTCTGGAATTTCTATCTGTGCTTAAGTTTCTTCCACATTATGTTAATCAATAGACATGATCCTTCAGAGTACTTAACTTTTTGGTTCAGAGGTTCTGGATGTGTTCACTGTTTAAAGTCGTCTGGGGCTTAAAGTGGCTTTTAAGAGCATTACCCATGGCGATTCCCTCTTTAGTAAGTTTCTTTTTAGATTTATCATGGAAGCCAGTATTATAACCAGAAGTAATAAATGTGAAGCCAGTACTAGCAATTTTAAAATGCCACAATAAATTGCTTAGCAAGTTACCCTATCCCCACCTCTCTTGATCCTGCTCTCAACATGGTATATTTCAGATAAAGTTATGACCCTGACAGTCTTAATATTTCCTTTGGCTTAAACAGTAGAAAGGCTCTTTTTTTTTTTCTCTCAACTTCTTATCTTATTTTTTAAATGTTTTTAAGCATTAATATCAGGGAACTTTGAATTATAAATTATGTCTTTGCCCTTTAAATATCAGATCCTCTTCTAGCCTCTAGTATTTTTTTCACAACAGAAGGACATTCCTTCAACAGTGTAAGGAAGGGATGATTCATTTTGGCTCATGGTTTCAGAGGTTTCATATGTAGCTCATTTACCCTATCACAGTGGTTTGTGGTAAGGCAGGACATCCTGGTGTCCAGTGTGTGATGGAGGGGGCTCCTTACCTTGTGGAAGCCAGGAAGCCATTGAGATAGAGACCAGAGACAAGCTATACCCTTCAAAGGTACCTTCCCAGAAATCTGTTATTTTTTGCCTAAGTAGGACTCAAGTTCCATAGGCAGACACCTGATAGCCAATTAAAATGTTGAACATCATGGTCTAATTGTTGTTAGAATAACCCCTACAGACACACCTGAATGTGTGCTTTACTAACCTCATTTAATATCTCAACCCCAACTTGACAATTAAGATGAACTGTCACGGTTTTCCTCAAGTCTTTTTCAGACCATCCCTTTTATGTGGGAGTGTTGAAGAAAGAAGTACCTATTTCCTAGTGTCCGTGGGAGAGTAGGAAAGAAACTTTGATAAGTGCCAAATAGCAATACAGATGTCTTAATCACACTGGCCAATTTATCCCATTAAAATTTTCTAGGACAAGGCTGGAGAGATGGGCTAGCTGTTATTGCACTTGCTGGCAAAGCCAAAGGATTCAGGTTTGATACCCAGTACCCACATAAAACAAGATGCACAACGTGGCACATGTTATCTGGAGTTCATTTTCAGGGACTTGGAGGACCTGGCATGCCAATTCTCTTTCTCTCATATTATATAAATAAATAAAATATTTAAAAATTTCTCTAGGACCTTTCTACTAGCTCATTCAAGATTTTGAAGTGTGTGTGTGTGTGTGTGTGTGTGTGTGTGTGTGTGTGTGTTATCAGTTGGGTTCAAATTGACAGTGTAAAGTCTTGCATAAGGTCTTCTTTGTCTCTGGTGAGTGTTTTTATTCTTTGACAGATCTTTTTTCCATGAATAGTTTCATTACTTATCCCTGTTATCGTCCCATATAGAACAAAATAACCCATCTGCCTTAAGTATTTCAGATTTTTTTGTTTTATCTATGCTTAGAGAAGAGTTTGTGACCTTTTACATAATATTGTCCTCTGCTTTATTTCTCTAGACAGTAGGAGCCCTGATATCTATTAGTGAGTGAATGCAGCCATATGAAGCAAAGACCATTTCTCAGCCTTTATTAGTGTTAAGTGTGCCAACATGGTGGCAAAGTTCTGCTCAATGAGATATAAGAAGCAGTATGTAAAGGCTGGGATGTGTCCTTGAATGGGGAGAACATCCTCTTAGTTGTCTTTTTCTTGCTATGATTACAATGAAGATGGAAGGGCTGTGATATTTGAGGCCTGTGGTGATGTCATACTAACAAATAGAACTACTTCTTATCAGGAGGGGTAATAGGAAAGGTGGTGGGAGGGGAGTATGATCATGGTATCTTGTCTGTATGTATGGAAGTTGCCAATAAACTATTTATTAAACAACTACTTCAATTTACAGGTTTACATTGTTCTATTACTTAAAAAGTATTTTTATTTATTTATTTGCAAGGACAGAGAAAGAGAGAGAGAGAGAGGAAGGGGGAAGCCAGACAGAGAATGGACATGTGAGGACCCTTCTAGCTGCTGAGAAGCAACTCCACATGCCACTTTGTGCATCTGGTTTTATGTGGGCACTGGGGAATCAAACCCAAGTCTGTAGGCTTTGCGGGCAAGCACCTTAAATACTGAGACATCTCTCCAGTCCCCCACTGTTCTGCTTTCTTTAGTCATATGCTTTAGTTTGGCTTTGGTCTCCACAGATCAGTTTAACCATTATGGACATTTGAGTCCTTCCTAATATTCCAAGTACTTACACTCTGATGACTACAATGGTATGTTGGTAAGGTATTGTCGGTATGTCAGCTGGATGGATGCAAACATCTATACTGATTCAGAATTTATTATGTGCATCTCCCTCAATTTATTCAAGATTTTGTTGTTTTGTTAAATTTTGTGCTTTGCAATGCTGAGAATCAAAGCTAGGGCTTGTGCATGTGTGAAAAATGAGGTATTCCCCATCCCTAAAGTATTCTTATAACTGCAACAATATGTTACTGCTTTTTAAAGAAGATTTTAAAATTCTGCATGTGAAGCAATTTGTTAACGATTTTAACACTTTGTGTTCTATAGTTGGACAGATCATTCTTCTCATAATACTCCTTAATTAATTAGGATATATATATAATTCTATTTGTGTGTCATCATTGAACTGCTTTTTGGTTTTGTTTTTTTCGAGGTAGTGTCTCACTCTAGCTCAAGCTGACCTGGAATTCACTATGTAGTCTCAGGGTGGCCTTGAACTCATAGCAATCCTCCTACCTCTGCCTCCCAAGTGCTGAGATTAAAGGCGTGCGCCACAATGCCTGGCTCTGAACTGATTTTTATAAACGATTCTGGAAGATTTAAGATTGGTATAGTTTATATAAGACATTGATATTATTAATGACTATTTTATATTGATTTTACCATCAATGATTGTTATTCATGGTTTTATGTTATTTCATTGACTATAACTTCCTCAGTGCTGCTGAGTGGTGAGGGAAACAGGATTTCTCTGTTGTTTTTGTCTCAGTAGTATCCTTTGCATGTGGCATTTGAATCTTATTACCACTGTTCACTTAATATATAGTCTCGATCATTTCTTACTCAATTCCCATTTTCATGGACTGAGAAGAGTGTCATGAAATGAGTTTTGGCCTCTCTTGCCTTGATACTCCATGTTATGTTTTGCTTATTGGCCAACTCTTGGTATATATCCCTAACATTAGGTTAGATTTAATTACTTATATAAGTCTCATGCATATAAAATGAAATTTTAAATGTAATTCTCAGACAAGTTTTCTAGCTTTTTACCTATGATGTTTGTATTATTTTTAACTAGGTTTTGCAATACACTGATTTAGTACTTAATATACTAATTTTGTACTTAATGTTTTACTGCCTTGCACCTGACTCCTTCTCCACATAGTTCATTCCATTTCATAGTACCAAGCACCTGAGCTTTGGAATCCTAAATATTTTATGTTTTTTTTCATATTATGTATATCTAATTTCAGATAATTTTTATCATTTGCTTCATCTTTTATAATACTTCTAGTATACTCTATGGTTAAATGGTTCAACATCATTACTCTGCATTTGGAGTCATAAGTTCCTTATTTGTACTTGATAGGTATATCATTCACTTATGTTATTTTATTTTTGAGATAGTCTCAATTGGTAGCCTAGCCAGCCTAAGTCTCATTATGTAGTGTAATCTGACCTTGAATTTTCAGAGATTCTACTGAAACACTTAGAGTATACTACCAGTGTCACTTGCTTTCTGAGACAAGTCTTCAAGCCAGTTCATTTCAACCTTGCCTTTTCTCTCTCTTTATTCTGAGAATATTTTGAAAGTGTTTTGGAAATTCTAGAGATAAGGCCTCTATCAGTTGGATAACCTGCAAATATTTTCTCCCATTCTGTGGGTATTCTATTGGCTTTGCTTATTATATGCTTGTCTGTAAAGAAACTCTTCAGCTTCATATGATCCCATTGGTTGAGTGACTGTTTAAGAACTTGAGCCACTGGGATTTTGTTCAGGAAGTCTTTTTCCATTCCTGTATCATGGAAAGTACTTCCTAAATTTTCTTCCAGTAGTATTCGAGTTTCTGGTCTTATGTTGAGGTCTTTGATCCATTTGGATTTGAGTGTAGTGCACGGTGAAATGTGTGGATCAAGTTTTAGTTTCCTGCATGTGGTTATCCAGTTTGTCCAGCATCATTTGTTGAAGATGCTGTCTTTTTTCCAGCCTATATTGTTCGGGCCTTTGTCGAATATCAAGTAGCTATAGTTGCTTGACCCAAAATCCGGGTCCTCAAGTCTATTCCATTGGTCTATACTCCTGTTTTTATGCCAGGACCATGCTGTTTTTAGTACTAGGGCTTTGTAGTATAGCTTTAGATCAGATATGGTGATGCCACCAGAGGTATTTCTTTTGCTGAGGATATGTTTGGATATGCGAGGCCTTCTGCCTTTCCTTATGAAATTTGAGATCATTTTTTCTATCTCTGTGAAGAACACTGTAGGGATTTTAATTGGAATTGCGTTAAATCTATATATTGCCTTTGGTGGGATTGTCATCTTCACAATGTTAATTCTGCCTATCCAGGAGCATGGGAGGTCTTTCCATCTTCTCAAGTCCTCCTCAATTTCTTTTTTGAGAGATTTTATATTTTTGTTGTATAGATCTTTTACTTCCCTGGTTAATGTTATTCCAAGGTATTTTATTTTATTTTTTTGTTGCTATTGAAAATGGGACTATGTCCTCTATTTCTTTTTCTGTATCTTTGTCATTTGCATACAGAAATGCTACTGATTTTTGTGCATTGATTTTGTATCCTGCTACTTTGCTATAGGAGTTAATCACCTTCAGGAGTTTTGGTATGGAGTCTCTCGGGTCTCTTACATATACAATCATGTCATCAGCGAATAGAGGTAACTTACCTTCTTCCTTTCCAAATTGTATCCCTTTTATTTCCTTCTCCTGTCTTATTGCTTGGGCTAGGACTTCCAGAACTATATTGAAAAGGAGAGGTGAGAGAGGACATCCCTGTCTTATCCCTGATCTCAATGGGAATTCCTCCAGTCTCTCTCCATTAAGTATTATTTGGGCCTTTGGAGCTTTGTATATTGCCTTTATTATCTCTAGAATTTACAAAGAACACAAAAGTCTAAACAATAAGAAGACAAATACCCCACTCCCAAAATGGGGTGCAGAGTTGAACAGGCAATTCACAGAGGAAGATATACAAATGGCAAACACACACTTAAGAAAATGTTCATCATCCCTAATCATCATAGAAATGCAAATTAAAACAACTATGAGATTCCACCTTACCCCAATAAGATAGCCAACATCAAAAAAATCAAATGAAAATAAATGCTGGCAAGGATGTGGAGAAGCAGGGACACTCATTCACTGTTGGTGGGAATACAGGATGGTACAACCACTTTGGAAAGCAATATGGAGACTCCTGAAAAAGCTGACTATAGACATACCAACAGACCCAGTTATACCCTTACTTGGCATCTACCCTAAAACTTTCAAACCACAGGTCAGAGAGATTTGCTTAACCATGTTTGTAGTGGCTCAATTCGTAATAGCTAAAAGCTGGAATCAACCCAGATGTCCATCATTAGAAGAATGGATAACAAAGATGTGGTATATCTACACAATGGAATTCTATACAGCAGTAAGAAAAAACAACACAAGAAATTTGAGGAAAAATAGGTGAACCTGGAACAGATCATTCTCAGGGAACTTACCCAAACACAGAAAAAAAAATTGACACATAGTCTCAGTCATCTACAACACCTAACCTGAATCTACCCAAGATATCTTACATACCCAGCAAGCACCTCATGGACTAGACAATAGGATGGATGGGGCAGGCATCGAAGGGTGGAAAACAGTAATCTGGACCCAAATGGCAATGATACCATAAAATTCTACTTCCCAAAAAGACAGACCAAATAGCTGAACCTTCACTAGACCCTTACAGGAAACACCTGAACCACAAGACCCTGGAGAAGGTAGGATCAAGACTAACCTAAATCTTCTACATCTTCCCTCCCTCTCCCCTCTATCTCTCTCCTCTCTAACTCTTGTATATTAGATATGTTTTTCCTCAATTTCTTAGTGGGCACTGACCTGTAACCCCCATTTCCAGCTTGGGGCTACCATCCACAATGAGCTTTTGATCAGAGAAACCTACAAGGTTTCCCAAAACAATGACAGACTTCTGTCAGAGTACTTGATGACCCACCAAAGGCCAGTGGTAAGACCCTATTGCTGAAGACTCCATACGCAGCTGACACTTAAAATGGAATGGCATGGCTGGAAGCCAGGAGAGAGTCAGTCCCCAGACAGTCAGCGTGTCTAGTGCCAGAAGGTGCTACATAGGCGACTGGGGGAAATGACCAAGATCTGTCCAAGCAACTCATTGTCTAACCTAATTAGCAACAAATAACCTGATGTGATGCCCACACAAGTGTAATAGTGGCACACAGCCATGGTGGGGAACCAACTGCTCTTGTTTTGGCTAACTAATCCCCTCAGTGGTAAGAGACCCATAGCTGGAGCTGGGAAACAAGTCAGAACCATAGTCAAACACAAGCCCACTCTCCAATATCAAGCTACTATCAATCATGGGGTACAAGAGGGCCTACACCTATCAAACTCTCTATCAAGAAAGTAAGTGTTATCTCAATTTTCCGGGTGCTAACTTACTCTCTGTTGGAGAATCTGCTTCTCTTTTTCAGATAGATGCAGATCCTAAGGAGAGAGTTGCCCCAACATACCTCAAAAGGGGCCCGACTGAAACTAAGGACAATTGGCGAAACAAGCAAGGGTGATGATTTCCTGTGAACCGGATACCAGCACAAAGGGGAAGGAGACCAACACAGAGAAAAATCAACTCCTGCCAAATCAGAAAGCCAGAGCCTCAGAGGCCCCCGACACCTCAGCACTGAAGCAGACCAAAAATGAACCCAACATGGGTCAGAGAAATTTTGCGGAAGAGGGGGCGGAAAGAATGTCAGAGTCACATGTTGGGTCATGATTTGCAGAGACATTTATCATACCAGTAACTGGGGGCTAACTCCACAATGCACAACCCATTTACATCAACAAGGAGGGTCCAATGGGAGAGGGTAGATCATAGATGAGCCTAAACAATGGTACCAAACTGCCTGTATTTGCTGAAAAGAAAACTAATAAATTAAATTTAAAAAAAAAAGAAAGTGTTTTGGTTTTATGTTGTCACTAAATTTCTCCAGTAAATCCAATGGATGTTATCCTCACACTTCTGCAGCTTTAGTTTTATCACAATCCTTTCTGATCCCTCCAAGAATCTTTCTCATCTCAGGTTACTGCCTTTACATCTTATCTTTTTTTAAGGGTAGCCTGTTTTTTCCTTACGATGTTATAGTCTTGTTAGTAACTTATTAAATTTGTTTTATTATGGCATTTTTCAGATATGTTCAATCAACTATATTTTAGGGTCATCTTTCAAGATGATGTATATTTTCTTGAAATCTTTATTATTATTATGGTTTTCAACTTTAAAAAATGTATTGTGTGTGTGTGTGTTGTGTTGTATAGACCCTTCAGGTCACATCTTGCCAGGACAAACGAACACTAGATACTTGGGTAACATTTCGTATCTGCTTACACGGGAGGCTTGGGAATTGAATCTGGGGGTGGCAGGCTTTGCAATAAATACTTTTAACTAATGAGCCATCTTCACAGCAAATTAACATATTCAGTATTTCTTAATCAAATGGTGATTTTCTTTGACCCCATACATTCCCACAAACATTTTGCTTTGTAAAACAATACCATAGTAAATGTGGATCCAGAAGATAATATGGTAGCTGATGCGCCCTGCCCCTAAATAGGAGAAAAGCATGTATGCTTTTGTAGCTTTACAAGACACTCAGTGGTACTGTTAAATAGGCTAACAGGTAAAATCTATAGCCTAAAACATGAACTGTGGTGAAACGTCTTCCAGTCTTTGCCCTCAAGCAATGCCTTTACTTGTGAACTTCTATTTACGGAGAGGCTCCATCTTCCCTTTCCCCTGTCGTCACCTCAGGCTGCATAATGCGTCTCACCTACTGCTTTAGTCAAGTAAAACAGAGGACCTCTAGCATAATGTATTGGTTTCTTGTCTTTCAGGTTCAAACTGAACCTTAGGATCCTAAATGTCCCAACAGTCAATTTATTCGTTAGCTAGTGCCATTTCACAAGCTTCCCCTTAGCTCCCAGTTTTGTGGGCTGACCATCTGTACTGAGCTCAGATGGGCAGCTCCTATTTCGTTGAGGTTTCTGCAGACAGCCACTGCTTTTGCTGATGTCCAGGACAAGTCGGGACAAGCCTGCTGTAACTCATTTCCATGGTGGCCATGGGGGAGTCAAGAAATCAGTGGGAGTGTGCAGCTCCTCCCATGCCGTTGCTTTCCTTGCTCTGTCAGTCTGCTGCAGAGCGAGGGAAGAGCAAGCCTGCACTTCAAAGGCCCAGAGGTGGAAAACAGAATTCATGCCTTCACGGGAGAAGTGCCAAATGACATCGTTAAGGGCTGGCATCCCATCAAGAAACATGAACTGAGGACATTTTGCAGCTAATCTTTCACAGTAGAAAAACCAAGAAACATTTTCTAAAATATTTTACTGTTGCAAAACAAACCATTTTGTGATTCTTATATTAATATTTCCCAAACTTTAAGCCATCGATTATTAGTGAACTTGTATCTTCTTATTCTTTATAACTTTGGAAAGTTTGATAAGATAATTTATGTCAGAATTGATGACCACATGTCATGCATAGTGAGGGACATGCCAGTTTTTACTTTATTGAATACCTGCTTCTTCTCATGCATAGATTCCCAGGTTTTACAATAACCTGAATGAAAGCTTGGAAGAAAAGTGTAATAAAATGTTGATAAATCCAGTCTGTTTAAACTGGGGTCTCCATGACGAGATCAAAATATAATGGCTTTTTAGAACTTTCTGAAATGTCTAGACATGGTACTAGGTAATCTTGACCTTGAATTTTGTGTCTTGGACTTTAAAATATCTTTCATTTATACATAGATATACAGAGATTTTTGAGCAAAATTTCTAGAATATGTTGTGGTCTTATACTTTGATAAGTTTACTTCAATTAAAAAGTAATTAAAATTTTTCAATTTCACACAACTTTGGACCAGAGAGATGGCTTAGCGGTTAAGGTGTTTGCCTGCAAAGCCATAGGACCCAGGTTCGATTCCCCAGGACCCATGTTAGCCAGATGCACAAGGGGATGCGCGCATCTGGAGTTTGTTTGCAATAGCTGGAGGCCACGAACATCCATTCTCTCTCTCTCTCCCTCCTTCTCTGTTAAATAAATAAATAAAAATAAAAAAAACTTTTGCAAAATGTATAAAGAACAATATTTCAGAATGTTAAAATAGAAAAGAAATGCATTGAAGTCAATCATAATTGAGTTGTTCTCATTATTAGTATGACATTTGGCAAGTTAATTAACTTTTCTGAAAATAGTTTCCACATATTAATATGCTATTTAGAGAGAATTAATGGGATTTGTACATAATCCAATGTTTGGATCACAGTAGGTGTTCACACACAAACATACCCTCATTATTCTAAGTGTTGCCTTGCAGAAGACTTCCTGATTCAGCATAATTAATTATAATATTTTCCTCCTCCCTTTTTCCCCTCCACTTTCTCTGCCACTTGGTTTAAGCTGTTAAGTTAAACGATGTTGAGTGGAAATACTCAAGTTGGTACTCACCGTTGCTTTTTCAAAATAAAATAATTGCATAAAATTACCAATTTTTTTCCCAGAAACTATAAATATGCCTAGTTTTTGAGTATTTATGTATTAATAAATGAATTAAGCCAAAGTAGCTATTATGGAGTTAATAAAATACAAAGATAATCAGCTTGCATTATCTATTTCAATTTCCAATTTTCTGTCTCAAAGTTGTAAGTTGCTAACTCTCAGATTCAAAGTACTTATTAATTCATTAGTGACTGGGTGTTTTAATGAAGGTATAATTGAGTTCCAGCACAGGGAATAAGAAACTTCTAGGCAACTTTGAGCGTGGATGAGAGGGGAGTAAAATATTCCTGTGGAAATAAAACATTCTTAGCTTAAATCACGGAATAAAAAACATGAAATGATTAAGTAATGTTTTACAGTCAATAGCACATTAACAAAAATTATCTTTTTCTGGGGAACTGGTTTCAGTTCAGTAAGTCTATTGTTCCATATCACAAAGTAGTTTTCTCTTCTAAATTTGTTTTTGTTTTGTTCTATACTGTTTTCTGGGATAGAGTCCCATGTAGCCCAGGTTGGCCTTGAGCTCCTGAGCCTCCTGTATCCCTCTCCTGAGTGGAGTGCCGGAATTACACTTGAGCACCACAGTGCCCAACTTGGATAAAGTTCTTTTGGAAAGGGGAGTATTGAGCTGATGCCAGGTTAAGAACTTGGATCCCAGTTTTGCTTTTAAAAAGGAACTCGAACCAGCTAAGGACAACTATAATCAAATGTCCCAGTGTCACTTCCCTTCTGTGGAGGTGAGATTTACACATGCTCTCTGACCTGGAACATAGCTCTGCAGATCTAGGCCTCTTTGGTCACATGTTCCAATAACTGTCGGGGACATGGGCTATCCCAAAGTTTGTATCCAAGGACAGGAGTATCCAACAGCTCCAAAAAAAGGGGCCCAGCTGAAACTAAGGACAACTGGCAAAATAAGCAAGGGTGATGTTTTCCTGTGAACCGGATACCAGCACAAAGGGGAAGGAGATCAACACAGAGAAAAATCAACTCCTACCAAATCAGAGAGCCAGAGCCTCAGAGGCCCCCAACACCTCAGCACTGAAGCAGACCAAAAATGAACCCAACATGGCTCAGGGAAATTTTGCGGAAGAGGGGGCGGAAAGAATGTCAGAGTCACATGTTGGGTCATGATTTGCAGAGACATTTATCATACCAATAACTGGGGGCTAACTCCACAATGCACGACCCATTTTCATTAACAAGGAGGGTCTAATGGGAGGGGGTAGATCACAGAAGAGCCTAAATAATGGTACCAAACTGTCTGTATTTACTGAAAAGAAAACTAATAAGTTAAATTAAAAAAAAAAAAAAAGGAAATTCCAAGTGCTTCTGGGCATGGTGGTGCATGCCTTTAATCCCAGCACTCAGGAGGCAGAGGTAGGTGGATCACGGTGAGTTCGAGGTCACCCTGAGACTACATAGTGAATTCCAGGCCAGCCTGAGCTAGACTGAGACCCTATCTCGAAAATACAATTAAAAAAAAAAAGAAAGAAAGGAAGGAAGAAATTCAAAGTGCTGAGAAAACCAAAATGACAGCAAACAGTAACCAATGACGTTGTGGCTTTAATATTTTTCATGTTGATATGAAATGTTTGCTAACGGCCGGGGTACTTTGTTGAATAAAGATGAACATGTTTACTCCTTGCATGAGTTAAGTATTCAGTTTTCAAAATAATGACTTAGGACATACTCTTGGGGCTGCTAAAGAGTGAGGCATATATATATGTAGGATGTATAACTTTTGAGGCATCTAAAGATACTTAGGCAAGTAAAGATTTTTTCCTATATGCCAACAAAATTTATTTATCCCCACCTTTATATTTTGGAAGGAAATGTTGCATGAAATTGACTCCTTCATAAAACACTCAGTACGATTCGTAACTGTATTACTCAGCTTTTCCTTGTTGGGACAAAATACCTTCCTGCAATCAGTGTAAGGACAGAGTTTTGTTTGTTTGTTTGTTTCTAGATTATAGTTCCAGGTTACAGACCATTCTGGTGGGGAAAGCGTGGTGGCAGGAGCTTGAGGCAGATGCTCATACTCAGTCCACCATGAGAACTCAGAGAGAGATGAATGCGGCTACTCAGCCAGCTCTCTTCTTTGATACAATCCTGATTCCCAGCCCATAGAATGGTGCTATCCACAGTCAACGTGGCCTTCCTATCTCGATTAACCCAATCAAGATGAGTCCTCACACATGCACAGAGGAGAGCCTAAACTGCATCATCCAGACAGGTGATTCTAAGACTTCTCAAGTTAACAACCATTATATACCAGCACAGAAAGAACTTCATGATCGGACTTCTCCCTAGTGGAACATTTCTCCGTGAGAGGACTTACAGAAGTCTTGCTTGCTCATCAAAATCTTATCCTGAGCCCCTGCTTGTTCTTTTGTCCCTGTGTCTACTCACTAATTATGCCACTCCATTCCTATTCATGTGTTTTGTCATCCATTTTCTTTCTTTCTTTTTTTTTTTTGTTAGGTAGGGTTTCACTCTAGCCCTAGGCTGACCTGGAATTCACGCTGCACTATGTAGTCTCAGGGTTGCCTTGAACTCACCTCTGCCTCCTGAATGCTGGGATTAAAGGCGTGTGCCACCATGACTGCTCTCTTCTCTCTCTTATTCTTGATGTCTACCTTTAAAATAACTACTCCAAAGCCTACATTTTTTTTCTCCTAAGGTGCATGTCCTTACAGTAAAATGAAGAGAACTCCACTTCCAGAGGGGAAAATGTTAATGTGAGAAATACAGTAAACCATGATGAGACAGGGATTTTAGATGGGCTGGGACAATCTTAAAATTATATTAAAAAAGCAAAATCAAATAGAAGAAAAATGATTGACAAATTTGAATAAAAGCTTTGATTGCCACTTGTAATACTTGTGCTAGATGGAATAAGTATAAACATTCCCAGAGGACAAAAAAAAAAAAAAAAAAAAATCAAAGTACAGAGAGCACACAAAAGACATATAGATAACCTACAAACAAAAGTTAGCAATTCTTACTTATGTTTCAATACTTTTTCAGGTAGGGTCTCACTTCAATTTATGGTGATTTTACAACCTCAACTTCCTCAGGGCTGGGATTATAGGTGGGAGCCAGACAAATGCTTTTAATTTTTATGATCCTGATTGGCGAGTGTTGAAAAGGTGGACATAACCATTGATGGTGGGGTTTTAGAAGGTCCTGATTTCTTCAGCTATGAACAATGAAGGAACTTGAGCTAATACTCGGTCTTGTGTTATTTTTTTACTTGCTAATGTTGACTTGTATTTAAAAGCTCATATGTTTCTATTTACATTTCTAAACAAGTTTTTCCTGTATATCTACTTGTACATACAAACAAATAAGCAGAGGACATTATTTTAAATGGCAGTATCATTTTTTTGTTGTAAAAAATTACAACCAACAAATCCAGCAAAAGGAAATGCATATAAAATCATTGATCACCCATTAGTTGTCTATCATGTGGCTGTTATAGAAATGCAGTTGTATGGCTTTTTGAAATATTTCTAATCATAATTGTTAAATAAGACCAGAAGTACACAGAATAAAATATTTATAGAATGCTCTCCTTTAGGATGAAAGATTATATATGTGTATACTCAACTTTAGGTGTTTTATATAAGAAAAAAAAATCTGACAAATATAGGTATAGATTTGGGGTGGGATAGACAATCATATTAATGTCTATCTTTTTAGGCAACTAAGCACATTATAAGCATTTTCTTCATCACAAGAGACAAGATGACTGACAGGAGACACTTGAAGGGGTACAATAGAAGAAGGTGAGGTTAGGAGGCTACCACAGCTTTCAAAGAAGTAATCATATTGTAGAGTAGGATGAAACCGGAAGTGAGGAAAGAGGGTAGGGTGAAAACACATGACGTTAGGGTACTTGCTAGTGGAAAGAGTTTGGATGATAAAAATATGGGAACCAAGGACAGTTGTGGGGTTCTTATCCATCCACCAGTGCTGTGGGAAATGCTTAGATAGCCCTCCTCCCAAGCTGAGGACATTATATTCACAGCTTCCTTCCCATGGAGGGAAGGTTTTATTTAAAATGCTCCTTCGCCCAGGTCTGAGGATTCTGCAAACACTGACCACTCTTCTCAAGAGATAATTTCTGTGTCATTTAACAACAATTAACATATCTTCTTGCTTGAACAGATGTGGCTCCTGCTGTGCTGTGTTTCTACTAGACAATTTATCATTTCTCTTCAGAGATCTAAAAGAAAAAAAATATTCAAAATTGTCTTGTCATGATCAGTCATCCTAGCTAAGAAAAGGCCGAGTTCTGAAATAGTTCTGTATGAAGCACGTAGCAGACTGTTAAAAAGCTTGACAAGAAAACCTCATTAGGCTTTCCCCATCTAAGGTGGGATGCTGTCATATCAGAAGTGATAATTTAAATACAAAGAAATATGGTGAGTGCAAAAGTCTGAGGAACAAGTTCGAAGCATACTTGACTATTTAAAGAGCAAAGATGAAGGGAGTATATTGAAAACTTCAGACACTTCATGAATTAAAAGAAAAATATCAATATTTTAGAGCCTGTAAAGGAAAAGTTATTCATCCTTTTTTTTTTCAGAATAAACAAACCAAGCAAGCCAAAATGAATAAATGAAAGAAAAATACAATGAAACAGGAAATGTCTTCACATTTATTCTTCTTAAAACTCATAAGTGGAGATATCAAGTTAGTGGATATTTATGATATCAGACTTCATATATATTTGTCAGTGAAGAAAAATGTTTTTAGGACACATTTTTTTCTTAAACTACTGATTTTACTTTGTTTCTTGCTTTTCTTAATTCTGAAATTGAATTTTATTCCTTTTGATGTCATGGTTAACTCTATATTTGCTAGACTTTAAACATTTTGGGGTGGCTTGGAGAGATGGCTTAGCCATTAAGCGCTTGCCTGTGAAGCCTAAGAACACTGGTTCCAGGCTTGATTCCCCAGGACCCACGTTAGCCAGTTGCACAAGGGGGCGCACGTGTCTGGAGTTTGTTTGCAGGGGCTGGAGGTCCTGGCACGCCCCTTCTCTCTCTCTGTCTCTGTTTCTCTGTCTCTTTCTGTCTGTCTCTCAAATAAAAATTTTTAAAAAATTAAAAAATGTGTTTATTATTCATTATTTATTTATTTGAGAGTGACAGAGAGAGAGAGAGAGAGAGAGAGAGAGAGGCAGGCAGGCAGGCAGGCAGGCAGAAAGGAGAGTGAGAGAATGGGCACGCCAGGGCTTCTAGCCACTGCAAGCGGACTCCAGACGCGTGCGCCCCCTTGTGCATCTGGTTAATGTGGGTCCTGGGGAATAGAGCCTCGAACCGAGGTCCTTGGGCTTCACAGGCAAACGCTTAACTGCTAAGCCATCTCTCCAGCCCATTTGCTAGACTTTTATACTTGGTATATTTTCAAGTATTTGATACATTCACCATATCAGCAAAGTAAATACTTCAAAAATCAAACAAATAATGATATTTATGTTGAGCCTTAAATGTCTGTGTGGTGAATCTTGGCTACTATTTCATAATTATTTACTATAATTACATAAACTTTCTATCTGTATCCTGGGCTATTTACAGCTAGATAGAAACAGAGTCAACTACAAACACATTGATCTTATTTGTTTAAAGTGTATTACCCAATAGATATTTAAATTGCATTATTATTGATTTTTAATGAACTATGACTTCTTATCTTCCTAATAAAACATTTTCTTAGAAAATGACCTTTTTATCCTCTGGATAGTGAGGCTAAGGATATACTTTCCATCTCAATAACTTAAAGTTAGTTCTTGTCCTTAGCTGATCCTTGAACTTGGTTTGTGTTGACTTCATAGTTGATGGTTTCATTACTAAGATGATGATGCAAGAGCTAAGCTTCTAAAAATATTTAACTAAGGAGTTTTACCAAGACAATGTTGTTCCCCTGAAAGACCCAGTGTAATTAGAGATAAGTCAACCACATCAGTGGAAAGTCACTTCCTTTTTACTATTTTCTTGAATAAATGAGTTAAAACTGAAAAATCTATTATCATTTTATTTATCTCTATACATTAATTCCAACTTTACCACAAAGAGATTATATTACAGGTCAATCTTAATCTATGCAAATTCCTTTAATTAAATCTAAATTATGTGTTCACTTCTAATATTCATTATTAAAATATTATTTTATTATTAAATAAATCCAGTAGTAATGAGAAAGCTTGCTATTGTGTAGTTAAATTGAAACCATGTATAACAATATACTGAATAGGACATTAGCTTGTTCATAGAGACTGAGTAAGCCATACTAACAAACCTATAACAACAAAGGAAATGAGAGTAATCCTAAGCATATGATAAGTCAGAATGCAAAATGTCAACAATGGTAACTAAAGACATGTAACACAAATGCACACAAATGCACACACACACACACACCTCCACACCACACCACACCACACCACAATATACACACATCAAAAATTTAAATAAGAAAAAGTCTTTGAAGTCTGGAGAGATGGTTTAGCCATTAAGGCACTTGACAGAAAAGTCAAAAGACCCAGGTTTGATTCCCTAGGACCCATGTAAAGGAAAATGTTGATGGTGGCACAACTTTTGAAGTTTGTTTTCTATGGCTGAAGGCCCCAGAGGGCCCATTCTTTCTTTTTCTTTCTCTCTCTTAAATATATAACTTAATTAATTAATAAGTATTTTTAAAAATCAGCAATGGATTAACATATATGTATTCTATGTGCATGACCGGAAATGCTGCAATAAAATTAGTTTGTTAAGGATAATGCACCTCTGTTGTTATAAACAGGAAGTCAGAGTTCTCCTCTATGAAAATAATATAATACTGTTTTAAAAAAACAGGTTTATCTGGGCACAGTGGCATGTGCCTGTTAAGCCATCTACTTGGCAGGCTGAGTCAGGAGAACAGTGAGTTCCAGGCCTGTCTGGATAGTCTAATGAAGACCAGCCTAAGCCAACAAAAGCACCAAATCTATGCCTGGCCTTCCACAGTATTCATTCATTCCCACTGTTGTGGCAAGAATGAATTAATATCAACTATTGTCTCAAGATACAATTAATTGTAGATGACATGAGGAATTAGCTCAATGGTAAGGCACTTAGTACCATGTGCAAGGAAGAGTATAGTTCTTACAATTATATAAATATGTACATATATTTGAAGTAAACAAGCTGATCTGCTGAAGAATTAATTTTAAAGATACTCTGTAAAAAGAGAAAAATCCATTCCATAAATGACATGAAAACAGTTTTGAAAGAGCTGTGACAGCTAATTTATTGATGTATTTTTTCCTCAGGATACATGTAAATCTGTACAATACATTATAGAGTAACATTTGAGTTATCTTAGTAGCTATGTTTGACTCCTATTAATGCCTGCCATAGGCATTCCCTGAATTCACTAACACAGAGGGTTGAAGACTGTTAGAGTAATTCCTTTACTAAAGGTTCCACAAACTCTTTTCAAGCATCTATTCCTCAGATAGGAACAGGAAGGATTTTCAGGAATCACTTTGTGAACCATGTTGTTACAGGCTGCACAAGCAGACTTAACTCATTTTCCATTATATAATTTCTATAATCTCAGCATCACATGTATGAATATTTTTAAACAGTGTAGTAACTCAATTTTAAATGATCCTCAGTGCCTGGGCAGAAAAGTCAGCTTTAGTGGATTCCCTAAAGAAGGTATGGTTATGCAACTTTTTCTCCTTTCAAAGAATGATATGAAAGTTTGAAAATTTCTCTTATAAATTGTACCATTCTATTACAGAAATGGCTTGAAGGTTAAAGAATTGAGGAAAATGGAGGTTTAAAATCTTTGAATGTTCTCAAAATTATGATGAAACCTCAGACTGAATTCTGAGCAAACAGCTCCCAAAGTAATATATGGTATCCAAATCACATTTTAAAGAGTTTGGTTCTAGTACCAAAATCATCATAAATAATGAACCAGTTAGAGGAAGGAAATCATGATTCAGGAGACTAGGGACTGGTATGCTTTTGTTTGAAAATATTTAGTATAAGCCTAATTATCTTTTTTTAAATTTTGTTTATTTTCATTTATTTATTTGACAGCAACAGACAGAGAGAGAAAGAGGCAGATAGAGAGAATGGGCACACCAAGGCCTCCAGCCACTGCAAATGAACTCCAGACGTGTGCGCCCCTTTGTGCATCTGGCTAACATGGGTCTGGGGAATCAAGCATTGAACCAGCGTCCTTAGGCTTCACAGGCAAGCGCTTAACCACTAAGCCCTCTCTCCAGCCCCCAAACCTAATTATCTTTTTAAAAAGTTGAGAGATTGGTGTGTAGAAAGCAATTGCATTCAGTCACAAGAGATATATTTGGAGATCAACATAACAGTCTTATAGCTTCTCTCAGTATAAAACTGTGATTGGCTGCCATGAGGTACTGACCCTATGTTCAGGTTTTCATCAGTGCCTGCCTGACCACCTGTCAGAGATCCTACAGTGGATTTTTCTGCACAGGTTGGGAAGGGTAAGTGCATAGTGATCCCCCAGTTCAAGAATGTCAATTGCAACACACTGCATTGTGCCATTTAGAATAAGTGACAAAGATTGTATGATGATAATAATCAAATGTTTTAAAGAAGCTTTGTGCAATGATATTCTTTATTTTTCCTTGAAAATGTATTTTATAAGACCTGAAATATGTGCCAATTAACGCATTTTAGGTAAGAAAGTTAAAGTCTTACATTCTTAATTATTATTTTATTTTTTAATATTCTATTTTTGGGCTGGAGAGATGGCTTAGCGGTTAAGCGCTTGCCTGTGAAGCCTCAGAACCCTGGTTCGAGGCTCGGTTCCCCAGGACCCACGTTAGCCAGATGCACAAGAGGGCGCACGCATCTGGAGTTCGTTTGCAGTGGCTGGAGGCCCTGGTGCGCCCATTCTCTCTCTCTCTCTATCTGCCTCTCTCTCTCTCTCTCTTTCTCTGTCAAATAAATAAATAAAAATAAAACAAACAAAAAAAATTTAAAAAAATATTCTATTTTTATTTATTTATTTGACAGAGAAAGAGAGAGAGAGAGAGAAGGAGAGAGAGGGAGAGAGAAGAAAGAATAGGCAAGCCAAAGCCTCCAGCCATTGCAAATGAACTCCAGACGTGTGAGCCCCCTTCTGCATCTGGCTAATGTGGGTCCTTGGGAATTGAAGCTCAGTCCTTTGGCTTTATAGGAAAATATGTAAACCGCTAAGCAATCCTTCCAGTCCTGGTTTTGTTTTTTTTAATGTTTACTTATTTATGCGAGGGGGGGGGATAGAAGAGTCATTCCCGGGCCTTTTGTTGGTGCAAAAGAACTTCAGACTCATATACCTTTTTGTGTGTTTTAAGGCCCTTGCTTGCATATTTTTTTTTAATTATTTTTAAAGCAAGGTCTCATGAAGCCCAATCTGGTCTTGAAGTTTCTATGTACCTGAGAATGACTCAGCTCCCTTTTCTTCCCAAGGGAAATGTGACAGGTTCCAGATGACTTCCCATGCCTGGTTTGGAATCCACTGGGCTTTTCCGCATGTGTATGTGTGTGGTGTGCATGTATGTGCATGTTTACATGTTCATATGCATGCAATGTGCAGGTGGGTATATGAGCCTGTGTGTGTGTGTGTGTGTGTGTGTGTGTGTGCGCGCGCACGCATGCATGTGAAAGCCAGGGGTTATCATCGGATGGCTTCCACTGTCACTTTCCACATTTTTCTTTTCAGACACAGGGTCTCTCACTGAAGCTGGAGCCCACAGATCCAAACAGACAAGCTAGCCAGTAAGCCCTGGGGATCCTTCTTTTCTCATCCCCTAGTTCCAGGAAGACAGGAGTACATCACTGTGCCCAGAATTTTATGTAGGTGCTCGGCTTCTAAATTTAGCTTCTTGTGTGTTCAAGCAAGCATTGTATCCATTGAGCAATCTCCCCAGCCCATGGAATATCTTCATTTTAATAAGACTACTTACAACCTGTCATACTCAGTAGTGACCGACACTTGAGGTTGTCCTCTGACCTCCACAGGGCTCTGTGGCATGTGCACACCCACACTCACATACATGAGCATACACTTCTTATATCCACACACAAATACATACAAAGATAAAAACAAAGAACACAAGGAAAACCATAAATTTTCTTTTTGTTACTGAATTTCTCCATCACTCACTTCTGGCCCTCCAATGACACATTTCCCTGCCTAAAAGTTCAAGTTGTTCTTGAAACTTTTGAGTACTTTTTGGCTGGATATTTTTTTAAGTCAAACCTTTCTACATTGTAAACCTTTTAAAAACAGGATTTGAACTACCTAGGGACATCTTTTATTTTTAAAAAGGATTTCCATATTAACTTTTATGAAGACACATAATTTGGATAAAATTATGTTTGGATAAAATAAAAACATTTAAAGCCAGCACTTTCATGGCTTCATATACATCTATTTAATTTGCTTTAAACAAATGTAGTAACAATGGAAACATTAATGACTGCAAATAGCTTTATGAAGAAGACAGCTGGTTTAGCTCTGCAAGAAGGATATTTGTGATATATATACTGTGGATCCCCAAGGGGAAAAGATAGTATTTTAACACAAGCATGAAGCTTACATCAGCCTGAAGCCAAAACAAATAGAATTTTTTCTTAACAGAAAATTCATAGTCAGAGTTGAGGGGGAAAAGGCTATTACCAGTTTCCTATTTACTATAGTTCCTTCCTGTACCTCTCTGGGGAGCTCTTTCTCTGCCTGGGAGGGCAAGAGGAAAACGATGGCTGCTGCCTTGGGGCCGATGGTAGGAACATGACTCTCAGTTTCTTTCTTTTTTCTTTTTTTTTTTGGATTTCAGAAGCATCTGCCTTCCAGCTAAATATTACTGTATGTACAGGAACGATTTGGAATGAGAAATGCCAGGTCCTTATTTTCCAAAGTTGTAATTAGTCACTGGAGGTAACAGTAGTAAAGAAGTCTTTATATTCTCTACTATGTTCAAACGATTCTCTCTCACCACCCCAAGAAGACATGTGCATTGCTGTTCTATCTTCTCTCCATGACTCTTGACTTTGCTGTATCTCTGTGGGCAGACAACTTAATCCCCCCACATGATGAACCAGCATGTTATTTTAGCTGGTTTCCAAGGCATTTGTAAGCACAAAATCCTGTTATTCTTATGAATTGTTCAATATACACAGAGTGTGAATGCTATTAAGGCTGGTTTAATCACCCTTGCAGATATGTGGCTTCATTCAAAACTATCAATGAATTAAAAATAAATCTAAATAATGTCCCTTAAACAATCTTGTGTAAACCCGCAGAGTTTTATTTGCAATCATCACTATACCCAAGAGATATATAGATAGGCAAAATGATAACATAAAACAAATCAAAGTTGATGATTCTCCTGTTAAATTCACACTATTCTCTTGATTGCAAGTCTAAACAAATAAAACATAGATGTCTACTTGTAAAGTTATTGACCCCTAGGGGGCACTGCTGTACCGCACATCAAGTTGGGTTATTGACTAAGGTTTAAGCAAAATTTCATTAAAGAGTTCTGCAGGTTTCAGATACAGAAAAAGCACATAAACTATTTATAATCAATTTAAACTTTTAGAAAATTAGGTGACTGTGTAAAATATTTATATGCAGTTTTTGGAAATGAATGTTTCTTTTGTTGGAAAAAAGTGTATGTCATTCGGCAGCAACTAACTGGTTGAGAGCAGGGACATTTTTATTAACTTTCCCACTCAAGGTCTCATGAAGGACAATGTATGTTTGTGCTATGGAATGATTTGAAGCATTCTGCCTCAAAATTCAAAAAAGAAATCAACAGAAAATGGCATTCTCAGTTCCTGACACTGCAATCTTTTAATTGGCTTAGCCATGGCTATGTTCTGTTATTCTCTCATTGGAAGCCTTCTATGTAATTATGTAAACTGTGTGACTCAAGGCATCTTTTGAAAAATAACCTCAAAAACAGCAGCAGTTCAAAACAATCCCAAAGGTAAGTGGCCACGTGGACCTTTATTAAACTATGAGAAATGAGGACTGCCAAGGTGAGTTCAGTCCAGGAGTTTGAATCTGCAACCTCAGGTATTTAAAAGTATATATTAAAAAATACCTCCATAAATGAATTCTGTCATTTCAATGGTGATAGATAGCCTTTGAGTTAATTTACACATTTGTAAATCAATTAAAGCTGTAGCCTAGGTACTGAAGGCACAGGATTATTTTAGTCTATATGTAAGGAAAGGCTCAACTGTTACTGTCACCGCATGAAAAAAAGTTAACAGAGCTGGGGCATGGACACACACACACACACACACACACACACACACACACACAGTACCTGGGAGGCTGAGGTAGGAGCATTGTCATCAGTTTGAAGCCAACCTCACTTACATAATGGGATCAAAGTCAGCCCACTGAGAGTCACTGCTCCTAATTGCCATCATATACTCCCACCAGAAAAAAAAAAAAAAAAGTTGTTTAGAATGTTCAAGCAAAACAGGTGACTTCTAATGACCCAAACTTTTAAAGTTAAAATTAGTATTTTGCTAAGAATAGGATTACACTGTTCATTTTCTAGTTCATGGATAAAACAAATACCATGCTACTATATTTATAGTTTAGAATTTTGTCATATGAGTCATTGTGAATATATTTTTCAAATTAGACAACTTACTCTCTTAGCAACAAAGAAGAATGGGATTCAACAGGGCCAACACAGAAGCAAGAAGATTGTCTGGACAGCTTTACGCAATACTCCTGAACTAGGGCATTGTGCTTGAGTGTGGGATGAAGGGCAAACATCTGAAGTACACTTATGAGATACAATTAATGTGCATGGAAGGGCAGGTTGGCAAGCGAATGAAACTGAATGTGATGTGGAGACTTGCTTATGTCCTGGGCAGACACACAGTCATGCATGTCTGAAGATCAGCTGTGAGGAATGTAAGATGGATGGCCCCATTATGTAAACTAGCCTTTCACTTCACTTAGCGAATAGGTAGAAAACATGAGTCTGAACATGCTTGTTTCCACACCATGGTCCTGGGGACAGTACTCAAAGATTTGGGGATGGGGCTATGACAGACACTAAGGCAGCAAATCTGAGTCTTCCTTTTTTCTGTGTCTTAGGCTTTGCAATTGGGCCCAGGGTTGTTTACCATCTTACAACCACCACAGGAAAGTGAAGCCAAAGTCTCTCACTAGCGAATGGGGTCAGAATTAGTGCTCTTCCCACCTCGCTCTTGTGCTCCAGTCTCAGCGCAGGACAACCTGTGGACCCGGGAATGAATGTGCCTCTCATGACCCTGGCTACTGGCCTTCCAGGATTCTAGCATATGCGTTCTAGGCCCTGTATGAGAGCCAGTCCTTTTTCTGGTAGAATTTTGTACTAATATGATGTATAATCATAATATATAATGGCTTCACGCCAATACTTTGGAGTAATTTTCTCCTGAGACATAGACATGGGAACGTTGCACTAGGATGGACAGTGTACCATCAGCTATGTGAGACACCCAGTGAGACCTCTTAGGTAACTCACTCCACTAGCCCAATGCACTAGAAAATCTACTATTTTTTTTATACTCAAAACAAATCACTGGTGATTTGATGATTTCTCAACATGTTCATAGCTACTAATAAACTCTTCCTCTAAATTTACCCTCATTCTTTAAAGCCTGTGTTCTACAACCATGAGAAGTACATCAATGCCGTCACTATGCAAGACTCTTTATTTCCCACAGTCCATTGGAAGCCCACAGTCTTTTACGTGGATGATAAAAATCCACAGGGGATTTCCAATCTACCACACTTTCCTTGTGGATTGCAATGCCAGAGATGCCAATGCCATCTTCACTACAGAGCTTTCTGTCACTGCTTTCTTAGTCTGAAATATCATCCCCTGAGTAGTTTCCTTTTAACACAGCATTTAACACAGCACTTCTTCCAGGTGCCAGGCAGGTAAAAATCAAGATTCCTTCTTATAATGCATCACTAATTTTCAGCAGGTAGACATACAACTCATATCTCTGTTGTCCTCCTTCCCTCCTGGAATATAAGGATACTGGGATTTCAGCTAATTCCTGCAGTTTAGAACACATCCTCATACACATTCAATGCTGAGATGGCTTAAAGAATTTGTAAGTAGAAAGACAATGGCTGACTGACAGACCTTCCTGTGGGAAAGAACCATCAGTCAGTCACCTTCTTCCTGTGCTGAAAGGGGCTCCTAAACCAGAGTGAAATGCTGGCACCACCTCGTGGTGGCTTGCTTTTGGATTCTTATCTCTATAATATTGTATTGGTTTTCTCCTCTTCAAAACAGACAAAAGTAGGCTGTTTTACATCTATTGTTTTGCTGTATTGACACAGGCCTAGCAGTATGGTGGGCTTTGAGCAATAAAGGCCAACTTCACAGATTTCTGTCTAACTTTATCCTTGAGTTTGTAAAGGCTGGTGAAATCAAAAGTTCCAGGCATTGATGGAAACATGGTGTTTAACATGGTGCTGAAAATGGGGTTGAAAAGGTTTAAATTGGAATGCTGATTTGTGACATATTCTATAGCAAAGGGGAGAAATAGTACAATTAACACAGTGGACATTATTTCCTATCAAATATCAGTACTAGATATTGATCAAAGCAAACTGTAGTTTATACAAGGACAATGGTATAAAGGTGATATTTTTGTAACATTTAACCATGACAAGGCAATGACACTGCTGAAACTTTTAGCTACCGTGGTTGGCACACATATTGTAAAATTTTCAAAACAGAACATGATATATCAATAAGAGATATTTGACTTGGAAAGTTGGGACTTAAACCATCATACTGTCAAGATTTTTTTTTAATAAGTCCTTGAGTCAAGGCAAGTATTAAAGAAATGTTTAATGATACTTTAAATACTGTCAGTTTACTTTTTTAGGGGGAAAGACAGACTATATATTTAATATGATATTTGTAGCAATTTCATATTTATATTAGCTTGAATTTGCTTAAATCTTCCTGTATTTGTCTTCAGTGAATGAACACTCCTTTTTGGTGTGTGTAAAATAATATGATGTTTCATTTTCTGTGCATTGTTTTATTCTAACATCATGTGATATTATAATGGCCATGAGTCACATGGAGTCTTTCCCATACCAAGTCAAGAAATATTAAAAATCCAATTAAGTGTGACTAATTTACACATAAAACCAGACTAACCTTTTTCCATGTTTTAACACAATAAAAATGTCAGTAAACCTGTATTGTTTATAAATCAAATTTTGTACATAAAAATGAAAGTCAAAGATCTAGATAGCTTACTATTTCCCTTGACTAAATTAAGCTAGATTTCTTCAGTCATCTTTCTAATTCTATCCATGAAGTTGTTATGCAAGCATCAGTTACATGATAACCTATCTATCATTCAGAATATGTTCTTGGCTTTTACAATCCTCTATTTTCACCAAATAAGCATTTATTAAATAAGCATGATATATTGAATTCTGGTAATTTTATTATCAAAAACTTTAAAAAATGTTTTCTAAAATACAGAAGTTAATTTCAACTCAACATATGACATCATGCAAATGATTGAAGATTGAATGTTCATGTTAATTAATGCAATGCATGAAAATAGAGTCATAACTCAACTGGCTTCTCAGAGTAGCTAGCAAATGAATCTCAAATAAGGGGTCTGTCTTGGAAAGTTAAAAATCTTTGCAACTCATAAGTAGAGCATCACAAAGGGTTTGCCCCATTTCACATGTGTGGGATGAGATGATCACCATAATGGACATAAACCTTCAACATTCCAACCTATGTCTTTACAGCAGGACTCGTATTATTTATTTGATGGTAAAAGAAACTTTCACTAGTGTTCAGATGTTGACAAATATGAGTCATAGTGAACAACAGACCTAAAACCTTGTCAAATTATCACAGCTTGACCAAAACTGACATTTTAGGGGCTCAGCGCTTCCATGAAGTAATCCGATTGAAAAATCTGCCAGAGAGATGGCTCAGCAGTTAAAGGCACTTGTTTGAAAAGACTATGGAGTCAAAAGCCAAGTCTGGGAAACTCAACATTGAGTTAAAAACATATATCTGGAGTCAGAATATGAATTTCTGCATGATTGGATGGATGAGGGAATTGCTATAATCCTAAATAAGATAGTTGAACTATATGACAATGACTGCAAAAACTGTTTAATCAAAATGTTCCAAGATTTGTGTATAGGCTAAGCATGAGCCTTCAAAGGAGCATATGCCTCACAAACTGATAACTGGAAATTGAACCAAATCAGGTTTTTGTGTTGGAATTGTTGCTCCCCTGATTCCTCATGCTTCCTATAAGCATTTCTGCATTTCATGGCTATATGTGCTAACTTTAAGTATGACATCTCTAAATTATGTTTTCAATTTATGTAATTACCATACGCTACATACTCCTTAATAAAAAATGTGTCTCCTGTGCATATATACAGAGATGTTGATTCCCATAAACATTCAAAGTCTGTTTGCCCATAGTGGAAACTTGTTACTGTCTGCATCACCCATTCATAAGTACCCCTTGAAACTGGTGTGGCCTCTCCTGTTTCTAGTGTCACAGGTCACTTCTATCCCTATGTGATCCAGAGAAGGTGGTTTGCCCTTCTTCCCTCTGAAAGGGCTGTCACAGAAGGCAGTCATTTATATGACCACTAAATCCATCAGTCCAGTTTGTTCCAGTCCTAGAGACAGCAGTCATATTTGGTGTAAGAGCACATTCCCTTCCCTTCATTCTCTGTTTCTCTTGAGCCAAACACCACTGTGCTTTGGCAAAGGAGCCGCACGTGGAGAAGTCTGGCTGAGACACCCTCACAATGTGCTCCTTCTCTGGTGTTATTTGATGACACAATTCACTTTTAACTATGAAAGTGCAGCAAAAATCCTTGCCTCATTTTCATTCTTAATCTGCTAGAAATTCAGTAGCTAAATGTAGCCACCTTCCTAAGTAGCAGATGTGTCACTCCTCTCCATTCTGCCAACACTGTCTTGTTTCAGGCACTCACTTTTTCTTGGATTACTGAAAAAGCCTTCTATCTGCTCTTCCTAACTCCAGTCTTATTTCTTCACTGTTCAGCCTCATACCTTCATAGAGTGATCCAGGTGATCCTTCCAGAAAGAGTTTATCATAGCTCTAGTTCTCAGTAACTCCAGCCTGTTCAATTCACCAAGCCTCTATGATCTGCTCAGAGCTTGCCTTTAGGTATTAGGTCTAATGACCTCCTGCCTTATGCTGTAGGTTTCAAATATTCCCTGATAAAATACAATCTGTCTCCTTATTTATAAAGATTTCTCTTCTATTTCTTGTGCAATCACACTTCATAACAATAAACATTTGTTTTTCTTTTATAAATCCTGCCTTCCCTTCTCCTGGCTGAGATAGGTGATACCTCACTGCAGTATAATATCCCTCTGCATTTATAAATCCACCACAAATGTGGGTATTAACATTGTTTTATTTTTTTGTATTGCTGTACCTTCTTGCACCCTTATTGTAGATAATAGCCATCTACCAATATCTCTTGAAGACAGAGATTCCCATGGTATGAAAGCCTCTGTTACCCCCAGGAAGTGTTTTTGTGGTGGTTTGAATGTAAAATGTCCCCACATAACCATATGTGTCTGAATGGTTAATCCCCAGTTAGTGGTACTACTTGGGAATGTTGTGGAGCCTTCAGGAAGTGGAGCCTGTGGTAGGAAGTGTGTCACTAGGGGTGGGCCATCTCTTTGTCAGAACCTGTAGGGAACTAAGTAAGACATGATAATAGAAAAGGGCATCTTTCTTTTTGTGTGTGTGTGCCTGAAGGAACTCTCCCTGAATCGAACAGTATCTCCTGTGGCAGAATGCCTTGCTTGAGAATAAAGAGTCAAGGGAATTGTCTCATTGCCAGGAATTGAGCTCAGCATAGGTGCCCCTGTGCTACTAAGCCATTCTCAGTGCTTATACTAAATGAGTGTTCATAAGTACTTATAACAAATGAGTATTCATATGTCGGTTGCTATCTTTCTCCATCAACCACAGACATTTTTATGGCAGCCAAAGAAATACTGATGTTAGCATAATTGCCACTTTTATTATATTCATCATCTGTTTATGTGTTCTCTCTAATGTACTGTGAGTTCCCTAATGACAAGAGCCCTTACTTATTCATGTAAATAACATTAGCATTGAAAGAGTTAAGATGCTACACACATAAGGAACAGGTGGGTAATTAAGGAGGAATAGGGAGAAAAAAGCTGGACAAATAAAATGGAACCAGGTAAGCTTATATGTTTAAGGCTAAAAAGAAACATCCTAGCTTCTCAAGTAAATTAAAATTAAGCATCTTATAACATTCTCATTGATGTGACAAATGAGCCACCAAATTTCATTGTGCTAATGTGATTGTTCTTTCCTATTCACTGGGATTGAATGAACAGGGTTTCCCATGCAGTGGCATAGTCTGAAGATCTCTCCATTCTAAACTACATCCCTGGAGAGGGCCATGTACACCTCATTCACTATGCAAAAAGTAAAGAAGGAATAATCAAAGAAAAAAAAAACAATGAAAGTGAGTTATGCATTTCTTATATGTTTGGGCCAGAAAGTGCCATTACCTACTTCTCCTCATGTTCCATTGGTGGAAGTTTGTTCTGCAGTAAAAGTTATATAAGAAATTCCCAAAAGTTTTCTGTAAAGATCCAAATAGTGAATATATTCATGGTTATCAGCCCGCCACATATATTAGAAATGTTAATACTGTGGTTGTAATCCCAAAGCAGCTATTGGTCATATGTAAATGATTGGGCATGACTGTGTTTCAGTGAAACCTTATATATTGACATAAAAATTTGAATTTCATATAACATTCAAATGTCACAAAATGTTATTCTTATTTTGATTTTTTTTCAATCATTTCAAGAATCCAAAGTCCTTCTTTATCTTGATACCTATTTTATACAAATGTTATGTTGGGCTGAATATAGCTGACCTTGGATTAGATGCAGGGTGGCTGCAAAGCTTGGTCCTGTATGAGTCCTGTCTCCATGCTGCTTTGGGGGCTTCAGGCTGTGTCTCCCCTAGACTGTTTCTCTGGCCACCAGCAATCCACACAGGTCTCTTTTCTCTCACTTGGAGCAGCTGTAGCTGCTTTCCAGGAGGTTCCAAGTGATGTGTGATCCTCTTCTCCATTTCTGAGTTTAGTTCTGCAAAGCTCTGAGAGCTGCACACTAATAGACAGCCCTCTCATTCCTCCTTACAACAACAAAAGAGCAGAGGCCAGACACCCCAACAAATGTCCATGTAGAAAAGGAATGATGGGAATCATGAAAAGTGGCTGAGTCACCAGGGTGGTACTTCTAAAGGCCTAGGCACTGTTGGGTTGCAACACTTGGCTCTAGCTGCACCTGGCCTCTAGACACATCATCAACAGTATTCCTTAGGGATAGAGAAGCCTTCACAAATATGCTTCATCCTTGTATTAATTTGGGGACTTGCCATAGTCAGCTTCATGTTGCTGGGATGAACCTCCAAACTAGACAAAGTTTATAGGAGTAACAGAATTTATGTCAAGCTTACAGATCTAGGAGAAGTTCCATAATGGTGAAAAAGAGAAAAGCTACCCAAACCACGGGCAGCCAAAGAGCAGGGTACCCAGTAAGAACTCGGACTGCTCTCCGCATACCTTAGGCTGGAATCCCAGATCTGTTCACAAACACACCTTATGGCTGGACCACCCACAGTGACACCTCCTCCAGCCAGGCAGTTGGAAAGCTAAGTTATAAGCTTTAATCAACTCCTGAATTTATTTGAAGACATCTATTCAAACTACCACAGGGCCCAAGAGAAGTTTGAGTCCTAGGCTCTTTCTTTCAGTTCACACTGTGACTGTTCTGCCAGCACATGTCTACTAGGATTTGACAAGCACTATTTAATTGCATCCAGACCATCTGTATCAGGGACTATGCACCACATCTTTTCTCTGGCATGACTTTCAAGGGAGCTCTATGCTGGTTTTTTTTTTTTTTTTTTCCTCTCAGCCTAGGAGCAGCTGCTTGCAGCGCTCTGAGTGGTTTGCCAGGAGGACATGGACATCCTCTGAGCTTCATGTTCCTCATGCATCTCAAGAGACCTTTGTTGCTTTCAGCATCATAGCTTAGTCTTTGCTGGATGGTTCTAGAAGAGTTTTTCCAAAGAGTAGGGACTACAGTCTTATCTAAAGTCATCCTCATCCCCAAATGCTAGCAATTCCAGGCTTGAACATCACAGGCCAGAAGCCACACACTTTTGCTGGCATTCCATTGGTGTAGATCTGCACAAATGTGGAGGGTATGCAACAAATCTGATCCTGGATGATGGCTCTTCTATTGACTAACTTCATGTTAGAGAGGAATTGACATATTCTTCCATTGAACGCACAGTAGCAATTTTAACTTTCATTATGAATCCCACAGGAAGCTTTTGGAAAGCATCCCTTCCATCTGTTAACACTAAATTCAAAAAGTGAAAATAAGATGTTTCTTAAGGGGAGCACAGTATCTGGAAGTCTAAGGCACTGAAGGGTATGCTCCATCTGAGTCTTACCAATTTTTGAAAGATAATTTTAGTAGAGTAATCATTAGTCACTAATGATACTCAGTGTTCTTACACCAAAATGAATGACCCTTTTGCTTTTTATTAAAATGCTATATGTGATCAGAACCTCAAATAGTAACCTTTGGAAAGATTTATTTCAAATTCTACCATGCATGGTTATATTTGTATCAATAAAATCTAGCTATAGTCACTTTATTGCAAAACTAAAAATAGCTTCCTTTTCCTCAGTGTTATACTTCCTAGCATTAAAATAGATATAAATTATAAATATTTATGCCTTTCAATTGTCAAGAAAAGTACCCAAAACCAAAAATTTAAATCGATGAGATACAGAACATTGGAAAGTTCTTTTACAGTTAAGGCAGATAAAAATATATTTTACTTAAAAGAACTTATACAAAATAAAAGATGCCAAATTGAAATAAAACTAAACTCAATATATAGCTTATGAAGACCTGCAAACTTTGTAATTGTACTATTTTTTTTTAATTTCAAATGGGGAGAGAGAGACATAGAGAGTGAGAACAAGCAGTCTTAACCTTCAATGTATGGGTACAGAGCTACTGGTTCTTTAAAATCGGATTGTACATGATATCAAAATGTAATTTTGCTTATAGGATATAACTGGAGACTATGAAAAAACAAATTTATTTACCATAGAGCAAACATAATTTACACATAGGGTGAAGACTTAAGTAATCTTAGATACATCAGAGGAAGACTGGCAAGTCTGATGCTGATATTTTAATAAATAAATAAGTAATACATGCAGGCACACAGCATGCAACTAAATTAGTCTAGCCTTTAAAGATTAATGTGCTAAAAGCTTTAATCATGTGATTAATAGTTTGGTTCCAATGTGTCTTTTTAAAAATCCTTTAAGTTAGAGAGTGTGAGAGAGAGGCAGAGAAAGAGAGAGAGAGAGAGAGAGAGAGAGAGAGAGAGAGAGAGAGAGAGAGAGAAAGAGAGAGAGAGAGAGGGAGAGAAAAGAGAGAGAATTGGCTTTGTCAGGGCTCTAGCCACTATAACTGAACTCTAGACACATGAACCACCTTGTGCACATGTGCAACCTTGCATATGCAGCGCCTTATACATTTTGCTTACATGGGATCTGGGTAGTTAAACATGGGTCCTTAGGCTTTGGAGGCAAGTGTCTTAACTACTAAACCATCTCTCCAGCCCTCCAATGTGTTTTTTATGCTCAGATAAATTTTTGGAGTGTGTCTGTGCCTGTTATTTATGGCCAATGTTACTCATGGACACACCACACAGATTAATACTGTCTTAACATACTTACATTATAATGGTTCTGAAACATGCCCCCAAGGTACAATCAAGAAGAAATTCCTTTTAAAATTTTGTGAATAAGCCTTCATATATGAACACAGCACAAAACATAAAGGATATAAAAATTTCAGAGTTGTTACTATGTCCAAGCATACATTTTGTTACTTTTATTTAAGACTTCCAGGTATGTTTACTTGGATTTGAAGATAAGGACAAGGAATACCTAAGATATGTATATAGTGGGAAATAATAATAATAAAAAAAGAAACACAAAATGACCTCAATATGTGGCTGAAGGCTTAGGTGCCTGAGAAAACATGCAGTTTTTAGAAAGGGTTCAATGCTTTTCTATGTTTTCTCATCTTGTAAGACTATTTTTTTTTTTCTCAAAATGTTGTAGAAACATTTTCCACCTTCTGACTTTATGAATCAAAGGTTCCACTATAACCTTAATGGAAATGGCAAATAGTGAAAATTCTTGATATGATTGATTTCATCTTCCTCAAATATAATGTCTTTTAACTAAATCTACACCTCTAAAATGAACATGAGAGGTATCTATGAAATATATATTATAAAGGATATAAATTAGGTTGTGGGATATCAAATATATCCATAAGAATAAAACCTATTTCTTAGAAGCTTTGGAACAAAAATAAACAATAAAAAGATATAAGGAATTAACTCAGAATATAAAGGAAAAATTAAGGATCAAATATTATAGTAAGAGAAAAGAAGAATGAATATACTACAGAAATAATATAAAAGCATACACATTCACTAAATTACTAACTCACTTTTGCTAATTTGTAAATTGTAACAATGAGGATTGTTAAAATATGATTATATGGCATTTAAATTTATTAATTTAATACTGCTGTTGATGTTATTGAATATCCATGTGAATGTTAAGAACATTTGCTCCTGAAATTAAACAGCTTCTGTCATAGTCATCTTCACATTGCTGGGATAAACTTCCAAACCAGACACAGTTTATGGGAGGAATGGGATTTTCTTGATGCTGATAGACCTAAGGGAGATCCATAATGACAGGAAGAAGCTGGCTCCTTTTCACAGGTAAGCAGAGAGAGAAACCACCATCCAGCACTACAAGCAAGCAAGCAAGCACAAAACCAGCAGCAAACAGCATGGAACTCAAGTAGAGCTCAAGGGCTCTTCATCCCTTTGGGCTAGAAATCCTGTCTGCTCCCAATCATACCTCCTCCAGCCAAGTGGCTGGAGACAAAAATTATGTTTTTTCTGTCTTTCTTTTTTGTTTTCTTTCTTTGCTTTGCCTTCCTTTCCTTCCTTCCTTCCTTCTTTCCTTCCTTCCTTCCTTCCTTCCTTCCTTCCTTCCTTCCTTCCTTCCTTCCTTCCTTCCTTCCTTCCTTCCTTCCTTCTCTCTCTCTCTCTCTCTCTCTCTCTCTCTTTCTTTCTTTCTTTCTTTCTTTCTTCCCCCAAGACTATTGAGGAACCTACCAAACTATCACAGCTTCTACAGAGCAAATGCAACAATCTAGTGAAGAGCTTGCCCTAGAAGAAATCATTGTTTACAATCCATGTGATAGAGGATTAGAATCTAGTATGTACCAAGACTGTTTTTTTTTTTTTTTTTTTTTTTCTCAAGTAGGGTTTCACTCTGCTCCAGGCTGACCTGGAATTTACTATGTAGTCTCAGGGTGGCCTTGAACTCACAGTGGTCCTCTACCTCCCAAGTGCTGTGATTAAAAGCATGCACCAACACACCTGGCTACCAAGAATTTTTTAAAAAGTAAAATAAACAACAAATCAAATAACTCAATCAGTAAATGGCTAAAGAAATGAATGAATTCTCAAAAAAGTAAGAAACAAATGATCAATAAACCTACCAAAAATAATCAACTTCACTAATGACTAAATTTAAAATAAAAGCACACTGGCATCTCACTCCAGTCAGAAAGGCTGCCATTAAGAAAAGAAATAACAATATGTTAGTGAGGATATAGACAAAAGAGAGCCCTTCTACACTGCTGATGTGAATGTGAACCAGTCTAGCCACTGAGGCTGACAGTATGAATGCTTCTCCATAACAATGACAAAATAGATGTATTGTATCATCCAGCCATAGGACCCCTGACTATTTACTAAAATGATTCTGAGTCAACACACCACAAAGGTTAATGCTGACACTAGCAGCTAAATTATGTAACCAGTCTAGATGGCTGTCAACAGAATAATGGATAAAGAAAGTGTAGTATACATGTACCACGGAAATATTTTCCACCATAAAGAAGAATCAAATTATGGCATTTTCAGAGCAAAAATGGATGTAATGAGAGATTATCATATTAAATGTAAAAGTTTAAGAAAGATAAATATCCACTGATGAATCACATATGTTATGTGTAGACTTGAGGTCACATATGCCTATATGACATGAAAGAGAAGCAAAACTGTCCAAGGGAAAGGAGACAAGTAGGAAGCGGAGGATGGTAATGGGGAGGATGGAAATATATGGGGGCCATATACTCAAAGTATATTCTAGTACAAAATGATTTTATAAAATCCAGTATAATATGCAAGGAATTTTTTTACAAAGATTATTGATGAGCAATCCTTCTATCCAACTGTACTTGTCTTAGACACAATTTTAACAACTTGAATGTCATTATAATAATCTGCCTATAAATAATGGCATATGCATTAAATCGGACATATAAAAGTAGATTCTGAATCAATAAAAGATCCAGCTTTATAATGTAAGCCCCTTTCTCATGAGCACACAGGTGCAGATAAAAAATAGCCATCATATTACAATTTCAGGTATTTGCTATCATCTTGCCCTCATCTGTAAGTGATAATTTATCAATAGGAGACAGATTATACAGCAATTTATAACCCACAAATTTAGTACAGGATATCATATAGGATATTATGTATTTTATGACTTTCTTTCAAAAAGGTAATCATGTTCAATTTAATGTCAGAGTTTACTTGTATGATTCATGGAAAACATTAAAAGTTGACTGTGATTACTGGTGACTTCTCTTTTGATTTCTGAGTCATTTACGAAATCTCCTTTCCATTGTTTCACATAGTCCTTTGGGCATAATGGTTGCTCAAAAATAAATGAGAGAGTAAAATAATGCATAATCTAGGGTATTTACTATTTCATGGAGGATTTTGAGTGGTGTCATAAAGGGTAAGATCATTGTTTGCATGTCATAGAACTTTTGAAATGTGGGTAAGTGTTATACTTGTAGCTATCACTTTGGGAAAGGCAGCAGATGCATGTTGGTATATATAGATATATTTCATTCCTTTCAGCTGAGATGCATATTCCATCACATGAGTCACTGCCTTAGACAGCCATGTCTCTTCCTTCCATTCCACATCTCTGTCTAAAAAGTTTCTGCCTGCTAGTAGCTCATAAATTAGTCTTTTGTGGTGTAGTAAGTGCTTTAGTGGTTCTGGATGACACAACATACTCATATCTGTTTTCAGCTCCTACATGAAAATCTGTCTTTCATAGTCTTGGTATAAAATTTGAACTACTGTATGCTATAGATTTCCTGTTCCTGAGGCTTATTCTATCTTTTAATTAACAATGCAGAGAAAATATGATGACTATTAAAACAGAAGTAGGACACTAGAATTAATCAAATATCCACTAGAAAAAGCCATGGTAAAATAATTCAACCCTCCCATAAAAACTTTCAAATATTCACCACCATCATCACCAAATAAACAAAAACAAAATTCAACATCTCCTGAATTAATTTCTTTGTCATTGGAATGTAAGTTGTTACTGTGTTTTTATGAGTCTTACGTTACTAGTATAAATATAATTGAAAAAAGTAATTGGAAAACATTATGCTAAATATTCACATCTTCTGGTAAACGTGGTAATTTGAATGTAAAACGTCATCAAATTTCCAGCTGATGGAGCTTTTTTGGGAATGTTTGGGCAAGTCGTAAAACTTTAGGAAGTGAAATTTTTGCAGGAAGTGGGACATTAGGGGTAGCCCTTGAAATTTTATAATCTACTGCCCCCCACCATTTCCTATTTGTTAGTGTGACAGTCTAATGCTGCCTTCCTGTTCCATCCTGCCATGACTTTGCAGGCATAGTGGACTCTACCCTTTAGCACCATTTGCTGAAATAAACCTTTTATGTCCCTAGATTGATTCTCTGGTTTTGTTCATTGCAGTGAGAAAGCAACTGATGCAGTAAACACATAAAATGCATCACTGAACATCAAGCCCAAAATCTACTAATCTGGGACCTTCCACCTCCATTGATGTATGTAGGACTAGGATTTATATGAATTAGTATTAGTTTCTCAATAACAGGATCAGTGAGCTAAAATTAATATCAAAGTATCAAAGTGCAGTCCTTTAACACTAAAAGCCCTCCATGGTGGAAATCATGAATACAGAGATCAGTCAAATAAAATGGTGAAAGATAGAAATTTTATCATAGTGTTCTTTGGAGGTAGGGTGAGGTAGGAAGTATATGGTTTAAGGTTTCATATTGTGTATTCAATTAAAAATTTCTAATAATAATTTAAAGATGCAATTTGATGATTTCCCTATGTTTTCATTTGCCAATGATAGAAGGGTTAATTGAGAATAAAACTGATAATCATTTATTTTAAACAAAAATAATGATACAAAATTATGTAATTGGAATAATTAGATCTTCATTGTAACATGTTAATTTCTCTTCAGAATGCACTTGAAGAAGTCATAAAATAACAAAGTTAATTGTACCATAACTTATTAATTATACATTTAAAAATAATATATGTCATGAAAATAGAATAGAAATAATATATAATACTTCTTCCAGCGCTGAATTATTTATTGATTATTAATTATTAATGATCAAATATTTTATTTCATGGAACACAATTTAACTTTAAAAAAGAAAGGAATCAAACTGTGATTTTGTAACTTTAAGTATTATGTATTAAGTAGACATATTCTCAAAAAATATAATCTGTCACTGCAATAAAATAACTGCCATTTGTTATCAGTGCTAAAATTTGAGCCTTCAAGCAAATATTAGAATTTTTGAAAAAAGTTTTATTCACCAATGGAAGCTTTGTAATACACACCTTTCTGATGACATTGGAACATATATTAACAAGTATAATTATTTTATGTTTATATTGATGGATGTCAACATTTGAAACAGCTGAATCATTCAATAAAACAACATTTTGGTAGTACAAAGTTATTCATGAATAAAAGATTCATTAAAAGTGCAATGTGGAAAATTAATTTTAGCTTAATGGAATATGAAATGTGGTCAATTTTGCAGTGTAAATTTCATGACATCCAATATCATTCTCTTTACAAAAGCATAAACTAGGAATAAAGTGTTGATGAAAAAGAGAAGAAACTAGATTATTTCAAGTGGAAAAGGTAATGTTTAGTAAAATTATCTACAAATCAATAATGATATTGTACCTGCAGCTGTCGATGTGATTTTGTTTCACTGCCTTGGATGGGATGAAAGATCTCTGGTTATTGACTTCTATAACTTCTATGCATCCAGTAAAATTTTTGACTTCTCCAGAAATCTGAGAGAAGAGAGAGAGAGAGAGAGAGAGAGAGAGAGAGAACTTATATGAAAGTCTTCAGCTTATTGCTTTTGTTACAACTGATAAGAGCATAAGGCTGGATTGCAAGGGTGACTTGATTTTTTTTCACATACTATAATGCAGCACTTAAAGGTTTTTTTTGATGCATCATCTTGAACAAGAGCAGAATATTTCTATATTTGGGCTATCATGAAAATTAAATGAACCCGAGTGAGCAAATAAATAAACTATGCCACTACTGCAATATATAATCAATTTTATCCAGCCTTTATCAAACTAGAAACCTTCCATTGCCCCATCTACAATATGATGTACCCATGTGTCACTGCACTATGTCAAATAAGCCAGAAACAGAAAGAACAATCAGCATTACTTCACTTCACTTACATGTAGATTTTTAGGAAGTAAATATGCAGCACTTGTAAATACACCATTGGCTACCAGACGGAGAGAGGAAAGATGTGGAGGTAGTATAGAGAATACAAAGTTGTGAGCATTTGAGGTGAAGACATCAAGAAATTCCAGGTAGGATAGGAGTACTAAAGTTTATAATGTTGTATTATATTTGGAACATTCGTAAAACCTGTATTTTAGCTTCACACACCACACATAAACAGGCTAACTATTTGATACCATATAAAGATGTTGACCAGCAGGAACCACTTCAATATTTATGGATCATATGGATCATGTGTACTTTAAAAGCTCAAAATCAAATTCTCTATAATGACTGGAGAATACTATCAAATTATAAGTAAAATTTTGCTGGGAGTATGTATACTATCTATTCAACTTATACAAATCTGCAAATATTGAGACAAAGAAAATTGCTCACAGCTACAGTGAGTCATAATTCAAAAGAAAATGAAAAAATATTCAGCCTCATTCTTCCCAACAAATCATTGTGATATCATCTTTGCCCTTGGTCTTGTCCTGTCTGGAGCTATTAACATATTGAGAATTTTTCTTTTAGGGTCTAAGGAAACAGAGGGAGTTATAAATATTTCTAATATCCTTAACTCCTGGTATAGTATTTCTGTTCTTGGGTTCAATGGTGAAACCTATGTCCTTTAATAAAATTTGGGCAAAGAATGGTGACAGATATATTCACAGGGACCAAGAACAAAAAGAACAAAAAATAAGACATTAAATAACACCCTCCATGTGTCAGGGATGATTGTGAAAGAGGTGAAAGAGCCATGTCAGAATCCACTGGATAGTCAACGCAGACTAGAGAAACGCCTTCACCATTCTCTGACTAAGAAGAGTGTGCATGTGCATTGAAATCTCTCAAATAGCTCTGCTTATCCCCTTTAATCCCAGCTACTCTCACTTCCCTTGTAGTTGTAGATTCTGTTCTGAATTACAGATACAGAGATCTAATGCCCATCAATATGACAAGAAAAGATAGACAACCACCTACCATGAAATGTGTCTCTTCTATCACATCTGCTGGAGCCCAGGAGAAGTTGCAGAGGAAACAGTGACATGAGTACTTCTCTCACTGCTAACCTGACAACCAGCTCCAAGTAGATGGGGACAGACATTGTAGTTACTCATAACTCATCAAAGTAGAAAGAAAGAGGCAGCAGACAGCTTAACGCTGAATCAGACTGCTGACACAGCCCTCCACTCCTCAGGGAATGTTGCAGAAGAAGGGACAAAAGTTGTGTAAGAACCAGAGGGCGGGAGGAAGTATCCCAAGGCATGATCCCACCCCTCAGGCCTTCATGATCCCACAGTTAATACCAATAACCCCACTGAGGAGGACCTTCACTGGAAGGGGGCAGGACAAGGGAGATATAAGTTATCTGGACACTGGTCCAGTCAGATTGGATTACTCTCATTTTACTTCTTTAAAGTTAAAGTCACATCTCCAAATATGGTCAAGTTCAATGGTACCAGAAGTTGGGGCTTCAATGTATAAACGTTGTGGAGGATTCATTGATGTCCGTCACACCTTCCATTTGTGTGTGTGTGTGTGTGTGTGTGTGTGTGTGTGTGTGTGTGTGTGTGTGTATTTCCCCCCTAATTTCTTTCACAAATTAGACCTTAGTTTTTAAACTTTTTTTTTTATATTCTAGCTCATTTTTCAGGGGTATTTCATTGAAACATGGTTGCACATTTTTGTGTACATTCTGTAACATTTGTTGCATATCTTCAATATATTTCTAAGATTCAGTAATTTCTATGTATTTGAAATGACTGCGTTAGTCTTAACCTCATTGATACTGTGTTTAGACTAGACAGTAAGGAGTCATTTTAAAGCTTTCGCCATAGGTTTTGAAAAGAGATAGTTTCTAACCAAAGTAGCATAAAGAATTAAGCTGCATGTGAAACAAATGGCAAAGCTACAGGTCACTCTCAAAACTGTAACTTTGGTGGTGACTTTAAGAATTAACATTATAGTTTATATTTCTCACAAAACCAATCATTATCAGCTGTGAATTAATATATTCTCTTTGAAGGCTAAAGTGGTCTGTGAAATCTTTATAATCAAAGGCAAGGGGGAAAAAAAAAACAGAGATAGAAAATATTTTTTATCACAACTCTCTCCCCTCCTTTAGGCAATTGTTCTGTAAGTGAACATGAAGTTAGTATAATCTCAATCTCAAATTAGAAACAGTGGTATCTGATACTTGCACACTTGAGAGTCTGTACTACCAAGTTATTTCCCTAGCCCTCTGAATAGTTCTTGTCTATTTCATGACCTGTTTCTATGGATAGTACATCTATATTTATTGACTTGTTACTTTCTGTATATAGTATCTATCTATTTAGTGATTTGTTAGTATCTGTGAACTGCACTTGTGAGTTTATTGATCTGTAAGTATTGGTGTATAGCACTTGTCTGTTTAGTTATCTGTTAGTATCAGTGTATAGTATGTGTCTATTTAGTGACCTGTTAGTATTTTTATATAAAACGTGCATGGTTAGTGATCTGTTAATGTCTGTGTATAATATGTGTCTGTTTATTGATCTGTTAGCATCTGTGTATTCATTCTCCAGTATGGATGCAGGAATTCCCATTTTTGTCCTTCCTTGTCAGTATAAAATCAGGCAGAACAAGAATGTCCTCTGTTACCTGACAGGAATTCAGGAGGAGGCATGGGGCACATCTGACAGTGGAGTCCATGCTCTCACCCCAAAGCCTGTCCTTTGCTCCACACACTGTCACATTTGATGTACCAACCTCAAAGAAATTCCTTTGAATTTTCTCTTTACTCTGTAAGGGTACGGTTGCAGCAGCTATTTCAATGAGAGGAATGGGCTGGTATTTTAGGTGGGTCGTGAAGGGAAATTTCAGGAGTGAGCATATGTTTACAGTTCAAGGCAGTGCTGTGAGTACTGAGCGAGGTTAGGAAGCATGGAAAGAGGCCTTCTGTCTTTTAGATGTTTATTCATGGGGAACTCATGAAAGTTCTTTGAGAAAAGTTTCATTTATATATTTGATTCTTGATAATTAAAGCAAATCAAGTGAAAAGGAACCATTAGCTTAGCACTTTGTGGTTATTATGTTGTTAACACATGGCAAGTCATGGATTCAGAATATTGTTTGGCATTTTACTTTCTGATCATTTTATTTTAGAGTCATGAGATAGGCTTTATTTTGATTGAAAACTATGTATCTCACTGTTATTAAGCTTTCAAGATTTTTCTTTGATGTATTTTATCTTTGCCAGTAACTACATTTTGTATTTTCATTAATATTTTTCAGCTTTTAAAATATAAAAAAGAAGTAACAGTCAAAGGTAGGAGGAAAAGAGCTTACAATGCTGATTCTAGTCACAAGGTGGCCTTGATATGTATGACTTCACAGTGTCTGACACTGCCTACACAAGACATGCATAATAGGAGGGAAAATGATGACATCAAAAGAGAAGAGAGACTAGCTGGAAAGAAGAAGGGATTCCGTGGAGGCGGGCTTCTAGGAGGGGAAAAGGGTGGTAAGAGCCGATTATGAACATGGTTTATTGTCTATAGTTATGAAAATTTCTAATAAAAAGTTATAAAAGCAACATGTTTTGGTACACAAAAATAATTTTGCAAAAATAAATAGGTATACAGTTCCCAATGTATTCCTTACAAGTTTACAATACTATATAAGTGACTACTTATCTAAATTCATATTTATTTGAAAAAAGAGAAAAACAAGTGTACAGCAACTCAGTTTTCAGTGGACAGAAAAGAGCTGCATTTTAGATTATGTTCTCATCTGTGTTCCGAATATTATTGAAATGTTCAAGCAAAATTGGGACCGAGTTAGACAAGGAAAACTCCTAAACCTGTATACTGAAAAACCAGTGGTCTTGTTTACATACTTTCAGATTAATGTATTTCATTTTATCTTGGAAGTTATAGCAGTTTTGAAACCACTAAATTCTTTGTTCTTCTGCCTGACATAGACTCAGCTGTATTATAAACCCTCTCAACTAGTAACACTCTGTCAAATGTCAAAATGACTGAAGTAGAAAAAAGAATAATATTTTCTGCAGAATGTTTATGAAGCCAAATTGAATCCAAAGGAAACAGAAATGCTTGGATCCTGTCAGTCACACATGGAAATGCATTAATTTATAATTATTACCTTCAAGTTTTGAGGACATTGTTAATCTTTGTGATTTTCAAATTTTATTTTTGTTTTCGCCTTAGTTACATACAAACGTAGTTTTTAAAATTCCAAAGCAGTCTCACAATATGTATTATTTCTGCTTACTATAAATTTTACAAAAATAGTGACCTACAAATGCTTTTTTTAAGAATTACTATGAAAGTTAGAATTTTAATGCTTGGTTCTTTGCAAACTTGTTTTTGTCCCTTAATAAAAATGTATCTAAGCTGGGCGTGGTGGCACATGCCTTTAATCCCAGCACTTGGGAGGCAGAGGTAGGAGGATCGCCATGAATTCAAGGCCACCCTGAGATGACAGAGTTAATTCCAGGTCAGCCTGGACCAGAGTGAGACCCTACCTCTAAAAACCAAAAAAAAAAAAAAAAAAAAAAATCTAAATTTTCATGTTTTCAAAACAAAATGGGTTTTAACTCCAACATGGATGGTATGTACTGCAAAATCATCTTGGCTCACTTCCTCTGGAGAAGTAATGTTCTAACCTATGGCTGCCTAAAGACTGCAGGCCAAAAAAAAAAAAAAAGTCTTTCTCTTTTAAAATAATTATTTGTTTACTTGTTAGTAGAGACAGATAGAAGATAGAGAAACAGACACACAGAGAAAATGTCATGCGAGGACCTCCAGCCACTGCAAACTCCAGATGCATGTGCCACTTTGTGCATCTGGCTTTAAGTAGGTACTCGGGACTTGAACCTGGGTCCCTAGGCTTTGCAGGTAAGTGTCTTAACCTCTACCTCTCCAGCCCTATATGTTTTGAAGTTCGTGAAGTATGTATACCCTGCAGTCAGGCACTGCCTAGCATTACATAGGTATCAACGGCAGCAGCACCCTGACTGTGTCCTCTTGAAACACCATTTTCCTCTTTCCACACCCAGTCTTCTTCCAATATTGCAACTCCTTTGTTCACAGATCCACGTCGTTGCTGAGCTAATACCCACCCATTCTCCCCTAGTTTGAATGCATCCAGCTCCCCATGTCCAGCCCACAGTTGTCTAGTGTGGTGGTTTGATGCAGGTGTCCCCCATAAACTTAGGTGTTCTGAATGCTAGGTTCCCAGCTGCTGGAGGCTGTGTATTGTTGGGGGTGGGCTTATGGGGATTATAGCCACTTTCCCCATGCCAGTGTTTGGCATACTCTGCTGTTTCTGTTGTCCACCTTAAATGGGCCAGGGAATGATGTCCACCCTCTGCTCATGCTACTGTTTTCCCCTGCCATTGTGGAGCTTCCCCTCGAGCCTGTAAGCCAAAATAAACCTCTTTTTCCCACAAGCTTCTCTTAGTTTGGTGATTTCTACTTGCAATGCCAATCAGACTGCAATACCTAGTCTACAGCTTCAGCTTCATTCTCTCTGGAAAATGATGCCATTGCTTCAGCAGTTCAGTGATCTTTCAGTATCATGCATGCTTTAGAGCTTTACCTTTCTCTTTTTTTTTTTAATTAGTTATGTACACAGTGTATACAGTCATGTTGGTACTAACCTTAGCCTCATCCTTGTCCTCCCCGCCTCCACAGGCACCTCCCTTGTTGGGGAATGTGGGTCGTGGGGTTAGCCTTCAGTTAGGAATAAGAAGCAATGTCTCTGTGCATAATAACCCAATGTGTAGCGCTAACATTCTTTCTGCCCCCTCTGCCACAAATTTCCCTGAGTCATGTTGGGTTCATTTTAGGTCACTTCAGTGATGAGGTCTTGGGAGCCTCTGTGTCACTGGACATCTGGTTTGGTAGTAATTGAGTATTCTCTGTGTCTATCTCCTTTACCCTCATGGTGTATTTTTTTTTTTTTTTTTTTGAGTTTGCAGACAGAATAGCTAAGAGAATCTGCTGATGCATATTGTAAGATCTTTATGTTTTCCTCCTTTGATTTTTTTTTCTCCTCTTCCTTCTTTTTCTTGAGGCAGGGTTTCACTGTGGTGTCCAAACTAGTCTCAAAATTATGGCAATCTTTTTGCCTCAGCCTCCTAGAGTCTGCAATGAAGGGCTTGACCCACCACCCCCAGGTCTTGATTCATTTTTATCCTGATCAGGGGTTCAGTTTCCTGATTCTTTTTGATGTAAACTGGCCAGTGTTATCACTTTATTGTGTGCTTTTCTAGATTTTTGTTTCCTTATTCCAACTGTAGCATAAATATGGTGCGATAAAAATTACTCATTCATTGACAAAACCCCCACATGCCTTTTGTTAAAATTTTTTAAAAAGCTTCATGTAGCTTAAAACTGGAATAAACAATCCCTAGTGCAAACACCTAATACAACTTGAGTCCATGTAAAGAAAAATAAAACATTCATACTTCTCTAATTATTCTAATATTGGCTTCCAAGAATTATGCTCATATTCTTGAGTTTATCATTCAACTTCACAAGAAGTTTTACTGGCTTAATGTTTATGCTTCAATTATCCCCAAGATAAATTCTTCCTCAGCACTTTAAGTACTTCCTGGCCTGTTCTTACATATCTATAATTCTAGGAGGATTGCCACAACAATAATCAATGTTATGAAAATTTATTAATAAAATATTAAACACTATAGATATTTGCTAATTTTCTCTTTAATTTGTTTTTTCATTTTGGAGAAAGTGTCACCTTTAGCTCAGGCTGGCCAGGAGCTCATGGGAATACTATTCTCTCAGCCTCAGTAACGTTGGAATTACATGTGTGAGACACATCTCCTGGCTTTTCTTTTTATTTAAGTTTTTACAGTGTATCCACAATCATGTTCAAAATTCACCATGTTGCTCTCCTGTGATGAATGCTCCCTTGTCTGTATATTCCATGCACCATAGGATCAATGTACTTCTGCATTTGTTTATTTACTGGTAATATCACTGGATTTCATCAGATGTGCTTCAAACTTACTGAAGTAATTGGACAATCATAAATTCATATAGGGCCTATATAATTTAATCTTATACTTTCTAATGGTTGGAAGAGTAGAAAGTGTATAAGTGATATTATGGTGAATGAATGAATGACATTGATGAAATGAATGTGGGCATTAAAGAAGTAGAGATTTCAATGCTATGAATATTTATTAAATGGGTATTAAGTATTTATTAGTCTCTCATGAATCATTCCTAAACTGGGCAAGTTGAAAAATAATAGGCCAAGAATAAGAGTGAAATTTGCAGAAAGTACTGATCTGGACTTATTGTTAGTGTGCAGTGATTCAGGGCTTCTAGGGAGAATGAAGACAAGCTGGAGGGCAACTGTGCACATTACACGTACGGTGTCCTACTCCGACATGTGGGACTCCATCATCTTAATGACAAAACAACTATGTGAAAATAGGGATATTCTTACTAGACCATTTTGTAGTACTTAAATCAAATGTCTTTGATATTTACATGCTTATTAAATAGTGTGCATTTTGTAATGGTTTTCATGTGGACAGAGTCTATGGGCAGAAGAAAAGTTGGAAGTTGGTTAATTCTACATCTGTGAGAATTATATGCTGATTCCATAAGCCTATATTGAGCCTTGGCTGTGTAATGGGCACAGGTTGCCACACAAAGTTGAGGAGACTGTGCATGTAGTAGTAGAGCTGAGCCTGAATCCTACTCACCTGTCTCTGTGTCAGCCCCAAGACAGAGTCATCACAGCAGCTGTAGGGCACTGTTGCCATACAGTATAAGGACCAAATATAAAATAGTCAAAAAAAAAAAACCAATATAATAGAAAATGTCTGTTTCTTATAGCTTGGCAGTGAAAAGAGAATTGAAGGGGCATGGTCTTGACATTAACTCTCAGCTCCTTCTGAATGTACTAGTGGCACGTGAAGGCTTACGTGGGTGCATATACGAAGGTGGATATAGGAGAGTATGCATGAGGAGGTAGATAAAGGGAAGTATGCATGAGAAGGTACAAATAGGGAGGAAGATACAGGGAGGGGTACACACATAGGGAGGAAGATACAAGGTTGTACACATAGGGAGGAAGACACAGTATGTTCACATAGGGAGGAAGACATAGCCAGAGATGCCCACACCTTGTAGGGCTGAAGGCAACATGTTGACACTTAGGAACATTCTTACTGGGTAGGGGGAACAAGAAAATTGGACAATTGAACACTTGAGGCTGCTTTTCATAATACTTTAGCTCAGCAAAGGTTCAAAGTTCCCTCAATTTTGTCCCAGAACATTTGCCTCATTGGTGTTGCTTTTCCAATTGCTTCACTGCAGAGACTGCAAAAGAATACCTCTGCCAACAACATGTACACAATGCCATCTGTCTTCCTCCAGGTTGATCCTTCATCAAGATCTATGTGCTGTTATACACTACATTTCTCAAGAGTATCTACCTTGCCCTAAATATTCACAAGTGTCATCTCTACAAAGCTGCACTGAGGGGCCCATCTGTGGGTGTGGTTTTATATTTATTATGACAGTTTTATTGAGATATGATTACCTATCTTGAAATTTGTCCATTTACAAGGCATGATTCATGGTTTGGGAATATTCACAAGCAGTTCAACCATTATTGAAAACAAATTTAGAGTAAATTATCATCCTTTCTAAAAGCATTATCCACTAATAGCCATATATTATTTCTTCTGTGCTAATGTTACTGTTGCATAGTGACTTCCTCCCATTGAAACACTTCATTCTGGAGGGAGCTTCATTTGTAAGTTTGCAAATTAAAGCATAAAACAAAGGGCTGGAGAGATTGCAAAGCAGTTAAGGTGCTTGCCTGCAAAGCCAAAGGACCCAGGTTCAATCCACCAGATGCACAAGGTGGCACAGGCAACTGGAATTTGTTTGTGGTGGCTGGATGTCCTGGTGTACCCATTCTCTCTCATTTTCTCCTTTTCTTTCCCTTTCTCTGCCTCATTCTCAATAAACAAGATTGATAAACCTCTGGCCAATTTGATCAAGTGAAAGAAAAAGATGTTTCAAATTAACAAAATTAGAAATGAAAAAGGAGAGATCACAACAGACAAGTGAAATTGGGAGAATCATTAGGATTTATTTCAAAAACCTCTACTTCAGAAAACCAGATAACATGGAGGAAATGGATGAATTCCTCAACACACACCACCTACCAATGCTAAACTCAGAGCAGATTAATCTAAACAAACTTATCACACCTATAGAGATTGAAAAGTTAATCAAAAACCTCCACAAAAAGAAGAGTCCAGGACCAGATGGCTTCTCAGCTGAATTCTATCAAAACTTCATAGAAGAACTGAAACCAATTTTTCTCAAACTGTGCCACACAAATGGAGAACAGGGAAAGCTCCCCAACTGCTTCTATGAAGCTAGTATCACCCTAATACCAAAGTCAGGCAGAGATGTCACAAGAAAATTATAGGCCTATTTCCCTGATGAACTTAGACACAAAGATCCTGAACAAAATCCTTGCAAACCGAATTCAACACCACATCAAAAGTATTATCCACCTTGATCAAGTGGGATTCAGTCCAGGAACGCAGGGGTAGTTCAACATGCGGAAATCTGTCAATGTAATACACCACATAAATAAGCTTAAACACAAAAACCACATGATCATTTCAATATATGCAGAAAAGGCCTTTGACAAAAATACAAAAAATCAAAACATTAGGGAGAATAGGCATGGGTGGTTTATTTCTCAGCATAATAAAGGCTATATATATAAAGCTCCTAAAGCCCAGATAATACTTAATGGGGAGAGACTGAAGGAATTCCAATTGAGATCATGAACAAGACAGGGTATCCACTCTCACCTCTGCCTTTCAATGTAGTTCTGGAAGTCCTAGCTCTCTTTCTCAAATAAATAAATAAAAATAAAATATTTTTAAAAAACCACATAGCACATAGGCTCCCTAAGATTCAGAAAATTCTAAGTTACTGAAAATAAATAAATCCCTGTATGTACACACCTCATAAGTCTCAGGAAGATCCTGAGACTTTCAAGATTCCTCCCCCAGGTTTTATCATCCTTTCTAAAAGCATTATCCACTAACAGCCATACACTATTTCTTCTGTGCTAACGTTATGTATAGAGTAAGCATTTCTTGATATGAGAGTTTCTCAGGCCAATGGACCTGCCCGCAAGTTGTGCAGTGAGCTCTGGAGTTGCAGGTTTTGAAAGTCATCAAGTATGCTGGGATGATGGGCTTTTAAGTGATGCAGCTGGCTTTGAGTAGCTCATGCTCATGCAAGTAGCCCCTCATCTCGACACCCAAACTAACTGGTTCATTAAGCTAGACTTGGGTGGAGTTGTTCCTTTGGTTTGCGGTTGGTGGTCTTTCTGAGGTCAATGGATGTTTGTTTATGTCTCACCGGGAAAAGTTAATGCAATATGTTTCTGTGTCCATAGATTTACCCATTATGGACACTTCATAAAAGTAGAAACCTATGCTGTGTGGTTCTTATAACTGAATTCACTACTATATTTTACATACATCCCTGCAGGTATCAATACTTAATCTTATTTTCTTGGTAAATAATATTCTATTACATGGATTTTCCATTACTATATAAGTGTGTGTACTTAGGTTAATTACCAATTTAATTGACAGATTGGTGGATTTTGAGTCATTTTCATTTGAGGTACTATTATATAAAAATCCCAACAAGAACATTAATTTTAAAAATTATATAGATGCATTTTCATTTTCTTTAATATATACTTAATACCATGAATTTTATTGAAGAGTACAATTTACTTACATTACATCCATGTTTTCTACTTGAGCTATTTACATCTAACGAGGAGGAAGCTAGTATTCAGAAGCTACTTTCTTTATGTTGGAAGTAGATACATTCAAAGCTACCTTATTTTTTTAAAATATTTTTTGTTTTTTTGAGGTAGGGTCTCACTCTAGCCTAGACTGACCTGGAATTCACTATGGAGTCTCAGGGTAGCCTCAAACTCATGGAGATTCTCCTACCTCTGCCTCCCGAGTCCTGGGATTAAAGGAGGGCTAATTTTAACTGAACACAACCCAAACGTTCCTCTGCAGGGTCATCACCTACCTACCATTACTTTCTGTGAGAAGGAAGTGGGACCATGTCCACATGCTGCTGTGGAGCACACAGTGTGTGCTGCAGAGCTGCCCGCAAGTCAGTACAGGGGCCAGGCTTACCCTGTCTCCTACTGACGGGAGAGGTGTCCCAGGCAAGTAAGCTTTCCCTTAGCTCCTGGGTGAGGCACCCACAGGTTACTCCCCTTTCCTTGAGAGGTTTTCATCCAATGTCTGCTCAATAATCAAAAACATTGCTGACTCCCTCACCCTAATTCTCCAGATCCAACCTCAGCCCATATATGGGCAGAGCCTTTGTTACAGTTGCACCTCATGCAAAATCCTCTTCCACTCCCTGCCTTTGCACAGCTAGTGTAGCTCTCTCTAAACTACATGCCAGTTATTCTCCTCAGTCTGCTTGGAAGGAAGAACAGCATGCCAAAGAGTGGTGGTCACTGTGATTACTTATGAGGGAAAGCAGTGTAGGCATTATTTAATAATGAATGATGTAGATACATATACATATTTTAATTGTTTATATTTAACAACATAGTGTACCAACTATAAAATAAGATTTCAGGTAGAGGATAAGTTTGGCAATTTGAATAGGCAGAAAATGGATTACTTAAAATAGATCTTTAGGTATGCATTTGTACTTGAGATCATGTAAGTATATTTAATTTTTATTTATTTATTTATTTGAGAGCGACAGACACAGAGAGAAAGACAGATAGAGGGAGAGAGAGAGAGAGAATGGGTGTGCCAGGGCCTCCAGCCTCTGCAAACGAACTCCAGACACGTGCGCCCCCTTGTACATCTGGCTAACGTGGGACCTGGGGAACCGAGCCTCGAACTGTGGTCCTTAGGCTTCACAGGCAAGCGCTTAACCGCTAAGCCATCTCTCCAGCCCGTAAGTATATTTTATAATGATAGAAAACACTAAAAAATCCATAAAGCAGTTATTCAAAGCCTTCTAATTCTAACATATCCCCAAACGAACAAACCATCAAAACCATTAAATGTCTTTCATGAATGAGGAGATATTGGCAATTGTTTATTATGGGAGAATCAGATCTACAGTTATGCAGGTGTCATTGATAGAAACTTTAGCATGTTTTAGAGATGTTCAAACTAAGTATCCTTCAAGTGTAAAATTGAATCCCAAGTGACTTGAGAAATTTGTGGTATATTTTAATTTTATTATATCAACAGCAATAGAGTCTTTCCTAGCTTTGACTGCTAGCCAGTTCAGGAAACATGAGAATGAGAAGAAAAGAGCTGATCTAGGTCCATTTATGCCCTCTACCTACTATTTCATAGTACATCCCTTGGAAAAGTTTCCACCAGAATAATACTCTATGAAGGACTTAATTTCTTCATTAAAATTTGCTCAAGTAATAAAATAAGAGAGTGGTCTATAGAGATTTAGTGATATTTGAGAGGCATAGTAATGAATCACAATGTATAGATCTTATTTGGTTTAACTTGCTTGAGCACGTTTTTAATTATTATTAATTTTAGATGTAATGTATGAAATTTTGGCTATGTATTTTTGATGGTCCTTCAGCTTATAGAGAGATGTATAGAACATTTACAGATGAAATTTTCTGATTTCTGAGCTGTTTCCAAAGCTCTGGCAAGTAGAGGTTAGAGCATACAGTTGGTAGATTAGACAGTATCAAATTAGCTGGATTTTCCATGGTGTGTGTGTGTGTGTGTGTGTGTGTGTGTGTGTGTGTGTGTGTGTATGAATTTATTGAAGCTTTCAATGACTAATAAGTTTATCATACCACTCTCTACTTTTGTGTATGTTTAGAATTTTGTCAAAGAAAAACCTACCTGCACTGATACATTTTGGCGCCTGTTCTCCTGGTGTCTATTTGTCCTTTTCATACCGTCATGGGATCCTAAGTTCTTAAGCTCTGGCCATGGGCTTAAAATGCCCTACTTATTTAAAAATATCCTTTTATTCCCATGATAATTTTAGTATATTTACCTGTGTTTTTCCAATACCCATGGACTTGTTTAGGGCATGTCTTCTTTAGTTATCATTTACTCTCAACATTTTATGCTATTTTTTCTAACATAACAAACTTCACCTCTACTCATTTGTGAAACTATGAATTTTTATATAAAATTAAATAATTTAATATTTTAATCAGGAAGATCTTTTGCTTATATTTTAACATGGCAAACATTCCCAACCATTGCAGCTATAGAACTGCATGGTATTGCTATCAACTACATAAGATAAATGCAGAAGGAATTCCAATGTACCATTACCTAGTTAGGTATATTTTTGATTAATTTTATATTGTATATACAAAATGAATAAAAATTCTGAATGAAGTCTTCCTTAAAATTGATTTTTAAATTTGGTGATACCAACTTGACTGTTGTTGCCATGAGGTTCACACTGCTGGTAGAAATCACCCAGCCAAGAGCAGCTTCTGGGAAAAAGAAATTTATTTTGGCTTACAGGCTTGAGGGGAAGCTCCATGATGGCAGGAGAAAATGATGGCATGAGCAGAGGGTAAACAACACCCCCTGGCCAACATAAGGTAGACAATAGCAACAGGAGAGTGTGCCAAACGCTGGCATGGGGAAACTGGCTATATCACCCATAAGCCTTCCCCAAATAATACATTATGCCAGACAATATTAATTCCCAAATATCCATCAGCTGGGAACCTAGCATTCAGAACACCTAAGTTTATGGGGGACACCTGAATCAAACCACAACTGTATACATTGAGTACAAAACTTATAATGTTGAAATTTAAAATATTTTAAAAATGCAATGACATATAGTTAAAAACTATATATAGTGGTATTGGTGTGGAATTCAGACCATTAGAGATTGTTTTTGACTAACCTAAGTTATGAAGTTTTGTACACACTAAAGGCAAAGTGTGCATTCCCTGAGATGCTTGTCATCCAGTTAAAGAACAGACTGAACATTCTTTCTAACTCTTCTGTAAAGCTCAGAGCCCTTGAGCCTTGAAATGCATTTTCAGAGGACCACACATTTGATACCAGTTCAAGGGATGGAACTTAACCAGGGACTGGTTATGTTCAGTCTTCCCATGACTCTACTATGAACAAATCAAATATGAAAAGCTGCACTCTATGATAACTGAATCAAAGTTTAAGATGCCAAAAATAAAATATCATCAACTTTTAGCCTAAAAAGTCAGGAAAGTAACAACTGAAATTTAGTGTATTGAATTGAGTCAGTAATGATAAAAATTAATGATTCTGTAAAAGCAACTTTTTGAATCTTCTAGCAAACTGTTTCTATTAAAATACAAGATTCTCTTTACAATGTGAAGGAAGTATAGAGATATAACTTGAAAGTTTTCAAAATGTTTCTTGTTTTTTAAAATCAAAATGAGGAATTACACTTAGTGTAAAACTTGCTTTACTTGAAGGTGAAATTGTTCCCAAAATATCATGTCACTTAGGTGTTGGAGTTGCAGATATAAGAGAAGGTTGCTCATGACTTTGCTTTGAAAACAAGCTGAAAATACAGTTTTCTCTCATTTTAAATGGTTACTTCAGGAAAGCAGCAATAAAAATGAAAGTTTAAGGTAAATATTTCAGCTTCTCAGTTTTGCTAGTCACAGTTTACTAAAATGTATTTGGAAATAAAGGAGATTTTTTTTTTCCTGTGCTGACACCAGGGACTAACTCATCTCTTAGCATCCTGGTGACTTTGGATTCAGTATCAAGCTTGTCAGAAAAGAAGCTATTCTGGCAATTTTGTAGAATTGTCTTCACACAGAGGCCAGTAATGATACTTTTTCCATACATAATATTTTTCAAGTCCTTGCATGGCTTTAGTAGTCTATGATTTGGAATGGAGGTTAGACAATTTTATAAAAATAAATGCTCTGTGGAAGAGTTTAGTGTCAATAAAAATGTAAAAGAAATAAGAGTGATAGCATTAAAGCTCGTCTGAAAAGAAATTGAAGAGTCACAAAGTAATCCACTCACAAACATTTCTTTGCATCCAAACATTTTAATAATTTTTTGTCACCTACTGTCCAGCTATTGAAAATAAATTTTGTATATTTCCTCAGATTTTAGAAACATAAGAAAAAGTCAAGTGCATGGATTTGGCTGCAAATGCCTGATCTCACCCCAGTTTGCTCTTGTGTGTCACATAATACTCCACACATTATTTTCCCTTTCAATATCTCATTATCTACCTGAAAAAGCAGTGTAGAAAACTGTTGAAAGGGGAATACATGCTTAAGCTGGAGATTCATTATAAAAGTCAGGGCTTTCAAATCGTTCTGAGAAAAAAACTTACATCTCCACATGCTGTATTTGTCTGTATACAGATTAATCTAATATGTTGAAAATTAGCAAATTCAGTTTACCATGCAAGGATAAATTAAATGAAGATTAATCAACTGGTATAAAAATCTGCTGGAAAACTAAGATAACCAAGCAAACAAACAAAACTGACCTAAATCTGTGATTATTAATTTTATTTTGATTTGGGCAGGATGTTTTTTTTTTATTATTTATTTATTTATTTGAGAGTGACAGACACAGAGAGAAAGACAGATAGAGGGAGAGAGAGAGAGAATGGGCACGCCAGGGCTTCCAGCCTCTGCAAACGAACTCCAGACGCGTGCGCCCCCTTGTGCATCTGGCTAACGTGGGACCTGGGGAACCGAGCCTCGAACCGGGGTCCTTAGGCTTCACAGGCAAGCGCTTAACCGCTAAGCCATCTCTCCAGCCCAGGATGTTTTAAAATTATTATGTATATTCAACTGTGATAATAGCAGAACTTTACAGATAGATATGCTGACCCAAGCAGCATTCAGAGATTGTAAGATTTCATTATCTTTCTTTTCTTTTAAAATTACTTATTTATATTACACATTTCCATTATCCATATCTAAATATGTACCAGAATCATATTTGGCTGCTTATTTCCCTATAGTTATATTACAGCTATGGTTATTGCTGTAACATCTGATTTACCTCCATTTAGTAAGTAGCTTCATCTTTAGCCCTTATGAGGAGGTCTCAGAGAAACATAGCTTGTATTCTTTCAAGTATAGAAAAATACAAAGACAAAATGAATACTTGTTTTTTTATTTTATATTTTTGGTCTTTCAAGGTAGGGTCTCACTCTAGCCCAGGCTGACTTGGAATTCACTATGGAGTGTCAGGGTGGCCTTGAACTCATGGCAATCCTCATATCTTTGCCTCCCAAGTGCTGGATAAAAGGCATGCACCACCATGCCTGGTGAATACTTGTTTTAATTGATTATGTAGTCATATGAAAGAGTTGATAGGCAGGAATCCATACATAGCTCATTAGATGACTGAAGGTTTCTAGAGGAGAGAAACTTCTAATTGATCATATACATGTATATATATGTGTGTGTGTGTGTGTGTGTGTGTGTGTGTGTACATATATGCATTTGGAGAGATGGCTCCATGGTTAAGGCACTTGCTTGCAAATAGTAACTACCTGGGTTCAATTTCCCAGTACTCACATAAAGCCAGATGCACAAAGTGGCACATGCATCTGGAGTAATTTTTGCAATAGCTGGAGGCCCCGGTGTGCCCATTCTCTCTGTTTGTTTCTTCTGTATTGCTCTCTGCTTGCAAATAAATAAATAAAAATAAAGTGCATATATTAATTAATACACATCTTAAATATTTTCAGAAGCAAATATACTCATGATCATCCTTCTTTTTTTAAAAAAAAATTTATTTATTTATTTGAAAGTGACAGACACAGAGAGAAGGACAGATAATGGGCGTGCCAGGGCTTCCAGCCTCTGCAAACGAACTCCAGATGCGTGCGCCCCCTTGTGCATCTGGCTAACGTGGGACCTGGGGAACCGAGCCTCAAACCGGGGTCCTTAGGCTTCACAGGCAAGCGTTTAACTGCTAAGCCATCTCTCCAGCCCCTCATCCTTCTTTAGTGGACTACCTTGTACAAAAAAGATTGAGAATTTTTTCTTTTGTTTTCTGAGGTAGGGTCTAAATGTAGCCCAGGCTGACTTGGAATTCACTATATAGACTCAGGCTGGACTTGAACTCATAACAATCCTCCTGCCGCTGCTTCCCAAGTGCTAAGATTAAAGGAATGTGCCAACATGCCCCCCCAAAATTGAGAATTTTATTGTATGATCATATTGCCTAATGGTCATGTTACCAATCAGGTTCTCTGTCCCCTGCTCCTATTCCATTGAAGGTCCTGCTAAGTGGCGTTATCAGTTTTCACTGTGGGATTATGAACCATCTTATTATTCATGCTTGTTTGTTCAAATCTCCTCCATATTACAGAAATATTCTTCCTTGAGCTCACCTGTTTACCAGCCATCACAATAATTCACAGAGTGTGTATCATAACTCCTTTGCTTTCTGCCTATCAGAGGTAATGTCTTGAGTCCACCCATGCATTGGTTTCATTTTCTGTAAAATTGGAAGGATACTAGGGCCCCTAATTTCTACTAAGTATTGGGTTTTAATAACTTAATGGAAGGAAATGTCTTAAAACCATATATGAACACACATGTTCAACATATGCTTGCTGACATCATGATCACACATCTACTTAGAAGCAAATCTTAAGGAATCTGCCACCTTCATAAGGTACCGTGTACTACAGTGTAGCTCCTTTCCCCACTAAGAAAAGTAGCATGTTGCTAAGTCAAATGGACATATGACATTTAACTTGCACCATTTTTCACCCTCTATCTTTCCTAGAATAACATAATAAGTTATTAGTAGGTGTCTTTTGACTGACTGAAAAAGCAACTTAATAACTTAAAATACTAAGGCCAGGAACATAAAATAAATGTCAATATGTTGCCTACCCATTTTTGAGATTTTAGAAATCATTTCTATACCAAAAGAGTTATAAAGCCATAACTCCTTAATTGTTTTTGTTCCTTGAGAAAATAAAACTTTACTGTTAATTTTCTCACCATACTTCTGATAAAATGATTCATGTTGTCCTTTCTGATGGTTCCTACCCATGTCCTACAGCAACGCAGTTTTATGTTTCATTTAATAAGCATATTTCAGACTTAGTTTCACTAAAAACTGTGCTTAAAGATTTTTCACAGATTGATGGACAAGATATGCCATATTCCTAAAGTATCCTCAAGTCAAAAAAGAGAATAGACAATTAAATATAATGTAATGTGTTTCAACTTGCCATGTTCCTTGTTAGTCTCTGGCCTATCAATGTACATATTATAGTAGTGGTATGTACACATGTGTCTAAGCAGTAAAATTTAATCAGACATAGAAATACATAATTTTAAGTCCTCTTGCACTAGGACCTAAATATTTTACTTCATTTAAGTTGTGTGACAATCTTTTGAACTTCAAGTTAAAAAATGTCTTGACTTTAAAAATATCTTTCCTCATCATTACCTATGCATTTTGTATAATAGAACTTCAGAAATTCCAGGTATAAATTATTATGTGCAATTTAAGAGGGCTTCCCATTATTTGGCGTAAGCATACTTTATGCAATTTCAAGGACATTTGGAAACACACACACACACACACACACACAAACATATACACCGTTTTCAGCAGAAACCTCACCCTCTAAAATTTATCCAGTATGATAAAGGATTTTAGCTTCTTGAATTTTAAATATCCCTCAAAGTAAGCAGATTAAATCATCACACATTTGATGGTTTACTGAAGTTTCATGTAAGATTCTTCCTTGAGTACATAAATGGGAAGCAAGGATGCTGTGACTGCAAAAGGATTCAGGGGTTGGGTGACACTCCTAGAACTGAGCACCGAGGGTGACAGAACGTATCCAGGATGACTACCTGGCTGGTGGCCTTTCCAAGTGGCTGCATCTTTCCTGCCACTCACCTTTTATAGTTTGAAGGGATGGGAATATGTGTACTGGGCTATCAGAGTTCCATAAGGGCATATGATTTAGCTTACTGGAAATTACTTTATAAATATAGCCAAATATAGCTGGCATTTAGTCATGCAGGGACAGCCTGCATGAGACTGTGATTATTGGTAACAGGAAAAAGCCATTCAACACTGTTTCCAATCACTAAGTGATCATTTAATTTTATTTTTTGCCTATACCAGTTTCTTGATGTGTTTTCCATATGTTACTTTTTCTTTCTTGCGGTCTCATAGTTTCAGGGCTTCTATTTAGGTCTTTGACCCACTTGAATTTAGTTCTGTAAATAGTGAGAGACAAAGATATAGTTTCTTTCTTCTGCATATAAATATCCAGTTTCTGCACCATCATTTCTCTCATCTATTTTCAACATTTTTTGTCAATAAACAGTTGACTATAAGCATGTGAATTAACTTCTCTCAATTTTCTCTTTTGTTCCACTGGTCTGTTTTTGTTTTTGTAGGCCATTGTCTTTCTGTTTGGGTTTCCATAGCCTTATAGTATTCTTTAAAATAAAGTATTCTGATACTTCAAGCTGCATTTGTGTGTGTGTGTGTGTGTACACTTAGGATTGCTTTGACCATTCAGAGCCTTTTGTGATTCTACTGAAAACTATCCATTGGAAGTTTAAATCTTGATATTTTAGGTCCATGTTTATTGCCACATTATGAACAGTTACCAAAACATAGAATCAAATAAGAAATCTGTAGATGAACAAATAAATAAGGCAATGTGGCATGCTCAAATAATAGAAAAATATTCAGCCATTAAAAGGGATAAAAAAAAATCTGTCACTTGTCATAACTTAGATGGGACTGGAGACAAAAATAGCCAAATACCACATGGTCCTGCTTAGAGATGGGAAATAACAATGGTTATCTCAGAAGACAGCAGACCATATCCCACTACAGACCAGGAACAAGAGTGAGAAATGAAGTAGAGAGAGGTGAAATGACTGGTACTCAACCACCTCTGTGTATCATGGCATAAAAAAATAAACTGAAATCTTCTAAAGATCTCTCTGTGAGATGTGGAAATGCCAGAAGGAAATACACAGCAAATGCTTTAGAACTTTGATGTGAGCACTGTCATCTAGAGGTGGTTTCAGTGTTCCATAAGAAAGTGTTATAAACTTTACTATAATTTATGATATATTTAAAAATAACTGCTAGAGCCTGAATGTTGTAATGTAATTGTTGTATATGATCATGTGAGTTATCATGATTTGATCAATAAAATATGTACCAAATTTTTGTACTGTTCTTTAACCCATAAATATATACAAATATTGTATAGCAATTAGAAACATAATAGATGCTTATTCAAAATGATCAAAACAGCAAATTTCAACTTACTATTTTGGTAGTTTAAATAGATGCTGCTAATAGATTCAGGAATTTTATTAAAGCTTCTTAGATTTCTACTACATGGCTGGAGATGTCACTGGGGCGATCTTAGGGTTCAGCACTAAGATGTGGTGGTGGATTTGGAATTTCAGTCTACTGATATGCAAAGTGCTTGAATTCCATTTGGAGTTCCTGAAGTGTGGTATGGCTTTGGGCTTTTTTTTTTTTTTTTTTTTTTTTTTTGATTGTGGCTTTTCTCTTTCTGTATGGATCTTTGAAAGCAGGCCAGCTTTTTCTGCCATTATGGAACTTCCCCTGGATCTATGAGCTTCAACAAATCCCTTCCTCCATAATTGTGCCTGGTCTGGAAGCTCATCTCAGTGACGTGAAGTTGTTGTCTACAGAAATTGGTGCCAGAATGTGAGGTTGTCCCGACCCGCGGGACCTCGTTATTCGTGGGGGCGAGGAGGACCCCAACCTGAAATAAGATGGGCGAGAGAGAGGAAGAGACTCAAGCAAATGTACACTTGTCAAGAGTCCAATTTTATTGAGCCACAGCGGCCTTTTTAAGGGTTAGGGTTAGGGTTTTGGGTGGGGTGGGGCTGGAGGAGGCAGGTGGTGGAAGGTTACAGAATCTTCTTGGCCTTTGGCCTAGGACAGTTTGCAGTTATTCTAAGAATTCCCGGTATAGTTCTCACGTCTCTGCAGTCACCAGGCAGGATGTTAATTAGTTAGGTGTGGCGGGGTGAGGGGATGGAATCAGGTATGGCAGGGTGGGGGGATGAGGAAAGGTCGGAAGTTGCTCAGGGCAGAAGTTATCTCAGGGCAGAGGTTATTTCAGGGCAAAGATCTGTTCAGGGCTCATCTCCTCGTCTCCAACATGAGGTGAGATGAATTCGACCTTGTGGATTTTGCTCTTTTTTTTTTTTTGTTTCATGAGTTTGCTCTCCAATATCAAGCACCCACATATCTTAGGCTACAAAAGGGCCTACACATATTAAATTCTATCTAAAATAATAATGGTTATCCCTTTTATCTGGTGGTGACATCATTATCCATTGGAGAATTTACTTCTCCTTTTCAGATGGATGCAGAACCTGAGGAGAGAATCAGCCATTGCATTTCACAAGAGCCTCAGCTGATACCATAGAGTAATTGGGGAAATGAGCAAGAGTGCTGCTTTCTTGGTGAACCTGATGACAGAACAGGTGTTGGGAGCCATTTTGTCTGGATTGTATCCATAGCTCTGGGCTTTCGACAGCAACACTTTAGCAAAACTATAGCAAGGCTTTAGCAAAACTATAGCACCTACATGTAAGCACGATTATGTATATTCAGGAAGCCATTTGGCTGGCCTTAATAGTCTTATGTACTGAGAAGTGATTGAAGTGCAAAAACTCTGTAATAGGAAGGTTTTTTTTTTTTTTTTTTTTGATAGCAACTTGTTTGAAGCTCATAACATCTTTGTCCATGGAAAAAGTTTGTAAAAAGATATAAAAAGGAATGCTGTGAAATAAACAGTGTCTTCAGTCCTGGCTAGAATCCTTGCTTCAGCCCTGGACTGGAGTCCTAGCTTTCCGTCTTTCTTCTGTCTTTCCTTAATCCTCACTACCTATCAGGGGTTAAGGAGATAGATACAGAGAACTCTCAACTTCTACTAAACCAGAAATCCAGAGCCACAGAGGCTCCCAAGACCTCATCACTGAAGCAGAACTAAAATGAACCTAACGTGGTTCAGGGAAATGGCAGAAGCGGGGGCAGAAGAATTTTTAGAGCCACAAGTTGGGACATTATGCACAGAGACATTGCCTTTTCCTCATAGCTGATGGCTACCCCCACAATGTATGTCCCACAATGAAGAGGATCCCTTGAAGGGGGGAAGATAGGTAGGAGGCTAGCGATGGTACTAACATGTGCTGTTTACACACTGAGCATATACATAACTAATAAAGAAAAAAAAAGAAGTTTTGTTTCAGAGGAATGGGCATGAACATGGTGCTTGTAATTCAAGATGCCTTCTGGGGTGGTTAGCAAAGTATTGTGGTCTATTGTTGTGAGTGTTTGAAAATGCTAAGTGCATAGAGAATTGAACTTGGAGGTTTGGCTTAGGAGCTTTCTAAGGGAAAGGAACGATGTTAGAGGATTTTGTCAGAACTGGACTACTGGCATAAGGTCTGGCTGCATTCGGCTTCAGAGGCCCAGAGAGTTTGATCAAGGTTAATTTTTTGTTGTTGCCGTTTTGTTTTTGTTTTTCCAAGGTAGGGTCTCACACTAGTCCAGGCTGACGTGAAATTCACTATGTAGTCTCAGGGTGGCTTCAAACTCATGGTGGTCCTCCTGCCTCTGCCTCCCAAGTCCTGGTATTAAAGGTGTGTGCTACCATGCCTGGCTTTAATGGACTGATGTGCTTGGCTAAAGATAATTGACTGAGAGACTTAAGATTTTAAGTTGGAAAGCCTCAGGGAAGTTAAAATTACAGGCACTGAGACTGGTTTTAGGTTGTATCAATCATATTAGCAATCTTAACAAAGATGACCCAACTACTTTACATTAAAACAAAGCAAAAGATGGCTGAAGAAAATGTCACTGGGTGGATCTCAGTGTTCGGCCCTAGTGTGTGGCTGTGGATTTGGAATTTCAGTCTAAAGATATGCAAAGTACCTGAGTTTCACCTGGAGTTCCTTATGTGTGCTTTTGTGTGGTATGGCTTTTGGGTTCTTTGGCTTGTGGTTTTTCTTTCTCTGTTTAGTTCTGTAAAAGCTGGCTGGCTTATTCTGCCAACATTTGAGACATCAATACCAGAGACATCAACATCAGGGACATCAAAGACAGAGACATCAACATTAGACACATAAATATCTGTCTGTTTCAAATAACTCATGATGCATTTGAATGTTATTTGAAACAAAAATACCCATGAATCAGTGGTTTCATCTGCAGGTTATTGCAATCTACACTGAAATTAACATGGAATTGGGAGAAACATTAATCTACTTGATGTGGAAAATTACCTTATGACTCCCTGATCCTGTGGTTTGGACTTCATTGTAAATGCAGACTGTTGCTTAGCTGTGTGCATACCTATTTCCTATTTAGGAAAATGAGGGAGTCAATAATCTATCTCATAAAGTCCTGTGAGAATTGAGATAATATATTTTAAAAAATAGTCCCTCCTTCATGACACATGCAGAGTTATATGCTAATTTTAATGCATATATGAAATAATATTACATGGGGGTTTGTGTTCATCAGCTTTTCCATGTGCACATTGTTGTAATATTAACCATTAGATTAAGAATGTAACCAGACTATTTGATCCACTCCAAATCTTTCCCAGAACTATTAACAGCTTCTAAATAATCTAAAATCTCTTACCTGGCTAGTATACTTCCTGGGGGAATCTGACATTGTGTCAGGCATACATTAATCAACTCAAACCTGAAGTCAAATATTTACTAACCAACTACTCTGCCCAAAGCAGATTAGGGGACTACACGAAAGAGTGTAAACAGAGCTATCCCCAGAGAGTTAAAGCATGATATCTATGTAACTGGGGAGGAATAATAAGTTCCCATCGGAGATGTCCCTAGAGAAGAGATGTGGAAGCTCTCAGAAAAGCCGGTTACTTGAGGACAATTTCAGTATTCGGTCAGAAGCCCTAGAGGGGCAGGCACACTGTGTACCACTTTAATGCCACTGTCTTATCAGTATGCCTGTCAGTATCCCCTTTCTGCAAGAGCAGGGACTGGAGTGTGGCCTTACTAGGATAGCACAGTGAAGGTTGATCAGAGTCCAACATAACAACATTTGCTTTTACTTATATTATTAAATATCCTTCAGAAAAGAGAAAGTAAAAGCTGTCTAGGGGTTTGGAGTCACTGTTCAGTCATGTTCCATCCTGCTTTTGCTGGCTTGCTGTTCGAATGCTATTTACTCTAGTAATTTATTTCTTTAGAAAATTAAATGTCACATTGATATCCCATGAGAGTTGGCACAGCTTCCAAAATTACTTAGCCTCTTACCTCCTCCTCTCCCCTGAAGCAGCTTAGACATTAGGATGGTGTGTTTAATTAAGTGCAGGATAATTATATTTATGAATATTTGAATCAAATTCACAATAACTAAAGCATATATGTTTTACTTAGACCTAAAAACACACCTTTAACTCTCACATTTTCTCAGCATTTTAAATATTGGCCCTGTGTACATGTCCCAGCCTGGAAGAATTCACTGATCTGAGAGGAAGTGTTTTTGAAGCTGCTTCAGGTTCTATTGTAGAAATAGCATAAGTAGCCAATGTTTGGCAAATACACATGCTTGAAGGAACATGTGGTGTTGTCCATGGAGATGTTTGAGGAGGAATTGTCTGCATATTGCAATACTTATTTTTAAAAATATTTCATTTATTTATGGGGGAGGGGAGACAGAGTGGGAGTGCCAGGGCCTCCAGCCACTGTAAACAAAATCCTGATGCATGTGCTACCATGTGCAACTGGCTTACATGGATTCTGAGGAATCAAACCTGGATCCTTAGGCTTCACAGGCAAGCACCTTAACTGGTAAGCCATATCTCTCCAGCCCCCAGACTTGTTTTTGACATGATCTCTTTTGCTTTTCTTGCTGTAAATATGGAGCTGGTACCCTGAGTAACTAACTGTTCTCACTGTGGGAAATCTGTGAGGTGAGCATGCTTGAGTTGGCCCAGAATAGTTCTTTAGTGTTCCTAAATCCAAACCCTTAAGAAAAATATTATTAAAGCCTATAAAAATAAAAATGTACTTAAAATGTTATTTTGAGCCTCATTAAACTGGAATTAGTCAACATCTATTTCTGTGGGCAGAATCAATTTGCATTTCTTCATTTGTTATCATTGGGAAATTAATACTTGGGTGACATTAAATCCCTTAATTTCAAACAAAATAAATTAAACATATAATGCATAAATACTTACAATTACAATTTGGACTCAGGTCACATGTTTCTATAAAAGAATTATGTATATACCTGTTCATGGTGACTGTTGCTTTTCAGGGAGAATCATACAAAATCAAATCATAATTAATAATAGTAAAACATTTTATATATGGTCACTTGTTTATAACTTAAAGAGAGTCTATTCAAACTTAATTGCCAAATCAAGATGACAGGGAGTAAATTATATTTGTATCTTTCATTTTAAATATGTATAAGAAAATTCCCTATCTTTCTTGGCTACTTTAAAGTATCTTGAAGGTTATATCAGAAATGTGTAAGATGTTCAGTCATCTTTCACTAACTTACTGTTTTTCTAGGTTCATCATACAATAAAAATTCAAAATTTTGGAAACTTCTTGTTAAAGCTAAATTAGTTTAGATATAAATGAGCTATAAATGTTCTGATTACAGTTACATAATATATAGTTCACTTGAGGGAATAGAAGTCAATATTTTAGGCCTTGAGTGACACTGAGTGGCTCCCTCAAAGGCTAGACACTTCCCATGTGATGTGAAGGAATCCCTACACAATGCATAATCTAGTGGAGGTGGCTGGGTGCTAACAACTTCACTTTGCAAAGAGGTTGCAGCTCAGATGTGTCCAAAGGACTGTAGTTTGTTGATCCACAATGAAATATAATATCAAGAGTCATGAGGTAAATCTGGTATGTGTGTGTGTGGGGATTTCCCTTATTTTATCATACAACAGTGTATACATTTTTAGCTTCATTCCTATAAAAGTGTGACTAAAGATATCCAAGGACATTTTCAAAACTCTGATGAATTTATAGGGAGTTTAGTGACCAAAGTCAATACATCTTATCCATGGCTCAATTATTGGGCCAGTGTCCTTATTGTCAGCCTTGTCTATAGTGAATTCTGTCTGTGCCATTTGCATATGCCACACCTAATATGCCTAGGTAGTGTCCATTCCTCTCCACTTGTCAGTCTGTCTCTGAAATTGAAATTTGTGTATTAATATTCATGATTGGATAAAGATCATCTTGATTTCTTTTCTCACAGGTACTGGTCAATTAAAATGCTTGAAAATTTGGCCTGGTAGCTTGAACTTGCTGCCAAGGGACACAGATTGCTGGGAAGTATGGTGCTAAGTTTCAGCAGAGAAGGCAGCAACTTTATTCCATCACTGATGACCTACTCCAATGCCTTGGGTAATAGGGAGACTGTTGTTTCTTTGAGAATGTGGTTTTAGTAGCTCTAAGTGGGGTTGTCAACTGCAGGGTTATTGAGTATCCATTCTCAAAGTACCCCTTCTTAGGCTTCATGATGATGAAGAATTTCTCACTTTTTCTATATTATACAAGCATTGGGATTGCATTGACATAGTGTTGATATCAGAAGTTGGCTTGTTGGCACTTCAGGGTATATTGCATTGCAAGGTAAGTAGCACATCCATACAATAGATAGCAGTGATATAGGGTCAGGGTGAATAGAGACATTATTCAAAGTAAGCCCAAAATTGGATTCCAGAAAATGGTCATTTAAAAAATACTCACAATTAAGTATAACTATGAATAACACTATCTGTCAAATCAGAATCAAGTACTAATGATTTGGATGGCCATTGCAATATTCCACATGTAAGTATAGTGCCTTGAACAATTTTGTCATCAAAGGGAAATTCATATGTTTTTATCTATTATTAGTGGCAATAAAGCAAATAAAAATATTGGATTTAAGATATAATGAGATTTCTAGGCTTGATCTTTTTAGACTTCCATTTATGACACAAAATTCAAATTTCCAAAAACATTAAAAAGATGTATGTTGGGAAGTCAACATCATTTTTTCTCAACAAGAGCTGAGGAAACTACCATATACTTGCATTATTATTTCAATAAAGAATATTGAATTATCTGGAAGACAGTATTATAATAAGAAAATATTTTTTTTAAAGAAATTCAATAGGATGTTCTTATTTTACACCGGGTTTATAAAAAACTTGCATCTATTAAACAGTGTTTAGAAAACATGCATTTAATATAAATAGACTTCTAGGAGTTGAAATTTTGGTCAACTCTGATACATGTTTGGCTAGCCCTTGTTTGAATTTCTGCAGGTGTGGATCTATAACACTTGAAGTCAATTACTTGAAGTAATTACTTGAATTGAAGGAATTAGTTGAAGTAATTCTTTGACCCTGGACTATTTCTAGTTTTCACAGAAATTTCACTTCCTATAACCATCCCATTAGTCTTTATCTTATGCAGTTCAGGCTTCATTCACATAATATCGTAGACTAAGTGGCTTATACTACAAAATATTAATTTTTTCTCACCATTATGGATTCTAGCAATTATAATATCAAGGTGGCAGGTAATTTAGTTCCTGGTGAGAGCTCCCTTCCTTGCTTACACACTCTTTTCTTCTGTCCTCATATATAACAGTACAGAAAGAATTATAAGTTCTCTTTATTTTCTTATAATGGTAGAAGCCTTGTCAGGTGGAGGGAGGGCTAATCAAAATCTAAGAGGATATAAATAAATCATATGGAAACATAATTTTTTGGACAATGGAACACTCTGGAGCCATATAATGTTACTAGAAATTTTTCAGTGCCAGGGTCCTTCCAGTGAGTTGTTGGCCAGGGAGGCCCATGATGCCTCTAAAATATTAAAGGCTATTGCCAAGGCCCTTGGTTTTCCACCAGAAATAGATGGAAAGACCCTATTGATGAAGACTCCACATACTTGGGCTGCAAGGCCACTGAAAAATCCTGCTAGAACTGATCTGATTACCTCCTCCATGTAAACCAGTTGACAGAAAGCTGGAAGAAGCCATTCTGCATGCAGTTCAATGGGAGAGAGAGAAATCACCAGTGAAGATACTCAACAGTGGACACCACAAGCTTTGTATTTTGCCAGCCAGGCCAAATGAGCCAACGGGTGCAATAGTGGCATGTCTGTCATGGTGAAATCAACTGCCCTCTAATTTGGGAAGGAAAACATCCCTGATACTGAAAACCTAAAACAGGGGTAGTCATGAGCCACAGGGGTGTAACAACTGCTGCTTTCTGGCTAAATGTATATACCATGATAATCAAACTGCCCATAAGCACTTCTCTTAATATTCATACCCATATATTAATGCTATTCTCACTTTTTACCAACCATTAGAGAACACTTATCTTCAATTTAGTTTTCATAACCTCATGGTTTGGTAATAATTACTACTCTAAATTTTTTTTGTTAATTTTATACCCCTTGTCTTTAGGATATTTGGAAAGGCAAGCCTCACTTTTAACTTGCTGATGGGAATGAAGTCAATTGTTACCAATATCCCAGCTGAGAAATTAGCTACAACTATAACATCAGGCTGTCCTCACCTGACCCTGGGCCACGACTCCCTGCTGCACATTCACTTCATGTTAATAATTCTGATCTGGAAGTACTCATGAGATGGAGAGGTATTACTTATGAGTTTTCCAATTGATGAATACATCACTTTTTTTTTTTCAGGTTTGCAGTTTTAGAAATTTAACTATGAGATCATAGTTCCTGTTTTGGAAAACTAAATGTAAAATTTTGGATAGAAATTCTCTCTCTCTACAAATTTCTTATGGCATATACATAAAAATAAAACTCAAGAAAGGCACTATTTCTATATGCAGCTAGCATACTGAATGTCAGATAGAAAACCAATATTTCTATTACTATGTAAAATGTACTAGTTATGTTAGTGAATGCCAGAGAAAGTTATATTTCTTGAAGAAGGGCAACTTTTTAAGGGACTTAGTTTTCAATGCATACATTATTCTGCTCCTGCGCCTGTTGGCTCTCAGATGCACAACAAACAAAAGAAGGCGGCTTAGTTGATACAGCTCTTTGCAACAAAGGGACTCAGAAGGTCTTTTTTTTTTTTTCTTTCTTTCTTTCTTTTTTTTTTTGCCTTAAAAAACTAGGAGTAACTCAGAAAGGAAAATCAATCTCAGGCATAAACAAGTGCAGTGTAAGGTTTTTAGACACAACAATGGATTCAATGAGTAACCTCTTCTGGAAAATGGAGTTTCAAAGAATATAGAGCTGTGTGTTTTGAGTGCCAAACCATGACATTAAGAAATAGAACATATGGTTTGTAGAAAATATCTTATTAGTTAATCAGAAAATTCTTTTTTGTGCCTACTATGTGCCAAGCTCTGTAGCAAGTAAAATAGCCTGAGGGGTCCACAGGCACTGAGCTGACTATAAGCAGTGTGGTCAGATTGAATGTGTGTGTGGTCATGATTTTTCAAGAACACAGATGTAGGAAAGGTGGAGTCTCCCTGTAGGGCGAGGGAAATACTTAGAATGTAGGTCAATGTAAGGCGTTGTGACACAGCCCCTACCGAAAACACACACGACATTTAAAAATAGCATTCAAAGTTCAATTGACACGATTTCATTTAAATGCTTTTGTTATATTCTTTTTCTTCAATTTTTCAAAAGTACAGACATTAAAATGAGCTCCCACAAGCTATCATAAACACTGCTCCTCATGGATTCAAGGACAGTGTGGTCATAATTGGTCTTGAACAATTGCATCTCTTCCTCTGGTGGTTGCTTATAACTTAGCAAACATCAAATTCATCAAACAGAACAACTCTTGGTTTTGAACACTGGGCTATTAATTTTCCCTCATTCTCTCACTTTAGTGGCCATTGTTACCTTAAATATAAGATGGACTCTTCATAGAAATTACATGTAGAAAGTTACTGATCTTGTTCCATTATTGCACACACATTTTTGCTTAGACTTCAAGTAAGTTGAATTTCTTTTTTATTATTCAGTTAATTTTAGGCTTCTAAGAACAGTATTTCCAAAGTCATCCACAAAGGCCTAATTGAACACTTAACTTAGAGGAATGATATTAGATAGCATGGCAAAATACTTCAAGAGTATATTTTCTGTAATTGTAGCTGTCTTTAACTTCTCAGTCAACATTATAACCAACAGATGGTCTTCAGACAATAAGGAGTTATGACAACAAACAAAATGTGGAAAATACATTACTAGTACAATATGTATGGTCAAAATAACTAAATGTGAAATAGGAACATAGTCCAAGGTCAGATCCTGTAATAATTATAGATGAAATTCCTGCAATAGTGTTAAAACATAAGAGTATAACATACATAGTGGGTTAAAGATATATATTTTGGGCCAGAGAGATGTCTTAGTGGTTAAGGTGCTTGCCTGCAAAGCCAAAGGACCATGGTTCAATTCCCTAGGACCCATGTAAGCAAGATGCACAAGGTGGCACATAAATCCTGAGTTTGTTTACAGCAGTTGGAGGGCCTGGCATGCCCATTCTCTCTTTATCTCTCTTAAGTAAATAAATTTTTTAAAAAGATATATATTTATCATCTTTGCCAAGAAAGGTTCGTGTACAAACACAGGAGGATATGAAACATGGTAGGTATGATGCTCAGATAAATAAAATATGAATCATTTCTCTTCCCTTTCCTCAACAGAGTTAATTTGTTCTCAAGTTGAAGTAAACATGGTTTCAAGTTTCTGAACAGGCAAAGCATATCTGACTTCCAGAAAAATCAATCTAATTAATCTAAAATTAGTAGCTCTTAGGATTCACACTGAAAGTAGGTTGCTTTTCATTAAAATATCCCATATAATTAGTAAGATTTTGCTATTTTTACATGGAGATTTTTTTAAATTGTCCAAGTTCTTATTATTTTTACTATTTGACCATAATTTGATTATTTGTATCCAGACACACTATTTGACTACTAAGAATAAAAGTAGTATAAACGTGTTGTTGAAGTTGGGAAGTAACTAAAAAGGCCAAGGAAACAAAATGTAAAACCAAAATACAGATTCAGGACATAGGGGATAGGAAAATAACACAGAGGTTAAAAGCACTTGCAAAGCCTGCTAGCCTAGATTCAACTCATAAGCCACCCACAGGAGCCAGGTGCAAAAAGTGTCACAAGCATTTAATGTTTGTTTCCAGTGGCAAGGAGCCCTGGAATACCCACATACACACACACACACACACACACACACACACACACACACACACACACGGACGCACACATGCACATGTGCAGAAAGAGAGAAATATATAATAAGGGCTGGAGAGATGGCTTAGCGGTTAAGCGCTTGCCCGTGAAGCCTAAGGACCCCGGTTCAAGGCTTGGTTCCCCAGGTCCCATGTTAGCCAGATGCACAAGGGGGTGCACGCGTCTGGAGTTCGTTTGCAGAGGCTGGAAGCCCTGGGGCGCCCATTCTCTCTCTTTCCCTCTATCTGTCTTTCTCTCTGTGTCTGTCGCTCTCAAATAAATAAATAAAAAATTTTTTAAAAAAAGAAATATATAATAAAAATAAAGACAAAGAATAAAAAATATTTTCAATTGACGGTAGGTATAACAGTCTATGTAATAATTAGGAATATTACCTATGAGAGTAGAAGAGTCAGTTACTGTTAGAAACTAAAGCAAAAATAGGGAAGTGAGTGGGATGGCAGTATTCCTGGGACCCCACCCTCCTGAGAGTGAAAGCAGTAGCAATGGAAGATAGTGTTCTTTTTCTTTTCTTTTCTTTTCTTTTCTTTTCTTTTCTTTTCTTTTCTTTTCTTTTCTTTTCTTTTCTTTTCTTTTCTTTTCTTTTGCTTTCTTTTGTGCGTGTATGTGAAAAGAGAAACAATAAATCCACTACAACACAGCACAGGACAAGCCTCTCCAGCCTCTCACCATCTTTGGCACAACTCTGAAGTAGAACAAGGCACTGTGAGAGGTCAGGACAAAAGGTATTCTTAACCCAATGACAATGGGCTGTTTTCGACATGTTTGTAGTCAGATTATGCTGTACAAATGACAGAAGGGTTAGTATATTATCTGCACACACACACACACACATATATACATACATATATGTATATGTATATGTATATGTATATGTATATGTATATGTATATGTATATGTATATGTATATGTATATGTATATGTATGTATGTATGGAGAGAGAGAGAGGACATAGAGAGAGAGAGAGAGAAAGAAAGAGGGAGAGTGAGAGAGAAGATGGTAAGTGGTGTGGGAAAGAATGAAAGAGCAAGACAGAGAGTAATTAGGCACTATATTGGTTATTTTTCTCATTGATGTGTCAAATATCTGGCAAAAGCAACTTAAGGAAGCGAGGAAAAGTTTATGTTAGCACCTGGAGGGATATAGTCTATCAAGGCAGGGCAGGCATGGCAGTCAAATTGTATCCATGGTCAGGAAGCAGAGAGTAGTGAATACTGCTTCTCAGCTTGTGTTTTCATTTTTACTCAGTCTGGGACCCCAGCCCACAGATTCTAAATTTCTTCAAGTTAACAATCAGTGATTAGCCATCACATTTACACCCCTGGTCAACTTGACACTCAAACATAAAGCTTTTAAGCTATCACCTTCTACATCTTACCCCAGTAGTCGTTTATCAGTCCCAATACCACTCCGGAATGTGAGGCAACTTCTAACTGTGCACTCTTGTAACATCAAAAACCATGTTACGTTCAGTCGATACAGAATGGGACAGGCTAACATTCTCCATCCAACAAGAAGGAATGGGGATTATAGAGCAAGGCAAGAACAGATAAAAGCAAGATGAAATCACAACAAGGCAAACTACCAACCCTACCACTCCATGTCTGGCATCTAAAGCGCCTGATGGGATCATGAGAGCTTCAGAAGGCTCTGGTACCCTCCCTCGCCAGCTCCTCTGCCTGTGGCACTCAACCTCTCTCTTGGTGCAGCTCCACTCTGAACCTGCTATTCTCGTTGGCCAATGTCCTGTGATTCTGGCATCTCCTATTTAGGATTGAACTACATGGCTTAAAATACTGGCCTTTTAGGTCCCCCCTTACAAAGACTCTGGTGCTACCATATACTGCCTGGTCTCAGTGATTCTTTGCAACTATGACCTCATCAATCTTACATCTCTCATGCCTCCAAAATCATTATCACATGGACAATGCTGCCAGTTTGGGGTGAGGCCTGGCCTTGTTTTTTTTTTATTAATTAGTTTTGTATTCAGCAAATACAGTCAGTTTGGTACCATTACTAGGCTCATCCGTGACCTACCCCCTCCCCATGGCCCCTCCTTGTTGAGGTATATGGGTCATGCATTGTGGAGTTAGCCCACAGTTATGGGTAAGATAAATGTCTCTGCATAGCATGACCCAACCTGTGGCTCTGACATTCTTTGCACCCCTTCTTCCACAGAATTTCCCTGAGCCATGTTGGGTTCATTTTCAGGGCTGGTCTTCTTGTACCATAGCTGCAGTAATATATATGTTTGCTTTGTCTACTTAAACTATGAAAACACTTTCCTTGACAAGCTTTTTTCTTAAAAAAATATTTTATTTATTTATTTGCAAGGAAAAAGAGATGGAGGAAAGGAGAATGGGTGTGCCAGGGCCTCTAATTATTGCAAACAAACTTCAGATGCATGCACCACTTTTTGTGTGTACTGGGGAATCAAACCCAGGTTGTCCTTAGGCATTGCAGACAAGCACCTTAACCACAGAGTCATCTTCCCAGCTGGCAATTGTTTCTGAGCATGAGCAGGAAGCCTCTTTTGCGGCATTCTCTGCCCAGGCTTTTGGATACATTAGAAGCTCCAGTGGGTAGGATCTTGCCCTCAGGGAAGCTTATCTATTGTCTCCATACAGAACACTAGTTTTCTCTGTAGCAATTCCAGCTGTTTCCTCAGCATGCTTATCGATGGAAACTTGAATCTTTCTCAAAGTCCTTCCCTTTCCCTACTTCACTTTTCCATAGCTTTCCCCTCCATTTGCTGCTGTCTCTTACTGTGGATAAAGGAGAAGCAGTAAATAATAGTTGTTACAGAGCCTGAATGCTGTCCTGGCTTAAAATTTTCTCTGCCAAACAAGTTATTCCATTACCTTTAAATTCACCATCACTCAAGTTCTGAAACACAGGCAGGATACAGGCATATACACCATCAGAGTAGAACATGGATTATCTCTAGGCCAGTTTCTGAGAGTGTCATTGAAGCCTCATGAAACTTCTGTGTTATTCTTAGCATTCTCACCTTCCAAACCCCCAGCAGAATGACCCATTAAGCTCTATTTAAGTATTCTAGACTTTTCTCACCCAGAGTTTCAAACTCTTTCACAACCCACCCACAGACCACTTCCCAATGCCTACGAACCACATGGTCAAGTTTAACGGCCCCACTTCTTGGCTCCCAACTTCTGTGTTAGTCACTTTTCTCATTGCTGTGACAAAATTCAGACAAAAGAAATTTAAGTAATAAAGGGTTTATCTCTGCTTACAGTTCAAGGTGAGTTCTACTGTCTATTAGAGCAAAAAATGCTTGGCACTAGGAGCATGAACCAGCTCTTATTACTGTATCCACATTATGGAAACAGAGTGTGATGATCATGCTGTTCAGCTCACTGTCTTTTTATTCAGTCTGGGATCCCAGCCCTTGGAATGGCACCACAAGATTAGAGTGGGTCTTCCCACCTTAATTATCCTAATCTAGATAATCCCTAACAAATATGACCTAAATCCTGTCAAGTTGATTATGGGAAATTAATCCATCACAGGAATTCTTGCTTGTCCTTGTATGTAGTATATGATGTGTGTCTGTGCAGTTTATAAATGTATATAAGCAGATAGGGACACCCTTGTAGTAAGCTCTTTTCTACCTTATAATTATTTTTGTTTGAGACAGAGCTGCTTAACTAAACCTGGAGCTCTCATTTACTTCACTAAGTTGAATAAACCTCAAAGCCTCAGCAATCTTCTGAGTTCCCATTCCATCTCCATAATGGAGTTATAGTCATGTACTATGCCATGCCTGGTATGCACTGGGGTTATAGGCATGCCCTGGGGTTATAGACATATACTGGGATTACAGGAGTGCACTAAGATTACAGGATTGTACTGGGGTTACAGGCATGCCGTGGGGTTACAGGCATGAACTGGGATTACAGACATGTATTTGGGTTACAGGCATGAACAGGGATTAAAGGTATGCACTGAGGTTAAAGGCATGCACTGGGGTTACAGGCATGCACTGGGATCAAAGGTATGTACTGAGGTTACAGGCATGTACTTGGGTTACAGGCATGTACTATGCCATGCCTGGATTTCTACATGGCTGTGTGTACTCTTACCTGCAGATCAATTCTTCTAGCTTCCCTTTGGTTTTATGTGATTGGGTCTTACTCTATGATGGTCCAGGCTCTCACAAACTCATAATCTTCCTGCCTTAAATTCTCAACTGCTTGGAATTACAGGCATGTACATCCACACAAGGCTATCTACTTTTTTAATCATTTCACCTAAGATACCAGAACATTTTGCCCAGATATTCTAGTCCAATAGGTATAACATGAAGAAGGCATGAGATGTCTTACCATTCAAGTAAATGCCATCTTGCACATGGTGTTTATTGTCTAACCCAGTAATAACCACTTCCGTTTGTTGTTCCATGGTATTAAAAATGATTTCCTGGGCTGGGGCAATGACTCAGTAGATAAAGTCCTTGCCACAAAGCATCAATACCTGCATTTAGATCCTTAAATCTCACATAAAACCCAATGCTTTAGTGCTAGCTCTGTAATCCCATACTACTAGGTCAAGAAGGGAAGTGGAGACAAGACAGTTTCCCAAATTAATCTGACAAATGGAGCTGTCAGCAGCGAGTGTTTGCCTCAAACAAGATGGAAAGCAGAGACAAACATCCAAGTTTGTTCTCTGACCTCAAAGCACATGTCATAGCTCACAGTGCACTAGCCAATCCCTCAAATAATTTTCTCATTGCAGTAGAAATTGTATGTAGAAATATATCTAGAGTGCTGAAAAATTGTCTCAGCAGTTAAGGCCCTTGCCTGCAGTGCCTAACAACCTGGGTTCAGTTCTTGTGCTCATGTAAGGAAGATGCACAAAGTAGCACATACATCTGGAATTTCTTTTGCAGTGGCTAGTGCATCCTTACTCTCCCTGTCATTCCCTCTCCCTCACTCTCTCTTTCTCTGCTTGTATCTCTTTACTTCCAAATTAAAAAATAAAAATTAAAGAAACATCTAGAAATGGGATGATGATATAATGAGATAAAATACCTGGCATTACTCTTCTTATTTTATTATTATTTTTTTTTTCAGGGTAGGGTATCACACTAGCACAAGTTGACCTGGCATTTAGGTCAGGTGTTGGGCCTGCTAAGATTGCTGTTGGTAGAGACTCTAAGAACCAAGGTTACTGTTGAAGGCTGGAGAGCGTGGACCCTGAGGATTCTAGTTATGGAATTGTCAAAACTGTCAAAGTGGTAATGTGGAAAATAGAAAGAATACCTAATGATTTTGTGAACCTGACAGAGAAGATTTACAGGCAGAATTTTAAAATGCAAACTGCCTTCTTTCAATGACTCTTATAGAGATTAGGAAGAATGAGAAGAGGAAAGGATTTTTCACTGTTCAAGCAGATTTTATAGCAATAAAAAGGAACCAGTCCATGCTAGGTTTAGAAATGAAACCATTTCACATTCTCATTCTTGCCAACTTAAAAAAATAAAAAGAAAACATAATGGAAACACGAAATGGGTTCAGGTAAAATACAACTGCTTCCAATAAAATATAGCATCAGAATAAATACTAAAACAAAGCTTTGAGTGTTTTGGCATATCAGAAAAAAATATAATGTGGCACTTCCCAAGCACTTTCCATGGGAGAAATTATTATATTAAGGGTGTACTTCGTAGAACATAGGATTTCTTTTCTAAGCAAAGTGGCTTATAAGAATTTTATCTTATGGGCACCAACCCAATCCCAATATAGAGGGGAATCTCTCTTAAAGAGATATTTTTTTCACTTACCACTAACATCTGGAAATCCATAATGTTTTTAAAATAACTATATGCATTTGTAATACAAGTACCAGAGACAAGTCAAACTATATATAGAAGCTTTTAGTCTCCCAACTTATAAGGAAACTATTCATTTGTGAACCCAGGTCAATTTTATTGGAAGGAAGACAGGGGAGCGTGAATATGAGAGTGAATCTAGGAGCCCTGGAGAACCACACCAAAGGCAATAAACTACTACGCCCCACCACCAAATGGGATATGGAAAGAGATTTCCAGTAGGTTGCAGAAACTGTCTAAGTCTGTGATCTTTTATCTATTATCACATTGATTAGGATGTCAGGGAAAGGACTGTGTGGTCTCAGTAAAGAGTATGTGGGTTAGGAGAAGCTGCATCTGAAGCCTTGCAGTTGGATCTGGGAACTGTCCTGAGGATCCTTTCAGTCTGATCCTGAATTCACTGTGTAGCCTCAGATTAACCTCAAAATCAGAGATCCACCTATGCCTTCTGGGTGCTGGGATTAAATATGTGCACCACCACCCCTGGCAAGGATCCCTTTTTTTTAGGTCTTTTTCCAGGTGACCCAGGAGTAGATTTTCAATGTGGTAGGTCCTGTGCTCCTTCATGTTAGTCTGGGCTCATTTGTGAGAACTTTGAGTAAACACATGCAAAATTTAAGGTTTTGGAGATTAAATTCTATGAAGACTTGGCAGATTCTGCCTTTATATATTCTGCTGAAGTTTCATGTTCAGAGGCTATAATTCCAAACAAAGAATGTGGAAAGAATAGATGGAATGTCAGAAAAAGAGAGCAAAGGAGGATGTAGAGAGGGAAGAAGAAAGAGAGGGGGAAGGGAAGAAAAGGAAGGAGATGTGAGGAGAAAGAGGACCCAGCTAACTACTTTCTGCTTGTCTAGTTATCCTTACCTAGTTGAAAGACATCTTTCATGACAAAAAGGAACAATAAGATTTTGGACTTCCAGCTCCAAAATATTTGAATGAAACAAAGAATGAAAATGCAACAAAATATAAATTCCCCTCACTGAATCTCACCAGTGTTATAGAATTGTGAAAAAATAAGCAATACCTGTTACATATAATGCTGTTTGTGGATAGTTTACTATAAGGCAATGATAGAAAGAAATATGATATATTATCTTGAATGAATTACTATCTACTATATATATATATATATAATTCCAGACATCAACATCTACAGAAGGTTTATATCAGACTAAAATATAAAATTAATAAATCAGTTCTTAAAATCTGACTACCTCACTTTTCAAATGTCCTGATAAGAATACAAAATATATATTACTAATTCTTATATGGATTATTATATCTAGCATTATATTGAAGGAATGAATACTTTTCAGTATTATCATCCTTTAGATATAGTTCATTAAGTCTAAGAAATCAATAGGCAAAAAGGCAGGGACTAGGGATAGCTAAGTCATATAGTGCAAAATTCTGGATTGAATCCTTTGTACTTGAAGAAAGAAGGAAAGTAATAAAGAAGGAAATTCAGAAAGAAGAAAAGAAAGGAAGGAAGAGGGAAAGAAAAAACAAAAGTTGTAAATAAAGAAAAAAAATAAAGAAAATCAGAAAGAAAGGTAAAAAGAAAGGAAGGAAAACAGAAAGAAAATACAAGATTGAAAATGACTTTTGGCATGTGGCCTTGTCATTAAAAGAGCAAGCAAGCAAGCAAACAAACAAACAAAAAAACCGTATATATATATCACCTTCTGAAACCACAAGGCTGTTTGCTGTTGCCAACATCAGGATGTCACATTTATGTCATGCCTTAAACTTAACTTTCATTTCAAACTATGAGTTAAGATATCCAAAGAAAGTATGAAATTTTCCCAGGAATACATAAAAGGGGTGGTATGATTTTCTACACCTTTTGGACAATATATGCTAGTATCTACCAGGATTCAACATAAGCTTTCTTTGCAACATCTCAGTTGCTGGTAGGTTGTAGAGAAGAAGGATAATATGAAGTAGCTGTCTCTAGTTATTGAGCCTGCAGTTACTTACAAAACCCTGACCGTGCTATAAAGACAATGCTGACTCAAGGAAGTTTACAAGAGGGAATTCTAGCCAACATTGTAAGTATAAAAAGATCAAAGGAGAGGCTTCACTGTTTTAGGCACTTCCTCCAATTTGTAGAAAGATATTTTATCTAAGGACAAAAGAGAGAGAGACCAAAGTTAAGGTCTGTTTGAACATTTAAAATATGATATATTTTGAATGAGTCTCTGTGATATACTGTTTCATGGAACATGAAGCTGTCCTGTTAAAAAAAAATTATATTTTCTTTCATTTTTATTTGATAATCTTTATGCAAATTAAATTATATTCTATTTGAAATAATGCAATTAAAAACAAGCAAGCAAACAAACAAAAAGGGCTGGAGAGATGGCATAGTGGTCAATGCATTTGCCTGCAAAGCCTAAGGACCCAGGTTTGATTCCCCATACCAATGTAAGCCAGAAGCACCAGGTGTCACATGTGCCTGGCATTTGTTTGCAGTGGCTAGAGGCCTTGTGTGATTCTCTCTCTCTCCCTCTCTGTCTATCTGCTTCTTTCTGTCTTTGAAATACATAAAGTTATGTTTAAAATTAAAAAAAAAAATTAAGTTAAATAAAGTATTCTTTAAAAATATATGCTAGTTCCTGAAAGGATAAATACTAGAGGTCAAAATGTAAAATAAAGAAGGAACAAGGACATTAAAAAGAATGTACTGTTGTTAGAGCAGACAGCAGGCAAAGTGATGAGCACAGTGTGAAGAAATTGATGAGATGGGAATAGGTACAGGTTATTATGGAATCTTCTCAGGGCAAGGAAAGCAGGGGCTTGCTGAGTGAGGGTTGAGAGTTGGTCTCCTGCAGAGGCCACAGCACACATTGACTACAACTCTGAGGATGAAGAAGATTCAAAAGAAGACCAGGGTCTGGAAGTCAGTGTTTGCCAACTGCTGAGAAAGAGGCTGAAGAGCTGGAGAGATGGCTTACTGGTTAAGGAGCTTGTCTACAAAGCCAGAGGACTCAGGTTTGATTACCTGGGTCATCTCCTTGCTTCCTGCACAGCTAATCATTCAGCAGCTCACCTCATGGCTAGGTTTCACCCACCTTGTCATGGAAATTCCAGTCAGCTGTTCCCATGTACACCCTCAGTTAGGGGGTTTACATTTCAAATCTCAAATATGTACAACATAATTTAGCTTTTCATGTGAATCTTTTCCCATTTCTATATTTTCTATATTTACTCCTTCAGGGTAGATTTTTCTTAGATGCCAGATGAACCCGGAATAAAAACCTGGTTGTTGGACTGGGAGATGGCTCAGTTGGTAAATTGCTATGTAAATGTGAGGAACCACGTTCAGATTCTCAGAATCATATAAAATGCCAGGCATGCTGGAATGTACCCGAAATCAACTGTAGCACTGTCAGAAGAGAGTGGCTGAGGAAGAAAACAGATGTTGACCACTGTCTTTCACATGTATGTACACACATATGTCTGCACACATATGAAGAGGCATACTTCCATATACACATGTACACCACACATACATCCACAGTAAAACAAAAATATAATTAAAAAAGCAAATAGAAACAAGAAAAAACAAAAACACTCGCCTTGGCTGTTACCTTGAACCACACTTACAACCTGAAGAAAGCCCCAGCTGGGAGTGTTGGTGAACATTGGTGTTGCAAGTGGCGCCACAGGGTGAGGCAGGAGGACTTCCTGAGCCTAAGAGTTCAAGACCGATCCAAGGCAAACAAGGAAACTCTGCCTTAAGAAAGAAAATCTCGGGCTGGAGAGATGGCTTAGCGGTTAAGCGCTTGCCTGTGAAGCCTAAGGACCCCGGTTCGAGGCTCGGTTCCCCAGGACCCACGTTAGCCAGATGCACAAGGGGGCGCACGCGTCTGGAGTTCGTTTGCAGAGGCTGGAAGCCCTGGCGTGCCCATTCTCTCTCTCTCCCTCTACCTGTCTTTCTCTCTGTGTCTATCGCTCTCAAATTAATAAATAAAAAATTAAAAAAAAAAAAAGAAAGAAAATCTCTTCAGCTTTGTGTGATCCCATTGGTTGAGTGACTGTTAAAGATCGTGAACTACTGGAGTTTTGTTCAGGAAGTCTTTTTCCATTCCTATATCATGGAAAATACTTCCTAAATTTTCTTCCAGTAGTAGTCGAGTTTCTGGTCTTATATGGAGGTCTTTGATCCATTTGGATTTGAATGTAGTACATTGCCAATGTGAGGATCAAGTTTCAGTTTCCTGCATGTGGTTATCCAGTTTGTCCAGCACCCTTTGTTGAAGATGCTGTCTTTTTTCCAGCCCATAGTGTTAGGGCCTTTGTCAAATATCAAGTAGCTATAGTTGCTTGACCCAAAGTCCAGGTCCTCAAATCTATTCAACTGGTCTCTACTCCTGTTTTTATACCAGTACCATGTTGTTTTTATTACTATGGCTTTGTAATATAGTTTTAGATCAGGTATGGTAATGCCTCCAGAGGTGTTTCTTTTGCTGAGGATATATTTGGATATGTAAGGCCTTCTGCCTTTCCATAGGAAATTTGAGATTGTTTTTTCTATCTCTGTGAAGAACACTATAAGGATTTAATTGGAATTGAAGTAAATCTATATATTACCTTTGGTAGGATTGCCATCTTCACAATGTTAATTCTATCTATCCAGGAGCATGAGACTTTCCATTTTTTTAAGTCCTCCTCATTGTTTTTTTTTTTTTTTTTTTGAGTGTTTTTATGTTTTCCTTGTATAGATCTTTCACTTCCTTGGTTAATGTTATTCCAAGGTATTTTTTTTTTGTTGTTGTTGTTGTTGCTATTGAAAATGGGACCATGTCCCTTATCTCTTTCTCTGTATCTTCGTCATTTGTATATACAAAGGCTACTGATTTTTGTGCATTGACTTTGTATCCTGCTAATTTGCTATATGAAGTGTTTCTTTACAGACAAGCATACAATAAGCAAAGCCAATAGAATACCCACAAAATGGGAGAAATTATTTGTCGGTTATGCAACTGACAAAGGCCTAATCTCTAGAATCTACAAAGAAATCAAAAATCTAAACAGTAAAAAGTCAAACACCCTACTCACAAAATGGGGCAAAGAGCTGAACAGGCAGTTCACAGAGGAAGAAATACAAATGGCAAACACACACTTAAGAAAATGTTTATTATCCCTAATCATCAGAGAAATGCAAATTAAAACAACTATGAGATTCTACCTTACCCCAATAAGGATAGCAAACAACAAAAAATCAAATGAGGGCTAGAGAGATGGCTTCACAGTTAAGTGCTTGCCTGTGAAGCCTAAAGATACTGGTTCAAGTCTCAATTCCCCAGGACCCATGAGAACCAGATGCACAAGAGGATGCACACATCTAGAGTTCGTTTGCAGTGGCTGGAGGCCCTGACATCCACATTCTCTCTCTCTTTCTCTCTCTCTCTGCCTCTTTCTCTCTCTGCCACTCTCAAATAAGTAAATAAAAATAAAAGGTTTTAAAAAAATCAAATGAAAATACATGCTGGTGAGGAAGTGGAGAAGTAGGAACATTCATCCACTGTTGGTGGGGATGTAGGATGGTACAACCACTTTGGAAAGCAATACAGAGACTCCTGAAAAAGCTGACTATAAAGATACCAACAGACCCCATTATTCCCTTACTGGACTTCTACTCTAAAACCTTCAAACCACAGGCCAGAGAGATTTTCTCAACCATGTTTGTAGTGGCTCAATTTGTAATAGCTAAGATCTGGAATCAACCCAGATGTCCATCATGAGAAGAATGGATAACTAAGAAGTGGTATATCTACACAATGGAATGCTTATGGCAGTAAGAAAAAATGACACAATGAAATTTGATGAAAAATGGTTGAACCTGGAGAAGATCATTCTAAGTGAACTTACCGAATCACAGAAAAAAAAAAAATCGCCACATAGACTTACTCATCTATAGCACCTAACCTGAATCTACCCAAGATGCCTTACATCCCCAGCAAATATCTCGTGGACTAGACAATAGGATGGGTGGGGAGGGAGGAGAGGGCAACGGAGGGGGAGGGGCACAAATCTAGACTCAAACAGCAATGGTATAATTCTATAAAATTCTACTTCCTAAAAGGCAGACCAAATGGCTGAACCTTCACCAGGCCCTTAGAGGGAACACCTGAACCATAAGGCACTGGAGAGGGTATGATGAAGACTAACCTTAATCTTCTACAGCTTCCCTCCCACCCTCTCCCTCTCTCTCTCTCTCTCTCTCTTTCTCTCTCTCTCTAACTCTTGTATGTTACTTATCTTTTTATTCCTTTTCTTAATGGGCACTGACCTGTAACTCCCAGGACCAGCATGTGGCTATCATCAACAGTGAACTTTTGATCAGAGAGACCTACAAATTTTCCTAAAAGAAAGACAGATTTCTGAGTACGATGACCCACCAAAGGTTAGTGGTAGAGACCCTACTGCTGAAGACACCTTATCACCTTATGTGGTTGACATGTAAAATGGAATGACATGGCTGGAAGCTGAAAGAGATTCAGTTCCCAGACAGTCAGCGTGTCTAGTGCTAGAAGGTGCTACATGGGCAACTGGGGGAAAATGACCAATACCCATCCAAGCAACACATGGTCTAACCTACTTAGCAACAAATAACCTGTTGTGATGCCCACACAAATGCAATAGTGGCACACAGCCATGGTGCAGAACCAACTGGTCTTGATTGGCTAACTGATCCCCTCAGTGGTATGGGAGCCATGGCTAGAGCTGGGAAACAAGTCAGAACCATATCCAAACATAAGCCTACTCTCCATTATCAAGCTACCATCAATCGTGGGCTACAAGAGGGCCTACACCTATTAAATTCTCTATAAAAAAAGTAAAGGTTATCTCATTTGTCCTGGTGCTAAATTACCCTCCGTTGGAGAATCTGCTTCTCTTTTTCATAGATGTAGATCCTAAGGAGAGGACCACCCCATCATACCTCAAATGGCCCCGGCGAAAACTAAGAAAAATTGGTGAAACAAGCAAGGGTGCTGTTTTCCTGGTGAACCCTGTACCAGCACAAGGGTGAAGGAGATCAACACAGAGAAAAATCAACTCCTACCAAATCAGAGAGCCAGAGACCCAGAGGCCCCCAACACCTCATCACTGAAGCAGACTGAAATGAACCCAACATGGCTCAGGGAAATTTTGCAGAAGAGGGGGCAGAAAAAATGTCATCCACATGTTGGGTCATGATAGGCAGAGACATTTTTCCTACCCCTAACTGTGGGCTTACTCCACAATGCATGACCCATATACCTCAACAAGCAGGGGCCAAGGGAACCCGGATGAGCCTTATAATGGTACCAAACTGACTGTATTTGCTGAATACAAAACTAATTAATAAAAAAAAAAATTAAAAGAAGAAAATCTCACAAGCAACCACTACAAAATTCCAGAATCCTCAGAATGTTTGAGAGGCAAGAGTTCTTAACATTTCCAGTTGTAAATGAGATACAGGAAGATGGAGCCTTATTTCTCACTAAGGAATCCCTAACACAGAGCAATGACTTTCACACAGTGCTTCTTTTCATGATTAGGCAGATTTAGAAAAGGATAATCCACATGATTGAGGAATACATGGAAAAGTTATACCAGAGTGTTTCTAATAAGTTTTAACATAGATGTTTTAACGAATGTCTGAAAAACAAAGAGTTTTCAACGTAGGTTATTAAAGTAGACTGATGATTACGTGTCCCAGTAGTCACAGCTGCACATCATGTTTGAGTTCAGGCTTAACATTAAACAACTACTTACAGGCAGATCATTTAGACTCCTACCCCTCAATTCCCTCATTTGTAAATGGTGCTTGTCATGGTAACTGTTTTAAAAGGCTGCCCCCATCATTATGTGATATAGCAAATAAAATGCTTATAAGTATATTGTTATACAATATAATATGTTTGGTAACTATTAACTCCTATTGTTCATATGGAGACTTGTAAGTAGATTTTTTTGTTGTTGTTTTTGTTTGTTTGTTTGTTTTGAAGTAGGGTCTCACTCTAGTCCAGGCTGACCTAGAATTAACTATGTGGTCTCAGGGTGGCCTCGAATTCACGGTGATCCTCCTACTTCTGCCTCTTGAGTGCTTTGATTAAAGGCATGCACCATCACGCCCGGCTGTAAGTAGATATTTTGTATACTAGTTTTTGGAAAACAGGTTCCTGGGCTGAAGAAATGGCTTACTGGTTAAGGCACTTGCCTGCGAAGCCTAAGGATCCCTGTTTGATTCTCCAGTACCCACTTAAGGAGAATGTACAAGGTGGAACATGCATCTGGAGTTTATTTGCAGTGGATAGAGACCATGGACTGCCCATTGTCTCCTTCTTTCCCTCTCTCTTTCTCTCAAATAAATAAATAAAATATTTTTAATAGAAAAAGAAAACAGATTCTCCAAAAATGATAATTTCAAGAACAGTGTCACCCTGTAGTTCCACCATGGTTAGTCATATGACACACTACGGTGTCTCCCGCAGCTTTACCGTCAGTGTTACAGATTGATTCCACCACTCACTAATGATGTGACCTTGAACAAGTCATTTCTTCTAATCACACTTTAGTTTCCACAGCTGTAAACTGTGAATAAATTCTTGACACATTAGTGAATATATTCAGTGAACTTGGACCAGATCCTAACTGGCAACAGTCAACACATGTTCCAGATAGCATTAAGAATGGAAAGCAAGAAAGTGAAAAGTGAAAATTCAGAGGTATTTTTGCTCTCTTACTTTACAAAGTACTACTTTAAGTTATATTTTTTAACTCACTCTTTTAAGTAGGAATGTGAAACTACAACATCAGTTGTTATTTTAGGAAACCAAAGTGAGGGGCTGGAGAGATAGCTTAGAGGTTAAGATGCTTGCAAAGCTAAAGGATCCAGGTTCGATTCCCCAAGACCCACATAAGCCAGATGCACAAGGGGGTGCTTGCATCTGCAGTTCATTTGCAGTGGCTGGAGGCCCTGCCGTGCCCATTCTCTCTCTCTCTCTTTCTCTCTCTCTCTCTCTCTCTCTTTACTTGCCTATTTCTGTATCTCTCTCAAATAAATAAATAAAAATAAAATTACAAAAAGAAAACCATAATGAAAATCATTTTTAAGCTAGTATTTGAAAGATCATTTTTATGTATAAGCTAAGGTCAAATATTTCATAGCATGAGTACTTATTTATGCATCAAATAAAATGCACAACATTTCCATAACAAGAGTCCAGATATAACTTCATAAAGAGTTCAGCTATTTGTGTTATAAAGAAACATTAAATAAAATAGCATAAAAGACACTTGTTAAATGTATACTATGCAATATCTCAATCACTTATGACTATTCCAGGAGACCATTTTGCAGGTGAAAAGAGGCCAGAAATGTAAGTGCCTTGCCATAGGCTTTGAACTGTGGAGCATGGATTTCAACTCCAGAGCTCCATTTCCTAATAAGGAATATCTATTGCCTTTTTACATTAATGTTTACCATGAGATTACTAAATTCTGAAGCACATACCATCTTGTGTTATGGAGAAAATGGAGCCTGCCCTCAAAACCAGTAATCTTACAAAGTGTCAGCACTAAGAAGGTTGCCTCTTGGTTATCAGTATCTAGTTTTGTTTTATCATGCCATGTACCTAGACACTGCCTGGTTTCCTCCTGTGAGGATTCAGGGCAGGTACTGATAAGGTAACTTTAATCACACTGGGTCATGCAGCATTCTACAGAGGACTCTATGCAGTTCTGCAGGTTCATCTTTATGGATGAATTTCAGGTTCCTGGAATTCATGCTTCACTTATTCTCCCATTTTAAATTATGATTTTTCTGCATGTGAGATCATTCACTGGGGATTCTGTTCTACAACCTTTGGCTAAGTTTGTTTTATACCCTTAAATTTCACCAAATAAGTATGTCTCAAATTAATAGACCCAAATCAGTTAAGCCAAAAGTTGATTTTATTTTACATAGTATTGAATTATGTAGACTATGCTGCAAAATTAAATAACATTTTAAAGTTATGATCTATGGTAGTAGAATTCCCTAAGTAATATAAACTTGGTTATATCTTGCTTTACTTTACCAATTTTATTCTAACTACTTGCAAGGGAATATTGAAACTCTTTGATTTAATAAGCTCATTAAGATGGGACTGAAAATAGAATATATACATATACTTGTCTCAATTTTATTTTTCTTGCATACTATAAGCTACAGACTTGAGGTATGTTATTGTTGGGTTTTGTTGGCTTGGCTGTTATAAGATGAAAACTCTTTGTGACTTTTTTCCCTGATTTCATGGAAATTAAGTCAAGATTAGAAGGAACACTACATAGGAGTTTCTCATGTGGGGTCTGTGAGAATATTTCTTGAAGCTGAGGACCTGAGTGATCAGACTAAAAGGGAATGTGTCACTGGAGAGTCATAGAGTGAAGTCTGCAGTTCAGACTGTAAGGATGTAACCATATTACAATCACAGTTGTGTGTCTGCACACGGAGCCGTCATCACCTGGTACTGCACTTAGGGCAGCCCAGCTTGACGTACAGTGTGTTCAAATAAGGGGTAACAGTGTCACAGACATTTCAAGTTTTGGTGACCATGTAAGAATCAGGTGTTTTTATTTCCCTTTATACTTTTCTATCCACTTATTTTTTGATAAAAGTATAATTGCATGAACTAAGTTTTTTTCTATGCAACAATATTTACTCATGTGTAACATTTCTGCTATTCAAATATGAATGCATAAAAATAATATGAATATTAAGCAATACTGTCATTTGTTTTGTACCACAATAGCACCTTTTTGATCACTTCTACATCCTTATTTTGTAATCATATAATAATTTCTTCCCTTTCCGTTTACTTTCCCAAACACACACTCACACATGCATATGAACACACACACACATAGAGACATGTGTACACATTTGTAAAAACATTATAAATTAGATTTTCCTATGTGAAAATTTTATAATACACACTTTTTGATGACCTTTTCTAACCTGTACATTTTTTTTGAGTATTGTTCATGTTGATATGGAAGTAGGGTCACATATTTTCACTAATCCTCCTGGGCCCTATTGGGCAGATGAAGAAGAGTGGGGGGGAGAGAGGATAAGAAGGCAGGAGTTAGATCAAAATTCATTATTTACACGTCATAATGAAAGTTACCATGCTATACAATTAATGTGGGATAATTAAAAAACCACACACTTAGTACTATTAATGACCATTTTGGCTCTTCCCATTTTTATTTTACAAATACTTTCACTATAAACATTCCAGCACAAGTTGCATACATGTGTTAGAATTTCACTTTCACAGGACAAATTGGTCACTTGGGACATAAACACCTTGCACTTTTCAGGTGATACCTCAAGGGGTTTGAGTGCAGATTTAAGAAAAAAAAAAGCTTACTTTTTCTACTTGTAATATACTATGATTACTATAGGGAAAATGAACCTAGAATACCCTCTTTCATCCGGGGGGGGGGGCGCATTTTAAACAAAATAATGCTGGGGTTCTTCACTCTTTAGTATAGCCTTTAAGGGTGTTATTTCTTAATAAAGAGGACAATATCTTTGATAAGTTTAACAATAATTTCCATGTCAGAAGATTCAACACTGACTTTTTAGTGCTTTTTTTCTGATTCTTATTCTAGCTAACAAGATTGAGCCACCTGTTCTCAAAAATCCTCCTAGCTTCCATGATAGAACATTTTCCTGGCTGTACTCTTATTCCTTAGCCCAATTTTCTGTCTGGATTGATTTCCACCCACGTTAAATGTTTCATGTCCTTAGGATTCTGTTCTTGGATTTCTCATTTTTTTCTCTCCTGAAGTTTTCATAATTTGGTCTCATGTTTTTAAATATTATAGGTAAGCAAACTTGAGTCATGGCTACAAGTGTTATCTTGGCTAATTCCCATGACAGCCTCATTGATGAATCCAAGTTAAAGTGCCAAACAATGTTCTCATGTTATTCTCCCCACTGAATATTTTATTTTCCATATTCCCCATTGTAGCAATGAGTACCCCCAACCCTATTTGGTTGTTTTTAGAAGAAAGAAGTCAGAGAGTCTTGGTTGGCATATTCTTTTGAATAGATTTATGCATGCAGAAATGTATATAATATCTTTCTACATATTTTAAAGTTTTTATTTATTTATTTGAAAGCAGAGAGCTATAAACACAGAGAGGGAGGGAGACAGTGGGGGGGGGGGAGTGTATGGGCATGCCAGGGCTTCTAACCACTGCGCATGAACCCCAGATACATGTGCCAGTTTGTGCATATGGCTTACCAGCCTCATATTTCTATATTTTTTTAAAATATGAGTAAAAGTTAGACTGGGATAGATATAGTAGAGAATATGAGGAAGAGACTTTTTGAATATAAGGAACTATGATTAAATAAATACGATTAAAATAAATATAATTAAATATTATTAAATTCAAAATACCTTCTCACGCTAGAAATATATACAAATGAAAGGGTTAAAGGCAAATTTAAAGTTATCAGAAACATATAGATGAGATTGAGACAGAATCAGATACATGCTACTTAGATGGCTGGCACTCAAATAAGTACCAACAAAACAGAAGAACAATTGAAAAAGTAAGACAGTGTGTCCTGGATGGTAGTCAGTTTTGCTGCACAAAGGAGTGGAGTTCAGAATTCACTGGTTACTGAAAGGTGGATCTTTGTGTGTGAATAGATTAATAGTGGCTACAAAGTGTTCAAAATAATGAAAAGTAGTTTTCATTGCGTTTTTCTGATTTTTCATATTTACTGACTTGTGTCACAACTGACAGAAGAACAAATATAAATGAACTATATGCCCTCTATCTACTCCGTGTATATCCAATATATACCCCCTGATACTCACTGCAGCCCCCCACTTACCTCCTACATATCCTTTGTATGCCCTCTGTGCTCTCATATACCCTCTGTATACCCTTTAGATGCCCTCTCCATCCCCTCTGTATGCTCCCTATATGCTTCTGAAAAGGCATTTTGGGATATTGCAGGGATAATTAATGTTTAAGTATTTTTAATATTTTATTTTTATTTATTTATTTGACAGAGAGAAAAGGAGAGAGAGAGAGAGAGAGAGAATGAGTGTTCCAGGGCCTCAAGCCACTGCAAACAAACTCCTAACAGATGTGCCACCTCACCTTGTACAACTGGCTAAAGTGGGCCCTGAGGAATCAAACCTGGGTCCTTCGGCTTTGCAGGCAAATGCCCTAACCGCTATGCAATCCAGCCCTGTTTATGGCTTTCATTATTCCTTTTCTTGAATTTTGTTTATAAGGGATGTGGATTAATGCCCCTCTACAGGCGGGCTTATATTATATACATTTCTATCCAGCAGATTTATTGCATAGTGACTTTTTAACAAATTGGATTAACATTATAGGAATTAGCATTTCATTATTTATCAAACATGCCTTAAATGTCATGTTGCTTGCATTTTTCCAATAGTTTATTTTTCAATTTATTACTGATTTTTTTTAACAAACATCTTTTAAGAAGTCAAATAGGTGAGAACCATCTTATAGTAAATGTGCCCTAAGTAGATATTCCCTGTGTTAACTGATGATGCAGTGAATAAAAACATAGGTATCAAAATACAAATATGCTTCAGATAATTGGGACATTTTTTTAAAGTCATTTTTGTATGCCAGGGCCTCCCACCACTGCAAATGAACTCCAGGAACAGGCACCACTTTGTGCATTTGGCTTTATGTGGATACTGGCGAACTGAACTTGGATTGCTAGGCTTTGCAGGCAAGCACCTTAACTGCTAAGTCATCTTTCTAGCCCTAAAATCCATTTTTTAGGAATCTACTCTGCTCCAAATTCTTGCGGATGCTTCCAAGCTTATGTTTCCAACTAGTAAGTTAGTAGTAATAATGTTTTATTTTTAGCAAAATATTTGTAGGATTTTTGTAAAAGTCAATGAAATTAAACAAAACTAGTTGAACACTTACTGATAAAGTGACAGGCCAGAGGAGGCATTAGTGTGAGCCAAGAAGGAAAGGGTAAAACTAAGGAACAAATTAAACCGTATAAACCTTATTCCCCAGAGCAATATTGAATAAAAGCCTTGCAAATCCACTCAACTCAAAGAATTTTTTAAAAAAAGCATAACAAAATGTATGACCACAGAGTACTTAATCTGTGGCAGCAGTGACAGAAGAGGAAACTTAGCCTCAGCCTTGCCCCACTAGACAATACTTCACAGAGCATAATGCCCAGATAATTCTTGGCATGGTGTTGTGAATTGCTGGAAACTGAAATCAGAGGCTGAACTGTCTTCAGCAGATCTTGGGTGAACACCAGATGAGGGATACGAGCATTTTAAATTGAGAGATTACCAATGCCCACAATAATTCTCTCCCACCATAAGCTGAGGAGACAGCAATCTGGCCCAAGTCCCATAGTCTGGAGATGAGAGTTCAGCAGGAGATGAACTGAATCCATGAAGATTAACCAGCAAAGAACAGTTCAGCCATTAAAAAAAAAAAAAAAAAGCTGTGGAAAGAGGGTAAGCATCCACAAAGTTAGGAAAATTCCATCTCACCTCATTTCACATTACCTCCTTATCCCTGCAAAAGACCCCCAAACACCCCGAATGTGGAGATAGAAGTACAGTAATGAAGGATGAAATGGAAAGATCCTCATCATCCTCACACAATGATTATAATAGGGATGGACTACATGAATTGCAAGGTCACAAGAAGTTTGTGACAGAATGTGGTCCTGATGGAGTGAACAAAGGTAAACACAGAACAGTTTCTTCAATGAGATGCAAGCATTGATTAATAATATACCTATTGAACTTTATTCCTTATTTGTATTATTTATACATTATATGTATTTTTAAATTTATTATGTATGTATTATATGTATCTTTTAAGTTTCATTTTTTGACTTAATTTTCTAAATTGTATAAATATACATTGAATAATTTTTATTTTATTTTTTAAAATATTTCCTCTTACTATGTACACTTCTGTATTTAAGTGTTGACCTGATATGTTGTAATTTGTATCTTGTTAGTAAAAGCTCTTATGTCTGTCCTTTCCTCAACACCTAATAAACAATATTCTCTAATGCTTTTCATGCATCTAATCCTTGTACTTCCCCTTGTCTCTACTATATCTCCTCTTTCCCTATACCTCACCTCTTACACAAATAAGTATTATATTTGCCCCAGTCAAGACCCTGGTATTCCTGTGTTCAAACCTTAGAGGAGACCCAATTCAAGATAGTATCTGTTCAGCTGTTAACTCTACAGCTTCTTTGAAATGATCACAGTTGTTATTAGAGTTATATTTCTTCCTAAACATAAATCCAAGTGAAAACAACCCACCAGCAATACTCAAATACAATAATACATACAAAACAGCAGGTAATTATAAAAAAAGTTAGGGCTCAAGAGATGGCTTAGTGATTAAGATGCTTTCTGCTAAGCTTAAGAACCCAGATTTGACTCCCCAGTACCGATGCAAGCCAGATGCACATGGTAGCAAATGCATCTGAAATTTATTGGCAGTGGCTAGAGGCCCTGGCATGCCTATTATCTCTCTCTTCCTAGTAAATAAATAAATAAAATAAAATATTTTTAAAAAGTTACAAGTGAGAAGACAAATCCATCCCTAAAGAAAGCAAAACACAAAAGAGAAACAGAAAATAACACTAGGCACCACTATACTATGAGCACCCCATAAGCTGACAGCTTCCAAATACTGGAAAACAAAGGAAACAAGAGAGCTGAAATGCCAGGAAATTATCTCAAAGACCTATTTTAAAAATGGCTCAAAGACCAAATAGAGGACTTAAACAGATAAGTAATTTAATCCAAGACATAGAAAAGAATTATGAAATCAACTCATAATATAAACAAAAAAGTTACCAAAGTGGATAAAGGCATTAACACTTTAGAAGAAGGATTTAAACATTTAGAAAAAATATTCAGCAAGGAAATAGAGAAAATGAAAAAAAAAAAAGATCCAAGCTGGAATTTTAGAAAAGAAGTACTGAAATAAACACTACAACAAACTGTAAACAGACAAAATTAAGCAGAACAAATCTGGGGGTCAGTGGACAAAATTGAGACAATAAGACATATGAATACAGGTAAAGAACAAAAATCAGTGAATAAGACCAACCCTCTTGAGAAGTCTAGGATCCTAAAAATTCATGGGATAAATGAATGAGTTGAGAGAAAGCAAAATGTCTTCAACAAGCTCTTCACAGGGATTAGAGCTGAGACTTTTGAAAAATTTAGAGAAAGAAATAGATATCCAAAAACAGAAGGCATTCAAAAATCCCACACAGACATGAGCAAAGAAGAATCTCTCATTGCTGTATCATCGTGAAGATGCCACAAATACAAAGAAGCAACACTAAAAGCCATAAGGGAAATATGATTACTAATATGCAGAGACAGACATGTCCAAATAATCGTATGCCTGTCAAGAGTAATGCTAAAAGCCAGAAAAACGTGGAACAATATACATATCAAGGCTTCAAAGCAGATCATTGTCAATCAATATATCCAGCAATATGATCTAGTAAAATACAGAGTGAAATGAGAATATCTCGGTGCAAATACATGTTAAGGCAATTCATGACAACTAAACTAAAACTTGAACAAATACAAAGGCATGTTATGCATAGAGGAAGAAGATAGGTGGTTTAACACATGAATACACTGGAAATAATGCATTCCAATGAATACAGCAATGAGGAGAAGAGAATGGTGTAAGGGATTATTTAGGTCTAAAACACCCAACCAACAAATATCCAAAACTACCAGGAGAGGATGATCAGAACTAATAGCCAAACAGAACAACACACACCAAATTATAAACAAGAGCAAGCACATCTCATTTATACACTTGAATGTAAGTGGCACTGTCTCACCAATTAAAAGTCATAGACTTAACAGGCTGGTTCACATAACATTAGATCCATATTTCTTATCCTGCACAAAAGTCAATCCAGGACCCTTGTTTATTTATTTATTTATTTTTAATGCTAAAACTGGTACAGAGAAACACAGGGAAAACAATCCAGGATGTATGTATAGGCTAGAAATTTCTTAGAACTCTTATTAACAACAACAACAACAACAACAACAACAACAACAAAAACCCTTCCAAATAGACTACTGGGATTATATGAAATTAAAAGAATGTACACACAGTTAATAAACTATCAAATAAGTGAACAAAAAGCCTACAGACTGGGAGAAAATTTATACCAGTTACACTTTAGAGAAGGGGTTATTATGTAGAATAAAACTAGAACTACAAAAATTGTACCCTAAAAATTTGACAATAAAGTAGGCCAATGAACTCAATAGACAGTTCTCAAAAAAATAAATAAATACAAAGGGCTCATGCATATTTTTTAATTCCAACATCAGTGAAATGCAGATTAAATCTACTTTGACATTCCATCTCACTCCAGTCAGAAGAATGGTTATCATCATCAGAAACATAAAGGACAAAATATGCTGGTAAGGACATGGGGAAGAGGAATACTTATTCACTGTTAATGACCATATAAATAAGAACAGTCACTGTGGAAATAAGTGTGCAGGGTTCTCATTATCTAGTCATGAATGTACCATAAGACCTAGCTATCCCATTCCTGGTCTCTATATCCTACTAGAGATACTGCACATCCATGCTTATTGCTGTTCTATTCATAATAAGAAGGAAATGAAATAAGCCTAGACAGATGAATGAATAAAGAAAATATGGTACATGCACACAATGAGATATTATTTAACCATAAAATAATGTAATCATGGAAATTTCAGGGAAATGGATATAACTGGAAAATGGATGAAGTGAGGCAACCCAAACTCAGAGAGACAAATAGCACATGCTTCCTCTACAGTTCTCAGCTTCCAATTGTTTCATCTGTGGATCTAGTGGGACTAGGCCAGATACTAGGAAGGGTTTCTTGAAAATGGAAAAAAAAAATAGAGCCTTTACCACAGGGAATCTGGGAAGGCACAGCAAGGAAAGTGGGGCAGGATAATGGGGGGAGGAGTGGGAGTGCATCAACTAACATGAAGCATAATATGTGTGTGTGTGCGTGTGAAAATGCACAATGAACCTGTTATTTTGTAAGTTAATTAAAACTATACAAACAAACATAAAAGTAAGGAGAGGGAAAAATCATAAATTTATGAATCAATATTTTAACATGCATGAAGATTCCTTGCTTTATCAAATTGTCCTCAACTATAAAAGGATCTTCTGAAAATTAGAGAAAACGTTGTTCTTTTTTACTGCACTGAAATCAAAGTAAGTTAAAATTTTGTGCACATTTAGATTTTCTGAATCAGTCACTAATTCTTGAAAAATTCATCTAGTATGGCTGGGGAGATAGTTCAATGGTTCCACTGCTTCTTCACTGCATGAGGATCTGCCTTTAACTCCCCAGTTCCCCTCTCACATGCTAGGTATGGTGGTGTACACCTACAACTGGGGGCTAGAGAGAGACAGGAGGAATCCTTGAGTCTTGTTGGCTGTCTAGCATTGATTGAGCAATGGGTGAGTTCTAGAACAATAAGAGATTATCTCACAAAAACAAACAAACAACAAAAAAAAAAAACATGTGGACAGTGTTCCTAATGATAATACCTGAGGTTGTCTGAAGGACTTCACATGTGGGTACAACATATGATCACATGCACCCTCTACATACACATGTGTGCACACAAATGCACACACATGTACATATGCAAAAATAATTGTCACATAGCTGTCCATAATGCCAACTATTTCATTTTTATATTAGTGATTAAAATGTGTGTGAAAAGGATAATTTTTCCACAACTCTGTTATGTTTTTAATTTTTGTATAAAGAAATTATTTCATAGGTATTTAACTTCCCTTTGTTCTTAGCAAATATACAGTGGATACCATTGAAGCCTGTTTTGTACTTGTTAGACATGTAGATGTGCTGGCTTTATGTAACTTGAGTCCCAGAGCAGGAGCCCATGTACTGAGAAGGGTAGACATTTACAGTGCTGGTTGCCAGGGGAAACTGTCTCCTTCCACCAGAGCAGAAACACTCTCCATCCTTGAAAGTTAGCCTCACAGTCCTCAGGAGACAGAATTTCCATACTCCAAGGACATATATATTCGAAAGAACATAGCTATTTCATTTTCCTTTCACATCATGAGCTTGGTCTGATACTGTTAGAGGAAGCATTAAAACCTATGGGATGTGGGACTCTCATGAGTGGGCTCTGGCCAAAACTGAAGACATTACTGGGTACTTAGAGGTTAGTGGCTAAGAGTAACTTAGCAATTACTGAGTCAAGAAATCAACTGCAGTTTTCTCCTTTGCCTTTTTTTTTTCCTTACTGAAAACCTGTTGTTTTTTAATTTTCTGAGTACTGACGACCCACTGTGTTAAACAGTAGCTCTCAATCAGAACACAATAATTAGATAGCGCCTGTGTGATACTTAGGCATTCACAGAATTTGTGTTGCAGGGGAAAAGTTTCACAAAGTTGATACTCTTTTTCTGCTTAATTATATGTCTTCTTTTTAAGTGTTAATAATATCTGAATATTAATCATGCAATGCATAGCAAACTAAGTTCATCCATATGTACATGCTTGCACAAATATCTTCACTGACATGATGATTGTATGTATAAGAAGAGCATAGGAATTTAATAAAGACTTGACATATATCTTTCAAAGGATGCTTATTGAATAGGGAGGGAACCTTGCTTCGTTTGTCACCCTCAGCATTTTAAGTTAACTTTAGGAGTTGAATCATGAATACTCCTCTGAATATGACTGTCTCAAGTGTCCAGGTGCCTTGTGTTATGGGATGAATATCAGATATTTAGAAGACAATCCTCTGGCAAATGCTAATCTTTCAGACAATGATATTTGGAGAAGTTATTTGGAAATATCTTCAGTAATTGTCATATAGCCTTGAACTCTCACGCTACTTCTAAACAACTCTCCAGCTTAACAGACTCCTCTCTTGTTAATAACAAAAATTAGAAAAAGTAGCATAAACTCATTCTTCAGCTTCTTCCAGTTTATATGCTCTTTCTCTAATATTACAATTGGGTTTATAGTCTTTTTTATTGCCAGTAAAGAGTCTTTTTTTTTTTTTTTGCAACAAATGATCAACAATAGCTCCAAGGGGAGAATGTGCCGGTGGCATGCTAGGATGCTTACCATATCGTGCCACTCTTTAACAGTGACACTTTCTTGCCATGGACATATACATGTGCTACTGAAGTTTAAAGTAATTGAAGTTCTTAAAAATGGTATCTATATAAACAGTATTATTCAGAAAAGTCTCCAAAATAGGGATGGCAAAACCCAGACAAGAACAGTAGCAGATCTTCTGATTATCATATAAAAAAATCACAAGTTTAGGCACTTTTTCAAATAAAAACACTTAGAAATTCTGTAAATGAGGTCATCAAGTCTTACGCTATACCTGCAGAAGATTACTGGTCCCCTCCTCACACACTTTACAGAAGTTGGGTAGAGAACATGAGTGCTCTACTGCAGGATCTCCCTTCCCTCAACAAGGAGGAAGAGAAGACCCCTGGATTCCATAAGGGCAGGAATCAGGTTTCTGGGTAGTGCTGTCTGAATGTTTGCACTTCTGGTGCCGTGTCTGATTCTGGCTGTCCTCAGATGTTGGTGCTGGCCGCCCAGTTCCCAAAGCACATTTACCCTCACTCAATGAAACCATGACTACATCAAGTTTGATTCAGACAAACCAAGTGTTTGGAAGGTTTATCTGATTACATCCTGCTGAAAGTGGTTAGTAAATCAAAAATACAGAAACTGAAAGCCATGAGACCAGAGCAGGTGCAATGAAGAGAGAATCATGCTATGGGGAGTCAAGAACTCACCAGCAGAGCACACATTGAGATTCTGTGGAGGTCATGCTGCAGTAAACACTCCAGAACCTGCCTTCATATGTGAAACCTTCATCATGGAAATTCTGATATAGAACAACGGTCACATGCAGACCCCTTTGCCACGCTGGCCCCCACCCCATGTGCTATTTGCAAAGGGCTCTAGTCCCCTGTCTGCTGCACAAGGCACACACTGTCCACTGCAGGTCTCTTCTCTTTCCAGTGTGGTTGTCATCTTTGAGAGCCTGTGATATTGCATCTTTGTTTCTTCCTCTTGCCCTTTTCTTGCTTTGTTTTATATTCTTATGTTCAGAAAGGAGTGGTTAACCTTTGTTTTTGCAGACCTACATCTCTGTTTCAGCATTTCCCCCTATTTTCTATTATGAAGCTCTCTGTTCCTTCACAACTCTTGTGAGCATCTTGTCATCTTAGGCCATTGCTGAGCTCTATTACTAACCACAGTTCTCTGCCCCTTCTTCACTTCATCTACGAAATCTACCCAGAGAATAAGGATGTCTTTTCCAATCCTATACCGAGATATACAGCTATATGTTGAGGCTAAGGCCATAGTTTAAATGACTTATTCCGCAGCACAATGTTCCACTGACAGGAATCATATTTTTCAGAAGGTATTGATGCTGTGAAAAAATAGATTAGAAGTAATGGCAAGTGAGTCGATCAGGAAAATGCAAACATCAAACATAAACAAATTGTAGCAGACAGCTTCAGGCCACTGAGATGAACTTCTATACCCGGTACAGTTATGGAGGAAGGGATACTTATTGAAGTTTAGTGGCAGAAGAAGCTGGCCTTGCTATCACAAGTCCAAGCAGAGAGAGAGAGAGAGAGAAGGAGAGAGAGAGAGAGAGAGAGAGAGAGAGAAAGCCAAAAGCAAAGTGTAAAACCACACAGCACACTTCAGGAACTCCAGGGGAAACTAAGTACTTTGCATATCTTTAGATTGGAATCTCAAACCCACCACCACACTTTAATATCTGCCCAGTGACACTTCCTCCAGCCAGGTGGCTGCAGATCTAAACTACAAACTAATAAAACATTGACTATATTGGTGTCATCTATTCAAACTACCACATACATCATTGTCTTTAAATCATTCTGTCCTTACTATAAATAATTATATTGTAAGTTCATGGGGCTGGACAGATTGCTCAATGGTAAAGGAGCTTGTCTGCAAAGCCAAAGACCCAAGTTCAGTTCCCTGGTACATATATAAAGCCACAAGCACAAAGTAGTTCACGCTTTTGGAGTTGTTTGCAGCAGTTCAAAGCCCTGGTGCATTCTCATTCTCTCTTTCTTCTTGGAAATATATAAATAATAATAAAGATCAATTATACTGTATGTTCTCTAGTTATATAAGAGAAATGGTTTGTCCAAATATCAATTTCATCTATCTCGTTACATGAAGTGGTTGGTAAGTTCACTAACATATACTGTGACTTCCTTGCCTCCCTTGCTGCATTACAATCCTTGTTTTATCCTGTAATCTAAGATTTCACCAGTTCTTACACTGTAGTCTATCACATGTGTTTGTGTACTTTAACTGCTAGCAAAGTGAAAACAGCATATGTCACTTTCTATTCAAACTTCTTATATGTTACTGAAAATAAACATCTATTATGCTGTATTTTCCATGGGAAGCCTTATGTGCAAAGTCAAGTATTTGTCTTGTCCACTTCATACAGAATTCACAATATTTAATTATCTCTATATCCTCCATTTGTTCCCAAGACCTTAATGTACCATGTGTGGTATTACTTCCATTTAGAGATGAGAGCCTGTGTAGTATCCACCAGGTAGACACTAGATTTTTCTTTCAGATTTCTGCCCACTACAAACTCTATTACTTCCTCCAGAGACTTCAGCCAGACTCATTTTCAATATTCCTATATTGCCTTTGCATATTGTTCATATTTATGATGAGATGAATAACTATATTGCTAATGTTTGTGTCTTCCTTATGAACTCTTAACTCCTTGAGTCCTGAGAACCTGCCTTAAATTAATGTAAAGCACAATTAGAGTACACATGGAAACTTCTTTACTTGGGAAAACATACACAGTTTTAAGATAATAAATCAATTGTATGTGTATGACTAAGTATTAACTTATATAACCTTTAGAATTTTTTAATCCATTCTCTAACTGATACCTTTATTCAGTTGTATTTTTTCTTTTAATTTTGGTTTATTTGTGAGGGGAGAAAGAAATAAAGACACCTCTTATCACTGCAAATGAACTCCAGATGAATGTGCCACTTTGTATAACTGGATTTACATGCATGCTGGTGAATTGAACTTGGGCTTGCAGTCTTGGAAGGCAAGCACCTTTAACCACTGAGCAATTTTCCCAGCCCCTTTATTATTTAAAAGCTATTCATGGGATGGCAACACCTTGCCCTGGTGTGAGCAATTAAAGACTTATGTACCTAAAAAAGTCAGTAACAGATATTAAAATTATAGGAATATCACAAAATTCAGTTTAACAATTAATAAACAGTGTTAGAGTATTTATTATTAAGATAGAATGTTCTAACTGTATCAAGTACATATGCCCCATGGAACATGCCAGTGAATCTTGTTTTTCATGAAAATTTGGTTTTACAGGTTTATCTTGTATATACCAGAAGCAGTAAGTGAAATAGTACATCGAAGTTTTTAATCAATTCATGTTTTTTGTAGGACTTTGCAATAAGAGCTTTGTGAATATGTGAAATACAGTGTTGACAATTGTCAGAGAAAGGATCATAATTTAGTAAGCTGCTGGTGTAATTAATTAACAGCCTTACATTGTTAAGGCAATTGTCTACAGTCACATACATGGATCCACACAATCGATACCATTTAACTTAACATACAAACTGGTATCTCAAAATGCAGTTCAATAATGAAGGAAAGGAGTCAATTATTTAAATGGAAGTTTAGAAAGATGGCTTGCTTGCTGAGAAAACATCACATTTTAGCATGCCCATATCATGGCCTTCAAGCTCTATTTGTCAAATTTGTTGAATTCTGTAGCATATACACCCACATGTCCACTAAAATCCACTACATCATGAGTGCAGAGACCCATGCGATAAATATAATCAAGAAATGTCTGCATTGTCTTTATCCTATATCCATCAACAGGAAAAAATTGTGCCACACTTAAATAATTATATTTATTGAGAAAGGTAAGTTTTTTTTTTTTCTATAGGTCAAAGTATATATTTTAGGAGAATTGATCAAAATTTCCTTGTGAAGCTATGTAGATGACCTTGCTAATCAAAGAACTGTCCTGAAAATTTTTGTTGTTGCGATTAAGACATCATCTATATGTATGTATGTGCATGAGTAGGAGCACCTGGTTTGTTCCACGAAGGTCTGGTAATCCACCAATAAACACAGACACGGGCCTTGTCAGAGGACCTCGGGACACATGACTGACAGACGTGCTGGTTTTCCTAACCACTCCTGCAATAGTCAGTTCAGCTGTACATGGATCCAGTTTTTGCCTGAAACCATTAGAGAATACAAATTATTGGCCACGTTCTAGAAACATCTGTGTGACTAATTAATTAAGCTGCTACCAAAAGATTTAAGTAAAAAAAAAAAAATCTCACCATAAAATCAACAAAGCTACAATTACATTAATCTGTTTTAAATTAGAAACCCTAGCAGTTTAAGCACATAAATACATTAAATTTTGGCAAAACAGCAAACTTTAAGAATCAACTACCAAAATGAATAAATCTTGATAATGAACAGATTTCTCTAAGCAACAGTAATAAAGAGTATAGTAGTTCAGTTGTTTTTATTGGTTATTGAATAATGAACACTATAGCAAAGAATCAGGTTAGATACGGTGACACAGTGTACAATGCATCTGCATGTAGAAAGCAGAAACATTGAAGATTCATTATTTGTGGAAATATAATGTATTTATATGAATTAAACCATGGCATATTTAAAAAGATAACCATTTGAAGAGGAGTCTATGGAACTATGACTAGTAAGTCCAAGGCAATTTTTTTTCAGAGAACTCTGTAGACTGTAATGGAGTAAGTGTTCTACATGTATGCATATTGTTGTTTTTTTTAATGCACAGAAATAAATACCTTCAGCCACTTTTATGACTCTTAACTGTTATTTGTAGAATTTTCAAATGCAATTTATTTACTTGATTCCTATCCCCCTATTCCATAAGCTTCCCCCAAATTCTCTCCCCTCTGCACTTTCTTTCCTTCAGATTATTTTTAAATTGTGTTGAAATAGATATATCTCCACAGCTAAGTCATTCATGAGTTCATGAGACATGTACATCTTCCCTCTTCAAAACCTATATAATGAGATTCTTCAATATCCTTCTGTCTATATAGCACACCCTTATTTAAGAGCTAAGAATAAGTAAAACTGTGCAGACAATACTAAAATTTTCAGAGGCTTTTAAAATATTTGAAAAGGTTAATATTATTTTGTATATGCAGAAATGGCAGAAAGACCTTGAAACATTTTTAGAACTTATTTGATATTCTGGGAGTCTGTATTTAGAAGCAAGCTACAAGATTTCAGGAATAATTACCTCTAACAATTAAAGTGTTAAAATATCTTAGGAAGGATATATCTTCTAGGAAGCCTTTCATTAAATGTTAAAAATAAAAAAAAAATAGTAAGTACTTCTACAGCAAATGTTCTCTGACTTTTAATGTCTGGAAAAAGAGTGCACATTGCTTTGTGATATTAAGACAACCAAAATTATTCACTAGAACTTTGCTAATGAACTCGTTTCTTATATTTCTTGAAGCACAAGAAATGAGAGAGAGAGAGAGATCTTTAAAATAGTATATGAAATATATGCTTTCCTGAATACTAAGAAATATAAGCTCATTATAAAATATCAGAAAACATAAACAAATTTACTAAACATTTATACATCTAAGTTACTCACATTAAAGATTTTTTCACATGGCTTTGTAATGGTAGAAAAATTAATGTATTTATATCTGTATACTTTTCACATAGGACTCGGTGACAATTGCTTTAAGTGAGCAGACTTTACTATCTTCTACTGCAGTGTGGTATCTAAAGCTGGTTGATATGTGGAAAACACTGGTATAGTATAAATGGAGGTGGTTTAGAGGGCTCTAGCTAAACAGGGGATATCTAAGGCATAACAGAATTTTTATTCTGAATATAGTATGGTATTATTACAAATATTTAGTAGAGAAATTTCATAAAATTAAAGTTGAACATTTTATTTTATCTCATAGAGGTTTCCTCTACATAGATCATGTATCTTTTTTTTTTTTTCAAGGGAGGGTTTCATTCTAGTCCAGGCTGACCTGGAAATCAATATGTCGTCTCAGACTGGCCTTGAACCCACCGTTATCCGCCTACCTCTGCCTCCCGAGTGCTAGGATTAAAAGAGTACACCACCACGCCCCGCACCTTTTTTATCTTAATAATGTGAATATATTTCAAATAGAATTACTTTAAACTTTGAATATTTTTTTTAAATATTTTTTTGTTCATTTTTTATTTATTTATTTGAGAGTGACAGACACAGAGAGAAAGACAGATAGAGGGAGAGAGAGAATGGGCGCGCCAGGGCTTCCAGCCTCTGCAAACGAACTCCAGACGCGTGCACCCCCTTGTGCATCTGGCTAACGTGGGACTTGGGGAACCGAGCCTTGAACCGGGGTCCTTAGGCTTCACAGGCAAGCGCTTAACCGCTAAGCCATCTCTCCAGCCCAAACTTTGAATTTTAATGAATAATATTCTTAATCCATATTCTGGAAGTCTTATTAAAAATACCCAATTTTGAGGGCTGGAGGGATGGCTTAGCAGTTAAGGTGTTTGCCTGTAAAGCCAAAGGACCCAGGTTCAATTCCCCAGAATCCATGTTAGCCAGATGCACAAGGAGGTGTATGCTTTTGGAGTTTATCTGCAGTGGCTGGAGGCCCTGGTGTACCCATTCTCCCCCCAACCCTCTCTCTCTCTCTCCCTCTTTTTCTGTCAAATAAATAAATAAATGATATTCTTAAAATTAAAAAAAAGACAATTTTGAAATATGTTATTATTTTGCTGTTTGTTCTGCCTTTTTTTCTTTTGGTTTTTCAAGGCAGGGTCTTGCTCTAGCCCAGGCTGACCTAAAATTCACTATATAGTCTCAGGGTAGCCTCAAACTCACAGCAATTCTCCTCTCGAGTGCTGAGATTAAAGGCATGCACTACCATGCCTGGCTTTGTTTTGCTGTTTTTTTTTTTTTAATTTAATTTATTAGTTTTCATTTCAGTGAATACAGGCAGTTTGGCACCATTATTTAGGCTCATCTGTGATCTACTCCCTCCCATTAGACCCTCCTTGTTAATGAAAATGGGTCATGCATTGTGGAGATAGCCCCCAGTTATTAGTATGATAAATGTCTCTGCAAATCATGACCCAACATGTAACTCTGACATTCTTTCCGCCCCCTCTTCCGCAAGATTTCCCTGAGCCATGTTGGGTTCATTTTTGGTCTGCTTCAGTGCTGAGGTGTTGGGGACCTCTGAGGCTTTGGCTCTCTGATTTGGTAGGAGTTGATTTTTCTCTGCGTTGATCTCCTTCCCCTTTGTTCTGGTATCCAGTTCACAGGAAAACATCACCCTTGCTTATTTTGCTGTTTTTTATTAAATGAAAATATATACATATCCTTTAAGTTATAATATAGTTTAGTAAATTTTTGTAACTTTCTCTGGTAATTTGTTTTTAGAGATGAACATGCAATATACAAACATTCCCACTACTTACATTATGTATTACTAAATTTCCTTCAGAAACCTTTTCCATTTAATCACTGATAGTTTTATGTTTCAACTTAGCCTCTTATCCAGTTATTCCATTAAACACTGACTGAGTGCTGCTAAGTTAAGGTGTTTTCCAGATGCAGTTAGCATCTACAACCATTTAGCATTGTGTGATAGGCTTTATCCTCCATAGACCAAGTACACCCCATCCAACCATGTGGAGCCTTATGAGCAGCATTCAAGTCCTAGGGAAGAAGTCATTCTTTCTGTGGGCTATAGTTTCTACTCGAGGGCACTTTTTTAGCCTTTTTTTTTTTTTTTTTTTTTTTGGCCATATTGTCAACATTGACTTATTCTCCAACTGCATGAGACAGTTCTTTAAATCAGATCTTTTAATACATCTTTTCTGCAAGTTCTGTTTTTATCATGAAACCTTGACTAATCTAGATTTTGATACCTAGAGTACTGACAGTATCAAAATAGTGTATTTGTTTCACCCAATGCTTAAAACCTATTTCATTTTATTTTAAAATCTGAGTAGAACTGGTGTTGATTGACTATAGAAATTGATTTTTCATCGGAGCTGGACCTCACTGGAGCTACTCTGAGCATCTAGAAGCAAGCTTCTCAGTTGGCATTAGCCATACAGAATTCAGTTACCAAGGAAGATTTTCTGCATGAATAGAACCAACTTCAAGCTAGTGATCAGTCTAAGTAAATCTATGAAGATGCACAAGAGATAAGATTTTTCTTGGTAATTGGTAAGATGATTGCAGACCTGATCTATAGAAGTAATCCATGGAGGATTCCCTTTAAATTTTTATGATTTATATCATTGTGGTACGATTTTCTTCATTCTAACAGAGGAAACTGTTTGTCTGGATATTAATTATTTTGGCTTGCATCCTTGAATGATCACAAAGCTTTTTCTTTTGTACTTAAAATTCTACATTGTTTTGCAAATATACAGTGGATACCATTGTTTTGCTTGTTTTCAAAGCTATTATCTTTTTTGAAGTATGTCACCCATTAGAAGGGAAGATATGTATGACATGTTGTCTTCCTAAATATTTTATTTGTTTGGCAGAAAGAGCCAGAGAGAGCAAGAGAGAGAGAGAAAATGGGCACACCAGGGTCTCTAGCAACTGCAAGTGAACTCCATACACATGAATGTGGTTTATCTGGGTAGTGGGGAATTGAACCTCAGTCTTTGGGCTTTACAGGCAATTGCCTTAACCACTAAGCCTTCTCTCCAGCTCATGCTGGTTTTTCTTAAAACCTGTCTCTCACAGAACTAGCAGCTATGCATGTTGAAGGGAGATGAAAGGTAAGTGTGTCTCCATTACATCAGCATAGACATCAACTCTTCTTACTGAAAATACACTGCTAATATTCCATCAGTCCATATTGGGATATTATCTAAGAGGTACTCTATTTGAGCACAGTCGTATCTTTTCCTGCAGGCTCAGTAGAGCGGAGGTGGTGCTGTGCAGATTGTGCCCTGTGACTCAAACATGAATTGGCTGCACTGCATGTACAACACTTGGCCCACATTGTATAGCATTTGTCGATTATACATCTTACATAATACTCCATGTAGCACAAATATATTCCATCATTGCTTTTTCATGCTTTCTTTGAAACCAGCCCTACAGGTGTATTAAAGTTCAAATGGGTGCAAGGTTGCTTTGTTCTTTTAAATTATTTTGGTATAATTGTAAAGTATATATCATTCTCTAGAAGACCACTGGCATCTGAGCCACCTTCAATTTTTTCCCAAACTCATAAAATTACAAATCATTACTAACTCCCCTCCAATATATAGAACTTGAGAGAGGGGGCTAGAGAGATGGCTTAGTGGTTAAGTGCTTGCCTGTGAAGTGGAACGACCCTGGTTCGAGGCTCCATTTCCCAGGACCCACATTAGCCATATGCACAAGGGGGTGCACATGTCTGGTGTTCGTTTGCGGTGGTTGGAAGCCCTGGTTCACCCATTCTCTCTCTTTCTGTCTCTCGCGACCTCTCTTTCTCTCTCTGTCTATTGCTCTCAAATAAATACATAAACAAAAAACAGCAAAAAAAACTTTCTTAAAAAAAAAAGAACTTGAGAAAGGATCATAAATTCTAGCTATTCTGCTTAAGCATTTGGGAAATATCCCAGGAAAGATCTGTATATGGAAGGAGGCTGTCATTAAAGAGTTTTAAAATATAAGAGACTTAAAATATGAGAATCTCACTGCTGACCATCCCATGGAAACCACACCAAAGGGATTTTATGCTGCAAGGAGGTCTGTTTGATTTGTGCCTGCAGGACTGACTGATCTTAGCTAGGAATCCTTCAGGCTCTCTGCTGAATATCACCTTCAACATTTTCTCATTTATCCATTTAAATGATACTCATAATTAAGTCAATATTTAAGATTCATATATTACTCAAATGTTTTAATATTTTCAGCCTTAATGATCTTTCATACCTAATGCCACTAAAGTCAGTCAACTATGTTTATGCTCAATTTAGATTTCTTTCTGATATGTTTGTTTGATATTTCTATTTTTTCCTTCTTTGGAATAAAAATCATTGAACTGTCAGGACTGTGCCTTGTCTGTCTTTGATTTCCTTTTTGTTAATGTATGTTAATTATACATAGTGCTGTGTTTCATACAAACAATTTATTTTACGTATTTTGTGTGCTTTCACCACAATTACCTTCCCATACACTTTCCTTTCTGCTACCAACTTCTGCTACTCTCCTTGCTCACTACAGCCTCCATTCTGCTGTTATGTCACACATACATATATTCATATCGTTATGAAAGACACACAAACACACATGTATAAATATATGACATGCATAAAGGTATATAAAACCAGTTGCATATATGAATGTTTTTTAACCTTTATATCTTCAAAGATAGGCAAATCAGGGAAAGTTCACAATGTGTTTCTTTGTGAATCCAGTTTATTGTGATTAATATGATCTCTACTTGCTGGTCACCCCTGAGCATAGTCCCATGACATTGGCTTTGGGTTCTCAGAGTGAGCCATTTACAATGGCTTCTTGACACTGCTTCAAGGAGTTCTCAGAAGAGGATTCGATGGTGTCCTCTCAACCTGTGCTGGTGCAGCTGTTTATTACAGTCCTTGTCTCTTACCTCTCCCCATTCTTCTTCTACTTACCTGCTACTTAAGGTGCAGAACCCATTTGCTGAATCTTTCTTATTGTCCTAAGTCATGCCCACCCACTCACTAGTAGGGATTAGGCCTTCCTGAACAGACACTAATTCTCTTTCTAAGCTTTCCCAAGTTCTCTTTCTTTAGAATTTTGCTCCTCCAAGAAGTGCTTTGCTTCTGTCATCTACTTTGTAGGATAGCTGTTCTCCAGATCTTTGTGGTTTATTTTGTGACTTCTGCTTTCTTTTGTATCTTTGCCATCTACCCTATCCTTTCCTCCTCCTACCCTCTCCTCCTGTCCCTCAGCATGCTAATGCATGTGAGGACAAATGCGTGCATTTATTGGGAAGGTCGACTTTGCGTATCTCCCTCTACCTCTCTCCACCTTATTTATTGAGACAGGGTCTGAGCTCAGAGCTCACTGATTCAGCTCAAGCAGCTAGCGAGTATGCCCCAGGGCCACAGGCATTTCCTGTCTCTGGATTCCAAGTACTAGGATTGCAGATGCACCACCAATCCATGTGGGTTCTGTGAATCTGAACTTAGGTTGTCACACTTGCCTAGCAAGCACTTTTACCCACTGAGCCACCCCCTGGGTTCCCATGTCTTTGGTTTATTTATAAAAAATAGACGTTGGCTTATTGGACTTAGGAAAATAAATTCCTAATTTTAGTTCATAGCAACAACTATGTTCTTACAAATTCCCACCTAGCCTCTCCTTCCTTATGTAAGTATGATTCTGAAGACATGGTCTTTTCTAGATGGGGACATCACAAGTTTCCAGGTGCTTAGATGTGACCTCCTCTGTGAGCGCACGTGGGTTTTAATGCTCCCTGTTAGGATGGAACATCCTCCTGCCCATGGGGATTTCTACTGTTTCTGCTCATTGAGCCGCAGTCAGATTTACCAACAATTAGGGGCAGCTGAGCAAATAGCAGCCAAAAGCTGAGAATTTAATTTTGAAAATACCAAGCAATTAAGTTATTGTCTAGCCAGCTCCAAAGTAAGCATAATGTTGATTGATCTTTTCTTACCAGATGTACTTTTAACTCCATGTGAGTGGACAGTATTTGCCCTCTGTGTGCATATGAGGAAGCAAAGATTTTCTACATAGAGTCATGAATCATATGAAATTATAGTTCTAGATGGAAATTCAATTCTTTCTACTGAATAAATAGATTTTAAAATATATTTTTTTTTGCATTTGTACTGGGATCAAAGATTAATGAAATTATGAATAATCAACATTAATTATTGCTATTATAATTATATTTCAGAAGCCAAAAATAATATTCAATACTGCAATAATTAATATTACATAGTTAAATACTAAGATCTTTCATTAAATTTAATCAAGAACAAAATATTCAATTATTACGTTTGTCATTATGAGCAACGAAATTACATTTAGTTACAGTTTCTTGAGATGAAATACTTTCTTTATAAAGAAAGCATTACGAAAATGCCATAGATTTATTTAATTTAGTGTGCACATATATCCTATATTATTTATAATATTATATGTATGAATGATTTTCAAACACAATGCTTACAATTTTTAAATAGTTATAAAATATTTCTTTCTACATATTATTTATTTATTTGAGAGGAAGAGAGAGAGAGAGAGAGAGAGAGAGAGAAAGAGAGAGAGAGGGAGAGAGAATAAAGGGGCATGCCTGGGCCGCTAGCCACTCCAAACAAACTCCAGACACATGTGGCATCTTGTGCACCTTGTGCATCTGGCTTATGTGGGTACTGGGGTACCAAACCTGGGTCCTTAAACTTTCAGGTAAGGGCCTTTACTGCTAAGCAATTTTTCCAGCCCCAAATATTTCTTTGAAATTTTATTTTTCTCAATTTTTAAGGAGAAAAACCAATGAGAAGATTAATTTTGAAATTTAATTTGTTAGTTTTCAAAAGGGTACTTTCTTCTTACCATGGACTACTTGAATCTTGAATCGTGTTCTGTCATTAACGTACAGTAGGCCCACCAAAGCAGTTTGTAGAAACAGAGGTAGAGGTGACAAAATAAGTTTTCTTATTCTGAGAAGTAAAAAGGGGACCACACAGTATATTCTAAGTTGTTTAGCTAATGAAAACCTCTGAGAAACTGGATATGTTGCTTTATATTCTGGAATTTGAAAATCTGTCCATGGGTTTCTGAGACATTGGGGATTCTTTTAGGACTTAACCTGTAGGTATATATCTTGTAGCTCTGCTGGGCATAATTCGTATGTTACATTTTCAAATACCAATGTCTATTTCACTGTGAAAGTTTGGAAATTAAATGACAGACCAATTAGTTGTTTAGTTTGACAGAATGCCAGTATAGTGGGACTGGTTAGTTCAATCTAGTTGTATCCCACTAATCACAAAATTGATGAAACATACTATAGCCCTACTTTGTAATTCAAATCCAGAATAATAGGATGACATATGCCAAACAACAAGTTGTTGAATAAGGCTAGTGACAGATTTCATCTCAGATGTCAGGGAACATATTTCAAGAGGGGGGAGATTTGAGATGAAATCTGAAAAATAAAGACTGGTAACCTAGAGGAACTAGGTAAAATTATGCTAGACAGAGAGAATAGAAGGTGTCAAAAGTCTCTTTGGGAATAGAGAGTTGAGTTGCAAGCAAGACCAAGGAGCTGGTGGATAGTCATGGTCTGCACATGGGGCTATTGGTTAAACCAGGTAACAGAAATAGGCAAGAAGAAGCGGCCTGCCATTTGTGAAATTAAGTTTCCATGTCTACGAAATGAGGTATGGAAACATGTGTCTTCATCACTCATTTCTTTATTTTTATTTATTTATTTGAGAGAGAGAGAGAGAGAAGGAGAGAAAGAGACAAACAGAGAGAAAGAATGGGTGCAGCAGGGTCTCCAGCCACTGCAAACAAACTCCTGATGCACACACCATTGTGGATATTATTCATATTTTCTGTTAGGTTTTTTTATTCTAGGTATGTAAATGAGAGAGAGAGAGAGAGAGAAAGAAAGAAAGAAAGAAAGAGTGGGCATGCCACTAGCCATTGCAAACAAACTCAAAATGCATGTGGCAACTTATGCGTCTGTCTTACATGGACCCTGGGGAATAGAACCTGAGCCCTTTGGCTTTGCAGGCAAATGCCTCAACCACTAAGCTATCTCTGCAGCCTCACTTATTTCTTGGTTGTCCATTAGGCTTGAATACTTAAGACAAAGTGAGGTATTTAATTAATATTAGTATGTGTTTTTTTTAATTTTTTGCTTTTGCATAGCATTATTTTAGTCTGTTAGGATTACAAATTGGGAATCTTAAAAAATGTTGATACAATTTTCTCATAGCTCTGGAAGCCTGAGGTTTAAGATGACAGGGCTAGCAGATTTGATGTTGGAAGTATGTCTCTTTGGCTCGACCTCCACTTTTCTGCTGTCTTCTCTGTGCTTTTTCTTATAAAGACACTGTTCAGAAACAATGGGGGCATGTCTGTGGAAAGTCATTCAGTCTCATTTATTAGAAACCCTATTTCCAGATATAACTGTCTTCTAAGTTTCTGGGAATTTAGGACATTACCCCCTTTTTTTATGTAAGTAAGAGCCAGAAACAATTAACTATTTTCTTCTCGGATTGAATTTACATTATAAGCATGTGAGTTTCACTCATTCCAAAGTAGAAAATACTTTAGAACCCAATTATTTCTTGTTTTCCTTAAAAATTTCTTTGCTTATCTTTTGCTGTATCCCTTTTTCTTATATACATTTAAAGAATATAATTTTCAATATTAAAAAAATCAATCAACTTGTGTTATTGTAGGTAATGTGGGGGTACCACATGGTTTTAAAACATATGAATACAAACAACATACAATGATCAAATGAGGATAATTAGAATTTCCTTCCTATCAGTTATTGGTATTTGGAAACTTTCCCCCCTTCTGTCCGCTCCTCTTTTCCTATCTTTTTTTTTCTCTCTTCCCCTACCCTCCTCTCATTATAGAAGATAGATGACAAGTTGCCCTGAATTATTGTCACCCCACTGGGAATGAAAAATGTTTCTTAATTTTCCCATCTGTGTTCTGCTGCTGCTTACATGAGACTGACTTTCCACTAAAAACACCTACTGAAAGGGGGAAAAAAAATGTAAGAAAGATGTTCTACACAAATGTAAACAAAACCCTGGAGTAGTGAATTGAAGAAAACATTTTAAAAGTCAAAGAAGGTCACTATATACTAAGCAAGAGGTCAAGTCAACAGGAATATAACCGCTGTAATGTTAATGCACATCATGCTGAGACATCCATATTACCCAAGACTTTCTAGGGTTAGATTATTCTTCATACAAAAACACTGGGGACTTCAACTGTACATTTTGGTCAATGGAAAAGTCATGCATACAAGAAGTCAGCCAAAAAGTATCAGATTTGTTAAGCTGCACCATGGATGTTTTTCCTAACAGATTTCATACAAAACCTGCAAACATTTTATTCCTTGTATGAAGGTGCATCTTCTTGGCTCCAAAATATCTCTAACCTTGTTTATCTGCCATACTACTCAAATCTAGGTCATGAAAAGTTATAATCTCATCATCATATTTAATTATATATAAAACATTTTTAAAATTTATTTATTTATTTATTTGAGAGTGACAGACACAGAGAGAAAGACAGATAGAGGGAGAGAGAGAGAATGGACACGCCAGGGCTTCCAGCCACTGCAAACGAACTCCAGACGCGTGCGCCCCCTTGTGCATCTGGCTAACGTGGGACCTGGGGAACCGAGCCTCGAACCGGGGTCCTTAGGCTTCACAGGCAAGTGCTTAACCGCTAAGCCATCTCTCCAGCCCAAAACATTTTATTTTTCTGTAGAGGAAAATAATAGTAATTGTGTAAAAGCATATTTGTGGTTGAGGAAATAGCTCAATGGATAAAACACTTGCTGTGCAAGCATGAGGACCAGAATTATGATACCCAGTACAGGAATAACAAAGAGAATGATAGTTATTAAAAATAATAGTATGTCCCAATATAATGCTGGATGGGCTTGGCCACTTGGCTATGGTCACACTGCTCAGGAGGAAGAGGTACAGAGCTCTGGATTCAAGTGAAAGGCTCTGCCTCAGAAAAGTGGGTTGCAAATGAGGAATGCACCCAGCATCAACCTCTGTCCTCCACATGCACATGCCCACACAGACACTCTCACACATGGGCATACATATGCATACACATGTACATATCACACATACATGCAGATTCTATATGCTAAGGATACATCTGGTAAGATAATAGAATGATAAAATAATGGCTAGAAATTAAAAAATAAGTGATATCGTCAGCAACTAGAAGACTATTGGAAGCAAAGCAAAAATTGCATAAGCAGAAAAATAATATTCAAACAACTATGGTCAATATACTATTGAGTGAAAGTCTGTCAAACTCAGAAACCCAGCTTTTTTTAGTACAATGATTCATATATTTAACATAAATTCTGAAAAAAACATTAATCTTTGACTGAATTCCTGAGAACAGATATTGCTATAGTCTGAATTATTTCATCACTCCAAAATTCACTGGTTGGAGTTTTAACCACTGCAATAATGGTTGTTAAGATGTAGAATCAGGGAGCTGGGGAGTTGGGTCAGTGATTGAGAACTCTTGTCACTTAAGCTTGGGGGCCTCTCAGGCCAGAAACTGCCAAATATGACTCTCCAAAATTCACATAAAAACCTCAGTCAAGGGTGGAGATCATAGAATTGCTCACTGACGGACAGAGGCTCCAGATTGAGGCAGTGTCCAAATCTCAAGGAAAGAAATATACAGAAGAAGTATAAGAAGACATCCAATGCTCTCCTCTGGCCTCTGCACACACATACATAGGGTACATGCATCAGCAAACATATATGCATATACCATACACCATACATACCACATCACACACACACATGAAATAAGGAAAAGGTAGAAGCTTTATGAAATGATTAGATTATGGGAGCAGAGGTTTTTATAAACATTTTATTTATTTATTTTGCAAGCAGAGAGAGAGAGAGAAGGAGGGATACAGACAAAGAGAGAGAGAGAGAGAGAGAGAGAGAGAGAGAGAGGGAGGGAGAGAAAGAGAGAATCTGAACATGCAGGGCCTCCAGGCACTGAAACAAATTCCAGATACATGTACCACTTTGTGCAATTGGCTTTATGTGGGTACTGGAGAACTGAACCCAATTCCTTAGGCTTTGCAAGCACACACATTAACTGCTAATCCATCTCTCCAGCCATTTTTTAGTAAATAAAAAAGCCTAAGGGAATTGTTTGGCCTTTCTACCATGTGGGGTCACAGAGCTAGAGATGTTCCTCATGTGGTATCACATCTACCTGTTCCATGACCTTAGGCTTGCCTGCTTCCTGAACTGTGAGAAATAAATGTTTGATTTTCATGAGGCACCTAGTTCATGACATTTTTTGAAGCTATGCAAATGGTCTAGGATGAAAATCATTTCTAAATGTTCTATATTACATCATATAGTTTAAAAATTATTATTTTGGGGCTGGAGAGATGGCTTAGCGGTTAAGCGCTTGCCTGTGAAGCCTAAGGACCCGGGTTCAAGCCTCGATTTCCCAGGACCCATGTAAGCCAGATGCTCAAGGGGGCACTTGTGTCTGGAGTTCGTTTGCAGTGGCTGGTAGCCATGGTGCGCCCATTCTCTCTCTCTTTCTTTCTCTCTCTCTCTTTCTGTCCTGTCACTCTGAAATAAATAAATAAAAATGAACAAAAAATATTATTTTGAGCGAGGTGTGGTGGCACACTCCTTTAATTGCAGCACTCAGAAGGCAGAGGCAGGAGGATTGCCATAAGTTTGAGGCCACCCTGAGACTACATAATGAATTCCAGGTCAGCTTGGGCTAGAGAGAGACCCTACCTTGAAAAATAAAAAGAGATATTATTTTTTATTTATCATCTGAGAAGATAGCATCCAGACACCTGAACAAGCCAATCAACTTGTCAAAAGCAAGTGCTAATGGCCCAGTCTGGCAACACTGCTTCCTTGTTTCCAAAACTCTGGCACATTCCTTCATGTTCTCTGACATGCCAAAGAATGAAACAAAGAGGAAGACCTACAAAAGGACTCTAACTGATGGTGATAAGGCTCTGCCTCACAAGCTTGTTCCTCAGTCTTTACTTACAGAATGTTAGAGGACACTCATGGCAAACAGCAGATAATGTATTTGAGAGCTCTTAGCAGACATGCATTTCTATCAGGAATATGCAAATACACATCCATGAATATTCATCATGCACAGAGGTTCCAGGTTTCATGAACAATGAGGTTTTGTGATACATCGCTTGGTGTCAGCCAAAAGCTGCTCTGGGAAGACTTGTTTAAGCAAACCTCCTATTGCATGAAATCCATCATCACTTCAATACGTATACTTATAGACTACCAAATTGCAGCAACTTCAGACCCAGAAATCATATGTATGACCATTCTTCCAGATAACCCAAGGATGGACAATAAAATTGAAGTGAAAATTGATGGTTTGAACTATAAAATTTTAGCTTCCTGTTTTATCGGTTGCATAGAGCCAGGCTCACAAATGCAGGTTCATTCTTTAGACTGAAATTGACTGTAAGAGAAAAGTTTCATCAATTGTCAAGGAAGATAACACCATTTACAATGGCAAAATGGATGCACTGGAACATCCAGATATGCTAGTGAGAAAAAAATAAAATAAAATAAATAAAAAACAGATTCTAACTTCTTGTCTGAGATACTAGCCAGATCTGGTGTTGCACAAATATTTTCAGGAGAGTTTTTAAAATATTATTTAAAAATATGGAAATACTCTTTCAAATATGTGATATTAGTATATCATGTATAAACATGTCTATATGCAAGTAATTTAAACTTTTTAAAAAATATAACACATGCAAGCATTTTATCAGAGATTATTCTTGCAATATTATCTGGTGTTTAATCTCTTTAAGCATGAAAGTACTTCTGAAAAAGTCAATATATAGTAATGGCTTCAGTGAAATATTCTGCTATAGCCCTATGTTTGAAAGGATGTAATGATTTATAGTCCCAATCTGTAGGACATAAAGATATATATATCATAGACATGATAATGAGTGTTCTATAAAAATAAAAGAAAACCGCTGGGCATTGTGGCACACACCTTTAATCCCAGCACTTGGGAGGCAGCAGTAGGAGGATCACTGTGAGTTTGAGACCACCCTGAGACTACATAGTGACTTCCAGGTCAGCCTGAACTAGAGTGAGATCCTACCTTGAAAAACAAACAAACAAACAAACAAACAACAACAACAACAACAACAAAACCAGTTTCCATAAGTTTAAGGTAGGTGCTTATTCTCCATAATATGTGTACTTCAACCCAACCATTTGAGAAGTAAGAAGATAAACATAAGAAAAATGTAAAGAACCAATACATCCATAAATATTTTTATTTACAGTGGTGAGAATGTTTTCACAAAATTTGCAATTTAAAGGAGCGGTGTGTAAATTGGGGAATAAGATTTCAAAACCTAGGTCAGGCATGAACCCAGGAATAATGTAGATCACAATATATGATGATATTCCAAAACTGAGTTTACCCCTTCAACAAAGTCCTATGAAGCCCTCAGTGAAAGGCAATATTCCTTATAAGAGGAAACTTACATAGAAAATATTCATCTACCATGAAAGGAGATACCAAAAGAACACTTCTGAGATAGCTATGTTATATAGGTAAATGGGAAATTCTAAAATTATACTTTAGTTGATGCAGTCCTTGAAAGCACAAAACAGTTTATTTTACCTTTTAGTTCAAAACACAGGGCCACTTTTACCAGAAAGCAGACTGAGAGAATTTAACTAAACTATAGCATCACGTAGAGGTGGCTACAAATGAACTGTGGCACTCATAGATGTTTTTTAGTTTAGTAAAGTTTACCAATAGCATTTTAAGAATGTATAACTGAAAAATACTCCTGATGTTACAGTGGATTGTTTTAGCTTATTTTAGGAAAAGAGCAAACATGAAATCCATGTAACTGTGAGATATACGTGCTCATTATTGCGGGAGCTTCTAAAATAATAGACGTAGTGGAGTTGGGTTGAAGGTCTGTAGAGTCTCTAGTACATTTATCCATATCTTAATAAACATAAAGAATAATTAATAAATATAAAGTGTGTGTTGTGCAGGTACTCTATGTATTTATTTAGAATAAAAAAGTGGGAAAATTAAGTTTGTGGGTGAGCTTAATATAGCTAGGGTGTTAAAAGTCTATCACTATGCTTTTAGAATTCCTGATTCCTTGTATTAAAGGAAGCCCTAGAAACCATCCTACTTGGGATAGTTAAAAATTTCTAAAATTAAAACTTTTAGGGACTCTGAACATTCAGTGAGATTGTGTCATTCAGATAAAGAAAGGTCCAGGTAGTAAATTATCAAGCAGAGCCCATGAGAGTGAGATGGCATGGTATTTTGTAATTATGGGTATCAGAAGTGGTAGAGCCAACTTATCCTGACCTTCAACATGATGAACTCATGGAAAGATGTCCTCACAGATACCATATCAGTCAATGCCTTGACCATCAATGACTTAGTCCCTAGAACTATGAGAAGTAAATTTGCATCTTTAAGCTGCTTAGGTATGGTATTTTGTTATAGTCCTCCAAATGGGCCATAATCATAAAACTTTGCCAAATTTTAGGATAACAAAAATAGAAAAGCCAAAATATTTTCTGAAGAGCAAACAGAAATTAGAAGGTATGGGCTAAAGAGATTGCTTAGTGGTTAAAGCACTTGCCTGCAAGGCCAAAGGACTCATGTTCAATTTTGTTTCCCTAGAATTCACCTACAGCGAAATGCATAAGGTGGCACATGAATCAGGAGTTCATTTGAAATGGCTAGAGGCCATTTTTTTTTTTTTCATGAGATGCTAGCAAGCAATGCAGCAATTCCATCGAAGTTCTGAAGAAAATTGGCTCATGTCTTGTCTTACATAAAACTCTGTGTTAGAATGAACATGCACACAAAGTTGATGTGATGTCTACTATTTTTTATAAATATTTCAACAGAAAACTTAATATTATACATGTTTTATCATTTTCTTCCAGAAAAAAAAAGTGTAATAATACAAAACAGCAGCAATCATGTAACATACAGAAATTATTTGGTAAAATGTAGGAGAAGACCTGAGTGATGTGTCATCATAAAGACTCCTGTGGTAGATATGAAGAAAAGTTTCTAAAAGGTGAGTATTTTAAAAACTGTGAAAATTGTAAACAAAGGCATTAGTAGGCTCATGAAGTTGCTAAAATAAATGGATATCTAAACACAGTACAATGCCATATATATATATATATATATATATATACACACACAATTATATGGCTTACAAGAAAGTGCCTTTAATGACTGAACCATCATCTCCTGTATAAGATTTTCATTATTTGCTTAATGCCTTTCAAAACCAGTCTTAATTTTTTGAATGATTAGTTTGGACATTCAACATTAGTATAATAAAACAGGTAATTGGGTGTAGAGAGATGGCTCAGTGCTTAAGTACACATTCTGTTTACCCCAGTTTTCCAAGTTGGACTCCTCAGGATCCACTTAAAATTCTGTAAACCCTGTCTATGGTGTCAGAAACTGGAGAGTCATAGAGACTCACTGAAGGAGAGCAGCTCCTGCTCAAGGCAGGGACCTCCTCTCAAGGAAATATATAGATAGTGATAAGAAGACTGCCCAACATACTGTCTGGCCTCAGCATGCACACACATGATGCTCATGCCTCTATACACACATAAATTCACCACATACTACACCACACTCCTACTGGACACACACACACACACACACACACACAACAAGAAAATGTTTATCATAAGAAGAAAACAATGATAATTTTAGAAGTTAATATGCATGAGTTTGCAGTCCCAAAAGTGGCTTTCTCTTTTCTCACATCCTTGTCAGCACTGGTTCTGACTGGGATAAGATGGTATCTCAAAGTTGTTTTGACATACATTTCCCTGATGGCTTGGGATGTTGGATATTGTTTTAAAGTACTTATTGGGAAGGTGTGTTCCTTTGTGAGCTATCTTTTCATTTCTTTAGTGCAATTGCTGATGATTAACAGATTTATTTGTTTGGTGTTTAAATTTTGCAGTTCTTCCTCAAGTCTGGTCATTAGACCATGTGTGGTGATAAATGAGAATTTTTTTTTTTCACATTCTATAGGCTGGATGTTAACTTTGATAATCATTTCTTCTGCTATATAAGAACTTTTAAATTTCATATATTCTAGCTTCCAATTCTTGGGACTATTTTCTATTCTACTGATACCCTCTTCAGATAGTGTTATATATAGCAATATACATTCATCATTTAGATATAGAGATCTTGATGTATAGAAACTTCTGAAGACTTAAAAATCATTGCTTTTGAGATGAAGTAGGACATGGAGAACACGGTCTTTACCTTTTCTATTTTGTTTTCAAGTCAGTTTTCTGAACACTTTTTTAATTAAAAAATCCAGTGCAGGGATGGAGAGATGGCTCAGTGCTTAAAGGCATTTGCTTGAAAAGCCTGATGGCCTGGGCTCAATTCCCCAGTGCCATCATGGAGCCAGATGCACAAAGTGGTGCATGCATCTGGAGTTTGCAGTGTCTAGAGGACCTGGTGTGCCTATATCACCCCCCATCTCCATCTTTTTTCTTTCTTTCTCCTTGCAAATAAATAAAAATTATTTAAAAAAATCTAGCACAAATACTGAGAATTAACATAAACATAGTTGAATGCACATTGGTAAAGGAAGTTTTCTGGGTTTTCATGAGCAATAAACAGATGTCGGTATCTTCAGCCTAGTGGTAACCCTTGTCTGTATCTGGAGCACTCTGATGTGAAACACATAGTGAGTTTGTAATGAAATTACAGGAAAATCTATTGAAAACTTCAGCATTGCGCTGATACAGAAATCCCACCTTCCACAAAGTGACAATACTCCCCTGAATTTCAGCTCTCTGCTCTGCTTGATGATCTATAATGCCTTATTAAAACACACCTTCACTTTTTTCTTATTTTTTTTTTTTTTCGTAAGACTACAGCTCATCACACACAGCATATTGTGCTCTTCCTTTCCCTTGATGCAGGGTTACTTTTGACAAAACCATCATGTTTCCATTGCACGTGTCACAGTGCTCACTCACGGAGCATGTATGGGGCAGAGGCTAGTTCTGAGAATAAAATGTGACATCGTTGTGTATTACGGGAAATTGTTCCCCTTCACTCAGCAGTATCCATACTGAGCTGTGAAATTTAGGCTTTTAACCCATTTAATAGGCTATTTGTTTGCTTATAAAGTTTCTAGTGATTTTTCATCTTTCTTCAAATCATAAGGCATATGGCTTTACATTCTTTGTTTTTAAACTTTTAAAAGTTTTTTGGTTTATTTTTATTTATTTGAGAGCAACAGACAGAGAAACAGGGAGAAAGGGGAGAGAGAGAGAGAGAGAGAGAGAGAGAGAGAGAGAGAGAGAGAGAGAGAGAGAGAGAGAGAATGATAGAAAGAATGGGCACACCAGAGCCTCCAGCCACTGCAAACAAACTCAAGATGCATTCTCCCCCTTGTGCATCTGGCTAAAGTGGGTCCTGGGGAATCAAGCCTTGAACCAGGTTACTTATGCTTCCCAGGCAAGCTCTTAACCCCTAAGCCATCTCTCCAACCAGGCTTGACGTTCTTAACTGTGCTTTGATGCACCCTAAGGAAGTGTCCTGAAGTAAGCCTCAGGCTGCCAGTATGCTGTGGACAGTTGGAAAACTTCATTTGAATAAAGTAGTAGGTTTTAACCCATAAACATTGAAATTAAGCAAAGTTTCTAAAGTTCTTAGAAACTATCCCAGAAATGTTTTCTTCCCTTCTCTTTTACCTGTCAGACAATGAGTTAAAAGTACAAATGGCCGCTGTCAAAGCCCCACATGCGCTACTCCAAAGAACTCCACCTCCCCTTGGAAAGGGTCCTGGGAGAGTGAATTGGAGGCAGATTTCTTGGCCACCTTTGCACATGATTTTTTTTCAGTGTAGAGGCAGAAATCAATGCTTTCCTTAAATAAAACCCTCCAGAGACAGAGAAAATCAGAACCTGGCTCAGTTCCTAGAATTTGTGTTTTTCCTGTAAGATCATTCCTTAGCAAGTACTTTCAAAGTCAAATTCTCTATTTCTTACTTCTGTAATAAAAAAAAAATGTAAGCACCTAAACTTGGATGCAAAATTCTGTTGTGTAAAGTAATTCTCATCTTGGTGTTATCTAATCTTCATTCTCTGAACTCTGATCTATGGCATCTAAAAGCATGTCAAATTAGCAAGAGCTGCACTGAGCTGGTCCACTTCTGAGCATATTCTGAGAAAGTTGCTTCATACTGTAGTGCATGTAGATGAATCTTATCACAGGATATTATGCAATTCCTCCTTGTTTTCTGGTTTGTTTTAATCTTACTTATACTGATTAATTCTTACACATACACATCTATTCATCCATCCATTCATTACTTCATTCAGCAAAGCTTTTCACTTAATGTTCATGTCTTACCATAGGCATAATGAGAAAGTTGAGGTCTGTTGTATTTTCAGAATTTCATCTTGAAGTCTTTAAAGACATTGGCATTGTATTTCACACTAGAGATTTTGAAGTCTGATTCAGGCACATGGGTTAAATTTCTAAATCTTACCCAGTACAAATGATCACTGATAGATAAACGATAATGTTAGGTAAGGAAAACTATTATGTGGATGGTAATATAACGATAATATTATTAAACATTTATTAAGTTATGAATATTTTAAAATATATTTTAGCTTTCTTAATCTTAAATTGCACTGAAGATATAGAAAATGAGATAGTGAAATTGCGTAGCAAGTGATGGTGACCGTCAGAGAGTCTCTGTTCTAGTGGTGGTGACAGTAACAGAGCTCTGTACTAGTGATGGTGGGAGTCCAGGCTGTGCATGTGGCTATAACAAGAACGACACTCTTGATGCCACATATCTCTAGATGTATTGAAGTCTCAATTAGAAATATGACCCGTTAATTTACCAACCTTTATGCATGCGTTTATAATTTTGAAATGGTCATTCATAATTGTGGTGGCAAAGATTTATTGAGCACTATCTACAAGCAAGACACGTGCGATAAATTATGGTATATGCACAATGACCTCGGCTGTGAGCGCAGTGAATCCATCTGTATTTGACAAGGAGGAACAGTTAATAAGCACCCTGTCCTACAGTTAGGGGCAGGGTTAGGATTTGCCTCCTCTTTCTACAAACAAGTTTTAATTGGTACATCATACTTCTCAAATACTAGGAAAAGGTAAAATATCTGCACTTTGTTAAAATAGGCCATTAAGATACATGCTTCTGTCGGATTAAGTTACACTAAATAATACAGTTTTCATCCAATTAAAAACCTGTAAAGTTCAATAAGAACCTTTTTTTTTTTTTTTTAGGATTTAGTTGCTCCTTAACTATTATTTTTGGAAGAAGATAAAAAAGTAATTCTAGCTTTTTATTAAGTAGGAGCTTTGTATGGACATATCATATGGTGGTACCATCATTTCCCTCCTCTTTGCCTCCACTCCACTGAGGGCCATCTTTTAGTGGGATTGCTGGTATTCACCATGGAGTTGTAGCTTATGAGTTATAAGAATAGCAGTCTGTCATTTTGGGGAAGGCTATGTCTCTGGATATTCCTTCCCACCCTCCGGCTCTTACTTTCTTTCCACCTCTTCTGCCATAGACTTCCCTGAGCCGTGGTGGGTGTACTGTAGTTCTTTAGTTTTGAGTCCTCAACAACTTCTGGATTTCTGCTTTGGTGCATTGTGAGTCTCCTCAATGTCTGTCTGCATCACCTAGGTCCAGGTTATCAGGATCACAGTAGAAGCAATACCCTTGCTCATATTGCTAGTTCCTCTGTGGTTTCAATTGGGCCCTGCTGCTGTGTGAGGGGTGGTTCATCTTCTGTTGCAGAGCCAGCTATCTGTTCTTGCCTTGTTGGTAGATTATACTTGTCCTCAGATCTCAATGTTTTCAAATGCCACATGTACTCCCTCATCTGCCATTCCTAAACTGGAACAGCTTGAGTTGCAAGTATACCTGGAAGACAGCTCAAGGGACAGACAAGAGAGATAGAAGGATTTGGGGGTTTGGGATCAGTTAGAAGGGGGAGATACATACAAAACCAAATCCCAAATGAATTGGTACCATAGAAATCTTCCTGGATAGCAGACTAAAAGATACAACCCTCAGTTGGAACATGGAGGGATTGTCTGGTAGGATAGGATGGGATAAAAAACTAACCCTAAATCATTTGGCTCTGGCTTGCAACTCCTAGTACCAAAACTTTGTTGGAATCTGCATTGACCTGTTGATCAGAAAGACCTATGAGGTCTCCAGAAAAAAGATACAGCCTTCTGTTAAATCACTTGATTACCACCTGAGGTAAAAAAGTAAGACTCTATTGCTGAAGACACCACACACTGCCCATGTAGAACACTGAGAGATCCAGCTGAATCTGCTGGGGTAAAATGGCCAACAATGTGAGCAAGTAGCAGGCACTGCTATATGAAAACAACCAACTTCACCAGATGTACATACTTGCCAATAGTAACACACAGACTAGGTGGAAAACCAGTGGCTTTTTAATCGGCTAGAAGATCAGCTCAGAGGAAAGGAACCTATAACTGAAACTAGGTTCCAAGTCAGAACCCTATGGAGACCAAGATAATGGACTCCAGTGAGAAGTTCTCTATAGCTTTTGTTCAAAAGTGAGGCTATACCCATCAAAATATCTCTAAATTAACAATGCTTATCCCCTTTAACCTGTGTTGAGCTCACTCTCAGTTGGAGAATCTGCTTGTCTTTTTCATAAAACAGCAAGAACCATAATCTACCAACAAAAAGAATAATTCTAGCTTTAAATACAATAAAATATGCATATCATTACCTATAACCAATTTTCTATTTGTTCAAATTAAAACATTTATAATTCAGAAATTTTTTTTTGGGGGGGGGGATGAGTTAGGGTCTTGCTTTAGCCCAAGCTGACCTGGAATTCCCTATGTAGTCTCAGATGGCTTTGAACTCACAGTGACACTTCTACCTCTGCCTCTTTAGTACTTAGATTAAAGGCATGCACCACCATGTCTGGCCAAGGAATGTTTTTAAAAAATATTTTCCTATGATTAGTTTTATTTTTGTAATTATATTTATTTGTTATGAAATTTGTAGGGAAATGGATGGATTTGGAAAAGATTGTACTTAATGAGGTAACCCAGGCCCAGAAAGCCAAGTGCCACATGTTCTCTCTCATGTGTAGATCTGTATAGATCTAAAAAACCTGACAACCTGAATTCCAATCTCCAGTACCCATACATGCGCAAAGTGATGCATGAATCTGGCATCTGGGGTGTAGTATTGTATATATGTAAGTAGAAAAAAAAATTACTGGGGGTAGAAAGGCTTAATTGAGGTCAGGGGAAGAGATTGAATAAAGGAAGGGTGGGGACAAGTTAATCAAAATCTACAGGATATGAATAGGTCATCCTATATCCTACTTTTTTTTGGACAGTGGTACACCCAGAAACTATGGAGTGTTACTAGAAAATTTTCAATGCCAGTGATGGAATATGGGATATCTTCCAGTGAGTTGTTGGCCAGGGAGGTCCCTGATGTTCCCCAAACATTTTAGGCCATTGAGGCTCTTTCTTTCCCACCAAGAATAGATACTAAGAATCTATTGCTTAGACTTCACATCTTTGGGCTGCAGGTGTACTGAGAAATATTGCTGGAGCTGAGTTGAAAATCTCTTCCATGTAGATTATCTGACAGAAAGTTAGAGAAAGCTATGCTGCATCAGTTCCAAGGGAGAGAGAGAAGACACCAGAGGAGATAAACAACAGTGGACACTGCAAACCTTAAATTTGACTAGCCAGCCAGGCTAAAGAAGCCAACAGGTACAATAGTGGCATGTCTGCTATGGGGGAAACCAGTTGCTTTCCAATTGAACTACAGGACCATTCCATAAGAAAGAATACATACCTGATACTAAAAAACCTATGATGGGGGTGTCATGAGCCCTAGGGGTGTAATGCCTGTTGGTATCTGACTAAATGCATATATTATACTCACCAAACTGCCAAGTAAGCACTTCTCTTAATGTTCATACCCATATATTAATGCTACTCTCACTTTTGGTTACAGAAGCTTCTCTTTTCAGTTGGTGGTGACCTTCAGATGACTCAGAAGGCATCATTGTGGTGAGAAGAAGTGAAAGAGGAGTGCTCAGCACTGAAATATCTCTATTGCACCTTCCAAGGCTCAGGGTCCATTGCAGAAGAGGTGGCAGAAAGAATGAAGAGCCAAAGGAAGGTTAGGACTCATTACAATCCACTCTTACAAACACAAAATTGCCTGGATACCAATGACCTTAAAGTGCATGACCCTACCTACACAAGATCATCATAATAGGAGGAAAAAATGATAATATGAAAATAAAAGAGAGACTGAGAGGGGTAGGGGATATGATGGAGAGTGGATTTAAGAGGGGAAAGTGTGGGGGGAGCGAATAACCATGGTTTATTTCATATAGTTCTGGAAGTTGTCAATAAAAAATTAAAAAAATATATATCTATGTAAATAGTTTTCATATGATCAGTTTTTGAATTAAAAAAAAATATTTATTTTTAAGGAGAAAGAATGCCAGATTCATGCATCACTTTGCGCATGTATGGGTACTGGAGATTGGAATTCAGGTTGTCAGGTTTTTTAGGCAAGAACCTTAACCATTGAGTCATCTCTCCAGCCCTGCTGTGATCATTTTTATTGTTGATTGGTGATGTAGGAATGATTTTATGGGAAGCAGAGAAGGCACAGGTTACACTTGTCCCTACATCACCTATCCATTTCTCCAGTGTATTTCTCAAGCAGAAGAGGCACTTGTATTTTTACCTGGACATCTGCAAAGACCATTTTCATGAATGTCTCAGCAGTTGCAGAATGTCAGTTTAGCTCTCCATAGTTGGGTGCACCTTGAGTCCATACTGAAGTGTGTGCTTGAAGATGCTCAAGGGTAATAGTTAAGAAATTATCGTCTTTTCGATTAACATTTTTTAAAAATTTTTATTTATTAGAAAGAAAGAGGCAAGAGAGAAAGACAGAGAAAAAAAGAATGGGTGCACCAGGGCCTCTAACCACTGCAAATGAACTCTAGACACATGCACCACCATGTGCATTGGGCTTACATGAGTCATGGCGAATTGAACCTTGGTGCTTAGGCTTCATAGACAAGCACTTTAACCACAAGCCATTTCTCCAGCCCCCTTTCAATTTTTTCTTTTGAGGTAGGGTCTCGCTCTAACCCAGGCCAACCTGGAATTCAATATGTAGTCCCAGGGTGGCCTTCAACTCATGTTGATCCTCCTATCTCTACCTCCCAAATCTGGTATTAAAGTCATGTGCCACCAAGCCTGACTTACATTTTAGTTTTCTAATTGATTGTAAACTTTGCTATATGAATATGTCACATGATGTTCATAGGATTATACTCTTATTTTCCCTCTCTCCCAACCCTATTTCCCTGAAGACCCTACTCACTGGGGTTATTGTTATTCACTGTGAGGTTATGAATGAACAAGTCTCTCTCTCTCTCTCTCTCTCTCTCTCTCTCTCTCTCTCTCTCTCTCTCTCGTTTTCTCTCTCTGTGTGTGTGTGTGTGTGTGTGTGTGTGTGTGTGTATAGTGGTAGGAAATGCCTCAGGATACTTCTTGCTACAATGTGGCTCTAACTCTTTATGCTTCCTCTTCCTCAGTGTTCCCTGAGTGTTGGAGGACACATATCTTTTTTGTGTGTGTGTATGTTGAACAATTGACAGTCTCTGATTTTTCTACTTTAATGAGTTTTAAGGAATTCATACTTTGCACCATACACCAAGTCAGAAGCCTATGGCCTGGAGGGTCATCAACTCTAAAGGGAAGATCCCACTGTTCCTTGGACAAAATGAGAGTGTATTGCCATCAAAAAGTCTTCCAAATGTATATGCTTTATAAACCATTTGATCCCGTTGCACTCACTGTTGGTTAGAGAATTTAGTTTTCACAGATAGAAACAAATATGGAGCATACCTATGATCCATTGGTATGGCAAGAAATGAAAAGCCACCTTCCTAGCATGAAACAACTCATCTCTGTCACAACTACCAAGGCCTAGGAGATGTTATGGAGAAAGTGGCAGATGAAATATGAGTATTGCTCTCCTGGCTAGCCTGAACCTCATCCAGTGAGATGGTGTAAACCTTTTATATTATTTAATAGTTAATTATGTCTAATTTTTATATAAAAAAAAACATTGGGTTTCTTTTTGGACTTGAGTATAATGATTCTCTTCAATTCTTTCTTTGTAGGAGTTATGAAGCAATACCAGACAAAACAAGCCTGTCTTGTCAGAAGCTAGATTAATAGGATGGATGGCAAAAGCATCTACATGAGTACATATGCTACCTGTATGTCCTAGTATTGTGAGGAAAAGAGAGAGAGAGAGAGAGAGAGAGAGAGAGAGAGAGAGAGAGAGAGAGAGAGAGAGAGAGGGAGAATCCCATCAAATGGAATTTCTTTTCTGTTCTATTATCCAAAAGAGGGACAATATGGAAGTTAATTGAATTGTATAAAATATGATATGTTGTACCTATTGTTGGAAGAAACTTCTATATTCTGCAATTTTAAAATGATGTCTCTATCTGTGGAGAGTTCCTTATTATTAAAAACGAATCAAATTCATCATCTTTCATTTATTCTCTCAGTTCTGTTCCAAGTTAGACTTATTTAGTGTTTTTGTTGTTTTGTCCCCTTGGTGGTGACATATGCTCTGGCGCTAAGGATACCCTGAGTACTATAGCTCATGGCCTTTTTGTTTAGAGAGAGGACTGGGGAGTGTGTATAGATACTGTTGCAGTCAGGTTCACATTGCTGGTAGAAATCATCCAACCAAGAGCAGCTTCTAGGAAAAAGAGGTTTATTTTGGCTTATAGGCTCAATGGGGAAGATCCATGATGGCAGGGGAAACTGATGGTATGAGAAGAGGGTGGACATCAACCCCCTGGCCAACATAAGTGGACAATAGCATCAGGAGAGTGTGTCAAACACTGGCATGGGGAAACTGGCTATAACACCCATAAGCCCGCCCCCAACAATACACTCCCTCCAGGATACAATGATACCCAAATCTCCATCTGCTAGGAACCTAGCATTCAGAATACCCAAGTTTATAGAGGACACCTGAATTAAACCACCATCAATGCAATTCCAGGTTGTACAGTGAATGGGAAAAAATGTAGGGAAAGTAACAGCTGTGTCTGTGACCATGATTTGAAGCTTTTCCCTGCACTAATCCAACTTCTTAAAAAATCTCATGGGCAGTGGTTCTACAAAACAGCCCTTTAGAATATTCATTGCATCATAAATGGGCATAACTGAGACTGATGGATCTGGAGAGCTTCTCACTTCTCATAAATATAACTCTAGTAAAGACTCAGATACATATTTACCTACATAATTTTTAAAAAATAAGAAAATTTTTAGTCAATCCAGGCAGACAAGATACTATCATTTATTTAATGTAATCCCTTCTTTTGTTTCCCTCTTACTCCTCCTTCCTTTCTCTTGTCTTTATTTCTCTCTCTCTCTCACACTCTCTCTCACACACACACATACACACACACACACACACACACACACACACACACACACGATTCTTTATGCAGGCTTGGGACTCACTAGATAGTGATATCAGACTGGCCTTAATCTTGGAACAATCCTCTTACCTCTGCCTTTCTCTGAAGAGTGTAGGCAATTGCCACCTTGCCTAGCTATGATCTAATTTTCTTAATCACAAACATATCAGCATTTTATAGCACTCTGGACTCTGAATCTAGCATTTTATTTAAATAATAACAAAATTCATAGTCTGCCTTTTTATCAAAATCCAGAAAAAATATAAAAGTAATAATCCATTATTTGTAATAATTTATTAACTGCTGATTAGAGGTTTTATTCAACTTAGGAAGTGTGTGTGTGTATTTGTGTAAGCACATATGAGGACATGTGTGCATATTTGTGTACACATGCATGTGGAAGACAAATGAAACTTCAATCATTCTCCCTAAAATGTAGTCCACAGTTATGAGATGATGACCTGAGCACTTTCTCACAGAACTGGAACTCAACATTTGATGGCCAGTGAGTCCCAGACATTCACTTGCCTCTGCCTTTCCAGTGCTGGGATCACAAGCATATGCCACAATGTCTGATTTTTTTTTTTTTTTTTTTTAATGTGGGTTTTGAGGTTGGAGCTCTGGTTGTCATGCTCATAAAGCAAGCTGTTTCCCAGTTGAAGAGCTGAGCTATATCCTAAGCCGTGTGAGTGTGTGTGTGTGTGTGTGTGTGTGTAATGTGAGTATACCACACTCCATGTTTGCATATATTTAAAGATCCTTAGCATCAAAAGATAATGTATTAATTTTGCCATTGTGGATTCCAGCAACATTTTACAACACCTAGAGACACTTTTGATCCTCATAAATGAGGGATGGAATGGAAACCAGCAATCTTGTTATTCAAGAAAAGAATAGTACCTTACCAGAAAGAAGGATCCAGCCAAAAATATCAACAATACTAAAATAGATAAGCAAACTTTACCAATGCAGGATTCAATAAGCCATCCCTAAAAGATAATCTGCATGTTTCCTAAACCTGTTGCCTTCATTTGCTTTGAGAAAACAGTCACAAAAACTATCCTCTTTTCATTAGACATTTGGACTTTGCTGGCAGGGGTTTAGACAAAACAATGGCAAAGTCTGTGTTCCAGTTTCAAGGAATTATGCAGGATAATTTTGCTGCTCTACTGAGGATTAAGGCATCCTCTCCACCAACTCCCATTTGGTGAACTGGAGGAAGTGAGATTTCTTGGGGGAGAAACTGTGCACTTTCTGCTGGGAAGGGTCACTGACTGAATACAAAATACTGTCTGACATTTATCTTTGATTTAAGCCTTGTTTTATTTATCTTTGATTTATGTCCTGTTTTTACTTATTAAAAGACCTTCATATGGAGATTATTATCATGCTCATGGAATGGAGCCATTAATAAACTTGCTAATTGTTTTTACAATATTGAAGCAAGAGGTTAATTACTATGATCGTATTATCTACATTCACCTTGTGTTACCACTGGCTTAGTGTTCTTGTCACTTCACAAGTGTATCTGAGAGTACCAATTACATTCATTTGTAGTATGGATTTTTTCCTTCAAAATAGTGACATGCATAATGAGAAGCTCATTTAATATTTTGTTAGAACATATGTAATTTTAAAATTGTCTTACATATGTATACATATATGCATATTTGAACTATAAATCAAGTGATATTTTTTCTGTTTAAATATTTTTATTACTTATTTAAGTGAAATACAAAGAAAAAGAGAGAGAGCGAGAAATGTTGAGATAAAGAATATATGGGTGGACTAGGCTCTTTTTCCATTGCCAAGAAACTCCATATACAAGTGCCACTTTGTGCATCTGGCTTTATTTGGATATTGGGTCATCAAACCAAGGCTGTCAGGCTTTAACCACTGAGAAATCTCTCTAGCCTTTCTTTTCTCTTTTTAAAAATATTTCATTTATTTACTTGACATAGAGAGAGAGAGAAAGACAGAGTGTGTGAGAGAGAATGAAAGAATGAGAATGGGCACACCAGGACCTCCAGTCTGATCAAAAACTATAGCCAAATATAGTTTTGAAATATGGCCTCTTTTTAAAATGTTTATTTATTTATGAGGGAGGGGAGTAAATAGAGAGAGAGAGAGAAATGGGCACAAGGGCCTCTAGCCACTGCAAACAAACTCCAGACACATGAGGCAACTTGTACATCTGGCCTAAATGTGTGCTAGGAGCTCAAGCCTGGTTCTTAAGCTTCATAAGCAAGTACCTTAACTGCTAAGCCATCAACTCCAGCCCCTTTTTTTAATAGTTTTACTATAATTTTGCTGATATTGTCATGTACTTATTTTATAAACAATTTATTGGCCCATTGGCTCAATGCATGTAATGTAATTGATTATAGAAGGTAATTCATTATTTGATGTAATTAGTTGTTCATTGTAGTAGTCATGATAAAATCCAAAGATAACTCAGAATATATGGTGCTATTTGCCCAGTTAGGAAAAACCCTGGGAAATGTGCAGTGGGCAGCAGAGAACCAAGAAGGAATGTTAGGGATAGAGCAGTAAAAAAATTTATTCTGCATTTGTGAAGGTTCAGATATAGATGAGACAAGTCAGTTTAGAATTCAAAAGAAGTGGAGCTCAGAGTAAATCTAAGGGGAGGAAGAAAAACTGGTTGCTGGCACAGCAGGTAGGATTTTGAAAATTCTAGGTTCCCTTGATGGGGTAGAGGATGAGAAGGAGGAACAATGTATGGAGAAAGAATACTCCAAAAATACTTAGTCCAGTTATCAAAAACATCTAGTGTCTTTGTCGCCTTGGGTGTCGTATAGCAAAACCATTGTCTCAGTGTTTGCCTGAGTTCTCCCACCAAAATAAGAAAACTTCAAAAAAAAATAATAATAATAAAGGAATTTTATCCTTCACAGGTAACATTGACCTGAGAAGATTTTGTTGTACCATGGCAATTATTAGGTTAGGTTGAAGTCAGTAGCAAACGATAAAATCTAAATCTCATGTATTCCAGATTTTCAAGGAATTTGTCTTTGAAGGGAAGTTGAATAAGAACAGATAGGACCAGTAGTGATGTGCTGAGGCTGCATATTCTTAAAGCCTGCTATTGCTCTTTGAAGCATGGCTCAGCAGAATGAGAAAGAAGTGGTATTAAAAGGGAGAAGTTCCTTGAGAATGTGAAGAATGAGGGGACCTCGGTCTTAGACATGTGAGTCAAGGCAGCAGTAAAAGAAAGAAACTGTTTCTTATAATCTCAGATTTGGGGCCTTTTGTCCTAAATGTTTTCTACTTCCCCTAAAGGCAATTTATCATGGCACACCCATTCATAGTTACCAGATGGAAATCTCCCTCCCCCCCGAGCTTAACTCTGGGCTTTTTTAGGCTTAATAACTGTTTCAGACAATTTGAGAACCACTGTTCTTAATTTACTATAGTTTTCACAATTAGATATGACAACCATCATAAACAACATGCTCACACTCTTCCAAAAATTATTTTTGGGGCTGGAGAGATGGCTTAGCGGTTAAGCGCTTGCCTGTGAAGCCTAAGGACCCCGGTTCGAGGCTCAGTTCCCCAGGTCCCACGTTAGCCAGATGCACAAGGGGGCGCACGCGTCTGGAGTTCGTTTGCAGAGGCTGGAAGCCCTGGCGCGCCCATTCTCTCTCTGTCCCTCTATCTGTCTTTCTCTCTGTGTCTGTCACTCTCAAATTAAATAAATAAATAATTTTAAAAAATTATTTTTGAAAGCCTTGTGAAATTATAAGTCTCTTCCAATAAAGAACTGATTTCCCTGTTGTTGTTGTTTTTTTTTGTTTAAATATGAGCAAATTCATTAACACTGTGTTTCTTCACAGGAGCATGATAATTACTCATTAATGATTTGCTCTGTTATAATACAGTAATATAATATAATAAAATAAATGCATCTGACAGGCTTATTGAGGTGCTTACATTTCAATGGTTTCTAGAGTTTCTGCTAGTGAATCTGAGGATGCAGCCTAACCATGGTTCTTTCAGATGGCTACCTGTGAGGTCAGAACGGAAAGCCAAAGCCATGGCAAATATTGAGATTGTCATCCTGGGAAGGAGTCATGTGAACAATCTCAGTGCTGCACATGGACCTCATTCTATGTGAGCTTTGTACAGATCTGTGCAGAGCCTTTGGGACACTGGCCACACTTCTCAACTTGAATGTCTTCAAATATAGCTGTATTGTTGCTCATATGTTAAAATTAAGACTTGTTTCTTGCAATACGTTTTTGTTAAGAAAGAGTGCAAGTGCTGGAGAGTTGGCCCAGTACACAGGTTCTTGCCTGCGAATATCATATATATATTGCTTTAAAAGGCCATATCTCAAAAACATATTTGGTTGTAGATTTGATCAGATTTGATGTAGACAATAAAGAGTTACAAATTTTACACTGATAATATATAACTAAAGGCAAGTGTGGGCCATTTCTGAAGTTATTGCTTTCTGAGAGGAAGAGAGAGAGGAAAGAGAGAGGCAGATAGAAAGAGGATGGGCATGCCAGGGACTCCAGCCACTGCAAACTCATGCACAACCTTGTGCATCTGGCTTTATGTGGGCACTAGGAAATTAAACCTGGGTTCTTTGGCTTTGCAGGCAAGTACCTTAACCACTAAGCCATATCTCCAGCTCAGGACTTGGGATTTTTATCTCCAAGTCATTTAAGACTCTCTTTTGTCAGTGGAGAACACAATGTAGCATCTAGTCAGGCAAAACTTAGACTATGAGTAAGCCATAGCTATCTGTTGGAATCTATATTCATGCCACTCTAGCCTTCACTTCTCTATGCTATTTAGCCTCTATAGGGTAAGCATCTTTAACACTCCATTATATATGTGTGTGTGTGTGTGTGTGTGTGTGTGTGTGTGTGTGTGTGTGTGTGTGTATTTTTACTTATGATTGTTTAATAAGTACATGGAGCCACTATGAATTTATATGTTTGTACTAGTCCATTAAAGTCAATAATGAAAGAATCATGAACTATTTGGTCAAAATTAAATGACTAGTTCCAAATCTAATCACTAAATGCTATGCATTCTACTGGTCATTGTATTTTGATTTCATCCTGATGATAGTAATCTTTGTATTTCCCTTTTTACTAACATTTCTCAACCATCCCACCTTGTTTTCACTCTTGAGCTTTGTCTCCTGAATGGCCTTCTAAGAATACTGAATCAGAGACTTTTTCCATAAGGATTGTCCATGTGACTAGGTCCTGGAACTAGGATACAGAAGAAGTGGGATTTCCAGCATGAAAGCACCTACCAGTTCAACTCTTCCTTACGCTCCCTGGAGCCAGCATGGTTTGCAATAGGACATGTCACATGGGCTATTTATTCATTACAATGAATATTTATTCATTTGAATGGATTACTATTCATTAAAAAGTCACTTATTTCAAAACTTTATAATGCATTGGATGTTCACATGACTATACCTAACCAGGAGCTTGTCAATGGTTATCTCAGGAGTAGCTGAGGATTTTCTCATTGGCTCTAGTTTACATGGCTCTGAACACATAAATGCACTTACAAATTAGGGGGTACTCTATAACCTTAAGATAAACAAATTAAAAACATTTTTACTCAAGTCCTATTTTGAACTGACAGGTACTTATAAGTCTTTAAGTGCTACAAATGAAGTCAGGAAATTCTTGTTTAATTTTCTTTGCATCTCAACTGCTAGCTTTTTTCTAGGATAAGGAAGAGGTTAAGTTGCGACTTTAAATGGAAAATAATTCCTTTACACCAAAACACAATTTATTAAATAAAAGAAACTAATATAACTATGTAATAATACACAATTCACAGTGATAAAGCAATGTCTTTACTAAATGTCATCTAGCATATTAGTATCATCAATGACTTATAATTATAGATAGACCAACAGATAAAGTGTTACCTATCCTCACATGTATGCTTGATAGGAAATAAAAGTACAGCTCTCTAAAGCTCTTTTACTACCTTGAGCTTGAATACACTGTAGTGTTCTAAACTGGAGAGACAGATGTACGTTCATTAGTTTTCTTCTGGGCATCTTAACAATCCTGCTTTGTCAAACCCTTATAACTTCCCCTATCATTATGATATGAGCTCTAACTATAGGTAATTTCTTGCTGAAATTATTTTTTATTATGCATGCTCTCAATATCTTTATGATGCCAGTGTATATCTCACCTGATTCTAAGTATTCATATTTTCTATCCTTCTTTTACTACTTTAGGCAATCACACATTTCTTTTTAAAAAGGCCATGTTACTCTGGAGAGCAGCATGTCTTTCCTTGTTGTAAAAAATAATGAGCCCACTACTGCTTCATGGAGCAGATTTGTTTCATGCCTTATGGACTAAGTAAGTACAGCTTGCTGCTTTTGCTCCCCAGCTCCCTAAGAGCATATCAGGAAGGATCCTCTCCTTTTTCCCATTCCAGAGAATGTCACCATTTGCCAGATACACAATGAAAGAATGTAGATTTGGGACTAAAATGTGTGCATACCATGTGCTTTTACGTAAAAGAGTTTGCTAATGGATAGGAAATTATGGCTGGAGATTTCCTGAATTGTGGCTAACTCAAAATTGGACATTTTACTCTTTTCTTGAAAATATATAATTAATGGAGTTTCACCCTTATTCTTTATAGACTAAATTTTTGACTAAGTATCCTTAAAGTAGCATTGGAGTAATGATATTGGAAAATGGGCACTTACAAATTTCAAATGTTTTATGAATAATATGTTTGTCTGTTTGCTTTTATGTTCATATTCTTAACGTAAGGTCTCACTAGGTCACACAAGCTGGTTTAGAACTTAAATTGCTCTCTGATCCAGGCTGGCTTGAAACTCAACACCCATCCCAGCCTCCCGAGTTCTGAGATATGAAGTATGTACCACCATATCTTGCATATTATTTGTTAATTTTGTTACTTTAATTTTTTAAATGATCTTATGTATATGTGTGTGAGTGTGTGTGTGTGTGTGTTTCTGTGTACAGGCCCACCAGGTTTTCTTGCTGCTGGAAATGAATGTCCATACAGCTTAACGTGGGTGGTCAGGGGATTGAATTTGGGCTAGCAGGCTTTGTAAGCAATTGTCTTCAACTGCTGAGCCATCTCCCTAGCCCTGTATTATGCCACTCATTAGAACAGAGACAATATGTATCATAGTAGACACTTTTGCAGGTCAGAAAGTAGGAGACCTGAATCTGAGTTTTGCTTCCCTCACTAGCAATACGATCTTGAGAAAGCTGCTCACTTTCTATTAGCTTCAGTTTTCCAAACTTCAACTGGACAGTGAGGGGTGGAAGACTTTCCACTAAAATCTGTACATCGAAGCTTTAGCCCTTACCACCTTAGAATGAGATTATATTTGCAGAAAGGATTGTCATAAAGGAAGTAACTTAAAGTGCCTCCACTAGAGTGAATTTTCCTCATGTTAGGATGAGTGTCTTTACACAGAGGAAATTAAGGAACTGACACACAGAACAAGGATGCTGATACCAGGGGAAATGGCTTTCTAGAAGCTAAGAGGGACCTCACAAGTAACCAAACTTGCCTCTACCTGATTCAGAGTTCTTCCCCTCTGTTATTTATGGCACCCAACATATGCATTTTGCTATGACAACAGAGAAAGCAGTAACATGAGGTGTGGCAAGTGTTCCTGTGATGAAGTACAGCTCTGTGTTTGCAAAGCATCTGGAGCACACCAACTGTTTAGTGTGTGCTCATTAACACAGTGTCTATGCTGCTGTTAGTGTTTGCACTGAGCAGGCCATTTATACTTCTTTACTCATCTTTATTATCAGTAATTCTTTTATGGTGAGAGAATTGGGGACTGGATTCCATTTCTCTAGTGTGGATGGAGGGCTCTCAGCTTCCAACATTCATAGGTAGTGAAGAGGGCATGTCATGAATTGAGTCATTTTGTAGCTTTTTTTATTTTAAAATATTGTATTTATATTTATTTATTTATTTCCAAGGAGTGAGAGGGAGAGAGACAGAGAGAGCAGGTATGAATGAGAGATAGAGAGAGAATATGGGCACTTCAGCCACTGCAAATGAACTCCAGATGTATGCACCACTTTGTGCATCTGGCTTACATGTACACTGGGGAAATTAACTCCAGTCATTAGGCTTTGCATGCAAGTACCTTAACCACGGAACCATCTCTCCTAGCCCTTATTTTGTAGCTATTTGTTTTCTATACTTAACCAGCCTCTCCCTCTGTTACACATCTTTAAAAATGAAGATGAAAATTTGAAGTTTTCATAAAAACAAATCCATATACATAATTCAAATTAGAACTTGGTATGTCTTTAATAAATTGTAATTTTGGTCGTTGTGTTTTTCACTTTCTAAACCACTTTTCAACATGCCCTCTGCCAGCACAGATTTTTCTGGTGATTCCATCTCTTTTATTGTTAATCTGTCTGACTGTTTTTCAAAGGAGCCAGTTCGTGCCTGGTGTGGTTTGGTTCATACTACCAAGTGCTCATTTCTGGGGATTTTTTTTTTTTTTTTACCTTGGCTAAAATGGTGTTACACCAAGATCATTGTCCCCAATACTATTTAAGAGGGGAAAATATAAGAAAAATACTTTCAAATTCTGTGTCCATATGTGGAGTTATGGAAAGAAAGAGCTCGTTTACTAACCATCTTCTCATGGTCTTAAATGCCCATGTATATTTTGGGTATTCAGGGGAGGTTTACATGATGGAGGCTTCTCTGGTTTATTTGATAGTAAGATTGCTTTGGTGCATTCTGAGTGACAGTTTCTGGTGGTTGTGACCTGTGGAGGCCGAACTTTCCGAAAACCTCTCATTTATTTCTTTTCCAGCCTCTGCTTAGTCATACTTGATTTCCTTTCATTGGAATTTTAATAAATGACATGGGCTGGGTGTGGGAACACATGCCTTTAATCCCAGAATTTTGGAGGCAGAGGTAGGAGAATCACTAGGAGTTTGAGGTTACCCTGAGAAAACATAGTGAATTTCAGACCAGCCTGGGTGAGAGTGAGACTTTACCTCCAAAACAAAACAAAAGAAAATATCCAAAATAAAAACAAAAAAAAATGGCATGTTGATAATCCATTATTATAACTGGATAATTTATTTCAGCCTACATCCTGGAATGTGGTTGTGATATATACTTAAAAAAATTTTTTTTTTATTAGTTTTCTATTCTGCAAGTACAGGCAGTTTGGTACCATTATTAGGCTCATCCATGACCTACCCCCTTCCCATTGGTCCCTCCTTGTTGAGGTGTATGGGTCATGCATTGTGGGGTTAGCCCACAGTTATTGGTATGATAAATGTCTCTGTATATCATGACCCAACATGTGGCTCTGACATTCTTTCCACCCCCTCTTCCGCAAAATTTCCCTGAGCCATGTTGGGTTCATTTTTTATATACTTTTATAACAGCACCTAAAAAAGTATGAAAGGAAGAGGGAGGCAGAACACTTGAGGTAAATCTTTAAGTCTATATTAGAAATTAAATGACTGAAAATCAAAGTAGTAACATTAAAAGAAAATGTCATTCATTCTGTGCTTCCCAGCATGTGGGCATGACTTATCTGTGGTGGTAATGAGCATTTGTCGTGGGAGTGCCTGCTGAGATGGCCTTGAGAAATGTTAACAATTCATGTTAGCTATCCTATGCAGGCTCATTTTTTGTCCTCTTTATGTAGTTTTAAAACTTCAGAATTTCTCCAGTGAGTGTATTTTATTTTACTTATCAAAAGAAAATACCAACTTAGTTTATTTTTACAACTGTTGTTAGTAGAAAACAATAAGACCATTCATATATTCTTTTCTGCTCTATGCATTTGTTCATCATAGAATCCACTCCATGCATGTTCTCCTTGAGATGAGATTTAAGACTATATTGAAAAGCTTAATAAGCATCAATTCACATTGTATACATATGACTACCAGGTAGCATAAAGCTGAATTGAATGTCACATGGGGTGTCTTGAAGGACAGACTTTGTACTCATGAGATTAAGAGAAATGGTACATCTTACCGGACGCGCAGTGTGTGCTGTTCTCCGTCATCTACTCTCACGGTGGAATTAATGTGTTTCAGTTTTGCTTCTCCAGCACAGAAAAACTGGAACTATGGAGAAAGTTATGCATTCAATTGACTTTCAGAAGAATTTTATATGTTATGATTATATTTTGTAAATTTCCAGTGCTTTTCATATAACTTTGAAGAGGTTCTAAGTTAGAAACATAAAGCGATGAAATATCTCAAAGTATGCAAATAATGAGTACTAGGATTAAAGCAAGTAAATGGATAAGACACGTCTCTGAATTTTTTTATAATAGTCTGGGGAACATAACTGAAAATTGCTATGCATTCCACCCGTATAAAACAAGTATTACTGGTAAAATATTTTTACATACCACCTCTTGAATTGTGCAAAGACCAGTTGACATAATGAGGAGGGCAGTGCTAATGTCATAGGAAGGAAAATTTAAAGCTAATGAAAGTGAACCATTCTTTCTAAGTTTTCTGATAGCTGAGTGCCTATGTGGTCATTTATTAGTTTACAGGCAAAGTTAAGGCTGGAGACAGAAAACCAGGTATAAGAGGCATGATTAACCAGACACCCCAGGGAATTCCATGAGTGGCTTCTATGACTATTAAAATTTTATTAACAAGCTTATGCTTGTATGCGTATCGATTAAATTGTGGCTGTTTTTTTTTCCTCAGAGAGAGAATTTAAAGCTTTATTTTACCCTATTTACAAGGGATCTGATACCTGAATTTGTGTTGAGACAGTTTCATCATATGTCATAACTCCTATGAAACTAGCTGTATTTCAGCTGATACATTTAAAGCATTCCAAGTTTAGTTAAAATTAAATTATATTTTATTTTTGTTGTATTTGATTTGTAAATTACCTATAGCAAATTAACCATAAAAGTATGTTAAGCAGCACTGAGATTTTTACAAACAAAATATAATGTACTTCGAAGAAAAGACAGTTTCAGAACACATTTTGTAAATTCCTTTTAAGAGATATGTAACTAAACAAAATTAATTATTTATTGAACTCTTACTTGATGGTCAGAATACAACCAAATTCCCCAAAGAATGCATTTAATTATTTATTCAATATAAATAAGGGTTTATGACTCATATGTTTAGTGTTATGAAATTGTCATGGCATTGTTATGTCATTTAAGCTTAAAGAATAAAGAACAGGATAATGCTGTGTGTGAAATGTAGTTTCCTTAATCTGTTCAAATATTCTAGAATTATTTATCATATATTACTAATCTTTATTAATAATTTGTATATCTCAATGTTAGCAAAATTTGATATTCATAAAATATTTTGTATATTTTTGGCATCAGATAAATTTTTATTTTATTATAAATAACTTCAATAAGATACATACGGGGCTGGTTAAGCGCTTGCTATGAAGCCTAAGGACCCCAGCTCAAGGCTCAATTCTCCAGGACCCATTGTTAGCCAGATGTACAAGGGGACACAAGCATCTGGAATTCATTTGCAGTGGCTGGAGGCCCTGGTGTATCCATTCTCTCTCTCTCTCTCTCTCCCTCTTTCTCTCTGTTGCTTTCAAATAAATAAATAAAAATAAAATGCTTAAAAAAATTAAAAATATACATACATATATATGCAAATATATATAATTAATAACTACTGTTTGTGCAATTATTACTCCATGTTGTGAAGCTTTCACAAATGTTTATAAGCATGAACTAATTTCTTCCTCATAGAACAAAATGAAACCTAGAGAAATATGAAGCACAGTCATCCACTTATGATCTCCCATATTCTGAGGTGAATGCTGAGGTCATTGGATTTGCCCTCAGACATGAGGTTCATTGATTTGTGACAGAGCTAACAAGTAGGATGATTTTGATAGTGATTCTATCTACTAATATCTTAGGCATTGAAAAACAGCCAACAAAGTAGTTTTTAAATTGTTTCATATATTAAACTTTCCTAGGATCCTAATTTTTTTGAACAAGTTTTACAAATAATTCTGCATTTCTAGATTTTGGAAAGGTCTTAAATTATGATCATTTTGAAAGTTCTACCATAAATGTGTCTTTGGGAAAATTGCAATGTAAATGAAATCCCCTTATGATTATACTTTTAAAATAGATGTGGAAATTGGACCATAGTCTCACAAATCATAGCAGAACAGGGGAATCTAAAACTTATGATGCTTGAATAACTCTAAGATTTCTCCTAAATCAACCCAGTGAAGCAATACTGCATATTGGGATGAATAGGGAGCTCTGAGTTCACAGAAAATAGCAAAAGTTACCTATGTACCATCTATTCAGAGTTACTGTCTATTACAGAGCAGACATACTGCATTTACACTGAGAGAAACTTATTCTGCAAGATTTTGTAAGTTTCAGGCATAAGCTAAATCTCATACATGGTAATAATGTTCTAGCTATCTGTTTTATCTGTTTTATGTGTTTTTATATATGCGCTGCTTTATGACATTTAGCTTCTAGTATGTATTCTTTTACTAACTTAAAAATCACAATTTTTATTTCATCTATTTTTCTAGTGAATAAATGGACACAAGTGATCATCAAGGCATAAAGGTTCTCAGTGCAGAACTAGAAATCAACTCCTGAGGGTACAGCTCAAGTACACAATTTTAATAAATTTTCTAAAGATGACAATTATATCTCATATTATGATGCAATCATCAGTATGTATCCTTCCTACTTTAAATCACATGCATAACTGTATGCTTGTTTTCTATTTTATTATTTAATGCATAAAAGTATGCATATTTTGTTTTAAAGTCACCTGGGAATAATTTCTACAAGTCTCTTTACCCATTAACTTAATAATTCTTAAATATCTTAACACTCTATCATGAATATATTTTCCATTTATAAGTTTACGAGGTAACCAGTCATTTAATAACAGATCATTTTATTAAATATTTCCACCCACAGTTTGTACAATTTTTAGTTATTTCTTGATCAGCAGTGTGCTCAGTGGTGAAAGCAGGTGAATTAGATACATGGTCAAGAAAGGTTTCAGATTGAAAAAAGCAATGTTCTGAGGGGTTCATTGTGACCATGACTAGTGCTCAGTATTGAACCTGTTTTCAATAATCTTTTACACTGGGCCAAGGTGTTGCTGCCTCCCATGAAACTACTGGATATTAGTTGCACAAATACTGCATGCACATTCTCTTGGATAAGCAATGACAGTCTGACACAACTAAAATATTCAACTTATTACATAATTCTATTTCCTTTATCTGGCTTTCACGTGCTGTGTTTTTTAATCAAGTGATAACAACATCACATGTGCAAAGTGTTGTTATTAGCATGAATCATCAAAACCAGGCAAATGATAAATGTGTTGTTGAATGGACACACAGATAAATATTAATGAATAAAACCCCTCCTACTATGCTTCCATCTCTAGGAGACATTCATTTATGACATCAGGCGTTAGTCATATTGCTTAAGAAAGTTGAGTGTCTAAATCAAACTACTAGAACCAGGCTTATTTAAATTCTGAGGTATAGCTCAACTGTTCATGAAAATTCTGTAGGTATGGTGGTTTCACATCCTAAAATAAATGGTAGGTAAAGCATATTTGCTGTGTATCATATTCCAGACTCTATGTTGGGCTAATTATCTGGTTGCAATGGTAATTGGGATTTCATGGTTAAGACATGTTTTAGAAAAGTAATATGAAATGGTTCATTAAAGTATGAATAATGTTGGATAAAGAATGCATACTTTAACATCAAAACTGGATGTCAAAATGGACATTTTCAAAAGGCTGCTTTCCCTTTCTTGAAACACTTACCATTTCTTTGAGTAAAAATAAATGAATCACTCAAAACAATCCACATGAGTTATTTTGAAATGTATGTTACTCTTATATATCTTGATTTGACCACTAAAAAAACATCAGTGTTTCTTGAGAGACTATTACTTACCATTTGCCAATGTGAAACCACCCAAAACAGAAGTTAGTTTGTAAACTCTACCAAGTGTTAAATCATCAATGGTATTTTTAAATATCAGAATCCTATTGTGTTTAAAAAAATATAGTGAACCGCAAAGACATTTTGTGTGTTGCTTTATTTATATCAATATTTATAAACTTAAAATTAAATAGACATTATGAAAATGCAAAAAAGTCCTATTAAATTTCACTAGCAATTAGAGCAATGGTATCATTCTACTTATGATGGTGTGAGAAGAAAGGGCCGATAACCCACTGGCATGATTGTAAAACAATTCTTTTTTTCAGGACTCTTGAAAGACCTTATAGTTCCCTAAAGGCTTTGCTGACCACATCTACCACTGAGGTTATTAAAGTGCTAACTGTTGTTATCATTGGGACATAGTAAAATTAGTTGACATAAAAGTAGAAGAAATATTAAACTATAAATAAAAGATTTTGAATCACATATCAAAATAATAAGTAAATAGTGATAAAAAAATTTACAAATGTATAACAGGAAGTAGCCTTGTGGCATGTATAAAAGAAACAGCTCAATTTAAAATTTACTTTAATAGTAGCCACTAAATTATGCAATCAGCCAACTTCCTAAAATTACCTTGAAAGTAACACAACTGAATGACTTACCTGCAAAGTACCATTTTCAATGAACAACTTAATGAAAAACCCATCTACTGGATCTGAGTTTTGATTGATATACATAAGGAGTCCATAGGAGTTAAAGGTCTTAAATTCTAGTGAGATGTTGTTTTTTGGATTGACAAACACGTCCTGAAATTCTAGGTAGGAATCTCCATGGTAGCAAACACAACTGAACTCTGTGAAGCAAGAAAAGAAAGAAAACATGATGTAGTTTGGAATTAAACCATTTTAATATTATGTTTATCAACATGATTATTTTCCTAGTTTGCCTTTGCTTTTTTGATGTAAGGTCTCACTGCAGCTCAGGTTGACCTGGAATTCACTATGTAGTCTCAGGCTGGACTCAAACTCATAGCAGTCTTCCTACCTCAGCCTTCCAAGTGCTGGGATTAAAGGTGTGGGACACCATGCCTGGCTTTTTTTTTTTTTTGCCATTTTATAAATGCTATGGCAACACTGTGAATTTAATTCATGATGTTGGTATATAGGATGTAAATGACATCATATATTGAGAGGTCTCATTGAGCTATTTCTTTTGGTAATGATATATCATCTGTAATGAAATTTTTCTTACTGTTGTCCCCTGTTTTTAAAATAATATTGGCTTATTACATTTGATATAAATATGAATAAAAACATTGTACTAAAGTAATAATGAACCTATATTTTGTTTTGATTTTGGGGCTTAACCTTTCATCTTTAAGTATGTTTTTCTCTTTTTTCTTTTAGAAAAAGTGATAACCTTAACTTACTGAAAAGATGTCCTTCAAATCTTGTTTTCTAGAAAATTTTAGCAGAATATAATTTTGATATGTTTTTCATTGATGTAATTATATTGTGGATATTAATCATTAAAACTAGTATTCTATCTCTGGAAAAACTCATTTTGCTCATGATGTATACATATATATGGATTTCAGATGCAAATTTTCATATCTATAATAGTTTTCTCATTGCTGATGAGTTATATGGTTTTTGAATTTTAATTTTTCATACTGTCACTTCTGATATGAACATCAAGGCTTAATTTAGCTTTATTAAATAAATTTGGCAAAATGAATTTTATTTTCTGTCTTCTGGTTTTTTTTTTGACTCATCTCCAAAATACTATGGTACAAATTGACACTTGCATAATATTCATCATCCTGAAAAATGAAAATTCAGTTTAAATAACTTGTTAGGTGCATGATGTTAAAGTAAAGTATAAAGAGGTTTCTCTGCAGAAAAGTCATCTTTATGTCTCAGCTTTGTCACTTCTCTGTGTCCCTTTGAAGGAGTCACATCACTTCTCTTCTTCCACCATAATCTGTATAATTAGAACTGAAGTTACTATGAATTTATAATTACCACAGACCCTGACTGCATTTTTGAATGAAAGTGTGTGGGCTTACTAGTAACTTAACTTGCTACGACTTTTGTTGGTAAAAACATTGTTATAAGATGGTTGTTTGAATTTGCTTTCTCCCATCAACTCATGTTCAGAATGTTTGGTTCCTATCTGATGGTAATTTGGGTGATGGAAACCTTACTGGAGGAGGTGCATTGCCCGGATAGGATTATGGGTGTCTATAGCCAGCTTCCCCTTGCCAAATCTGATTCATGCTCCTGCTTTTGTTTGGAAACTGCTGTGGCAAGGAAGCGACGTCCAGCCTCTGCCCTGTGATCTCTCCTCTGCCATAATGAGCTTCCCCTCCCTGAAGACTGTAAGCCAAGTTAAGCAATGGTTCCTTTCATCATCTTCTTTTGGTCAGGTACTTTATCCTAGCAATGTGAAGGTAATTGTAACAGAAAACTGGTACCAGTGGAGTGGGATCCTTGTTTTTATAAACCTGGTTTATAGCAAATATGTGGAATGATTTGAAACCTTCTCCCAAGAGATGCCTTGCAGTGATCTGAGCAGAATCTGCAGGATCATTGTGGTCAGAGATTTGAAGATCTGACTGCAGAGAACTATGAACTACACAGGATGGATTATGAGAAGAAAGAGCTTTGTCCAGAATGGGATGAAAGCAATTTGTGTGAGAGACTTCATTTTCCCAATGTCCTGAGAACTTGTCCAGAACTACAATGTGTAGAAATGGACTGGTATGAGCACAAGGATACATCAGAGGAAAACAAACAAACAAACAAACAACTTAAAGTTTCAGGCTAGAGCAGAACCCAATCAGGTGCAATTGCTTGAGAAAATTACTATCATTTAGACTGAGCCAACTTTTCTCCACTAGGACAACGTGGATGTTTATGCTGCGTCAGTATGTTATTTTAGTTTTGCAGGCTCACAATTAAGAGACCTTGTGTTTCTCACCGAATGCAATGGAGCTTTGCTTGGGGAGGTGTGTTGTTGGGGGCAGGCTTATGGGCATTCTAGCAAGCTCCACTTTGCTAGAGTCTGTCTCACTCACCTGATGCTTTTGTCACTTGCTCTGGTGAGGAGAGAATGTCCAGCCTCTGCTTTACCATCTTTCCCCTGCCGTTATGGAGCTTCTCCTTGAGACTATAAGCCCAAAATGAACAACAACTTTATTCCCATCAGCAGTTGTTGGTCAGGTCCTTTACCCCAGCAATGAGAAAGTAGGAAAAAATAAAATTCTTGCAGCATTGATTTTCAAGGTGACTGTTTCAGGGATAAGTTCTCAGGTTTGCTGAGTTGTGTCTTTAGAAAGTTTGGAAGAACATGACATTGCCATATTAGCATATGTGGGCATATCCTGATGGATTTTATATCAGTGTGTGAAAAAAAGGACTTCATTTTCAGTTTATGTAATGGAAGCTAAGATAACCTGTTTTACTGTTAGAGCTATGTCACTAATAATGATGCAAAGTATACTGACACATATTTGTTGCATTTTTGCATGGATTATCAGTTTAGTGTTTCCCTTAATTTTGGAAGTATGTCAGTGTTTTGGTTTTACATGAGACAAAAGGTATTGAAAATAATTTGGTGAGAATTATACAGTGTGGCAATGGAGTTCTTTCATCAAAACCTTTCTTTAATATTAGTTTTTTCCTGCTTGAAAAGGCTACTTATCTATTATGTTAAATTATGTTGAACACATGCTTAAATACATAAGTATTTAGGACTAGGAGTGTATCTTGGTGCCCGAGCACTTATATAGCATAGGGGACAACAAATACCCCCTGGTAAAATATCTAGCATGCAACTTCATTGAGTTTTACATCAAAAGAACAGAGTGGGGATAGATAATGACAGTGTCCTACTTAACAATAATTTACAAAATACTTTTTAGGTTAGGTTTGAGAGTTTTGCATATTTTTTCTTTAATAAAATTTAATGGTTAGACTCATAGAAAATTCCAATATTCATTTTTAATAAACCACTCTAAAATGATTATATTTCATCTTTGGAATGTCTTATCTGATCCCATTTCTCCTCCTTTTTGTTTCTCCTGTAAGGAATATTGCTGTTCTTTCAGTAGGATCCAAATGTACTAGCAGGTTCAAACATAATTTGGTGATGAAAATTTATTTTGACAATAAAATAAGAATATAACAACACTGAAGACACCTCATTGCTTAAACCTTTTGTCTGTTAACCAGCCAGGTTCCAGAGAAAATGAAACCAGAGTGTCTCTTTCTCTTCCAATATGAGTCTCCTAAATTATTCTAATCTCATTCAAATTTGAGATGAACCAATTGTTTCAATGCTTAAAGACCTTGTGTTTACTTTTAAAAAATGATTTTATCAGGTTCTGCTATCTGCCTAGGTGTTTGGTGAGGTCAGAGTACATAGAGCATATGCTAAGTAAAGTATTATAGGTGTCAGAGGAGAGATCATTAATATACTGTGGAACAAAAACAAGTGTAAAGGCTCAGGAGTCTTATGATATAATTTTCTGGGGAAGCTCTCAGATATAGGTCTAATGGTCATACACAATGATTTTGGAGTAAAGTATTTAATAAGATCTATAAGCTATTGCTGGTGTGTGCTGTCTGTTTAATTTCTATTAATATAACATACAAACACTATAGCTACAAATACTACTGCAACCAACTACTGCTTAAAAACATGTTAATTACTTGCAATTCACTTACAATTAATAAAAAAAATGCCTTTCTAATTTTCCAGGCTTGTGGCTATATATTGGGGATAAAGTATCTTATGTGATCAGAGTTAACTTTATTTTTTAGGTTGAAGGGGTTCAAGGCAGAGTCTCACTCTAGCTCAGGGTGACCTGGAATTCACTGTTTATTCTCAGGTTGGCCTTGAACTCATGGTGGTCCTCCTATCTCTGTCTCTCGAGTGCTGATATTAATGACGTGAACCACCACACCTGTCTTTAAGGTTTAATTTTTAAGAATTTTTTTTTAGTTATTCATTTGAGAGAGAGGGATGGAGAGAGAGAGAGAGAGAGAGAGAGAGAGAGAGAGAGAGAGAGAGAGAATGAATGGGCATACCAGGGTCCCTAATAACTACAAACAACTCCAATGCATGGGCCACCTTGTGCATCTGTCTTATCTGGGTACAGTGGAATTGAATCTGGTTCCTTATGCTTCAAGGGCAAGTGCCTTAACTGCAAAGCCATCACTTCAACTCCAGATTTAATTTTATATACTTTATTTTTACTTAGCTGGTATACTTTTAAAATGTGCTTCAATTTACAATGTATAATATTACTTAATGCCTGTAATTTAATTCCACCTTAGACTGCTTTGGCATTTATCATCTTTAATTCTTTTTAATGATGAGATTTACTGATAGATAAGAAGCAAAGCGAAGTTATTAATAGAGATTTTCAATATCCCATAGTATTTCTAGCAGCCAGGTTTTAATTAAGTGTAAATTTCAACACTTCACCTGATCTTTCAAAATTGTTAGAATTTAAAAACTGAATCCTAACACTAGAAAGTGAGGCTAGTTGTGGAACATAATGAAGGATTGAGTATTCATATAAAAAGTGTCTCTGGTAAAATGGCATTAATTTAATACTCTCCTTCTCTCTCACACATTTTGATAATTAGATACATTTTGAAAGTATTATATTATTTTCTTTTTAAAATATATATTTATTTATCAAAGAGAGGGAGAGAGAGAGAGAGTGAAAGGAAATGGGCATAAGGCCTTCTGCCTCTGCAAACAGACTCCACACACATGTTCCATTTTGTGCATCTGGCTTTTAGGAGGGTACTTGGGAATTGAACCTGTGACATCAGGCTTTTCAATAAATTGCCTTTAACAGCTGGGCCATGTCCTCAGCCCCTTATTTTCTTCATACTTTGGTACATATTGAAAGTGGAGTTTGCAGATTCATATTGTGGAAAAGTCTACTGAAGAACAATAATTCTGAGGAGAACTGGATCGACCCTCAGATGACTGACTCTGACCAGGCTCTCTCTGCACTGCACTCCTTCACAATGGTGCACACTTAGAAAACAATAGGAAAACACAATTGCATGATAATTTTCATATTTGTAATATTACAAACATGATGGTAAATTTTGGTTTATAAGGGCACATGTTTCACAATGTATTCTACTGAATAAATGGGCTAAGTTATCTTTTCCTTTAAAAAAATAAAAAGTAAATTCCTTTTTTCTAAACTTTCATATATTTCACTTCATTATTCATATTGTCCTTACAAGTTAATGGACAAGTAGTCAAATCTTTTGTAAAGTATTCATTTGTGTATAAGCTGAAAAAAATGTATCAGTTAGGGGGTTCAATGTGTAAAGTACTTGTCATTTAAGCATGGGGATGTGATTCTTAGTATCCACGTAAAATTCTGGGCATGGTGGTTCACACCTGTAATAGCAGCACTGGGGAGGCAAAGACAAGCAGATCTCTGGGGCACTCTGGCTACCTAGTCTACACACACACACACACACACACACACACACACACACACACACACACTTGTGTGTGCACAAATATATACCAATTAACAGAATACATGAAAGCTGTCCTAAGCACTTGTAGTTATAATTTTCCTGGCTTAAAATTTTATACTACTTATTTTTGAGTTATAATTTTCCTGTACAACTTAGAGTGCATCCTAAGTTGTTTAAAAGCCATGCTATATTAATTCAAGTCAGTATCTAAGTGGCTTAGATTGAATGCTTAGATTAATGCTTAGATTGAAGTTGGGGTGAATGGAGAGAAATATAAAACATGCATTGGTTAGGAAGGTGATTTTCAGTTTCTAGCCATCTGGAAATCCTGTGAGTCTCTGCCAAGCTGTCTGATGTGGCATGGTTAAAGGTCAGTCTGATGTCATTCCAGGACAGCTGGATATTACAGTATGTAAAGGGCTGGATGGAAAATACATGTTTCCTCAGATCAGATGCCCGTTAGGTTTTTACTGCACTTACAACTACTCTTAGGTGTTCAGTGATGTCTTTCTGATGCCTTTTTTTTTTCTGTTTCTAAATTCTATGGCTTAATTGTCCATTTCCAGTTTTTATAAGTTTTCTGCATTGCTTATTTTATTGTCACATTTTTCCTCAGAGATTTCTAGCAAATAGGGTCAGATGATGGCACAACATGGATTTGATTCCCATTTTGGGTGGTAATGATATGCATGATTGTTTCCATGCATATATCTTTCTTTTGCCCCAGCAGATAGGAAGAATACTGCCTATAGACATGAACTCTCCAGTAGATACAGCGTATTACAGGCTTAAAAGCCACAAGTTCTCCTTGCTGCCATTCTTGAGATATTATCTTCTCTCTCCTGCCTTTGAGAAATCAATGTGTTCTCTAACAGATGAAGCTTCTCACCTTAGGTTCCCAAATAAATGATATGACACAGAACTACAGTCATTTCTCAATGCTGTTAGGTAAAAGAGATATTTTAACCTAATTTTTCAGACTAAATGATTTAATTCAGTAGTTTTTTTTTTTTTTCATTTAATCATGTCACTGTGACAGATTGAATCAAACTTTATTGTACCACTTCTCATTCTGGTTTTATTCTCAGGGGCTAACTTTCTCATTTAGAAAAGAGCTTGTTTTCTCTGATAAGATCTTCAGCAGTTTACATTGTTTCTTTAAACTTCCAGGGGCCTTTGGCATACAGTTTTGGAATTTGGGAATTATGCTAGATTAAATGTTATGATAAAATACAAATGTAAGTAAAGTAACTGCTTGAGCTATTCAAGATAGCCACAAGCTTTCCATTCATGGAGATCTTGCACATTGAGGTTCAGTAAGTGTGGCCGACTGTCCTCAGTCAATGTCATAATTCTGTTTTCTAGAGCTGAAAAGCAAACTCAGAGAGTCAGTCCTTCATTTACTTTAGTTTTGTCCTTTCATCCTCTGTTATACCTGAACTTATTACACAATCAGCAGAGAAGGAGCTATAGAGTGACTGGAAGTTCACTTAATATCATATATTAAATCTGATTTATTAAATTCATGATGTTTATAAAATTAACAATATTCCCCAATTTTGACTTAAAATAAACATGTTTATCCATTGATATAATATGAAATGCATATTTTTCTTATTTATATAACCTGTAATGTAAAAATGAAGTCACTTTGCTTATCAACTAACTGAACAATTTGGCAAACTCTGTTATTTCATTTGCAAAATCAGTTAGGATTAATGCATGCACCGAATTAGAAGATATGTACATGTGATTTTGACACATCAGAAATGGAGACACAATTCTTCACAAGTTCCAACTTATATCCTGATAAACATTCATAAAAATTGTCTTAGAATGAGCTTAAATTATATGTGACACAAAGAATTGAAATGAAGAAGTAGTGAAAATCACTGGGCCTCTAGTACAGTATTGTGTTGGCATGATCCTTCCCATCTTACCATGTTATAATGACATCTCAGAATAATCATTCACACATGCTCCTTCAATTATCATGTTGTGAAAGGATTCAACTAAACTTCTTTAATAGCCTGCTCAAGATAAAATAGCATATTTTCATGAATTAACCTAAAATACAGTTATATCTCATCTACATTGTTTTCAAAAAGTGCTAATAAGAATTCTGAGCTGTTTTATTCTTACTATTTTGCTGAAATAAAGTCATGGTAGAAGTTTCCACCTGGCATTTAATTTACTAGTGAGCTTGCAGTATTTAGGCAACCTCAGATTTGTAATTTAATGGAACTCATGGGGTCATTCTCTTCTACTATGGCTATTAGGAAGGAGTACACATCCAAATTCAAAAATCCAAGTTCCACCAATAACATTCATAGCTAGGTTAAAAAAAATAGGAATTTCTTGGCATATTAAATTTCTAGAATACTTTCAAGCTAAGTAGTTACCAAGTGATTTGTCACACAACTTATTATAAAAATACTTTTATATGAATAAATGTAAATAACCACACTAGACACACATTATGTTGTTAGTAATTTTTCCTCAGGTGATAAATATAAATAAAATGGTGCTAGTATGACCTTTTTGGAATTCATGTTTATAGCAACAACATGGAAATATTAATGTCAATTACAAGTAACTACTAGGAAATTATAGGCATAATTATCAGAGCTACATTTTAACACCTGTAAGCAGCAAATAAAATAATGGGTGCCTGAATTCATATTAAAATGTATATTTTAATTTCTTTTCATCCTTGCCAGATTTTCAGCAAGCTATTGACTATGAAATCCAGGATACAAAGGGACAGTTCTGTGTCTCAATTTTGGATTGTTGCACTGGTCAAGTATAAGAACAAAATGCTCAGAAAGTGGGGTCACTGATGTGAATGTCATTTACCTATGACACTAGACCAACTAAGGTAACATGGATTATCAACCAATAAATAACATCATTCCTTATTTTTAGTTATCTTGCTAGAAAGATGCTATCCTTTAACCCATTTGAATCTTCTCATGTTCAATGCGTGAATATCCCAGATCTTACTTCCTGAGACATTGCTCATTTTCTATAAGAATTATTTTAATTTAATTTAATTATTTGAGAGAGAGGTGGAGAGAAAATAGATAGATGACAGATAGATAGATGATAGATAGATAGATAGATACATTGATACATAGATACATAGATACATAGAGACAGAGACAGAAAATGGGCATGCCAAGGCTTTCAGCTACTGTTAATGAACTCCAGAAGCATATGCCACCTTGTGCTTTGATTTATGTGGATAGTGGGTAATCAAGCCTGGGTCTTTAGGTTTCACAAACAAGTGCCTTATCTGCTAAGCCATCTCTGCCGTGCCTCTGTTCATTTTCTGTAGATGTGGTGCTCTTTGCTACTTTTTAGGAGCAAATTTTTAGGAGCTCACTTTCACTGTTGGTAAACTGATTATTTCCTGATGTTTGGCGACACTCATAAATTAATGGTTTGTTTGAAAATACTAGTATTAAAACTAAACAATAATGTACTGTTAGATAACCCTGAATATATATGTATATATATATATACATATATATATATATATATTATGTTTGGCTGGGAATCATTTTGTTGTTTTAGGAAAAAAATAATAGATAAAAGCACCCATGTTCCTTTACTTCTACCACTCAACTTCTACTCTTTCCCTTTGCTTATACACATTTTGGGGTAGCATTATATAGGGGATAGGAGACATCCCTTTAAAAATTTTCTTCAGTGCTACTCATATTCTGAGAGCTTATCAAGTTAATTAATTTTTTCCACACATCAGATGACAGCAACCATAGAACTTTTCCACATTTTGTTATTAATGCTGATAGCCATAGTCAATTAGCAGTTTCATGAAAGTGAACTTTAAGTGGTAAATGTTCATACACAGGCTGTTTCAAAAACCTGTGTCTGAAGAAAGACTGTGAAAATGTAGCACAACCAGTACATTTTCACATTTTAACAATGTGATCTTTGCAGTTGTAAACCTAGATTTGATTTATCAGCTGTGAGGCATGACTAACTTACTACAACTGTGGCTTTCCTGAACTACAAACAACAACAACAACAACAACAACAAAACAATTGTGCAGTCCCATTTCTCCTCTAAACTCCCGCTTGGATATGGACACGGTCTGTGCTGTTCAGAACCATGGACAGCCATTTTTGGTTTCAAACTGCTGGTGCTCCTGGATCTCCATGGTACAATGGCCAACCGTGAAAATAGTTGATTAAACATAAACTTACAAATATCTTTCTATTTCCATTTGCACTAAGATGGCATCAGTTTACAAATCTTAACCATTTCCCAATATCTCTTCACTTTGTCAACTTCCCTCTAGTGATATCTATTATCTGAGTCTATATATTGAAAACTGTAGCACACTCTTTTATTCTGTTGTTTGTTATATTCCAATAACAGGATCTTACTCACATTATTCTCTCAATATAAATGAGAATCCAAGATATCTGTGCACTGAGCCCAGTAGCTGACACACAGTACTCACCACAGATAATCTTTATCCTTATGTCTGGTAGATAGCATATGATTAGGAAAAAAGTAATCCCCGATCAATACTTATTCAAGAAACCCTAATTAAACCCTTCAGGTGACACATACACACACACACACACACACACACACAAACACACCCACATACACAGAGAGAGAGGAAAAAAAAGACAACATAGAAGAGAGTGTAGTTGGGTCGATGTAGTTCAGGAGAAAAGGGATGAAGAGAGTGGTCAAAAGAAGGTAATGGGGGATGGAGAGATGGCTCATCAATTAAAATGCTTGCTTGCAAATTTGAACAGCCTAAGTTTGATTCCCCAGTACCTATGTAAAGCCAAATGCACAAAGTGGAGCATACATCTGGATTTTGTGGTGGCTGGAGGCACTGGCTTGACAATTTTCCCTCTCTCTAAATATAAATATAAATATTAAAATAAAAAGAAGATAATGTAAGTCGGGTGTGCTGGCATGTGCCTTTAATCCCAGCACTCAGGAGACAGAGGTAGGAGGATTGCCATGAGTTCGAAGCCACCCTGAGACTCCATAGTGAATTCCAGGTCAGCCTGGGCTAGAGTGAGACCCTACCTCAAAAAAAAAAAAAAAGTAATGTAATGGTATTATGGTTAAAATGTATTATATGAATATATAAATTTGTACTTAAGGTATGTAAAATGTAAGGGCAGAAAGGTAGCAATATAATAGGTCATAAAAGTTATATATTATATTTTATTAATTTAGAGCAATAGAAGTCTACATTTTATTTTTTTCATGATCAAGACTTTTGAATGGTAGAATTTATTATATTATATGTGACCCCTTTAATTATTATTATTAGAGAGTAATGCAACTACCAGGATCAGATATTCTTAGAAGTTCATTCACTTTCATATAACTTTAGTTTCATGTATCTTACATAAATATAATATTTGTTTAGAGGAATATGAATTTAATATTTGTCTATATCATCATAAATCAAAATTCAGTCAGTCAGGGTTAAAATGTGATTGTGAACTTTGGGTAGTATGCTTTAGTTAAGTGCATTAACCTAAAGAAGATTTATATCTTCATTAATGTTTTTATAGTTTTCTAGTAAGATTGTGGATCTTCCCAGCTTTAGTCTGGACTATTGTAGTAACATCTTTACTGTCCTTAAGACCAAATTTCTGTCTGTAGTTCTCTGTACTGTTAACAGATATACCTTCCTTAAACTGTTCTTATTATGTCACTTTTATATTCCATAATATTGCCTATCCCATAAAATCCAAACTACCTCACAGAACACTTAAGATCTTTCAGAAAATGTCAGTGTCTTATTTTATCATTTACTCTATGTTACTACTCATTATGCCCCACTCGCACCCTTTCTTCTATAAATGCCAGCTGTATTTTAGATTCAACTTCCATCATGTCTTACTGTCAGTGCCAGCTGTACTGTAGGTAACACTCATTTTGTCACATTTACCCAAACGAAATTCCCAGAAGCAACTTGGCATCTGATGTTCAAATCCTGTCTTTCTCCAACTTTGAGGCCATTTTCTTTGTTCTTGAAATGTAACCTCTCACCAATATGTACCATAAACCGTACTTTAGAGGCAATTTAAAGTATTTTAAGTCAGGTGAATCAAAATATTCAGGACACTAAAAACAATTGTACTGGCATTGTTTCCTGTGACTCATGTTCCTGCAGGTGTCAGAAGCTTATCAAGAAGAGCTGGTTCGATTGAAGAAATAAGCAGAACTCACACCTCAGTGATATAACACAATGGCGTTTTTTTTTCATTTTCCTGCTTTGCACAAAAAAAAAAAAAATCCAAATTGTGACTGAGATTCATGGAGAGTTCTGAAAATATTTGAACTGGCACAGTCCAAACAGAGAAATGCTTTGCCACCACAGTGCTGCATTTGAAGTAGGCCTCCAGATATGTAGGAATCAGCCTGGAAGTCCTTTGCCATACTTCATGCATAAGCATTGCAGAAAGCACAGAAAAGTTTTCCCAAGACAGTGGTCATTGCAGTCTATATAAATGATACTTCACTTATATTTATAAATACCACAAGTAGGTTATGACATTCTTTTCTTTTTTATTATTGTATGCATGAAAGCCAGGAGTGGGTATTGTGGCAGTTTCCTTCTTATAAATGAGAAAAGAATTAAGCGAAATGCTGTAGTTTAATTTATGTACATAATATTATACCACAGTTTACAGCTAAACAGTTAACAGAAAAAGATGTATTCTAGAGCTAAGCATTGATTAGCAAGAAGAAAAGTGAAATGTACAGATTAGAATGTCAGATACTGAAGCTCTCCTCTCTTCCATTATTGCTGATGGCAGTGAACATTATAAATCTCAAGTTCGCTTGGCAGAATGACATGAGGTTTGTCAAATTCAGTCTAGTGAAAATGAGGTTTGTTGCTTACACAATCAATCTGTTAATTCACTGGACACTTCTACTACAGCTGCATAAATCCTCACCTATCAACTATAACATGCATTGGGATTTGCTGACCCCCAGATTAGAAAACCATGGATTCACTTATACCTTGTAATAGTGATATTGATTGTTTTCACTATATTTCCCTGTATGCTTTCTGATGTGTTGATTAAAATTAAAGTAATGATATGCCACATGTTCTGAAATAATCTTAATATCTATTCACTTTATAATGTGCCTAATGATAATGTTTAAAATAGTCTAGTACTTCAGGTGCAAAACTGTTTTAAAGTTAAATTTTCTGTTTTAAAGGCAGCTGATGTTGTGTGTTTTATTTTGTCATTTTTAATATGCCATTAGAAATTCATTTCTGTTTTGTTTCATTTAGAATGGAGTCAATCATAAATTCAAGGCTCATTATTTATATTACATATTAATTTATAATGAACAAGTGGTATAGAAGTTAGTGGATGGACTTGATATTTAAGTAAAAGGATATTAGAAAAAAATAACTCATTTCTGTGTGATAGACTGTAAAAAGCTCAAAGAACATAAAATTCTCATCTTAAAAAAAATGAAAATGTTAATATATATGAATTAATTTATTCAGAAATCTAATTGTCTCACCCCCCAGCACACACAGAGTCAGAATTTGGGCCCAGAGCTATTCATGCACAGCGAAACATTCCAAGTAGTCTGGTACATTGACTTGGCAAAGCATTGAGATGTTGGCAAAGTGCTTAATGATTGTTCTCTGAATTAAAGTACTTTGAGTCTGGTTTAGTTTTTCAGATGCCAGCACTACCTCCACTCCTTCCTGGCATGCAACCCAAACTTCATTTTCAAAGTAACTTGATGAATATGTTTGCCTTTTAGGGAGGACAGAGGAGTGAAGGAGAGCCCTTGAGTGGTTGACTCAGTCCATTATAGTGCTGTCACATGTCTCTTCTCTTAGCCCATTGTAGATTTGAAGGTTCATTGATTTAGTAGCTGCCAGCAGCAATCAGAGTTATAGTCTCTAGGTTTATTCTAGCAAACAAAGATTTTCGTTTCTAGGAGCCTCTGGCAGCCACTTTTCCAATTTCACTGATCTCTGTTGAATTAACATCATTTTCAAGAGACTAATGTTTTGGCTTATATAACCAACAGAAAGTGGATATACTGCACCTAAATATCCTAGAATATGTGGGACTCAGTTTTATTGTCAGTATGACCAAACACCTGACAGAAACAATGTATGGGAAGAAAGAGTTCTTATGGTCCACAATTTCATAAGGCACAGTGCACAGTCACCGGGCTTGGTTTCTGGAGCCCATTTCCATGGCAAAGGAGAGCATCAGGGTGACACACACATGTAGAAAAGACAAGCAATTACCTCATAGTAGGCAGGAAGAATGAAGGGACAACAGCTTTGAAAGGTTTCTCCCCCAATGACCTAGTTCCCTTAGCTAGATCAAATCTACTTAATTTTATAGAACCTTGTAAAATAATGACCACTTGGGGGCTAAGGGTTTAGAACATGAGCCTATGGCAGGCACTTTGTATTAAAATAGTAATCAAGTATTCCCTCCTTACTATAGGGAAAACATTCTAAGACCCTGAGTGGATACCAGAAACAATAAGTAGCACTCCACATGAATTTATATCAATTTCTATGTAAACATTCTTATGATAGACTTGAAATCATAAATTAATCAGTAATAAATAAACAACAAAACTGATGGTGATAAAAAATGATTATAATTATATGCTATAAGTAAAGACGTATGAACTATTTAAAGAATTTTTTCACTTAATGCTATTTACTGCAGTTTCACTAAAAAGTAGCTGAATCTGCTGTAAGCAATGCCATAGTTTGTATTGCATTGAACACTATATTTGGCTACATCAATGTATTTAATAATGTTTCTTATCTGAGGATTTAATTAAATAAATAAATTTATTTATTTTGAGAGAGGGGGAGAGAGAGAGAGAGAAAATGGGCACACTGAGATCCCTAGCCACTGCAAACAAAGTCTAGACTCATGCCTCATCTTGGGCATCTGGATTTATGAGCACTTGGGAATCAACCCTGGGTCAGTTGGTTTTGCAGGCAAGCATCTTAACTACTAAGCCATCTGTCCAGCCCCCATGATTTAGTTTTTAAAAGAAAAAGTTTAACACATTTCAAACATGGCTCTCTCTTTATTGCTATGATTTTGGACCTTCTTTTTATTTTCTGTGTACTTCACTTGACTAATCATTTTTTGCAAATCTGTTGTTTCCTATAACATGGTTTTGAAAACTAAAATCGTCAAAATATAAAATACCTATAATTTTGTATGATATGTAGTAAATATTTACCAGTTCATACATTTATAATATTGTTGTTATTATTATTGTGTTTTTAATGACAGAACAAAATATATAGTCAAATTATAGTATACTTCAAAGGATTAAACAAATCTGAAATTATCTATCATCTATGTATATATGTATATATCTATGAATGTATGTATATATGTATGTATGTATTCATGTATGTATGTATGTATGTATGTATGTATCTATCTATTTGTCTATCTTGCATATTAAAATCATGGTAGTAATTTCATCTCACAAACACTTATGAGTATTGGCTGGTTGTTTACACAGCTAATAACTTTGAAATGTTCCTTAGAGGATGACCACCAAAGCTAACTATACTGTACTATAGAATTCCATATCTAATTAAAAATTGTATCTGTAGTGTAAAAGGGATGGACAATATGTAAATGAATGATCATGACCATATTCCACTAAAACGTTATGGGCAAATGCATCTAAAATGAGAGATAAATTTACCAGATATGCTTTACGGTAGTGATCAAACATTTACTACTATGTTATATAAGAATTTAAACTGATAATAGAATTACAAAAGTACAAAATATAAAAATGTTGGGGTTTTGGTATTTTATTTCCTGTGGTGGAAGTTCTCTTAATGCCTTCCTCATCTCCTCCATCTCTCACTTCTCTCACAGCGAAGGAGTGTAGGTATAACTTGTGAGCATAAAGTTTAACAATTTTTCCTAATTTTTCTCCCCTGGGCACTCAGGGATTCAGGTCTTCCCTGCACCATAATTTTTAAATATTTTATTTACTTATTCATCTATTTATTAGAAAGAAAGAGAAACAGAATGGATGTTCCAGGGCAAGGATTCTAGCCACTATTAAGGAATTCCAGATGCATGTGCCAACTTGTGCATCTGGCTCATGTGGGTACTGAGGAACTTAAACGTAGTCCTTAGGCTTCATCAAAGGAATATAAGGGCCATAAATGGGCCATATCATATTAAATATTTTTTATTGGTTATGTACATACTTGGTGTGTAAAGAGCACATGTTGATACCATCCTTACCTTCATCCCTTTCCACTCCATTCTGAAGGGACCTTCCTCGTCGGGGATGCCAGGTATCCCCATGGGGATTGTGGATATACATTATGGGGTTATCTATCAGTTATGGGGAAGAGGCAATTTCTCTGTGTGTAATGTCCCAACTTGTGGCTCTAACAACCTTTCCACCCCCTCTTCCATGAACTTCCCCAAGCCATGTGCTTCTCATGGAGATCTAGAAGTAAAACCATGGACTAAGGCATCTGAACTGTGTCAGGAAGTAAAATCACAGGCTTCTTAATATTCTTAACTTCAAAAGTAAAAGATTAGCTTTTTTGACCTGAGATGTAGGCTGATATGGCTTGACCTTGAAGTTTTTAAATTTTCCCAGGCCAATAATGGTTAAAAACAAGTAGGGTCATAGAGTAAGGCAGGTTTTCATACAAGTCTCAACAACTTTCTGAGCAATATAACACTTGTTACTCTAAACTGAGAATTGTGTGGTGTCTGTAGACACTCTAACTTGGATTCAGTTTTAAAACATTTGCTTAGACTAGATGAGTGAGACTATGCAGTGATTATCTTTCTGTGATTGGAACAGTTCACTGAGAATAATCTGTTCCAGGTTCAACCAATTTTCTTCAAATTTCATTGTGTCATTTGTCCTTACTGCTGTGTAGAATTCTATTGTGTAGATATACCACATCTTAGTTATCCATTCGTCTAATGATGGACATCTGGGTTGACTCCAGCTCTTAGCTTTTACAAATTGAGCAGCTATAAACATGGATAAGCAAATCTCTCTGAACTCAGATATGGCACATTTAGGGTACATGCCCCAGTAAGGGAATAGCTGTGTCTGTTGGTAACTCTATATTCAGCTTTTTTAGGAGTCTCCATATTGCTTTCCAAAGTGGTTGCACCATCTTCCATTTCTACCAACAGTGGATGAGGGTTCCTATTTCTCTAAATCCTCACCAGCATTTATTTTTATTTTATTTTTTAATGTTTGCTATCTTTAGTGGGGTAAGGTGAAACCTCATAGTTGTTTTAATTTGCATTTCTCTGATGATTAGGGATGTTGAACATTTTCTTAAGTGTGTGTTTGCCATTTGTATTTCTTTCTCAGAGAACTGTGTGTCCAGTTTATTGCTACATTTTGTGAATGGGTGGTTTGCTGACATAACTAGTAAGCATCTGGAGGACCAGACAATAGGGTGGGTGGGCAGGGAAGGGAGGGCAAGGGAGGGGCTGGGGGACACAAAACTGGACCCAAACAGCAATGGTACCATAAAATTCTACATCTTAAAAGGCAGACCAAATGGTTGAACCTTCGCCAGGCCCTTAGAGGGAACACCAGAATCACAAGGCGATGGAGAGGGTAGAATGAAGACTGACCATACTCTTCTACTGCTACTCTCTCTTCTTTCTCTCTCTCTCTCTCTCTCCCTCTTCTATCAAACTCTTTTATGTTACTTATCTTTTTCTTCCTTCTCTTCATAGGCCCTGACCTGAAACTCCCAGTATCAGCATGTGGCTATCATCCACAATGAGCTTTTGATCAGAGAGACCTACGAGATTTCCTAAAAGAATGACAGATTTCTGTCAGATTACTTGATGACCCACCAAAGGTTAGTGATAAGACCCTACTGCTGAAGACACCATATGTTGTTGGCACATAACATGGAGTGACATGGCTGGAAGCTGGAAGAGATTCAGTCCTCAGACAGTCAGCATGTTTAGTGCCAGAAGGTGCTAATGGGCGACTGGGGGAAAATGACCAATGTCTGTCCAAGCAACTCATGGTCTAACCTACTTAGCAGGAAATAATCTTTCGTTATGCTCACACAAGTACAATAGTGGCACACAGCCATGATGGGAAACCAACTGCTCTTGATTTGGCTAACTAATCCACTCAGTGGAATAGAAGTCATAGCTAGACTTGAGAAACAAGTCAGAACCATCTAAAAGTGAACCCACTCTCCACTATCAAGCTACCACCAATTGTGGGCTACAACAGGGCCTACACCTATTAAATTCTCTCTCTAATAAAAAGGTTATCCAATTTCTCTGGTACTAAATTTGCTGTCTGTCAGAGAATCTGCTTCTCTTTTTCAGATAGATGCAGATTCTAAGGAAAGAACCACCTCAACATACCTCAAAAGGGCCCTAGCTGAAACTAAGAATAATTGGCAAAACAAGCAAGAGTTCTATTTTCTTGGTGAACCTGGTACCAGCACAAGGATGAAGGAGATAGACACAGATAACAATCAACTCCTACAAAATTAGATATCCACAGACACAGAGGCTCCCAAAACCTCATCACTGAAGTAGACCTTAAGTGAACCCTACATGGCTCAGGGAAGTTTGCAGAAGAGGTGGTGGAAAGAATATAAGGGTGACACCTTGGGTCATGATACACACAGACATTTCTCCTCCCCATAACTGAGGGCTAACCCCACAATGCATGACCTATATACCCCAACAAGGAGGGTCCACATGGAGGGGGAGAACAGGAAGGACAGTAACAATGGTGCCGACTTGACTGTATTCACTAAGTACAAAACTAAGTAATAAAAAGAAAAAACACATTTGCTTAAACTAAGCAGCTAGTATTTTATCTAGTACCCCAAATTCCAATGCACTTAGGACCAAGGAAATTTCTAAAGAATATTCCTCAACATCTAAAGCCACAAAGGAGTAAATGAGGTACAAACATATTGAGGGTAAGAAACAGAGCCCATCTTTTAGAAAACTTATGAAGTTAGGACTTTCATGAAGGAAAAATGAACAAGAACGACAAACATTGCATATATCAGGGTTTGGTCTGATGTAAATGTTATGATTATGGACGAACTTACAATAAACATGATTCTCAAACGAAAATATGAAAGAAATGTGAACTTTAAGTGATTTTGGAAAACAAAGAACTTACAAGTTTAAGAGGAATAAAGAAAAAGCAAAGGCCTAGGTCAGACCATAAAAGGGATATGTTGAGATACAGGGAGAAAAAGGTATTAATTATTGTAGTATAGTTGGAAGGCAACTGGATTAAGAAGCAGGCTAACTTGCTGAAGATGTGATTGAATGAGGATGGGAAGAACAGAGAAATAGTAAGAGAAAGAGTACCTTTGAGTGGCTCAATGATAGAGGATTACTTTCCCTAGAGCTAGTTTAGAAAAGTAGGTTTTGTGAGCCCAGCTGGGCCTTGAAGTCCTGATCCTACTATCTCCACTTCCTAATTGCTAGAATTGGAGGCATGCACCACCTGGGTCTATAAGTTTTGAGAAATAAAGACTTAGGGTAAAAATAACAGCAAAGATCAAGACTACCTTGAGGATAATTGTATTGTTGAAAGAACTGTAGGGATGTTAGGGAAATTTGCAACAATATTTTTTAAGAGTCATTAACATCAGTCATTATGCCATTTGAATGTTTATTTCCTTGTATTTCTTCTCACTAGAAAACCAGGAGAGACTGTATAACTGTTCACTGGTTCAGATTTAGATTGCTGCACAAACAACAAAAATACCCTTTACAAAGTCCCTCTTCTTTCTAGGCATAACAACTGTTCAGTGTCTTGATTTAGGGACTTAAATAGTTTCCCATAATTATTATGAAATCCAACTACTAATTAGGGATAATTAGTTCTGATACCTCAACTTGCTAGCCACCTAATGACAAATGTTATATAATAAAATCAAAGAGGCTTTTGGTAAATTTCTTCAAAATAAAGACCTTCAGACAGTGTGAACTCACAATGAATCTTAAAGAAAATATATTCATTGAAAATAAGTTATTGAGATGGAATACATCCAATGTTTACTATTAATTATTTAGTTCAGCCATGTTTATGGACTGTAATTGTATAAATTCAGATAAATATATATTTTAAGACCACAATCACAAAGCTTAAGAAAAGATGGAGAATGGAATTTCAAAGCGGAAAAGGGGGGGAGGGAGAGTATTACCATGGGAACTTTTTTATAATCATGGAAAATGTTTTAAAAAATTGAGAAAAAATAAAATAAGATTTAAAAATAAAAGAGAAACATGATTAGTCATAATCACAGGCATTATCAACATTATATAAGTATCATATTTTGAATCTTAGACTTGAAAAGTTGAGATTCAGCTGACAAGTAAATGGAAAATATAGTTACTTCTATATCTTTGGGAAAATCCATATCTGTTTTTCTCAAAGATTGCTTTATAGTATTTATTAGATAGCAAGCAGAGTTTGACAGCTTTGGCACACTAATAATACTCCCAAACTTTTACTACATTGTAAATAATGGTTTCTTTAAAAATAAGTACTACTTTATTAGTTTTAAGATCTTCCATGTTATAAGCATCTAGTTATGTAGATTGGTGATTGGACATACTCTAAATAGACAAGGGACTCTAGGAACAATTATTTACTTGATTAATTAATGGAGCAGCAGGTCTATGGTCTGTATACTAAAAGCTATGAACTCTAACCAGAAGCTTGCAAATGATCAATTCTTGATTGAACTGAAGGTCAACTTAAAGAAACACAGAAACATGGTTCTCCAAGGAACTGTACCAGCTCATCTAATTTAATCTTTCATGCCTTTATATAAATCACCCAGGCATAATGAATGTTGGGAGAGTAAAAGAGGCAACCAGGCAATGTGAGGACCACATTCCCAGGAGGTACACTCTTCTCTCCCATTCAGCTGCAACGAGCCTGTTACAGTTATATTCATTTATCATTTTTAGCTAATGCATTGGAAAATATACATTGCTATCATGAAGTACATCACTGAGGTAATCATTTTAGTTAGAAATTTCAAAGCACTTAGCCCAGTTTTCTCTTGCACTCTATTATAGTTCAAAAAGTAATATAAATACAAGATTTAAAAATAATATGAATATAAGATATTTATATTTGGTCATTAAAAATTTTACTATGGAGATGCAATGATACATATGGATTCCTGGTAATTAACTCAGGAAAGTTTACTTACAATTTTTTGATATTAGATTGTTATATAATTTTGGAAGGAAATAACTTTTATCATAGGCATCTTTTATGTAAAAGTTTATTACTGCCAGAAGGTTTGTCAATATATAAACTGATATTGTTTAACCAGAAATCATATAGAAATAGAGAAACTAAGATGAGACTAAACAAAAAAAGAATAACAATTGTGAAGTAGCAAAGATTATTAGACTTTGGAAAATGTAATACTGTAAAAAGCTATGACTGCTTCTATTCTAGTTGAATAATTTTCTTGTGCCATGGTAATTACATAATGAGCATAATCTTTTGGAATTGTTATCTATTCAAAGGAAAGGAAATGGCATATATATTTCCTGATTAAATAACCAGATATGACAATGTTCATATCTTCAAATTTAAGGAGGGAAACTGCTTCTGCCAACCCTTACTCTTTTAAATTGTTAATTTTAAAGTATAAATGTATTGCTAATGTAAGCTGCCATAACATATTTCATGGTCGTACAATTGTTATTTACAGTTTCTTGCATATATAACATTGTATTTATGTTACTAAAAGACATATAATTTATTTGGGAACTACAATGAAAAGTATTAGTAATGCTAGTGATTTTTGATTTTCATCAACATTTTTTTGAGCTTGAATGATGAAAATCAAAACCAGGAGAAATATAAAGTAGTTGCAGGCCTCCAAGAAAGGGTCAGGCAAAAATACACCCAGATCCCCCAAAGAACAATGTATATTGAATGACAAGAAAGTAGAATTTTCTGCCTTTAGTTATAATTCTTAACTCTATAATAACTCATCATTTATACGGAAAGTGATTTTTGTGAAGTTTAAGATGAAATGAAATTTATTTAATCTTTACTGATTCAATTTTTGTTTTAAATACATGAAAGTATAACATTGCCTTGAACTTGTTATGAAAAAGGTAATCTTATAAAATGGGAGAGTTCTAGGTAGCACATATGTTATTCTAATACTATGTTTTGATACTTAAAAATTGTAATATATTTTAAATATATTAATATTTATATATTTTTAAGTATATTAATATTAATATATTTAAATAAATTTTAAAACCTCATGATTTGGTCAAGTGCTATGAAAGCAATATGAATGCAAACAAATAGCAAATGCCATTTCTTTATATGGCTGAGCTCAGTGTTCAATATCTCTCCAGGAGTCACTGGTATTTGTTCTGAGTTGAATGTGATGTTCCATTCTTTCATATGGAGAGTACTATGAAATGAAAAGGGAAGTGAAGGTTTATACCAAAGTGTTATTGCCATTAGCAACATGCCACACTTAAGTTATTTTGTTGTCATTGACTGCTGTTATAACTAAATTAAATTAAAAAACTATATACCATGATTTACATGGCACTATACTTTCTAATACTGAAAGATTAATAATTGGCCAAGAATGATCCTAAAACAAATTTTGTAAAATCTCTCATACATGAATTTCATAACAAAGTAAAATATATTAGTAATGAATGCCAAACTAAATAACCATATATTGATTATAGAATAACCATTCTACTACCAGAAATTAGCTTCCTCTTTTTGTACTTACTGTGAGGACATTAAGTCTAAGAATATACATTTTTTTGTTAGGATAAAAAAAAACTCATTTAGCATGTTTCTTGTTTCATTAATATATGAAAATTCCTTTGTCTCATTTATCATATATATTTAAATCCCAAGGAAACTATAATGATAAACTCAGCCATCTGCTTACAATATTATTTTGTAAAAAGTAAATTTGTTGGGAATATATGTAGATAGCATGTTATTGCTCTAACTGTTTTGTCTATGGGGCAAAGCACACAGTCTTTAGGATAATACTTCAGATATTGATCTGTCTGTACTTCTTAATACTTGAAAGAAAAAAAATTCAAGGAATAGGAGATTAGTAGGTTAGTACCCATAAGGAGATTTGCATGCTTAGTGCATGAACAACTTGTACAAACGATTTGCTCTTACAAAATTCATTCCTATATAGATTTGTTCCTTACATTACACTTGTTTCCCAGTGTATTTGACAACATTTTTGCTGTATTATCACAATGCTTTGGATACTTTAGTATGAAGCAGTTGAATGAAATAAAAATAGTGGCTTCACATAAAATCAAGAGAACTGTGACAGGCAGTGCATGAGAGCAATGCATGTAATCCCATTTCTAGGGTAGATGAGGCAGGAAGCCTGCAAGGTAACAACTGCCTAGGTCAAGTAGTGACACTGTATCTCAAATTTAAAACAATAAATAAACAAATAAAAGCCATCCTAAAAACTAAACAAAAATCCTTTCCAAGGAAAAGAAAGCAAAGCAAAGTAAAACCAAACAATCAACAAAGCAAAATAACCATCTAATCAATGAAACCATGAAGAACAATTTTTTTGTTTTTCAATTTGCAATATTCACACAATATTTGCTAAGAGATTTATATCAAAAGAGATGAGAGAAATTACAACATAAGATAATATGTTCAAGAATTTTATTAAATTTATGATACATTATATATATTTACCAAGGAAACATAAATCAGATTTTAGATTTAGTGTTCAATAGAACTTCATTGGAATTCAGGGCTTTACAAATTCTAATTTACAAATACATATACATATACATACATATATATATATATATATGTGTGTGTGTGTGTGTGTGTCTGTGTGTGTATGTGTGTGTGTGTGTCTGTCTCTGTGTTTGTGTGTGCATATATATACTTACATGTCTGTGTATATGTAGTATATGTATGTGCTTTTCATATTTGCATTAGTTTGTGTGTTGACTGTATATACAAACAGATATTTTTCAAAGATGTAAAAAAGTTAATTGATAAATTAAAATTAAAACTATTTTTCAATATTGTTGTAGTTATTTTTAATTTTTTAAAATTTTTACATATTTGTTGAGAGAGAGAGAGAGAATGGGCATGGCAGGGCTTCTGGCAGCTTTGAACAATCTCCAGACTCATGTGCCACCTTGTGCATCTGGCTTATGTGGGCAGTTGAACCTGGTTGCGTAGGCTTCTCTGGCAAGTGCCTTAACTTCTAGGCCATCTCTCCACCCCATACTTGCCTTCTTTAATTTTTCATTGCTGGCACAAAGCATCCAAACAAAAGCAGCTGATTGGAGGAAAGTATTTAATATTTTGGCTTCCAGTCGCAAGAGGAAGCTTCAGGATGGCAGGAAAAGAATAGTGTGAGCAAACACTGGACATCACATCTGCTTTAGAAGGTGGAAAGGTGGAAAACAGCAGCAGGAGACTGAACCAAACTGATATTACCACACATTAGTCTATCCTCAACAAGAGATCTCCTCCAGCAAGGATGCACCGCCCAAATTGCCACCAGCTGGGGTTCAAGCATTGAGAATGCATGAATTTACAGGGAGAATCATCTTCAAACCCACATTGTACCCCATGCCACCATAAATGGATGGCCATTCATAGTATAAAATGCATTCAGTCCGACTTTAATATTCTCTAGTTTTTATTAAGCTTACGCTTCCCCATTGTCTAAGGGGAAACACTGTTCAAACTTCCCCATAGCCTAAGGTCTATTAACTATTAACCTGTAGAACCAAAAATAAATATGGGCACAGAGTAAACTTTCATAGCACAAATTGCACTAGGTACAGCAAAGTAAGAATGAACCAATGCAAGTTCCAAAACAAATAGGAAAAGCATCAAATCCTACAGCTCCAAGTTTAACAACTATAAACAGTGATAAAGTCTCTGGGGTCTAACTTTACCCCCTCTTTCTATACTGCCAAAAATCAAGAAAAACTCCTTCCGGAATAAACGTGTTCTATTGGCAGCCATTCCATAGTCCTAGAATTTTGAATAACTCCTAGGTCTCTTCTGAAACCCAAGATTATCTTCATGGTTCTATTGGGCCTCCACACAAGATCTCCAGCAATCCTGCCCTACATTATTCAGTGCCCACCTTCAAAATACAAATTGTTCCAAATTCAATGACCCTTTCTTTCCTGCATTTGTTATACACCCATAGGACCAGTTGAGTTCCAAATTTGTTAGTTGAGATGGGAATAAAGCTGATTTTAAAGAGCAGAACAACCCTGTACATTCAGGCCTCTACTTACAAAATAGTCAGTGTTCATTCCGGTCTCCTAGTGTAGAACAGCAGGCCCAATCTCAGTGAGCATAATCAATTGTAGTTGTAGTTGAATTGGTGGTGCCTCCAGCCCAAATGTTTCATTTATTTCAGTGTCATATCCATCAGTTCACACCCATCCATTTCTTCTAAACTCAACACTGAAAACGTTCTTAGGACACAGGAAAAGCACAGCTAGCCTCTCAGACCAAGAGCTGTTAGCCCAGTTTGGAAAAAGCTCTTTTTTCCTCTCATGAGCCAAACCTCATAGTCCATAGTTCTTCGTGCATATAGGACTTTCAACTTGGATTAGAATGAAGCATCAAACTCTGAGCACTGCAAGGCTCTTTAAATTCAAGGTTTCAAATCCTTCCACATTTCTCCCACAAATCAGTTCTAGAAGGCCCAAAGCCATACTGTCGATTTTTAGCAGTAATGACCCTATTTCTAGTAACAACTTTTTGTATTAGTTACTTTTTCATTGCTTAAAGTAAACATATGACCAAAAGAAGCTCTTTGAAGTAATTACTACTACTACTACTACTACTACTACTACTACTACAACTACCACTACTACTACTACTACTATTATTATTATTATTATTTTGTTTTTTCAATCTTGAGAGGAAGTTTCCTAATAGCAGAAGAAAGCATGTCATTATCAGAGGCTGGATATCACTTCTGCCACAGCAGGTGGAAAAAGAAGCAGAAGAGTTAGCCAAGCTCTGACAAAGGGAAGCTGGCTGTTAAGTCTTACCCTTCCCAAACAACACACTTCCTCCAACAAGGTTCCACCTCCTATATTCCCACTGGGGTTGGGAGCCAAGCATTCAGAAAAAAATAAAAATAAAAAAAATTATGAGGGCCATGTAATAAAAACCACAGAAAACATTTTAAATGCAAAAAATTTAAATATTCTATTATGAAAATATTCACTTCATATTTTCATTTGAAACATGTGATACAATGCTCTCTCTATCATCTTAAACCAATAGTATATTTTTTCAAACTCTGGTATCTTTAAAAAATAGAGTTGTAGGGCTGGAGAGATGGCTTAGTGGTTAAGCACTTGCCTGTGAAGCCTAACGACCCTGGTTCAAGGCTCAATTCCCCAGGACCCATGTTAGCACACGTGGAGTTCGTTTGCAGTGGCTAGACGCCCTGGCACGCCCACTGTCCTCTCTCTCTCTATCTGCCTCTTTCTTTCTCTGTCTGTCACTCTCAAAGAAATAAATGAAAATAAACAAAGTTTAAAAAAATTAGAGTTGTAAATTATAATATAGATCATTTGTTATCTCTTTAGACGTTTCAAGAGTTTGTTTTTAACCAGAGATTTATTTTTATGTGCTCCTAGTTGTATATTGTGTATCTTCTTAGAAAAGCAGATTCCTCTTTGAGTTCATGACTAGTCTTCAGAGAACACATGCTTCATGAAGAATCCTCACTATGAGCAGTGTAATGCCAGTGGCTCTGGTATGGTTTGGCTGTTTGAGAAGGCAGTCTTCCAGCAAAGCAATTAATGTCAGGACTAATTTAGCTCTTAGAATATTTTATTAATTATTAGAATGTTTATTCTACTAAATAAATCTCTGGTCATCCTCTATAGCATAAACTGAAATTGTAAATTGAAGAGAACCATCTCTGCCATCCCTGCTAATGATAGTAGGAATTTAGTGCACAAGCTAAGTGTCTAGGACTCACAGAGGATCCGTGACAAAACAAGAATCTCAGAAACCAAGGGATGAGCAGTGCTGTCTTTGAAAATTCTACCTGTCAAGGTAAGGAATGCCAAAAAGTGACTCCAGCTTTGATGCATTTAATAAGAAACATGAAGGTGGGCTGGAAGTATAGCTTAGTAGTTAAGGTGCTTGTCTGCAGAGCCAAAGGACCCAGGTTCAATTCCCCAGTACCCACGTAAGCCAGATGCACAGGGTGGTTCATGCATCTGGACTTCTCTTTCTCTCTGTTAAATACCTCTTTCTCTCTGTCAAACAAATAAAGAAAATATTTTTAAAAAGAAATGTGAAGTCCCACCATGCAGAAACTTGGAATTCAACTGAGATAGGGCTCTAATTCCTATCCATGTTTGTCATGATTGGATGAGCAAAGTGACCATTCTGGCTACACTTGGGGATTGCACTTTGCTTTTACATTTTTCCAACGAACTGCTTTTACAAAAAAGAGGATAAGAGAAGAAAAGGAGAAGAAAAAGAAGAAGAGGAGGAGGAGGAAAAGGAGGAAGAGGAAAAGGAAAGAGAAGAAAGAGAAGAAGGAGGAGGAGAAGAAGAAGAAGACAGATGCACAGAAGGCAGAGAAAATCAGTGATTTCTGACCCAAATGACATTTAAGACACTAATACGAAAAATGAGGGCTGAGAAGTGAAGAGCCACCAAATACCAGGGACAATAACATTTGATTTACAAACTTTTCCATAAATAATATATTTTTCTGTGACCAAATGTCTGTCAAAACATATCATGGTGGGTTAGACGGATAGTTCAATGGGCACAAGTGCTTGTCACAATCATGAGAGCCTGAGAGGGATTGAGACCTCCTCAGTTCAATTCTGCAGCCAAAGCAAATAGCTGGGAGTGAACATGTGTTTCTGTGTCTCCAGCTCCATGGAGAACAGAGACTGGAGCATCACTGTGGCTCACAGCTGCCCCAGGACTTCAGATATAGACTCTGCCTCATAGAAATGTGTGGATGAGTAATGGAGGGCCAAGAATATTACCAGATCTTCTTGTGCCTGTGAGGCATGTGTGCATACACCACACACACACACACACACACACACACACACACTATATATGTGTGCTTACACAACATTAAACCACACATGCATGAGTATACAATACACATAGACATTCCATTTATATGTGCCTACACCACAAGTATATAATAAGACAACACATACATACACACACAAACTCACACCACCACACCACCATGACTACACATACTATACACTCAAAAATTGTCATGGTGATTGAAAGACAGGTAATATCTAACAAACTATTTTTATCACATCAATAAGTATCTTACAATGCACACTGAGAGACATTTTCTCATAGATAACAAAGTTAAATTCCAATAACCCAGAACCCAAATATTTATGCTTATATCTGCTTTGTGATTATTGATGACAGAAACCTCTACTGTGTGGTACATGTATAATTCTAGCGTTCTAATCAAGATGTGAATGCTTCAAGGCATAAGATTACAAGGAATATTAATGAAAGACCTTCTTAAAATTCAATGCAGTGCAATAAATATGAAGTATTACTAGAAATGAAGTCACTAGACAGATGAAAGATTTATAAATATTGAAAAAGCAACAGTCCTCCTTGGGCCTTTTTCTGGAATATTAATGACTAAATTGTTGGGAACTAAGATGAACATTAATGTCCCAACCACAGGCACATGAGCAGAGCTTGGCAAAATTCAAATGCATTTGAAAACTTCCCTATAAATCATAACATTTTATTATGTACAAAATCCTCATTTTGTGAAAATGATACACATTATATTCTAGAATTAATTTTATAAAAGAACACTTCAGACTGGACATAGTAGCCAGCACTTTGGAGGTTGAGACAAGGCAATTTTAAGTTTGAAGCCAGTGTGGACTACATAACATGTTATGGGCTAGTGTGGGAAAAATTGTGGGATGATCTTTCAACCACTACCTCCTCTAGAATGAGTACTTGAAACAATGTAAAACAAACACCAAAAACAATGTAACAACTGTAAGCTCCAGAGAAATCAAAACTTATGCCACCAGTAAACTAATTGCATGTAAGTTATAATAATCTAAATTGGTGCTTTGGGTAACAAGGAGAGGAAAATAAGTTATGATCAGAATCTCATCAAATATGAATATCTTTTATAGGACAGAAATCTTATATCCAGAAGCACAAAGCAACTGAAGTGTTCAATCTCAGAAGGAGGATTACATTCACACATAAAGCTTTGTCTCCCAACTTGAAAATTTCTAAACCTCACAAATAGTATTTTTTCCCATAAATAATATAATTGATCCTATAGACTAATGAAATGAATTTTAGTTTTTGCATCAGCTTTATGCAGATTGTAGTTAGCAGTAAATATTTATTGAGAAATCTATAGACCAGGACTGGTCTAGGTTTATTTTATCAGATTTCATATTTAAACAATAATTAAAAGTCCATGGTGGGTTAGGAAGATGGCTTAATGGATAAGAGTGTTTGTCACAGGCATGATGACCTGAAATGATTGGCATGATGCACCAATTTTTTCCAACAGCATTAGTTCCTTCTGTTCTATAGCCTCTGACTTCCCTAGAATTTTTTTTGGCTAGGCTTTTAGTACCAACCTTGAATTTACTCCTGTGGAATATGCTTCAAATGCAATCATAGCAATTGATTACACAGACAGAAGTCATACCTCCATTGTATCAGTAGTCATATCTTTCTCAGCCTATAAGTTGTTTAATTTGCAGGGTCTATTGTTGGAAAAAATTGTTGATGACTTTTCTACCCCAGCTTCCAGAAACAACTTGCAGCATGGTGACAGCTAGCCAGAAGGCCAGCGTTTCCAATTAATGCTACCTTGATTTCTCAGTGTTTGGAAACTGAAGCCAATGGTACTTTCAGCAACAGTTTATTATCCCACCCTCACCAGCATTTGTTGGAATTTATTCTGTAATTATTGCCACTCTGGCCATAGTGAGACTGAACTCAAATTAGGTTTAATTTCCATTTCCCTGTTAGGTAAGGATTTTGAACACGATTTGTATATCTATTGGCCATTTGTCTTTCTTATTTTGAATACTCCCTTTTCATTTCCATAGCTTCCTACCCCCCTTTTTTTTTTTTTTGAGGTAGGGTCTCACTCTAGCCCAGGATGACATGGAATTCACTATGGAGTCTCAGGGTGGCCTTGAACTCATGGCGATCCTCCTACCACTGTCTCCCAATTGCTGGGATTAAAGGTGTGGGCCACCATACTTGGCCCCATAGCCCATTTTTGATTTAGTTGTTTTCTTATTGTTTAGGGTTTTGAGTTTCTTGTATGATGTGGATATTAATACTTTCTTGAATGTGTAGTTGGAAAATATTTTCTTCCATTCTGTAGGCTGCCTGGTGGTTTCCTTTGTGTGCCAGAGCTTAACATCATTAGGCCCCACTTATTATTTCCCTTATTTCCTGAGTGATTTGACTTCTATTCAGAAATTCTTTGCCTATGTCTATATAGTGAAGTATTGCATCAACCTAGTCCTTTAGTAGTTTCAGAGCTTCAGGCCTTACATTAAGGATTCTTATCCATTTGAAATTGACTCTGGTTCATGGACAGATAAGGTTCTACTCTCATTCTTCTACATGTAGATGACCAGTTTTCCAAGCTTCATTTAAAAGTTAAAGTGGCTGCCTTTTCTCCAACAACTATTTTTAGCATTCTTGTCAGAGATCAAAGGGCCATATTTGCATGTGATTATATATAGACATTCTTTTCTGTTCTGTTTATTTGCTTGTCTGTATTTGTGCCAGTTCTAAGGTGATTTCATTTCTATGGTTCTGTAATATACTTTGAAATCAGATAGTGTGAGACCTCCAACAAAATTTGCTTTTTTGTATGAGGGGGTTATTGATCCCTTTTGTTTCATTTATTTTCATCCTCTTTTCTTTTTTTCTTTTTTATTGCTTTTTATCAGTTAATTTTGTACTCAGTGAATAAAGTCAAGTTGGTACCATTGTTAGCCTCCTCCATGTCCTACCATCTCCCCCTGACCCCTCCTTGTTGAGGCATATGGGTCATGCATTGTGGAATTAGCCCACAGTTATGGGTAGGAGGAAATGTCTCTGCATATCATGACCCAATATGTGGCTCTGACTTCCTCTTTTCTTTTTCTCTCCTTTCCTTTTATTTCTTTCCCTTGTCTTATTTTATCTTTTCCCTTGTTTTATTTTTGACAGAATTTCCTTATGTAGCCCAAGCCAGTCTCACACTTAAGATCCTCTTTCCAAGAATTCTTGAGTGCTAGAATTGAAGACTTATGCCACCTTATGCCATGATGATTATCAACATATGCATATTACTTATTTCACTCTAAATATGATTAATATTTTCATAAATCAATATAATTGCTTAAGTTGCATGTGGAGCCCTACTACAGAAATGAAAAAATTGTGAGATATTAAAACTGAATAATCAAAATTTCATAAATTGTCATCAGAACAATGCATAAAATCTGAGTATTTATAATGTATATCCTAATAATATATGATAAGATTTTGCTAAATAATCATGTAGAGTTGCTATCAATTTCATTTACTGGCCTTTTTTTTTTTTTTTGTTTTTTTAGGGTAGGGTCCTACTCTAAGCTCAGGCTGACCTGGAATTCACTCTGTAGTCTCAGGCTGGCCTTGAACCCACAGTGATCACCCAACCTCTGCCTCCCAAGTGCTAGGATTAAAGGCGTGAGCCACCATGCCCAGCAACTGGCCATTCTTAAGCACCATTTTTGTGCCTGGCTCTGGGAAGGATATTGTTTAACAAAGACAAACATGGGTCCCTTGTTGACCAGTGGAGCCACCAAAGTGCCTGCTCAGTCCTGCCCTTGAATTTGTCTCAAACAAGCCTTTGGGTCATATATTTTATTTCTACAATGCCTAGAGATTCCAGGATTTAGTTACCATGGAAAGACAATGAAATTCTTCAAAATTCCAGTTTTAAGAACATGCAAAGTCTGAGTATTTGGAAAAAGAAATTGGTACACTCAGGGCTTAATGTCAAGTATCTGCAGCTGGGATGGAGGTTTTAATAGAGGTATCACCACTCATTCCATCAGGTTGTTTGAGGGACCAACTGTATGGAGAAGTGACGGAGAGAAAGGCAAGTTAGTCAGCACACTCAGTATGTGATGAGGAAAAGCTGATATGAGTCATGTTGACTTTCCAAGTGAAGGTTTCCTCTTCATTAGAGACAATTCTGGAAAGAATGAAGAGAAACTATTTCCTGTCTGTCAATGTCATAGCACATACAAATTATTGAGGCTTTGGAAAGAGAATCAGAAAATAATAATAAATGATATTATAAAGTACAGACCACTTAATTCATCTATGCCCAGAGGACTACTTGGCACATTTAAAGAAAACTGAGAATTTAATAGGTGTAAACCCTCTTGTAGCCCATGATTGATGGTAGCTTGATACTAGAGGGTGGGCTTATGTTTGGATATGGTTCTGACTTATTTCCCAGCTCCAGCTATGAGTCCCATACCACTGAGGGGATCAGTTAGCCAAATCAAGAGCAGTTGGTTCCCTACCATGGCTGTGTGCTACTATTGCACTTGTGTGGGCATCACACCAGGTTATTTGCTGCTAAGTAGGTTAGACCATGAGTTGCTTGGACAGATATTGGTCATTTCCCCCCAGTCACCCATGTAGCACCTTCTGGCACTAGACATGCTGACTGTCTGGGGACTGAATCTCTTCCAGCTTCCAGCCATGCCATTCCATTTTACATGTCAAGCACATAAGGTGATAAGTTGTCTTCAGCAGTAGGGTCTTACCACTAACCTTTGGTGGGTCATTGTACTCAGACAGAAATCTGCCTTTCTTTTAGGAAACTTTGTAGGTCTCTCTGATCCAAAGCTCATTGTGGATGCTAGCCACATGCTGGTACTGGGAGTTACAGGTCAGTGCCCACTAAGAGAAGGAGGAAAAAGATAACTAACATACAAGAGTTAGAGCGAAGAGAGAGAGAGAGAGAGAGAGAGAGAGAGGGAGAGGGAGGGAGGGAAGCTTTAGAAGATTAAGGTTAGTCTTCATCATACGCTCTCCAGTGTCTTGTGGTTCAGGTGTTCCCTGTAAGGGCCTGGTGAAGGCTCAGCCATTTGGTCTGCCTTTTAGGAAGTAGAATTATATGGTACCATTGCCGTTTGGGTCTAGATTTGTGTTTCCCACCCCTTCAATGCTCTCCCCTCCATCAGCATCCATCCTAGTGTCTTGTCTATGAGATGCCTGCTGGGTATGTAAGGTATCTTGGGTAGATTCAGGTTAGGTGCTGTAGATGACTGAGACTATATGGCGATTTTTTTTTTTTTTTTTTGTGATTGGGTAAGTTCACTGAGAATGATCTGTTCCAGGTTCAACTATTTTTCCTCAAATTTCATTGTGTCATTTTTTTCTTACTGCCATAAGCATTCCATTGTGTAGATATATCACATCTTTTTTATCCATTCTTCAAATGATGGACATTTGGGCTGATTCCAGCATTTAGCTATTACGAATTGAGCTGCTACAAACATGGTTGAGAAAATCTCTCTGGCCTGTGCTTTGAAGGTTTTAGGGTAGATGCCCAGTAAGGGAATCACTGGGTCAATTGGTATCTCTATAGTCAACTTCTTTAGGAGTCTCTATATTGCTTTCCAAAGTGGTTGTACCATCCTACAATCCTACCAAGAGAGGATGAGTGGTCCTACTTCTCCACATCCTCGCCAGCATTTATTTTCATTTGATTGTTTGATGTTTGCTATCCTTATTGGGGTAAGGTGGAATCTCATAGTTTTTTAATTTGCATTTCTCTGATGATTGGGGATGATGAACATTTTCTTAAGTGTGTGTTTGCTGTTTGTATTTCTTCCTCTGTGAACTGTCTGTTCAGCTCTTTGCCCCATTTTTTGAGTGGGGTGTTTGACTTCTTACTGTTCAGATTTTTGAGTTCTTTGAAGATTCTAGAGATTAAGCCTCTATCAGTAGGATAACATGTAAATATTTTCACCCATTCTGTGGGTAATCTGTTGGCTTTGCTTATTGTTTGTGTGTCTGTAAAGAAACTCTTCAGCTTTATGTGATCCCATTATTTTAGTGACTGTTTAAGATCATGAGCTACTGGGGTTTTGTTCAGGAAGTCTTTTCCCATTCCTATATCATGCAAAGTAATTCCTAAATTTTCTTCCAGTAGTATTCAAGTTTCTGGTCTTATATTGAGAGGTCTTTGATCCATTTGGACTTGAGTGTAGTGCATGGCAAAATGTGTGGATCAAGTTTCAGTTTCCTGCATATGGTTATTTATTTCATTTGTCCTGGTGCTAACCTACTCTCCATTGGAGAATCTGCTTCTCTTTTTCAGATAGATGTAGATTCCAAGGAGAGAACCACCCCATCATTCCTCAAAAGGGCCCAGGCTGAATCTATGAAAAATTGGCAAAACAAGCCAGAGTGCTGTTTTCCTGATGAACTGGATACCAACACAAGGGGGAAGGAGATTAACACAGAGAAAACTCAACTCCTACCAAATCAGAGAGTTAGAGACCCAGAGGTCCCCAATACCTCATCACTGAAGCAGACCAAAAATGAACCCAACATGGCTCAGGGAAATTTTGTGGTAGAGGGGGCAAAAAGAATGTCAGAGCCACATGTTGGGTCATGATATGCAGAGACATTTATTTTACCCATAACTGTGGGCTAACTCCACAATGCATGACCCATATACCTCAACAAGGATTGGCCAAGGGGGGGGGGTAGGTCACAGATGAACCTAATAATGGTACCAAACTGACTGCATTTACTGAATACAATACTATTTAATAAAAAAAATTAAAAAAAATTAAAGGAAAACTGAGAAGCATTTTTGTACTTGGGTTTAATTTAAAAAAAAATCTTTGACTCTGATGTCCTTTTAACTTAATAAAAACATGCTCATAGAGTAACAATCACACAAGGAAAGACTCCAAACAAGAAAAAAAAAAAAAACAAAAACAGGAGACTATCAAATCAAAATAATTAAATGTTAGAACTAGTAGTCTGGAGATACTTTAATGAAGCTTGAAAAAGGAGGGAATCTCCCCAGAGGTAGAAAAGGGGAGCAGAGTTATAATTAAGAATGACCAATAGCCAAATATTTCACTGAATTACAAGAAATCAAAAAGCCAAAATTAAAAAGAAAAAGTCACCTTCTGCTACAAATATGAAACACATGACTAAATGGAACAATGTACCCTTAAACTAAAATGTCAACAATCACCCCATCAGAGGTGCATCCCACAGAGAGCTCCTGACCTCATCATTGTGTCCATTTCTGTAAGTCCCCTTCTTTGGCCCTACATTCTTTGCTCACTCTTGTAAAATTATTTATGAGGCCAGTTCTTTAGTCCATTGTGTTTTATCTTCACGGAATTAAGTGTCCACATTCAAATAGAATCAAGGTTACCACAGGAAAAACTGGGCATGAATAACTCTCTTCCATAGACTTGAGTTTCACATTTCTTCTCAGTTAATATGTGTCATGTATTATTCGCATAAATGTAGATTTTCATTCCAGAACTATCTTCTCCAGAACACATGCTCCCCCCACCATAAGAACCACAGTATTTTGCTGTAGCCAAGATAATGCTACAGTTTATTTTGTGAGACAGAAGGCCAAGAGTTGCTTTATCTTTGGAATGAGACAGGGAAACAGAGAGTTCATGGGCATGCCTCTAACCACTGCAAACAAATTCCAGACACATGTGCCACCTTGTGCACCTGACTTGTGTGGGTCCCAGTCCCTTAGGCTTCGCAGGCAAGTGCAGTAAATGCTGATCTATCTCTCTAATCCCAAGAGCACCTTTATCTCGAATATAGTGGAGGGGAGTACATTATTTACTCATGTAGTGCTAGAAACTCTTGCAGGGAAGAGAGATGACATCCCAAATTCTGTGTGCAAAGTCCAATTTCTACATTTAATAGATTTCTATCTTTCTTCCCTCATTTTCCTGGAAAAGGAAATTGCTTCCTGTATGGTTTCTTAGGACTAATTTCCCTGCTTACCTTTTTGCAAATCATTCTCCACAAACAGCTCAAATTATTTATTTGGTGTAGTTTGACAATGGCACTGAACATAACTAAAATAAGGTTCGTAATTAGAATAAAGTTCAAATACCGTAGACGAGTTTGAAGACTTCATGACTTAGTCTAACACCTCTCGTCAGGTCTCTCAGTGTAGGCGCTCCACAGAGCTCTCTCCACTCTGAGTACCAGTCAGCTCAGTTTCCTTCTCTGTTCTCTTGTCTCATTCTAAGTTCCTTGAATCCTCTTCTTTCTTCCACACTCAGCACTTACACAACATGTATACATTGTCATTTTTTTCACGATTGAACAAGTGGCTAAGTAGACATGTCCTGTCTGTAGCTTGTTTCTTCATGCAGCCCTTAGTTATTTCATAGTTCCATTTGGAGTAACAATGCAATAGAAAGAACAATATTCTTGAACTTGGTATACATGCACGACTGGCACTTGGGAGGCTGAGCTAGACAAAGAGCCATGAGTTCAAGGCCAAGCTGAACTACATAGCGAGATGCAAGTCATTCTGAGCTATAAGGTGGGACCCTGCCTGAAAAACAGTTTGGATGTTTGGTCTGAAGACCTTGTTCAATTTTATAACCCATGCAATCATTTTCTTGGGCTTCTCCAGGCTTATTTACAAATTTATAAAATGATTTTTTTTTCTTTACTGAAGACTTGAAAACACTAAAACTGTAAGTCAACAGTCACAGATAAGATAGTAAAATATCTGCCTACTACTCTCCACAATCAGAGAAAATCATTTTAATGCTGAGATTGAAAAAAAAAAAACTCTCCCATTAAATTCTCTCTACATTAATAATGTTTATTTCATTTAACCTGCACTGACATCACTCTCAATTGGAGAATTTGCTTCTCTTTTTCAGATGGCAGTAGGACTGAGGGGAGAAATGACCCATCTCAGTTCAGGCCAGCCCCAGCTGTAACCACAGAGGAACTGGGCAGGTGAGCAAGAGTGACATTTGCTCAGTGAACCAGATAATCAGAGTCAAGGTGAAGGAGACAGACACCAAGGACACTCAATACCTACCAAAGCAGAGATCCAGAGGCTCCCAAGACCCCGTCACTGAAGTGGACTTAAAATACACCAAACATGGCTCAGAGATTTTTGCGAAAGAGGGGGCAGAGAGATTGCAAGAGCCACAAGTTGGGACATTGTGCCCAGAGACATTGTCTCTTCCCAATAACCGACTGCTGTTCGCATAATGCACAACTAATAAAGTAAATTAAGTGTGGGATAAATTTGGTCACAGGTGATGAAATGTGCAGGTAAGTATGTAACATGTAATATTCCGTGGAACCAAGAGTTTCCGAAGGGACAATACTTCAGTTACTCTCTTAGCTTCCATCCTTATGACAGCTTACTTTAGTTATTATTTGTAGTCACATAACCAATGCGAGAATCTCAACCTAGGCTTGCAAAATGACTAAGACTTCCAGTTATCTGTGTTCAATGTATAGGAGAGTTGGATGCTTAATTGAATAACGCATAAAGAATACATGCGTCGGGCGTGCTGGTGCACACCTTTAATTCTAGCACGCGGGAGGCAGAAGTAAGAGGATTGCATGAGTTTGAGGCCACCCTGAGCCTCCATAGTGAATTCCAGGTCAGTCAGCCTGGGCTAGAATGAGACCCTACCTCAAGAAGAAAACAAAACAAAACAAAACAAAAAAACCCAAAAACCAAAGCAAAAAAAAAAAAAAAAGAATACATGTGATGGGCTAGGGAGATGGCTCAGCATTTAAGGTACTTGCCTATGAAGTCTAATGACTGAGGCTGGATTCCTCAGTACCCATGTAACCCACATACAAAAAATTGCACATATCTGGAGTTGGCTTGCAGTGGCTATAGGCTCTGACATGCCTATTCTTTTTATCTCCTCTCCATATGTGCCTTGTTCTTTCTCTCAATAAATAAATAAATTAAAAATACATATGACTTGAAAAGACTGAGATGTAAGTGGATGAGGACTTCAGACCATGAGAAATCATAAAGTTGTACTAATTTTTAAAAAGAATCCCTGGGGAATTGTGAAAGGGTTAGTGACTGTAGAGTTTCACGTGCTCTCTCTGTCACCTTACCGTGTCACTTAGTGTGGAAAACGTGCAGCAGACCAAGTCAAGTCACATCAAGAGGTAAGTGTTAAAGATAATATGTAAGCAGCCAGGCATTCAACCTGTTACTTAGCCTGCACAGTCCGTTTGCTATTGTTCTTTCTGCTTTAGTCCTTTTATTTTGTATGACATGAATCATTCATGATTTCCTCATTTTTATTAAAAAAAGCAATTCTGCATTCCTCTGCCATTTTGACCAAGCAAATTAAATTGCCATAGGAAGAGTCACTATTATATTTTCTGAACTTAGAAGATATCAGATATTATGATCCTTTTAATCACTGTTTCTTGAACATATCATGCTGAAAAAAATTATCCAAAAGCCATTATTTTTAAAGTTACTAGTCTTATTAAGATTATTTCCTCTAGAGGAAGGATTTGTCATTGTATAATATGAATTCATTTACTCAATTTATTCAGCAATCACTTTATTCAACACACTGGGAATTCAAAAGGTGAATTAAAAATGTGCTTTGAGAACAAGTGGCCAAAGCCAGGAATTAAAATATATCATTTAAATTACATGACTTCCTCATTAATCCTTTGCTTCTATAACCTAATGCCAAGAGATATTTAATAAATACCTAAAATTTAGTGAGAAATTTTACTTTTTTGATTTCAAAATATTAGTAACATGGGGATATTTTATTTTTGGAATTATGAATTAGAATTGGACTATAGCTTTACTTATGAAAATTTGAAAATGATTCCCTACTTTGATGACCTTTTTACTCAATTATCTGTAAACAAATAGTGAGCTCACTTGATGAAAACCCATTAGTTAATTTTTAAAGTAAAAGATTCTAGGTTTAGATTATTTTCTCTCAGGCAATAATGTCACAAAAATTATGTGATGTAATATTTTTGTATTGTCTTGCCATAATCTCATCCAATTATATACATTGATTCTAATAATATGTTCCTTCTTAAAAGTACAGTTCAGGGCTGGAGAAATGGCTTAGCAGTTAAGGTGTTTTCCTACAATGACAAAGGACCCAGGTTCAATTCCCAGGACCCATGTAAGCTAGATGCATAAGGTGGTGCATGTATGTGGAATTAGTTTGTAGTGGCTGAAGGCTTTGGCACACCCATTTTCTCTTTCTCTCTCTCACAAAAAAATAAAATATTTAAAAAATATTTTTTAAAAAGGATACAGTTCAGCTTTGATTTTTGCTTATTTTCTGCCTTATTACCTATTTCTTTTGTCATTTTCCTTTAAGAAAACATTCTAAAGCAATAGTTGCTATTTCATTCCATTTTCAGGAGAATTATTGTGCTCAATACTGTAATTATATGGTTTTTTAAAAATCAAACATATTTTTATATATTTGTACTTTCTATAATTCCTTTAAAATATCCCACATTATTTGTAGTTTGAAATCATCAAGTCCTCAATTCAACAAGTCTGTATCTTTGTCTTAAATTAAAAGTTCTATATGCTGGAAACTTTTCCCCATACTGTGATAAGCTTATATGGCACAAGTGGACATTAGTAGTGGACTGCAATGAAAAGTTTAGGCTATGTGGTGACATAGTCAAAGGACATGCACATACTATCTCATGATGAATATGAGTGATCCACAGTAAAAATTGCTTTTAAAATATGTTATTGACTAAAGTGGAAATGTGTGAATTTTCACATATGACTAGTGAGGGTTGTTTGTTTGCTTTCATAAGTAATAATAACTCAGTAACTACCTTGACAAAAGGAAAGGAAGAAAGTTGGATCAAAACAACTGTCAATTTTCAAGCTTTGCTAAAAACAAAATAAGAAAAAAAAAAAAAACACAAGGGGACTTGAGTGAAGCCATAAAGGGGCTGTGGGAAATTATTTTGTTGGGAATACAGTTAGAATGAATAAGATGAACTCAATACACCATGCTTCCAACTTGGGTACAAATGGCAGGTTTTGTAAGGTGAATGAGACATGTCTTCATATCATTTAAACATTTGTACCATTAATTTGATTTCTGACATTCTAGTACCATCTCATCATCTAAATGGGACAAAAATCACCAACTCTTACAAAAATAGTTATTGCTAATGTTCATTGAAGTGGCATTACTCTGTGAGAAATATACACTTTCACTCTTTTAATCATCAGCACACTATAAAATTTCACAGATAATGTACTGAAATTAAGAGTATGGGACAGCTTAAAAATGGCACATAAATCCTAGAGGCATTTTTGAAACTGGGGGAACCTCAGCTCTTGTGCACTGATGAGTGACATGACAAACCATATTTTTTTTTATCACAACCAAGACAATGGCATTCAGCCTCCTGCCGCCCTCATATCCTCCTTTCTTAGGGGTGCTCATTCTGTCATCATGATCTTCTGCCTCACAACCTAATATCCTCTGATTGTCTTCACAGCAAATACATCTTCATGCTGAAACCTGATAATATTCTATGCACACTAATAAAAATGTCAGTGTCAAGTAACAACTTTAACATACATTGAAATAGACAAGTGGGTAAGTGAATAAAAAATAAACTCAAAAGTTTTATGTGTGTACTTAACAGTGATATGGCTTTTATTTGGTTTGTATTTTTAGTCTACACTTAGACTTGCGCTGCTCTGCTAATACATATGGCTTTGAAGGTGTACCAGTTCAGGATCAAGATGTTTGTGCTACTTAAGAATTAAGGCTTGGTTTATTCTTCATTTGTGCCAGAAATTTCTGGTAAAATCTTGTTGTTCTTGTTGTTTTCATCTGCGTTGTCTTACAGTATACTCTGGCATAAGTTCGTGTTATCACCTTCAAAGTGCCCTAGTCTCAGAGAGCTTTGTCCCTTTCTCCTTTCTCATTAAAATGACTGGGTTGTTGCAGTCCAGTTCGCATTGCTAGTAGAAATCACCCAACCAAGAGCAGCTTCTGGGAAAAAGAGGTTTATTTTGGCTTACAGGCTCGAGGGGAAGCTCCACGATGGCAGGGGAAAACGATGGCATGAGCAGAAGGTGGACATCACCCCCTGGCCAACATAAGGTGGACTGTAGCAACAGGAGGATGTGTGAAACACTGGCATGGGGAAACTGGATATAATACCCATAAGCCCACCCCCAGCAATACACTCCCTCCAAGAGGCATTAATTCCTAAAACCTCCATCAGCTGGGGACCTAGCATTCAGAACACCTAATTTTATGGGGGGGCACTTGAATCAAACCACCACAGGGTCCAACATCATAAACTGTTAAGGAATCAATAATTGCAGTTACTGAGCAAAAAAAAAAAATTAAAATTAAAAAATTAAAAAAAAATTAAGAAAAAAACCACATGTGTTTAAATTATCAAAAATGGTTGATGAAAGGAATCATGTTACCTGCAGAAATAGCCAATGTGGTCCATATTGCAGGGACCATTTCATCTGAACATCAGTGTGGGACAGTGAGAAATTTCCTTGTTGAAATCTCTTCCCTCTCTTCCTCTCTTCCTTTTACCTCTTTCCTTTTCTCTTCTTCCTTTTCTTTTCTCTTCTCTTGTTTTATTTCCTTTATTTTAAAATTTATTTTATTTTATTTATTTGAGAGACAGGGAGAGAGAGAGGGGGAGAGAGAGAGAGAATGGGTATACCAGGGCCTTTAGCCACTGCAAAAGATCTCCAGACACATGTGCCACCTAGCACATCTGGCTTACATAGATACAGGGGAATTGATCCTGGGTTCTTAGGCTTTGAAGGCAAGCTCCTTAGCCACTAAGCAATCTCTCCAGCCTTTTCTTTCTTTGTAAATTTTTTATGTATGTACTTGCTTATGTAGCCCAGGCTGATCTTGAGTTTATTATCTTCCTTTATTATCATCATGTGTGTTGTGATTACAGGTGTGCACTTAACTATTTTAGAAAGGAATCAAGAAATGAAGTGAAAGAGAAAGATGAAATTAAGTGAAATATTTTATGTAAAAGTAAACTGAATAAAATTTGTAACTTGAATTATTAGCTAAACTCAGAGATAAAGCAGATGCATTTTTTAATTTTTATGTAATTATAAATTAAGGCATTTATAACACAAAGTATAACAAAGTTATTTAGTTGCATTATTACCCAGCAAAAATTCATTTTTTTACTGTTTTTGTTTTTAATTTTGAAAAAAAAAACACTATATGAAAGTTAGTGGTAAGACACTACTGCTGAAGACACCTTATGTGGTTAACACATAAAATGGAATGACATAGCAGGAAGCTGGAAGAGAGTCATTCCCCAGACAGTCAATGTGTCTAGTGCCAGAAAGTGCTACATGGGTGAATGGGGGAAAATGACCAATATCTGTCCAAGCAACTCATGGTCTCACCTACTTAGCAGCAAATAACCTGTCGTGATGCTCACTCAAGTGCAATAGTGGTGCAAAGCCATGGTGGTAAACCACCTGCTCTTGATTTTGATCTGCTCAGTGGAACAGGACCCATAGCTGGAGCTGGGAAACAATTCAGAACCATATCCAAACATGAGCTTGCTCTCCATTATCAAACTACCACCAGTCGTGGGCTACAAGAGGGCCTACACCTATTAAATTCTTTACAAAATATAAGGGTCATGAAGTTAAATGTTAACTAAGTTCCCTTAACTGCATCCTGTGTTGTCTGTGTGAGAATTTAGACTACTCAAAATTTACAATGACATTACAAGTTCAATCTCTGGATGACTAAGATCATTTGGTTTTCCTGGACTATATATGGCTTGACTCTTCCCAGATCTCTGTAGGATGCTAATAGCTGAGAATTTTTAGAAGTTGTTTTGAGAGTTCAATTTTAACTCCTTGAAAGGAATTTTGCAAGTACACAATATCCTTCAAACTAATTTTCTCAAAATGACCATTGATGTGGTGAAGAGATGGCTTGTGGTTAAGATGCTTTCATGTGAAGCCTGAGGACCCAGGTTTGACTCTCCAGTACCCATGTTAGCCAGAGGCATATGGTGGCATATGTGTCTGGAATTTGTTTGCAGTAGTTAGAGGCCTTGGCACACCCATTGTCTCTGTCCCCCTTCTCTCTCAAATAAATATTTTTTTAAAAATACAAATTTTCTATAATATAAATATGAAGCTGCATTTTTAGCCAGCATTCATGCTTTTAAAAAATTTTGCAGCTTTGAAGATGACCATTTAATGTGTAAAGGAATGATTTTTCTTGTTTGTTCAATGCTCTAAGTTTAAAGGTTCAATCATACATTCACATAATATAAATTTCTTTAAGAAGAAATCATGCACATATGTCACCATTGTTAATTATCATGACTGTTAAAATACCTTCACTGTGGTTAGGCTTAATCCCACCCTCTCCAGGACTTTGTTTTCAGACATTCCCAATGACCTAAAAAAAAAAAAAAAAAAAAAAAACTGGCTCTGTCCTATAACTCCTAGTACCAGGAATTGGTTGCTACCCACAATGAGCTGTTGATTGGAGCAGCCTACAAGGTTCCCAAAACAAGACAGTCTTCTATCAATGCACTTGATTACCCTTCTGAGGTAAAAGGCAAGACCCTATTACTGAAGCACCATATGCTGCCAATATAGAACATAGAAAGACCTGGCTGGTATCCAGAAGAGAGCCAGTCCCTTGTTAGCCTGTCTAGTGCTGGAAAGTGCTATATGAGCTACTGGGGGAAGTGGCCAACAAAGGTGTGAGCAAGCAGGGATCAAAGCTACTCAGAAGCAACCAGCCTGACAAGAAGCACACACCAGGGCAATAATGGTACACAGACTTGGTGGGTAACCAATGCCTTTCTGCTTGGCTAAGAGATCCACTCAGTAAAAAGGAACCCATATATGGAACTGGGAACCAGGATAGAATCCTATAGAGACACAGATTAACCTCTCCAATGTCAAGCTCCCACTAGGAGCTTTAGCTAAAGAGGGGCTACACCCATCAAAGTACCTCTAAATTAGTAATACTTAACCAACTTAACCTATGCTGACTTCAATCTCCACTGGAGATTCCATTTGTCTTTTTCAGAAGGTAACAAGTACCCATGAGATAAACCACCCCTTGCACATCAGCCAAGGCCCAGCTGAAACCACAGAATTGGGAACACTAGCAAGAGTGCTACTTCCGTGGTGAGCCTGATAAACAGTGTCAAGGTGAAGAAGGCAGACACTGAGGACACTCAGCACATACCAAACCAGAGATCCAGAGGCTCCTGAGAGTTTTTCACTGAAGTAGAACTAAAACACAAACACCCACCATGGCTCAGGGAATTTTGCAAAAGAGAAGGTGGAAAGATTGTAAAAGCCACAGGATGGGATATGATATCAAGAGGCATTGTCTCCCCTAATAATTGACTTCTTTTGCCACGACAGATAACCAATGACCCCATAGGAGATACTAAAAACCCCATTAAGGAGGACCTCCAGTGGAATGGGGGCAGGGAGAAGAGAAAAGATGGTACCAAACTATGATGTATTCATTCAAGGTATGTTCTTAATATAAAAATATAAAAGAAAGGGCAGAGCGTGGTGGCACACACCTTTATTCCCAGCACTTGGGAGGCAGAGGTAGGAGGATCACCATAAGTTCAAGGCCACCCTGAGACTACCTACTGAATTCCAGATCACCCTGAGCTACAGTGAAGCCCTAACTTGAAAAACCAAATATATATATCTTCACTGTGTATCTAAAAAGCAACTGAGATATTAAGTTCATTATATTGATTCATCCAAGTTTATTATGTTCCCAGAAGTATGTCATTATAGCACTGAGCTAGTGGAAGATGCATAAATATTTTAATTCAAAGACAAAGTGAGATAAATTGTATAATTGTACAGCAAAACTTTAAATGGATTTTTTTATGGTCTCTGAACATCCAACAGGAAGGAAAGTGTTTTAGAAAACCAGTGCAATTGTGTCAAGATGATGGTACTAAATTGGCCATGGCAAGGTTTAGTCAGTGTTTTTGCCTGTTTTCATTATTGATTGTACAACATTGATTATGTTAATTGTGCACAGCTTCAATTTGCTGATTAAGTTTGCTAAAATAAAAGAAATGACACTGGCACAATTTGTCTTCTATTTGAGTTAAGTAGAACCAATTTCATTATCTTGGAGAATAAAATATTAATTTCTAATATTTTTCTTATCCATTTTAAATTACAAATAAAATTCTAGATTATTTTCAGTTTGTATTTGCTAAGTGTAATCACACCAATTGAGACTGAAAAGGTAATCTGAAACCTCCTCCAAAAGAAGAGTCTAGGATCAGATGGCTTCTCAGCTGAATTTTATCAAACCTTCATAGAAGAACTAAAACCAATTTTTCTCAAACTGTGCCACACAATTGGGGAACAGGGAAAGCTCACCAACTCCTTCTATGAAGCTAGTTTCATCATAACACCCAAACCAAGCAGAGATGCCACAAGAAAAGAACACTATAGGCCCATGTCCCTGGTGAACTTAGTTAGAAGCAAAGATCCTGAACAAATCCTTGCAAACTGTATTCAACAACACATCAAAAGCATTATCCACTTTGATCAAGTAGACTTCAGCCCAGGAACGCAGGGGTGGTTCAACATACTGAAATCTGTCAATGTAATACACCACATAAATAAGCTTAAACACAAAAACCACATCAACATTTTGATAGATGCATAAAAGGCATTTGGCAAAATACAACATCACTTTATGATCAAAGCATTGGAGTGAATTAGCATGGACAGTTTATATCTCAAAATAATAAAGGCTATATACAAAGCTCCTAAAACCCAAATAATACTTAATGGAGAGAGACTGAAGGAATTCCCATTGAGATCAGGAATGAGACAGGAGTGTCTGGTCTCACCTCTGCTTTTCAACATAGTACTGGAAGTCCTAGTTCAAGCAATAATTGCTTAGAAATTTAAAATAATTCAGTGTTTAATTCCCCACTTTGCACAATTTTTTTTAAAAGAAAGAGTAACATAATAACATTGTGAAACCAGTGGACACATAGCTTTTCATTTCATAGTGAGGCTTCAGCTATTAAATACTAGAACAAAATTAAAGGACAACATCAAATCATGAGTGGTTTCTACCAAAATAATGTAAAATTGAATATTCCATGATTTTATTCTGCCCTGTAGTCCTATTTTCCTTGTGAATATATAAGCACATATCGTGTATGTATCTTATATAAATGAAAGTAAAAGAAGTATTTGGGGACTTCTTCATGAAAAAAAATAACAATTAAAATATTTACCAGGTAAAGGTGAAGTATAAAGTGAGTATACCATTTTGGTAATGATGAATAGGCATTGATAAAGACTTTCTGGTGTTAAGACACAGCTCTTAGGTGCTGTGTAACCAGATTGGGAAAAGAGGACATTGAAAATGAACTTTTAAATGAATTAAAAAACATAAGCACATTAGATATATATAGAACATGAATGTTGATGCATAAGATGAGGCTTCCAAAATAAATATATTAAGTGCCTTACCATTGTCCACTCTGAATGGACAGGAGAGAAAGCTTGACATGAAGGGTATATGGTGACTTGACTCTTGGTTGGAGAATCTGTTTATTTTTTATTTTTTTCCAGAAGTTAGTGATCCAAGGAGATGAACTACCCCTCACACTTCAGCCAAGCCACAGCTGAAACCACAGAGGAATTTGGAGACGAGAAAGAGTGCCGCTTCCAGGGTGAACCTGATAATCAGCCCAAGGGTAAAGGAGAAATACTCTGGGGATACTCAATACTTAACCAAATCAGAGATCCAGAGGCTCCTAAGAACTCATCACTGAAGTAGACTTACAACTCACCCACCACGGCTCAGGGAATTTTGGGGAAGAGGAAGCAGAAAGATTGTAAGAGCCACAGGTTGAGTCATCATTCCCAGAGGCATCCCACCCCCCAAATAACTGATTTCTCTTCCTATAACACATAACTCACAGGTCCATAGGGAATACCTGCAACTCTACTGAGAGGTGTCCCCAATGGAATTGGGCAAGAAGACAGGAAGAAATGGTACCAACACATGATGTATCCATATGAAACATGCTCTTAATAATAATAATGACGACAAAAGAAAGTAGAACCAACAAATAAGCAACAACAAAAAATGCAAAAAAGTCTAGGAGGAGACTCACCTCTCCTTATGCCTGACCTGATGTGGCTCCCTTGGTATCAGACTGTCTCAATAGCAGTGTTGATCTCACATGTACCAAGTAGACAAATTAACTCTGTGTCTCTCTTTCACAGGGTAGTGATAATATAGCACCAATCTAAAAGTTTGGCTCCAATATAAATAAATGCACATTGAGTATTTGCAAAGAGCTGTATGACTGCTAGCCATAATTGCTATATTTATCAGTACAATATCTCACATTTGTGGTAATGACATCTCTATGGTGGGTTGCTTGTATTAGAATGAGAGGCTTGAAGCTTTGAATTAAATGGCAGCTAGAGGTGGTATTTTTCAAAGCTTAAGCTTCTATTTCTTCTATATTAACAATTCACAAATTTTCAAATACTTCTTTTCTATTCTTACCTCTATCTTTCCAAAAAGAAACTGTAGGCTTAAGTTTTACATTAGGAATAAATCAATTCCAGGCAGAATTTTCCTTGCTACTGATAATTGTGTTTTATTCCATCTTGGACTCTCACAGCAAAATTGCAACACTAATTGATGTTTCAACAGTCTTTGAAATGATAAAAACAATTTTGTTTAAATGAAATCAGTTAAAATAGATCTCTGATATTTTTGCACCATAGGAATTTTAAATTATTATAAGAACAAAGGCAGGCAGAAATATTCTTATTGTTCTCTAAGGAATCATGCCTTTTGTCATAAATCTGAGCTGTTTGAGCCTGTATCTGCAATGATCTCAGTGCTGTGCTACTTTTCTTAGCTGAGCTAAGCTGAGTTTCCTTCCTTTTGCCATAATTGGTTGGAATATAACTCTCCTCAGGATGGATGGTGTTTTATTATAGACTCAAGTATTCAGCTGTTTTGCTCATCAAGATTAAACATATATTTTCTTTCAAAAGTAGAATTTCCTTTTGTTAGACAGTTTACTTAATAGTCAATAAGAAATGACTTTACAAAATGAGTCAATTTAGTTAGGCACCTCTGGAAAGATTTGGTAGACACATTAAACATTCAAAGAGACATAGCTCCTAGAATGTATTCTAAAAGGCTGAGTAAGCTGGCTTGGTTTGAAAAAGAAATAACAAATCTAAATGAAATCATTCCTTAAAAGGCTTTTATTATAAGTCTCTTGGGGCTGAAGAGTTTGTTTGGATTACTCATTTTAAGAAATTTCTTTTCTTGTTTTTAATCTTATTTTTAAATTCTGTCAAAGGCACGTTTGTAGAATTGTTGTGGGAAATGACCGTGAAGAAGGATATGTGTGGCCTCAAGAAAGATCACAATCGCTGGTATATGACTAAAGGTAAGAGTACTTTGGAAGAAGTTAACAGGTTTTACCTAAACCCAGGTTCTTTCAAATGAAACACATTGCCTATTTTTGGTAATACAGTGTCTAAACTAAGTAATTTTTTTGGCTCAAGTTACCAGAAAAAAAAAAAAAAGATTTTTTTTTTTCTCAAGGCATTGCTGTACATTATCAAAACAATACTGACTTCTGTGAAGTCTTGGTTAGATCTGGATGCCAGATATTCAATAATACTCTTAGAAAATTCTCAACGTGGAGCAACTGGGAAATCTTATGCTATGAGGACCTAGGGAAACAGCATGCACATCTTGCTTGGAGATTCAACAAGAGAGTCACAATAATAGGTGATATTTAATAGGTGTCTAATTTTTGGCAAATATTTGTACATGAAATAACCTTGTCATTTGAAAAAGTACAAATGTGGATGTTTACCAATGAGACCAGGGATTTATGAATTTGAGACATAAGTTCCATGCAGCTTGTAAATGGGGCAGGCAAGAGTTATTACTGACAAGACACTCTTAGAATGGGTTGTAATGGATTTGGGATGCTAAGCTAGAGTCTCAGTTTTACTTGGTAGAAAAAATAAGAATCCATAATAAATTTAAAGTATGGCAGGGTCAATTGTATGTGATGAATTATTCATGAATATGTAATATAAAATCTTTTTATTCCTTAAGAATTTCATATTTCAGGTTTTGACACAGGCTCCCACAAACAGCATATACTCATTATTATCTTTGTATCAGCTGAATTGCATGCTCAGGTCTGTGAGCCTGCTGCAAGGCCCCTCAGATAGATATATAGGAGAATGTTGGCTTTGAGGGATAGTTCACTACTGATACCTCTTTTAGGTATTGACATCCTTTTCACCTGTTCCTCCTTTCCATGAACATTAGGAAGTTTTTCTCCTGGTCCTCATAGTGTTGGGGGAGGATGTGAGATTCTTAATTTGTATGACTTCAATTTTCTGTTTCAGATTTGTTAACTTGTAAGTCTTACCATTAGCCCACCTGTAATTCCAATACTGGAAAAGGTTTCTGTCTAGATACCATGGGTGGATCATTGAGCTTCACATTTAGAAAGAGGCCTTGTATCAAAATTTCAGTGGACAGTGATAGAGAAAGATTCCTGGGGTGGTTTGGATCAGATGTCCCTCATGAACACATATTTTATTAATGCTCAATTCCAAGCAGTTGACAGTTCTGGAGTGAAGTCTTGTGGGAAGGGTGTTGCTGTGGGAAGGTAATGAGACATTATAGCCAACCTTCTCATTTGCAAGATCTTAGTTCACTCTTGTTTTTATCTTTTACATGAGTGATATCCAGCCTTTGCTTGTGCCATGCTCTTCCTGCCACCATGAAGCTTCCCCTTGATAATATAAACTAAAATAAATAATTTCCTCTATTAGTCACTTTTGTTCAAAAGTTTAGTCACAGCAATATGGAGGTCTCTAAAACAAGGTGGGGTCAATGCTGGTAGAAATATGACCATGTGACTTTTTGACCTCTTAGAACTAATTTGCAGGATGAATGTGGAGTGATTTGAAATATTGGTCTAAGCAGCAACTTACAGGGCTTTGAGGAGAATATAATAGACATTTCTGTGAGAATTGAAAGATCTACATGCATAAAGTCTATGTATTATACAGATTGGATCATGAGGAGAAGCAAAACATTTATCATTATTGGGCTAGATGTAGTTTTAGTTTTGCCCATGTGCTGAGAAGTTAAACAGGGTTGACTTAAGAGGAAATGGACTGGTGTGAACAGAAGGATATGTTACAGAAAGAAATACAAGTTTTGGGCTGGAGACTACAGCCTTGTTCGGCAGAAATTGTTTGAGAGATTGCAAGCATTGAGTGTTGATCCAGCTGTTCTGTACTGGGACAGAAGGAATCATCCTGAAGGAGGGTCCTCCTCAAAATTGGCTTTATTCCCTCCACATCAACAAATGTGGTAGCTTATCTGTTATTATGGGAGCATAACAAATGCAGGAAAGAAGGGTTGATTGGATTCATAATGCAGCTGACTCTTGTGGCTGGCCACTGGAGATGTGAGGCAAGACCATTGTAGTCCCTATGTAGACAACTTGGAAGGCCATAGCATGGATGGACTATGGATTAAAGTGAAGATCCCAGGATATTTGGAGATACAAGGACTATGGATCAAATGCCAAGGATATCTGCTGGCTTAAGTTAGATTTTTCACAGGCTGTAGGCAGACCAGCTGAAGGGACAGAACTGTGACCCAGATACCATGCCATGGGTCCTAAATACTAGAAATGGAACTGAAGGATCTAATATTTGTCCTGTTCGTTTTATTAGACCTTGTATCACTTCAGACTATTCTCATTATGCCTTCTTTTGCAGTAGAAATGCTTATTCTATGTCATTATGCATATGTAATTTGCGTTTGGATTTTACAAGATTACATTAAGAGACAGTTTCAAATAATTTGAATTTTAAATTGCAGTTTATTTAGAAACAAAGAAAGAACTCATATAAATAATTTAAGCATTCTTTTGGAAGCACTGAAAAGAAAAGAACAGCCCAATCCCAAAAGTAGCAAATTGAAAGAAATTACCAAGATCAAACCAGAAATAAACAAATTGGAAACAAAGAAAACAAAAAATAAATTGATGAATCAAAGACATGACTCTTCAAAAAATAAACGTGATCAAAGAAAAAAAAGGAGAGATGATTCAACTCAGTAAGATTACAAATGAAACTGTAGATATCATAACAAATATCAATGAAATTGGAAGAATCTTTAGGACATGTTTCAAAACCCTGTACTCCACAAAATTAGAATATCTTAAAAAAATGAATGAATTCCTTGATTAATATTCACTTTAAAACTAAGCTCAGAGCAGAAAGTTCCTAAACAAACCTATTATTCAAATGACATTGAGAGGGTAACTAGAGAACTCCCCCTCTGGGGGAAAAAAAAAAAAAAGTCTAGGCCCAGATGGATTCACAGTTTAATTCTACCAAACCTTCATTCAAGAACTAAAACCACTTCTTCTCAAATTATTTGGAACAATTGTAAAAGAAGGAATCCTTCCAAACTGCTTCTATGAAGCCAGCATTACTCTAATACCTAAATCAGGCAAAACAGTTTCAACAAAAATAGAACTTTGTAGACCGATATCCCTAATGAACTTAGACACAAAAATTCTTAATAAAATTTTTGTAAACCAAGTTCAAGAATACATCAAAAGCATTATCCATTTCCATCAATTAGGTCTCATGCCAAGGATGCAGGGATGGTTCAATATACAGAACTCAATAAATGTGATTCACTACACCAAAAAAATTTAACACAAGAATCACATGCTTATTTCAATAGATGAAGAAAAGGCCTTGGACAAAATTCAATGCCCCTTCACATTGGAGAGACTAGGAATGGAGGGAAAATATCTCCACATAATACAGGCTATTTGCAATTCATCTAAATCTCAGATAATATTACATGGAGAACAACTTGAAATGTTCTCATTAAGGTCTGGAATAAGACAGGGGTACCCATTCTCACCATTGCTTTTAAAAATAGTTCTTGTAATTTTAGCTCAAGCATTAAGACAAGAGAAACAAATAAAAGGGATACACATTGAGAAGGAACAGCTCAAACTAGCCCTATTTGCAGATGGTGGGATTTTATAGATAAGTGACTCAAAAGACTTCATCAAAAAATTTCTAAAGGTAATATTGCTATTGAAAATGGGACTATGCCCCTTATTTCTTTCTATGTATCTTTGTCATTTGCATATAGAAAGGCTACTGATTTTTGTGCATTGATTTTGTATCCTGCTACTTTGCTATAGTAGTTAGTAACCTTCAGGAGTTTTGGGATGGAGTCTCTCGGGTCTCTTACATATACAATTATGTCATCAGCGAATAGAGCAAACTTAACTTCTTCCTTCCCAAATAGTATCCCTTTTATTTCCTTCTCCTGTCTTATTGCTTGAGCTAGGACTTCCACAACCCTGTGTTCCTGATCTTAATGGGAATTCCTCCATTCTCTCTCCATTAAGTATTATTTGGGCCTTTGGAGCTTTGTATATTGCCTTTATTATGTTAAGATATGAACCAACCATGCCAATTCTCTCCAATATTTTGATCATGAAGTGATGTTGTATCTTGTCAAAGGCCTTTTCTGCATCCATCAAAATGACCATGTTGTTTGTATGTTTAACCTTGTTTATGTGGTGTATTACATTGACAGATTTCTGTATGTTGAATCACCCCTGTGTTGCTGGGATGAATCCCACTTGGTCAAGGTGGATAATGCTTTTGATGTGTTGTTGGATTTGGTCTGCGAAAATTTTCTTCAGGATCTTTGCATCTAAGTTCATCAGGGAAATAGGCCAGTAGGTTTCTTTTCTTGTGGCATCTCTACCTGGTTTTGGAATTTGGAGTTGGGTAGCTTTCCCTGTTCTCCAATTGTGTAGCACAGTTTGAGGAGATTGGTTTGAGTTCTTCCATGAAGGTTTGATAGAATTCAGCTGAGAAGCCATCTGGTCCTGGACTCTACTTTTTGGGGAGGTTTTTTTTTTTTATTACTTTTTCAATCTCCATGAGTGTGATGGGTTCATTGAGGTGATTAATCTGCTCTGAGTTTAGCTTTGATAGATTGTATGCGTCCAGGAATTTATCCATCTCCTCTACATTATCCAGTTTTGTAAAGAGGAGGTTTTTGAAATAAGTACTGATGATTCTCCCAATTTCACTTATGTCTGTTGTGATCTCTCCTTTTTCATTTTGAATTTTGTAAATTTGAAGCTTCTCTTTTTTTTTGCTTGATCAAATTGGCCAGGGGTTTGTCAATCTTATTTTTTATTTTTCAAAGAACCAGGTCTTTGTTTTGTCAATTGTCTTAATTGATTCTGTGGTTTCCAATTCATTAATTTCTGCTCTGATTTTAATTATTTCTTTCCCTCTGGAGTTCTTTTGGTTGGATTTTTTCTTGTTTTTCCAGTGCCTTTAGGTGGATGGTTAGATTATTGATTTGGGATCTTTCTGTCTTTTTTATGAAGGCATTGAGTACTATGAATTTTCCCCTGAGGATTGCCTTCATTGTGTCCCACAAGTTTGGTACAATGTGTTCTCATTGTCATTCAATTCCAGAAATTTTGCAATTTCAGTTTTTATTTCATCCACTATCCATTTATTGTTTAAAAGTGTGCTGTTCAGTTTCCAGGTGCCATTGGGATTCTTGGTGGGTCATTTGTTGTTGATTTCTAGCAATATAGCATTGTGATCTAATATCATGCAGGGAATTATGTCAATCTTCCTAAATATGTGGAGGCAGTCTTTGTGACCCAGTATATGGTCTATTTTAGAGAATGTTACATGGGCTGCTGAGAAGAATGTATAGTCTGTGGATTTGGGATGGAAAGTTCTGTATATGTCCATTAGGTCTAAACGATCTATGTTTTTGTTGAGCTCCCTTACTTCTCTGTTGAATTTCTGTTTGGATGATCTGTCTATTACTGATAATGAAATATTGAGGTCCCCAGCTATGATGGTGTTGGTGGTTATTTCTGTTTTATTGTCAAGTAGGTTTTGTTTTATGAACTGTGGTGCCCCTGTGCTTGGTGCATACAAATTTATGATTGTAATATCCCCTTGATGGATTGTTCCCTTGATAAGTAGGAAGTGGCCTTCCTTGTCTTTTTTTTATTGTGTTTTGTTTGTAGTCTATTTTATCTGATATTAATATAGCTAAGCCTGTTTGTTTCTTATTCTCATTTGCTTGGAATATTGTTTTCCACCCTTTCACCCTGAGGAGGTGTCTGTCTTTAGTGCTGAGGTGGGTTTCTTGAAGGCAACAGATTGAGGGGTCTAATTTTTGATCCATCCTGTTAGCTTATGTCTCTTCATGGGTGAATTAAGGCCATTAATATTTAGGGTAATGAATGTTATTTTATTGGATCCCTGACATATTGTAATGGTAGATATGGGTTGGTGTTTTCATGGACTTTGAAGTTTTTTGTGCCTACTCTGAGTTTGGTTATTGTGATCTGCTTCTTGTAGGTATTTGAGTTTGATTATTTGTTTCTTCTCTGTGGAAAATTTCCTGAAATACTCTCTGTAGGTTTGGTTTTGTGTTCATATAATTGTAAATCTGAGTTTTAAACACTCAGTAAAGTGGCACGATACAAAATCAATACACAAAAATCAGTAGCCTTCCTATATGTTAAAGATAAATGCATTGAGAAAGATTCAGTGTTGCTATCCCACTTTTAATAGCCACAAAAATTAAACACTCTGGAATAATACTAACCAACAAAAGGAAAAACATACAATGGTAACATAAAATCACTGAAGGAAGAAATTGAGGAGGATACAAGAAGATGGAAATACCTCCCATGTTCATGGATTGGAAGAAATAATATTGTGAAAATAGCCATCCTACCCAAAGCATTATGCAAATTCAATGCAATTCCAATAAAAATACTGCAATGTTTTTTCACAGATATAGAAAAAATAGCTTCAATATTCATATGGAAGTACAGAAGGCATCAGAGAGTCAAAAATATCCCCAGCATAAGAAATACTTCTGGAGGTATTACCATACCTCATTCCAAGATGTATTACAAAGATGTAGTAACTAAAACAGCATGTTACTGGTACAAAAACAGACACACATATCAATGGAATAGAAAAGAAGAGACATCTGTAAATCCAAGCAACTGTAGTTACCTCATCTTTGACAAAGGGGGCCAGAAATACACACTGGAAAAATAGCAGCATGTTCAACAAATGATGCTGGTGAGACTGGATAACCACCTACAGAAGAATGAAATTAGATCCACTTTTCTCTCCCTACAGTAAAGTCAACTCTAAATGGATTAAGGGCCTCAATATTACAACTAAAACTCTGAAAAATCCAGAAAAAAAAAATAGGGAGAACATCCCATGATACAGGTATAGGGAATGATTTCCTGAATAAGAGACCAGTAGCGCAGGAATTTAGATCAACACCCAACCACTGGGACCTCATAAAATTGAAAAGCTACTGTAAAGACAAGCATCAACAGAGTCATTAGAAATCCCTCAGAATGAGGGAAACTCTTCTCCAGATGTACTTCAGGCAAAAGTCTAAAATCTGGAATATACAAATAACTCAAAAAACTAAAAAAAATGAGTTGCTTGGACAGATATTGGTCATTTCCCCCAGTCGCCCATGTAGCACCTTCTGGCACTAGACACGCTGACTGTCTGGGGACTGACTCTGTCCTGGCTTCCAGCCATGCTATTCCATTTTACGTGTCAGCTGCGTATGGAGTCTTCAGCAATAGGGTCTTACCACTGGCTTTGGTGGGTCATCAAGTATTCTGACAGAAGTCTGTCATTGTTTTGGGAAACCTTGTAGGTTTCTCTGATCAAAAGCTCATTGTGGATGGTAGCCCCAAGCTGGAAGTGGGGTTACAGGTCAGTGCCCACTAAGAAATTGAAGAAAAACATAACTAAAAACAAGAGTTAGAGAGGAGAGAGAGAGAGGGGAGAGGGGAAGAGGGAGGGAGGGAAGATGTAGAAGATTTAGGTTAGTTTTGATCCTACCCTCTCCAGTGTCTTGTGGTTCAGGTGTTTCCTGGAAGGGTCTAGTGAAGGTTTAGCCATTTGGTCTGTCTTTTAAGAAGTATAATTTTATGGTACCATTGCCGTTTGGGTCCAGATTACTGTTTTCCACCCTTCGATGCCCTCCCCACCCTCCCCATCCATCCTATTGTCTAGTCCATGAGGTGCTTCCTGGGTATGTAAGGTATCTTGGGTAGATTCAGGTTAGGTGTTGTAGATGAGTGAGACTATGTGTTGATTTTTTTTTCTGTGATTGGGTAAGTTCGCTGAGAATGATCTGTTCCAGGTTCAACCATTTTTCCTCAAATTTCTTTATGTCATTTTTTCTTACTGCTGTATAGAATTCCATTGTGTAGATATACCACATCTTTGTTATCCATTCTTCTAATGATGGACATCTGGGTTGATTCCAGCTTTTAGCTATTACGAATTGAGCCACTACAAACATGGTTGAGCAAATCTCTCTGGCCTGTGGTTTGAAGGTTTTAGAGTAGATGCGCAGAAAGGGTATAACTGGGTCTGTTGGTATTTCTATAGTCAGCTTTTTCAGGAGTCTCCATATTGCTTTCCAAAGTGGTTGTACCATCCTGCATTCCCACCAACAGTGAATGAGTGTCCCTGCTTCTCCACATCCTCGCCAGCCTTTATTTTCATTTGATTTTTTGATGTTTGCTATCCTTATTGTGGTAAGGTGCCACACAAGTGCAATTGCGGCACACAGCCATGGTGGGGAACCAACTGCTCTTGATTTGGCTTACTGATCCCCTCAGTGGTATGAGACCCACAGCTGGAGCTGGGAAACAAGTCAGAACCATACCCAAACATAAGCCCACTCTCCAATATCAAGCTACCATCAATCATGGGCTACAAGAGGGCCTACACCAATCAAACTCTTGATCAAAAAAAGTAATTGTTATCTCAATTTTCCAGGTGCTAACTTACTCTCCGTTGGAGAATCTGCTTCTCTTTTTCAGATAGATGCAGATCCTAAGGAGAGAGCTGCCCCAACATACCTCAAAAGGGGCCCGACTGAAACTAAGGATAATTGGCGAAACAAGCAAGGGTGATGTTTTCCTGATGAACTGGATACCTGCACAAAGGGGAAGGAGACCAACACAGAGAAAAATCAGCTCCTACCAAATCAGAGAGCCAGAGCCTCAGAGGCCCCCAACACCTCAGCACTGAAGCATACCAAAAATGAACCCAACATGGCTCAGGGAAATTTTGTGGAAGAGGGGGTAGAAAGAATGTCAGAGTCACATGTTGGGTCATGATATGCAGAGACATTTATCGTACCAATAACTGTGGGCTAACTCCACAATGCACGACCCATTTACATCAACAAGGAGGGTCCAATGGGGGGGGGTAGATCATGGATGAGCCTAAACTATTGTACCAAACTGCCTGCATTTGCTGAAAAGAAAACTAATAAATTAAATTAAAAAAACTACAAAAAAATCAAATAACCCAATAAAATAAACGGGCTCGAGAACTGAACAGGGAATTATCAAAGGAAAAATGCAAATGGCCACTACACACATAAGGAGATGTTCAACATCTTTAGACATCTGAGAAATGTTAATAAAAACAACTCTGAGATTTTTTCTCATTCCAGTCTTAATAGAATATACCAAAAAGTCAAATGACAACAAATGCTGGTGAAGCTATGGGGAAAGAGGAACCCTTACTCACTGCTGGAGGGAGTACAAATTTGTACATACTATGGAAATAAGTATTGAGACTCCTGTAAATGATGAGAGTAGATCTACCATTTATTTATCCCAGCTATAATACTCCTGAGCCTTAAGGACTCCATTCTTTACTACAGAAAAACTTGCTTTGTTTGTTGCAGCTCTATTCACAATAGCTAGGAACTTTAAATGGATAAGAAAAATGTGGCACATAAACACAATGGAACGCTCAAGTGTGATAAGTAGCAATAAGATAATGAAATTCGCAGGAAATTGGATGGAGTTGGAAAAAAAATCATTCTAAGTGAAGTCACATAGCACAGAAATACGAATGATATGTGTTCTCTCATATGAGGTACCTAACTAGGATTAAGTAGAGATGAATGCAAATAGTAGTTAACACCAGGAATATAGGTGTAAAACTAGAGTGACACCAGGAAGGAGAAGAAATGGGGTAGGAATTGAGGAGGGGTTTACTAATGGGTTGGGAGAGAGTCAGACTGTTGGTGGTGGGAGGGTATTAAAGGGTTATAGGTTGTTGAGTGTGGGCAGAGAATTATACAAAAAATTAAGACAGTGTTAAGAATTAGTTCCATGGAAGATCTCACTTTGACTTGCATTCTATAAAATATGACCACCAATAATGGGGGGATGGGGACAGTCTGGACAGAAGGTCAAAAAAGCTTAACCTGACAACCATGGACTCTGGATGGTAAACCCAAGGTTGTAAATGGGTTATCAGCCACAATGAGCTGATGGCTTGGGAGACCCATAAGGTCCACAAAATGAAGTAGGCCATTGCCAAAACATTTGATTACCTGCTAGCGCTAAAAGGTGAGACCCTATTGCTGAGGATACCATAGGCTTTGGTCACAGGACATTGGAATATCACACTGGTACTGAAAGGGACACTATCTCCCTAGCCCTGATGGTGCTGGAGAGCCCTAGTGGAGCTGCAGGAAGACAAGAGTCACCAACAGCATGGATACGCAGGCCACAAAATCAAACAGCTGGACAAGATTTACACACTTGTATAAAAGGGACATGTAGTCCCTACAATTAACCAACTGTTCTCTGGACATGAAGCCTGCTCAGTGGTTAGGAACTCAAATCTGATATTGGAAACCAAGCCAGAGTACCAGAGTCATGAAAAAGTGGGCTGGCATACCAAAAACCTAAGCAACTTTGCATACCCCCTTTAATCCAAATTGCTTTCACTCTTGGAGAATATGTTTTATTTTAAAGATGACAGAGAAAATTAAGAAAAGCCTAGGCCCATCTATATGACAAGAAGATAGCCTACCATGAGACTTTGCACCTCTACCACTTCTTCCAGGGCCCAGGAGACAATGAAGAGTAAGTGAATTCATGAACACTGCTTTTACTTCTAGCCTGACAACCAGCCCCATGCTGATGGTGACAGACACTTAGAATAATCAAAATTTTGCAAGCAGAAGTTCAGAGGCTACAAAGAGCTCAACACTAAAGGAAACTGCAAACAGACCTGCCAGGAAACATTGTGAAAGAGGGGTTGGAAAGATTTTAGGAGCCACGGTGGGTAGGAATAACCTGAGGCAAGTTTTCCCCTTACTTTATAGAAACTGACTGAGGCCTTCATGATCCCATAATGATCAACAGAACCCCACTGAGGAGGACTCCCAGGTAACAGGAATTGAGGTGAGAGGACAATAGTATATAGAATATATGTCTATCTTATTTTTTTGAAATCTAAGTGGGAATTTGCTATTATCTATGGTTTCTATTCATTTTCAAAGCAATTTAATGAGACAAATCTAATAAGCAAAATTTGCCTTCATGACAGAACTTTGCATCTTTTTAAAGCAGGTATCCTAAAGCCATATGACTTCATAAATGTATGTACATATGGCCTCAAAATTGACTTTGATTATATTCCTGGTGAGCTTCATAATCATGTTTTTTTAAAATTGTGTTTCTCCCTATTGATTAGCATTTGTCCATCTAACAGATGAAGAAGTTAGTGCTGACTTTTCAGAGTGGTTATGTGAATTTCTGAGTCTGATGGTAATAATTTTCTAGAAGCCCATTTAATACAGCTCAGACTACACAGAACAGCAAGTGAATTCACTGCTTTTTGTTAAACCTCACAATGATTGGGCTTTCTAACACACAGCGGGAATTAACTGTTGGGGCCTAATGACAACTTCATATTGGATAGAATAATTTCTATTTCCACCTCATAAACGTTAAGAATCAATGAGTGCATAACGTTATTTGATGTAGCAAAATGTTTTCTGGTTAAAAAACATTAATATTCATTAGAAATATTTGTTCTCTTGCTTATTTTCTTTTTGTTACAGCCAAACAGAAAATTGTATGTTACCAGACTTTTAAAACTAAAATAATTTGTAATTATGATATGCCTGAAACTACATAACAGAAAGAACAGAAAGGCTAATCTGAATATATTTGACCATTATATTGTAACTTGAAATTAAATGTACTTCTATAAGTTATTGTGTGATGAAAAAGTACCTCTTTATAGTTTCCTACACTTTCGTTTGATTTCTTAGATGTTGTTGAATGTTGAGACTATAAGCATACATTAGGGTTTCTTTGAATGTATGTGTAGTGTGTGTGTGTGTGTGTGTGTGTGTGTGTGTGTGTGTGTGTGTGAGAGAGAGAGAGAGAGAGAGAGAGAGAGAGAGAGAGAGAGAATGTAATGTATATGTGTGTGTGGGGATACACATGTGCACAACTGTGGAAGCCAGGGAATTTTGGCTGACCCACTCTATTATCAATCTACCTGTTTTACCTTGAAATAGAGTTTTTTAGAGATTCTGGACCTTGAACCTTGATATCTTTTTGAAAGTCACAGTACTTCTTTGGTTTCTGCTCCCCACCATATACCTATGGTGTTAGAGATATACTGGAGCATGCCCAATGGTTTACATGGATGGTGAGGAAGTTGACCTTTGGTGACCTCAGGCCCCCTCAGGCCTTCATTTTTTCTAGGGCTGACCTCATACCTCATCCCCCACTGTTGTGCACTTGAGCTTGCCCAGGAATCATGCTGAAGAAGTTTTCCTGCCCAGAGATCCAGAGAACCAGGCTTGTTCCATCTGAAGATTATGAGTAAAAAAGATATTGAAAACAACATAGGTACAATATACAGATAGACATTCACTTGTGAATAAAGTAATTCAAATGACTGTCAGAATCATATCCATGTTAGCTGTCAGTTTTAAGGAACAATGATAATATAGACAATGAAGGAAAGCTGGACATATTGTGATTCTCATGCTTCCCCCTTACTGATTAGTAGAGTTATCAAGTTGCCATAGACCACAGGCTAATTTAAAGTAACTGAATGTAAGAATGTTACCCCACTCCCCTCATCTTGTTTCCTATCTCTACTGTAACAAATATGTCATTATTATACCATCATATATATATATATATAGATAGATAGATAGATAGATAGATAGATAGATAGATAGATAGATATAGATAGATATAGATATGTAACTTAGGCATAGCAAACAAGAAGCCATAGCTTAATTTTAGCAAGTATAAATTTAAAGATGGTGGGCTGGAGAGATTGCTTAGTGGTTAAGGTACTTGTCTGAAAAGCCTATGGATGATCAGGATTGATTCCCCAGAGCCCATGTATACCAGATACACAAGGTGACACATGTGTCTGCAGTTTGTTTCCATTGGCTAGAGGCTCTGGTGCACCCATTCTCCGCCCCGCCCCCCCATGTCTTCTCTCTGTCTCTATTTCTGTCTCTCTCAAATAAATAAATAAAATATTTAAAAAGAACAGTGTTAGTAAGTCCAGTTTTGCATATCTATGACCCCAAAACACCATGGAAAGGGAAGGCAAAATCAGGGGAATCCCAAAGCTCACAGATGATCTATTCTGGACTCCACAGCTGCAAACCAAGAAGGTACCCTGCCTCAAACAAGGTAGATGGAGAGTCTCAAACACCCTTAACCTGAGGTTATTTTCTTACCTTCACATGTGTGCCATGGTAAATGTACAACCTCTCCCCAATGATATTATTCCTAAATATCATTTGAATTTGATAACTATGTCACAGATTCTACTTTGTCATTTTACTCAACTTCCCTATTTCCTTCTCTTTCTCTCTCTCAACTGAATCAATGACTTTTTAGAAATCTTTTCCTTCTCCTTTGGTGCACTGCAATTAAATGCAAATTACATTTTCCCAGTTATAAAGCTAAAAATAAAAATATAAGTACTTCCTTCATTATGAACCTCTGAAACCTGATAATGGAAATTTTATTCTTATTCAACAAAAACACCCCTTTCCCTATCCATGATTCCTACTTCACTTTACATAGCAAGTCCAAGGTTAAAATTAAAGCTAGCTTATCAGTTGTTTTACTATATGTCATAAGACTTACTTGAGTGTGAAAAGTCCTTGGATTTTTTTTAACAAATTTTACAACAAAAGTGCAATCAATTTAGACATTTCATTACAAAGAGGACCAAAGTTTATTTTTAATTATTTATTTGCATGGAGAGAGAGCACAGGGCATCAGGGCCTTCTGACACTGTAAACAAACTCTAGATCACCTTGTATATCTGGTTTTATATGGGCCCTAGGGTATCAGACCTGGGCTGGCAGGCTTTGTAAGCAAGTGTCTAACTGCTGAGTCATCTCCCCAGCCAAAAAATCAATAATGTTTGCACACAGTTAATATTAAACATTTCACAAACAAGAATTTCAAAATATTTCTAAAATTCTTCTTGGTTATAGAATTATAAATTTTCCCACCAAGTGTACAACATGATGTGGAAAGAATCATGCCAACATATTAGGTGAATCTCAGTTGTAAGCTGAAAAATATCAGGCATGTGCTTGACACCAGTATTTCAACCACAATAAAAGTACATTTTTATGTTGAAAATACCTTGTTCTCTTAGATGCATGATACAAATCTTCTAGGCAAAGGTAATATTCATGAGTTTTAAATATGTTTCTCTCTCAAGTGGACAATATAAATACTTAGAAATGTTGAAAGGACGCTTGAGAGATGTATCAGTGGTTAAGGCATTGCCTGTAAAACCTAAAGACCTGGATTTGATTCCCCAGTACTCACAGAAAGCCTGATGAACAAGGTGGTACATGTGTCTGGAGCTCTTTTGCAATGGCTGGAGACCCTGGTACACCCATTCTCCCTCTCTCATAAATAAATAAATATTTTAAAAGAAATGATGCAGGAGTCAGAGATCCTCAAATTCCTCATTTCTGCATTTGGAAGGAATTCATTGGTTATACTCCATTGAGTTTTGTTAAGGTATGGCTTCTATGAGAGTAAAATTTTATACAGATTTTTTTTTAAGATTATTCTAGGACTATAACACCCTGAATGTGCATGATCCCATCTGATCTCGGAAGCTAAGCAGGGTTGATCCTGGGTAGTCTTTGGATGGGAGACCACTTTGCAATACTGACTGCTTTAGGCTAAAAAAAGAAAAAGAAAAAAAGATGAGTTGGTACCAGAAATAAAGAGTCTGAAGAAAAGAAATATCAGGTAAGTGAGAAAGTAATATAGAGGGCTTTGATAATTGAGAATATTTTGAATCAAATGAAGAGTGTTTTCTTAGCCTCAGGGAAGTTAGATTATCCTGAAATTCTCTCGTAGTTTGTGTGCTGACAAACTGAACATTTGAATGTTTTCACATTATCAGGAGTACAGCTGGTAGGAAGCTTAAAGGAACTTGTATATATCAAAACCATGCGATATTGTTTCTGAAACCATTCTTTAGGTTAGAAAGTGACACATTTGTGAATAAACATACACACACACACACACACACCAGCACACATTTATAACATTCTCCCTAACCCCCCCCCCAAAAAAAAAGAGAAAACTCAGTAGTCTAATTTCTCTTGTATTGGCTAAAACAACTAATGCCCATTTGAATTTAAATGCTAATGAGTGTAAATGCTAAGTTAAGAGATGTTGAAATACTTCAGAGATCATTACTGTGAGGTTGTCAATTATGGATAGTTAATCTAGTATTAGACACTAGGAAGCTGTACTCTGACTCTCTATTTTCCCATTTTTGAGATGGCTTAATTAAGAATAAGCTGTCATTTATCTGCATTCTTTGGATTACAGTGGGGCAGTTATGGCCATGACTGCAGTGGAATTTCTTAGGCTTTGGCTCAATTGCCTAATGCACGTTATAAGATCTGTGATCTTAGAATAGTGCCAGGATTTCTCTGTCTACTTAGTTATTAAGAGCTCCAAGTTCTACTAATCTGGCTCACATTATTTTGTGAAAGCTTACTGATCACTCTTGTTAAGCATGACTTACACATTTTACCTTGTCTCTCCTGCAAATCTCTCATCTCATCACTTTAGCATAATTCAAACTGATCCTCAGAGAAAAGGAGTTAATTTCCTCATTGGCACCTCAACTGTAAGGAGAGTAAAATACTAATTACCCTGATTCTAAAAGTGCATGCTTAGTGCTTGTGTTGAAATTTTACACTGTGCCCATTTATACACATAATTAATACGTGTAATCTAATGAAAAAATAAACAACTGCTGTGACTTCAGAGACTATTTTCAGGTTTAACCCAGAACAAAATGCCCTAGTATGGGCTATGATTTTGGGGAGGTCTTTGCTGTTGTCTCAAATGGGATCAATGAAGTGTTTCTCAACTTTTGCCTACATATATGCATCCTCGAGTTCTTCCTAATGAAAGAGGCTAGAAGGGTTTAGATGATTTGAAAGAATTAAATACAAAATAAAAATATCTAAAATACACAAGTCATTATTTTACAGATATAGAACATTGCAAGTTCCTAGCTTGAAGCATTTTAACTCATCAGGCCTCTTCTTTAATCTCTGAATTTTAGACCTTTAAAGTATTTTCCAGCCTTGTGTGAAGTTTGAATTCAGTGTGCTTCCTGAAATATTCATGCTGTATCTTTCTTGACTTGTTTGACAACTAGTCGATTGTTTCTTCATGAGTAATCTGAAGCTGTAGGTTCCTACAGTTCTCCGAGTTGTGAATCAAAACTCTTCCTATCCACTTCCACCACAATTCCCTACCGGAAATTATTTGTTCTGTGTGGCATGCAGCATACTGTAGCTCTTCCTCTAATCATGGTTGTTATGGGAATGAACTTCAGTCATGTGCGATGAAAATGAAAAAAAAAAAAAAGAAAATGATGTGGTCAGGAGCACATAGAGGCTTACATTATAGCAGCATTTAAATAATGATCAATTATAATTCTATAAGGCAAATAGCAATGGATATATGTGGTGCATTGTAATTTCCCTGTGGCAAAGAAGCATTTTTGCAATTATATTTGTCAAGGGGTTGGTATTTCTCCAGAGCACCTTTCTATCATAAAGAATAATCATCAACAGATGGCTATTTGTTCTGTTCTGGGATGAGAACAATTACATGTACAATAACACTCAGAATAAAAATGAAAAGAAAGTATAATTGCTAACTTTCATCAGCGCTATTTTTGGAACAGCATTGCCAAAAGTGAAGCCAAGTCCTATAGAGAGGTACATGTAAATCCCTTGTCCAACATAATTTTTGATGAAGCTATTATATTTTACAATGAAAACAGGAACTAATTCTTTAAAAATTATTTTCTTACTTCCCTATCCAAAATGCTATAATGCATATTTAAATCTATACAATATGAAACTTTATATCATAGTAAGTTCTTATAAACTGGTATCAATAATTTGCACATTAATATGAAAAAAAATTGAAAGGAGGCAAATAAATTCAAATCATGTAGATTAAATAGATCTAGAAGTTAGAATAGTATACAATGTTATAACTTCCACATGAAACATCATGGACAGTGGAGCCAACGAGATGGTTCAGGTATTTAAGCATGAAGAACTGAGTTTGACAGCCAGTGACCACATAAAATGTTGGGCCACATATGCCTCTAAACCACAGGTCATAGGTGCCAGAGACAAGAGTACCACTGGGGCTCTCAGGTCATCAAGTACATCAAAAAACTAAGGAACTTCAGATTGAGTGAGAGCTTCTATATCAGGAGGACTAAGCAGAAGAGACAGTAAGGAGGACACCTGGTATCTTTTTTTGGCCTCTGCACACCTGCACATGGAACATAAGCATCTATACACACATACACATATCATGTTCTACAATCATACATACCTGCACTACATGCACATACCACACACTACATACACACAAACATATAAGCATACCATGTACTAAACACAAGCATATCATGTATAACATGCACCTATGCATACCATGTCCTACAAACCTACAAAAAACACATGTGCACACAGACACACATACTATGTACTACTCACATGCCATGTGCTACACACTCATACCATGTAGTATACATACACACAAGAAAACAAAATTAAAACTTAAAATATTCATTGTCAGATATTCTTGTTGAAAATATTAATTATAATTTTAGCCACTATAGTTCTTTTCAGCTATTCACAAAAATGTATTTTATCATGCATATTTATCTTAAAGTAATACATAAACATGAAAAAGTAAAATAATTATTTTTAATGTTGAGAAATTATTTTATATTTTCCTCTCTTCCTGAAAACACACTATTCAGCATTTTTAAGATTTAACACCATTTCCAAAATTTCACTACTATTATGAATTTATCTCTTGAAGTTATTGAAACCTCATTTATGAATACATTTAAGTACATAAAGTTAGATAGGAAATAAGTTTGTAATACTAAAGTGAAAAGTAATACAACTACCTTAAAATGTCAGTACTGCCATCTGAAATCTGAGGAAGGTGACAATCATAAAAATGCCAACATGTTAAATGTTATAGTGTTACACAACAATGTAGGTTCTTTTGAGAATGTAAAGATGTGTGTCTTCATATTGCCAAAAGATAGGTCACAGCAAAAGGAAGAGCTACCAGGTTTTCAACACTGATTTGCTACCTTGGAGGATCTGTGTTTTCCTCATATGCTAATGGATAAAAAATTAAAATTATTTCAAGAATGTATTAGAAAGCATTGATAATCCCTGTACAAGTGAAGAAGGCAGTGTCCCAGAATGGTGGAGTATGTGCCTCAGCATCCTGCTCAACCCTCTTTTCTTGGGAGTGATTTAGAATCACGTTCTTTTGTCCTTCTGTACTCTTTATGTTTCTTAAGGTTCTGAGTAGCAAATATTAGCAAATAAAACTACCCATTCTCTTTGTCTATCTCTCTTCTCTCTATTTCTCTCTACTTATAAATATATAAATAAAAATATTAAAAATGTAATAATATTTTAAGAAAAAAAAACAATATATAAAGCCCTTCTCTGACAGCCAATAATAATTTTCTTTCTACAACTGTTAGTCATGTCCAGTTAAAGTCATAAGCAGGTGACAATGATGGTTCTGAGAAAGAGAAAGCCATCACCGTGTTCAGTGCATGTGTCCATACATGACACATTATTCAGCGGAGCACATGGTCAATTGGAAGAGTCCCTTGGGATAAAATGTTATTTATTTGTTTTGCTTCCTTATTGTTTTTCTGTTGCTATGACTTTTATAAGGAAATCTGCAGATGACTTAGGACAGAGTAAGACAAACTTACAAAATAGTTTTAGAAATAACCTATATTCTTCACTTAGTCATTAATGTCTTTAATATAATATATATTGTCATTCTACTGTGAGGTTGTTACAGGATAGCTTCTTATTTTGGCGCCAATTAAGTGGTGGAGAGATAAACAGCATCCTCGCCCCAAATGCCCCAGCATTGACTCACCTGATTCACTCTGCCACACTCTGTCACCCTGATCATCCCCACAGAGCCAGGGCACATTCTCAGTAGATGAAGGAAGGAACACACTGGCTGCTGTTTCATCCCAGTCAAATGATCTATTTCAGTTTATTCTCATCAGGCAGCTGTATTTGATTTCTGAAACTTTGACCTTGGGAACAAAATCTTGAGAGGCATAAAAGGTGTTGCTTCTCCTGATCATATCTGGATAACTAAGATGAAAGCTTTCTAAAATTTGCAGTTTTAGTTAAGGAACATGGAAGCCAAACATTTGGGAACAGACTCAAAGGACGGAACTCCCTGCATACCTTGAGTTGTACAGGCTAATCGTCCTTGACTATTCTGAGGCTCATGTTTTCTGAAAATTCTCACCTTTCCCCTCAGTTTGTTTTGGTAAATATCTCTTCTTTTTATATATCTGTTTGTATTCACACACTCCTGTATATTACTCATATGCAGGCATGCATACTTCTGTCTCCATGTGTGTACAGTTGAGAAAATGTGTGCTTACTAATTATACATAACTGAGTTCTACAGGTTGTAATCAAGACATATTTAGGTGAAATTATAAAGATTTTGAATGTAATTTATTCTACACAAACAGAAGAAAACATCACCAACTAATGATGTTTGACGCAATGTCCAGAGGAGGAGTGTATAGTATAGAGGGCAACTTCTCTGCCATGAATGGTGAAGAGAAAGGATGGTAAAGAGAAAGAAATAAGGTAGAACTGACAATTATGATGGAATTGATCTGACATTCTTCAGGAAAGGGTAAAAGACATAAAGACTTGGGGCTTTTGCTGATGAAAACTTGTAAACTCACATGTGAGAAAGTGCAAGTAATTTACAACTGCAAACTGTGTGCTTCAGAAAACAACTTTCAGCCGGGTGTGGTGGCACATGCCTTTAATCCCAGCACTCGGGAGGCAGAGGTAGGAGGATTGCTGTGAGTTTGAGGCCACTGTGAGACTTCATAGTGAATCCCCAGGTCAGCTTGGGCTAGAGTGAGACCCTACCTCAAACCCTCCCTCCCAAAAAAACTTTCAGTATGCAACACATTCCACAATAATTTAGAAAAGAATCCTAAGAAAATAGTCAAATATTTGTGCATTCTCAATTTTTATACTTGAGCATGGTTTTCTTATTTTTATACTATTTAATTTAGAAACAGTTTGGAAAATAAATGGGTGTATTATTCTTTTCACTATGTCACAATGATTCCACCTAATGCATAAAAGTAAAAGTAAAAAAAAAAAACAAAAACAATAGAAATGACCAGAATATCCATATTTATCATGTTTTGTTCTACTCATACCTGTACAGAAACACTGTGACATAGTTTTAGTGTAAGGTACTTATAAGTCTTAATCCTATGGACAACTTAATTTGATTTTAATATAAAATATACACTTTTATGACAGGAGATAGAAAATTCATAATTGAGTTAATAACTGGATTAAAAATGAAGCAATTATATGTGAAATTATCTGCTCTCTACCTACAAAATTTAGCAAATTCATAAATCTGTCATTATTGACCATACATGTTTTAAAAGTCTGCTCATTAATCAGTTTGCTTTTATATTTTAAAGTAATATTTTAAGCAGAATCAAAAGTATTCAGTTTTGGTGGCACACACCTTTAATCCCAACACTTGGGAAGTAGAGGTGGAAGGATCACCATGAGTTAGAGGATACACTGAGAGTACAGAGTGAATTCCAGGTCAGCCTGGGCTAGAGTGAGAACCTACCTTGAAAAATAACTATAAAAATAGAGAAAAATGTATTCATTTACTTTGGAATTTTAAGTCCTGTGCACAGTAGAATCTACAAGATCTATGAGACAGTAAATATATAATAAGAGAACAGTGTCACTATACCTGTTCCAAATGATTAAGTGCTAAGTAGATAACGATTAATGGCTAGTTAATAAATAACAATAAAGAGAATCCTTCAGGCCAAGGCAATCAAGAAAAGTTGTAAATTGTTAGGAACATTTAGCATACCAGCACCTACAGAATTTTAGAGGACAATGAATATGTAAATTCTAGAAAGATATAAATGTATATATGTACACACATACATTCATTATAAGTACATACACATTTATATACATGTATATATACATATATACATATATATATATATATATATATATATATATATATATGGGACATAACTAAATTTACTATGATCTTAAATTTTATGGATATTTAAAATGAGGTGATAAAAATTATTGATTATATTTATGGCTGTAAAGAAGAACAATTATGTTTGACAACAGAAAATAGTTTTATTTTAAATTTTATTTTACTTATTTACTTGAGAGAGAGAGAGAGAGACAGACAGACAGACAGACAGAAACTATGGGTGCTCTAGGGACTGCAGCCAATGCAAACACATTCCAGACACATGCAACACCTAGTTCATCTGGCTAACATGAGTACTGGGGAATTGAACCTGGGTCTTTAGATTTCATAGGCAAGTGCTTTAACCACTAAGCCATATCTCCAATCCAGAAAATAGTTTTTAATGTTGCTGGAGTACAGGGAAAATATTCTTGTAAGACAGTGTAAATGAATGGACTGAAAACAATGAGATTAAGCTGGACACAACTGACTAGAGTTAAATGGCTTTTAAAGTACTTTTCATTGATTTATATTCCATCTGAATTTGTATACTGCTTCTTGTCTGACTAGAGGGGAATTTAGCACACGAGACTGCAGCTTATTATCTAGCTCTCTCATTTTTCTTAATCTCCCTGATCCATTCATTATATATCATTATGCTTCTTATAGTTAGAGAAGAAAACTGTTCATTAATTATATAAACCTAGGTGTGAATAAGAAAACAAGATGGCAGAAGAAAAAAAATCCGTTGGTAAGTTAAATGATATGCATATAAAGTTGTAAATTAGGAAGTATCCGTGAAGAAACAATGAGGCACATGAATAGAATTGTTAGAATATGAACATGTCCATAAATCCATCCTGGAATGTATTGCTTTGTGATCTGTATATGGAGGGCCAACTGAATGATGTTGCACTTGGGTGAGTCTCAGAAGAATGTCACAAGAGTAGAAATTTTAATTTTGTTGTTGTTGTTTTGTTTTGTTTCCCAGGGTAGGGGCTCAGTCTAGCTCAGGCTGACCTGGAATTCACCATGTTGTCTCAAGGTTGCCTAGAACTCTCGGCGATCCTCCTGCCTCTGCCTTCCTAGTGCTGGGATTAAAGGCATGTGCCACCACCCCGGCTCAAGTGTAGAAATTTTAAGATGCTATGACAGTGATGGCTGTATCCTCCATTGTCCATATTTGACAGGGTAGTAAGTGACATTTCAAGTTACTGTTCTGTTGTCATAACTTGCCTTGACCTAGGCTCTCATGGAAACAGCTACTTCTCTAGGATCCTTCATGTTCCACAGTTGACGACAACCATACTAAGACAGCAGTGCGACTGTCAAAGAAGGGGTAGTGGAGAGGAGGAATGGAGGACTCAGAACCAGGAAATGTCACATTAAAGTGGCAAGAGGACAAGGAATTAGTAAAAGGAGCACATGCGAGCAGGAAAGGTGTAAGTGAAGTAATTTTATAGATTTGGTCTTGCACTTTTACATTTCATTTACCCATCGCTATAGATTTCGTTGTGCAAACATATTCTATAACTCAAGAAAGGACTAATACTTCATCTTTCCTTAGTTCCTTAGTTTCCTTAGTTCCTTAGTTCAGTTGGTTGCAGTTCTGAAAGTAAAAATTGAGAGCAAGATGATGGTGTAAGCTTGTAATTATTGTGAGCAATAAGGTTTGTCCACATTACTTTTTATTATAGACATAAGCACACTAGGTTTAAAACTTGAGATTTTAAATAATTTTCTTCTCTTTAATATTTTAACAAAATGACTTTACTTTTGATATGAGAATATGTAACTAAGACGATTGATTAATTTGCAACACAAGAAGGAATGTTTAAATTACATACATTAGTAATTGTATATTTAAGTTGTGTATACATGGTATATGAATTACATACATATTTATTTGTACATATATTTTGTATGTGACAAAATGCTGATTGGAACATGCTGATAATGTTGATTTCTTGATTGCCCCTTACCATAATTGTTAATGGGTTAAACAGATTTTTAGAATTACCAGAAACATAATAAAAGTCTTGTTTTTATTTAAAATATTAACCAAGCTATAACCATATTTTATGGCTATGCCTAAATATCTTGAGAACAGTAATACTGAAGTTTAATAAGCTAATAAGAATGTAATTTACAGTCACTGACTAAGTTTAAGTAATCCTCATATAATTTTATTGTATATTAACTAGGTTTTCCCTTTTATATATGTTCTTAAACTCCAGCTTTTAAAAGTCACCTAAGATGTAATTAATTTGTAATAATTGCATCATATATTTTGAATTTATGATTCAGTACTATAAAATGAGTCTATAAACATTAAATCAAATATTAAAGATTAAAGTCTTGAATATCCTATAAGTTTATTTAAAAGATCACTAAATTAAGTGAGCTATAGCTATATGCATGTAGCAGGCTGTGTAATGGGTAAACAATTACTGAATCATCTTAAAATTATATACTGAACCATGTCTAACCCCAAAAATGAGATGTTCCTAGTTTTAATTTTTTGTATGTAAGTATAACCCTAGCTGTAGTACATACCTGAGAAATTAAACATTTACCAAATTTAAACTGGTTAAATAAAAAAAAAAACTTAAATATTTTATGGATGTTTAGTGAAATAATTGTTCTATTACATATTTCAATTTTATCTTTTACATTTTGATGTCATCAGATGCAAAAGTAATTTAGAATATAAGAATAAATAGTGAAAGCTATTTAGAACTTTCTATAAGGGTACACTATAACTATCAGTTTTAATGGCAATCTCTTGCTAAAATATGTGATTTATGTGAAAAATCATAGGTTTATAAGATAAAGCTAATTAAACAACTTGTATTGAGGTTTTTGAAGATGGAAAATGACACTCTGACATAGTCTGCTAGAACCTCCAGGAAATAAATCAGGGAGACTTAAAGCATGTCTTTCCGAAGAGATGGGTGTTACCTGATTATCTCTAGCCTTAACAGCAAAATTAAATAGGAAATTGTATATAGCTTGAGAGGAAGTTTGACTTCTTTTCAGGAAGGACTGGCTCAGCTTATAGAGCTTTCCACTCTCAGTGAGAGAGAATAGGGACAGAGGGTGTAGGAGCCATAGCTTAAGAAACCAAGACTCATAAAGTCTGCACCACACGTTCAGTAATGATGGGAGCTAGAACAAAAGTATATGGCTACTTTAGAAGATGGAAGAGAAATACAAGCAACACACTCTCTTGACACTTCTCTCTTGGCCCTCATCAATGGACCAGAAATGGGGGCAGCTTTTCAAAAGATTCCTGCTGATGCAGTAGTTGAGCGGCCAGAGAAAGTTTGCGAATCACATACTTGGGAAACAACACAAAATGACCTGGCTGAAATCTGGAAGAGAACCAGTGGACAGACAGCTAGCCCAACTAGTGCTGGAAAGCAAGGCAGGAGCTACTAAAGGAAAGGGGCCAACCATGGTTTGAGCAATCAGGGGTCTAAGCAACTCAGAAGCAACCAGCCTGACAAGAAGTATACACTGCTGCAATGGTGGCACACAATCTTGGTGGGTAAACAATGGCTTTCTGATTGGGTAAGAAATTGCTCAGTGGAAAGGATACCATATATGGAACTGAGAACCAGGTCTGAATCCTATAGAGACAGGCCCTTTGGGAAATGGGCAATGGAGGATAAAAAAGATGGTACCAATACATAATGTATCAAAATATGCTCTTAAAAAAATAAAAGCAATTTGACTGAAAGGGGGGGAGGATGCCTGGAGAGATGGCTCAACAGTCAAGGTGCTTACCTGCAATGTCTAACAACTGTGGTCTGATTCCTCAGTACCCACATAAAACCAGAAGCACAAAGTGTGTGCATGTATGTGGAGTTCATTTGCAGTGATTAGAGACCCTGACATTCTCATTCTCACTCAGTCGGGCTCTCTTATTTCTATATCTCTACTTGCAAATAAATATCTAAAAAAAATAAAGATGATGCTCTCCAATGTCAAGCTCCCAGTGGTCTTTTGTTAAAAGAGGGATACATCCATTAAACTTTCCCTAAATTAATAATTCTTATCCAGTTTAACCTGCTCTGATTTTACTCTCCATTGGAGAATCTGTTTTTTTTTTTTTCTTTTTTTTCTTTTTATAAAGGTAGTGAGACCCAAGGAGATAAAACATCCTTCACATCTCAGGCAAGGCTCAGGCAAAACCACAGAGGAAATGGGGAGATGAGCAGGAGTGCTGCTTCCCTGGTGGGCTTGACAATCAATGCCAGGGTGAAGGAGACAGATGCTGAGGATAGTCAACACATACCAAAGCACAGATCTAGTGGCTACTAAGAACTCATCACTGAAGTAGACTTACAACACACTTAGGGAATTTTGTGGAGGAGGAGGCAGAAAGATTATAAAAGTCACAGTTGGGAAATCATGCCAGAGGCACTGCCTACCCCCAATAATTGTCTGCAACTCCCACAATGCATAACCCACAACCACATGGGTAATACCAGCAACTCCACTGAAGAGGGAAAAGATGGTTACCCACACATGATGTATCCATACAAAATAAATATGTTCCTAATAATAAAAAAAATGTCATTAGACTGTAGGTTGAAACCTGGCCAGAAGGATATGTTTAGACTACATGGAAGAAACTTTTGAAAGTATGAAGAGACCAAATATACAGACCATGCTCATAGAATAAGGAGAACAATTTCATGCTAAAATTAATTACAGAAATGTTTTCAACAAAATTATACATGAACATTCTCAAATCTACAGAAAGAAATGTTCATTCAATGGTAGGCTAGATCCTGTAAGAATACAGTAATAGCAAATAAAAACAAATGATTCTCTAAGCACCAATTATTTTGTAATGTAAAGGGTCATACCACTCTTAATACTGTGTACACTAATTTATTGGTTGCTGTGGATATGAGTAGAAAGGACAAAAACAAAGTTTGACTCTTGATTAGTTTGGGGTTGGTAGAGAAATAGAAAAAGAGGGAAACAAGAGTATATAGGGGATAGAGAGAAACAAGGTAGGAAAGTTGAGGTAATTTTGATTAAAGGTAAGGTGAAAGGGAAGGAAAGAAATAGTCAGGTAACAAAAACCAACCCTGGCCTCAGAGTCCTGACCTATAGAATCAACTGGATTTGAGAAATAGATTTGAGATGAGGCCAATATACATTCTTAGAAAAAAAAAATTATGAAAAGGAGAAAGAAGCCAGAAAGAATAGTGACAAAATAAGCAATAGAGAATGAATATAGAAGAGATGGCGCTTGATAAGTTGACATTGAGTATTAAACATAAATATCATGTTTCACCTGTACTTTTTAATTACTTCATCTTTGTCATTTTCTGAATATTCTAAATCATTTACTTTATCTTCAAGTCCAGATTTTCTGTCCTCCTCTTGATCCATTTTATAGATGAAGTGGCTTTCCACAGAACTTTATGTTTCACTTACTGAGGTTTTTATTTCCAGCATTTCAACTAGGCTTATGGAAAGTTTTTCTACCCCTAATTATTTTTAGTTCATTTTAGTATCATACATTGAGTTTCTATTTTATTCATTTGTGGTTTGCATCTATGTGCAATTAATACAGGAATTTATTTTTGTCTTCTTTGATTTGGTTGAACAAGTTATTATATCATCCTCCTACCTCTGCCTCCTGAGTGCTAAGATTAAAGGCATGAGCCACCATGCCTGGCAAGAGTTTTAATTTATTTATTTATGACAGAGAGAGACAGAGAGAGAGAGAAAGAGAGAGAGAGAGAGAGACAGAGAGAGACAGAGAGAGAGACAGAGAGAGAGACAGAGAGAATGAGAATGGGTGTGCCAGGACCTCCAGCCACTGCAAATGAAATCCAGGCACATGCACTACCATGTGCATCTGGCTTACATGGGATGTACAGAATCGAACCTCAGTCCTTAGGCTTCTCAGGCATGCACCTTAACTGCTAAACCATGCCTACAGCCCTTAGTTGATATTTTAAATTATCCTCATTCTTTCACTGGAATCATATGTATTTGTTCAGGAAGGTATAAGTTGTAATAGCTTGGAAGTATCATTTTCTTTAATCATACTGTTCCTTTGTGATTGGGGAACCAGGATCATTTTAAAGATAATATTCTACTCTTTCAAAAGTAGAATATTACTTTTTAAAAAAATCAGTATACAATGGCAGGGATCCTTGAAAGAGAAAGAGAGAGAGGGAGAGAAGGTTGACTGGGATAAATATCAAGACATATAAAAAGAAGACTCAATACAATAACAGGATTACTCAAACCCTGACATCTCAGGTTTGGTTCCCCAGCACCCACATAAAGTCAAATGCACACAGTGGTTTATGTTTGTATGCAGGGGCAAGATGCCATATTATGCCATCCTCTCTCCTTATAAGTAAATAAAAATATTTTAAAAGTAAAAAGTACTTTTTAGAAATAGTCTCTAAAATATTTAAGAATAAATAAATAAGCCAGGAAGACTTGAAATAATGTATTTACTGATTAAAAACCCAGAGCACTACATTCAATAGTAATTTGTTCATGAATGGGGGGAAAATGTTACATGATATGAACAAGGTAAAGAAATCATGACCACTAGAACATTTTCTAAAGAAAATGATAAAGGAATCTGGAAGTTAAGTGGAAAGATTAACATAAACATTAGGTTACAGGAAAGAAGAAATAAGCTAAGCATAAAAGAAATAGGAAAACACCAAATACTGCAAATTCAACACAATTACAGGAATAAATGCATGACTTTTCAATAACAACACTGAATACCAAAGATTACAATACCCTAATAAAAAGACACAGATTAAAGATAATAGGATCTTGAGCTGGAGAGATGGCTTGGTGGTTAAGGCACTTGTCTGCAAGGTCAAAGGACCAAAGTTCAATCCCCCAGTACCCATATAAAGCCAGATGTACAAGGTAGTGCAAGAATCTAGAGTTCATGTACAGTGGCTAAAGGCCCTAATGTACCCATTTTCTCTCAATCTGCTTTTCTCTCTCTCAAATAAATGAATAAAAAAAAAAAACCCTGTATCTATTTGATATCCTCAAGAAATAAACCTCACTAAGAAAGACAGATGGTATATTAAGGGGAAAGTTTGGAAATTAAAAAAAAAGATATGTAAAGCAATTAGTAAAAGTAGGAGTCACTCTTCTTATATCTGACAGAACAGATTTCAAAACAAAATGAGTCAGAAAAGTTAAGCGGTCACATAATAATGATCAAGGAATCATTACATCGAGAGGACATTACTGAATGGGATGTAACCAATTTTAGAAAAGAAATAGTACTAGATGTATGTCAGAGATTAATCCCAACACAATAATAGTGGATAGGTTCACTACCCAACTTTCACCAATAGATAAATGATGTTATTGATCAAACTGATGTTACAGACAGGTACAAAATATTCCATCTAAATACTGAAGAAAACACATTCTTCTCAGCACAACATAGAATCTTGTCTAATGTAAATTATATAACATAAAGTAAATCTTAACAAATATAAGAAAATTAAAATATCTGACTATAATGCAACAAGCTAGAAAGCAGTATCATGAAAACTACGGAATGGACAAAAATTCATAGAAATTAATGAAGGCAATATTGAATGAGGCATAGGTCATTGAAGATATCAACAAAGGGAAAACATAAAGACATCTAGAATTGAATCAAAGTACAAATAAAAGCACGATGTTCCAAAACGATTGGGCACAGTGAAAGTAGTTATTGTGGCTTGAGCATGGAATTCCACAGGCTTCTGTATTTGAGCACCAGGCCTGTAACTTGTGCCACGTACTGGTAAGGTTGTAAAATCTTCAGGAACTGGAAGAAATGGATCACTGGAATTCTTGCAGCTAAGTCCTACCTCCCGTTCACCCTCTTTGCTTCCTGACTTTGGATACAGTGAGTCTACTTACCTTTAAAATATATATATTACGTTTATTTACAAGCAGAGGGAGACAGGGAGAAGAGGGAGAGACACACAGAGAAGGGGCATGACAGTACATCTAGCCACTGCAAATGAACTGCAGATGCAAGTGCCACTTTGTGCATCTGGGTTTACGTTGGTTCTGGGGAATCAAAGTCAAGGTCAGTAGGCTTTGTAGGCAAGTGCCCTAATTGCTGAGCAATCTCTCCAGCCCACAATGTGTCTTCTTTGATCATGCCTGCCCAATTGAAATGGACTCTCTCCTGATGAATATGAAGACAAAATAGACCTTTCCTCCCTATTTTTTTTTTTTCAGGTATTTGGTCTCAGTCAGTCAAAATAACTACCACAGTGATCTAATCAAGTTAGCTTATACTTACAATTACTTACACTTAAAAGTCAGGAAGGCCCCAGATAAATAACTTAGCGGTACATCTTAGGCATAGGAAATATAAGACTAGTCACAATCAACAGTAGTAGATGGAAAGTGATAAAATATAAATAAATAAAAATATAAGCTAGTAGTAGAAAATCTGGTGAAACACTTCAAGATACAGACATTGGCACTTTATTTCTGAATAAGACTTTAATTACTCAGGAAGCAATCACAGCAATTGACAAGCTTGACCTCATTAAATTAACAAAAAAGAACACTTCTGTCCAGCAAAAGAAACCAAAAGTGAAGAGACAGTCTACAGAATGGAAAAATATCACTGTTGGCTATATGTCTGACAGATTTAATATCTAGTGTATACATAGATTTAAAAAATCAAACAACCTAATCAATAAATGGACACATGAAATGAACAGCTTAGAAAAGAAAAATACAGTTGGCCAATAAACAAGAAAAATGTTCAACATCATTGGGTATCTGAGACATGAAAGTTGAAGTTTCATTAAGATCCCATCTTAGCCTAGTCAGAACTGTCGTCATTAACAAAAGAAATATCAAGAATCCTAATGGGGTTGTAGACAAAAAATTATGCTGTGGGTAGGAACATCAATGACTCTAGCCTGAATGGAAATCAATGTAAATGTTTTTCAAAAACCTAAAAAAGGTCTAGTATATGACCCAGATATAGTCCTTTGTTTATTTGCTTGAATGATTCCAAGTCAGCATATCACAAAGTTACTTGCAAATCATTATTAATGTTCACAGTATTCACAACAGTTAAGTAATGATACTAGCCTATATGCCTATCATCAGAGGAATAAGGAAAATGTGTTATAGATAGATAATGCATTTTTATCTATAAATTTATGCTATTTCCAAGAAAATGGATACAATTCGACAATACCATCTTAAATGAATTAAGTCATTCTTAGGTAAATTTTAAAACTTCTTATTTGTCACTTCTGGATTTTCTATAGATACATGATTCTGTATATATAATTTTGAAAGTAGAAATGGAATTGTCTAGGATAACACAGGTCAAGATAAAGGGAGAGTATAGCACTATATTAGGAACTTTTCTCTTTGATGGATTACTTGATAAAAGTGATTTAAGGGGCTGGAGAGATGGCTTAGCGGTTAAGCGCTTGCCTGTGAAGCCTACGGACCCCGGTTCGAGGCTCGGTTCCCCAGGTCCCACGTTAGCCAGATGCACAAGGGGGCGCACGCGTCTGGAGTTCGTTTGCAGAGGCTGGAAGCCCTGGCGCGCCCATTCTCTATCTCTCCCTCTATCTGTCTTTCTCTCTGTGTCTGTCTCTCTCAAATAAATAAATAAATATTAAAAAAAAGTGATTTAAGGATAGAAGCATTTATTTTAGTTCACATTTGGAGAATAAAATTCATCATGATGGAAATGTAATATGGCATAAACTTGAGGTAGCTGGTCACATTACATCCACAGTCAGAAGGAGTGACAGAATAACATTTATTGCTGTTCAGCTTTCTCTCTTTTAATTAATCCAAGACTTCAGTTTATATGATAGCACTACAAACAGTTGAGTGGATTTGCCCACTACAAACATTTGAGTGGATTTCTCCACTTCAGTTAAACTAATCTATGAACTCCCTCCTTCCTCACTGTCATATCCTCTAGCTGTTATAGACTCAATCAATTGATAGACATATTTTCCTAATTCTCAATGCTGTAAACAAGTATCTAACAGAGGCAGCTCATGCAAGGCAGAAAGTTTATTTTGGTTTATATTTTGAGGGGATAGAGTCCATAATGGCAAGCTGCCTTGTAGCATGACATGCAGAGTCAAGAATAAAAAAAAAAAAAAAAAAAAAAGAATGAAGTTGGATCATTGTGATAAACTTGAACATGCATGTGGCTTATTTATAAGCCTTTTGAAATTGGTTTGTGGAAAGAATATGGAAGTTTTGAACTTTTGGCCAGGAAAGCCCTTATTTAAATAAGCAGAACTTAATGGTCCACTCAAATAAATAGGAGTTGTAAAACCAGAAGCCTGGGAGACAGGAAAGCTTCAGCTCGAAAGGTTTCAGAGGTGAACACAGAGTCCACTGGGAACTGAGAAAAGGGAATTTATGTATCATTCTGGAAAAGAACATGCCTGCACTTTACCCATTTCCAGAGAGCTTGAGGGAGATTTAATTTAAAAGTAATGGATGAATGTGCTTGTCAGAGGAAATTTAAAAGCACAGTCTGCAGCATGGCTTCCGTTGACTGTACTTATTCAGATCTACAGTGAATGAAGCTCACTAATCAGAGGGAAAATATATGAAAAATGTACAACTTGGGCAAGAAAGGAGAAAGTATGAAATATTTCCAGCAGGAGTGCTTTGTATTTTTTATTGTTAAAGAGATAAAGTACCTTGTTTTATTATGTGCTGGAAGTATATAATTTTGTTTTTGATTTTACAGGGGTTCCAGTTAAGATATTATCTTGACCTTTGGACAACATTGTCACAATTAAAGACTTCAGGGATCTTTTTAAGGTTTGTCTGAATTGTACTTTGAATATAAAATGTTACCCCTGGTCTCATGTCTTCAAGCAATTGTTCTTAAGTAGAACCAATGTTTGGAAAGTTGTGGTACCTTCAGGAAGTATAGGATTGCTGGATGCAGTGATTGTGAGGCAGGACTTGTGGTTTTATCAGTTGACCCTACTTCTTATTCTCTTCTGCTTCCTAGTCTAGTGAAAATAACTAACTATGCTTCATGCTCCTGCTTTCATTTTTTCCCCCCATTGAGGTTATTTTAATGTAAAATATTCCCCACAGATTCATGTACTTGAATCCTTAATCCTTAGAGAAAATTGTGAAATGTTTAGAAGGTATAACCTTGCTGGAGGAAATATGTTACTGAGGTCAGACCTTGAAGTGCACTCTGTGTCCTATTCTCCCTGTCCCTTCCTGCTTCCCTGAGGGTGTGAAGATGTGACTCTGGTGTCCTGCTCTTGCCATGCTCCCTCTGATGGGATGGACTTGACCTTGAAACCATAAGTGGAAAACAAGTTCGTTCCTTCCTTAACCTGCTTCTTTAAGTTATTTTGTCCTTACAATGAGAGAGTAGCCAAAATATTCACCATGCATATTCCAGACGAAACTGTGAGCCAAAATAAACATTTCCTTTCTTAAATTCCTTCTGTTGAAGTATTATTTCACAGCAACAAGAAAGTTGTTCTGAGATTAACCATAACAACGGGCAATGAGATAATATGTTTTATATACAGTAAATACTTATATAAAATTTTAGAACAAACAATAGTCTTATAAAAAAGATTTTGCACTTCTTCTTATCAAATTCTAACGGTTATTAATGTGTACATAGTCTGCTGTTTCTCTTCCATGAATATAATGAGGACAAGGTCTGGATTCATCAATAGGACAATAGTGTTAAGTAATTATGCTTTTCTCCCAAACTTCAAAAGATACAAACATATATGAAGTCAGGATGTAGTGCAATTAGAGAATCAAGATTCATGACTAAGTGCAATAACAAAGAACCTGAAGGATTTTTAACTGCATTTTGGGAGACTGCAGCTTGCCAGAAATTTGCATTTCAGAAGCGGAGCTAAAGGAATATGGGATACCTCAATTATAAAGAAAAATGTGCTTCAAGAATAGTTGATGGTGAACAAGACAAGAGCCACATTACTGAAACAAAATTAGAATGAACATCAGCAAAGAAGGTCTTACCTATTGATCCTGACCAAAAAATGGGTAAACATGTTGAAATGAGAAATGTGAAATACTCTGCCTCATTATTTCTCAAATAGAACCCTTTATGGCTCTCAGAAACTCAAGAAACAGATTACTTTTCACAACTATTATGGTAGATGTGTTCTAATTATAAAAGGCAAACATTTTTGAGTCACTAATACATATTTCCACAAAGAACCTGGAAACTAATTTGTCTTACCAATTAGTTAATTAATTTTATTTCTTCTGTGTTGCAGAATATATATATATATAAAAAATTCTTAACAAAGCAAAACATATTTAACATTTTGCTTTCTCATAGCCAATGCAGTCTAGGTTTCATTCCTATGATCTTAGTAGTTTATTTACCTTAAATGCATTTAATTCCATAAAGAAAGGCAAAACTGTCCAGTAATATTCTCCTTACTTCAAGCATTTACATGCTTTTAATAATGTCTCATATGTATTAAGAAGCTAGTACCTGAAATCTTAGAAAATAAAATTCAAGTATGTGGACAAGGAAAGATAGGGGCACCAGGACCAGGGATTTAGGAATAACTTATAACTGGGGGAAAATGCTCAAAACATGAGTCTTTTGGGACCATTTCATACTTAGACCATCACAATGACCCAGATATGTTAGAGAAAGGCTTCACATGACTGGTGTTGGTAGTTTCTTGATTAAAAACAAAAAAGCATAATATTTGTTTGGCAAGTCTCTGATAGGGATATTTGTCTGTTTGTAATTTGAGGTTTACAAAAATTACTCAAAAATTTGTATGGTAAGTGAAGAGGATGAAATGCATACTGTAGGAAAGAAATTCTAGTGCCCTTTAATCTTATTTATATATAACTGTTAAACTGAGTTTGTTTCACTTTTACTTAAGATATATAAAATAGTTGTCATGTCAAGAGGCAAACAGTTTTTATTGGCTTTCTGATAGAAAGAGCTACAAACATATTTCATGCTCCTTAACTTATTCTTTGGAAAATATAAGGAATTAACATCAGTGTCATAAGAAGATAAGGTTTGGAGGGTATCTTTGGAAAGTATAAATTCTTCAAATTATGAAGGGATGGTGGTGTGTCTCTCTCTACCACAGACTAAACTGGGGAGTAGAAGTTGTCAAGAAAATCATGTGGTTGTTTCTATATATCTACGAAGTTTTTGCATAAGTGTTCACTGGTGTTTAACTCACATCAAGGATTATAAGATGTTATGGCAGTACTGAAATTACTGAAAAAGTACCAAGTACAAAAGAGTCTGAACATAGAAATTTCACTCTGAAGAAAATTCAATTTTGAACCTTGTGTCTCTCCTCTGGAAACAATATGGAAGTCTAGAAATTGAAAGTGGAAGAGACACTAATCTAGACCCAAATGGCAATGGTACCATATAATTCTATTTCCTAAAAGGCAGACCAAATGGCTGAACCTTCACCAAAAGGCCCTTTTAGGAAACACCTGAACCACAAGACACTGGAGAGGGTAGGATCAAGTCTAACCTAAATCTTCTACATCTTCCCTCCCTCCCTCCCTCTCCCTCTCCCTCTCCTTCTCTCTTTCTCTTTTTCTCTCTCTCTCTCGTACCTCTAACTCTTGTATATTAATTATCTTTTTCCTCATTTTCTTAGTGGGCACTGACCTATAACTCTCAGTACCAGCATGGGGCTATCATCCATAATGAGCTTTTGATCAGAGAAACCTACAAGGTTTCCTAAAAGAATGACAGATTTCTGTCAGAGTACTTGATGACCCATCAACGTTTAGTGGTAAGACCCTATTTCTGAAGACACCATATGAAACTGACATGTAAAATGGAACATCATGACTGGAAGCCAGGAGAGAGTCAGTCCCCAGACAGTCAGCATGTCTAGTGCCAGAAGGTACTACATTGGTGACTGGGGGAAATGACCAATATCTGTCCAAGCAACTCATGGTTGAACCTACTTAGCATCAAATAACCTATTGTGATGCCCACACAAGTGCAATAGAGGCATACAGCCATGGGCGGGAACCAACTGCTCTTGATTTGGCTAATTGATCTCCTTAGTGGTAGATGACCCATAGCTGGAGCTGGGAAACAAGTCAGAACCATATCCAAACATAAGCCCATGCTCTAGTATCAAGCTACCATCAATCATGGGCTACAAGAGGGCCTACACCTATTAAACTCTCTATAAAAAAAGTAAGGGTTATCTCATTTGTCCTGGTGCTAACTTACTTTCCATTGGAGAATCTGCTCTCTTTTTCAGATAGATGCAGTTCCTAAGGAGAGAGCCATCCCATCTTACCTCAAAAGGGCCCTGGCTGAAACTAAGGAAAACTGGCGAAACAAGCAAGGGTGCTGTTTTCCTGATAAACCGATACCAGCACAAGGGGGAAGGAGACCAACACAGAGAAAACTTAACTCCTACCAAATCAGAGAGCCAGATACCCAGAGGCCCCCAGCTCCTCATCACTGAAGCAGTCCAAAAATGAACCCAACATGGCTCAGGGAAATTTTGCGGAAGTGGGGATGGAAAGAATGTCCGAGCCACAGGTTGGGTCATGATATGCAGAGAAATTTATCTTACCTATAACTGTGGGCTAACCCCACAATGCACGACCCATATACCTCAACAAGGAGGGGCCACTGGGGAGGAGGTAGGCCATGGATGAGCCTAATAATGGTACCAAACTGCCTGTATTTGCTGAATACAAAAGTAATAAAAAAAAAAAAAAGTGGAGGAGACAGTTTCAGGCTTTCCTTGTTCCTAGCCAAGTGGTACATTAGAAGCGTTTAAATAATACCAAGAAAAAGAATCTCCAACTCTGTATGGTGGTTCTCAACTTCCTGGGGTTTATGTAAGTGTGGAAAATGCTAATGTGAGACTCAATTAAAGAAGAGAGAATGTTTCTGAAGAAACACAAATGCTTATAAATGCACTTTGACTCATGATACTCACAGGAAATACCTTTCAGATTTATGCCTTTCATATGGTCTGTTCTGTCACCTTTACCAACTCTGGAATGATCAGAAATCAGCCGGCAGCAGGTAAACACGAGTGAAAGGAGCACCCCATCCCTCTGTGGGAGCCAGCACATGTGAAGAAAGATTTAACTCTGAGTTTAGTTTATATTTTGATTATGCTACTTAGCTAGATATAAATTTTAATAAATGAAGACACTGTGCAGCTAAATATACTGCAGGATATTTCCATTACTTTCAAGTGGCAATAAAAATCATTTTTATTTCATAAAATCGTTGGGGGGTGGGTGTATTAGGTTACCTAGAAGAAAAGGATCAGTGTTACATTTAAAATGTTTTACCCTGAGATCTTTACCTGTTCAAGGAAGCACTTAACTTTGCTACAGGGTATGAGCTTCATAGCACACTGAAGAATGTTTACTTTGAAATCAGCTTTTTTAGAATTTTTCAGAATTATGGGTCTTAGAACACTGATCTGTTGGTCAAACTCTGGTCAGGAAAGGGAAGCCACTCTCTGTGCTTTTGGTGACAAAGTCCTCAGTTCTAAAAAAAAAAAAAAAAAAAATAGATACCAAAACAGCCATGGGATGTTGAAGAGTGAATGTCAGGGATCTCAGCTGCCCATGAGGGTTTCTAGAGCTTGCCTTGAAGTCACTGTGTGTTGTATGGCCCACAATAATGTCATTCTAATAATGTCATTCCACAAAAGTAATTTTTCACAACCTCTGTCTTGGGGTCATGACTACCTATATGATTATATATGATTCAAGGTGCAGGCCCAGAAAGTGGCTCAGCATCGAGTACCATGGCCACTATGTGTCCCCTCCCTTCAAACTGTGCTCTTGTGTTTCCTTTACAGATACAACCACTGACCTGCTAAGGCCAGAAAAAAATCTACAAAAAAAATAAATGAATTTATCATTCAGAAATGAAATTCCTTTTATTTTACAGTACAAAGATAAGTGGTCAATTTCAACTGGTTGGTTATATGGATTATAAGAGAAGCAGTTCATTTTTCTCTGTAGGAAAGAATTTACTGAATATCCCATACTGATTCATATATGAAAAAGAGGTTTCCATATGTTGAACCACTCCTGCACTCCTGGGATGAAGCCCACTTGATGAAGGTGGATAATGGATTTGATGTGTTGTTGGATTCGGTTTGTGAGGATTTTGTTCAGGATCTTTGCATTTAAGTTCATCAGGGAAATGGCCTACAGTTTTTTTTTTCTTGTGGCATCTCTGCCTGGTTTTGGTATTATGGTGATAGTAGCTTCATAAAAGGAGGTGGGGAGCTTTCCCTGTTCTCAAGTTGTATGGCACAGTTTGAGAAAGACTGGTTTCAGTTCTTCCATGATGGTTTGCTAGATCCGCTGAGAAGCCATCTGGTCTTGGACCCTTCCTATTGAGGAGATTTTCTTTATTACCTTTTCAATCTCTATGGGTGTGATAGGTTTGTTTAGGAAATTAATCTGCTCTGCATTTACCTTTAGTAGATGGTATGTGTCTAGAAATTTATCCATTTTCTTCATATTTTCCAATTTTGTGGAGTAGAGGTTTTTGAAATAAGACCTGGTCATCCTCCCAATTTCATTTATGTCTGTTGTGCTCTCTCCATTTTCATTTCTAATTTTGTTAATTTGAAGAATCTCTCTCTCTCTCTCTCTCTCTCTCTCTCTCTCTTTTTGCTTGATCAAATTGGCCAGAGGATTTTCAATCTTTACTTGATCCACACATCTCTCCATGAACAGTACTCAAGTCCAAATGGATCAAAGACCTCAATATAACACAAGAAACTTGGCTACTACTGGAAGAAAATTTAGGAGGAACATTCCATGATGTAGGAATGGGAAATGAGTTCCTGAACAAAACCCCAGTAGCACAGGATCTTAAACAATCACTCAACCAATGGGATCACATGAAGGTGAAAAGTTTCTTCAAAGACAAACATATGATAAGCAGAGCCAATAGATTACCCACAGAATAGGAGAAAATATTTTCTGAATATCCAACTGGCAGAGGCTTAATCTCTAGAATCTACAAAGAACTCAAATCCTAAACAATAAAGTCAAACAATCCACTCAAAAATGGGCCAGAGAACTGGACAGGCAGTTCACAGAGAAAGAAATAAAAATGGCAAACACACACTTAAGTAAATGTTCATCATCCCTAATCATCATGGAAATGCAAATTAAAACAACTATGAGATTCCAATAAGGAATTATATCCAATAAGGCTAGCAAATATCTAAAAATCAAATGAAAATAATTGCTGGTGAGGATGTGGAGACATAGGAACCCTTGTCTACTGTTGGTGGGAATGGAAGATGGTACAACCACTTTGGAAAGCAATATGGATACTCTTAAAAAAGTTGAATATAGAGTTACCAACAGACCAGTTACTCCCTTACTGGGCATGTACTCTAAAAGCTCCACATCTCAGTTCAGAGAGATTTGCTCAACCATGTTTATAGCTGTTCAAGTCATAATACCTAAGAGCTGGAATCAATACACATGTCCATTATTAGACTAATGGGTAACTAGGATGTGGTATATGTATACCATGCAATTCTACACAGCATAAGGAAAAAAAAAATGACACAATGGAATTTGGAAAAAAAAAAAAGTCTGAATCTGGAACAGATCATTTTCAGTGAACTCACCCAATCACAGAAAGATAATTGCCACATTGTCTCACTCATCTACAGCTCCTAACCTGAATCTACCCGTTGCCAACATACCTAGCAAGCATCCTGAGGTCTGGACAATAGGGAGAGTGGAGAGGGAGGGTATGGTAAGGAAGGGGATAGGGGTTACAAAGCAGGACCCAAACAGCAATGGTACCTTGAAACTCTACATCCTAAAAGACAGACCAAATGGTTGAACCTTCACCAGGCCCTTAGAGGGAACACCTGATTCACAAGGCCCTGAAGAGGACAGGGTACAACAAAAAGTGACTTTAATCTACCCTGTTAGTTTCTCTCTCTTCTTTCTCTCCCTCCCCAACCCCCTCTCATCTCTCAAACTCTTTTTACATCACTTATCTTTCTTCCTTCTCCTATTGGGCACTGACCTGTAACTCCCAGTACCAGCAGGTGGATATCATCCACAGTGAGCTTTTGATCAGAGAGACCTACAAGTCTTCCCCCTCACAAAAGACAGATTTTAGGCAGAGTGCTTGATGACCCACCAAAGGTTAATGGTAAGACCCTACTGCTAAAGACACCATATGCTGTTGATATGTAACATGGAGTGACATGGCTGGAAGTTGGAAGAGAGTCAGTCCCCAGACAGTTAGTACATCTAGTGCTGGAAGGTGCTACATGAGCAACTGGGGGAATATGACCAATATTTGTCCGAGCAGCGCATTGTCTAATCTACCTAGTAGCAAACAACCGGACATGATGCCCCACACAAGTGCAACAGTGGCACACAGCCAAGATGGGAGACAAACTTCTCTCTTAGTTGTTCAATGAATGTCTGTGGGTTATTAATTATCAATACTTTTTTTAAAAAGTAATCTATTTTTATGAGAGAGAGAAAAAGAGGCAGAGTGACAGAATGAGTATACCAGGGCCTCTAGCCACTGCAATGAACTCCAGACACATGTGCCACCTTATGCATCTGGCTTTGTGCAGATACTGGGGAATTGAGGGCAAGTGCTGTAACTGCTCAGCAATCTTTTAAGCTCTATGAATAGATTATTGGTCATATTTTATGTTCTTTCCATCCTGCTCATTATCCCATGTGTTCCATTCTCCCAGCTTTTGCTGTGAAACTGAGGGCTACACATTGAAATCCAAGTATTGTAATACAGTTCCAACAACATTGAAATTAAATAGAATGCACTCATTCAATAAATGATTAAAGTTCAAGTCAATATTGAACACATAGCTATATAGACTTCAATGACTTTGACAGCCATATTTGTCAAAGACTGAGCATACTATGGCATCACAAAAATGGAATTTGTTTATTTCTGCCTCCAGAAATAAGGTGCAGTCAATCAATTTTGTTAAAAATAAGATTGTTGGGCTAAAGAAATGGCTAAGTCACATGCCTGTCAAGCCTAAGGACCCAGGTCCAATTCACCAGATCCCACATAAGCCAGGTGTACATGGTGGCACATGCATCTAGAATTCGTTTGCAGTCGTTAGAGGCCCTGGTATGCTCATTCTCTCTCTCTCCCTCTGTCACCAATAAATAAATAAATAAAATAATAACTTTTTAAAAATAATAAGGTTGTCATTTAAAATAACTGGAATCCTGCCAAATTTTTTTTTCTGTGACTACATTGTTTCACCTAGCACAACATTTTCATGTCTGTGGAATCTATTTTTTTAGTGGGCACAGAATTTCAGATTTGCAAGATGAAAAAGTTCTGGGAAAATAAATGCAACATTATTGAACTCCAAGCTTCAAATAATTAGTGGTTGAATTTAATATTGTGCCTACTGTATCACAAATAAAACTGTGCATATGCTCACTTGGCAGGACTAAGGTGGAGGTCTGGTGGTGTAAAGCTGCCAGTCTGTGAGTTTCACCAGCAACATCAAGATGCAGGTACTTTTTCTTTAGGGATACTTCTAATAAGGCCTTTAATCCCAGTACCTGGGAGGCAGAGGGGAGCCTGAACTACACAGTAAATTCCAGTTTGGGCTAAGATGAGACTCTACCTTAAAAAAACTAAAAAAGAAAAAAAAAAAAGAAAAAGAAAAAGAGAGACACTGACATTTGATTAAATTGTCATGTGAACCTATTAGAGGTCCTTGATTTTTAAAAAGATTTTTATTTATTTATTTGAGAAAGACAAAGAGAAAGAGGAAGGGAGGGAGGGAGGGAGAGAGAGAAAGAGAGAGAGGGAGACAAAGAGAGAGAGAGAGAGAGAGAGTGAGAGAGAATGCAGGCCAGGGCCTCCAGCCACTGCAAACTCCAGATGCATGTGTCCCTCTTCGAAAGTCTACCCAGGATCCTTTGGCTTTGCAGGCAAACACCTTAATCAGTAAGCCATCCCTCCAGCCCAGAAGTATTTGCTCCTTGATATGCTGCCTTTGAGTTACAATATTCTTTTCCTACCAATGGGATGAGAGAGGAAAATGTTAATTTTCTCATATGCCCCTTCCTTCTAAAGGTGATTCAGCCTCTAGTAATGACTTAGAATCATTTAGTCTTAAGCTCCTAAGATAATTGTGTTATGAAATATGTTCTATGTTGAAATGGTTCCTCCTACCCTGACAGCAAAGAAGTGAGGAATAGTTTCCAAGCTGCTGTTACATATCAAAGCGCCTGTCTTTACAGCTCCACTGACAAGTTGAATGATTTTCCACAGTTTGAGAAAACAGGAGGCACAAAGCTCCTACAGATAACATTCTGCTGTCAGCTGCCAGCATCTGAAAGAGCAAATGAACATTGGAGAGAAGTTATCCTAGAGTTGGAACAGTCTAGTCTGAATTCTCTATTTTGGCTTCCTTTATTCATGTTTTTGTTAGCCTTTTTCTACATAGCTCACAGATATGGAGGCCTCACCTTTACTAACAATTGCCAACTAAGTTTCTTTTCCTTTCTTTTCTTTTCTTTTTTCTTACCTTTCCTTTCCTTTTTTTCTTTCATCTTCTCTCATTCTTTATTTCTTTCTATTTTTTTTTTTTACTTTCTTTCTAGGAAAAAAGTATATTAAGAAAGTAAAACAGAAAGTATAAGAAAATCTCCCAAACTGGGAAGGTGGGAGAGTTACTGAGCAGTTAACCTGCTCAATCTCTCTCTGTCCTCTCCTTGTCTCTCTCTTCTTTGAGGAACTCATGCCAACATCCATCTGTCTATGGAAGTGATATAAGGTCATTACTTATATGCAATATATTCTCTGAACTCTAATTTCAGTAGCATTGGTAAAACCAATAGAATTTGATGTAAAGTCTTTCCATCAGTTTCTTAGTACCTGACATGGTGTGGCATGGTAAGGTGACATGGCATGTGGTTTTGACAACTGAAGATTCTGATTTGGCATGTAAAGGTAAGATAGAGATTTGCCAGGAGGCATATAGTCATCAGATACCTGCTGCTAAGAAAAGAATTCCCCAAGGTGCATTGGCCCTGAAACCATAGTTTTGTTTCTTTTCAGGTACCCCTTGATTTTCAATGGGTCTTTAAAATGTCTCTCACACTAACTGGAATCTTGAGTTCATTGTGACTTTTGTAAACTGAAACAGCCTAACATACAATTAATTTTTCACATCTATAAATCCTTAATAATTGTGACAGATTCTGGCTTTGACTCAGGCTTTATTTTCCCCTCCATCAGTGAGGAACCGGAACAGGTCAAAATACTTAGTAAGTCATTTGACTGAGTCTATGGCACTGGAATTAAAAGACATAATACTTGCTTCATAATTCCTATTAAAAACTTCCAGCAGTTTCATTAAATAATGTTATGTGGGGCAGAGGCAAGAGAATTGCTGTGAGTTTGAGGCTACCTTGAGTCTACACTGTTAATTCTGTGTCAGCTGGGACCAGAGCAAATCCCTACCTCAAAAAAGAACATAAATAAATAAATAAGGGTTCCCTGCAAAGTCAGTGTGTGGGCAGGTACAGTGGTCTGGATTGAGTAGTTCAGACCCATTTCTGGTCCCTTCCCAGAGCCTAGGTCTGAGTTCCCTTCCTGGTCAGTGTGTGGGCTCACGCCCCCCCCCCAATCTATGTTGCCTGCATTGGTCCTTGTTCTGGAAGGTTCAGCATGATGTAGGCCAGATCCCTGTTCCCTTACTCCTCCTAGTCCGGTGGTCCTGGTAGGTCCCACTGTGTCTTGTTTGGGGAGGCATGACCCCTATGTGAGCTGTGTAATCTGGTCTTTTGCTCTGGCATCTTGACTGGACACTAAGTACCAACATCCCTATTCACCTGAGTCAGAGGGTGAATGGGCCAAAGGACACAAACTTGCTTCCTCCTAAATAAAATTTAAAAAGTCTTCCTAAAATAGTTAGACAACAATGTAAAAAAGCCAACAAAAGTCAGAAAACTGAGAGATCTCCCCCAAGGATGCCTAGTCATACTATGGAAGCCTCCAATTAAATTATAAAGAAATCAACAGAAATACATTCCCAAAATGAAAATACAAAAAACAATGAGACCCTGATAAAAACAGCTTGCTGAACTTGAAGCAAACTATCAAAGAACCAATAATCGTATCAATAAAATTGAATAGAATCATCTCCTAGAGCGTTCAGCTTTTGACAGTACTCTTAACTTGATGGAAGAAAACATTAGAAACCTCTAAAGTGGCATGAATTAATTGAAGGTAAGTCAAGAAATGGAAGACCTCAATAACCAGTTGATTAAGCTTAATGAAGACTTGATCAAATGTAAGAATGAACTATAAAAGCATCAAAAAATTCAGAATTTGAATTGAAATCATAACTCAAAGGAGATGGACACTATACACAATATCACAACAGAAAACAAATATCAAATAGAATTTACAAAACCTTCTTTAGAACCACTCACCAACAGAGTTACTCATCTGGAAGACAGAACATCTGACCTGTAAGATAGGACAGAAGAAATTGATCCGGAGGCCAAAAACTTTGCTAAGTTAAAACAATCAAGTGAACAGAATATGAGGGACCTGTGGCACACTCTAAAATGACCAAACATCCAGATCATGGGCATACCAGAAGGAAAGAAATACAGACTGGAGACATAGAAAACATACTCAACAATTTTTTTTTAGGCTTTTTGAGAATTTATTTATTTTTCTTTCCACAATTTTTGTTAACATTTTCCATGATTATAAAAAATATCCCATGGTAATACCCTCCCGCCCCCCCACACTTTCCTCTTTGAAATTCCATTCTCCATCATATCACCTCCCCATCTCAATCATTGTACATACATACATACAATACCAACCTATTAAGTACCCTCCTCCCTTCTTTTCTCTTCCCTTTATATCTCCTTTTTAACTTACTGGCCTCTGCTACTAAGTTATCTATTTATTTATTTGAGAGCAAGAGAGAGAGAGAGAGAGAGAGAGAGAGCCAGAGAATGGGCATGCCAGGGCCTCCAGCCACTGCAAACGAACTCCAGACACGTGCACCCACTTGTGCATCTGGCTAACGTGGGTCCTGGGGAATCGAGCCTCGAACTGGGGTCCTTAGGTTTCACAGGAAAGCACTTAACCACTAAGCCATCTGTCCAGCCCATTCCCTGACTCTTTTAGTGAAGCTAGCTTCACCCTAATACCAAAACCAGATATAGAGGCAACAAGGATAGAAAATTAGGCCTATATCCCTAAGAAAACTAGATGCAAAGATCCTAAACAAAATTCTTGCAAATCGAATTCAACAACACAGCAAAAGCATTATTGAATTTGATGAAGAAGGCTGAATCCCAGGGATGCAGAGATGGTTTAGCACATGGAAATCAGTCAATGCAATACACACATAAATAAACTGAACCATAAAAACCACATGATCATCTCAATCGATGCAGAGAAGGCCTTTGCCAAAATACAACACCACTTTGTGGTCAAAACACTGGAAAATGTAGGCATGGAGGGTTTATATCTCAACACAATAAAGGCTATATATAAAGCTCCTAAAGTCCAAATAATTCTTATTGGGGAATAAATCAAGAAGTACCCACTGAGATTGGGAACAAGACAGGGATGCCCATTGTCATCACTGCTCTTCAACATAGTACTGGAGGTACTAGCCCAAGCAATAAGATAGGAGAAAGAAATAAAAGGGATTCAAATTAGAATGGAAGAATTAAGTTATAGCTGTTTGCAGATGCCATGATCCTATATATAATTGACCCAAAAGTCTCCTTCCCAAACCTTCTAAAGGTGATAAATTCCTTCAGCAAAGTTGCAGGATACAAAATAAATGCACAAAAATTTGTAGCCTTTCTATATGCAAAAGACAAATGTGCAGAGAAAGAAATAAGTGAGACTGTCCTGTTTTCAATAACAACAAAAAATTAAATACCTTGGAATAACACTAACAAATGATGTGAAGGAACTATATAATGAAAACATAAAACACTCAAGAAAGAAATAGAGGCTGACTTAAGAAAATGGAAAGTCTTCCCATGTTCCTGGATAGGTAGCATTAATATTGTGAAAATGGAAATTTAACCAAGAACAATATAAAGAGATTTAAAATAATATCAAAGAAATACTAGCATCATTCTTCACTGAAACTGAAAACTTTTTTTTCTCTCAAATTCATATGGAATGTCAGTAGGCCTCAAATATCCAAACATATCCTCAGCAAAAGAAAAAAAAAACTTGTAGTATCACCATACCTGATCTAAAGATATATTACAAAGCCATAGTGACAAAAAATAGCATGTTACTAAAATAAAAACAGAAACATAGACTATGGAACAGAATTGAAGACCCTGGCAAGCAACTATAGCTGCATGTTCTTTGACAAATTTGCCAATAATATAGACTGGGGAAAAGACAGTATCTTCAACAAATGGTGGTGGACAAATTGAATAACAATATATAGAAAAATGAAATTAGACCCACTAATTTCACCATACACAAAAATCAAGTCCAAATGTTAAAGAACTCAATCTAAGACCTGAAACACTTTACGTACTACAAGAAAAATTAGGAAGCATGCTCCATGATATAGGACTGGGAAAAGACTTCCTGAACAAAACTCCAGGAGCCAAGGAAATTAAACAAGCCATCAACCAATGGCATCTCATAAAGCTAAAAATCTTTTGCACAGAAAAAACATACCATAAACAGAGCCAATATATTACCCATTGAATGGAAGAAAATCTTTGCCCACTATAACATTGTCAGAAGCCTAATGTCTAGAATCTTCAAAGAACTCAACTGAAACTAAGGACAACTGGCGAAATAAGCAAGGGTGATGTTTTCCTGTGAACCGGATACCAGCACAAAGGGGAAGGAGATCAATGCAGAGAAAAATCAACTCCTACCAAATCAGAGAGCCAGAGCCTCAGAGGCCCCCAACACGTCAGCACTGAAGCAGACCAAAAATGAACCCAACATGGCTCAGGGAAATTTTTCGGAAGAGGGGGCAGAAAGAATGTCAGAGTTACATGTTGGGTCATGATTTGCAGAGACATTTATCATACTAATAACTGGGGGCTAACTCCACAATGCACGACCCATTTTCCTTAACAAGGAGGGTCTAATGGGAGGGGGTAGATCACAGATGAGCCTAAATAATGGTACCAAACTGCCTGTATTCACTGAAATGAAAACTAATAAATTAAATTAAAAAAAAAAAGAACTCAAAAATTAAACAATAAAAAAATCAAACAACTCTCTCCACCAGTGGGGCATAGAACTAAATAGGGAGTTCTCAGAGGAAGAGTTACAATTGGCTAACACACATTTAAGAAAATGTTCAATATACCTAACATTTAAGGAAATACAAAGTAAAACAACCATGACATTTCACCTTGCCCCAGTAATGATAGCAAGCATTAAAAAAAGAAAAAAATCAAATGAAAACAAATGTTAGCAAGGCTGTGGAGAAATAGGAACCCTCATTCACTATTGGTGGGAATATAAGCTGGTACAACTGTGGAAATCAATTTGGAGACTCCTGAAAAGGATGAATATAGAGTTACCAGGAGACCCTGATATTCCCTTATTGGGCATTTACCCTAAAAGCTTCACATCTTAGCTCAGAGATACTTGCTCAACCATGTTTATAGCTTAATAGCTAAAAACTGGAATCAACCCAGGTGCCCATCATTGGATGAATGATAACCAAAATGTGGTATGTCTACATGATGGAATTCTGCTCAGCAGTAAGAAAAAAATGACACATGAATTTTTTAGAAAAATGGATGAATATGGAACAGTTCATTTTAAGTGAACTCACACAATCACAGAAATAAAATTGTTGCATGATCTCAATCATTTGCAGTTCCTAACTTGGTTTAGCCGATGTTGTTGATATAACTGAGTAGCATCTTAAGGCTTGGACAATAGGGAGGGTAGGGCTTGGGATAAGGGAAAGGGTGGAAGGGACACAAAATATAAACCTAAATTGAGTTGGTATCATAGAATCCTATATCCTGAAAATCAGACTAAAAGGTGGAACCCTCAAGCAAACCTTAGAGTGAGCACCTGAATCAAAGGGACCAGGAGAGAGTGAGAGGAAACCTAACCTCAAATTTCTCTTTCTTCTCTGGATTTTGCTTTTTTTTTTTTTTTTTTTTTTTTTTTCTTTTCCCTTGGTGCTGTCCTGTAATTCCCTGTACCAGGACGTGGTCTACATCTACAATGAGCTGTTGATCAGAGAGATCTACTACATCTCCCAAAACAAACAAGACAGACTTCTGTCAGAGCATTTGATTAATCACCATAGGTTAATGGTAAAACCCTACTGCTGAATAGACCAATGGCTATTGCTATGGACCATGAAAAGATCTCCTTGGAATCCAGAGAAGTACCAGTCCCCAGGCAATTAGCCCATCTAGTGCTGGAAGGCCCTACATGAGCTACCTGGTGAAAGTGGCCAGCATCTGTCCAAGCAACTCAAAGTCTAAGCAATTCAGAAGCAAACAACCTGATGTGATGCTCACATAAGTGCAATAGTGGCACATAGCCATGGAGGGTAACCAACTGCTCTTAGATTGGCTAACAGATCCACTCAGTGGAAAGGAAACCATATCTGAACTGGGAAACAGATCAGAATCATATTCAGATAATGATTCTGCTTTCCATTGTGAAGCTCCCACTAACCTTACACTATAAAAGTGTCTAAACCCTTATCATTCTCTCTAAATTAATAATGGTTTTCCCATTTAACTGGCACTGACTTCATTCTCCATTAGAGAATCTGCTTATCTCTTTCAGATGGAAATTGTAGTTAAGGAGATAAACGACCCAGCACACTCCACTCCAGCCCCAGCTGAAACCACAGAGGAATTGGGGAAATGATCAAGAATGCTGCTCTCTTAGTTAAGCTGATATCAGCACAAGGGTGATGGAGAAAGATACTGAGGGCACTCAACACCTACCAAACCAGACATCTAGATGCTCATTAGTTCCCATCACTGAAATAGACTTAAAATACTCCCAGCATGGTTCAGGGAATTGTATGTAAGAGGGGGCTGAAAGATTGATAGAGAAACAATTTGGGTCATTGTTCACAGAGACATTGCCTCTCCACCATAACTGACTGCCACTCCATAATGCATGGCCCATTATATCTATGGGGTTGACCTTCATCCCCAATGAGGAAGGCCTCTTCAGAAAAGGGTCAGGGAGGAGGGAAAAGATGGTGCCAACATGTGATGTTTACCTACAAAATATGTCCATATCTAATAAAAAATTCAAAAAATTATTATTTTTTTAAAAAGGAAAGAAATAATGTTTTGCTTGGCCAATGGTTAATGGAAGAAGTTGTAAGTTTATCTTCTCCCTTACTTGCTTGCTTAGGTCAGCGTTCACCCACCTCTGCCAACAGCAGCCCATTCACTAATGTATTCGTAATCCCTGCTCCCATGTTGCTGTGGAATTCAAGCCTCTCTGTCCTTGCTTTCAGACTCTCAAATATAACGTATTACTATTGTCTCTTTTCATCTTACTATGTTGATTCCCCCATCCATTCTGTTTTTGTTTATTTGGCAGTTTTTCAATTCAGCCATTCACCCTTTTAATTTTCTGAAAATTCAGGGTATTCACTTCGGTCATTTACCATAACCTGACTTGTACTATTCTATGGAATGCCAATCCATTTACTTCCCTCTCCTTCTTCATGTAGGCTTGAGTGATGGAAGATAATAATGTATACAGAGTGCTTTCTAATTGTTAAGTTTTACATTCGCCCTCCAAAGTGCCTAGAGAACTATTATACTTTCACTTAAATAGTAAGAAACGAATTATTAAGCAGTGACCTGCTCTGAGAAACATCCTTGCATTTTATGAGGTGCTGCTTCATGCATATTTATCCAGTCACGTAGCATGTTAAAGAGTGTCATCACTTTTCTTTACCTGTATGAAATATATTCCTGTTGAACTTTTACTGATAGTTTGTTAAAATTCAAAGATAAATAGAAAACAGAAAGTGTTGAATATTACTTGTCAAAAATAATGGAATATTCCACCTCTGAATTTTGATGAGCAAATCAACATGTTCACTTTTCCATCAGGAAAGAAAAATATCTGTCTCACTCACACAAACGCTCTTTTTCATTTATATGATCAAATTAATATTGCTGTCACAATGACCTTTATGTTGTCATCTTAAAATAATATATGTAAACATAATTTGCAAGGCATAATGTAGAACTCTTTCCACTGCTTAGCTTACTAATTTATTTTTTGCTTATTTGGAAATCCTAGTTTCAACTATGTTTATATGATGGGTCTTCCATTAGGGAGGAATACCTTCACAATTATCTTGTGCTATTAGCTAATACATGGACTCTAGCCTTTACCTGTATGGAAAGTATTTAGATAGAATTGACATAGTTTACTGAGAACTCATGTCACTTAAGACTTACTGTAGGGTACTCCTCGCAACTTCATTTAGGGTATAACTTTTGTCAAAGTATCTTTCTCAGTCTTGCACTATTTTTTTTTAAATTATTTATTTATTTATTTATTTGAGAGCGACAGATACAGAGAGAAAGATAGAGGGAGAGAGAGATAATGGGCGCGCCAGGGCTTCCAGCCTCTGCAAACGAACTCCAGACGCGTGCGCCCCCTTGTGCATCTGGCTAACGTGGGACCTGGGGAACCGAGCCTCAAACCGGGGTCCTTAGGCTTCACAGGTAAGCGCTTAACCGCTAAGCCATCTCTCCAGCCCAGTCTTGCACTTTTTGCTTTCTCAAACTCAGGGAAGGTAGTGCCCAGATTCTCAAATAATATGACGAAAAGGAATAATGAGTATTAAAGAATGCATAAAATAGGAGAGAGAAATAATTGAGTGCATTTTAAGAACTTCAGATATTTAAAAAGAGGAGGGACATAGTAATAGTGGCCACAAAGCCAATTCCTTGAGAGTTACTTCAGCACCATATTTCAGAAAAGTTTTGAGCATGGATTTCTGGTTCACTCTTTTTTTTTCAACTTATCAAGAAACACATGTTGACAATAACATATCATGGTAAGTAACTGCTCTACCTATAAGCACTGCTTTTGATCTAGTAAGCCAACATCTTGTTTGAAAGGGAAGCACAGTGATAGCTCTTTAATTGAGTCTTAATTCTCATGGTTTAGTAGATTTTGGCTTCCACCAACCTTTGTCCTTCAAAGTCCAGTACCTGCCATATTGCACCGGTACAGGTTATTTATGATGCTTTATAGGTACATATTTACAGCATGGAGCTTCCAAAGAGAATTATGAGTTCACACTTTATCCATAGCCATTTACATTTCAACTTTTCCTATGTATTCTCAGCATCATTTAAAATTACTGGAAATGAGAAAAGAAGAATTGAGGAACTAATATTTACATTTAGTTATGGAAAATAGGCCTTTGAGAACTCATGGTTAAATACATGCTAATAGACTTCATTTATAATTTCCTTAAAAATAATTGTCCTAATTTGTTATTTAAACAAACTGGCTTTCTCCTGGATTGATAATACTTTCAATTAGAAGAAAGAAAAAAATATTTGTCATGATACAAATTTCATTTAAACTTTTGTTTGAGATTACAAATAAAAATATCAATTGTGGTATCATAAATCATAAATTTGAATTCCAATTGTTTGAAATTTTCATGTCAAAATTCTTGAAATATCTGTGACAAACTATGTGCTAATAAAATTCATAGCATTAAGGTAATAAAACTATGTTAATAGAGAACATTAAACAATTTACAAAACTATTAAACACAAACCTGCATAACTTAAAGGAAATAAGAGATTTAAAATCCATCTCTTTAGAAGCTAGTTATTGGATTTTGAGATTCAGAGAATAAATTACTTGGTCAAGTTACAAATTTTGTATACTGGGAATAACAGCAAGAAGTTTTGAGTAATGATAAGAAGAAGTTATAAGGAATTTTCCTCTTATAAACATATAAATACTGTACTCCAAGATAGAAAGATATCAGAGCATCACAGTGAGAAATAGGGTTTGGATTAAATTTTCAAACTCCACACTATATTTGTATGCATTTGTGTGTGTGTGTGTGTGTGTGTGTGTGTGTGTGTTGTGTGCATGTGCTGCACATGTTTATGTAGAAGTGTGTGCTTATACACACACCTGAAGAGGCCAGAGGTAAATTTAGGATTTTCTCCACTATTGCTCTTCCACTTGATTTCTCTGAGAAAAGGTTTCTCACAGAACCTAAGCTTGCCATTCATGCTTACCTGTTTTTTTTTCACTAGACTACTGACCTGACCAGTAACCTTCCAAAATCCTTCTGTCTTATCCAACCACAGTACCAGTGTTCCAGGCATGTGTAGACACCCCAACTTTATTTACATGGGAGCCAACAATTGAGCTCAGGTCCTTTGCTTGTGTCAGAAATACTCTTAGTCACTGAGACATATCCCTAACTGTACATTCATAAAGTCTACACTTCCCATAGGAAGCACATAGTTCTTACAGAAATTTATATTTATTAGGTTTTATTTATAACTACAATACATTAAGCATTGAAGATGCACATTCGTGTAAATTTCCCTAAAGGTATATGAAATATTGAGAACTTCTGCCTAGCCATATATTGAAATACTTTGAATTGTTGAACAGTTACTTAATTATTGCTGCAACCTGTGCCTTACCCTCAGTTTGGGTATCTTTTAATCCATGTACTAACTAGGATGTAATACTTGGAGCAAGATGAAGAAACCAGAGTAATACAATACTGAGGAGATTTTGATTATGCTAGTGAATATGGCATAACTACAAAAATAATACAGGTTTTAACAGAGGGAATTCAATACACAGATTTGGTTATAAAAATAAAGAAAGCTGGGAGTGCTGGCACAAGCCTTTCATCCCAGCACTTGGGAGGCAGAGGTAGGAGGATCGCCATGAATTCAAGGCCACCCTGAGACTACATAGTGAATACCAGGTCAGTGTGAGCTAGAATGAGACCCTACCTTAAGAAACAACAACAACAACAAAACAAACATACAAGTAAATAAATAAATAATAGAAAATAAAAATACTGAAATACAAAATAAAGAAGTGGAGGAGTACAAAAAGATGTTTGTAGATTCTACAAATCATCTATACTTACTAGACTGAAAGAAAGAGTATCAGTGTTACCAGAAGGAACTTATTCCCCAGTGGGTATGCTAAACTAAAGAAAGGGAGCTGGTGATGTAAAGGACTTTTAGCTACCTCCAGACAAACCAGCCAGAGAGTGAAGAAACACAGTTTACCCAGCCCCACTTTGTTTTCCATGGGCTGATTCAATGGGAATTTTTTTTTTTTTTTTTTTGGTTTTTCTTTTTGTTTGTCAAGGTAGGGTCTCACTCTGGTTCAGGCTGACATGGAATTAACTCTGTAGTCTCACGGTAGCCTTGAACTCACAGCAATCCTCCTACCTCTGCCTCCTGAGTGCTGGGATTAAAGGCGTGTGCCACCACGCCTGGCTAATTCTTACTAACTGAGATGCATGATACAGCCTATGGGACTCAGCCTTCTTAGTACATAATCATTATTCCCGAAACAGTTACATGTTTGATTCTAGAATTCCCCCCAAAAAGCCATACTGTCTCTCCTTTGGCAATGTATGGTATACTCAATATCATTTTGTTTTACTTACTGTAGATGATCATGATAAAAATCGTCTAAGAAACCTAACTTTTTAACTCACTCTATCTCAAGCAGAGAGTCTGATGTGCAAGAACATACTTGGAATGCTTAAGTAAGAGACTGGGGGCATTGTTAATATTATTTTTAGAGTAAAAGTAATGAATGATATCCAGTAAAAGTAACGTATGCCATTTTTCTAAATTTATGAGTACTTTTTTCTGATATGATTTTAACAACAAAAACAATAATAATAAACAATCCATCTATTCTTCTCCCCATGGTGAAGTTTTAGTGAGATATGGCTAAGAAAAGACTAGTAAAAAGTATGTTTTTTTCACTCTAAATCAATTATACACATTTAGTCACTCGATGGTAAGATTCTTCTGCATGCTCTTTTTTGATGTTTTCTTATACTCTTGCTTCATGTCTAAAGTCCTTGTGAAAATATTGATGCCATATGATTTCAACTGTATAAACAGGAAATAGCCAATATACACTCTACATGCCTGTCTATATAGCATGCTGAATCTCTATAGTACTAATGTATTTGTCTCCAGGGGAAAAAAATAAGATAACATTAGCAGAAACAAATAAATTCTTCAAAACATTTAAAAACATTTGCAATGGTAGAGTCATGTTCCACTGTTCTATTTAGAGATGTTATTAGCATGTTTTGGGATGGGAAAAATAGCGTATGATTTAAAAATATATATGGAGGTGCTTACTCAGAATATTACTTGATTTTACTCAAACATTGGGTGTTTACAAAATAAAGAATTGGTAAGTCACTTAGACATGACAGAGAAAAGGGCTAGAGAGATTGATTAGTGGTTAGGGTGCCGGTCCCATTCCTAGGTACCCACTTAAGCCAGATTCACATGGTGCCACATGAGTCTGGAGTTCTTTTGCAGTGGATAGAGACCCTAGCAGGCCCATTCTGTCTTTACTCCCCCTTATGAATAATGAAAAGTAAAATATTACAAAAAGAAATGCTAGAGATCCAATCACACATTGCAGAAGTGAGTGACTACAGGAGGCTTATATTCGAAGGTCTGTAGCAGCTGCAGCTTGATGGGTATGAAATAAATCCAAAAGTCATTTGAACATAGAAAGCAGTAAGAAATAATCAGGTAGCTACATTTGCATTATGAACATCACTTGTGATTCCAGTGTTCTTGTCATCATTTGTTTCCAGTTCACTTTTATGTTGACAAAATCAGATTTCTTTTTTTTTTTTTAATTTACTTATTTGAGAGCGACAGACACAGAGAGAAAGATAGATAGAGGGAGAGAGAGAGAGAATGGGCGCGCCAGGGCTTCCAGCCTCCGCAAACAAACTCCAGACGCGTGCGCCCCCTTGTGCATCTGGCTAATGTGGGACCTGGGGAACCGAGCCTCGAACCGGGGTCCTTAGGCTTCACAGGCAAGCGTTTAACCGCTAAGCCATCTCTCCAGCCCCAAATCATATTTCTTATATAAAATATTCTACCTAGTTTGGAATGGAAGTTCAATACTTTAATCCCAGAACTCAAGAAGAGACAGATGTGGAAATATCACTGTGAGTTTGAAACCAGCTTAGGAAACAGTGAATTTAAGGTCTGCCTGGGCTACCTGACTTGCCTGGCTTAGAGTGAGATGTGTTTCAAAAATTATATATTTGTAGAAAAATATAATATATACATACCTTTTTTTAAAAATTATTTACTTGAGAGCAACAAACAGAGATAAAGAGGCAGATAGAGAGAAAGAGAGAGAATGGGCACGCCAGGGCCTCCAGCCACTGCAGACGAATTCCAGAAGCATGTGCCCCCTTGTGCATATGGCTAATGTGGGTCCTGGGGAAATGAGCCTCAAACCAGGGGTCCTTAGGCTTCACAGGCAATTGCTTAACCGCTAAGCCATCTCTCCAGCACATATATACCTAAATTATACAGACTGATTAATGACATTTCAAACATATAAGATTAACATCCTTTATATTCCAGTCTCATGACTATATTTACAACTAACATTTATAGGAAAAAAAATTGCTTCAAAAGTTTTAGAAAAATAAGAGTCCAGGGCACTTGTGACATTTATATGATTCATAGATGGGCGCATATGAACACTTTTAGCAACTGTGTTCCTGGGTACATGCCACACTCTTCAAGAAATCATTTTACTTGGTCTATGTATACTCTCTTAGATTGATCACTTCAGCAACAGCAAGGAACTGCTTTGAAACAACAAAAGGTATCTTTGCTGAATTCAAGTATCCTCTGTGAATTCTGTGCCAGAACAGCATCAATAGTCATTTGGTTCTTTAAAGGAAGGTTATTTTAAGAAAGGAATGGCCGTTTTGTAGTTTTAAACACATATTTCTTAAAAGAGGATAAACACAGAAGGAAATTTTATTCTTAAGTTACTAATCAGGAAATGATTGTCAAACAAGTGTTACTTCTGTATTCTTTTTTCTTTCCTTTCTTTTTTTTGCTGCATACACTGTCTGCAAAAAGAGGATAATAGGGAAGAGGTTGCATCACCTGCTTTCATTGTTTTCCTAAAATTATATCATATAGATTTACTATGAATGCGATTTTTTATTTGTAAGAATATTTTCTGTGATAAGATTGTAAAATGGTCCCTGTAGTGAATTAAAAACTGATTTTCTTCCCAGAAATGTGTTTCCCATTCTACTGAATTAGCATATATTGAATGGTAGTCAGTGTTTTCCTGCATCAAGCCCTGTGCAAAATTCAACTTTCAAGTAGCTACAATCCCTTGATGCCCCATATAGTTTTCTCAGCCAGATAAATTACCACCACCACTTATGAATTTGAATTATCATGCCATTTGGCTTTCTTTCTATAGTATACACTAGAAATTGCTAAAACATTCAAAGACATACTGATAGTACACATATTTTTCTCATTTATTTTGAATAAAAAGAATGTTTCTTTTTAGGATGAGGAGGTGATGTGATGAGATCTGGAAGAACGGATGCAACGGGATGTTGCTTACATCAAAATTGTAGAGTAACAATGATGAATTAACTTATGTCTGGAATGTTATATCATCATGATTTTGAACATTTAGATTTTGTAGCTAACACAAAAGCATGGGCCAATTTTAAGTAACAGAATCAGAGGGGATACTGCACTGGATTTCAGCCAGGCAGTACTCAGTTCCTGCCATAACCTGAGAACTGCTTAGATATGTGGGTGTACCAGGCCACCATAGACCTGAATCACATCCTATGTGCTTAGATGTGTGAGTGTACCAGGCCACCATAGACCTGAATCACATCCTATGTGCTTAGATGTGTGAGTGTACCAGGCCACCATAGACCTGAATCACATCCTATGTGCTTAGATGTGTGAGTGTACCAGGCCACCATAGACCTGAATCACATCCTACATTTTAAATAGTACCCAACTGCATTGAATTTATTGTAAAGATTAAGAGACTTTTGGGTAGACTTAATTTTCTGCAATATTCCCCTGCTGTCAAATAACTTCATTACAACCAGCCAATCTTTTTGGAACATTAATTGGAGGGGTTGGGGTATGATTAATTATACATTCAACTTTACTCACTCTAAAGATGTCTGTGTTAAATATGGTGTTATCACATTTAAATTATATTTTATGCAGGGAATTATTAATTAATTGGATAATTCTCACTTTATACAAACCAGACACTGCATATTTATACCTAAAGAAATCAGGACTTTCGAAAGGTTACACTATGCTTTAAAAATATAAGTCATAATATTTTCAAACATTCAAGTGGAATGATATATTTTTAAGGCTTGCAGTAGCAATTTAATGCTGCATGGAGATATCATGAAATATAAATGTGATTAAACATTTTATTTGCCTTGCTTCTCTATGAATACTTCTATTCTGGCACCAAATAAAAAGATCATAAAATCATTTATGGGTATAAATTCCAGACACATTTTTACAATACAATTAGCATTGTAGCCATTATATCAAGCAAATGTGAATCTTTTTTTTTTTTTAAAAGAAAACCTAGATTATCAGTTATGTTAGATTATCAGCCTACCAATAGGACTTAAGAGTCTTATTAACTCTCTTCAAATGAACTCCTGCCTTTACTCCAAGAATACTGGATATAAGAAAATGGCCATGGAGTTGGAGAGACAGCTTAGTGGTTAAGCGCTTGCCTGTGAAGCCTAAGGACCCTGGTTCAAGGCCCAATTCCCCAGGACCCACGTTAGCCAGTTGCACAAGGGGGTGCACGTGTCTGGAATTTGTTTGCAGTGGCTGGAGGCCCTGGTGTGCCCATTCTCTCTTTCTCTCTATCTGCCTCTTTCTCTCTCTGTCGCTCTCAACTAAATAAATAAAAATTAACAAAATAAAATTTTAAAAAAGAGAATCACCATGAAACACAGCATGAACAAAATAACACTACCAGGTAGGTGTTGGCTTTGCCTCTTTCACTGCTGGGCTCCCAGTTGAAATTCACTGTGTGACTTTTGACCACATCCTCAGGACGTGTATGACTGCTCACATAAGCTCTTTCTATCTCAGAGCCAACAACGAGACTGACGACATCTTTACAACTGACATATCATGCTGCTTTTAATTTAGATCAGATTATTGTGTGTGTGTGTATGTGTGTTCAGTGTGCATTATGAATGTGTGTATATGTGTTCGTATCAGTGTAGGCACATGTATGTATGCCTAAGTGTTCATAAATATGTGTGCTTGTTATTTGTGCATGTGAAGGCCAGACATTCACATCAGTTATATTTCTAAATAGCACTCCCCCAACTTTTGGAGATAGGTTATCTCACTAAACATAGAGCTCACTGATGCAGCTCAATTAGCTAGTCAGTTTACCTGTCTCTCTCTTGAGGTCCAGGATTACAGGTGCATGCAACTATTCCTAAAATGTATGAGGGTTGCATGGCAAACAATTTACCAACTGAGCCATTGCACCACCTCCTTAAATCAAAGTATCTTAAATGTGATCTGAAAATTGCTGAATATTGGGCTGGAGAGATGGCTTAGCGGTTAAGCGCTTGCCTGTGAAGCCTAAGGACCCCGGTTCGAGGCTCGGTTCCCCAGGTCCCACGTTAGCCAGATGCACAAGGGGGCGCACGCGTCTGGAGTTCGTTTGCAGAGGCTGGAAGCCCTGGCGCGCCCATTCTCGCTCTCTCCCTCTATCTGTCTTTCTCTCTGTGTCTGTCACTCTCAAATAAATAAATAAATAATTTTAAAAACTTTAAAAAAAAATTGCTGAATATTTTATTCGTCCAAGTTCTATGTGGATTATTTACAGAAGAATACACAGAGATACACATACATCAATTTCATATATACTTAAATGGCAGGCTTCCAATTTGATTGATTACTATGTCTAAAAGACTGAATTATGGATACTTAATATGTAGGTAAATTGCATTATCAGAGCAAGTTATATAAAACCAGTACAATTTTTGCTGAGGCTTTAGATGTTATGCTGAATGAAATCTATTTTTACAAAACAGCACCAGGGTGATGGATACAGACATGGAAGATGCCCAAATGTGTCAAAGTGGAAATTCAGAAGCTGCTGAGAGCTCAACACTAAAGTGGACTTAAAACACACCTTCTATAGCTCAGGGAGATTTGCCAAAGAGGGAATGGAAAGATGGTAATAGCCACAGAGTCGAAGGAAATGTCTAGAGACACCCCACCCCCACTACAATGACTGCTGCTCTCACAACGTATGACCTGCAACTCCATGGTGAATACCAGCAACCTCACTGAGGAGGGCCCTCAGTGGAACGGGGGAAGAGAGATGGTAAAGGATGGTACCAACACGCATACTGTTTCCATACAAAGTTTCTACTTAATAAAAAATTAAAAGATAGTAATCTTTTCTATTGGCATCTTACAGGTAGCAAGTGATCAAGTCACTGATAATCTTGTCAATGGAGTTGGGAAAAAAGTTCAAACATAAGATATATTATAAAGGAAAAGCCAGCCAAATTGTCTTCTAGATTAAAAAAAAAAATAACAAAGGGGTCTAGAAAGATTCTTGCACAGAGCAAGTGGATAATATTTTAGTAATTTACTAAAACTGAGAAGACATAAAAAACCCTTTGAAGGATACCTGGGATATGAAAAGCATAAACACAAAGATAAAGCTATTTGCTTCATTTTCCATAATGACATATGCTAATACGTATTTTGTTACCTGTTTTATAAAAAAAATAAATTTAAGTTGGGAGTGGTGGTGCACACTTTTATTCCCAGCACTTGGAAGGCAGAGGTAGGAGAATCACTGTGAGTTCAAGGTGGTTCTGAGACTACATAGTCAATTATAGGTCAATTTGGGCTAGAGCAAGACCCTACCTCGAAAAATAAAAAAAGAGGGGGGGGGGTTGGAGGGATGGCTTAGCAGTTAAGACATTTGCCTGCAAAGCCAAATGACCCAGGTTCCATTTCCCAGGACCCAGGTTAACCAGATGCACAAGGGGTGCACATATCTGGAGTTCGTTTTCAGTGGCTGGAGGCCCTGGAGTGCCCATTCTCTCTCTCTCTGTCAAATAAATTAAAAAAAAAAAAAAGATTTTAAAAGACAGACATTCAAAAATAGGAATTTAGGATCATACAAATTAAATATTGTTTTCACATAATTTTGAAAGATCTTTTGGATATATATTTAAAGAGAAACAGATCATTTGAATATAATAGATGGCCAAGAAATAAACACATAGCAATACAGTCACTTAGATTTTGACAAAGGCATCCAAAATGTACAGTGGATAAAAGACATTCTCTTCAACAAGTGATGTTGGCAAAACTGGATATGCACTTGCAGAACAAGTTTAACTCTCAATTCCTCATCCTGCACAAAGATCAATTCAAAAATGGATCAAAGATCTTAGTTTAAAATCAGATTGCTGAAACTGTTAGAGGAAAACATTGGGATTAACTGGTCAGAACTTTCTGAAGAGGACTCCAATAGCATAGGACAGGGTCCTGATTATCAACAAATGAGACCACATGAAATTAAAATGTTTCTGCATTAGCAAAGGAAACTCATCTGTAGAGCAGATAGCAAGCCTGCAGAATGGGAGAAAATATTACCAGTTCCATGTCAGACAAGGGTTTGTATCCAAAAATAGAGAAAGAATTGTAAAACTTAAACTTCCAAAAACTTGCCAGTCAACAAATGGGCTAATGAACAATAGCTTTCAAGAGAAGAAACACAAATGGCTCACAGATATTTACAACATTTTTTCAATACCCTGAACTATCAGGTTAATAAAAATTGAAAGCACTTTGAAATTTTATCTCAACCCCATCAGGATGGCTATCATAAAGAGAACCAATGACAATAAATGAGGATGTGGGGAAAATGTAACTACCATTTGACCCAGCTCTACCACTCTTGGGCATATACCACAGGGAATTTACTAGAGAGATACTTATTCAGCCATGTTTATTGCTATCCTATTCACAAGAGCTAGAGCCACCTTAAATGTCCTTCAACTGATGAGTGACATATATGCAATGGAATTTATTTCAGCTGTAAAGAAAAATAAAATTTGCAGCAAAATAGGTTAAGCTGGAAAAAATCCAGAAAGACAAAGCTCATATGTTTTCTCTCACAGATATATTCTAATTTTGAAGGTGTGTATGCATGTAAATAAGATGAAATAGGAATGGCCTAGATTATGAATCTAGATTGGTGATCATGAGAGGGTAAGAGGTGTGGAGAAAGAAATGGACAAAAGGTTGCATGTGATACGAAGTCGAAGAGAGACTATGGGGAAAAGTTATAAAGGCATGGCAGGAGAGAAGAGTGAGGGAAGTGAAACAAAAATTGTATTAAATAAGTCATAATAAAAACTACTTCTGCATATGTCTGTATGCTAAAATGATTAAATAAGTTAAACTGCTTTCTGTAAATTATCTTTTGACATTGTATTCAGGTATAGAGTAATGTGGCAAGAGATCTCAATCTAAAACATAGAGTTGGCACTGAATAGACATAGAGGTAAATGGAACATGGTAAGATTTATAGAAATAATCCTGTGCACATATGTATCATAATTTTCAATATTCTTCAGAGGGGCCACCGAGAAAATTATGGTACATTCAATAAATGAATCCTTCTATATCCTTAGGTAGAAATCATAGTCCATCTCTTTGTACCTGACATTGACAGCAAACGTGTTGATTATCTGATATATCACCTGCGGGATATCATGTTAACCTATCACTTTGTCATGAACTCTTGCTGTTCTTCCATATTATTTGAAACCCATGTGTGTACACATTATAGATCAGTGTCAAAGATTCTGGTATATCTTGTACTTTTCATGAAAAATGGTTAAAAATAAGTATCTCACAAAGTGCTTCTTAACTAATAATTTTCTGCATGTTTTAAGGTCTTTAGCTTAGGGCATTATTTCCAGCTACAAAATGTTTAAAGCTATTTCACCATCTATACCTACTATGTCATTTCTCTTGCCCCTGATTTCATAGCAATAATTGATCCCTTTTCTTTTCTAATTATTTCTGAAAATACACTATAATATGTATTTCACTAATGATCCTAACAAGTTTTTATTAGTCAACATCTTGTTTAATACAATTCCTGAGCAAAAATGGTGGTATTCTAGGCTAAGGAAGAGGCCTTAATGTGAAAGCATGAGTACTAGAGTTTGATTTCCAGAACGTACATCAGCTGTCAGTTGTCTCTGAAGGGACTTGGGATCCTAGTATTTGAGAGGTGGCTTTGTGAGGAATCCTGAGGCTCTCTGGCTAGCTAGTTTAGCCTGATTGGTGAGCTCCAGGTCATTGAGACTCTCTGCCTCAAAAAAGGATGCATGGTGGTCCTGAAAACAAGACTTGAGGTTGTTCCACGGTCTTCACATAAACATACACACATTTGTTTGAGCACCTACATATATACATGCTCACAATCACAAAGACATATGTATTTATATATGCACACCACACATATATGCATGGAAAAAATAGTTTTTAAATGAAAACTTAAAGAAATTTCATAGATTGAATGAGTTATTACATTAGAGAACCTCAATTTTTAAATATTCATGAATAACTGAATACCCATTAGTCTTCAGTGTCAGTTATATCAATATCCCTAAAGTTACAAGAGGATATTCTGTTCAATGATAGTCAAGGGAAAACATCCTGTATTTGGCTCACAGAAAAGAAGTCACTAATATTCTAATTTTCTCTATCTAATTCATTATTGAGATGTTTAATTCATTAGTTCACTAGGAAGATTTTAGATTTTCCATATAAAATAGGAGGATTTTCTATCAAAATATATCTAGCAAGCTACGAATATTCACATTCCAAATCTAAAATCAATAACTGACAAAGCTCACATAATTTTGAGTATTTAATATACATTTGTTCATATAAAATAATATGTACTATGTTTCTAACAGGTAGTTTCATAAGCAGCTATTAATTGAAGCCTCACCTTTTTTTAAATAAAAAATCAATGTTTTCCATTAAACTGCATAACTGTCAAAGGTAAAACCCATTTTTTTCTGAGTGAAAATCATGCAATATGTAAATTCATTAAAGATAATTCACTTTGTAAAGGTTATGTATAATGCACACATTTTAACCTTAAGAATGTTCTTTAATGGTAAAACAATAGTCATGTTGGAATTAGGCATTGAACTAGCTGACTTAGTTTTACATATGAAGTTAATAATTTATTTGATAAAATGTCTGATTTGGTTGCCTAGAAAAGGTCAATGACCATCTAAGTTCTCACATTTTCTGGGTTATTACTGGAGCATATTTTCTCTGGACTCAGAGCTCATTAAAAATTCATAATGTAAACTTCTGACTTTCAATATTTGTTCTCTGATCCAGAGAATAGCATTCTTTTCACTTTTTCTCTTTTGAAGAAGATGAAAAGAAATTCTTGGTCTTTAAAGAACATCAGACAGCCTTTCCAAACAAATACTAATATAATCGTTAATAATTCAGCTCTATAGATAAAGCCAATGCAGCCACAATTCTGAGATAATCTTTGACTTCAGAATTGAAAGGGACTCTTACAGCTTTCTTATCATCAATAGTTGATGGAGAGGATTCAGGATATCTACTAAATCTGAAGTAGACCATAATGTCTAAGTAATTTTTTTTTCAAATTGATTTACAAATTAGTCATCATTGTAACTTATCATTCCATGAAGTAATTAGAATATGTATTACACATTTGTAAGAGTAAATGATTTAGGATAAAGGAAATATTATATTCCCTTTGATCAAGGACGAGCGTGTACTTAAAGACTCACAAGCTAATCAAATAGCCTCAAAACATACACAAAATTAATGAATATAGATTGTGAATTAAAAGTGCATGATATCAGAACAAAAATGTTAAATTAATAAGAGCTCTGTGTGTGTGTGTGTGTGTTGTTGAGACAAGGCATCTCTGTGTAGCCCAGGTTGGCCTGTAACTTCTGTTCTTTCCCCTGAGTGCTGGTATTACAGGCTTGGGCCATGACATCTGACTGACTCAAATATAATCAGCACATAGATTTCTATCTTAGTCTTTAAAAATCCTATTTTTTTAATAGAAAGTATCCTATGCAGCATTTTTACATGTATTAACTCAGAATGGAATTGGCATTTGATTATCTTTTATGCTTTTAAAAAGAAAATTCCTGGGGCTCAGTCATGAAGGTGTTTGCCTGCAAAGCCTAACAACCTGACTTTAAATCCCCAGTACCCACATAAAGCCAAATGCACAGTGGCACATGCATATGGAGTTCAATTGCAGTGGGTAGAAGGCCCTAGAGTGCAGATTCTCTCTCTCTCTCTCTCCTTGCAAATAAATAAATAAAAACTATTTTTAAAACAGCAAATTTCTAACTTGGTTATTGTAAATTATTCTACAATAAACATGGAAGGACATATGTTTTTGATGTACTGATTTCATATGCTTTGCAAAGCTGCCTCAAGTAGAAATTCTGGAACATATAACAATCCTGTATTTTAAGTTTGTGAGGTACTATCCTCCAGCTTTCACACTATGGTGCCATCTTACATACCTGACAAGTGTGTGAGGGTCCCTCTGTCTCCACACTTTGTGTTTGCTACCACCTAACCTTATGCTAGAAGATATCTAACCAGGATGAAGAGAAGCCTACTGTGGCTGTGATGTGAATTTTCCCAATGATTAGCAACTTTGGACTTTTCAGAATATACCCATTAGCTGTTCATATGTCTTCATATATGCTTATTTAATTCATTACTCCTTTGTTGATTAGATTATTTTCTTCTAGAAAGGTTTCAATTTACACATTTTTGATACTCCTTTTCACTTGTAGTTTGCATATATTTTACCCCATTTCATAGTTATTATTTATTCTATTGATTGTAGTTTTTCTTATTTTCACAAGGTATTCATTTTAATGAAATAACACCAGTATGGTCTATTTTGCTTTTGGATTCTGTGTGTTCTGATTCATATAAAATTTTCCTAGACATATGTCAGAAACAAATGGTTTCTTCTGACATGTTTACAGTTTTATGTACAAATTCTTTAATCCATTCAATAGATAGAGAGATAGATGATAAAGAGAGAGAGAGGAGAGGGAGAAGAGGGAGAAAGTGATGGATATAAGTGCTCATCAGTAGGTGAATGGACAACATAATGTCACACAATAGAATACTATCTGGCCTTGAAAAATCAGATAGCCTGCCATCTTTGACAACTGTGACAACTTAGTATGAGTGAATTATGTTAAATAAAATCATCTTAGCATATACTCCATGATGTCAGTTATTTACAGATTGTTAAAAAATGAACTCTAAGGAGCAGAGCATAGTAGATGTTGCTAAGACCGGGGTGTAAGAAGTAATGGAGAGATGTTGATGAAAAGGCACAAATGCTACAATGAGTAAATTGAGAGGCCTCAATGACAGCTGTGGCTGTTAACATTACTGAAGTGTATACTGAAAATTGCTAAGACTGTGCACCCCAACTGATGGCAAACGCACAAACAGTACTGTGTGATATTTTGTACAAGTTAATTAGTTTCAATGTACTAATAATTTCCCATTATATGTCCATAATAGAACATGAGGTCTATGCAATGATTTTTGTTAATTATACCTCAGTAAAGTTGGCATAAGTAAAGTTGTACAAATAGTGATCATGTCTTACTGTCATTAATTAAATCAATTGATCTATTAAGTTATACACACATATAATTTGTATTTTTAAAAGTCAATTCCATCTGATAGCTCAAATTATTATTTTAACATATAATTACAGTAATAAAATCTCATTTTGTTTTCAAAATTTAGTGTTCTCTCCATGGTAATATTCTGCTTGAGGAAGAATGATATATATACATAATCAATCTATGTTTGATAGGAGATAGAAATTGACCAGGAATCTTAGAGGTCTGCAAAGTGAACAGCTTTCTTTTGTCTAAGTGCAGGAATTGTCCTTGGACTTAGAGAAAAAGCTAATTACACCTTATCATAGGTCAGAAGCTTCAGAAGGATCTAGTCTTCCCTTATCTCTACCTTATTAGGGAGTCCTTCCACACCCTTCCTGGAGAATTAACATTCTGAGTAGATTTGTCTCTTTCCAGAGTTCCTGACTCTAGACTCTTTAGGAGTAAACTGGCTAAACTAGCCTTCCATGGCCTCAGTTAAAAAAAAAAAAAAATTGTAATCCTGGACTTCTGCATGTAGCCACTCATAAAAGTCCACAACTTGAGGGGCTGAAGGGATGGCTCAGTTGTTAAATGCATTTACTTACAAAGCCTAATGTCCTGGGTTCAATTTCCCAGCACCCATAAAAAGGTAAGAATACATGGCTGGAAGAAGCTGGAAGCTGGAAGCTGGAAGAGAGTCAGTCCCCAGACAGTCAGCGTGCCTAGTGCCAGAAGGTGCTACATGGGCGACTGGGGAAAAATGACCAATATCTGTCCAAGCAACTCATGGTCTAACCTACTTAGCAGCAAATAACCTGTTGTGATTCTCACACAAGTGCATTAGTGGCACACAACAATGGTGGGAAACCAACTGCTCTTTATTTGGCTAACTCAGTGGACCTGGACCCATAGCTGGAGCTCGGAAACAAGTCAAAACCATACCTAAACATGAGCCCACTCTCCATTATCAAGCTATCACCAATTGTGGGCTAAAAGAGGGCCGGCACCTATTAAATTCTCTATAAAAAAAATAAGGGTTATCTCATTTGTCTGGTGCCAAATTTACTCTCTGTTAGAGAGCGTGCTTCTCTTTTTCAGATAGACGCAGATCCTATGGACAGAACCATCCCATTATACCTCAAAAGGGTCCCCGCTGAAACTAAGAATAATTGGTGAAACAACCAGGGTGCTCTTTTCTTGGTGAGCTGGGTATCAGCACAAAGGTGAAGGAGATTGACACAGAGAACAATCGACTCCTATCAAATCAGATATCCAGAGACGCAGAGGCCCCCAACACCACATCACTGAAGAAGACCAAAAATGAACCCAACATGGCTCAGGGAAGTTTTGTGGAAGAGAGGGCAAAAAGAATGTCAGAGCCACATGTTGGGTCATGATAGGCAGAGACATTTCTCCTACCCATAACTGTGGGCTACCTCCACAATGCATGACCCATATACCTCAACAAGGAGGGGCCAGGGAGAGAGGGTAGGACATGAATGAGCCTAATGATGGTAGCAACTTGATTGTATTCACTGAATACAAAACTAATTAATATTTTTTTAAGGTAGGATCACAAAGTGGCACATGCATCTGGAGTTCAGTTTCAAACTCATGGGCCCTGGCATGAACCTTATGCTCTAGTCTGTGGATTATATCACTTGAAGTCATAAGACAAAAATCCAGGAAAATTATTGGTGTACTGGAGTATAAGGAACCCCCAAATTCCTGTATCATCATGTGATTATAATTCACCATACCTTACTATAATGTAACACAAGAAGCCTAATAGAATGAAATATATTGCTTTCTATATTCTATCTTGAATAGAGAAGAGAATTTGACTTTATAAGCATTGGCATCATTGTAAATGTTGGGTCTAAAAATGAGCTGGTATGTAACAATGAAGAAATTCACAGTCTCTTCACCATTGGTAAATTTAAAACAAAAGTTGGCTGCTTTTATCCCCATCAATTCTATTACCATCATCCTGAACAAAATTATCAATGTACATTTCTGTAAAACCTATAGGAAAATTCAGAATTTGAGAGAATGGGCATTTATGTCACCTATCTTTCTAATGCAGCACAGATTGGTGTGTCCTGAATTATTGAAGTTCCTTCTTCATTGCTGGGGCAAAGCACTGACCAAAAGTAGCTGATAGGGAGGAAAGCTTTTATTTTAACTTACATTCTCTAGAGTGGAAGCCTCATGGTTACAGGTGAACACATTCATGGCATGAACAGAGGCAGGACATCACCTCTGCAAGCAGGTGGAAAACAGCAGCAAGAGAGTGAGCTGAACCCCATGACACATTTCCCCCAGCAAGGCTCCAAAATTGCCAGTAGCTGGGGATTAAGCGCCCAAAACACATGAGTTTATGGGGGATACCTGATTCAAACCACCACATGAATTTATTACTTACATTGGCCATTTGAGCATTTTTTATGCTAGGCATCAGTTCACTTAAACTTTATATGTGAAAAATGATATGGAAAGGTTACAATTATGTACCTAAATATATGTAGAGAAATTGCAAAGACTTGAATGTAATGTGTTACTATGGATAGCCCAATTTCAGTGAAGTCTTTTAAGATATTAAAAGGATAAAAAAAGCTTCAATGAAACCCTCAAGTTCTAAAGTTATGGTCCATAAACCTCTAACAAAAATTCAATATTAAATCTTAGAAAACATTTTTTTAGCATCTCTGTATAGATGTATAGGGTACCTTGAGCTAAATTTAATAAAATAAACACTACACAGTCAATATATATGAGTTAATAATAAATGTGTATATGCTAACATGACACCTTCTAAATATAAATTTAATTCTATTTATTAGAAATAATGGGTTTCTTGTTAGTCAATTGTTAATGTGATCAATTAATATGTATGAAATAAATAATTGTTAAGGACATCCTAGGCATCAGGTGCTTTATTCACACACAAACAGATGACCATTGTCATCATATTCAGTGATATCATCATCAAGTGAAAGTACAGTTAAATAGGAAAACAAGCATATTGCAATATACTAACCACAACATTACTATATGAAGATAAATAAGTGAAATGAGTGATAAAAGAAAATGTAGCTAAGTGGCTTAATTATTATTATTAAAACCTAGAATTTGATAAATTTTATATAAAATTAAAATAATCTATGGTAAGAACTTTGTATGGAAAATAAAGTATATTCTATAAAAAGATATTATAAAGAGAAATCAGAAATAAAATAATTGGTATTCATTTTCCAGCTATGACAGAGTTTCACAAACCAAACTTGATTTCTGCTCTTTGGACTGCACAGAGGAACAAAGCTTTCCAAACATTAGTCAACTGGTTGTTCCTGGCAGTGATGTCCTCAAGATTTCATTGCACACTTGGGAGAGACCCTGCCTTGAATTGCAACTGTGGGAACTCTTGCCAGGATGGAGTTGAAAGACCAGATCATGTATGTAAAACCTCTATAAATGGAATGGTCAGAATTGAAAGTTGAGGGAGGCCAGGGTGGTTATGGTTTGCTGTTCATTCTGCCTAGGAGAAGATACTGCTCAAGAAGTTACAAGGAGGGCTGGAGAGATGGCTTAGTGATCAAGCGCTTGCCTGTGAAGCCTAAAGACCCAGGTTCGAGGCTTGATTCCCCAGGACCCAAGTTAGCCAGGTGCACAAGAGGGTGCATGCATCTGGAATTTGTTTGCAGTGGCTGGAGGCCCTGGCATGTCCATTTTCTCTCTATATATATCTGCCTCTTGGCCACTCTCAAATAAATAAATAAATAAAAATAAACAACAACAACAAATAAAGCTACAAGGAGTTCCCCAGGGTTGGCTTCAAAACTTCAGCAAGACAATAAAGAGTTCACACTTAAAAAAAGAAAAAAAAGCCAGGAGTGGTGGCGCACACCTTTAATCCCAGCACTCGGGAGGCAGAGGTAGGAGGATCGCCATGAGTTCAAGGCCACCCTGAGACTCCATAGTGAATTCCAGGTCAGTCTGGGCCAGAGTGAGACCCTACCTCAAAAAAACAAAAAAACAAAACAAACAAACAAAAAAAAACAAAAACAAACTTCATAGATCATGAAGGGGAGACAATGTTTCTTACAAATAATATTTATATAAATAAAATTATCCTTTCAAAACAGTTCAACAGAGAATTGATGAAGATGGGAGGTAAGTTGCTCACAAATGTGTGTAGAGGAAACTATTTCGTACTTCTCAAGGTAACAAAGAACGCCTCAGGAATCCAGAGTTAGGAAAGAAGGAAAAGTAGCATAGATCAACACATAGAAGCAGAGGTTCAAGGAGAACTGATGAGCATTTGGTAGTGCCTTTGAGCTTTCCCTAGTCAAAGCCAATGGTTTTTAATACAGTCTCAAGTTTCTAAAGCACTAGGACAAGAAACAAAAAAAGAAACAATAAGTGTCTCCCTTGCCAGCATAAAATATACAAGAGATACATGTAGAGATTAAAAATATTTTCTGCATTCAGAAATCCATGCTGGGTCACTGTGTTCTGGCTCCCATGACAACACAGACTAGGTGTTTGAAACAACAGGGATGTATTTTAGGATGTGTGTGGAGGTTAGAGTTCTATGGTCCACAGGCCCACATGGCTTATTTCTTTTGCTGGTTCTCTTTCTGGCTTGTAGATGTGTGGATTAATGGATTAAAATAATAATGATAAACTGGGAATTATTTAATTTTGATTAAAGAAAAAATAGAAATAAATACTTATTATGTTATTATAATATACCACTTATTGCAAAAATTCTCCCTATCAATAATTTTATGTTGAAAATAAAAGATCATATCAAGACATTTACAGTATGAACACACACATTCCTATACAATATTTCTTGGATTTTTAGCTCAATATACTTGGTTGCTATAGAAACCATTTCTAAGGAAACAAGAGAAAATGTCTTGGCATTTTTGTTGAAAGAAATGAATAGTAAACAAATAGCAATACCTCTCGTGATAAGGGTGTTCATCAATCACCATTAAAAATAAATGAGCCAAGGAATAAGCACTACCTGTTTTATGAGCTTAAGTATTTATGGAGGGAATTATTTTTAACAAATTGTCAGATAAAACAATTAACAATGAAGACCCGATCCTTTAAGCAGGTGCACTGATTAAAAAAAAAAAAAAGCTTATAAATTCATAAATTCGAGGTAATTTGGTAACTCCAACTGAAATCAGTTCAAACTATAGCAATTCTATGTAAAAACAATTCTTAGGTACTCATAATAAAATATGTCTTTTTCAATATTTTACTTAGTCACATGAATAAGATAATATCATTTGCACTTTATCTCAGAATAATTTAAGCAAAGTTGAATTAGAATTCAAATTTCTACACTTAAATCCAATTTTTCCATTAGAGTGTTTACTTCAAAACAGTGTTTATAGAAACAATAAAATAAATCCAGTTTATATTAAATATCTGTCTTGGGTTGAATCATAAGCATATATACATGCCTGAGATACAAGCCCTCCATTAAAATAGTTTACTATTTAGTGTGTTGAAGGCATTGGAAGTTTTCCCATGTAGTTGCAAGCATACAGTTATAACAGAAAAACAGACCTTAACAGTGTCTCACATAGTACCTGTGTTCTGATCCCAGTTTGATCAATGAAATTCCATTTCTGTCTGCATTCATTCTCTCAGACTAGTGCCAAGGAAGTGAAAGATCATGTCTTAGGCACTGAGGCTCTACTTTTAGCCAGGGTCTTTGGTTTATGTTCTAGTCCTTAGAATTGCAAGGCTGAAGCTTTCTGGAGCCTCATGTTTTGGTCAGAATAACAAAATGACCATTTCACTGGCTCTCGTCCTTAAGCAACCTTTCACCTTTGACTTTGAATAAACATGAAATTTCAGTCATAATTATGGAACACGTCAAATTATGTATTATAACATAATTCTGAAAGGATATTTAGGGATCTTGTCTGATCTAATGAAATGTGTCCCTTAAAGAGTAATTTTTAGCCATTGGTGACAGGAGAGAACAGAGAGATTCAAACAGCAACAGGGATTTGGTATGAGCCACATGGTTTGGAGGGGCACACATTGTGACTGAAGGCTGTGTCTAACCAGCCCTAGTTAGAAAATCATTTCACTGCTCTATGCCAGAAAGGAAAGGAATCCTTATACAAACTATTGAGCTCAGAATAAGGCCCCATGGCTGGGCAAGGACTGTAGTTATATATCACACTGTTCTTGGATGTTGGGCCTACAGAAATTGTAAAATGACATTTATTTTAATGTAAGCCACTCAATTCTTTATTCATGCAAAAGTAATAACAGGTATAAAGGTATTTTAGATAGAATTACATTAAGTGGTCCTGTGCTTAATTTGTTCTGTCAGTATAGTCATCTGAAGCAAACAAGTTACTTCTATGTCATGTTTAATTTTAATTCAAAAATTTGGAATAAATTAATCATTTATATCAGTTTTCCTATAATGGTCTCTAACTAGCCATAACCCAGTCTTAGACAATTTCATCCTTGTTAAAAATAACAGGACTTGAATGTGTTTCTTTCAGTGATTTCTACTTTTACCTTAAGTTTAGAATTTCATCCTTCATTTTGGTTAAAAATATCTAGAGGATAGTTCTTGTGGGCATAACAACAACTGCAATGAGGTCATTAATCTAAGTCAGTTTATGTCCAGACTACAGTGCCGAAAACTAATTTCTCCGCTGTGTTCTTACAATCTTTCTGTCCTCTATTTCACAAGACCTGCATGATTGTGAGACCATTAAAATTTTGACATGGAGGACAGAGGAGGAGTACTTTGAAAGGGGAGGGTGCTCTAAGAAATAGTAGAGAGGAGGGGACAAAAGTGGGTAATAGGAAGGGAAATTCATCAAATTATATGAAAATTCTGAATAAAAATTATAAAAGCAGAGGAATAATAGTGAAGACACTCCACTAAAAAACTGTAACAATGGGCTGGAGAGATGGCTTAGCAGTTGAGCGCTTGCCTGTGAAGCCTAAGGACCCTGGTTCGAGGCTCAATTCCCCAGGATGCATGTTAGCCAGATGCACAAGGGGACACACATGTCTGGAGTTCTTTTGCAGTGGCTGGAGGCCCTGGCACGCCCGTTTTCTCTCTCTCTTTCTATCTGCGTATTTCTCTGTCTGTCACTCACAAACAATTTTTTTTTAATCACTCATTGTCAGGATAGACAATGGAGGAAGCCATGACATAACTGTGGCTGACCCTGACATTTGATGAGGAAAAGTAGGTAGCTCAGAATACCGAACTCTAGTTGAAAGCTACTGTGTCGCAATAAAATCATCATGCCTTTTCAAACTTCTTGCTCACATTCTAATCATATGAGGGGGTATTTAAAATTCCAAGGAAAGAAAGCCAAGGAGCTTAAATCAAATTTCAATAAAAAATTTAGAAAAACCAGCATCAAAATACCTATGACAAGACTGGCACTGAATTGAATTGAAATTAATTATATAATACAAGGGCAAATTTCAAAGACATGAAAGTGTATATTACCATTTAAACTTAGATCCACTTCCCTAAAAATGTATAATTGAAATGACATTAATTCCTCCAATTGAAGAGGGATAGTTATCTTTGAAAGGCAGAAAATAGTTTGTATGCAAACACTATTTAAAAGCATCATGGAGTCAACCTTTAGAATGGCCTATGTGCTATTAACCTTTGAGCATTTTTGAAAGAAAGTTGATGGCACTAAGTAGAGAGCTTCAATGAAGAATTTTAACCAATGAACGATTGTAGGAGGTTTGATTTGAATAACTCTTGCTATGATGTTGTTAAAAAAAATGAAGGATAATGTTTCAAATGATTTTGGGAGGCAATAAATGGATTTTGTTAATAAAGTCACTGGAAATGAGAAATTCTTTTTTTTTTTTGCTTCTCTTATTTTTTTATTTTTTTTAAAAATTTAATTTATTAGTTTTCTTTTCAGTGAATACAGGCAGTTTGCTACCATTATTTAGGCTCATCTGTGATCTACCCCCTCCCATTAGACCCTCCTTGTTAATGAAAATGGGTCGTGCATTGTGGAATTCTTGATAAAGTTTGTTTGTACACACACAGTACACTGAGAAGTTTAGCCTGACTATTCATCATGTACAATAAAAGCATAGCTATTGTGAGCTAACTTGTAAAACTTTATTTCTGTTTCACATATGCATATATTAAAGTGTAATTAGTTTTTCCTGTACTAAGATTATCTCTAAACTTGGTACTTTGTTTTAAATTTGAGTTCACAAAAAATATTTACCTCTTGAGTTTCTATTTCTTATGTTATCTATTTTATAAAATAAAAGAAATAATAATAGTAAGCATATATATATATATATATATATATATATATATATATATATATATATATATACACACACAGATAATACAGTCTCCAAATATATCTTTTGATTGAACTAAACAGACAGAATGCTTTATTATCAGTTTACATCACCCAGAATTGAATACAATTAGAATAAAATTAATAATTAAATGAAAATATAAATGTGTTAAGATTTCTACAGAGATTACACATCAGAGATGAATCCACACTATTTGTAGTACTCAATTTATATATATAATTTATGTTCTTGCTTATGTTTCCTCAAAGAAGCAGATGATAAGGCAGTCTGATTGTCACTTCAATGGAGATAATTGCTTGTTTGTATAATTAGTACTTGAAGTGCCTTTCTAGATGATGCTAATAACTTTTTGCCCAGATCTATTTTGTTGCTGTTTTGTTTTGTTTTTTGAGGTAAGGTCTCACTCTAGCCCAGGCTGACCTAGAATTCACTATGTAGTCTTTATGTGGCCTCAAACTCTCAGTGATTCTCCTACTTCTGCCTCCTGAGTGTTGGGATTAAAGACATGTGCCACTATGCCTGGTCCTTCCCAAATCTTTTAGAAATGGTACTCTCTGATGCTCATTACCCTTATGTATTATTATTTTGTGAGAAAATGCTATTTGTTTCATGTTTGAAATTTTTTGTTTTAATAATTGGTGATATCTGCCACAATCTTCTATTAATTCTGTCTTCAGATATGATGGACTCAGAAAGAAATATCACAACGTTCAAGTTGGTGTGTCCAGATGTCAACTGGGTGTTTGATTTAGGCATCCACATCTACTTTGATGTGACCCAATCTTATTAGCACGGACAGAAGCACAGTGACCTCTGGCTCTTGATTCTGTTTCTTAACTTTGCTACTTTATGAGTATGAGGCCAGCCTGGGTACAGAATGAGTTTCAGGGTAACCTGGGCTATAGTGAACCTCTGATTCTAAAATGTCACAAGAAAAAAAAGCATAAAAACCATAAAAGATAAAAATTGAAAATCTTATCTAATCTAACCAGATACTTAACGATATTGTCTAACATAAGAGAATAGAGGGAAAGTCAGACAGAAGAACCCCTTGTAAGTTTTTAGTCAAAACCTTCCCTTTCTTCCTTAAAAGTTGTTGGAAATTTAACATAATGCAGCCTTCTTTTTTACAATATTTTTCTTTAAATTCTGAATGCTTAACTATAAAATGGTCTTTGTCAACAGCTCATGTTACATCTGTACTTCATAAGGACCAATTAGTGACCACAGACACACACACACACACACACACACACACCAAAGCTTACAAAAAAGATTACACACACCCATATTACCACACAATTTTGTATGGTTCTTTGAATATGTGCCATAACAGACTCAGACATTTTTTTTTTATTAAGATTGAACTTCTTTTTGAAAATAATTTATTTTTGTATTTGATAGAGAGACAGTGAGGGAGAGAGAGAGGCAGGGAGAGAGAGAGAATGGGTGCATCAGGCCCTCCAGCCACTGCAGATGAACTCCAAATGCACGTTCCATCTTGTGCATCTGGCTTACATGGGTACTGGGGAACTGAGTCTTGAACAAGGGTCCTTAGGCTTCACAGGCAAGTGCATAACCACTAAGCCATCTCTGCAGCCCAAGAGTGAACTTCTTTAAGTCCCCAGCAGGCAGATCCCTGCTTAAGGGACATGTCACTGGGGACAGATCTTATGACTAGCCCTGGTAGGTGAATTCAGAACATTTTGAGTTCTGGCTAGGGGCTGAAATATAGTGGTGTGAATTAGGTGTTACCCTATATAAAAATAGTGGTATGAATTACGTAAATAAACTCCTATGTTCTGAATGCTAGGTCCCTAGCTGGTGGCAATTTGGGAGGTAGAGTTTTATTGGAGGAGAAGTATTTCTGGTGGTGAGTCTTGACCTTAATTAGCCCCTAGGTTTCCAGAGTTCCTTTGGCTCATTTTCATACAAGTAACATCTATCCCCTGCACATACCACATTTTCCCCTACCATCACAGAGCTTCCCCTCCAGTCTGTAAACCAGAATAAACCCTTTCCTTTGAGCAAGCTGCATTTGGTTAGGAAAATCAAGAAGTGGGGCCATTGCTGCAATAGATCTTCCCATGTGGGTTTTGGTCTTTTAGAGTGTGCTGGAGTAATGGGGAAGGATTTGATACTTTGGATTGGAGAAACTTTCCACTGCTGTGACTTGAGAATGTGAAAATGCTAAATGTAGAGAAAATTGTAGCGTGTGAAGCCTTGTCTTATAAACTCTCAAAGGGGACTGAGTAAACATTTTTGAATTGAACTACTGGCATAAAAGCTAGCTGCATTCTTTTGCCTATGCCCAAAAAGTTTGATCAAGGTTGCATTTAAAAGTAATATACTGTGTGCTTCACAGAAGATATAGAATAGAAAGATATACAGATTATGAGAGGAAAAAAAAATCCAGCAAGTTTAAAGCTATTATCATGCAGACTTGCTTTAGGTTATTAAACTACAATTGCTAAGGTGATTACCATCATTAAGGTTGGGCAACTGCTTTGAGCTGGAACAATGGAAAAGATGCCTGAAGGTAAAATCCACCAAGGAAAGGCTTAAATGGATAAGATACAAATTATTTTGCAAGGATGTGACTTAAAAGGAGAAATCAAAAGGAATATAAATCTGTTTAAGGTCAAAAGTTAATCCACTCAGTATTTACAAATTTGGCTATGCCACACACTTGGTACTGTGTTGGAAGCATGAAAACTGCAGCGAAGCAGGTTGTGCAGTGTGCATGGTTCCAGAGCCATTGCTGATATGTGACATGAGAAGCAGCGTAGAAGTAAGGCCATTGTATAGAGTTGTGAAGGTGAACTGTAGTTTGCAGTACAGATATGGAGATGTTTTGGATACACCAGGACAATGAATCTGCTGCTAGCTAGAAGGGTGGAATTGGAATCTGGAGACTTTAGTCCTTAGTTATGGATGTTGGACTTGAGCTAAAGACATCTTATGTTTACTTCCTTATTATTATTTGCACTGGTCCATCTCCCCTTGTTGTGCCTCCTTTTTTTTTTTTTTTTTTTTTTTTTTTAACAATGGAACTTTTTACTCTGTGCCATGATGCATTGGAAGTAGTAACTTGTGTTTTAAAATTACAGGACTCACAGTTAAGAGACAATCTGAAACCTCAGGTGATACTTGGGACTTTTCAATGGTATTAAAGTTGGTAAGGACTTTGGGAACCATTGAAGTTGAACTAAGTGCAATTTGCATTCACGTGTGAAATAGTCATGAGTCTCTGAGTGCCAGGGTAGTTTTAAAGAATAGCTCCATGACTGAGGCACTTTTGGCCAAGATTGAACTTCCCATGTAAGTCCCTGTCAGGAAGGTCCTTCCTTAGGCAAGCAAACTGTAACACAAATATTTAGTATGCTAGTTAAAATCATGTGATAAGGTGCTCATACCTTAGCATAATGTCCTGTGTGTGTGTGTGTGTGTGTAGTGTGTAACCAACATGAGGACCCAATACTTGCCAAGAATAGTAGAAAACATAATTCTAAACATATGCCTTCATCTGGACATGACTCATTAATTGTTGGCAGATGCAGGAGTCAGAGGTCCTTTTTGTGCCTCATGTACCTAGTTAAAAATGCCATTTATAAAATTATAAAAGTTTTACATTAAAATTGAATTGTTGTTTGACTTAGTTTTCTAGCTGATAGTAATTTCTCACAGGCCTTCTTGCAGTACATCTGGAAAAGTGATTTGCATAATATTTTTATTTATTTTCAGATAATGACTTGAGATAGTTTTCTGTGGTCAATAAAGCTGATTGTTAAAATAAATAAAATAATCTGATATATCTACAAATCACAGTTTAACCTTCAAAATACATCCACAATCTGACTGCTGCTGAAAGACAGAACTGTGCCAAGATCATGTGTCTCATGGCGAGGTGTCTTGGGCACCTACTTCTCTAAAGGTGAAACTGCATCATTCAAACCTAGATATACATAAAGAAAGGAGATATAACGGGGATAGAAAGGTATGGAGAAGGGTCTTAAAAGGATTGTATTTTATATATGTAAGTAGAAGAACAGATTAATGGAGGTGAGACAGCCTAAGTGAAGTCAGGAGAAGAGATTGAGTAAAGGAAAGGAGGAGGGAAAGCTAATCAAAATAAAAGAATATATAAATAATTCATATGGAAACCTATTTTTTGAACAATGGAACATTCAGAAGCCATAGATGGTTACTAGAAAATTTGCAGTGCCAGGGATAGGATACCTTCCAGTGAGTTGTTGGCTAGGGAGGTCCCTGATACCCCCAAAACATTACAGGCCATTGTTGAGGCCATTGGTTTCCCACCAGGAATACATGGTAATACCCTACTGCTAAAGACTCCACATACTTGGGCTGCAAGATCACTGAGAAATTCTGCTGGAACTGAGCTTTAAACCTCCACCATGTAGACCAGCTGACAGAAAGCTGGAAGACGTCTTGCTCCATGGGAGGGAATACATCCCTGATATGGAAAACCTACAACAGGTGTAGTCATGAGCCCTGGGGGTGTAATGTCTGCTGGTATCTGGCTAAATGTGTATACTATTCTCAATAAACTGCCCAGTAAGTACTTCTGTTAATGTTCATACTCATATATTAATGCTACTCCCACTTGTGGTTAGAGAAGCTTCTCTTTCCAGATGGCAGTCACCTTGGGATGACTTAGAAAGCACTGTGGTGCTGAGAAGAAGTGAGAGAGGAGTGCTCAGCACTGAAATACCTCTATCACAACTTCCAAGGCTCAGGGTCTAATGCGGAAGAGGTGGCAGAAAGAATGTAAGAGCCAAAGGAAGGGTAGGACTCCTTACAACGTGTTCCTCCAGATATAAAATGGCCTGGGTACCCATGACCTCATGGTGCCTGACACTACCTACACGAGACCATCATAATAGGGAGAAAAGATCATGACATCAAAATAAAAGAGAAACTGAATGAGAAGGGGAGGGGATATGATGGAGAGTACATGGGATATTGTTTATTAAATTCATCATGCTTTGTTCAGGGCACAGGAGGCCCCACGTCTTCGTGAGAAGCTTGGGCACTTAATGGTGGCTGATAAAAGTGGATACATGTTCTTCAGTGGTATAGCCACAGGTAAATTTCCCATGCTTGGTAAAAAAAAAAAAAAAACCAAAAGCAAGCACCATTTATGCAACTTAGTGAGTTACGAAAGAGAAGATATTATTCAGGCCATGTTACATTTTATGACCTCTAGTACAAGTGTTGAGCCTTTCCATTGTATCATGAAATAAGCCATAGATGACAGGTTAATGGAGGAGTGTAGCTATATGCCAGTAAAAATATTGGTTTATACTTAGTACATACACCACAACTTCCAGTCCTTGCTCCATACTATTAGTTCATCCAAGGTCACATGTTTCTGAAATGGGCAAGAAATATTTTAGGTGTTTCATTTACAAACATGAACTCAGTGCTATGAAAGACTACATATTGTGTTTTTATATATCCAAACTGACATTTTCTTTATACAATTTCTATAAATGGTGGTTTTAGTTACTTTCTCATTGCTGGATTAAAATACCTGGTAATGAGCAGTGTAAGTAAGAGTTATTCTTCTTACATGTTTGAGGGGCACAGCTCACCTTGTCAGGACATGGACGGCAGCAGGAGCGCACTTGTTGCAATGCAGTCATAGTCAAGAATCGGAGGGAGAACAAGAAGTGGGGCCAGGCTAAAAAACCTTAAACCACACCCCAGTGACCCACTTCCTACAGCAAGGTGTCATGTCTAAAATGTTCCAAAACCATCTCCAGAGGTAGCCCCAAGTGAGAAACAAGAGAATTCAGACACATGAGCCAATGGGGGACAGTTCACATTCAAATTACATGGCACAATAAATTTAATTACATATTTAAATGTAGTATTGCTCATATATAATGCTTGCTATACTAATTTTCACATATAAGATTCTTTTTATGGTTGACTTCTATAATATGTGAGTGTAATAGTGAGATTTGTTAGAGATAGCCTATAAACGTGAGGCAAAATAGATAGACATAAGAAAAAATGTAATTGTCTAAAATGTTCTTTGGATATCTGAACAGTTCTGGGACAAAACAAGCAAAAAAGGAAACATAATCACAGGGGTGCCCAGGATCTGCAGCAAATTAGACAATATCTTCTCATTGGAAAAGATAATATCACTGGGCTGGAGAGATTGCTTGGTGGTAAAGGCACTTTCTTGCAAAGCTAGAGGACCTCGGTTCAATTCCCCAGTACCCCAGTTCCTACATAAGCCAGATGCACAAGGTGGGCATGTGTCTGATGTGTCTGGAGTTTGTTTGCAGTGGCTGGATGCACTAGTGCACCCATTTCTTTCTCTCTCTCTCTCTCTCTCTCTCTCTCCCTCCCTCCCTCCCTCTTTCCCTCTCTCAAATAAATAAATAATAAAATATTTTAAAAGATAACATCACAACAAGATCCTAGTTTTTAATCCTAACTTATGCTAAGTAAAGAATACCATAGAAATTTGAAAATTATTATTTCAACACTGGCATAATAATTTAATTTTAACATTGATGTCATTTTAGGATTCAAAGTTATACTTCCATGTATGTGACAAATACATTTCCTCTTTAAATATTCTAATTTATTTATTTATTTATTTATTTATTGATTGATTGATTTATATATGTGTGTGTATGACAGACAGAGAGAGAGAGCGAGCGAGCACATGGGCATGCTAGTGAACTCCAGATGCCTGTGCCACTTTGTGCATTGGGATTTACATAGATACTGGGCAATCAAACCCAGGCTATTTTAGGCTATGCAAACAAACACCTTTTACCACCAAGCCATCTCGCATATATGTCTTACCATTGATATCCTAGAAGTACAATGTGATGATTTACAACCATCTTCTACATGAAAATATTTCTCATAGTTCTTGTGAAAATATGTTATGTCACATAACATATAATTAATACTAAATTACATTTTCCCTAAAGTTCTTAATATTTCACTGGAAATATATATATTTGAAAGAATAATGTGTTTAAATTATGAAAAGTATTTCAACTCAGTATACAACTCTTAGTAAATAAGTGTTAAATTAAAAAAAAACATAAAGTGCTACAGTCATAACTCAGAGTAGCACTGAAAATAACAGGAAATATGAATACAAAAGGAAAATAAATAAAACTTAAATCAATGTTAATGCTTTGGATGATACAAGTTATGCATGTGGGTGACATGTGGATACATATATATCGGCAACTATTTTTGAATGATTGCTTTGTTATCTTTCATGAAGAGTATGAGAAAAAAATGCATATCAATGCTCTTTTGATAAAATTATTAGTTTAGGACAGTCGATTCTACTTATACATTATTTAAGTGGAAGTATCCATAAAATAGTTTCCAAGCATCAGCAATAACATCCTAGAACAAAAATTACTTTTAAGGTTTCTGTTAGCAATCAATTTTCCAGGGAGACAGTGTCAATTCAACATTCACAAATAGAGTGAAGTGACTTCACCATGCCATTAGTAAGTTAGTGTTTTGTAGTTGGAAAATAAAATAAAAAAACATAAAAAAGAAGAAACATTCCTTGTAAATGGATAGCTGAAATCTGTCTCTTTAAAGTTTGATAGTTTGGAATGTTTTTAAATGACTTTTCAATATACTTTGACTATTTACTGGTGGTCTTATTTACCAGCTTTTATTGTTCAAGTTTTTAACTTTTTGTCATTCCTTTCAAAGAGTATGTAATGATTATGAACCCATTTCACAGTAAAATTTATAGTTTTACTTTATTTGATTTTTTGATATTTTTAATTTAATATGTGCTCCAATTTTCTCCTCTTTATTTTGGCTTTAAAGAGTAGTATTTTTAATTGTCAGTCTTTCACTCGTTTTTAATGTTCTTTCTGGCTTAGAATTTCCCACTCGGAAATGAAAATATTAATTCAACTTAATGTTTTCATTGCTCAACTAGAACTAGTTACAGTTGGATGATATTAAGTAGTTTTATTGTGCTTGTATACTACATTTAAATTTGTAAGTAAATGTATTATGCCATGTGGTTCGAATATTAATTCTTGGGAATGTTGTGGAACGTTTTAGACACGACACCTTGCTGTAGGAAGTGGGTCACTGGGGTGGGGCTTAAGGTTTTTTAGCCTGGCCCCACTTCTTGTTCTCCCTCCGATTCCTGACTATGACTGCATTGCAACCAGTGCGCTCCTGCTGCCGTCCATGTCCTGACAAGGTGAGCTGTGCCCCTCAAACATGTAAGAAGAATAACTCTTACTTACACTGCTCGTTACCAGGTATTTTAATCCAGCAATGAGAAAGTAACTAAAACCACCATTTACAGAAATGTATAAAGACAATATCGTCAGTTTGTATATATAAAATATAATATGTAATCTTTCATGGCACTGAGTTCATGTTTGTAAATTAAACACCTAGAATATTTTTTTTTTTTTGGTCTTGCATATTGTCCTGAAGTAGAAAAACAGAAACACATATATATCTTTAATATATTCATATATGCACAAAACTATAATTTTCTTACTGAATGAAACTGAACTTGATTACCATCGTGTACAATTTGTAATTCGACATAATATAATTTCTTTAAACAATAGAAATGACTGTTTTTGATAGTCTATTAGTCAGTGTTCTCTAGAGGAACAGAGCCAGTAGAATGGACTCTATTAAAAGGGAACTGATTGCAATAGCAGGCCTGAGAGTCAAGGAGCCTGGTGGCTGCTAAGTCCATGCGGCCGGATGCCTCAGTGGTCCCAACAAGGCACTGAAGGCCTGGAGGTGTCCTGGAGTGACACTGCTCTTCAGTCTATGCTGGTCTTCAACACCGACAGCTACAATTCTTTTTTATATTATATTATATTATATTATATTATATTATATTATATTATATTATATTATATTATATTTATTATATTTATTATATTATATTTATTTAATTTTGAGGGGGGAGAGAAAGAGAGAGAGAGAAGGACTGCTCCAGGTGCTGTAAACAGAGTCCAGATGCATGTGCCACTTTGTGCATCTGGGTGTACATGGGTACTGTGGAGTCAAACTTGGATTGTTAGGCTCTGCATGCAAGTACCTTAACCACTGATCCATTTATCCATCCCTGATAATTACAATTCTTTTAACTTTATTTTTTTCATATCTATCAGAATGATAGTAATTACCGGTGGGTTGGATAATACAATTTTAAAAGTCCTTTAAATTAAAAAATGTTATAAAATTTGACTAACATTTTTTTCAAAATTCAGACTCAAAAATCACATATTAAAACTTTCAATTTTTTAAACTAGAGGATATGAATTTTTTGTTTTGAATTATTTACAATGAAAACCTCACTGTGCTTAAATTCTATATGATATAAAAATGGAAATCTCAATAAAGTTTCCATAGTTTCTTTATTTCTCCTACTTAAAAAAAAAATGCCAGCACTGAAAATAATGTTTGAAAGAGTATATTGTGTTCAACCAGACAAAGAAGCTATTTCAAGAAATGAGAATAATGAAAGTTATTCCTAACTTTGAATGGAACGACACAGGTTCTGATTGCTTGCCAGCAGTCTAGCCATCTCCACACATCCCTGCATTGATCCACTGGCCTCTGTGGCAGAGCATAAAGGGAACACACCTGTGTCAGGTACCACCGCAGGGCATCTCCACGGAGCTGGCTGCTGCCCAGAGTACAATGATGCACTTTAAAGCATCTGCTCACCACCAGGCTCTTCTTTCTTTTCGAAAGAAGTGAAAGGCACTTGTAAAAGTTTACTGAACAGAAACAGAGAAACTCACCAGAAGTCATCGTCTGTTGAGGTTTTGGGATGGACTCCAGTGTGGGCAGAGCAAGAGACCCATGGACAAGAAGACTCTGGCTTGCAGTAGGAGAGCCCTGATGATGCAGTCCAGAATGAAGTTCTTGTGTGGGCCATGCTGAAAAAGTTCTGTCTTCTTCCTTCCCAGCAGACAGTGAGGTCAGAAAGTCTTTATGATACGACCAGTCTGGCCTAATTGTAGACTTGAGGAAAGAAGTCTGCATTGGAAAATGCTGAGGCCCTATCCCAGTATAAAATGCAACAATGGAAGTTCTTAGCATATGCGCCAAAAAGTGTTTTTTCCAGGCATATGAACTTAAGGTAATATCTGAGTGATCTTGTAAATTTAATTTGAAATATAGAGAACTATGACTTGTGTCGGGTTTGAACAGCTTTGGAGATTTTTTACTCCCTTCTATTTCCAATAACCTTTCTTGATTCAGTACCTCAGTGGGGCCCACAGTTACAGCATATTCTCCTGATTTCAATAGTCTTACAGTGTTTTCTGATACTGAAACATCATCAGCAGTCAGTTTTGAAATCAAAGCAGAGTGCATCAAGTCTGGAGAGATTGTCCGTGAAGGGACAATGGCTAAACGATTTTCATCCAAGCATAAATTAACATCCAAATTACTTGATAGGGTAGTGTATTCCTCTAAGGATGAGGCTAAAATTGTTCTTTCTGTACTCTTTGCAGTAGGAAATAAAGATGACAGTTCCGTGAATGCCACTGATGGTGTTATTTCAGTCACAGAAGAAAATGAATGCCCAGAAGTGGTAGTTTGAGTTCCCATTAGTGCACACCAGCTGGCTAATATTGCTGAGTTCATCCAGAATGTCTCACAAAAGTGGGACTGCTTGCTATGCAAAACTTGATCTGAGAATTCATGAGAGGACTCTGGTTCAGTCATAGAACATGTTGCACATGTTTGGCTGAATTCACTTAAAGAATCAGCCACCTGTGATTTGATGTTTGTGGGTCTCTGGCTGCTCCATGCTTCAGTGATAACCTGATATTCACTGGGAATGGTGCCTAGCGAATCGCGTCGGGGCACAGTTGATGAGTTTAAGACGACGACCTGTTTGGATGCAATTATCTTAGTAGGGAAAACGGGAGACACGGAGGAGCTCAGCCATTCCCTGTGCTCTCCTCTTGAAACTAACGAAACAGCTGAATATTCTTCAGCGTCCTCTTGAGCCCTCCTGGAGATACCTGCAGGTGCACTTGTGAAAGCAGTAGTGAGCAAGGAGCCACGAGAGAGTAATGGGCCTCCTACGTTTAACTCCATGTCAGTCCCTGGAATGCCACTAAAGACTGAACTCACGGTTGTAGAAGAAGCCTCATAGCTTTCAACTAATGAAGATGGTGCAGGAAAAATTAAATCAGTCATTAAGGAAGAGATGATAAATGGGGCCCTTGTTTCTCTGTTAGAGCAAGAGAATGATGGCATGGCGGCAGCGGTTGGCGCAGGTATGCATGGGGCTATTTCGCCCCAGTCATTTTGTGTTGGGTCATGGAGACCAAAACTCAGTAACCGAGAGGAAGCGTCAGTGGGAGGACGAACACTGAGTCTCCCTGAAGGTTCTCTAGCGGAAATCAGCTCCTCCAGTAAGTAGGTTTCAAGGCCCAGACCAATACTTTGCGCTGCCAGGGGGGTGGCTGCTGGAGCATGGTGCTTAAACATAGCTGTCGGTTTTGGACCTTCAGAAAGGAGAAATCACAGCAGAAAAAGGAAGAAATCAGAAAAATGAATTGAAAATCAACAAGTTTGGCTCTGGGCTGAGACTTTAGTCAATTGCTCTGCCCCCTCACACACATCACATGCGTAGTAAAGTGTCTGAGGAAGGGACTTCACAAGCTGCCTAAGTGAAGTCTCTTCCTATTCATATTCCATTGGAGGGATAAAGTGAAAACAAGGTATTCCACAGCCAGGACAGAATGCAGTAAAATAACATGAATTATCAAAAAGGAAATATGTTCTTCCTACAAAATGTTTTAATTCTAGTATATTAACTTTTAGGGATTATATTTAAAAATTGATCAAAGGAATTTTTTATTAGAACACATAACAGCACAAACGTGCAATTTTTTAAAAAGTATGTATTTTAAGGAATATCCTCACTTTATTCCAGACTAGCAGTAATATATTATGAGCAAGTTTGGAATGTAGCATAGAATTAACTGTTTATGAAATTATGTCATTTGATTTAATTAATTAAACTATACTATATACAGTAGCAGATCTAAGATGTCAAAATATTTCAAAATAAGAAAACAAACACCTGTTTAAACCTTGAATGTTTTCAAACAAATTGCTAGGAGTATAATTTCACACATAATGATCAAAAGACACTTATTAAAAATAAAATGAGGAAAATAAATGTCCTTCTAAAACATTTGATAGTTAAAATAAACTTAGTTGGAATTGAGGTCAGCTTATTTACCAAAATTTTTACAAATTGTGTGTCGAGTTTGTTTACAATGGCTAGAGACCCTGATGTGCCCATTGGTTTTTTTTTTTTTTTTTTTCCCTCTCTCTGTCTGCCTCTCTTTCTTTCCACCTCTTGGATCACTTTCTTTCTTTCTTTTTTTTTTTTTTTTTTGGTTTTTCAGGGTAGAGTCTCACTCTAGCCCAGGCTGACCTGGAATTAACTATGTAGTCTCAGGGTGGCCTCGAACTCACGGTGAAACTCCTACCTCTGCCTCCCGAGTGCTGGGATTAAAGGCATGCGCCACCACACCCGGCTTGGTTCACTTTCTTAAAAAAACAAATAAATATAAAAATTAAAAAGAAAATACCTGATGCTATAGGGCATCAAACAACCTCACTAACCCAACCTCACAAAAAAAAAAAAAAAAAAAAAAAAAGCCAGGCACAGAGAAAGCTGGGTTGGTTCTGATCTAGCAGGGACCTTATTTGTTAAATGCTGGCTGCTTGGAACTGAAACTTCATACCTGTGATTGGATGTAATTCAGCTATTGTTTACAGGGTTTTATGGGTACTGGGAATTAAACCCATGTCCTTAGGCTTTGCAGGCAAACGCCTTAACTGATGAGCAATCTCTTCAGGTATTTTGGGTTAAGGTTTCTACTCAGTCTCAGGGAGGTAGAGATCTGCTGGAGCAGGTGTGTCCCTGGAGTCCCTCTTGGGTCCAGCCCTAAGGTGTGTGGACAGAATCCAGTCATGTTTCCTGGTGTTGGCTCTGCTAAGGATGCCTGAAATAAACCTTTTCTCCCCTCCCCCTAAAAAAATTTACAAATCAGATTAAAACTGTTCATTAATATTTTTTCTTCTAATCCAGAAATAATAATCATTAGTATATTATATATATATCTTAGACATTAGAGGATATAACCAACAATAATTCATTGATAATTTTATGTCTTTGAAAAAGAATGTGTTATAAATATTAAAAAAAAAACTCAGAAAATATGCATTTTACTACAAAACATTTTCTATCTCAAAATTCTCTACATCTTACTTCTGCTTACCTTCAGGGACTGGGTAAATGTCCATCTGAGTACTTGATTTTGTAATAATTATAGATGATGCCAAACAGGTTGATGTGTGAGAAGTAGATGGTACATGTACTTCTGTTTCTTGGGAAATGGGAGGTGCAGGGATAACTCTGCATATCATGTCACCACACAGAGGCCAAATGGAGCAGGTCTGCAAAATGAAACTAAACGCAGTTCTTGGCTCCTGAGAGAGAAGTTTTAAAAACTATTTTCAGGTTCATTTGCATTTTCAGTCAAGTTAGATAGTTCAGATCATTACCTTATTTTATGTGAAAATAAAATGACCATTATAAAATCTGTCCATATCTTAAAATTAATAAGATTTGGAATACGCTCAATTAAATCTCTCAATTTATTCTTAATTCCTTTGATTTTAAGTCTAACTATTATATTTGCTTTGAGGGCATCTTTTCTTTCTCCACTGAGAAATTTGACCACATGACAGTCAATATAGATTTCAATCATACATAATGAATCTTAAAATTTTGCTCAAAAATTCATACTTAGCTAATGAAATTCAGTATTTATAACAGCTAATTTAGAAATGTTTTGTGATATGTTCAAGTCATTTTATTTTGTATTGACTAGAGAAGCAATTTATATATATATATATATATTAGTATTACATGAATAGCTTATTTCTATCATATCCTCATTTCTAAATAAAATAAGTGTTTTAGCTGGAAAGAGAATTTTGAGGCATACATACACATGCAAATTGATCAATGAGGTTCTATTTTAAAAGTAGAGTGAAAGTATTTATACTATTTGAGTATTTTAAACTTTAATAAAGTACAATTACAAAATTATTTTTAAATACTACTATGTATATTTCCCTATACTAAAGACATAACAGTAGACAGACCTGTTTGCTGTTATTGTATTTGTCCAAAATTAAATCCACTTTCAATAAAAGGTCTAATTGTATGTATAAATATGCATAATATAGTCTATATAGATAAATTATTGCTTCATATGTTGTATCTTCTATTCATTTTCTTTTTAAATATATTTTTTAAAGATTTTATTTATTTATTTGAGAGAGACAGAGAAAGACACAGAGAGAAAGAGAGAACGGGTGCACCAGGGCCTCCAGCCAGTACAAATGAACTCCATATGCATGAGCCCCCTGTGCATCTGGCTTATGTGGGTCCTGGGTAATTGAATTGGGGTCCTTAAGCTTTGCAGGCAAATGCCTTAACTGCTAAACCATTTTACTAGCCCCTCTTGTATGCATTTTCATTTTATGTCTAAAAGTTTTTAAAAGGTCAAATGAATATTGATGCTACAATATACCTGCTTTGAGACCTAGATTGTGAAAACACGTAAACCTAGAAGTGATGGCAGAAAGAAAATATAGCTGGTCGTGGTGGTGCACACCTTTGGTCCCAGCATTTGGGGAGACAGAGGTAGGATGATCTCTTTGAGTTCAAGGCTATCCTGATATTACATAGTGAATTCCAGCCTGATCTAGGGTGAGACCTATCTGAAAAACCAAAAGAAAAAAAGAGAGAGAGAGAGAACAAAAGAAAGGAAGGAAGAACAAAGGAGGAAAAGAAACAGAAGGAAGGAAGGAAGAGGAAGAAAGAAGAAAGAGAAAAAGCGAAGAAATAAAGAGGGATGTTCTACATTTTTAGGTTAAAATATATTCTTTTATTCATTAAGCAGTAAGCAGCAAGTTGTGAACAGACATAGTCATTGTACAAGCAAATGCTTGTGAGGTCCTGGACAGCATATTTCCCTCCAATTATAGTCAGATGCATTATTGTCCAACTTAACATATTAGCACAGGTTTCTTGTTGGGTATTGGCTCAGGCAATACAAAATTAGGTAGCTCAAATGCTGAATGACATCAGGCTTGTGCATCATCATTGGAATTATTTTTTTCCTCTCTAGGTTTGGAACACTTGATCAGTGTATAATGTCATCTATCTATCTATCTATCTATCTATCTATCTATCTATCTATCTATCCTTAGGCATGTTTACATTAGCTCTACCAAAGTTTTTTTCAGTGATTACAAAATTTCAACACTACTGATTACTATATGGTTGGATACATGTGCACATTACATATATTATATGTATATAATATATATAAGGGGTTGGGGATTTAGCTCAGTGGATGAGCTCTTGCCTAGCAAGCGCAAGGCCCTGCGTTTGGTCCTCAGCACCGAAAAAAAAAAAAAAAAAAAAAAGACAAAATCATAAAAAGACCAAAAAAAACCCCCCAAAAAACAAGGGAACTATAATATCTATAATATATTATATAATATATATAATATATATTATATATAAACAGCACATATATATATATGTATGTGTGTGTATGTATGTATATGTGTGTATATATATAAAGATATATATATATATATATATATATATATATATATATATATGTATATATATACTGTAAGCTTTCCTCCATGGATTGGGATTAAATTTTTAAACAGTAGAAAAGTTTCTCTCAACTTAATTGTGTTGGCAGACATTGGGAGAAGTATTTCACACAATTAAGTTGAGGGAAACTTTTCTATTGTTTAAAAAGTTAATCCCAACCTGTGGGGCAAAGCTTACAGCATTGTCACTAAAACTATTGACTTGAATTTTGGAATTGCAAGTGGCAGACATTCTTCTGAGTGTGTCCCTGTGGTTTAGCTATAACAAGTAAATATTACATGAAGTGTGCCTCTTGCAGATAGAGTCATAAATTCTGCTGTGTGTGACCCACCACCCATGTCTCCTATGTGATGACCTTTGGGGGTACATGCTAAAGAAGGTTAAGCTACAAGGAAGAAGCAGTCTGGAACCTTAAATGTCATGATCCAGAAGAGTAAAATCACAGACATTTATTTTTAGGGCATCTTAATTAAAAATCAGTTTCTATTTATTCTATCAAGCCTGTGAAGATTTTGGAGGCCATTATTATAAAAACAATCATTGCCTTAATAGACCTACTTTTACCACTTCTGATTTTTCTGATAATATTCTTTGTTACCTAAAATTAAAGTAAAATGAAATGAAACAACTCAGAAGTTTATTATTTTCTTCTGTTCTTGCTTGATTTAATGGGAAGAATTTATAACTGTCAAGTATCTAGCCTTGAACTTAGCAAACATAATTTTCTATTAATTTCTCTTAATTTTCTGGCTTATCTAGTAAACTTATTTTTTTAAATGAGAACATTTTTTTTCCTAATGACTTCATTTAGGACTCATTGTTTAACAGGTATTAAGAGCCTGAAATGAATAACATGACCTGTTATATTAATTGAAAATGTAATAGTTGCTAAGTAGATGAGAGCCATGTATACAAATTTTCCTGACTAAAACTGCTTCCTTTTCATTCTCAATATATACTTCAGGGAAAACATGCCAAACTATCACTTGGCTAGGAGATTTATGAAGACATAATCAAGGATGGAAATTCTCATGGTTGGCTTAGGACTGCACATCTTCAGTCAACAAGTATTTACTTGTGAGCGTCTAAGTGTCAGTGAGGGTTGAAGTGTTAGGAAGGAACTGCGTATGGGAAAGAGGGCATTTCCCCATTGCATAGATTTTATTTTGATGAATTGTTTTCTTTAATTATTTTAAACAGTAATTAGTATCGATTATTAATAAGATGTTTGAAATTAAAATATTCCAGAATAAGAAATAACACCAATACACAAATGTTGCTTTGGAGAGAGAAATAAAGGAAGGTTTTCTCTCATTAGTTATATCAATTAACTTGAGTATTTGAGTAAGGAATATTCAAGGCATACAGAATGGAAGGGCAAAGGCTCCAAGACCTGTTAGTGTGTTGAATGAAAACAAAATGGTCAACTACTAGAACAGAAGTTGATTAATAATAGAAGTAAGGTATAGACATGAAGAGGAGACAGATAATGTAAGCTCATGAATTTCTTATGAAGTGTGGGATTTGTAACTAATTGTAAGAGTGTTGGAAAGACAGTGGAATCTTTGGAACCAGTCATATGTTCTAATTTACACAAGGAAAATCTCACTTCAAGGAATAGACCCTCAAAGGGCGTGGTAGCAGTGGGAAGAATGGACACTGGTGTACTAGGTGGCAGTGTGCGCTCATGCAGGGAAGAGATAAATATGGATGAACTGGGTGTGGAAGTAGAGTCAATTGTGAGAGAAGACTGAGTTCATGATAAGTCTGGAAGGCACATACCAAAAGGCTTGCTAGTAGACTAGATACATAAAGGGGAATAAACAGGTGTTATAATCAATGGGATAACCAATGGAGACATTTACAAATTTAAAGATCAGTTGCAGATAGACTTGGATTTATTTTCAAATACATTGAAATTCAGAAGCTTATCAGGTCCCAGCTATGGATATAGAGTAGAAAATTGGAGATATGAGTCTTTCCTGGCAGAATAATCTCCAAGTCTTACACAGTGAGAAAGCATGGTTTAAAGTAACTCAGTTTTACCCCATAGATATCCCTCTGTTCATAGAGAAAATAGTAGAACCAAAATTTCAACCTGTGGTAGTTTGAATAGATGGCCCCCAATATATTCAGGTTTTTTTTTTTTTTTTTGTAGTTTGCATCTGCAGCTACCTGGCAAGAGGAAGTATCACTGGGTGGATCTTAAGGTATGGTGGTGGGTTTCAGATTTCAATCTAAAGATATGTAAAGTGTGCCTAGCTGGAGTTCCTGAAGTGTGGTATGCCTTTTGACTTTTAGGCTTTTGCCTCTCTCTCTGTCTGCTTGGGCCTATGAAGGCAGGCCAGCTTCTTCTGCCATTATGGAACTTCCCCTGGATCTATAAGCTTCAATAAATAGCCCTTCCTCCATAACTGTGCCTGGTCTGGAAGTTCATCTCCGTAAACCTGAAGCTGTCTGCTACACAACCCAAGACACAAGGTTCTATGATTCAGACTCACAATGACTGTGTGTTTTAATTCTGGAGTATTTTTAAGATTTGCTAAAGATACTTTTGCTTAATAGTTAATTATTTAGGGTAGAAACTTAAAGAAAGCTTTTACTTTAATAGCTTAAAAAAAACTTCACAAATACATTCATCATTAACTATACTTCAAAGACTAGTATCTCAAAGAGTTCCCTGTCTAGTGGAGTATTACTTTTCAATCTATTGAATAACATTTGAAGATGTAGTATTCTACTTTATCCTTGTCTTCTATTGTGAATAACAAATTTATAAAAATATGGAAATGTATTTATAATACAGATCTATAGAATAATAAGTCAAAATCATAATATTGTAATTAACTTAGTTTCTATATAATTCTGTAACTAAATATGCTTCTCATAAATGTTTGACCAAATTGACTCTGAAAATTTATTTTAATGATCAACTTGATAGTTCCCAATATGATAAAGATAGGCAGATATATTATTCACTTACATATAGAATTTTCAACATGACCTTGTGGGGACCAGTAAGAGATGAAAACTTATGTTTCAAAACAGTCTAGAATTTTAACTTAGTGGCAACAGAAAATTAGAACCTGTGTGTGGGAGGAAGAGGGGGGTGTCATTTTTAAATATTTATTAGAGAGAAGAGGGAGGAATAGCCAGGGTCTCTTGCCACTGAAAATGAACTTGATTCACTTGCTATTCTGTGCATCTGGCTTTATGTGGATCCTGCGGAATTGAACCCAGGTTGTCATGCTTTACCAGCAAGTACCTTTAACTACTGAGCCACCTACTCAGTCCTAGAGAAAAGTCATATAATGGCAGGGAGCTCATAGGTCACAGTCCTAAAACATCTGCCTTTTTCCTTTTCTTTCTTCCTTCGTTCCATCCTTCCTTACTTTCTTTCTCTCTTTCTTTTTTTTTTTTTTGCCTTTGATGATATAGCATCAGACCTATCACCTGTCTCTAATTTTATTTTATCACATCACCTTCTTATAATGAAAATAAAAGGAAACAGGTAAGGTGATTTATGTACTAATTTCATGGCATAGTATCCCATATAGAATTGTAAAAGAAACTCCAAGCAAGTGGCCCAGAATGAAGTAGCTGAGAAAATAAATTTCTTAGTACAGTCTTAGAGTACAGTCTTAGTTACACCATCAATTCTAGTTCCACCCTTCCCATGTGCACCATAGGGAAACTTTCAATTTAAGCTTACTGGAATTATCATTGGTAGAAAAGATTCCTTACTCTGAAGTTCATATCCAAAAATTTCTGGAAATATGTTCAACATGTAATGTCTATGTAAAATTCAGACACACGTGTTAATGCATACAATTCTCAACTCACAGATTGTCATATCAGTATCCAGTCATAACACCAATGATAAATAATTTACTTTTAGTTTGTATGCCTTCTGCCATAGGCTCTTGGCAGGAAAAACTACAAATTCAAATTTAATTTCCACCTGTTAGGAATAAGGACAATCTTAATAATTCTAAGATGGATTCCAATATTTCTGACCCTGTAATTTCCCACCCAAACTTCACCCCAGTCTAGGGTCCTCCTCCAGCAAAGCATGCTGACAATGTGATAGAATTGATATTTATGATTACATTCTGCTATGTCACATGGTACAATGTACCATAAAAATAGAGTTATTATCACCACCACGGGCCTGAGCCCTTTCAAAAGCTATTTCCATTGCTGGATAGCAAAGAGGAAGAGAGGTTAGAAGTAGAAGAAAGATTTTTAAGATAGAGTATGATAAATAGCAAGAAATTCAAGTGACCTCTAAAATGTATAGAGCAGCCTCTGAGTGATAGCCAACAAGGCAACAGGGAAACTCAAAGGGGAAGTAACCACAAAGAACTGAATTATTCGAAAACTTGAAATGAGTTTGGAAGAGGTTTACCACCAAAGCCCCAGCTGATATCCAAGCACAGCTGGCACACAGATGTGAGAGAGCCTGATCTGAGAAGCCAGACATACCTGACTCCTTACAAGCAGAATTATGACCTGATAATTGTTGTTGCTTCAGGGCACAATGTTTTCAGTGATTTATTATGCCCAAATTGAAAACAAACACATTGTCCTTCCAGCCTCAGCACAGTGACTCTCAGGAGAATAGACTTCCTGCTAGCCTCTGAGGCAATGTTTATCTGAACATGGGATATCCCAGCTGCTTTCCAAATGCACCCAAAACCCCAGCCTTCCTTAAAAAATAAATAAATAAATAAATAAATAAATAAATAAATAAATAAAATAAAATAAAAATAAAATAAAAAACTCCAACAGAAGGGAGGTAATGGAATTCTGGAGCCAAGTTGTAAGAACAACCCTCAGATGTCTAATCACTTCACACTGTTGATAATTTATACCATAAGAATTTTACATAATCACATATAAACTTTTCACCATGGAGGTGGATGGGTGATCTGATGTACAGAATGAATGTTTTCTGGACAAAGAATCCACCTTTACGAGTATGTTCAGAGCATTCTACATTTGTAATAAATTATCCCTTTGGTTTTCTTGCATATTAGTGAAGATAAATGAAATGTGTCCATTTTTTCTACTTCAAACACCTACCAAAAAATGACCAGACGCATAGATATATACACCAGGCTACCATTCTTTTCCCTCAGGACCACTTGGCAATAGTCAACTGAAATATTTGGCTTCCTAGTGTGTATTTTTTTCTTTCTTTCATTTGGGCAGGAGACGTGACTGACAACTACAAATTTCTTAAACTTAATTCATTCTCTTTCTCTTTTTCTCTGACACACACACACATTCATAAGCTATGGTACTTAAGTGTCCCCCTGGAACACTATAATGTGTTACTGTTTTATTTAAATATTATTAAACCTAATGTGAGCCACAATACTTTGTAACAGAAATTTTAAATGTTGCTTCCTAGGGATGATAATAATGGTTACTTTTGTCTGAGAATGTGACTGAATATCAGATAAAACATTCATAATACTTTCAAGAACAGTTGCTGACTAAAACCAGTCATTTCTTCTTTACCAAAGTAAAATTTAAGAGGAATAATAAAATTATAGATTTTAACCTCAACAGGAATAAGGGGGGAACACCTAAACAGAGGACCTTGGAGAGGGTGGGATGAAGCCTAATCTTTTTTTTGTTTTTTGTCTTTGGCCTGTAACTCCCATTACTAAAAGTCAGCTGCTACTCGCAAAGAGCTGTTGATTGGAAAGACCTTTATGGTCCCCAAAACAAGACAGGCTTCTGGAAAAGCACTTGATTACCCACCTGACACAAAAGGTAAGCGCCTATAGCTGGAGACATCATATGCTGCCAGCACAGAGCACAGAGAAACCTGGCTGGAATCCAGAAGAGAGCCAGTCCCTGAACAATTAGCCTGTCTACTGTTGTCAAGTGCTGCTTGAGCCACTGGGACAAAGTGGCCAAAAATTGTCTGAGCAACCAGAGGTCTAAGCTACTCAGAAGTAAACATCCTGACAGGATGTACACACCATTGCAATAGTGGCACACAGCCTTTGTGGGTAGCCAACAGCTTTCGGATTAGCTAAGAGATCTGCTCAGTGTAAAGGAACCCATATATGGAATTGGGAACCAAGTCCAATCCTATGGAGGCAAAGATTATGCTGTCCAGTGTCAAGCTCTCACTGGTCTTTGGCTAAAAGAGGGGCTACATACATCAAATTCTCCCTAAGTTAATAATTCTTATCCCAATTAAACTATGCTGACTCCACTCTCCATTGGAGAATCTATTTTTTTTTTTCTTTTTCAGAAGGTAGAAAGACCTGAGGAGATATACTCTACCTCGCACTTCAGCCAAGCCACAGCTAAAACCTGGTGAACCTGACAATCAGTGCCAGAGTGAAGGAGTCAGGCACTGTGGATACTGAACACCATCCAAAGCAGAAATCTAGAGGCTCCCAATAGCTTATCACTGAAGTAGATTTAAAGCACACCCACCAAGCCTCAGGAAACTTTGTGGAAAAGGTAAAAGCCACAGTTTGAGACATCATGCCCAAAGGCATTGCCTTCCTTCCAAAAATAGTCCTGACTGCTGCTGTCACGATGTATAACCCACAATCCCATGGAGAATACCTGCAAACTCCACTGAGCAATGTCCCCAGCAGAATGGGGGCAGGGATGATGGAAAAGAGGGTATGTTCATAATAAAACATTAAAAAAAATTAAATTATAGATTTTGATTCAGCTTAGATATCTATAATGCCATAATTTTTCATAAAGTCTAAAGAACATTGAAAACTTGCAGTTGTATTTTAAGGGCAAACAAATCAACCCCATATAAACTTTATGAGGTGAAGCCAATATAAAAATGAGCTAATTATTTCTTTACTGTTTCTAGTAATTTTCAACATTTTTAGAATTACAAAGTGCTAACACAAATTTTTATTGGTTTAAATTTTTAACACAGTCATATAACCATGTCAGGTAAATAAAATAGGAATAAATAAAAACTGCTAACTAGAGAGGTAGAATTGAGAACATTTTTACTAGTTGGAAAAACTGACATTTAAAACTATCACAAGGCAAAAGTAATTCAGAAACTATAATTTTGGCTGTAACCTTGGAGGATTATCATATTTTTCTTGGTTGCATTTGCCTGTCAGAGGCTCTAGAGTTTTGGTTCAGTGTTGACAGTTCTGAAACAACAGTTCCATTGCCTCATTCAGCAATTTTTCATTTCAGGGACAACTTCTAGAGAACTTCTATTGAACAGGTGGATAAAGGTAGTAAGGGGTACGTTGAGTCAGATATTTTCTCTCCTGTATCTAAGGAGGACACAGTAAGAGGCGATGTAAAGCATATCTCACGAAGCTGATGCCATTGCAGGAAGTTGCTTAGGCAAAAGGTTGAGATATTTGAGGGACAGAAACATTCTTGAAAGCATGTTTAGTAAGCACAAAATATATGCCAGAGCACTCTTTCAAGTTGAAGGCTGGCCAAGTGATTCCTCCTCTTAAAAATCATCAGTAGCTTGCCAGTTTTCTTAGATAAAAAAATATATATATATATATGTATATATATAAAACCTGATCTTGCACATAAAGCCACTGATAATTTTCATAGCTCACTTTAATCTTGTTTCTACATGGCCTCTGCTAAACTCTTTCTGAAATCTCACTCTGGCCATGTAGCCCTACCATGATCCTTGATGATCTAGGTATTTAATTTAAAAAAAATATATTTATTTTCAAGGAGATAAAGGGAGGGACAAAAAAGAGAGAATATGTGCGCCAGGGCCTTAATCCACTGCGGGGAAAAACTCCAGATGTATGCGCCACTTTATTCATCTGCCTTTATGTGGTTACCGTGGAATCAATCTCAGATCACTAGACATTGCAGGCAAGCCATCTCTCCAGCTCTGATATTCAGGTTTTTAAAAAATATTTTAAAATTTTAATTTATTTATTTGACAGAGAAAGAGGGAGAGAGAGAGAGAGAGAGAGCATGTGCCAGGGCCTCCAGCCAGTGCAAATGAACTCCAGGCTTGTGCACCCCTTGCACATCTTGCTAACATGGGTCTTGGGGAATCAAGCCTGGGTCCTTTGGCTTTGCAGGCAAATACCTAAACAGCTAAGCCATCCATCCAGCCCCTGATATCCAGGTTTTTGACTGATGTCAACATTGACATCTGAATCTATGTAGCATGTATCATTATTATGCATTCATAGAACATTGTGAAGATCTTAACTAAAGCCATTATGCTGCCACTGCTGGTGGATAAAGTTGCTTTCTCATAAACTATAGGGTTTTAAGAGTAAAAATGGTTATTAAGTGCTTAGCTCAGTATGTAAGTTCAGGAACCTACAGCCACCTAATTTTTTCCAAAAAGAAATGCCAAAAAATATTCACTGAAGAAAAGGCAGCCTCTTTAACAGATGGTGCTGGAAAAACTGAATATCTATATGTAGAAGGATGAAAATAGATCTTTATCACTCTCCATGCATAAGAATAAAGTCTAAATTCATCACAGATTTTAATATTAGACCTGAAACTCTGAAATTGCTATAGGAAAAGGTAAGGTAAACCCGTCAACTTATCAGCATAGGCAATGACTTTCTGAATATAACCCCAGTTGCTCAGGAAATAAAAACCACTAATCAACTACTGGGCCTCATGACATTAAAAAGCTTTTGTATAGCAAAGGACACTGTGAATAGATCAAAGAGGCAACCGACAGAGTGGGAGAAAATCTTTGTATCTGGCAGAGGATTAATATCCAGGATATTCAAAGAACTCATAAAAACTAATAACAAATCAAAAAACCCAATTAAAAAATGAGCTATTGAACTAGAGAGTTATCAAAGGTAGAAATAAAAATGGTCTATAAACATCTAAAAAAATATTATGTATCTTTAGTCATGAGGAAAATGCAAATTAAAACTACTTTGAGATTTCATGTAAATCCTGTAAGTATGGCTATCATCAATAAATGCTGGTGAGGATGCACAAAAAGAGGAATCCTTCTACATTGTTGGTGGGAAAATAAACTGGTACATCAATTGTAGATATCAGTATGGAGGTTCCTGAGCCAGATAAAAATAGATTTATCATATAACCCAGCTGTACCACTCCTCACCTCACTAAGGGATCACCTAACTGTCTTACAGATACTTGGACAACTATATTTATTGCCACTCTATTCACAATAACTAGGAAATGTGACCAGCTTATATGTCTTTCAGCTGATGAATGGATAATAAAAATGTGGCTCACTTATACAATGGAGTTGTATATAGCAGTAAAGAAAAATAAAATTATGGCTGGGCATGGTGGTGCATGTCTTTAATCCCAGCACTTGGGAGGCAGAGCTAGGAGGATCACTGTGCATTCAAGGCCACCCTGAGACTATGTAGTAGTGAATTATAGGTCAGCCTGATAAAGAATGAGACCTTACCTTGAAAAAACAAAAAACAAAAAACAAACATGAAATTTGTAGGGAAATGGATTGGTCTGGAAAGGATTATACTAAGTGAGGTAACCCAAGACTGTAAAGCCAAATGTCAAATATTCTCTTGCATAAGTGGATCCTAGCTACCAATGTTTAGACTTCTATATGAGTTGAGGTAAATATTGGTAACAGGGTCTAGTAACCACAAAGGGGCTATGAAGGAGGGAGGAGAGGGGAGGATATAAGGAGATGGTATTATATATATGTAAATAGATGGACAAATTATTGGGGGTGGAATGGGCTAAGTAAGGTCAGGAAACAGACTGAGTAAAGGAAGGATGGTGGAGGCTTAATCAAAATTTAAGAAGGTAAGTCATATGGAAACCTACTTTTTTGGACAATGGCAAACTCAGAGGCCATAAATTGTTACTAGAAAATTTTCATTATCAGAGATGAGATTTCTTCCACTGATTTGTTGACCAGGGAGTTCAGCGATGCCCCCAAAAGATCTCAGGCCACTGTGAAATAGATGGTAAGACCCCATTGCTAAAGACACCACATGCTTAGGCTAGAAGGTAACTGAGAAATTAAGCTGGAGCTAAAGTGAAAAACTCCTCCCCATAAAGCAAATGACAGAAAGCTGGAAAAAGCTGTGACTCATGCAGCCCTATTGGAGAGAGAAATTGTCAGTGGAAATAAACAATGGACACTGCAAGCCTTAAGTTTGGCCAGCCAGGGTAAATGAGCCAACAGGTGCAATAAAGGCATGTCTGTTATGGGGGAAACCAACCACTCTCTAATTGGACTGGAGGTTTGCTTCATGGGAGGGAATACATAGGTGATATTGAAAACCTATGATGAGGTTAGATCATGAAACCTTGGAATGTAACATCTGCTGGTGTCTGGCTAAATGTATATAATATGCTGACCAAACTGCCCAGTAAGCATTTCTCTTAATGTTCGTATCCATATATTAATGCTACTTTCACTTTGGGCTAGAGACACTTCTCTTTTCAGATGGATTTGGCCTTTGGGATGATTCAAAAGACACCATGGTGCTGAGAAGAAGTGACAGAGGAGTATTCAGCACTGAAACATATCCATCACACCATCCAAGGCTCAGGGTCCATTGCTGAAGAGGTGGAAAGAATGCAAGAGCCAAATGAAGGGTAGGACTACTTACAATGTAGCCTTCTAGATGTAAAATGGCCTGGATATTCTTGGATTCACAATGCCTGGTACTACCTACCATAATAGGAGGAATTGAAGATGACATCAAAATAGAAGAGAAACTAATTGAGAGGGGGAGGGAATATGATGGAGAGTGGATTTGTGCAGGGAAATGTGGGGGAGGGGAGGGAATTATCATGTTTTATTGTAAATAGTTATGGAAGTTGTCAATAAAAAAGTTAAAAACTAACAGCCCGTGGAGGGCTGGAGAGCTGGTTCAGTGGTTAGAGCACATGCCTGCAGAGCCTAATAGCCCCAGCACCGATGTAAAGCCAGATGAACAAAGTGGCCCATGCATCAGGAGTTAGCTTGCAGTTGCCAGTGGCCCTAAAACACACATTGTTTTTCTCTCTCTCTTTCCCTATCTCTCTCAAATAAATAAATAAAATATCTTTTGCAAAAGTTTGTGGAAATTTATATTACTATAAATTGATTGTAAAAAGTGAAGATTGGGCTGGATAGATGGCTTAGCAGTTTAGGTACTTGCCTGCAGTCAAAGGACTTCAGTTCAATTCCCCAGAACCCACATAAACCAGATGCAGAAGGTGGTGCATGCATCAGAAGTTCCTATGCAGTGGCTAGAAACCCTGGCATAGCCATTCTCTCTCTCCATCTCTTTCTCTCTGCATTTTACCCTCTCTCAAATAAATAAATAAATAAAATAATATATTTTAAAATGCTAATATTATAAAGATTAAATTTAATAATTGTGTAGATTAAAATTAATTGCACATATGTTATTCAGAAATATGCACATACATAATTCATTTTAACATATTTTATTTATTTATTTATATTATTATTTATTTTATATTTTATTTAATATAAAATGTAGAAGCATATTAAGGCACATTAGTTAATTTTGGAAACATCATCAAATATATGATGGATTAGATTAATGATTCATTTTAGTCCTTTATTAGGAATAATTTCCTACTATTTTCATACCATAAAAAGCAAAACTAAAAATTGAGGTAAAATTACAAGTTGTAGAAATAAAAATGACCCATATTAAAATACATATTATGTTTTGTAGAGTACATTTTTGAGTAAGTTAATTTTTACCACAATTATGTAAGATTTTATTAACTTTTCAAAATGATAATTTCATTTTTATGCTTCTAATTTTTATTTTAAATGCTTCTAATCTGTTATCTTTACACTCTATTGTGAAAAAAAATATTTGTCCATCATTAAATAATACTTTTATACAATTAATTGCAACTTAAATATTCAAGAGCAGAAATATTTTGACTTTTGGAGTTTTACAATATATGCTTGACAGTGGCACCAGCTATACAGTATTATTTTAAATTATTTAAATTTAAATGCCTTAATTTAATTCAATATCATTATGTATTATTAAAATCTACTCAGTCAGCATCTTCAAATATTTTTAACTATTTCAGTTTTTGTGGGTTAAAACTATAAATGTGATTAAGAAAACTATAGCCTCATGTTTCAAATTGTATTTCTTGTAAATAGTTTATTACTAGATCCCCACAAATTATTTTAAGATTGGCATTCTTTGAGGTAAGATAACTTAAGGACCCTACAGGAAAATTAATGGTTCCCCAATATGAACATTCTGATTTCTCAGCTGTCCTTTAATAGGTACCAGATACAAAGGTGAAATCCTCTTCACCATAAAATAACTATACCATTTAGGGCTGTTTTTGTGTTTATGCGTGTTATTCACATGTCCTGAGAAAACATCTTTACTTTGCATAAATTTTCCAGTTTGTACAATGAAAATGTCTGGCTTTACATGGGTCCTGGGTCCTGGGTCCTTTGTCTTTGCAATCAAGTGCCTTATCCCCTGAGCCATCTCTCCAACCCGTCCAGCAGTTTTTAATTTTAATTTTTTACATATTCTTACTAGGATGAGATGATATTGTGAAGTTCATTTGAATTTTCTACTCACTGATAATATACTTGTCTATTTATGATATACTTATATATTTGTTTAAATTTTATGAGAAATGCTTATTAAAATTATTGCTCATTTGCAATTATGTTATTTGGATTTTGCTTTTGAGGTTATGAGGCAGCTTTGTTACAGATGCCTTTTAATTTAATATAACCCCACTCTTCTATTTTTTCTTTTATTTTCTGAATATTGGGGAGGTTGTCTATAGTATGGTAATAAGTAAATAAAAACAGGTGTTCATGCCTGTGTCCTAAAGTAGTTCTCTATTTTCTTTAACAATACTGTATTTCTAGATTTTAAATTTCTATACTTATTCATTTTGAGTTCATTCTTTTTTCTGGGGATGCCTGAGTTTTCCAGGACTGTTTTCTGAAAGGGAAGTCTCTGATGTGTGACTTTTGTACCTTGTCAAAGCTCGGTTGCTATGGATGAGTGTTGTGCTCAAGAACTTGATTTCATTCTATAGGCCCCTTTGCCTGTGTTAGCGTTTTCCTTTACCTTGATTCCTACAACCTTAGAAGTATAACACATCCTGTTTGCTTTATTTTATTCTATTAATGTTGTTTAGAATATCAGGGTATTTTTATATATTCATATAAATTTTAGGATTGTTTCTGTAGTGTGTAAAATATGGTACTTTGATTAGAATTGCATTGAATCTGTAGGTTATTTGAGGAGTATATGGACATTCAAGAATCTTGATTCTTGGCCTGGGAAAATGGCTTGGTGGTTAAGTCATTTGCCTATGAAGTATAAGGACCCTAGTTCAATTCCCCAGAACCCACGTAAGCCAGATGCACAAGGGATGCATGCATCTGGAGTTTGTTTGCAGTAGCTTAGAGGCTCTGCATGTCCATTCTCTTTCTCTCTCTCAAATAAACACATAAATAAAATATATATTTTTAGTAAAAGAATCTTGATTCTTACCATCCATGAAGATGGTACATGTTTCCAGTTTGTATTCAGCTTCAACAATGTATTTAGTTTTTATTATAAAAATTCATCATCTTATGTAGCATAAAACAAGGTAATATATCCAAAATAATGAGGCTTAAAAACAAAACAGCTACTACTTCATAATGGATGACTAATTTTGATAGTAGCTTATGACTTAAATGATATTTTAAATCAGTCCATTATTGTTTAAATGGATGTACTGTCTTTAATGGCATATGACTCTGAATATAAAGTATAATGACCTATCTGATGTTTGGTGGAAGTGCAAGATATGGCCCATTCCTTATGCCTCATGCTGTTTATCCAAGTGACCAGCAAACTTAACATTTACACAAAAATATACCCATGAACACTTGCAACAACTACAATTACCACATTGTGTGAAAAACTAAGATGTACTTCAGTAGGTGAATGAACAAACTGTGGTATTGTAAAACAATATAATATTATTCTTTTTTACAAAAAAATGAACTCAAGCCAGGAAAAGACAAGGCAGAACTGTGATTGTTATTGTTATTATTATTTTGATGTAGGGTCTTGCTCTAGCCCAGACTGACCTTTAATTCACTACAGAGTCTTAGTCTTGAACTTACAGTCATCCTCTGTCCTCTACCTCGTGAGTGCTGGGATTGAAGGCTTAAAGGTGTGCACCACCATACCTGCTCATTGCACCACTTTCAATTTTTATTGCTAAGTAAAAGAAACCAATCCCAAAGATGTGGAATTTAAGGCAATGTCCCCATAGCCTTATTTGTTTATAAGTTTACTACTTAGTCCCCACCTAGTGGAGCGTTTGGGAGGTGGAGTCCTGCTGGAGCAAGTATGTCCTGGGGAGTGGACCTTGAGGTGGATCCTAGCCCTGGATGTTCAGAGTCAGCTGTGTTAGCTCTTCTCTCTGTGCTGTGGATGTGAGATGAAATGAGTCAGCTTTCTTTCCCCTAATGAAGCTTCCCCTAGAATCTGAAAGCATGGAATAAGCCCTTTTCTACCATGAACTGCTTCTAATTGGGTGTTTTGTACCAGTAATGGGGAAATAATTGCAACAAAATAATACATACTATATGATTTAAATCTGTGAGAGATTTTGAAAAAGGCAGAACTCTGGAGTCACTACTAAGAGTGAATTTGCGAAGTCTTGGGGGTGAGTACTAGAGGGACCATGGGGCAGTGTCACCATTGCATAACTACAGCCTTGGTGACATGCTATTATGTGTTTGTCAAAATCCATACAAAGGACAGCACTGAGAAATAACTCAACACTAAACGGCTGTGTTTGGGTGATAATGATGTATCACATTGGATTCAATGTATGACAAATAAACTAGTCTTTTTCAGGAGCTTTTGTGGATGGACTTGGGAAAGAAATGTAGAAACCTTTTGTGACTTCTCTTCATGTTGGTTTTGAACGATCGACAAAATATCTTATTGAAAAAAGAGATAGAGATCACAATGACAGAGATGACTAGAAGAACCTGGAGAGTAGGAAGAATGGAACTGGAGATCCATGCATGTACAACGCGTTTGCAAAGACACACAGGCAGCACTCTGAGCAGCTAAAGGCTGGACCAGGAGTAGAAGCACACAGAAGCAGGAAGTAAGGGGAAGAAGCTATACAAAAGGGCCCATGGCAGCCTCCAATTTTAATTTTGTATTTTATTCCTTGTTGTCACCTCACTGTACATAGTCATGTGGAGGGTGTGATTATTCTGAGCATATATACTTTTTTTTTTTTTCTGACTGAACAAGACTCACACACTTGCTGCTTGATGCCAGCTGCTATAGCAAGATGTGATGTACAGCCTCTGCTCTACCATCCATTCCCTGCCATGGTGAAACTTACCCTCCACACTGTAAGCCAAAATAAATTATTTCTTTCTATCACCTGATTATTGTCAGGTATTTTTCCCCCCAAGTAATATGAAATGACACTACAACAGCCACAAATATTTCATACAGGAATCTACTAACAATGCATACATATGAGCCATACTATGTTTAGAAAAGACATTATTGCTAAGTGTGTGCATTTAAACGTCTGTGTTCAAATCTCCAATGTACAAAGCATGTTATTTTAATTGTGTCTGTATTTTAAAACTTTCTACATTCTCTCAATATACTTGAGGAAAATGAAGCTTGGAAGAAGTTAGAATTGGTTCTGTTGCAAAACTTAAATCTGTTTTCATTTTAGTAAGTGCATGTTGCCAAGTAGGTACTATAAAGACATGCTTTCAAAATCCATGTTTAGAGAAAAACATATTTGAATATGAAATTTAGACAGTCATTACATTATAATTCTGCCACTGAAAACTACCATTTTAAGATATTAAGATAGAATATTACCTGAGCATGGTGGCAACATGCCTTTAATCCCAGCACTCAGAGGCAGAGGTAGGAGGATTGCCAAGAGTTTGAGGCCATCCTGAGACTGTATAGTGAATTCCAGGTCAGCCTGAGCTAGCGTGAGACCCTACCTCAGAAAACTAAAAAAAAAAAATAATAATAATAAATAAATAAAAATAAAAAAATAAAAAAGAGAGAAAGAAAAGATAGAATATGCCCTGCACTCCGTGGACCAATCAGTTTGTATTGTATAAAATACAATGTTTCAGTAATCTATTTCTGAAAATATTAAACATTTTACATTAAAAATTACATTTATCCACTACAGAGAAGTTTTTTACATTGTTAATGTCTGATTCCTTTAAGTTTGAATAACTTTTCTCCATTTTGAAAACCCTGTCTCTGGAATTATTAAACATTATCACATTGTATTTTTCTGAAAAGTTTTAATTGACATATATTTTTTAATTTTTATTGAGGAATTTAATTTATTAACATATAATAATTTGATCACATTACAAACTATTTTTCCTCTCTCTTTGGTCCCTCTACCCTTTTCTCCTCCCCTGAGCATCCTGTACTCTCAAAGTAATCTTTTCTGTATCATTCTCAAGTTCCATTGTCCTCCTAATTCTAAAAACAAATTGAACCCATTTCCTGAAAGTGATTTTATATTTAGCCTTTCATTAGCAGTTTTGACTCATCCCTCAGGGTTCACTTCAAAATTATGTTCAGATTTAACTCTGGAACTGTTAGAAAAATGGTTTTAACATTAGGAGAAGAAAGCCATAATTATTGGTCCTTGAGAAAGCTCCCAAGAATACTGTAAAATGCTCAACAATTTCTGTATCATTGTACTTAAGTATTATGATAGTTTCCTCATACCACCATTTCCTTTATCACATGGCTTCCCTCAAGTTGGATCTGAGAATGACTTTTTTACCGTCCCCTATATATTCATCTCTATGTCAATGGTCATATTGGAGGAAAAATTAAAATTAGTTTTCATATTACCTTGATGTTCCTCACATGACAATGTTTAACATATATTTCAGCAAGTTGGCAAATTCCCTCTGAAGAGAAGCATTGTTCCATAGTCCAGTGCAAGCAGTAAGATCTAAGTCTGCATTCTATTTCCTAATGTGAATGGAAAACCTTGTAATCATCTTTTCCTCTGTACGATTTTCAAGTACTTTTGTTATTGTAAATATCTCAAGAATTTACTTTGACTTATATAAAGTTTCCACAATTTGAATTCCAGGATAAATAATTGTTAGAATCACCCTTTGCTTTACAAAATGAATTATCATTCTTTCTATAATTTGAATCTTTGTTCCTTATAAGAAGACAACAAACTTCAATTGCTAGTAAGTTGAACCACCTTGAATACAGTAAATTCTGAGAATTTTTGACTTTATTCTAAGAGGAAATAAATACCAGAAACAGAAAAACAAACAACCTCTAGTTTTACTATTCTGTTTAGGGGTTTGGAAGTCTCTTGAAGATGCCATTTAATACAGAATTGAATGCTACTGTGAGAAAACTTGCATTGTATTTGCATTACAAAATTGATTATCTTGTTTTCATTGTGCATAAAGTAAATACTGCTTTAATAATCTTTTGTGTTTAACTGAGGAATGTTTCTTATTGATGGCTTCCACTTACAAAATGCAATCAGCTTGACTCATTGACAATCATAGGTTCACATATGGATCATTTGGACTCATTGACAGTAATAGGTTCATATATGGATCAGACTTGTTTGGTGTATACTCATTTTTGGAAAGAAAATGAGCAGGTTTTATAATAAAAGAAGCATATCATTTATCATGGCATTTTAAGAAAGTCTTGGATTTTTAATAAATTGTACTTTGTCATTCAAATTTTTAACAGATCATTTAAATTTCAAAATAATATGTTCACTTTTGTCTTGCTTTGATTCACTTATGCAGTTGGATCTACTAAAAAGAATAGTCTGCAATTATTATCATCTTGTCAAGAGTTATCATAGTTTTACACATTGAGAAAAACCTGAGAATTCACATCTTTAATATTATCTTCCAAAATTAATTCTTAGAAATTAGCAACCTCTTCTCACAGGCCATTTAATCTCTAAGTCAATTATAAAGCAAATGATAACTGTAATAATATTAATAGTTAGGCCTATAAAATGAAGTTAAATTAATATTTTATATGACAATGAATTTAGTGACAGTTTTTAAAAGTAGCAAAAATATAAAGAATTCAGAAAACGTGTAATTTTTCTAATAGTCTATACATACAAGATGGGTGTTGGTGGAAGGTCAGGTTGACATACATGGATATGATGTGAAAATTGCTCCAATTTTTTAAACAAAAGGGTTAATGTTTCATGTCTTATCTCATGTTAAATTGGAAATTTAATGCTTGAATATTCATAAAAACTTTAAATATTTAATGTTATTTAATTGATGACTTTTTATATCAGCTCTATTATATAATTTAAAAGGTTTTATTTTATACCTGATAGTGGAGAGTTTTCAATCTCAATTACTGATGTTTAAATCTATTTTATTAGAGTACATGCTCAGTAAGGGAATCACTGGGTCTGTTGTTAAATCTATAGTCAGCTTTCTCAGGAGTGTCCATATTGCTTTCCAAAGTGGTTTTGCCATCTTACATTCCCACCAAGAGTGGATAAGGATTCCTATTTCTCTACTTCCTCACCAACATTTATTTTCATTTGATTTTTTGATGTTTGCTATCTTTACTGGGGTAAGGTGGGATGTCATAGTTGCTTTAATTTGCATTTCCCTGATAATTAGGGGTGATGAAAATTTTCTTAAGTGTGTATTTGTCATTTGTATTTCTTCCTCTGTGAACTGCTTGTCCAGTTCTTTGCCCCATTTTGTGAATGGTATGTTTGATTTTTTATTGTTGCTGGGTATGTACCCTAAAAGCTCCACACCTCATTCAGAGAGATTTTCTCAACCATGTTTATAGCTGCTCAATTTATAATAGCCAAGAGTTGGAATCAACCCATATGTCCATCATTAGATGAATGGATAACTAAGATGTAGTATATCTACATGATGGAATTCTACACAAAAGTAAGGAAAAATGACACAATGAAATTTTAAGAAAAATGATTGAACCTAGAACAGATTATTGTCAGTGAACTCACCCAATCACAGAAAGATATTCACTGCATAGTCTCATTCATCTACAGCTACTAATCTGAATCTACCCAAGTTACTGACATACCTAGCAATCATCTAGAAGACTGGACAATAGGGAAGGTGGGGAGGGAGGGAAGGGTGGGTGGCCACAAAACTAGACCCAAACAGCAATGGCACCATAAAACTCTACATCCTAAAAGACAGATCAAATGGTTGAACCTTCATCAGGCCCTTGGAGGGAACACCTGATTCACAAAGTCCTGGAGAGCATATGATGTAAAATGACCATTATCTCCTCCTGTTTCTGTTTCTCTGTCTCTCTCTCCCTCCCTCTTCTCTCTCATATCTCTATCTCTTTATATCATTTATCTTTTTCTTCCTTCTCTTCTGGGGTGCTGACCTGTAACTCTTGGTATCAACAGGTGGATATCATCCAAAATGAACTTTTGATTAGAGAGACCTACAAGGTTTCCCAAAAGAAGACAGATTTATGCCGGAGTACTTGATGAGCCACCATAAGTTAGTGGTAAGACCCTACTGCTGAAGACACCATATGTTGTTGGCACATAACATGGAGTGACATGGCTGGAAGCTGGAAGGGAGTCAGTCCCCAGAAAGTTATCTTGTCTAGTGCCAGAAGGTACTGCATGAGATACTGGGGGAAAATGACCAATATCTGTCCAAGCAACACATGGTCTAATCTACTTAAAAGCAAACAACCTGTCATGATGTTTACAAAAGTGCAATAGTGGTGCACAACCATGGTGGGAAACAAACTGCTCTTGATTTGGCTAGCTGATCTGCTCAGTGGAATTGAACCAATAGCTGGAGCTTTAGAACCATATCCAAAAATGAGCCCCCTCTCCATTATCAAGCTAACACCAATTGTGGGCTACAAATGAGCCTATACCTGTTAAACTGTCTCTAAAAATTATCACATCTTTTTGGTGCTAACTTACTCTCCATTGGAGAATCTGCTTCTTTTCTTCAGACAGATGCAGATCCTAAGGAGAAAACCACCCCATCATACTTCAAAAGGGCCCCAGCTGAAACTAAGAATAATTGGGGAAACATGCAAGAATGCTGTTTCTTGGGAACAAGAAACCAGTACAATGGTGAAGGGTATAGACACAGAGAACAATCAACACCTACCAAATCAGATATCCAGAGACACAGAGGCTCCCAAGATCTTAAGACTGAAGCAGACCTAAAATGAACCCAACATGGCTCAGGAAAATTTGCTGAAGAGGGGCGGGGTTGAATGTCAGAGCCCATGTTTGACCATGACACGCAGAGACATTTCTTCCTACCAAAAGCTGAAGACTAATCCCACAATGCATAACCCATATACCCCAACAAGAGGGGTTTCTGTGGAGGGGGTAGGACAGGGAGGAGGCTAACAATGGTAGTGACTTGACTGTATTCATTGAGTACAAAAATAATAAAAAAATAAAAAAATAAAAAAAAACTATTTTATTAGTAATTCTAGAAACTTTGGTATAGTACACAATTGTTAAAGGTGACATATAATACAGAAACTTTGAAAATATTTTTTATTTCATTTGTATTTGATGGAGAAATAGGCTAGAGTAATAAGACAAGATAAAGAAAAAGGATACAAAGAGGAAAGAAGTAAAATTATCCCTATTTATAAATGATATGATTCTAAGGGCCCCTGATGCCTCATAGAAACTGATAAACTCTTAGGTGTATCATGATGTGAACTGCTCTGCTCTTCCATGTCCTCTCTTCCAAGGTAGACAAAATCATCTGAAACTCTGAGCAAAATAAATATAACCACTTAGGGATTTTTTATTAATCATGTATTAGATTAGACCAATATAACAACCTTTTAAATGTAACTTCCAATATGAGGCAAGAATAGCAAAGTGAAATACAGATGTTCCTCAGCTAAAGAAAGTGTTCTTCCTAATAAAACTATAAACTGAAAACAGTATAAGCTAAAAAGGCCTCTAATACACCTAGCATACTGAACATTATCAGTGACTTATCCTTTTCATCACATACCTGTATGAATGATCCCCCAAAATTGAAGCTGCTACCTATCATGGCATGAGAGTTACATACTCATAACCCTAGCCTGGGAGTAGATAAAATTCTTGATTCAAACTATGTGCATATTGTGCCTGAAATGCCTTAACCCCACCACTCATGAAGTTAAAAAGGTTGTGTTTATCCATCATCAAATGAGGAAGATCCACACAGCCCAGAACACTCTGCTCTTGTTAACAAGGCCTTTCACCATGTGATTGCATTTCACCAGATACTGCTACCTTGATTAAGAGGAATACTCAACTCCAATCCCCATGGATTTCCTACCTTACAGGGAAAGATGCTGAGGAGCACTCATGAGGGTCACAACCTATAGACAGCAGCTAAGGAAAGACTGAAATCTAATTATAATATCATTGAAATCCATACCTGTCCCACAAATTTACTACCCTATCAATAAAGGGCTGAATAGCTGAGAAACCTGTATCTCTTAAACACTGTTCAAGTATTCTCTAATGAAACAAAATGAAAACTATCAGAAGTATCATCCTTGGATTCCTACAGCTACAAGGCAAAAATATTGCTTTCCTCAGACTTAGAATTAGAATAATTACAATGAATAAAAATGCTGAAAGCTGTCATATAACTTAGGAAATCAAAATCTCAAGCAAAATCAGTGTACTGTGTCTTCATTCTAAGTTCTAATATAAGTCAACTCAATGTTTCATTTCTTAACATTTTTAAATTTATGATATACTTGAAAAAAGATATAGGAGGGTTGGACAGAAGGCTTGCTTGCAAAGCCTGACAGCTGAGGTTAGATGCCACAGTACCTACATATAGCCAGATGGACAAGTTAATGTATTCTTCTGGAATTTATTAGCAATAAACAGGCCCTAATGGACACATCCCCTCTGTGTATCTCTGTCTCCCTTTTAATATTTCTTAAATAAGTAAAATATAAAAAATAATAAAAAGTATAGGAGAGCAACAGTTTTATATTTTCAATATTTATGGTTCTTGATTTTATTTTTTAAATATTTATTTATTTATTTGTTGGAGAGATAGATAAACAGAGAAAGAAGAGGTTGATAGACAGAATGGGCATGGTAGGGCCTCTAGGCACTGGAAATAATTCCAGATGTAAGTGCCACTGTGTGCATCTGCATTACCCGTGTCTTGGGGAATTAAACCTGGATCTTTAGGCTTTGCAGGCAAGTGCCTTAACCACTAAGCAATCTCTCTTATGCTTCATGTTACATTTGGAATCAAGAGTAGTGCAAGGAAAAAGACAGGATTTTTGTAATGATTTTGGTACATATAACCTGGATGTGAAACACATTTATTTCATCATTTTAATTTAATATTTATTAACTTAACTCAATATTTCTATCCAACTATTCAACAAAACTTTAAAAGCATTCTTATTTTTAAGCAAGCTCTTTCATATTCTACTCTGATAAGCAATTCACCTATTATTCAAAGACATATCTTGAAGTGTTTATAGAATAAATTGTCAATAAACAACTAACATATTGATATGAGTAACATTTCAATGTCAAATTCTTTTTCAAAAAAGCCAAATTTCCTTTAACTCTACTCATTTTAAAAATAGCCAGTAGATCCACAGAAGGCAAATTTCTCATGGTATTTTTTTAGCTTTTTAAGCTTTTTATCACTATACTAGGTTTGTAAGTCAATTTGCTTTCTAAATACTTGAGATGGTGGTTTCAAGAATGTTCATTCAATAATCACTTAGTAAATTACTGAATAAATATATAGAAGTATTATATACACAGCAATTGCATTTATATGCTGGTGTTATGGACTTATAAAAACATATTCCTTTTTAAAAGATGTTTACATGTTCAATATATACTAATGCATTACCCTCCTGATTGATTTTTATGTGAAAATAGAGGATATAGCTGATAGATTTATTTCAACTGAGAAATGATATATGCCAACAAAGTATTGGAATTTTAAGGATTTAGAGTGATAATTTATTGGGGTTTAAAATAGATCTATAAATAAATACTTATTGTCTAAGTTTTGTAATTTCCATATTTTGGGCTTATTGATAGAAGGACATGGTTAAATAAAGGATACCTTTACTTTGTTCTGATAATTGAGGTAAGCATTACTGGCATAATCTAAGTTATCAGAAATTAACTTTTCCCTGGCCTTATATATTCCCCATTCTGATATCAAGGATCCATTCTCAAAGTTCTGTCTATCAGAGGTGACTAAGAGAAAAATCTTTTCCCCAGTGTAAAGTTGAGCTTGGAGGATTTTTCACAGAAAGATAGTTTTGGCTTAAGTCTTCCATATTCCCCCAGGACAAATGAGCCCTGGGAATATGATTCCAAGGGGAGAACATCCATCTTTGGCTTAAGTCCATTCACAATTGCTTTGTTAATTCATTTCTTTTTTTGATGGATTTCTCTGTTGTGTTTTTCATGTGCTTTAATTAATCATGCTGATCTTCCTTTTCTGACCTTACATCTCTGAGGTCTCTCTGTTCTATCCACAAATTCACAATTTCTTTAAACACAGGCCAGGCTCCGCATCCCCTTGCAGTCAGATTCCTTAATTATATACAAGGTCACACCATGGTACCATTTCCTCAATTCTTTTGCTTTATTCTTGGCCAGCACTGCAGTGTCTGTGAATTATATGTCTAAATGTATACTGAAAGTCCTTATAGTATTCTTGTCCACTCCACTGCTTTCCTTCACTGTACTTATGTGCTTTGGATTTTAATAAAGGACTGTGGTCTAAAAGCTATCTTTTAATAGAGACTTTTAAACCAAGGCAAATCTGTTCTTGTCTTAATGGAGTTGAAGAACAGTTCAAGTCTGCTGAGGTAGCAGATTCACACTCTTTGGACATACAACACTCTGTGCCCAACCCTGTAGGAATTCTATGTCCTTGGACAAGACCAAAATCTTGCCAAGACTCTGACAAAATTAAGCAGTCCCTCTACCAACATCCTGCTTTCAAATGCATTAAAACATTAAAGGGCAATGCATTAAGTCACTCCTACCACAGTATGAATCAATTCATTAGAATGCTTTTCTCCTGAAAGGAACAGATTAGGCTGAAGTGATGGATAGTAAGAATTGTAAGGGAAGTAGCTAAAAAGAGTGTAATGCATTTAGAGGAGAGAGGCATGGAAGATTGACCTTTCCAAGTCTAATTTCAACATGTAAGTATTCTGTTAGTTATGGAATTTCAAAAATAACCAAACGAAAAACAATTATCTTAATAACAGTCAAATAACAATCTTTACCACAGATTCTGGTGTGCATAAACATGATGATCCAGGTCCATGGTCTACACAAATCTTATGCACACATTTTTCAAGTTCCTTCTCACAGTGATATCTCGACCATCCTGTTGAACAAAATCACAAAACAGATATACACAAACAAAAACAGATATACAATTTAAGTTATACTACTAATAGTGATGATGGTTCACATTTTTTTGGTATTGCTATTTTCAATAGGTAGATAAAATGTTTTGTAAAAATTCATGTATTTCTTTTATGGTAATTTAATTAGAAATTATTATCAATAGCTGCAATACATGAAAAAAATTGAATTCAGGCTCATTCAATCATTTGCACTTAGGCCATTTATGTATTTAAGAAAACAAGTGGATTTATAGTAATGTTAGCTAATATACATAAAGCATTCCACTTTATATCTCAAAATGTCTTTATTCACCTATTTATCTTAGATAAAATATATGGAAGACAATGCAATAAAAATGTTCTATAATTCCATCTAATATAAATCTCAGATTAAAATTAAAATAATATTGTAGATATATAATTTTTGTGCATATTTGTGTTAGTGTACAGCTAATAGTTATAAGCTATAGCCCTATATAATATAAATATTTTATTCATGCTCAGCTGGCCATTGATACAATATTACCTTTGAATATGAGCATCTATCTTTTTTAAACTTATTTTATTTTTTATTGAGAGAGAGAGAGAGAGAGACAGAGATAGGAAAACCTGGTGCAACAAGGCCTCATCCAGTGCTTTCAAACTCCAGATGCTTGCACCATCTAGTGGGAATGTGCTACACTGTGCTTGCCTCACTTTTGTGTTTCTGGCTTACAAAGGATCTAGAGAGAGATTGAATAGGTGTCCTTAGGCTTTGCAGGCAAGTGCTTTAATTGCTAATCCATCTTTCTAGCCTAGCATCGATCTTTTATATAATAATGTTGAGTACTGTGTTTCATTGTTTTATTTTTCATTAGAATTTCTTCATTTCTCGCCATAAACCTAACAAATAACATTTCTAAGCTGTGGATAAGATAATTTTTTGTGGTTTACTGGGTACATACTGAGCATAGCTTTTAAATCATTGACTGTTTTCAAATCAGGATATTATATCTACAACAAAATGATGTGTTTAACATGTCAGGCACATCATCATGTTAACTTAGCCATACCACTGGCATAGAGATGCAGACCTTTAGAGAGGTCTCACAGCTTAATGACTTATTGTGTTTATGAAAACTGCAATTTTTTTTTAAATATTTTTTGTTCATTTTTTATTTATTTATTTGAGAGTGACAGACACAGGGAGAAAGACAGATAGAGGGAGAGAGAGAGAATGGGCGCGCCAGGGCTTCCAGCCTCTGCAAACGAACTCCAGACGCGTGCGCCCCCTTGTGCATCTGGCTAACGTGGGACCTGGGGAACCGAGCCTCGAACCGGGGTCCTTAGGCTTCACAGGCAAGCGCTTAACCGCTAAGCCATCTCTCCAGCCCGAAAACTGCAATTTTTTAGCTTGATTTTTATGTGTGTTATCCAGTAGCATTCTGGACAGTAGAAATGGAGACAGCCAGCCACGCTGTTGTTTTTACTTACAAGATAGTCTTACCCTGGAGAGGTGAGGCTGAGGGCGGTTGCTCAGCATGAGTAGGACATTTGTGTTGGCAAAAGTCTCTTATTGAAGTTAGATTCCCACCCTTCCTGGGATATTGGTTTTGAGGGGTACATTGCCCACCTTGAGCAATTAAATAAGTTGTAAATTATGTTTGGAAAAATTTCAGTATACTTTTACTTTCAAAGAAAAGGAAAAGAAGCCCAACAACTACTGGGCCATGTCTAGATCAAACTTTATGTGTCTGCCAACAGCCAGTTTATCGAATGCTTGCCCATAGCTCTTTGCACCTTGTAATTCTGTTTCAAGTGCTGAGGTTGAGTGCATAGGGAGGGGTCTCTTCCATGGAGGCTTTAAAAGTTCATGCAGACTCTGACCAGTCATTCGTATGATTGAATCTCACACACTAACTGTTGAACACAAACGCCTAAAGTATAGAAAACACAACCTGATAATGGGTTCCTATAACTCAATGCATTTGAGAATGATTAATACTACTTTAGAGATAAATACATACCTAATAAAACTCTAAAGATGCAACAAACATATTGGGTATAAAAGTTCAGAATAGTTAGTACAGATTGAAGAGATATTAATAAATACTCAAAGATATACAGGGGAAGTTGGAAATATCAGTAACATCTTATTTTTTGAAGAGTAATTGCACATGTTTATTACATTGTTTTAGGTGATATACATAATGTTAATGTTTTAAATAATTACATAACAAAATATTTATTGTCCTGGCTTTTAATATTATGACTGGCATGTAAAGTCTTTAAATTATAAGATTATAACTTTAAAAGAAAAACTACCTTGGACCAATTAAACTAAAACATTTTACTTTTATTCTTTTATTTATATATTTATTTAATTATTTATTTATTAGAGAGTGGGAGAGGGAGAGAGGCAGGGAGAATGGGCATGCCAGGGTTTTCACTCACTGCAAACAAACTCCACACACATGCACCACTTTGTGTGCCTTATGTGGGTCCTAGGGAATAAAATCTGGGCCCTTTGGCTTTGCAGGCAAATGCCTTAATCAATAAGATATCTCTCCAGCCCAAACTAAAATGTTTTATCCAAAAATATTGTAATAGGAAAGAAAGGATTTTATAATAATGTGCTTAGATGTCTGTCCACACTAAAACATAAATGAGTTAAAAATAAATTATGATACAGGATAATCAAAAGGTAGGCAAGCTAGTGGAACATTGTCTCAGAATTCAGCTGAGCAGCTCAGTGTGATTAGGTTATCGTTTTTTCTAGTGTCTCTAGCAAAAGGTAGGTTCCCACACTTCCAGGCAGACTGGTAGCTAGAGGTGCATTGGATCCAAGCTTGTATTTCAAATAAGTGCTTCTTGGGCCCTTGAGAATGACAGTTCTGGTTTGTAAAGTTGGCTGGAGGACAGGGTAGAAGCATCAGAAAAAGAATTTACAATTGAAGCTTTTGAAATTGAATACTGTAAGAAATGAGAAGGCTGGTTCTATACTCAAACAGTGTACTTGAAGTTTCCTCAATCTACTGGAATGTTAAGACTGTCACCTTGGTCAGATGAAACAACTTTAACAGATGATGAATAGTTAGGAATCAGTAGGAAAACACACACACAAAAAAATCTTCCTTCTAGTTATTTAAAACAAGAGGGCTATGGGGTATACGTATATGCTTACAAAATGAATAGAAGTAAGGACTGGAGGATAAACCTCAATAATCACAGGCCCAGCTTTCCAACAGAGGCCTGCTTTTCAGGGTTCAGAGGCAAGAAAAGGGAAGTCTGTTTTGACGGCACAGTACAAGAGCTCACTGTGTAGTGAGTGAGCTAGAACTTCAAAATACTGCCACACCACCCAGTCTACCTCCCACAATGTTGAGGCTCCTGGACGAAAAATTGGAATATAAGTGAAAAGGATCCTCAATACTTGGTGGAATTTTTATGAAAAATATAGAAAAAGTGATGGTTCTCTCCCTAGTAACTGACTGCTACTCCCATAATGCATAACCCACAACCCCAGTGGGAAAACCTATAACCCCATAGAGGATGGCCTCCAGCAGAATGGGAGTAGGGATGAGGGAAAGGATGGCACTAACACATGAATTATCCATACTAAGTATGAAAAAAATGATGGTTTTATCAAAATCATTTTTTGTTATGGTGAGGAAAATATAACTTGAACACATTCAAAAGATGTGGTTTTGTTCATTTGTATGGATTTTACACCCATGGCCAGAGAGAATTTACTGTGGGGATCAAACATTATGATGATATGGCAATCTGTAACAGAGATTGAGGGTAGATGGGGAATATCTGCAAGATGAAGATTGTCCCTTAAATAAGTATGGAAGGGGGTCTGTTGACCTGACTGAGAGCTGTCCATCACTGAAGAAACTCATTGGGAGAAGGTCTTGGTTCTGAGGGTTCCCAGAATATTCCAAGAATATGTTGGTCTTATTAATAGCTTAATTTGCTTGTGCTCTCATGACACATTGTAAAATGTCTGCATCTTAAGTCAAAACCCAAGTATAGATGTTAATAGACTCAAGCAGAGATGGGTAAGTTTCCAAGAATAGGTGACTAGTGTGTGTTTACTCTGAGCTAGACATCTAAAACTCAACCTCCTAGGCTCATGGACCCTCTCAAAGAGGAAACAGAAATGTGTGGAGCCAGGTAGACAGAAGGTTGGACTGCAGAATGCTATTTCTTGATACCACATCAGCTGTATTCATGAACTCACAGTGGATGTGGTTTCTTGCACAAGCCTCTCAGTACTTCATTATAGATGAGGGAGGGACCAGAGACCTCATACTTCCTAGGATATATAATGGATATATTCTGGTAATGGATGATTGCTAAGAGAGAGGTAATCATGTCCTAGTTGGGAGATGGGAGTAATTAACCACTGGACACTCCCCCATTCTCAATGGATGATTGCTCAGAGAAAAGTGGTCATGTCCTAAGGGTGTTAACCACTGGATGATCCTCTATTCTCAATGTATGATTGCTGTGAGAGAGGTGATCCTGTCCTGAAGAGGAAGAGGTTAGGCACTGGATACTGGCTCATTCTCCTGTCAATAACCTATCCCCCATGATTATACATGCAGCCATAGTTTAAATCAGTGAGTCAAAAATGAAAAGAATGCATGATGGTAGGATAGAGACATAATAGGAAGAAGACCGGGTAGAGAACTTGGGAGGAGAACTAGTAGGGAGAACGGAAATGCATTGCATGCAAATACAAGTGTCAAAATAAAATTTAAAAAGGGTCAATAATGCCTAACACCTAACAGCTCTGATGGTGATGTTGGCAGTCAGCATACAGCTGCAGGCAGCTGAGGGTGAGGCTGGGATTTTGTGCAGTAGCATATGGAAAAGGTCCTCGTGCTTCCAAGTAAATCCAGAAGTGGGGTTTCAACTGATAGCATCAGAAGCAATTGAGCAATGAACAGGAACAACAATGTGAAGCTAGCATTTCTAAGACACTTATTGATATGGTAAAATGCAATTTACATAGCTATTGTAGTCCTCTTCCTTCTGCTTGTGAAGAAGCATTGCCATTGTTGAGGGCAGTCATCTCAGGTTTTTTAATTGAGATCCTAATAAAGGTTGTATTGCTTCAAAGTCTAAACCATGGGCATGCTGTTTCGTTTCCTCTTTTGGTTGGAAAATGTAATCTTTACTTCTTTTACTTGCAAAACTTACAGTTTTAAATACAACTAACAACTTAAAAATGCAAGAACAATGCATCTATGATTGTGTGTGAAGAAATAAAACCCAGTAACCATACAAAAATACAAAAATAAATAAGCAAATAAAGTGCTGTCAGTGAATGTCAACTGTGGAAAAAGTCTTTGTATGGCCATCAACTACTAAGAACACACTATTTTGCATAACATCACATATATCAGACAACCACTGATGCTCAAATGATTTCCTAACTATCATTTTCTGGGTGGACCCTATAAGAAGATTCTTAGGAGCCTTGGTGATCCGGAGGCTGGCTGAAGCCTTCCGTGAGATGTGTAAATAGTACAAATTAATTTTACATGACAAAACCAATTGCACCAGAATTTCTAAGACATTATAAATGCTCAAGGAAATGCAGACATTGAAACTCCACTGTGAGTGGATGCAACCCAATGTTGACGATGAGTGAAAGAACATCAGATGAGCACACAAATCTGGATATTTAGAAAACTGAAGGAAGAGGGGGAAATATATCACATATTTTGTTTATACAAACATAAAACTAGGGCAATATAATCAAAAACTATTGATGTGCCACTTACTTAATCTATGCATGGAGGCCTAAGAAAATGTCTTAAAGAGGTGCGTTATGCGTGAGACCTGTTGTCTCTTTCATGACAATGTTGCCATCTCCCCTAAATCACCTTCGCCAACCTCTCCTGCCATAGTATTATGTGTGTGGATATATTTCAGCATACCAATTTTAGCAAGATGCAAGTACTCAGACCACAACAGCAATTATTACTCAGACAAATTATTTCATTCAATCTGTTGATTTCTGTGCTGAAAATTGTTGAAAAAGTAACGTTGTCAAAATTAACAGAGGGGCTGGAGAGATGGCTTAGCGGTTAAGCGCTTGCCTGTGAAGCCTAAGGACCCCGGTTCAAGGCTCAGTTCCCCAGGTCCCACGTTAGCCAGATGCACAAGGGGGCGCACGCGTCTGGAGTTCGTTTGCAGAGGGCTGGAAGCCCTGGTGCGCCCATTCTCTCTCTCTCCCTCTATCTGTCTTTCTCTCTGTGTCTGTCACTCTCAAATAAAAAAAAAAAAACTAACAGAGGATATCATTTATAATGGACTTACTGTTTAATAGGGATAACTCATCTAAAGATTAGGCATTGGAAACATATTAGCTTTGGAAATCTGCATGTTAAATTAGTATACTAACAGCATTAAGATTTTTGGCTGAGAGCCTATGGGATTGTTTGCTGGCTTCATGCAGTATTCATTTCGTAGCTTTTAAAATTATAATCATTGTTTAGAACAGGATTGATAGACCACAAAACTCAATGGAGTTGATTGTTTTAATTGTATTTTACACGCCCCCCCACACACACACACTTTACAATATATGCAACAAATGCTTGATTCTTTTTCCATAATTACCTTGGTGACATTTGCAGACATATCTGTTGATGTAATCTTCATATTTTTTGTCATGAAGACATGATGATGAAGGTGGCTCATTTGTGTTCATTTCACAAAACAGACCAGAAAGCCATCTAAGGGAGAATAATGAAAAGAATACATGTGAGTAATAATGCCCTGTGATTTCTACATTCATACATGTACTCAGAAAACAAACAAAATATAGCTGGGGAATGTATGTGGATAAAATAATGGCTGAATTGTCATGTCTAGGATAACATGCCCAAGTCCTACCTAATTCTGAGTGTCTGTGAATAAGACTATACTCGGGAAAAAAAAAAAAAAAAAAGATCTTTGCAAATTCCATGAGAGATCATGATGTGAGACTATCCAACCCTGTTTACCTAAGTGGGACTTTAATTCAATACTAAGTGTCCTCATAAGAAGCAGAGACACAGACACTCATAGGAGGCATAGTACTCTATAAAAATATGTCCCCCCACAAATATTTACACTCTGACTCACAACAACCTTCAAAACATGGGAAAGTGGAGCTATTCATATTTATATAATAGCCAGTTTTTCATACATTAGTTTTCATTAATGCATGTTTTATTCTGTATATATTTTAACAGAACATTTTCATAGAATTTTGGGGCTCACAAAAGGATTTATTTGAAAATTAAGTTTTTCATCTATCTTTTCATGCAGCATAGTTACAGCATTTGAATTTCTTTATTGCCAAATAACAATTCTCTTTCTGTACTCCCCCTCACCAGTCCACAGTGTTCAATATTCTACTCCCCTTATTTTTATTTGTTTATTTGAGAGAGGAAGAATGTGAGAGAGAGGGGCAGATAGAGAGAATGGACCTCTAGCCACTGCAAATAAACTCTAGACACAAGGGCTCCCATGTGTATCTGACTTATGTGGGTACTTGGAAATCAAACTTGGGTCCTTAGGCTTTGCAGGCAAGCTCCTTAACCACTGAAACTTCTCATCAGTCCCTCCTTAAATTTTTAATTAATAAATAAAAATCCCTTTTTTTCCACTCTCCCCCTTCTCCTAAGTAGTCTGTGGTGATCAGTGTCCTGTGCTCCTTTTCAAGTCTAATGTTTTTGGATTTGACATTCAAATAAGAAGACATGGTGGTTTTTGCTCAGTGCCTAGCTAGTTCCACTTAGTGTAATGAGAACAAGTCTTGTTCGTGCTCTCACAACTGACAGGGCTTCATTCTTCTGATGGCCAAATAGACTCCACACTGCATATGGCATGTTACCTTTATCCATTCAGGAGCCAGTGGATAATTACTATGATTCTGCATCCTACCTGTTATCAGTGGAGCTTCCATGGACTGACTTTCATAGGTCTATTGCCCAGTAATGGAATTGGTAGACCATTGGATAGTACTATTTTAGAATTTTGGAAATCCTCCACACATATAGTTTTTAAATAGAGATTGGATCTATACTTTGGAAGTAGAGATATAATTCTCAAATTGCTTCTGAAACAATCACTTTCATTTGATGAGGAAGCTTAATTAAAGTTCTGAGAGATCCACTGTCATGTTTCCATTTGATTCTTTATGGCAACAATTTCAAGTTGTGATTAACAGGTGTTGGGAGCAATTCTCAGATGTTTCTTTGAAACAGAAAACATTGCTTTGTTATGGATAAATTGAAAAGGTAACCATTTAGTAGGATTGGTAACTATTTTGATGACCCCCCGTCCCATGTGTTTTAAAATTTAAAGTTTAAAATTCTCCTAGACATTACTCCTTCCCAACTGGGCTTCCAGCAGCTTTCACTATGGCTGCTTCTGGTACTGTTCCTTTGAAATATCTGCCTATATCTCACATCTTTCAGAGCAGCATCTGATAATTGCTTTTCACAATGCTTTTCTCTGGCTCTTCTTCCCCAAGGTAAAGCACAGGTTTTATGTCCCATGCTTTATCCTCTGTGAATCTTGCTGTCCATGGGAGCTTCATAGATTCCCTTGGGCCAAAACCACACTTGGGTTAGATATCAAATTAAATTAGGAGGCATATAATAGACAGAATATTCAGATAATATACCAAACAAATATAAGACAAATTCAGTTGTGTCTGGCATCAGATACTTAGGCGAGAAAAAATATGAAAGATTCAAAACTGATTTCTACCTTGCATAATCAATTCTATTCAGATACCATTTTCTGTTTTTAGTTTAAATGAATACTAATTTAAGTTAAATAGGACTTAATGCAACTTATGTACCCGTGCTAAATTTTTATTTGCCTTTGAAATATTTACATTAGGTTTAAGTGAAGCAGAGTTACAATCTCCAATGCCATTTGCTTGGCTCTGACAATGTAATTGAATTGAATATATTTTAATAAATTTCAAGGAAGAAACCACATTACAAGCACAACTTTTAAACAACCCTAAAAGCTCAAAGGCTTTTTACTCATGTTTGCAAATTTTCAGACATTAATAATTCTCAAGTTAGAATTGCTATTAACCATTAAGTATGATAGGAGATCAAAATTCTTTTAGTACATTTTTGTGACTTATTCTGTATTTTAACAGAGAACATAAATGAATGCAATCCTTTTATTCAGAATATAGCAAAATATATGCATAGATATATGAATATTATATAATTCTTTTTATGAATAACTGTCTTAATTAACAATGTGTAAGGAGCTTCCAATCAAGAATCCACATACCCTGTTCATACCTTGCTTAAGTTTATTGTTGCTCTTTAAAAGTTTGCAGAAGCAACAGCAGAAAAAATATAAGGTCTACAGGTTTGAAGGAATATGCAGAGATATAGCCCTCCCCACAATGACTTACTGCTGCTCTCACAACTCATGATGAATACCAGTAGTTCTACTAAGGGGTCACTAAGTGGAGTGGGGTCAGAGAGGAGGGAAATGATATGATGTGTCCATACAAAGTTTCTATTTAGTTGAAAACAAGAGATACACACACACACACACACACACACACACACACACACACAGAGAGAGAGAGAGAGAGAGAGAGAGAAGAGAGAACACAATCAGCCTCTTGCCATCTTAACATCGACATAACATACTTCAACTGGGCCCAGTCTTCTAAAGGCTCCATCATCTTCCAGTCGCACATTGGTCGTGATCACACCTTTAATCCATGACTTTTGGGGAATGTTTAAGATATAAATAATAACCAAGGCCCTTACATACTACTTATAGCATAGGCCCTGGATAGAAAAATATTCCGTGTTAAACTGCATGGTGAAGAGCAAACAGACCAGCACCTTCTTCCTCCTTACTATTCTATGAAACCACTAAACCTGATTAATGGCTCATATTACATAGTGCTTATGGAACAGAGGCCTAGAAATGTGCCCACTATATGGTGCAAGCTTATGACCTAAGAAACACCTCTCTTTAGTTAATAACATCACCTTTCTCTTTTGTACTTCATACAAACTATTGTAATAAATGTTCACCTGAGAAGATAGGGAAGGGCATTGCAATGCTACTTTTTCTCAGCAGAGTAGCTGAACTGAAATCATATTGCTTTTCTACTTGTCCTGGGACAAAGACCAAACCACACATACAGTGTCAAAGGACTAAAGTAGCATAAGATGGCCATGTCACACACGTGTGCACACAGATGCACATAAGCTATGTGTTATGGGGTAGGATTCCCATGAGAGAAAAAAATGAATTAATCATCAGCCTCCCTTTCACAATTAAAACAAACAAACAAACAATGTGTAAGAAATGTGTAAGGATCTGAGGCCTGGAGAAATCTCTGTTTATTCACAGAGAGAAAAATTTTGGCATCTTGCACTGTAGGATAGATGCAAAGGTGGGGTTGGTCTGGCCATTTCAGCGACAACATTACCCTACTGAAACTAACTTGAAACTACTAATTTCTGGAATACTTCATTTGGTGGAAATAAATCCAAATGTTATCTAAGGCAGTTTGTTATTGCTACTGCCAGCTAAGTCATAGGATATTAAGTCAAGTGACATAATTTTTCATTTGAAGTATCACAAAAATATTACATGTGTGTGTTTAACTTCGTATTGTGTATTCTTATTTTGTAATGTTTCTGAACATGTACAATGTATTTATATTTTACAAATTTTAAGAGGTGAGAATAAAGATTAGTATATGTTGTGTTCTATATTTCTCAGTGGCTGTATACATTGACCTTCTTTTTGTGAATTCATTTTCTTCCTCTGGGACAGTAGGATAGTCTATTTTGAGCATAGAGAGGCTACACTTTGGTCCAGCCTTGCTATATTCCTACTTCCTGTCATTTTGTCCATGTGATATATTTCCACGCAGTTTTCCCCTTCTGTGGAAATATAAATGAAGTACTGTGTGAGATGAGAACTTGCATTCCCTTGTGAGCAGGTGAGTTCTGTTGTGTCTGTCTGCTGCATCACCAAACACCATCTATGTTATCTTCCTTCTCCCTCAGATGCAGAGAGAAAATGTGCAGTCTCCACTAACTGAAGAGGAGGCTCTTCAGATTCTCATAGTGCTGCCAATGAATCCTCTTATTTTCTCAGAGGAAACAGAGGATATGCTGATTTCCATAGAATTAACTGACAATTTGTGTCTAAATCTATATGTCATCAACTACTAAAACAAATGGTGCTAATATTTAGCCCAGGACAATCACAGGAATAGGGTAGAACTATTTCAGACACATTGTGAAATGTGGTCATTGTATGCATAAAGATCTAAGCTATTTGAATGTTCAGTATGCTTTTTCCCTAAGGACATACTGAATGGTTCTGGTAAGGCTGTGTAAGTTTCGGTGAGGGTGAGGATGAGTTAGGCAGTGTGTGATATTATTTATCAATAGTATCCCTTTTCCAAAAAATCATATGATGTGTCCATTTATATATGTATGTGTTAGGTTTGCAGACTGGAATAAAAGGAGCCAGAGGCAATGGTTTTTGTAGAAAAAAGACTTTTATTTAAATTCCAAGAGAAATTTAAGAAGGAGAAAAGGAGAGAGAGAGAGAGGGAGAGAGAGAGAGAGAGAGAGAGAGAGAGAGAGAGAGAGAGAGGGAGAGAGAGAGAGAGAAAGAAAGAAAGAAAGAAAGAAAGAAAGAAAGAAAGAAAGAAAGAAAGAAAGGAAGGAAGGAAGAAAGAAAGAAAGGAAGAAAGAAGAAAGAGAGAGAGAAGGAGGGAGGGAGGGAGGGAGGCAGACAGGGAGGAGAGAGACTCTCCAAAACCCTGGTAAGGGGAAGTAATGGATTGAAGAGTTATTTAGGAGAGAAGGGAACCTTATACTAGCCAAGGGGCACTCAATTACTCTAATAGGAGCTAATTCCAAAAATTCCAGTTCTAGTCTGAGCATGGTTGGTAAGATGAGGAAAGAAGGGGAGAGGACATAATGAACTCACAGAATGTAGAACTCAAGCAACAACAAGTAGACTTTCTTTTGAGTTTATCTTGGATTGTACTGGAAAGGTACTTTGAAATTCAGTAACTTTAAGTTATCAATAGCCAATCTTCTATTGTTAAAAAGCTTTCTATACACTGAGCAAAATTAAAAGCCTAGGAACAAAATAAGGACTGGCCAGATTTGTCCTTTGATCCAACTTTCCTGAAATTAGCATTATAACAAGACATCTTTGAAAATTCTATATATGCTTTACTTTGGCTGTACTGCATGGTAAGCTATCTTAAGGCAACTTCCTTCCCATGCTGTAATGAAAAGTTCTGAGGTAAAGAGGAGAGAGTGAGAACAAAGGATAAGAAAAACTAAGTCAGAAAACCTTTATTTCTTTTGTGAGAATTGCTCATAGATACTGTTCAATATGCCTAAGTACATTCATAACAACTATTACAGAGCTAATAACAGTCCATATTTAACCTTATTTTAAGTATGCACACAAGTTGTGATTACTATAATATGGCATTATGCATGATCACTGACTGTGAGTCATGTCATGTTTTCAGTCATAGGACAATTATTTATGTGTTCCAGATACCACTAAATCAAAACAAAGCCTATTACCAGGACGTGGAAATGTGTGGACAAGGCTGCAGAATGCAGCCTCTGCCTGGAAGCTGCCTAAGTAGCTTTACTGTGGAAAGCTTTATGACTGTTTTCTTTGAAATCCCTAATCTCATTTAATATGTAAGCAACTAGAAACCACTGAAGACTCCATTAATCAACGCGTTTTCATTATACATCAACTAGCCTTCACAAAGAAGCTGAATATCTTTGGGGAATAAATACTACTTACCATTTCTCATTGCCACTCAACTAATAGAAACTTGTAGCTCTATCACCCTGCTTAAGCTTAAGCTGAATTCTAAGCCATTAGATTTTTTAATGGTCACATCATTAGCTGAGCAATGAAACATCAGAAACCAGTCACCAAAGCAGTTGTACGCCGCAATCAACAAATAAAACCGAGGTGTTAAGATTCCAATGATGAGCTTAAACAACTTAAAGTCGAACTGTTTAGAGAATTACAACATTGCATTGCATCTGGAAATATCAGCTTTTTGTGTAATCATAGATCTTACACTTGGCTCTGTAAGGAGGTCCTCAGAAGAACATTATTTTTAAATTTAACAGGAACAAAGAGACAGCAGGGTGAGATATTAAGGATGTATAATAGACTGAGGATTTTGGAGTTCTTGACATAGATATGATTACAATATCTGACAATTACTAGCTCTATGACCTTGATAAATGGCATGCGTCTTCCCTGTCTATATATTCATAAGCTTTTTCACTGGTAATTTCAGGATATTAGGAAGTAAATAAGAGGTCTGCTTTTAGAATGAATTTAAATAACAAGTATAATAATAGAAAATGAAATAAATGACATTAAATAGTAAACTCAGAATACTTTTTAATATGGGGTTATTGGCTGGACACATGAGTGCAGGTATATTCTCTATATTGGGAGCCTGGGAGGGGTGTCACTTGAATCTCGGTGCCCCTACTAACCTGGACAACACAGCACACCCTTTCCAGTCTTTCTTTCTTTCTCTCTCTCTCTCTCTCTCTCTTTCTCTCCCTCTTTCTCTCTCCTTCTCTTTCTCTCTTTCTCTCTCTCTCTCTCTCTCTCTCTGTGTGTGTGTGTGAGCGTGTGTGTGTGTGTGTGTTGGAAAGTAATGACAGAATTTTTTGTGAGTGATAGAAATGTTCTAAAAATCTCTAAAGTTCTCACACATTACTACAGTAATGGATGCTATTCATGTTTTATACACAGATAGCACTGTGTTAAGTGAATAAAGTGACCCCTTCCGTCATGTGCTGAACACCTCTGACAAAACTGCTTGTTATTTTATTTATTTATTTATTTATTGACTACTTCCATGAGTGTAAACAATATCTCATGGTAATTTTCTCCATCCTCGCACTTTCCTCTTTGAAACACCACTCTCCATTGTAGCCCCACCCCCCTCAATAAGTCTCTCTTTTATTTTGATGTCATGATCTTTTCTCTTTTCCGACTATTAAGATCGTCTTGAGTAGGTAATGCCAGGCACTGTGAGGTCATGGATATCCAAGCTATTTTGTGTCTGTAGGAACATGTTGTAAGGAGTCCTACCCTTCCTTTGGCTCTTACGTTCTTTCTGTCACCACTTCTCAGAAGGCACCATGGTGCTGAGAAGAAGGGACAGAGGAGTGCTCAGCCCTGAAATATCTCTGTCACACATTCCAAGGCTCAGGGTCTATTGCAGTTCTGCTTGTTATGTTTAACCATCACAAAACACAATTCATCACACTGTTATTTCCATTAAATTTCAAGAATGTATTTTAATTTCTGGGAGTTATAGGCAAAAGGACTAAATGTTAATGTTGAGATACTATTCAGGAAAATTATTCATAAATACTAAGATACAGTATTCCTCATAAGCATAGAAAAACTAACAACATATGATGAGTTTGTGAATGATTCCAACTTTATCCTTCCTTGTTGTAGTTATTATGTAATGTTTAAGGTGAAGAAAGTTTAGAGAATGGGGAATGAAACATGATGTCAATAGATATGTTTTGTAAAAGTATTTTTTCTTTTGGTTTTATGAGAGAGAAAGAGGGATAGAGGGAGAAGGAGAGAAAGAGAGAGAGAGAGAGAGAGAGAGAGAGAGAGAGAGAGAGAGAGAGAGAATTGGCACACCAGAACCTCTAGACATTGCAAAGAAACTCAACACAGGTGCCACCATGTTCATTGACTTATGTGAATACCAGGGAATTGAACCTGTGTCCTGTGGCATTATAGGCAAGCACCTTAACTGCTTACTATCTCTTCAGCCCAATATAAACATGTTTCTTAAGCTTTGAAATTTATTTATGTGTGCATGGATGGGCTAACAGAACTGTGGAAACCAGAGGGCAATTTTAAGGTGACTGTGAGCCATGAGCTGTAAGAAAATGTTAATGTAGATGGCCCATTTGAGTACTTCTGGCTTCTGTTCCCACTGTTTAAGGCAAGTTCAGAACACAGATGCATTTGCAACTTTGCAATTGGCTTTCCCTGAGTTTGGGACTCACTTTAGCTTAGGTTGACCTACAATCCACTATGTAGTCTCAGGGTGACATCAAACTCATAGCCATCCTTCTACCTATGCACCCCCCTTCCAGAGTGCTGGGATTAAGGTCCAAGAAAGATCTTTTGATAGTTGTCATTTCTTTGAGCATCCAGGTTTTCAAGTATTTACCTTGTAACTGAGACACTTCCTGTCCTACTCCAAGTACTTATAACCTACTATGGAAATATGGAAATAGTAACCTACTATGGACATGATAACTTAAAAATGTTTACTATCAATCATGCCAACATAAGCAAAATATTATCATCTGTTTCAAAAGTCATGATTTAGGGGCTCCTGAGTGTTCCATTGTCCAGAAAAGTAAGTTTTCATATGATTTATTTATATCCTCTTAGATTTTGACTAGCCCTGCTTCCATCTTTCTTTTACTCAGTCTCTTCCCCTGACCTCACTTAGGCCTTTTCACCACCATTAATCTGTTCTACTTACATACATATAATACCATCCTCTAAATCCTCCCTCCCTTTTATATTCCCTTTATATCTCCTGTGTAGCTTACTGGCCTATGCTACTGAGTTTTCTTCCTACTCACAGACATCCAATCATTTGTTGCTAGGATCCACATATGACAGAGAATATGTGACATTTGGCTTTTGGAGCCTGGTTACCTCACTCAGTAAAATCCTCTCCAGATCCATCCATTTTCCTGCAAATTTCACAACTTCATTTTTCTTTACCACTGAGTAAAACTCCATTGTGTAAATGTGCCATATCTTCATTATCCAGTCATCAGTTGAGGGAAGTCTAGGCTGGTTCCATTTCCTAGCTATTGTGAATAGAGCAGCGATAAACATGGTTGGGCAAGTATCTCTAATGTAGTGAGATGAGTCTTCAGGATATACGCTTAGGAGTGCTATAGCTGGGTCAAATGGTAGATCTATTTTTAGCTGTCTTAGAAACCTTCACACTGATTTCTACAATGGCTGGAGCACATTGCATATCCACCACCAGTGTAGAAGGGTTCCCCTTTTTCTTCACCCTCGCCAGCCTTTATGGTCATTTGTTTTCATGATGGTAGCCAATCTGAAAGGAGTGAGATGGAATCTCAATGTAGTTTTAATCTGCCTTTCCCTGATGACTAGTGATGTAGACGATTTTTAGATGTTTATAAGCCCATTGCCAAGGCTCTTGGTTTCCCACAAGGAATAGATGGAAAGACCCTATTGCTGAAGACTCCAAATACTTGGGCTGCAAGGTCACAGAAATCATGCTGGAACTGAGCTGAAAACCTCTTGCATGTAGACCAGCTGACAGAAAGCTAGAAAAAGCCATGTCGCATGCAGCTCAATGGGAGAGAGAGAAATCACCTATAAAGATACCCAACAGTGGACACTGCAAGCCTTACATTTGTCTAACCAGGTATGAAATCTCATGTGAACCTATGGATGCATGGGTATATTTTTGTTCCATACTCTATAGGTTAAATTGACCTTTCAAAACAGGTTTTTTAAGTCCTAATTCTCTGCATGCCATATATTAATTTTATTTGGTAACAAGATCCTTGTAGATGAACAGTTATTAGTGTTTAGAGAGGCTATGATGCAATGTGATGAAACAAGCAACTAGACTTAGAAAAAGACTTGCACAGATGTAATGATGTGAAGACATAGGGCGATCTCCATCTATAAGCACAAGCCAAGGAAGCTGGTGGCTCCCAGAAGCTATGAGGCCAACAGGAATAGCAGCTTTGTCAGTTACTTGGAGTGTATTAGATGAAGTAAAGGTAATTATTAGTATTAGCTATTTGATGTGTAAACATGCCAAATTCATGTAAGTCTTATGTTTTCATAAAAGTATGTATATTTTCACATACAATTAACAAGAGTGCTGTGATGATTTGATTCAAGTGTCCCTATAAACTTAGGAGTTCTGAATGCTAGGTTCCTAGCAGATGGATATTTGGGGATTAAAATCTCTTGGAGGCAGTGTATTGTTGGGGACAGGTTTATGGGTGTTATAGCCAGTTTCTATTTGCCAGTGTGTAGCACACTCTCCTGTTGCTATTATATACCAGATGTTGGCCAGGAGGTGATGTCCACCCTCTGCTCATGCCATTGTATTCTCCTGCCATCATGAAGCTTCCCCTCGAGCCTATAAGCCAAAATAAATCCTTTTGTTCTCAAAAGCTTGTCTTGGTTGGGTGATTTCTGCCAGCAGTGCAAACCTGACTGCAACAGTAATGTTGGTACCCAGTGTGGTGTCATTTGCTACTAGACACCTCACTGTATGGCTTTGGCCTTTTGGAGCTGATTTTCAAGAGGAATGCTGATGAATTTGAAACCTTGGCCTAAGAGACACCTTTCAGTGATGTAAGTACAATTTCTGGACTATTCTGGTCAGAGTTGAAAGATCTGAATGCAGTAATAACTATGGACTATGAGGTTTGACTTGTGAGGGTAAGGAAGAGATTTGCTTGGACTGGGCTAGAAGCATTTTCTGTGAGAGGCTTGCTGTTATGCCCAAGTCCTGAGAATTTGTGCAGGGTTGCAGTGCATAGAAATGGACTGGTGTGTGTAGAGGATATGGTCCAGAAAAAACATTTTCAGGCCAAAACTTCTGCCTATTCAGTGGCAATTATATAAGAGATTACAAACTTTGAGACTGGGCCAGCTGACCTCCATTGGGACAACAGAAAAACACAGAATCTTTTAAGAGGCCTGAATGCTCAAAGAGTGTCCTATTCTTCAAAATCTGCTTTATTCTCCCCTTCCCCTGGATTAACAAATTGGCACCTTCCCTGGTATTATGGAATATAAGAAATGCAGGAAAGAGGGTCATTGAATTTGCAACATGGTGATGGGTTTTAGAAATGGCCATGGACAGTGAGAAGCAGATTTGCTGGATGTCTGCATGGAGACCCAATAGAGCTGTGAGGATGAACTGTGTGGGTTGCAGTGGAGACGCATTGGAGATGCTGGGACCAAGAGATGGCTGCTAAGGAAAGCTGTTGGCTTAAATGAAGTTTTCCAGGACTGTGAGTTGCCTAGCTGGAGGAGCAGAGTTGCAACTCCAGAGACTTGTTGCTAGTTAGAATTACTGGACTTGGAGATTTGCAAATGACTAGAGGTATTGTACTTGGAGCTACAGAGGTTGATGTTTGCCCTGTTTAAATCTTGTATTGATTGAATTTTTCTTTGCTATGCCCAATACCATATTTTGCACTGTGAATGTTCAGTCTGTGCTGTTATGGCTTTTAGGGGGATTTTTTGGCATTATGGCTCAGTTAAAAGACCTTGGATTATGGGTATGTTTGAACATCATTAGGGCTAAGAAAAATATGGGGACTTTTAAAGTTGGACTGAATGCACTGCATTTTACATCATGGATAGTTATCATTTTAGGGACGCCAGGGGTGGAATTTGGTGGTTTGGTTCAGGTGATCCCCCATAAACTTAGGTGTTCTGAATGCTAGGTTCCTAGCTGATAGAGATTTGGGAATTAATGCCTACTGGAGGCAGTATATGTTGGGGGCAGGCTTATGGGTATTACAGCTAGTTTCTCCTTGTCAGTGTTTGACACACTCTTGTGTTACTGTTGTCTACCCAATGTTGACAAGGAGGTGATGTCCCCACTCTTCTCTTGCTATTATTTTCCATTGCCATCATGGAGCTTCCCCTCAAGTCTTTAAGCCAAAATAACCCCCTTCCCCCCACTACCACATACGTGTGAGGAACAAATAACAAAAAAAAAATATTTAAATTGAACAAATTTGCTTGACAAAGTTCAGTGTTTTCAGTGCAAACACCTGGAAAATTGTTAGGCTGCTGTTGTCTGTTGAATAGATCATTGCTTTTCTCATCCATCTGAATACTATAGAACCACTTTTCCAATCTATGTTATCTGACAGGAATAACTCTCATTAACTGCTTCACTCCAAATGGCTACTTCTGTCAGTGAAAATTTATGTAGGGACAGGTATACATTATTAACAAGCTATGAAAAGTCACTGGCTAAATGTCATGAAGGCTGAGATATAGCTGCACCTTGGGATTCATATAGCAAACTGTTTAGGTTTAATCATCTTGGGCCACGAGATGTCCTGACATTTGAGCAGCAACTTTTTCCTCTTTAGCTTGCACTGGAGTCAGACCTCTATTATCTCCACCATAATTTTTAGTTTAAACTGTGATGGAAACTTTTACCTTCTAAATTAAAAAATGTGGAAAAAAAAATCCATCATTCATTTAATCAATGCTTACCTGAAGCTCTCTGCACACCCTACTCTGCCCCCAGAAGAGTGAGCAAGGGCAGACAAAAAACTCCAGCATTTGGAGTTACCAGATTTATTTTTCACCAAATACTTTTCTGTTATATTAATACCTAGGAGAGATGACCTTACTAAACTACATTAAGATAGATGATTTATTTTAATACAATAGTTTTTATTTTGACAAAAAAAACTAGTTTTCATATTTTGCAATAATATGCATTTAGGTATTTTTTTCTGCTCTAAACCTAATAATATTGCCAACATAACCATCTTCGATTTCCATAAAGGGGACAAATATAATAACAATATTTCATGTTAAAAATTTACTGTACATTATAATGAAATTAAACCCTGATATGGTATGTCTTTTAGACTTTTCTTGAGGAACTGTCATAAAAATAGGAAGTTAAACAACTAAAAATAGATATACAAATGTAAATTGTCATTTATATTTTGAATGCACATATTAACAATTATTCATTTTACTGTATATGCCTGTCATAACCTAATTATATATACTACATGTATTCTATCAAATTTATTTTAAAAACTGCTATACAACAAAATTTTAAAAGCATTATTTGAATGAGTAGAAAGGTTTTATCTAATCATTCTAACAAGACATTTATGTCTGATTCCTTTCTTATTGAATTATGAGTTTATTAGTGTCAGCAGCAGCATAATATGGATGAGAAATTATTAAAAAATAATTATTTTGTATGTCTACTCCTAAATTATCATTACTCATATATTCTGTGATAAGTTTTCTTTTGATTTTTATGTAATTGATTAATGAATCAAAGAAGGCAAGATGTACAAAGGCATCCTATTTAAATATATAGAAAAAATGTAAAAAAAAAAAGAAAGAGGAATTTTGAGGGGCTATATAGTCTGTGTATGAAAAGACATTATTATGCAACTACAATTGGAGACATACTGTATGCAAAATTCCTAGGAGTACTAGTTCACCATTCCATACTGCCTTGTAATAGGTATTTTAATAAATTTGAATTAATTAAAAGGTATTTTTAAAAAATGTTAAATTATCTATTAAAAAAGTAAGGGTTATTTCATTAGTCCTGATGCTAACTTACTTTCCATTGGAGAATCTTCTTCTCTTTTTCAGATAGATGTAGATCCTAAGGAGAGAGCCACCCCATCATACCTCAAAAGGGCCCCGGCTGAAACTAAGAAAAAATGGCAAAACAAGCAAGGGTGATGTTTTCCTGATGAACCGTGTACCAGCACAAGGGTGAAGGAGATCAACACAGAGAAAAATCAACTCCTATCAAATCAGAAAGCCAGAGCCCCAGAGGCCCCCAACACCTCATCAATGAAGCAGATCAAAAATGAACCCAACATGGCTCAGGGAAATTTTGCGGAAGAGGGGGTGAAAAGACTGTCAGAGCCACATGTTGGGTCATTTATATGCAGAGACATTTATATTACCCATAACTGTGGGCTAACTTCACATGGCATGATCCATATACCTGAACAAGGAGGGGCCAAGAGGAGGGAGTAGGTCATGAATGAGCCCAATAATGGTACCAAACTGACTGTATTTGCTGAATACAAAACTAATTAATACAAAAAAATTAAAAGGTATTTTTTTCAAATCAGTTGCCTTTTTATTATATGACTTCTATTTTACTTAAAAATAAAGTTATTCAATACTATATGCTATACATAATCACACACAGCTTATAAAGAAAATGAAGTAGATGATGGAGCAATTGGACACAGTCATATGTCTTAACTGTAGTGTTAAATTTTACACCTAGGAATAGATACATTTACAATGTACCCACTTTAAAAAAAATATTCATTTGAGAGTGGCAGAGAGAGAGAGAGAAAGAGAGAGAGAATGGGCATACCAGGGCCTCCAGCCACTGCAAGTGAACTCCAAATGCATGTGCCTCCCCCCATGCATATGGTTTAAGTGGGCACTGGGGAATCAAGCCTCAAACCAGTGTCCCTAGGCTTCACAGACAGGCACTCAACTGCTAAGCCATCTCTCTAGCCCCTATATCCACTTTTTATTTTTCCCAAAAGTATATGTGATAAGAAGTTATGTGTGGTTGTCTTTAAGCTCTTGGGTGAAGTGTAAAGTCCTACTTTCATATTTTATTCTATTCCCTCTACTTTACTTTTTGTACTTTATTAAAGTAATAAATGCCTATTACCTATTACATGTGAAGTATCTTACCAAATTTCATACAATAATGGGTAACATTGACAAACCTTCATAGATGTTAGCATTAAATACACAGAGAAAGAGAAATTGGTGTCACATAAAACAATAAATACTGCCATATTTTTTATAGACATGTATTGAAGGATAGAACCTGTTTTTCTGGGTGGGCAGGAGGTAGAAGAAGAACATATTTCATTTTGTTCATTTTAAATAAGCTACAAGGCTGGAGAGATGGCTTAGTGGTTAAGCGCTCGCCTGTGAAGCCTAAGGACCCCGGTTCGAGGCTCGGTTCCCCAGGTCCCACGTTAGCCAGATGCACAAGGGGGCGCACGCTTCTGGAGATCGTTTGCAGAGGCTGGAAGCCCTGGCGCGCCCATTCTCTCTCTCTCCCTCTATCTGTCTTTCTCTGTGTCTGTCACTCTCAAATAAATAAATAAAAAAAAAATTAAATAAGCTACAAAGGTTTTAACATTTATTTTGGAACAGTAATCTCAAATTTAGCAGTCTAAATGTTTACTCAATTGAGAAAAAAATTTAAGTCTATGGATCTTCTGACATTTGAATGTCTCATTTGGAGCTCTCCTTAAGCATAGCATGAACATAGAGTAAGTATGGATGTAAATTGGTGAATTTTATAAAATGTCAAAAGTTCAATAAAGTAGTATATAGGAGAATATTCAGAAAATGAAGTTTGTGTTATTTAGACAAACATCAACACAGGCAGGTGAGATTACATCTCTGGCAAACATACCAACCAGAACTTGCAGTCAGCTTCACATTGCTGGGACAAACATGCAATCAGACAGAGTTTATGGAAGGGTATGGGTTTCTTTAAGGATGATAGAGTTCAGGGGAACACCATCACTGAAGGAAGAAGCTCTATCCCTTTCATAGATCCAGCAGAGAAATACCACAAATAGCCAGCACCACAAAACACCAGCTAGCATGAACTATCAGAGAACAAACTGCTCTGAACGCACCAGTAGGACTATAGATTCACCCCCAAACACACCTTATGGATGGACTCCTCTGGGATTTGCCCCCTGTGATACACTCTCTCTAGTGGGCATCTGCTTATCCAGGGCATACAAAGGAAGTCCAATCAAACATGACTGACTCTGTGAGACAATATTTTCAAACTATCACATTCAAACTACCTCAATGACACTGCAGAATGATGCTAATCTGATGGTATGATTGGTATTCCAACTCTTGTGAGTTGTGGGCTACATCCTGGGTTAGAGGGATTATAAGGACATGGAGAGTAATAGTTCTCCAGAATTGTTGAAGTTTCTTGGAATACTCTGCTCATGGACTAATACACACTGAGATAGATGTTGTTTGCAGCCAAATTGAAATATTTGGGGTAGAGCAGAATGAGTACTATGCAACAGGGAACCAGAGTCATCTAAAGATTTTGTAATAGTGTAAGATTACTAATTGAAAATGCATACTTGAGCTGGAGAAATGCCTCATCAGTTAAGGTGTTTGCCTGCAAAGCTTAATGACCCACTTGGATTCCCTAGTACCCCTACAAATCTAGTTGCACACAATGGCACATGGATCTGGAGTTTGTTTGCAGTGGTTGGAGGCCCTGGTATGCCCATTCTCTCTGTCTCTCTCCTTTCCTTTCACTTTTCTCTGTCTCTCTGTGCTTTTACACTTGATCTTAGCCAAAAGGCCAACAAGCGATCTCTCTCTGTGCTTTTAAATAAATAAATTAAAATAGTTTTACAATGGAAAATGCCATACTTATTTTGCTCATATATTTTTGTTCAGTATGGATAAAGTTATGATCCATAGAAATAAGTAACTAAAAGATTATCACTCACCATGGATTTGAGACCAAGCCAGCAATGTTATTTCTTGATGTCATCATTAAACTACCTAAGGCTGTATAGCTTTTATAATGCTCTGTCAACATATTTTATTTCCTTGGTTAACCATTAGTTGATGTACTGAATGTAGTATTTTTCCTTGTTGTCTGATATTTGCATGTGATTTCTGCATGTATAGATAGATGGATAGGTAGATACAAACTTGATAGAGATAGCCAGGTACCATCCATGGCAGAGTACGAGGTTGACTATGTGCATTATCAAGTTTAAGTTTCAGGAGTACATTGATATAGCACTACTCTTAGTCTTATAAAGGAATTGTGTTGTATTGTATGTTAATATTGCTATTTTCCAGTGCCATTGAGTTGGAAAAAATGGACGTGAATTCTAGGCAAGAACGTTTGACTTGGGATCTGTTTTAGTTTGAATGTAAGTTTGAACGTAAGTCCCATAGGCTCAGGACTTTTTGATTAAGCATCCTACTTAAGCCCCTAGCAGGCAGATTACTATAGTCACATGTGTCACAGGAGGTGGGATCTTAGAGTCCATCCCTAAGTTGTGTTTGGGGAAAGATGTGTATTCCAGTCCAAAGGTATGTAGAGAGCAGTTTGAGCTTTGGTGGTTAGCACTTGCTGGTGGTGCTGGCTGTCAGTGGTTTCTCTCTGCTGAAATCTTTAGAAGGGAACCAGCTTTTCCCATCATTTTTGGTGTTCCCCTGGACTTTGTAAACTTGAAATAAACTCCTTTGCTCCATAAACTGTGCCTGGTTGGATGTTTGTTCCAGCAACAAGAAGCTGTCTGAAACTGGACACATCTGTTACTTCCATTGCCATTTAAAAATAATTTATCTAGATAACTTCTGATCAGTAATAGGCTGTCTCCAAGTAAACATAGGAAGACCAAGTAGTTCTCCATATCCATGTGAAAAATAACTTCAATTTGCTTATATCTAAATCAGGATGGATCCAAGCCAAATAATTCTTTAATCACACAAGCCAAATTTGTATTGTTATAGGAGATTATTACCCAAGAAATAATGCAACTAGCCTTCCTAATGTTAATAAAGTTGTCTTGCTAAAATCTTGCTATTTCATAAAAGGTTTTATGCCAATTATATATAATTATAAAATAGAAAAAAACATAATGTGATGAATTATAACATTTGTAATAAGGGATAATTTCTTCATAGTCTCAATAAGTCACATAGAAAAAGCAGAAGTAAGGATGTGTGTAATGGGATTCCACAGTGCTTGGCAACATGGCTAATTGGTTATTTCACACATTTTTGAAGTGATTAAAATGCAGACTTGTAATAGTAGACAAAATTATGCTGTTTGACCAAGGTCTAGAATAACAAAGGCATACTTCTTTCATATGTTCTAATTCCAGTACAGGTCCATCATAGCTGCATTCTTTCACCATGCTCCTTGACTTTGGGCCTGATGAATGGAGCACGGCCAGTGTTATCATCCACAAAAGGGTGAGGTCTTGGAGTCCCATGGAAGCACCAAATTGTTCTTCCCTCAAAGGGACACATACCATTCCCTATCAAACTTATCAGACAGAGGTATTGATGTTCCTGTTAATAATACAACAAAGAAAGAAAGGACAATCACATCCTAGGCCTGGGAAAGAAAACTTAAATATCTGGCCAAAAAGAAATGGTAGAGATTACAATGGACTGAACGTTTATACCCCTGCAAAATCAATTGGCTAAAATCTTATGATCCAAGTTTGATGATAATAGCAGATGAGGCCTTTGGCAAGTGCTTAAGAATTGATTAGTGTTCTTATAAAATAGCCCAGAGGAGTTCATTTGGCTTTGACATGATGAAGGTGCAGAAAGAAAATGTCTGTATGTCTATGAGCTCAAAAGTAGATGCTCACTAGATACCAAATTGTTTAGCACCTTAGTTTACAGTTTTCTAGTCTCCAAAAATGAGAGAAATAAATTTTTATTGCTTTGAAGCCACTCTAAGTTGTTTTTTCAGACTGAATGGATTAAGAATTTACTAGCAATTGTGTGAAAATTCACAGAAGTTTTATGTGTATGGGGCTAGTAAAATACGGCTCAATGGTTGAGTGCTTGCTGTATTTGTATGAGGGTCTGCTAATGTCCCAGGCCACCACAGATTGACTATTCAGAAACCATGTAAAAAGATGGGCATGGCCACTCACATCTGTAACCTCAGTTCAGAGGGGAGGAGATGAAAGAATCCCTAGAGCTCACTGACTAAAAATGGCAGTTCTAGGACCAGATGTGGTGGTGCACACCTTTAATTTCAGTACTCAGGAGGCAGAGGTAGGAGGGTTGACATAATTTCAAGGCCAGCCTGACAATACATAGTGAATTCCAGGTCAGCCTAGGCTAGAGTGAGACCCTACCTCAAACCCCACCCCTCTTGCAACAAACAAAGCAAAAAAACAAAAACAAACAAAAAAAAAAAAAAACATGGTAGCTCCAGGTGATGTGACAGATCCTGACTCAAGGAAGTATTCAGATAAACAACAGAGAAGGACACCCAAGGTCCCTTCTGGCCTCAGCATGCCTGTGGATAGTGGGTATTCACCTGCATGAACAAACATATGCAAACACCATATGGGATATACCATATGACATATACTGTACACACAAAAATAAATTTTCAAACAGTTTTATCTTTGCAAAAATATGAAACAAAACTATAAACATGCTACATCTAAGAAAAAAATAACAGACATTTTCAGTTTTCATAAATGGCACTATTCTTTTCTTCTGACACTTTGTCCCATGCAATCATTTCTCTAGGTTTTACAAACTATTATGTGTGGGGTTTTTAGTTATTGAGTAGTAAGTCTCTCTATATAATACAACAAAGAAAAATCTATTTGTAGGGAAAGGGAGAATAAGCTGTGTAAAAAAAAATAAATAAAAGGGGGGAGAGACAGTAAGAACAAATCCTAATTAAATCATAGTAAGTGCTCAGTGTATGGGATTTATCCAAAATTTGATTTTAGACTATTAGAGTCTAAATCAAATTCAGTTTTGCTTGGTTCAAAGATGTTTCTTTCTTCAGACTATATTTTAGATCCCAGGGTTTGTACAAAATTTAAACACAAAGCTCTTGTCACTACCAATATAATCATTCTCAGTTGTTTTTAAGGTTGTCATTCTTCAAAAAGCATATTTATAACTTATTTAAAAGAGTTAAATTAATTGCTCTATAAATTAATATGAGTAGACATTTAAAACAAATTATATAAAAATAGGACCATTAACATTTTTAAGTATTAAATTGCCAATTGCTTTTTTATTTTCAAGAGCCTCTTTCCTTTTGTCCATGCTGCTATCAGCCCTGCTGAGCGTTGCCCCTGAAGTCACATCTCACGTACGCAAGGCTGCTCTTCATTGCAGAGTACCCTGATTTTCCTGCCACCTCTTTACTGTTGCGTTTCACCATAAAATTGCTTTTCATTACTTTCATTTTTAATTTCACATGGATCTCGATCCATGATAACAAATTTTCACCTCTAATGGTTAGTTTAAGTGGCTCTAACACAAAAATAACCTAATCAAGAGATTATAAAAGTCATGGCTGACTTATTCTTGAGATTTGATGCAACTGAGTGATTCCTCCTTGAAGCGGATTCACTTCTCACTCCCATGTAATCCCTCCCCTATCATTTCTGCTTTCTTTCACTGCCACAAGTTAATGTACGCATTCATAAGCATGTTGTTTCATTGGGTCCTATGACCTACAGATTTATTTATTTTTTTTCTTTTCTGCAAGTTCTTGCTAAGGAATGTTAGCCATAAATAAAAGTCCTTTGTAAACATATGACCAGAGTTGTCTTCAGTCCTAAGTCTGTCATTAAGATCCACCTATTCTTTCCTTTGCCACTTATATGTGTTAACATGGAAGTTACATAGAACCTTCAAAATGCTCATTTTCTAAAAAAATAAAATAAGAATAAAAAAAAAAGTTTATCTACTTTCTCCCCTACTTGATTCTTCCATCTACTCAATAGACAACATAGGAACATTTTTCTTCTTACTTAATTCTAAAGAGTCAAGAGTATCTGAAAATATCATACCTTTCCTCTGTTTTATTTTTAATTGTTTTGTTTATTTATTTGAGAAAAACAGAAACACACACACACAGAGAGAGAGAGAGAGAGAGAGAAGTGAGTATGGGTGCATCAGGGCCTCCAGCTACTGAAAATGAACTCCATACACATGCACCACCTTGTGCATCTGGCTTACGAGGGTACTGGGGAATTGAGGAAGTGCTTAATCACTAAGCCATCTCTCCAGCTCTCTTCTGGCTAAGCTTTGTTTACATATACCAGTTTCTCCTCCTATGCCTAATATCAGTTACAGATGGAAATACCCTATCATAGTTAAGAACAAGGAGCAAACAATTCCATTCTCGGTGAAACTGTGCAGTATCAGTCCAGGGCACAGCATATCAATAAATATAGTTGACCTCAATGTGTATATTTAAAAAGTAAAACATATTTTCCTTTTCCTTCACACTATGCTGAATTAAGTGCACAGGGTGAAGAGAATTTTATAAGTGATTTAAATTCAAATGATGAATGTATTATATTTGTACATAAATTTCTAGTTTAAGAATTAACTTTTGGACTCTACTAGCAAACTGTTAGAGCTGATCAAAACCTACAGCAATGTAGCAGGATACAAAATAAATACACAGAAATCAGTAGCCTTCATATATGCTAACAACAAACACACAGAGGATGAAATCAGAGAATCACTGCCATTCACAATTGCATCAAAAAAAATAAAGTACCTTGGAATAAACCTGACCAAGGAAGTAAAGAATCTCTACAATGAGAACTTTAAAACACTCATGCGAGAAATTGCAGAAGACACTAGAAAGTGGAGAAACATCCCTTGTTCCTGGATTGGAAGAATCAATATAGTGAAAATGGCAATCTTACCTAAAGCAATCTACACATTTAACGCAATCCCTATCAAAATTCCAAATGCTTTCTTCATGGAAATAGAAAAAAAATCCAAAAATTCATTTGGAATCCCAAAAAAACCTCGAACATCTAAAATAATACTGAGCAACAAAAATAAGGCTGGTGGTATCACCATACCTGATTTTAACCTATACCACAGAGCCATAGTAACAAAAACAGCATGGCACTGGCACAAAAACAGACATGTAGATCAGTGGAACAACATAGAGGACCCAGATGTAAGCCCAAGTAGCTATAGCCACCTGATATTCGATAAAAATGCCAAAAATACTCATTGGAGAAGAGACAGCCTCTTCAGCAAATGGAGTTTTGAAAACTGGATATATATCTGCAGAAGGATGAAAATAGATTCTTCTCGCTCACCATGCACAAGAATCAAGTCCAAATGGATTAAAGACCTTAACATCAGACCTGAAACTCTGAAACTGCTAGAGGAAAAAGTAGGGGAAACCCTTCAACATATTGGTCTTGGCAAAGACTTTCTGAATACAACCCCAATTGCTCAGGCAATAAAACCACAGAATAATCACTGGGACCTCATGAAATTACAAAGATTTTGCACTGCAAAGGACACAGTGAAAAAAGCAAAGAGGCAACCTACAGAATGGGAAAAAAATCTTCGCCAGCTATATATCTGATAGAGGATTAATATCTAGGATATACAAAGAACTCAAAAAGTTAAATAATAAGGAATCAAACAAGCCAATCAAAAAATGGGCTATGGAGCTAAATAGAGCATTCTCAAAGGAAGAAATACAAATGGCATATAAGCATCTAAAAAAATGTTTTACGTCACTAGTCATCAGGGAAATGCAGATTAAAACTACATTGAGATTCCATCTCACTCCTGTCAGATTGGCCACCATCATGAAAACAAATGATCATAAATGTTGGTGGGGATGTGGAAAAAGAGGAACCCTTCTACACTGCTGGTGGGAATGCAATCTGGTCCAGCCATTGTGGAAAACAGTGTGGAGGTTCCTAAAACAGCTAAAGATTGATCTACCATATGACCCAGCTATAGCACTCCTAGGCATATATCCAAAGGACTCATCTCATTTCCTTAGAAGTACGTGCTCTACCATGTTTATTGCTGCTCAATTTATAATAGCTGGGAAATGGAACCAGCCTAGATGACCCTCAACAGATGAGTGGATAATGAAGATGTGGCACATTTATACAATGGAGTTCTACTCAGCAGTAAAGAAAAATGAAGTTAGGAAATTTGCAGAAAAATGGATGGACCTGGAAAGGATTATACTAAGTGAGGTAACCCAGGCCCAGAAAGCCAAGTGCCACATGTTCTCTCTCATATGTGGATCCTAGCTACAGATGATTGGGCTTCGGCGTGAGAAAGAAAATCCTTGGTAGCAGAGGCCAGTAAGTTAAAAAGGAGACATAAAGGGAAGAGAAAGGAAGGGAGGAGGATACTTAATAGGTTGATATTGCATATATGTAATTACAATGATTGTAATGGGGAGGTAATATGATGGAGAATGGAATTTCAAATGGGAAAGTGTGGGGGTGGGGAGGGAGGGAATTATCATGGGATATATTTTATAATCATGGAAAATGTTAATAAAAATTAAAAAAAAAAGAATTAACTTTTGGGCTAAAGAGATGGCTGAGAAGTTAAAGTGCTTACCTGCAAAGCCAAACTACCTAGGTTCTATTCCCCAGCACCCACAAAAGCCAGATGCATAAAGTGGCAGATGCGTCTGGAGATTGTTTGTAGTGACAGGAGGCCCCGGCATGCCCATTCTGTCTCTATTTGCTTCTCTCTCTCTTCTTTCTTTCTCTCTCTCTCTGAAATAAATAAATATTTTTTTTGTTTCTTTATTTGTTGATTTATTTCGGAGTGACAGACAAAGAGAGAAAGAGGCAGGTGGGGGGGGACATGGCAGGGCCTTCAGCCACTGCAAACGAACTCCAGACGCATGCGCCCCCTTGTGCATCTGGCTATCATGGGTCCTGGGGAATTGAGCCTCTAAACGGGGTCTTTAGACTTCACAGGCAAGTGCTTAACTGCTGAGCCATCTCTCCAGACCTAAATAAATATTTTTTTAAAAGGATTAGCTTTTGATTTCTTAGTAATGACAAATATATAGCACCTTCCTTTATGCCTCTGTGGCAGATCATATCTAGCCACATCTTGGGTAAAGAGAATAGATGGCACTCCTGTTCCTTCCAAGCACTGGAGATGACACATAGATGCATTATTATATAGTGCACAGATACATAGGAGGGCATTTTGTTAGCACTTACTTTAAAAGGCCATTTAGAAACTCAATTATTTTACTATCATATCCTTATTATATTTGTGATTCACTTGTATATTCTCAAGATGATTTTTATTATTGAAGCTGTTGGATTTTACTGTTTTTTTTTTTTAATTTGATTTTTTTCACTTTTATCTCCTCTCTTCACCTCCCATTACCCTGGGTGCCTTCCTCTGAGGGGTCATGAAGGTCTCAGTCAGTCTTTAATTATCATGCAGAGTATTCATTTTATTTTATTTGTTGGGAATGTTTTAGTGTCATGAGGACTTTATTAAGTAATGATTTTTTAGAGAATTTTACTGTCACTAAGTTTTATCTGCACTTTTTACTTATGAATAAGTGCATTTATGTATAATGACACCGTCATGAAAATTGCTCTTCAAGAGAGCAAGAAGACAAAGCTGTCCACATATGTAGATAAGTACCCAGTGTCCTCATGCCATGTGTTTCACACTCTATCAGGCACCATCAATCACATCTGCAGGGCTTAATGAATACAGCCTGTCATAATTTACCTTAGAATTTTTCTTTAGTAGTTCTATCTCTGGGCAAAAATAATTTGTATATATAAGAGGATCCCAAGAAAGGGAGCAGTTGGTTCCCTGCTCATCTTATTTTTGAGAACTATGGCTTCAAATATTTTTTATAAGATGCTTCTAAAGGTTTCTTTAAAAAAGTAATTCTATTTTCCACCCTTCAATTCCCTCCCCGCCCTCCCATCCATCTTATTGTCTAGTCCATGAGGTGCTTGCTGGGTACGTAAGGCATCTTGGGCAGATTCAGGTTAGGTGTTGCAGATGAGTGAGACTATGTGTCGATTTTTTTTCTGTGATTGGGTAAGTTCGCTGAGAATGATCTGTTCCAGGTTCAACCATTTTTCCTCAAATTTATTTATGTCGTTTTTTCTTACTGTTGTGTAGAATTCCATTGTGTAGATATACCACATCTTTGTTATCCATTCTTCTAATGATGGACATCTGGGTTGATTCCAGCTTTTAGCTATTACGAATTGAGCTGCTACAAACATGGTTGAGCAAATCTCTCTGGCTTTTGGTTTGAAGATTTTAGGGTACATGCCCAGTAATGGTATAACTGGGTCTGTTGGTATTTCTATAGTCAGCTTTTTCAGGAGTCTCCATATTGCTTTCCAAAGTGGTTGTACCATACTGCATTCCCACCAACAGTGAATGAGTGTCCCTGCTTCTCCACATCCTCGCCAGCATTTATGTTCATTTGACCTTTTGATGTTGGCTATCCTTATTGGGGTAAGGTGGAATCTCATCGTTGTTTTAATTTGCATTTCTCTGATGATTAGGGTTGATGAACATTTTCTTAGGTGTGTGTTTGCCATTTGTATCTCTTCCTCTGTGAATTGCCTGTTTAACTCTGTGCCCCATTTTGTGAGTGGGGTATTTGTCTTCTTATTGTTTAGACTTTTGAGTTCTTTGTAAATTCTAGAGATAAGGCCTCTATCAGTTGGATAACCTGCAAATATTTTCTCCCATTCTGTGGGTATTCTATTGGCTTTGCTTATTATATGCTTGTCTGTAAAGAAACTCTTCAGCTTCATATGATCCCAATGGTTGAGTGACTGTTTAAGAACTTGAGCCACTGGGGTTTTATTCAGGAAGTCTTTTTCCATTCCTATATCATGGAAAGTACTTCCTAAATTTTCTTCCAGTAGTTTTCGAGTTTCTGGTCTTATGTTGAGGTCTTTGATCCATTTGGATTTGAGTGTTGTTCATGGTGAAATGTGTGGATCAAGTTTTAGTTTCCTGCATGTGGTTATCCAGTTTGTCCAGCACCATTTGTTGAAGATGCTATCTTTTTTCCAGTCTATATTGTTTGGGCCTTTGTCAAATATCAAGTAGCTATAGTTGCTTGGCCCAAAATCCAGGTCCTCAAGTCTATTCCATTGGTCTATACTCCTGTTTTTATGCCAGTACCATGCTGTTTTTATTAGTATGGCTTTGTAGTATAACTTTATATTGGGTATGGTGATGCCACCAGAGGTATTTCTTTTGCTGAGGATATTTTTGGATATGCGAGGCAATGGTACCATAAAATTCTACTTCCTAAAAGACAGACCAAATGGCTGAACCTTCCCTAGACCCTTACAGGAAACACCTGAACCACAAGACACTGGAGAGGGTAGGATCAAGACTGACCTAAATCTCCTACATCTTCCCTCCCTCCCCCTCCCCCTCTCCCCTATATCTCTCTCCTCTCTAACTTTGTATATTAGTTATCTTTTTCCTCAATTTCTTAGTGGACACTGACCTGTAACCCCCACTTCCAGCTTGGGCCTACCATCCACAATGAACTTTTGATCAGAGAAACCTACAAGGTTTCCCAAAACAATGACAGACTTCTGTCAGAGTACTTGATGACCCACCAAAGGCCAGTGGTAAGACCCTATTGCTGAAGACTCCATACGCAGCTGACGCGTAAAATGGAATGACATGGCTGGAAGCCAGGAGAGAGTCAGTCCCCAGACAGTCAGCGTGCCTAGTGCCAGAAGGCGCTACATAGGCGACTGGGGGAAATGACCAAGATCTGTCCAAGCAACACATTGTTTAACCTAATTAGCAACAAATAACCGGATGTGATGCCCACACAAGTGCAATAGTGGTACACAGCCATGGTGAGGAATCAATTACTCTTGATTTGGCTAACTGATCCACTCAGGGGTACTAGACCCATAACTGGAGCTGGGAAACAAGTCAGAACCATACCCAAACACAAGCCCACTCTACAATATCAAGCTACCATCAATCACGGGGTATAAGAGGGCCTACACCTATCAAACTGTCTATCAAAAAAGTAAGTGTTATCTCAATTTTCTGGGTGCTAACTTACTCTCCGTTGGAGAATCCGCTTCTCTTTTCCAGATAGATGCAGATCCGAAGAAGAGAGCTGCCCCAACATACCTCAAAAGGAGCCCAACTGAAACTAAGGACAACTGGTGAAATAAGCAAGGGTGATGTTTTCCTGTGAACTGGATACCAGCACAAAGGGGAAGGAGATCAACGCAGAGAAAAATCAACTCCTACCAAATCAGAGAGCCAAAGCCTCAGAGGCCCCCAACACCTCAGCACTGAAGCAGACCAAAAATGAACCCAACATGGCTCAGGGAAATCTTGCAGAAGAGGGGGCGGACAGAATGTTAGAGTTACATGTTGGGTCATGATTTGCAGAGGCATTTATCATACCAATAACTGGGGACTAACTCCACAATGCACGACCCATTTTCATTAGCAAGGAGGGTCTAATGGGAGGGGGTAGATCATAGATGAGCCTAAATAATGGTACCAAACTGCCTGTATTTACTGAAAAGAAAACTAATAAATTAAATTTTAAAAAAAAGTAATTCTAAGGATATAGTATCCTTTGGGTAGATACACCTATGCATGCAAATATGGGCATGAGGACTGAGTGTGGTCTATGAGTGGAGACAGGAGACAGTGAGACGGGAGAAAACTGGATGAGGAGGTGGGAAAGGAGAAAAGGAAGCATGTAGCATGAAAGAGGAAGGGAGGGTGATGCAGAGGGCAGACAAGGGGAGAGAAAGGGGTGTGAAGACAGACAGAAAATCTTGTTTGAAAACAACATAATGAAACATAATTCTTTGTTAATTAAAAAAATCCTGGATTGCCACATACATTAAAATGTAGCCAGTAACAATAAAACAGCAATACTCAAATGTTGATTATTTTCTTGCTAAAAAGACTAAAAGAAGGCAATAATTGTTTAGCAAGCAAAATAAATCTTATAGGCCTGATAGTTGTCAAACAGCAAGTCAGTTTTAATATTGTTTTCTTTTTAAAGTGCTAATTACCTTCAGTGTATACTGCACAGAGTTGCCATAGTACATAAATGGGAAAATGCATAGATATGAAAATACTTAACACATAGACAGCTTTAAACTATTTTATGTGATATACTTTGCTCCTCTTTTAGTGAATTCTATCCCTGTTTAGGACTTGACTCCCTAATCCAAAATTCCAATTAACATCATAATTATGACACCACTATTGATAACATGTGATCTTTCATTGATTCCATTTGGATGAATCAGTAAATTTGGCTCTTGTAGTTGGCTTATGTCATAGGCTTCATCTTCCTTCGTAAAATCCCTGTTCCCTTTCCTTATCCCTGCTCCTTTTACATAGGATTAAACAGCTTTACTGATGAGGATTTCTTATTCTTTTTCAACTCATGTTCATTACAGCATCTTATAAATTATTTCAAACATGATCTTATAGAAATATTGAGTGACAGAGAAATTGAATAAATAAGTGCATAAAGTATGACTTCCCCAACAGTGAACACCAGTAAGCCCACTGAGGTGAGGTCTCAGGGAATAGGGGAATGGAGGAGAGGGAATATATGGCTATAAAATTTGTGAACAATAAAAATATTGCTGTGATAATATTCACAATTAGTTCTAGTCCACATTGCTGCTTGTGTATATTATGCTATATTCTGATGGACAATCTTAATAACATATATCCTCATGCTCAAGAAAATGATGTTATAACATCTTCTAACTTACAGTCAAAATGGTACTACTATTCATGTTCTAATATGGCGTTCTTAGACTTATTTAATCTTTTCTTAGAAAATAAAATGAAATGGCTTGGCTTATTTCAGTTTGAAACATATGAGTGTGATCTTGATCAAACAGGATTAAAAATAATTGTAGTTGTTAGAGAAATGTTGGTTTTGCCTATACAAAAATCTGTCCATATTTGACAGATATTTAAGGTGCAGAGAACAACACAAAGATTTAAGCAGTGAGATAGCTTTCATCAGAAAGAGAAATAAGCATGGCAGTGGTAGAAATATGAGGAAAGGGGAAAAAAATCAAGATATCAGGAAAGTATGTATGCTGTCAAAGTTTTGTGAAATTGTGGTTGAAGAGTTTGGACCAGGATTATATATGGAAAAACAAGAAGAAAAAGAAAAGAAGGTTTTGAGAGGTAATTTTCTGTGTAATGAAATGAATCATCACTAATGTTCTTTAAGAGACACAATTAAGTGTTGCAATTCTCTTTTAATTACTTGAGAGCACTGATCCATGTTTTAATAAATGCAAATCTCTTTAGACCTCTGGTCATTCTGGCCTTGGTAGTTATAAAGGCTATGTGTATGTTTTTTATTTAAACATGTTATTCTTTTTTATTTTAGATGCTTTTAGAATGAGAGTAGAAAGGGAACACACCTCTAAAATCAAGATTTGATGTTAAAAGAAAATTAAGGTAATTATTCTGAGCTGGTTATCTTACTCTTAGAGTACTTAACTTTGCATACTGAGTGAAGTATTGTTGCTATCCTCAACTTGACTCCATATTTAGATGGATTTTTTTTAAGATTCCATTCCTTCCTTTGCTTAGAAAATTTATTATTACAAATTCACTTCTTTCACTTGAGATTAAAAAAAAAAAAAAAAAAGACAACAACAAAAAAAAAAACCTCCTCATATCCTCTTGGCCCAAGTTTCAAACTTGGCTCTTGCCCTACCTTACCTGTGGGAAGGGTGACTACAAAACAAAGGGTCCTGGGGCTCTCCCCATCCCAACGTTAAGAAATATTCCTGCTCCTTGGTTCACAGAACAGATTTGAACTATTGCTTACATTTACAGTCTTCACTAAAGTCCTCTGTGCTTTCTAATTTCTCCAGGACAAGTTTTCTATTAACAATATAAAATGCCAAAAAGGTTAATGATGGTACAAGGAAATTCAAGAGTGATTTGTATAATGTTAGGATTTTTGTTGTAACTGTATTCACACAGCTTTATTTGATTTCACTACCCTATATTGTATCTGTTCTGAGTGCCCAGCTGACCAACTGGTCAGGATTAAAAAAAAAAAAAAAAATCTCAGTTTTGCTTATCCTAGTGACTACTCGTGATCTGCTTCTGTGGGTTCATCCAAGAATCTTGGGCTTGGTGGTGCCAGAAGTCAGGCAAAGTATATAAAAGTTTCAAGTGGAATGCAATACTTTCCCTCCTAGCAACCATGCTGAAGAGGTTGCTGGTCTGTACTGATTTTTACCAGGAGTTGATACTTAAGTTCAAGGGCTATTTCTAACTGCAGCCTCTCTCATTCACCAATATCTTCCAGTAAAGAGAACCTCAACCACGTTGCTCTAACCCAATTCTCTGTACTGGAGAGTTCCCTTTGCTCTTTATTTTTAACTCTCCTACATGAGAGAAAATGCTTTCCTCTGCCTTAGGACTGGAAAGTGCTCTTCAAATTTATTATTTCAACTTAAAAAGCTCCACAGGAATACCCCTATTACTTGGAGAAAGGTATAGGAGCCATGACATCAGAATGGCAGGCATGTTTTGAATCCCACAGCCTGCCTCCAAAACGTCACACATTGAAACTAATTCCCAATGAGAAGGTACTTGAAGGAAGGAAATTTGGGGCATGATTAGCTCATGGGGATAAAGCTCTTTTAGATAGCAGAGACATTCACATTTTAACATTACTGTATGATGGCTTTATTGTATTATATAATCTCTCCTTAGAAAGGAGACTCCAGGAAGATTAGTAGGCCGTTTTACCTGAGGATACATTGAGAAGCAGCCTTCTAAGAACCAGAGTGAGCCATCACCAGACCCTGCATCTGCCAGAAACTTAAGCTTGGATTTACTGCCTCCAGAGCTGTGCACAACTCAGTGCATCTTATTTTTGCTGTAACAGCCTGAAAAGACTATGACACTGCTTCTTTGGAGTAGTATGTTCAAATCTGTTTATAGTTTGGTGATAAAAACAACAGAAAATATATTTTGGATAATTATGTAGTAACATTATTCTAAGCCTTCTCCTTCTCAATTTTATATTACTGTTATAATTGGATGCTTTACTTAAACTGTAATTTTGGAGCAGGAAACTCTTCACTATGGTAGAATATTCATACGAGCATTGTCACACCCAGTGTTCAGATGTTAACCATTCTTACTGTCATGAACAATATTTTCTGTAAGGCTAAAAAATCAGCACAGAGAATGTCACGGATAATAATAACATAACTTTTAATCACTTCACCATAATTATATATAAAATTATTGTGCATCCTTACATGGTATTTATCTATTGTAATGTAGATATATTGTTAAGGACAGGATTTCATAGCCTTGTCTTCAAATTTTTGCAATTATTATTCAGCTTATTAGGTTTTCTTTGGAATGGTTTTCAGCTATTCCTGATGCTCTAGTATTTGTCCATTCCCTAGCCTATGTCCCTTCCATATTTCTCCCCACTCACTAGCACTGAGTCTGCAGGTGCAGAAAGGCAGCTTGTTAAGACCATACTGTATTGGCCTGTCACTAGGGGAGACTAGACAGCACCTTTGTTTAAGCACAAGTAGGCACAGGCTGAGTCCTCTGTCATTTCCTGGCGTGAACTTTCTATGTCTTGATGACTTTGAAAACTAAACTTTCCTCTTCTACTCCTAAACCAGGATTCTAATTTAGGTATAATGGGATTTGAACCTCCCTCAAGCCTTTTAAAATATTCAAGGGAGGCATAAAAGAAATAGCAGAGAGACATTCAGGTTTTATTACTCTGTATGATGAGGATATTGTATTGCATACATACTAATGTAAATTCCTCTAAAATATAAAAATCCCACCCTTTTATTCGCTCATCATTCCCTTACCACAATCAATTTGGATTTCAGAGACCTTCACAACTGAACTAAATAGCTTTTTAAAGCTGGCATGTCTTGGGCTTTTGAATTCAGTAACTGCACACGAGATAGAAGCTATAAGGAATAAATTTCTTTTTGCAACTCTTCCTGACAACAAGAAAAAACATTAATTTAACTTCTGGTTGAACTTGAGCCAAAACCTGAAAAATAGATAAGTGACCCAAAATGTTTATTTCCCTCCTCCTGCCCGGTAACCCACACACAGAAATGAAATATTGGCAGCATTTTAACACTTAGATGAAAGAAAAGCTGCTACGTTTGGGAAAATTATAGATACATAACTTTAAAATTAGAAATTTTACTTTTAAGCTTCTACATTGTTTCAACCTTATTTTATATTTACTTTTATTCTACTTAAAGTCAACAGCCAAACCATTTTAACTTTAGAATAAATTTTATCCTATTTATAACCAAAAATTTTGAGATATGTGTTTCTAAAACAAACAAAAAAAAATGTCATGAAAAGATTTCAGCATTAAGCCATTATTATGTACAACAGTAATTTGAAAGACTGACATCCCTTATCACCCATCACTCAGTTAAATAGTGCTCAAACATGCAGGCATGGAAGCCACTGTTTCAGTTATTTTGATTGGATGTTGATAAGATGGAAGATGTGCACTATTGATGATGACCATAGCGATAGCACAGTGTAATTGACTTTTGATAATGTTAACTCCTCCATCATTTGAACAGCATGTAAAATTAGTATTTGAATGTATTATTTCATTCTCTGCTCTTAATAAAATATGCTATTACCCCAATTTTAAAATCATTTGAAACTTTGATGATCTGTTGTCATAAGCCACAAAAGTTTTTGAAGTCCACATCTAATCACATATTTTTCTTTTCAATTATTTTGACCCAACAAGTAAATGTTTTTATTGATAATTAGAATGAGTTCGTTTTATACAAATGCACAGTTTTCATGACAGAAAAGACTTCCATATCTATAAAAATGAACTTTCAACTCTTGAATGTGACAGTCTCTGGCAAATTCCAATATAATGAGAGTTAATGATTTTTCTTTCATCAATTTCAATGGTGGCCTTCACAATGCCTATCATATCTCATTTTTATGCCAGAATCTTAAAGTACATTCATGCAGTAGTGTAAAGCAAGCATCAGCTTTGGAGAAAGTCACAGATAAATATAGACTCATATGCTATTCTTATAGAAATTTAATTTTATTAATTTTCTTATAGAAATTTAATGCTATTAATGCAATTAGCATGTAACTTAAGTAATGAATACAATATGTATTTTAAAACTTACTATAATTTAGACACTTAGTCAAATGGAGCTGCGACTAATTGAAACACAGTGAGCCAACTTCCACCTTCAGAGACTGGAAATCAAACAATCAAATGAGGTATATGTTGGGCAGGAGAGATGGCTTAGCAGGTAAGGTATGTTCTTGTGAAGCCTAACCACACATGCTTGATTCCTCACCACACCTGTAAGCCAGACATGCAAGATGGCCCATGTATCTGGAGTTTGTTTGCACTGGCTAGAGGCCATGGTGCACCCATTCCCTCTCTCTCTCCCTCTCTTTCTCTTAAATAAATAAGGAAATAAGATGTGTATATAAATATTACTAGTGACTATGATGCAGAGATTTCTCCTATAAAATTTGCATATAGGTCTGTGCACTTCAATAAGTACTTAAAATCTGTTCTCAGTGGTGTCACACATTTATTCATTTCTTAATAGGAGGGAAAAGTTCACATGCATAGACGCACGCATGTGCACACACACACACACACACACACACACACACTCACACACACACTCACACACGAGATGTGCAACCTTGTGAGAAGAGGACAAATGATTCATTACATAGAAGATTCTCCATAGGCTGATCGTGAAGACGGAATTTCTTTACTTCTGTTAGAGTAAATTCACTAATATTTCAATTTAGTCAAGTATAAGAAGTTATTTTTTCATGATGGATTCTGTAATTATGCAGGGCTTAAAGCACCATCCCTGTCAGTCTCTATACTGGTGTACAACCTTAAGAGTCAGTCCTAAAGTTTCCTCAAGTAGAAGGAGGCATAATACCATGAAGGAATGGAAAATCTTTTCTTCAGGTTCCTGCTCTTATATTTGGTATGGTATTTATAGAACAAATATTAATAATTACTTAAGAAATACAAAGCACTTTATTTTTATTTTTCTTACCTACACCAAAAGTATTTTTTATATTTTTTTAAATTTTTATTTATTTATTTTCAAGCAAGAGAGAGAGAGAGAGAGACTGAATAGGCATACCAGAAACCCTAGTCTGTGCAAATTAACTTCAGATGCATGCACCACTTCATGCATCTGGCCTTATGTGAGTACTGGGGAATTGAACTTGAGTTGTTAGGCTTCACAGGCAAGGGCCATAACTGCTGAGTCATTTCTCTAGATATTTAATATTTTTTTATTTCTTTTTTTCTTCCCTTTTTGCTCCTATCAGTTTTGGAATTAATATCCCTACCCAGATTCTTTATTATACCAATCCTTGAAATAAAGTTAAGTTTTATCACTTAAGGCTTTCCTGAAATTTCATTTGTCCACCTGCTATTATGCCATGAGAACCTCATCAACTCCAGGGTCTCTTGTTTCCTCTGTTGGTGTCATTCTTGCTCTGCCCCGACACTGTGTTCAGAACTGTCAGTAATCTATTATCTCCACCCTTGACAGATTCAACACGGCCAACATAATTTTTGTTGTCTCATATGAAAAACACTGAATCCCTTTGTGCCAAGTTAGATGAAAGTGCTATTTTTAAATTGAAATTAACTTTTCTATTAATTTTTATTCCTTTCCTTCAGTAATAAATGCCATCCTGATTCTAACTAGTGACTTCATTTAGAGTGTCTTTGCCTTCTACTATCAACTTTCTATTTAATTTTAGAGAGAGAGAATTGGAATGTCAGGGCCTCAACAACTGAAATTGAACGCCAGACACTTTCGCTCACTAGTGGGCATGTGTGACTTTGCACTTCCCTCACCTTTGTGCATCTGGCTTACATGGGATCTGGAGAGTTGAACATGGCTTCTTAGGCTTTGCAGGCAAGCACCTTAACTTCAAAGCCATCTCTGCAGCCCCACTATTGTCTTTCTTTTCTATCTTTGGTGCTGTTTGTTCATTAGGTATTATCTGGGGTTATTATCTAGACTACTATAAAAATAATTCTAATTTAAATGCTTACTTATGTTGAGAAATAAGTTATTTCAAACAAAGATTATTATCATATTCTTAAACTTACAACATTAATTAAAACTTCTTCAAATATTTCTGCATTATTTATGGCCTTTTACTTTGGAAAGAGAATTACTTAGTTTCTTAGTCTTGTATTTATAACATATGGGCAATAGTGGAAAATGTAAATATGTGAAGAAGATTCAATGTAATCACAGAGCAACCATTATATGTACATGCATTTTTATATTTGGATCCAATCAATTTCAGATTAAAGGTATATCCAAGAAGAGAATCAAAAAAGAAATTAGGTGACCATGTACACACTGTGCTCCTTGCTATTGTTCCCTGAGCACCCACACTTTTGTGCATGGTATGTATGTGAGGTGGTGTTAGTAATCCTGAGTTGATTTCATGTACTGGAGAATGCACATAGATATGCAATATTGCATTGCTCTCTACAAAAGGCATGTATATATTCAGATTTGGGCATCTGCACAGAGTTGTCAAATTAATCTCTTCACAGATTCTAAGGAAGACTATTAAAAACATTTTATATATATATATATATATATATATATATATATATATATATATATATATATATATCTCATGAGAGAGAGATCAATAGAAAGACAGAAAGGGAGGTAAAGAGAGATAGAAAGGGAAGTTAGAAAGAAGGTAGACTTATTGTTATGTTTCTATTGTTCAGCTACCTGAGAGACTAAAGGATGAGAATCTCTGAAGTCCATAAATTCAAGGCAAAATAACAATATGAGATGGCCTGTCTCAAAAATACACACACACACACACACACATACATAAATCAATTATTAACATTTCATTTTACATATGACTTTGTTACCTTAGTCTCTTCAAGATAATACCACAGACTTATGAACAACAGAAATAAACTTCAGTTATAGAGACAGAAGACTCCAAGAGTAAGGTCTCAGCATATTTGGTATCTGTTTTGGGTTCACTCTCTGGTTCATTAGTGGTATCTTTTTGCTGTCACACACAAGCAATAATGACAGCAGATATCTCTGTGATCTCCTATAGAACAGCACTAATTATATTCCTGAGGGTACCCTCACAGTTTATTGATATAACAATAGAATTAACTCTTGACAGCACTTTAGAAGGTAGTGTTTTAACAGACATATTTTGGGAGAAATAAACATTCCACCCATTATTTGTGTTAATGTGTGAATACTTGCAGCTTGAATTATTTCAAAATAGGTTACAAATATCAAAACATGTTTTCCTTAAATGCCACAACACATATCTCTGAAAATCCAGGTGTGATGCATACTATCTATACCATTGTAAATGTAACTGTACTAATTATAAATTTCACATATGTAGATATTTCAAATATCCAAAACCATGGCTTTATCCAAGTGTCTTTACTTCCTTCTTGAATATATTTCATAACTAGGTTTGGGTTTTGTATAGTTTATCCAGAAGAATACTTATAAAGATTTACTTATATTTCCATTTTCTGTTTTGATTATACTTTTAAAGATTTACTTTTAAATTTTATTTTTATGTATTTATTTGGTGACAGAGAGAGAAAGAGGAATGTACAGAGATAATGGGCACACCAGGACCTCTAGCCACTGCAAATGAAGTCCAGAATTATGTGCCATCTTGTGCATCTGGCTTACATGGGTCCTGGGAATCAAACCTGGATCCTTTGGTTTGCAGGCAAATGCCTTAACTGCTAAGCTATGTCTTCAACCCTCCATTTTCTTTTTGTTATCAAAATATCTCCTATTATATATGTGAAATAGGGATGGTTGGTAAAAAGTTACATCTTTTGTCTATGTTGAATTTTTATCAAGTTAATTTAATTTGTTTAGATGTTTCTCAATGTTGTCTTTAAAAATGTCTTTTTTTAAAAAAAATTTTATTTATTTATTTATTTGAGAGTGACAGACACAGAGAGAAGGACAGATAGAGGGAGAGAGAGAGAATGGGCGCGCCAGGGCTTCCAGCCTCTGCAAACGAACTCCAGACGCGTGCGCCCCCTTGTGCATCTGGCTAACGTGGGACCTGGGGAACTGAGCCTCGAACCGGGGTCCTTAGGCTTCACAGGCAAGCGTTTAACCACTAAGCCATCTCTCCAGCCCTAAAAATGTCTTTTTAATTTGCATTTCCCTAATGGTTGGGGATGTCGAACATTTTCTTAAAGGTGTGTTAGCCATTTGTAGTTCTTCCTCTGAGAACTCGGTATTTCATTTCCTGCTACACTTTTGGAATGGGTTGTATGAGTTTTTATTGTTTAGGTTTTTGTAGATTCAGATATTAGCTTTCTGTCAGTAATATAGCTGTCAAAGATTTTTTTCCATTTACTGGGTAATCTATCAGTCTGCTTGTGGTATGTTTGTCTCTGCAAAAGCTTTTTAGCTTCATGAGATCCTATTGATTGAGTGCCTGCTTAATTTCCTTGGCTACTGGAGTTTTGTTCGGTAAGTATTTTCCCAGTGCTATATTGTGGAGAGTGCCTGCTATTTTTTTCTTCCAGTAGTTGAAGACTTTCAGGTCTTATATTGAGGTCTTTAATCCACTTAGAGTTGATTTTTGTGTATGGAAAAATGAGTAGATCTAATTTATTTTTCTACATATGGTCTTCCAATTGGTCCAAACCATTTGTTGATAATGATGTCTTTTCTCCAGTCTACATTATTGGCATCTTTGTCAAAGATCAAGCAGCTGTAGTTACTTGCACTAAGGTCTGGATCTTCAATTCTGTTCCATTTGTCAAACAACTGTGAGATTCCACCTAACCACAGTAAGGATAGCAAACATTAAAAAAAAAAAAATCAAACAAAAACAAATGTTGGTGAGGCTGTGGAGAAATAGGAATACTTATTCACTATTGGTGGGAAGATGAGCCTGTAAAACCACAGTGAAAGTCAGTATCAATCCTAAAAAGGATGAATATAGAGCAACAAACACTGTTATCCCCTTGCTGAGTATTTACCCTAAAATCTCCACATCTCAGTTCAGATATACTTGCTCAACTATGTTTATAGCTGCCAGATTCACAATAGCTAAAAACTGGAATCAATTCAGGTGCCCATCATTGGATGAATGGATAACCAAGATGTGGTATGTCTACATGATGGAATTCTATTCAGCAGTAAGAAAAAAAAATGATGCATTAAAATTTGTAGAAAAATGGTCAAACTTGGAACAGATCGTTCTAAATGAACTCATACAATCACAGAAAGACAATTGTCACATGATCTCATTCAGAAACAGTTCCTAATCTGGATCACCCCAAGTTGCTGACATAACTGAATATCATCTTGAGGCTTGGACAATAGGGAGTGTAGGGCTTGGGGTAAGGGGAAGGGTGGGGGACACAAAACTGAATCCAGATTGAATTAGTACCATGGACTCTTATATATAGAAGTTAGACTAAAGGTTGGAACCCTCCAGAGGGCCTTGGAGGGAGCACCTGAATCAAAGGGCCCTGGAGAGTTGAGATGAAACCTAATTTCAAATTTCTCCTGGTTCTCTTGCTTTTCTGTCTTTTTCTTTTGACTTTTCCATTGGCACTGGCCTGTAATTCCCTGTATCAGGATGTGGCCTACATCCATAATGAGCTGTTTATCAGAGAGTCCTACTAGATCTCCATAAAACAAAAACCAAACAAGACTTCTGTCAGAGCACTTGATTACCCACCAGAGGTTATTGGTAAGACCCTGCTGCTGGAGACACCATATGTTGTCAGCTGGTACCATGGAGAGATATGCTTGGAATCCAGAGGAGAGCCAGTTCCCAGACAAGTAGTAAATCTAGTGCTGGAAGGCACTACGTGAGCAACTGGGGGTAACGTCTGTCCAAGCAACTCAAAGTCTAAGCAACTCAGAAGCAAAAAACCTGACATGGTGCTCACACAAGTGCGACAGTGGCCCACAGCCATGGTGGGTAACCAACTGTTCTTATATTTGCTAAGAGATCCTCTCAGTGGAAAGGAAACCATGCCTGGAACTAGGAAACAAATAGGAATCCATGATGATTCTGCTTTCCATTGTCAAACTCCCACTAAGCTTAGACTGTAAGAGGGTCTATACTCTTTTAATTCTCTCTAAATTAATAATGGTTATCACATTTAACCAGTGCTGACATCATTCTCCGTTGGAAAATCTGCTTCTCTTTTTCAGATGGGAACTGGACTTGACATAAACGACCTAGTACACTCTACCCCTGCCCTACCTGAAACCACAGAGGAACTGGGGAATTGAGCAAGAATGCTACTTTCTTAGTAGATCTGATATCAGCACAAGGGTGATGGAGATAGATACTGAGGACACTCAACACCTACCAAACCAGAGATCCAGAGGCTCCTAAGTGTCCATTACTAAAGTATCCTTAAAATGCTCCCAGTATGGTTCAAAGAATTTTGCAGAAGCATGGGCAGTAAGATTGTTAGAGCCACAAGTTAGGACATTTGGCATAGAGACATTGCCTCTACACACCATAATGCATGACCCACAATTCCCATGTGATTGACTTGCATCCCCACTGTGGAAGGGACAGGGAGAAGGATGATATCAACATGCAATACTTACATATAAAATATGTCCATATCTAATAAAAATGTTGCTTAAATTAAAAAAAATAGTCTATTAAAATGGTTCAGTCTCTCTCTCTCTCTCTCTCTCTCTCTCTCTCTCTCTCTATATATATATATATATATATATATATATAATCATGTTTATTATATTTACATTTACATTCATTATCATTAAAAAGATATAAAGTTTTGAAATTTTCAATTTCTCTTGTATCCCATTCTTATTCTTTTCCTCTCAAGATCCCTTTCTTCTAGTGGTTTTTGGCTGTTTTGGTTTGGTGTTTATTTTTTCCAATGATTATTTCATATGCATCTGTCATCAGCATTCTTTTTCCCTCTCTCTTTTTCTTTCTCTTTTTCTGCGTGTCTGTTTGTATTTTAGGTTTGTGGTTATGTCTAAGTGTTGCTTATCTTCCTTATGCAAAAATATCCATAAATCCTTAGGCTTTCTTCGATAATTTGATAATCTTTGTATAATATGTAAGATTACCCAAAAATTATAATCTTATATATTCTTTTGTCTCCATTATGTAGATATATTGTTCCTCATTAATTTGAATGTTGGAGGATATTTGGATGGTGTTCAGTCTCTTATTTCTATAAATAAGACTACTCAGGCTAGGGTAATGTATTTATTGTTTCCCTTCATGGATGTGTATTTCCAGAGACAGTTCTGTTAGTAAGATAATGAGTCCGTGGTTAAGTGTCTACATAATGTAATCATGTTAGATCAAACCAAATTCCCTTCAATACAGATAATTTTTCATTCATGAATGCAATATGTAAGAAGAATTTCAAAGCTTGATGTACCAACATGTCCATATAATTTTATTTGCTGAACTTATGACTTTTAACAAAGCTATTTTAAGAACATTTAATCTATACTTCCTCTATTATGAATAATTTTTGCAAGCTTAGAGGCTACTTGTTTTCCTTGTTTTGTATATTTATGTGTATGTCTTAATGCCTTCTTCTACCAGATTTTGATTGTTTTATATTAACAACTCTTTCCACATTATAGAGATTAGGCTTTTTTCTTAAGTTATTTCTTCCTTGTATACCCTATATGATTTTACTTGTTTCTTCTGCAAAAGGTGTTCTGCAAAAGGTTTCTTCTGCAAAAGGCTTCCAGGTCATATTATTCCTTATTTGTGAATTAGATTTTATTCATAACAAAATAATCTAATTTATTTTTCACATTAAATTGAGCATATTATATGATAAGAAAACAAAGTCTATTCAATAACATTCAGAAAATCACTTAGAAAATAAAATTCATACCATTTGTTGAAAACCACATCTATGCCAGAGTCAAAGTAGATGATGGAAAAAGATCACAGAAAAATTTCACAGCAATTATTTTGAAAATTGAGCACACAAAATGAGCTAACTATTAAAATAAAATGCAGTAGCGCTTTTACCTTTGTAATATTGGTCATAAAAAAACTTTTTTTTACCCTTGAGCTGTCAATCCAGAGTGCTTCCTGTGATTCACCTTCTCCCAAGGATGAATCAGGTGGCCATAATCTTCTAGGGAAATTGGACTTCAAACATAGTTGGACAATTTTAACACATTTTACAGTAAAAACAGTCTAGGAACAAAAACATGGTTCTTTTGATGGATATTTTTATTAATGCTGAAGTAAGTTTCACACACTTTCTGTGTAGGTAAAAATTCAGGATGGAGCCTGTCAGGTATAAATGTACATTCTTATACACTCATGATTTCCTTAGTTAAAAGACAAAGATGACTTTAATGATATGCTTGGTGTGGGGCCAAAACAATGAAGGAACACACATACACAAGCCAATAGACATCGAACTGTTTGCTTAGAAAGGAAAGTGGTGCTTACAGATATACATCCATGGTATCTACATTTATCAATTTACTTCCTTGACAACATTGGGTAAAGGTAATTTTTGGATGTTTAGGTGATCTGTTTAGATAGACCTGGAGAAATGCACCCCTTAAGGAAGCTTAAAGTTGTCACCCATTCACAAAGCAAACTCTGCATTCCAAGTTATGCTGAAAAGGGTCACACAAAGAACACAGAGCTAGAAGAGGCATCCATTATGCATCTGCCTTTTTACTAAACTTCACTGAAGACTTAATACTATGCACCATAAATAGATGCATCAATATTTAAAATGTCCTTTGCAGATATTTTAGAATAGGAGTATTCACAAGACAACTCATTCTTCAGGGACTGAATGGTTTGAGAGTGAGAAAATCTTACTAACTAAAAGCAATAGTAAGTTTTTCAAAGGTAGATTTTACTGATAGACATTGAAGGATGGAAAGCCATTATAGTCTGTTCAGTGAATTTGTGCTTTAATAATGCTGTGATTACATTAGTTCTAAAAGTTTTTTTTCCAATTATGAGCTAAGATGGGGGTTGACAGGAACAAAACCCAAGGTCAGAGGAAGAGCATCTGATAACTCTCAGCAAGGCAGGAAGCACACATCCAAGATTCTATTTGTTTTTTGGCCCTGTGATCCCAAAATACACTGAAGATCGATAGAGGAGCTGGGTATTATGGGATGCTGTGCTTCACAACCACAGGACCTGAGTTTGGAAAGCCAAATCTTGTATGATGAACTGCATATGCTCTGATCTAAGCAAGATATTTTTAATATCTGTAAACAGTCCTTTTTGTGTTTTAAGGGAAACATTAAAGCAACTGCCCAAAGAGCTCAAGGCCTTTTGTCATAAATATCCCAGGAATCAGAAGTCATCAATCCTCTGTTTGCAGTGTGTCAACGTAGCCTAAGAGACTAATATAGTGATATCTCCCTACATATATTTTAGCATAAAACCATCCAGGTCATAATGTTTCAGGGTATATGATAAAACAGCTTTTATTATAGTTTATGGTTATCAATATTTCAATTTAAGCAAAAAGAACAGAGTAACTACATATATCTCTCTTTTCATTGATGATAAGATTTGTACATTTGAAATGATATAGTTCAGTAGAGTTCTGATATATAACTAATTTAGTACTTGAGAGAATAATAATTTGGGCTTCAATCAATTACAGAGATATTCATAAAATAGTTATATGAACAAGCATATATATATATGTATATACATATATATATGTATATATATATGTATATATATATATACATATTTAATTATAAAGTTGTAAAGCTCTTCACTGAGACTTTTCATAATAATGACAACACCTTTGTTTCACATACCAGCTTTTACAGAGATCCATAAAAATGCATGGTGGGGAAAATGGTCAAAATCTGTCCAAGAAACTTGTGGTGTAAGCTACTCAGCAGCAAACAACCTGACGTGATGCTCACCCAAGTGCAATAGTGGCACACAGTCATGATAGGTAACCAACTATTCTTGGCTTAGGTAAGGAGTCCACTCAGTGGAATGGAACCCGTAGCTTGAATTGGGAAGCAAGCCAGAATCATATCCAAAATATGAGGTTGTTCTCTACTATCAACCTCCCACCATTCTTGGGCTATAAGACAGCCTACACCAATTAAATTCTCTATAAACTAATAATAGTTATCCTATTTATCCAGTGCTGACTCAACTCCCCATTAGAGAATCTACTTCTCTCTTTCAGATGGACATAGATCCTGAGGAGAGTATCACCCTATTGCGTCTCACCAGGGTACCAGCTGAAACCACAAATTAATTGGGGAAATGAACAAGAATGCTGCTTTCTCTCCCTCCTCCCTTCTTTCCTCCCTCCCTTTCCTTGTCTTTCTCACTAAAACAAATAATAAATATCTTTTAAAATCAACAAAATGAAGAAATTTGGTGAAAACAGATAAAAGCAGAAAAGTTTGCAAATAGTAAAATTTGTAGCTGAAGATTATTGAAATATGATGTTCATTTAAACATTTAGAAAATTTCTATAGAGGCTGATTCACTACTTATCATTTACAACTGCAATAAATTGTCTTTGATATTAAGAAGGGTTTAATCTCTCTCTCTCTCTCATTCTCTCTCTCTCTCATTCTCTCTTTCTCCCTCTGTCCATCCTGCCTTTTTCTCTCCATCATTCCCTCTCCCTCCCTATCTCCCCTTATTCCATTAAGTCAAAGGTGTACATATCATGGACCACACAAGAAAGAACACCTCTGATTGTGATGCATGCCCCCTTGAGATTATTTCTTTTGTTGAATAAACTTTCAATGTGGTTCCATGTATCTTGACATGTATTTGACTAAATAAATATGTCTATTAATAATTTCTTATCACCATAAAGAAACCCAGTGAAAAGTAGTTTCATCACCCAACAAAAAAGAAACAATACAAACTCTAACTGAAAAATCATGTATAGTATCAAAATGATGCACAAGTTATTCATGACATTCTCTATGGCAATGCTGGCATCTGAGCTCTATGTCTCTGTACTAATATAAAAACAATGCAAGATATGCTACAAAGTATAGTCACGTAGTCACCTATAGCTCTACCTAATTTATTTCTTTTAATATTAAAATTATATGCATATCATTTGCTATATTTTCTTAGTAATGAATCAATAAATAGCCGGGCAATCTAGATTATAATTTTTTGTTCTTACTGTAGGGGAGGTATGGGTAGGTGAAGATAGATAAATGCTTATGGAATTACAGGTTTATGTTCTGATAAATCCTTCCCAAATTGAAATACTCTTAGTAAAAGTGATTATGGTTGCTGGTTTAGATGTAGTAACATCTAATTCTAACCTAGCCAACATCAAAGCTTAGGTACAATATACTGTAGAATATACACTTACCCTCATGTTCTCATTGCTGATTCTAAGTGTGGATTGCTGCTATCAACATTACTCATGAGTGCAAGATAAATCATATTAAAGTATACCTAACTTGGGAAATGATTGGAATTAAAAATCCAGAGTAAAATGTTTACCAAATGTATAACCCTGCAACATAATAAATGCTAAAGCAGTCTAATTCTAATAACTATTATAGGTCAGAGGCTCTACATCTACACTGTCTTTCTCTGGATCCTGGAGAGGTGGTCTATGGAACTAAACCTTGGAGGTGAGGGGAGAAAATGACTGAATAATTTATGAATCAGACAGTTCACATATCTGGACAAATGTAATCATTTTGATGATAAAGGAAAACTTACACATTCACATCAAGTCAATAAACAACTTATGTGGAGATCTTTATTAAAAGGATGGAAGTCAGCCAGGCATGGTGGTATACACCTTTAATCCCAGCACTTGGGAGGCAGAGGTAGGAGGATCACCATGAGTTTGAGGCCACCCTGAGACACCATAGTGAATTCCAGGTCAGCCTGGGCTATAGTGAGACCCTACTTCAAAAAAAACACAAGAAAAGGATGAAAGTATAATGTTTTATAAAATGATAGAAGCTGGGGAGATAGCTCAGCAGTTGAAGGCATTTGTTTGTCACCTTGCTGGCACAAAATGGATTAACTAGCATTCATGTGTCTGGGATCCCAATGAGCCGACACCAATTGGAGGAAAAGCCAGAAGAATACTTAAACTCATAAGCCAGCTAGACTGGTGAACACAGCAGAAAAAACATCAAACATATGGTGGAGGCAGAGGACAAACACCAGAGGTGGACCTCAGACCTCCATCTTCTGTATGTGCCTAGTGGCACATGCATGCATGCATACACAAACAAAGAGAGAGAGAGAGGAAATCATAGATATAAACACACAAATGAAAAAGTTGTATAGGAAATTTGAGGATTTTTTTTCTTGTTTCATTTATTTTTTGAGGTAGAGTCTCACTCTAGCATAGACTGACCTAGAATTTACTATGTAGTCTCAGGGTGGCTTCAAACTCATGATGTTCCTCATACCAGCTTTCTGAATGCTGGAATTAAAGGCATGCATCACCCATACCTGGCTTTGTATAGTAAATTTGAATAGCACTGGGCAACTCATCTCTAGCAGACTTGTCAGGTTCCAGGAAACATTCTAGAGGTAGTTGGTGAAATAATATGAGTTGAACTCGCTCACTGTTAGCTAGTGAACTGATTCTGTGGAAATGGCAGCAGATACTGTGAAAACTCAAAACTTATTAAAATAGAAAATAAGAGGCTATCAAGCTCTCAACCCTAAAAAGTGATTAATGCACACTCTAAAGCACAGGAAACATGGTGGAAGATGGGGCAGACAGAGTGTAAGTGCCACAGGGTGTAGACGTATAGTTTGGGACACTGTTATCCTGACATGAGCTGATAGGCACATTCATGACCCCATGGTGTAACTGATACACCCCCCAAATCATCAAGGCTTTGAGCCTGTCAACATTTTGACATGGAGGACAAAAGGAACCAGATAACAAAACAGAGAGAGGGCAACTTTGAAATAGAAGTGACTCCAAACTTCAGAGGATGGGATAGGGGGTCAGGGATAAAGGGATGGGCACATGGTAGAATTACTGTATGTCCGTATGTTAAAGTTATTGATTAAAAAAATTCATACAGGTGAGTGAATTGACATAGTCGCAATAGATCTGAATAATCATTAAGGGATTTCAGTGTATAACATTGTGGAAGTGATAGATACAATGAAAAATTGCCTAGAGTGCACATGAGAGCTACAAAAACAAAACTGGTACAGTAACAATAAACTCATACCAGGTAAGGAAAGAATTGCATACTGAATGCAGATCCAAGAACAGAAAATAGATACATTGGTTATTAACACAGCAATTCTGGCCTTTCAGTTTAAAAATATAATTATACATGTGTGCAAAAACTACAGCATTTCCCAATATTGCATATGAGAGTAAAACACAACCTATATCCAGACAGGTCAGTCAAACGCTGAATTGTTTTGATAACTGCAGCCAAATTACACTTAATTTGTTTGTCTTTCATTAAGCACATCAGATAGAATCCTCTTACTCTCAATTTGCAATTTAATCCTCTTGCTACCAGTTCCTAATTTATGGAGAAGTGAGTCTGTTTTGGCCCAGATTTGTTGAATCTGTATTATTTTGTTGGGGAAAGACACTCCTCAGACACCTGCTTCTGCATTTCCTGTGCACAGAAGCAATGATCTGTGGACTTCTGCACGAAGGTAGTTGTTTTCCTCCATGTAAAAGTCCAGACTTATTTTCTGGTCAGGAAAGGCACATCTTGGGCAGGTCAACTAGCAGCTCTTGTGGAGAAGATTATGTTTACTGAAACTTGTGTGTTTAATACAAACCCACTCCATGTGTGGGACCAGCCTTAACTATCTGCATTCCCAGGGAATATGTACTTCAACAAACATGAAGCTCCAAATACCTGCTGTGCCCTGTGAATGCCATTTCTGTGCTACAACCTCAGGTGTGTCAGCTATGATTTAGAAAAATTTAGTCATCCATCTTGTAAGCTTGCATAGGATAGGATACAATCTCCGGACCTTCTTAGTTCTTGAAGTCTTGTGTTTATGTTGAATATTGTCCTAGGTAATGTACAGAGCAAATAATATTGCCTATATGTTTGCCATCTAATATACCAGTAAGCACTGACAGGACTTGAGAGTGGAGAAATATACAGGGACAGATATAAGTATTTTTTGTTTGTTTTTCTGAGGTAGGGTCTCACTCTAGCTCAGGCTGACCTGGGATTCACTATATTCTCAGAGTGGCCTTGAACTCATTGTGATCCTCCTACTTCTGCCTCCTGAGATTAAAGGTGTGCACTACCACATCTGGAAGACATAAGTATTGTAAAAAGTATTGTAAAAAGCTGAATCTGGGAATCTAGCTCACTGGAACAACACTTGCTTAGTAAGAGTGAAGGTTTAATTTAATCCTTAACTCCACTTCTTCTATACAACTGTACTCTGGAAAAAAAAAATGATGATCACATATTATGGTGGCTGTCTTTGATGGTGGGATTTTACTTGGATGCCTTTTCTCTATATGTCCTTTATAATAAGCACATATCCTTTTATAACTTGTATTTTTCCATTTTAAGACATGATATCTGCATAATTTCCCTTTATCATGCAAGTGGTACTTGCTTTGGAGTGGTAGTTTCTTAGTAGAGTGCTTGATAGCATGGGCAAAGCCCTGGATTCAGTTCTCAATACCACCAAACTCAAGTGACACTAGTGATAAAAGTGTTTTCTGCCATCAAATTTTGATAATAGTTTTCGTTGATAAACAACTGTTCCAAGGATGACAGGGTAATATTTTCTGTGTGTGTGTGTGTGTGTGTGTGTGTGTGTGTGTGTGTGTGTGTGTGTGTTTATAGTGCATGGGGAAACCAGATATCTATGTTAGAGGTTGTACTGGATTACTTTTTACTTTATCTTTTAAACAGGGTTCTTCACTGTACCCAAAGCTTATTGATTGGGTTACACAAGCTAACCATCTAACTTATCAAACACCAGGGTTTGTTTTGTCTCTGCCTTACCAGTATAGTGTTGATAGGTGCATAACACCATGCCCATAATTTTATGTGGGTACTGGGAATACAAATACAAGTCATTATTTTTTCATAGTGACCACTTTATACATCGTATTTTTCCCCAGCCCCAGGATGATAGCTGATGGAATTTTTCTTGTGCATTAGTTTTTCCTATAATCAGTTGGATGCTTCATTATTTTCTTCTTACACAATTTTCTTCCTATTTCTACTTTTTATATTTAGATAAATTTACTCATGTGTTAAACAGTAATATAAATAATTTATATTAATATATATTCAATTATTTTAAACAGTGTATTTTCTCATATATGTACACCTCTATTTGAAAAAATAAGATGACTTTATCCATTATAATTACCTCTAGATGTTTCCGAAGAAATGTAGACTTTAACTAAATCTGGTCCTAAAAATACACTGTAGATCATTAAAATGAGATAAAAGTCAAGCATATATGAAGATGCTCAATGCCAGGTACAACTGTTTGTCCTAGAGGGGCAGTAGATGATAACACACTGTTTCAATTAAAATGTGAGATATTCATTAATATGAGATCATTTATTTTAAGTTCACAGTATGAAAATTAATAAATCATGAGTTATTATAAACCGTTTATTCTGCTGGAGGCTCTTTCTTTAGGCATATTTCCAAAATGTTGCTAACCTACATTTTTGTGTCCTTCAGCTAATAATTTAGGAATTCCCTTTTGGTTTATGATAAAATTGTGTTCCAGATTTCACATAACCAGTTGTTTTTCTGAAATATGAAGGGCAAATATAAAAATATGGATACTTTATAGAAGCTAAACTTATAAGAGTAATAATTGTGTTTAGAAAAGGGTGCAAGAAATACATGGATAACCACTGTTTGTAATAAGAACATGACTATTAAGCAATTAAATACTCATTGTATGAATAAACAATGTTTAAGGAAGAAAAAGTATGTAATTTGCTTCAAGTTTCACAGGAGTAAGAGAGGCAAATTTACATGCATGTCTTCTTATGTAAATGTTTACCACATGGCATTTTAGATAAGATATTGTAAACTTCACAGTACCATGTCCATTCATGTAAAACCTATGGTTTTATATATAAATATTTCATTTTTACATATGTCCGTACTTATAAAAAAGCAGCTAGTGTTTACTGAAAGTAAGCTAGTCTACAGAAATGCATACATGTGCATACACATGCAGTCACATTACCTTCACATTCAGTCACATATATACACATGCAGTCACATATGTACACATAAATACAAATGCAATCATATATATACACATAAATCATATGGTGTTGATGCTGAGTTTTTGTTTCTGCTGTGTGTAGTATATGTGGAGTGCAGGTGCGGTCTCTGTGTATATATGTGTATTCATGTCTGTGTAAATGTGTGCTCCTGTGTGCATGCAGGTGTCCTACTCAGCCACTCTTCTGCCTTATTTCCTTGAGAACAGGGTCTCTGACCAAACCTGGAGCTCAGGATCTTTCTCAGTTAGATTGGCTTAATGGTGAGCCCTAGTGCATCCCTAGTCTCTGTCTCTTTCACAGTTTTGGCTTTTTACATGGGCTTTGGATGTAGAACTCAGGTCCTCATGCTTCTGCAGCAAGCAATCCTATTTAGTTAGCCATTTCCCCTGCCTTGAAGTTGCAATCTTATTAGGACACATATTCTTCAGTGGAAACTAAGAACAATGCAAAAAAAATTCCTTTTTTAAAGAATTTTATCATATTTTAAATCAATTTTTTGTATAAAATATAACGAGTTTCACAGTGACATTTGAAACCATGAGCAACATTGTAATTTTGTCTTTTTTGTTTATGTTTATTTATTTATTTGAGAGCAACAGAGAGAGAGGGAGAGTAAGGCACAGAGAGAGAAAGAGAATGGTTGCACCAGGGCCTTCAGCCACCGCAAACAAACTCCTGATGCATGTGCCACCTTGCGCATCTGGCTTATGTAGGTCCTGGGGAACCAAGAATTGAACCAGGGTCCTTAGGCTTCACAGGCAAATGCTTAACTGCTAAGCCATCTCTTTAGCCCTAATCTTGCTGTTTTGATGAAAACAGTTCTTTAGAGTGAATGTGTATATACATGATGGGTCTATATGATCACAGATATTTTGTTCACTGTGTTGTTTTTATGAACACCATGTGATGTACTCCAGGACCAACTGGTGTGTATTCCTTAAAGAAGCAGCCGTTCAATGAGGCTACTCTACAGAAGAATACCAGGTGGTGCTAGTATCTTTATAAAGACTCAGGATCCTGTACCAGCTGTCTCAAAGAATATACTCCATGTCTATACGGAAGTTTCTCAAAGAAGGCAAAATGATAATTTTCTATAGAGAAATAAAAAAATTTTAAATGAGACTATTAAGCACCCTATTTTACCTTAAAACTTACATGAAGGTTAGCTGAAATACTGAAGGCTTCAGAGCTTTTTTCATGTTGTCCAGCCATAATGAAAATTGTATGGAAGATTTGGGCACAGATTGCTGACAACTCACCACAGGCACAACAAAACAAGCGATGTGGCATATCAGTGCATGGCCTATGTGTGGCTTTTCTTTCTCCCGTTTTACCTAGATTTGAAATTGTTCAGCAGAAACTACAATGAAATTTCTATAAAATTCCTGGAGAAATGATAAGTCGACAGCTTTTGAAGCATAGGCTTTCCCTTTACAAGATTATTCAGATTACACTTTATCATTTACTATATTCTTAGTACACATATTTGACCAAATAAAATGAGAAGTGTGATTGTGCATTATCAAACCAGAATCTATAATTTTACAAATACAATGCAAGAATTTTTACTGTTTTATTTTATTTATTTATTTGAAAGAGAGAAAGAGTCAGCGAGAGATAGAGTGGGCATGCCAAGGCCTCCAGCCACAGCAAATGGACTCCAGATTCATGTGCCCCCTTGTGCATCTGTCTTATGTGGGTCCTAGAAAATCAAACTGGAATCCTTTGGCTTTGCAGGCAAAAACCTTAACCAATAAGATATCTCTATCCCCATGATGCACGTTTTTATATGTAAAAAGGGTCAACTACTGGAAATTAAAGGGTTTTTTTTTTCATTTTTTTTAAACAGAAGAAGACCACTGTCATTGCCAACTTCACTTCAGAGTTAATCATTACTCTCAGCATATACCATTATCTCTTCCCAAAGTCCAGGTACAAGTCTATGTAGTATGGAAAAGTGTCAGCTCTTAATTTTAATTTTGACAATGCTATCTGTAATAAGTGATTAAATATTTCCTAAAGACAAAATAAAACTGAATTCAGTCAAGAATTTCAAGCAAGAACTTGTTATTCTTCATAGGTCTGCTAAAAGATCAGGTATGTTGTATAGATACTTCTGGACTTAAACATTCCCTGCTGGAGATACAGTAGATTTCATAGAGCACAAGAACACATGAAACTTGCAGGAAACTTGACCCAAGAATCTCAGCATACTTGCAAGATTCAGAAGGGCCCTCTGAGGTTATATAAACAATATGCAATTGTTGTGAAAAGTGAGACTCTTGTGGAGTGCTTGTAAATTGCCCAGGGAACTCCACTTACTAGCTTTTAGTCATCACTCATGCTGAGGTAAGCTTTTCAATGATGCAGCTGCCTGAGTCACAATGCTTCTGTAAAAATTCTTACCCCAAGTGCAGTAAACTGATTAGATCATCAAAGTGAACTTGGATAGAATATTTCTTTCATGTGTTGCTACCTCATCTGGGCTAAATAGGTATTCCTGTGTCTTCCAGATATCTAACCCAAGTTTAGTAATAAGACTCAAATATTTTCCCTTTATATTTGAATAAACTAAATGGCCATATACATACTATGCACATGCACATATCTTTCTTTATTTAATTTGTATTTTTTGTTTGTTTTCCATACACAAAATGTTGCTGGAAAAGGACTGTGTACTTCAGTTCTTGCCTAGTGATGCCTCTTCTATTGTAATCTCTTCATTCCTAACAGTCTTGTTACGTGGAGTTTTTTGAGCTGCAGGTAAACCTCCCCACTCTGTACCTTTCTGGGGATCTGAAGTAAATGTCTGTGTGATCCTTATATTATTGATGCAGGGTGTTTGTTTTCTTTAGCTGATGAAATAAATTCACAAGCAAGATCAACCTTAGGCACAATAACTCATGATAATTTCAAATATAAAATTGAAAATATTGATTATACTAACTGGCATTTTGAGTGCTAGTAATCATGCCATAAAATAATTCATGTGATAAGAAACCAGTTTGAATTTAAAATTAAGAAAATATTATCTATCACTCCTCTAAGGTAACATGTATGGGGAAATTGGTAGTGATATTGATGCAAGATTTGGAGGTTTGTAGGGTCTCCCAGACCTGTGAACCCCAATTTTTGGTTCATTATCCTACTTTAACAAGTAATTGATTAAAACAGATGAGGACTATAAATTATTAATTACTGAATTTATTGAGGGAGAAATTATGAATTGTGAGGTTTATTTAGAGGAAATTGATACCTAGGAAGAGTCTGAAGCATTGAAAGACAGAATCTTGAAGTCCATGCCAAAAGTTTTAGAAGACAAATTCACCCACTCACATGGGAGCAAAGCATGAAAGTGTCAAATCTATACCTCCAGATAGGAGAAAGTTAAGAGACTAAGGAAGGAAAACAGAGGGAGGACCTGGAGCAATGCCTTCCTTAGTGGTTAAGCACTTGGCTGTGAAGACTAAGAACCCCGGTTCAATGCTTGATTCCCCAGGACCCACATAAGCCAGATTCACAAGGTGGCACATGCATCTGGAGTTTGTTTGCAGTGCCTGGCGGCTCTGATGCACCCATTCTCTCTCTCTCTCTCCCTTCTCTGCCTCTTTCTCTCTCTGTTATTCTTAAATAAATAAATAACAGAGTGAAAATACCAAAGCAGAAACCAGGAAATTCAGGAAATGCCAGAAAACTGTGAAGAATCTAGAGGAATAACTGGTCATGTGGTAGGCCCTACCAAGATTGCAAGGGAATGTCATAATAAAGAGCAAAGACATCTAGAAAGAGAATACATGTATGCAACAAACATAAGAATGCCAAGAAAGCTGACAGGAACCCCCCCCCCCCGGGCAGGCTGGCAGAGGAGAGAGACCCTCACTCACTGTTCAGACAAAAGAGGTGAATGAGGCTGTCCTGGGGGAAGAGAAGGAGGAGACTAGAATCCCTTTTCATAGTCAAGTAAAACACCCGAGAAATGGTGAAGGACTCAGAGGTCAAAGAACAATCATACATGTAATCAGAGTGGGAAGCCACAACAAAGTAAGGTGCAGGTAGAAGTCAGGCAGGGAATACCCAGGACAGAGGAATGCTCTGTCCTTTCCCAGCAATGCTGGGAAGATATGAATGCCTCAGAGGTATTAAGCAATGCTGATGTCCAAGAACAAAGAGAAAGCATTGTCTTTGGAAAATACCAGGATATAGTCATAGAAGTGTCTATAAAAATACAAACTTGTGACAAAGCAATCACTTTTCAGAAAGCCAGGAATCAGATGTTAATATTGTAATTAGTTATCTCTATACAAATAATTATGAAAACATCACAATTTTCAAAACTGTGTTTCAGGGATACTTGATCTACATAAAGGTAAAGAATTCAGCTGCTACAGAGAGAAAGCAAAATTTTATTTTAAGAAACAGAGGAATTTCTGTTTTTTGTTTGTTTGTTTGTTTTGGAATTTCTGTTTGATGAGAATAGAAGGAATGTATTTGGCTAAAACAGGAAGCCTCATTTCAGATTTCAGACCTTATAGCAAACATATAATGATGCCCACAATCATTTGCACAGTACTAAATTTTGTTACTAAACTTCCTTAATTGGGGGGAAAACCAAGAACATTGTACTATATGAGTTTATATATTAGATATGTTAAGATGAAAATCATTTAAACTTTGTCAACTGATTTTACTGAGTCTGACCTTTAGCCAAGAAACTTTTTTGTGATAATTCTAGGCCTCATTAGAAATTACACAGACTATGTCACATCAGCTAATTCATCTATTTATTTGAATTCTTCAGAAAGAAAATGATGACTACAGTGCACCCATTCCATTCAAAAGTATGAAGTTTAATGATGAGTATGTTCAGGTACACCCACATGGCACATTCAGAATATGGTATAATAAACTGAACTGGGAAAAACCTGGCCTCTTCTTAATCTTTTTGTGTCTATGCTCGGATGGATTAACACAAGGAAGGCTTGCCGTTAAAGATGTGGTTGTCTAAATATTTATCATATTTTACTTATCATTATAATTTAGTTTGGAGCATGATAGTCACTCAAATATGATAAACAATAAATGAATAAGTTAAAAATAAAAGAATTCAAATTATTTAGTTAGGTGAAAAATATAAATATCCTTTAGAGCATGCTATTTTTGTAGCATGAAACAATTCATGTGAGTGTATGTGAAAAGCATTTTGTGAATGAGTTAAAAAATAATATTTTTCTACTTTGTGCTATTATTTTATATCTTATATTTTATACTACTAAGCAATACACAGAAATAGTGTGCTAGGCACAGAAATTAGGTGGAGCATCTACACAGACTAACTTAAGGGAACCAAATATTGGTGAGAATCTGATTGGTCTGTTCAGAAGTAGTGTCTGTGGTAATGGGGACAACTTGGTGGTGGGGTCAAGGCTAGGATGAGGGGGTGGAGGGTGGAGGGTGGAGGGGGAGGGCTCGAGTTGAGCTACAAATTATGATCCTCATCAAGCAAGACCTTTCCAGAACTAGAACAGCAGTAAAACCAAATGCATAAAAAATCAAGAATTTATGTTCTGCAAGTAGTGAACAAGCAAAGTGATGTTTCTGAAGCTTGCTTTTTTTTTTTTTCTTTTCCTTTTTTCACTGTCAGAGAAAAGCTCAAACCATACAAATTCCCTGATACCAAAACTTGCAAACTATCACAGACAAACTCAATTATTTTTAGGGCAACTTAGTGCCTTCCTTGCGATTTCTTTTATTTTCTGGAAAGTGTTGAGCATTTCATGACCCATGCCCTGAAAGAAAACAGCTAAGCACTCTGAGGCGAAACAGAAGGCAACCACAGAACCAAACAGCCCGAGTCTTGAAGGCAGTGGATTGCAGCTCAGTTAGTTTCAAAGCATCAAAATCATAAAGCCACACATCAAAATAGCTGTCAGAACAGGCATTCTGAAAGCATCCCTACCACTAACACCCTGGAAATATTCATAAACCAAACTAAACAAGGTTCAAACATCCATATGCCCTTATCCATCTTTTGAAGTGCAAAACAGCCAAGGGAAATGAGTTCTTTGAGCACACCTAACATGACTTTGCAAAGTTTCTTTATGTCCTAAAATGCCAGCATGATGGGTAATAAGTATAAAGTCAATGTGGCAAATATTCCGTCAAGCATTCTGAAGCTTTCAACAGAACTCCCTAAGGTTCCGGAATATGATTTCAATAACTGCAGCAGGGGGACAAAACCCACTTTAAACTCCCCCCATCCACAATCCAATGCGCGGGGAGGGGGGTCTTGATTGAAATAATCTCTACCTCAAGTCTGCATAGAGTCAGACCACTTTCAAATTCATAGCATGACAATGCCCACTGCAGGCAGGGGGACTCAATTGTCTCCCAGGGTTTATCTTTGACAATATTTTTGCACAGTGTTGGTAAAGGAATTGCTATTCTCCCCTGATAGTCAAAAGGGGACATTACCTTACTAGGTGTTTGAAAGTCTAAGTGTTAATTACTTATTCATGTCAGATGCATCCCGGAAGGCAATCTCTGCCACAGCTTGCAGGAAGCACCCTAGAGAGAACAGCAGACTTAGAACAGGAACTGTGAACTTCCCAATCTTGTGCACATATTTGTAGAAGAGTGAGCACTGGTCATGTTTACAGGTAAACTCAATAAGACTGAGAAGGTAAGACCACTTGGGAGTTCTCCATGTCTGTACCCAATGTGTGTTTTAATGAGGATTTCTGTGGAAATTCTTCACTTATTAAAAAAATGGCTTTCCTGTACTTGTCATTCTACCAAATCCAGGAAGGGGATTTTCCCATTTTGGCAAAGGGACATGAAACTAATATAATCACCTTAGGAAATGTGCCAGAAAATCCAACTCCTAACCTTGCTATCCAATGTATCTATTAACTATTCTTTTTTGGACTCACAAAGACTTATGTTTCCAGAAGCCTAAATGTGTTCACTTTCAGGTTATATAATGGAAAGCTAAATCTGCTGGTGTGTTTTTGTTAATATTTTTATTTTATTTATTTAAGAGGGAGAGAGAGAGAGGGAGAGAGAGAAAGAGAGAGAGAGAGAGAGAGGAGAGAGGGAAAGAAAGAAAGAAAGAAAGAAAGAAAGAAAGAAAGAAAGAAAGAAAGGAAGGAAGGAAGGAAAGAAAAGAAAGAAAGAAAGAAAGAAGGAAAGAAAGAAAGAAAGAATAGGCATACCAGCCACAGCAAATGAATTCCAGACGCATGTACCATCCTGCCTACAATGGTCCTGGGAAATTGAACCTGTATCCTTAGACTTCACAGGTAGGTGCCTCAACCACTAAGCCAACTCTCTAGTCCTCTGCTGCTGTTTCTAAAATTTTTTTTGTTCATTTTTATTTATTTATTTGAGAGTGACAGACAGAGAAAGAGGCAGATAGAGAGAAAGAGAGAGAGAATGGGCATGCCAGGGTCTCCAGCCACTGCAAATGAACTCCAGACACTTGTGCCCCCTTGTGCATCTGGCTAACATGGGTCCTGGGGAATCGAGCCTCAAACCGGGGTTCTTAGGCTTCACAGGCAAGGGCTTAACCACTAAGCCATCTCTCCAGCCCACTGCTGCTGTTTTTAAAGATAAATTGGTACAGGCAGAACTTGTGGTTTCTTGTCTTACAGAGACAGACAAATTAGAACAGTTTTACCAACAGAGTTTTGAGGTGGGTAATCTGCATTAAACTGATTGTTTCACAATTGGAAAGGTACAAAGAAAGACTTTGATAAGCAGGACTAATGTATCATTACATGCAGAAAATGAGGCAGACAAAGATAACATCACCACCATTTTGAGCTTGAATAACTCGATAAACATATTAATAATGAAGGCGAGAGAGGAAATCTAATTTGGGAGATTTAGCATATTGCTTTTAATAGTTACTCAATTTCAATTAAAAATAGATGAATGATTGAGCTAAATAGTTTCAATTTTGATTCAAACGTGGGTATCATATGAAGAAAATCTCATACCCTGGGTTTAAACTGACAGACACTTTTCTAAATACTAGTTTTTTTTATTTGTTATAGTATTATGATTTCTTTAATTTTTATACAAGTGTATGTGTGTTATGCAATGAACATACTTCTGTTGTACCAACTTACCCTACCTTATGCATCACTTCCTGTCCCCTTTGTCCCACTAGAGGCAAACATTTTAAAACCCTAACCCTCTAGCTGACTCACTGTAGCAGCTACCTTCTCATTGCTGAAACAAACCACTTCACCGATAGCAACTTAAAGAAGAAAACAGTCTATTTCAGCTTATGGTTTCAAGGAGAAGTTTCATCATGGCCAAAAAACCCTGACAGGAAGCTTGGATCCCATATTCACGTTAGTGGGAAGCCAGTAGTCTTATGACTAGAAGTGGAGCTGGGGTGGATTACCGCAAAGTACCTCAGCAGCAGCACACCTCCAATGCCCCACAGCTATGTGAATTGCTACCAGCTGAAGATTTTTTTTTTTTTGTAGGGGGGGGTTGAGGTAGGGTCTCACTCTAGCCCAGGTGGACCTGAAATTCACTATGGAGTCTCAGGATGGCCTCCAGTTCTGGGATTAAAGGCGTGCGACACCACGCCCAGCTGAGAATAAATTATTTGAAACACATGATTCAATGAGGGAAATTTCATTCAAACCACCACATTCATGTATATGGTTGGATATCTGTTTGACTTTATGATGAATGAGACAACTTCTACCTAATTGCTGAGAGACTAAAATTAGAATCAATAAGCTCTTGACAGTGTTCAACTGGTTCAAACTTCTTCTAACTCCGTTTATGTTTAAAGTTGTTAGAGGTTCGTTAGCATAGAACTAACTTATGGGTACTGGTGTCAGAAACAATATCATTAAAGCTTTTGAGAAATTTAACACAAATAGTAGAAAAGAACTCAGGCTATATTTATAAAATATAGTTTTGAAGGAACACAGACACAGTTAGAGGTAGTAGAAGAAGGACAAAGTCCCAAAACAAGAACTGAGTCTTGTTACTTGAGAACGTTCTTCTTATCTTTCCATCAACATTTATTGGCTGCCTCCCTCCAATATGTCATGATTCTTATGGGGATGAGGAACACATCAATGAGGAAAAAGGCCCCTTTCCTCAGGAAGCTTACATTCCAAAGAGGAGCTTGACATTCTTTCACATTAATAAATTCTCTATCTGCCACTTTCTGAGAAATGAGGGAGACTAGTTTTATGAAAATAAAAGTATTATTTTGATCAATTAAATTAAATAAGCTAAAATGTATAAAATTTTAATGTGGGTTTTAGAGGACATTGCAGGGTTTGTGCTGTGACAACATGGAATCTTGATTTTACTTTTCTGTTGTTAATCTGAGCTCTGATTTTGTGTCAGGTCTGACACTTATAGTACTTTTCATTGGAGCCACATGGCATGTAGAACAAAACTGATGTCATGGAGATTATTTCCTAGAACCTAACACATTGCAAATACTGTCAGTTTATTCAAACATTATGCACTTCCCAGAGTAATGTATGCTGTAAAAATAAACTAAATTGCCAGGCGTGGTGGTGCACGCCTTTAATCCCAGCACTCGGGAGGCAGAGGTAGGAGGATGACCGTGAGCTCGAGGCCACCCTGAGACTACATAGTGAATTCCAGGTCAGCCTGGGCAAGAGTGAGACCCTACCTCGAAAAGCCAAAATAAATAAATAAAATAAATAAATTAAACTAAATCAAGGATTTAGGGAGAGGTAAATTTTGTCTAATGGGCTACAAATGGTTCATATTATAACACACTTTAGTAGAATAAGAAAAACTCCAACTCCCTCGCTCAAGACTTCAGCTTGGGATCATAGAGGAAAACACGTGATTTAGGTAGGAAACAAACAACAGCATGTTCAACTTTAACAATGGAGTATAAAAATAGTAGCATTAAAACCGTCAGTATGACAGATGGTTGGGCAGCATATAATACAGTCCAAAGGCATTTTGACAAGAAAGAGGATGGATCAGACAGTTCACAAATCACAGTCTTGTGCCTCACGACTGAGGAAACATAATTGAGTGTGTGCTAAGCTGATGCATAGCTGATTTTTCCACAGCCCATGGCAACAGGATATGGAGAAAGACAAATTTTACAAAGATGTGATCAACAAAAAAATCAGAGGAGGAATAATGTTTACATAGAGAAAATGTATAAATTCTACCCCTGTAAAATATTATTTTTGGTAAATAATTTAGAAAATCAAACTGAAACTAACAATTCTGAGTACAAACTATTGTGAACCATGTGGGGCTAGATTTAACTGCCACTGTCCTTTATCTAAATACTTTGGTGTTTGTTAAAGTAAATCTCAATTCTCTTATAGCCAACCGAGAAACATATTTCACTAACACTATTCTCCAAAGTAGTCAGAGGAAATAAGATCTCTTCAAACAGGATTATCTGTTCCTTTGACAAGGGTATTGAAATTGCTCATTCTCTGTCCATTTGCAATAATCTCAACTACTATTATTTTAAGGCCTAAGTCTATGTAAGTGGTTTTGGCAAAGGTTACATTTATTTGGAAAAATTAATGAACTTAAAACATGGATGTCTCATTTTTCCTTCAACAAGTGACAACATTATCCATATGATGTTGTATGTGGCTTCACCGTTTTTCCCAGGGTGGGTACCATCTCAACGTCTGGTTGAAAATGTGCAGTTGCACCAGTACTTCTGCATCAGCACATCTATAGCAGAATCTCCTTGTATTGAAACACAGGAAAGGATAAGTGCAATGGCTCTGTAGTTGAAGTGTTCAGGAGAGGAAAGGCCAGCCTCAGGAAATCCATCTCTGGCTTAGGAACAGCTGGCCATCAGTGAGGAACGACTTAAGGCAGGTGCTCTACATCACTCCTTCCTCAAGAACATGGACTTTCCTACACTAACTTTAAAACTGTACCTATGGAACTTCGTTTCATGTGTCAGCTTGTCAGTTACATGTTCCTTTAAAAGAGAAAACAGGGCTAGAGGGGTGACTCAGCGCTTAAAGCATTTGCTTGCAAAGCCAAAGACCCAGGTTTGATTCCCTAGGACCCACATTAGCCAGATGCACAAGAGGGTGCAAGTGTTTGGAGTTTGTTTGCAGTGGCTTGAATCCCTGGCATGCCTGTTCTCTCTTTATCTCTCTTTCTCTCTCTCCCTCTTTCTTTGTCAAATAAATATATAAAATATAAATAAATAAAATATTAAAAATATAAAAGAGAAAACAACTAAGACTAATGCCAAAACACAACCAGAATAAACCCAAGTGTACAGTGTGTAGCACCAAGTCCTTTTCTATGTCTGCATGTCTTTTTTATAAAGGACAGAGAGTGCAGAAATATTTTCCACTTTTAGCCAAAGCTACAAGGCACTGTGGGTGCTTTAATAACCTTTATTGCATCATATTTGTGAACATTATACTATGTCACTGCCATCTGCTGAATCATAAATCACAGATCAATCAAGCCTGCTAATAAATCTCACACTCACTCTCTTCACATTATTGACCCTTTTATTTGCTGATGCAAGAACTCTTCCATATGTTGATGTGGCATCTGTGATCTATGTGTCATTATCCTTGATGTCGAATATCACTTTCTATAAATCAATATTCTTCTTCCTGGAAGATAGCTTTGCAGCATGAGTCTGTGCTTGCTTGAGAATTCTGGAAGGTTAGAAATGTGGCAAAGCTTCCCATTCCCTCAACCCTGAGAGGGGATTTGTAGGTGACAGCGAGGGCCCAAGCACAGGTGCTGTCTTTGTCTGACACTAACACTTCATGAACACTTGTGAGATGATTCAGCAGTTTCATCCTGGTCACTGACCATGTTCCATGCTCTTATGTCTGTGCTTGTCATCAGCTACACTCTGGGTTGGTAGCGTAACACTTGTGTTCACCATAACCTCATGATGATACCAGGTCTGTCAAGTTCCATCGGCTCATAGGTAATTGAGAAAGACTTACCTTACATTCATGTCTCAGTTTCATTACTTTTCTTTTGACTATTTCTAAATGCTTAATACAAAGAATTTTGCTCCAATGAATAAATACATATTTTGGTCTGATTTGACAGTGAAACTGAAGAGTTGGACGAGAATGGAACTCATATGGGAAAATATGCACATGTACACGTTCGTGAGCACTCATGCATGCATGCATGTGTGTGTGTGTGTGTGTGTGCATGTGTGTGTGTAGTGTGCATTGTTTGAAACACTCAGTGCATGTGCTGTTTTGACAGTTTCTGTTGTCTTGTTAACAAGTGGAATTATATTGCTGTGAAGAGAAGAATCTTCATAGCTTTCAGCTTTCAATCACTAATGAAGATTTTTACTTTTACATTTATATTGCAAATAGAAGACAGCCTTCTACTTAATATATGCTTACTGCAGAATTGATGAAAAATGACTAAGCCCACATATTGTGCTAAAATCATAAAAGCAAACAATCTATCTTAAAATAAAGCATGTTTTTAATCTTAAATTTTAAAATTATGTTGACATTTCATGAGTAAACATAAAGCTGTGATAACGAAGGTCATAGACACAAAATCTTCAGTGAGTCAGGATATTGTTATAACAAAGTTAATACTTTTATGTTATTATGCATATCTTTTTACAAATACTTAGATTATATGCCATGTTATGAAACTTCAGTATATTTTGCTTGTGAATTAATAAGTGTTTGAAAATACAAATGGCATGTAAATGAGGCAATAAATGTATCATTCTTAACAATAGTTTGCAAAATATGGCTTCAAATATGCTGAAAACAGAAAAAAATTAAAAATTAAGAAAATGACCACAAAACCTTTTCTTATATATTCACATAAGATGGCTATATTAGGAATCATCACACTACATTCTTAGTGATGATGAAAAACAATAAAACCAAAGGTGCAAGGGCCATGTATCATTATAAAAGTGTAGAAAACAATGGAATAAGATAATACCAAATAGTTTTCTCCAGCTGGCCATTTTTGTAAACAGCATGAAGAAATCATGCTTTTGAGATCTTTCTTACATTCATGTGGCTTAAAAGAGATTATCTGTGTAAAGGACCTTTGGACTAAGACTTGGCTGAGAAAGGCCTTGTTGTCAATTGAGCATACCTAAGGGGAAATGGGTTATGGTGAAATGCATGACCCAGCAATCAAATAAATGACCATGTCATGCAAGGCTTTCATTCCAGTCACCAACAAGAAGATGCCATGAATTCATCCTTTTCCTGTTGGGTCTCCCAGTCCAATTTATTCCCATCCCTCAAAGAAGGCCCCAAACTCAAAAATCTGTATACTGCTGTTTTCTTCTTAGAATCTTTTGAGTGAAGATGGGAATCATAAGTTAAGTTGAGTCAACTTCTTAGAGATATGAAGTATATCAAATTCTAATTAGCACATGTGCCAGTGCCTTTATGCTTATAATATAAAACCTGAATTATCCATTCATACCAGTATATTTCTAAAGTCATGTGCTCATTATGACTGTTTATCTCTTTTTTTCAGTTAAAAAAAAGAACATACTAAGTTATTGTTATTCTCATTGTTGGGATAAAACACCCAGCCAAATGCTAATGGAAGGGAAGTGTTTATTTTGCCTTACAGCCTCAAGAGGAAACTCCATGATGACAGGGAGCAGATGGAGATCACCCCCATGGCCAGCCTCATGTGGATAAGAAATGCATAAAACTGAGCCAAACTTTAGCAAAGGGAAGCTGGTTATGATATCCCCTAAGCCTGCCCCCAAAGCATACCTTCTTTAGTAAGGCTTCACCTCCTAAACTGTTTCCAGCTGGGGATCAAGCCTTCAGACACACATGAATTTATAGGACACATCTGAATAAAATCACCACAGAAATATTCTGCAAAGAAATTTTCATGTATATGATTGATGTAATTAAAAAAAATAATACTTATGGAATGTAGTAATTCCATTTAATTTCTGACATCATAAGATTACCCTTTTGAGATTTTATATCAACTTTAAATAATGAATTAAGAAAAACATACTTTCTTACCCTTGTTTAGTTTATCTACCTATGTATGGCTCCTTTCTTAACACTAGCTATATTTTCCTCTCTGTGTATTATGAAAGTAATCAATTTTGTAAATATTTGTTTAACTTCATTTTGTTTGATTGATTTTTTTTCATTTTACAGGTTTATTAAACGTTAAAATGATCATTTTTCATTTTTGAAATTGATTTATATTAAGTTATATAGGCATAAAATATATTTTATAGCCCCTCTCTATATATGAATTTAACCCCCTCCCCTCTCAACCCCTTTAACCCTTGGTAGTGAATTGCAGGTAGATATCCCATAACTATGTGATTTAAGGTTTTTCATACTATATTTCTACTGAAGTATTCAGATAGAACTAAAAAAAATTCAGGTTTCAAATGCCATTGAAAACACACTTTTTTTCTATGATAAATATAACATAAAATTCTTGACTAATCCAAACACTGAAAAATCCTTCTACAGAATTTAATCCTGAAATCTCTATTCAGTGACATTAATGGGTGTTTCACATGAGTGATAGAGATGAATTGAGTTTTAAAGAAGGTGTGCAAGATAATAAAGCAGCATGCAGATGTAAGATTTAAAATATAATTCCTCTCAACTGAAAACAAAAATCTATAAAAGGGGGCTTCGCATTAGAAAAAAATATGGTATTTATCTTTCTGTACCTATGTTACCTCAGTTATTACAATATTTCCTATAATTTTCATAATTCCATTTTTATTTCCAGCTGAATATATACTGCATCTTTATTACCAATTCATCAATTCATGGGCATCTGGGTTTGTTACATTTCCGAGACATACTGAATAGAGCAGCAATAAACCTGGAGACATAGGCATCTCTAAGCCAAGGAGTAGAATATCTGGGTCATAAGGTAGAGCCATTTTTAACTTTTTAAGGATCTTCCACACCTATTTCCATAATGGCTTAACCAACTTACATTCCCCATAACAGTTCCTCTTTCCTAGCACTCTCACCTGTGTTTGTTGTCATTTGATTTTTTTTTTTTTTTTTTTTTTTTTGGACAGGAGTCACCCAGGTGGAAGTGAAATCAAATTCCAGAGTATCTTGAATGTGTACTTCCCTGAGGGCTACAGGCGTTGAACATTTAGATTTGTATGTAAGTTGGAGTCAGAGTCAGTAGTACAGTCCAAGAATCTAGAAGGGATACAGGAGGAGGGTGTCTTAAGAGAAAGGTATCATGTATAACTAAAGGAATGAAATACTGAGAACATAAGAGTCTAAGTAGGGTCAGGGTGGGGCTGAATGAAAGGAGGGGTGGAAGGGTTAGCCATAACTAAACTTGTTATGAACATTCTACATGGAAAGCTACTTCTGTTGAATAATTTAAAAAATACAATTAACAAGGAGAGTTGTGAGAGACATAATCAGTGTGAATAGATGTTGTTATACTCAGAAGCCAACGGTTCTTCCAGAAAAATCACAATACCACGAGTAGGAAGACTCCCAGGGAGTTCTTAGTCAGGTATGCTCTTGAAGTCTCCAAAAATAGTACAGGCCATTTATAGTGATTTGGTTGTCCATCAGATCTAGATGGTAAGACCTTATTGCTGAAGACACCACATGCTTCAGTTGAAGAACACCAAGAAATCAAGCTGTAACCGAGCTGGAAGTCTCGGCCTTGCCAGTTACCTGTCAGTGTTGGAAAGTGCTATGAAGGCTTCTGGGGGAGAAAAGATATCAGTCTTAACCAGCAGTGGACACTGGGAAGTACACATAGGCAAGGCAGGTAAGTTGTGTCCACTGGCACAAAAGTGGCATGAGTATTATTGGGGTAACCAACTGACCTCTGATTGTACTTGAAGCCTGCTGCTTAGTCAGGAGTTTAAACCTGTTATTGAAAACCAAGTTGAATGCCTATGGCTTGGGTTCTAGTTTGGAAGCTACCACTGCGGGTTGGATAAATAGATATGTTTTACCCATCAAATTTCCCCTTAACTACTAAGGTTTATGTCACACAGTAGTGCTGCTGTCACTTTTGATCTGAGATGCTGGAAACTGAAGGAAGGATTCATAACTCACTAAAATGCTGAGAAAAAGTGGTTGTTAAATGCTCACCACTAAATAGGACACTTTGCTCCCACTGGACAAGGCTCAGGAAACAGAAGGGTTGGAAAGAATGTAAGATTCAGAAGATTGGGAGGAGTATCTCAATGCAGTCTAGGCATGGGGTAGCTTTTGTAGCCATGACAATACAGCTATCATTATCTGCACCATATTGGCATCATCCATATGCCAACATGGGTGGTGAAGGATGGAAATAAATAGTCATCAAAATGACCAATATTGTAGAGAAGTTAAGAGGGGCTTTAGTGTAGATGGGGCATGAGGGAAGAGGGCATGAAAAAAATAGTAGGTGTTATGATCAAAATACATTCTATGCAGGTGTGAAGTTTGTCAGCAATAAAGTTACAAAAATGAAAGGGCTACAGTGAAGTATCATGACTTATTTAACCTTTCAGTACAAATATATACAAGAAACATTGCTGGAAAGCATGTACTTAGAGATCTTCACATAGAAGTAGGCAACAGCCACGTATGTACAATCTGCTTGAAAAAAAATTATAAATATTTTATTTATTTGAGAGAAACAGAGACAGAGAAAAAAGGGGGCAGACATATAAAGATAGGCAGGGACACAGAGAGAATGGGCACACCAGGGCCTCTTGCCACTGCAAACGAACTCCAGATGCATGCACCACCTTGTACATCTAACTTATATAGGTATTAGGGAATCAAACCTTGGTCCTTAGGTTTCACAGGCAAGTAGGCACCTTAACTGCTTAGCCATATCTCCAGTCCAGTAATATAATTTTCTAGCAAAAGCAACAAATCCTATCATCAAATAGTGAGCAAAGACAAAACAATGGGACATATGCTAATGTCACTGTAATCCTTTCCACAGAGATAAATACTTGGGAAATACTGCAATGTTCTCTATGTATAATTTTTAGCTGCTCCATAAAAAAATCAACTAATGTGCACGATATTTTAGTTGAAGTATTGACATACAGTTTAGAAGTTTAAGGTCATTCATAAGACTGAGGAATGAAACATCAGACACTAGAACCACTATCCTGGGAGGAAACACTCAGGTATGTATTTTAGGAAAAGCTGTATATCTCTTTTTCTTTTTCTTTGCTCAAAGCATGGAATCTTTTGCTTTTATATTTTAGTAGTCTGTTAATTTTCTTTCTCTTTTTTGCATATATACAAGTCAAAGGTCACCCAGATAATTACAAAGTTTGTTTATGAATATTAATACTGATGTATTGAATCATGTTCAAAGAGTCTAAGTTAGAGTTCTTTTAAAATCTAATTAGAAAAAATAACATCAGTAAAGTTTTGTGAATTAATTCCAAAATTACCATTGCTGTTCTCATTTATGGTATGGTTGGTTCGCTGCTTTTTGAAGTAGGGTCTCACACTAGCTTGGTCTGTCCTGGACTCATTCTGTTCCCCAGGGTGGCCTAGAACTCACAGTAGTCCTCCTACTTCAGAATACTTGTATTATAGGCATAAGCCACCATGAATGACTTTTCCAAAATTTCAGTTTCAGTAATACAATAAAAAATAAAGATGGAACCTAGTCACATGTTCACAAAGATTTCCTGATTAATCTCCATTCCCATACCAGTTTAGCCCACTGTGATTGTTAACTTTTGTTTGTGATTGTTAACTTTTGTTGTCATCTTGATATGTTTAGGAATCCACAGACACTCCTCTTGGGTGGAGCTCTGAGGTTATATCCAGAAAGGATTAACTGAAGGAGAAAGTCCTTCCCCTAGGGTGACACCTTCTCCTAGAGTGGGTGTCCTTTCTCAGAGGGGAGTTTTATTTAAGGAATCTCTGGGGAAAAAAAAAAATCTCTTCCTCCCACATGAGTGCCAGTACTGGTTGCTGCCTTCCAGCATGGACTGAAGTCTAGCCATGCCCTAGGAAGCCTCCAGACCTTCAGTGCCAGATTGGGACTGCTGATGCATCCAGCCAAGTGCTCTGAGCAGCTATGGTGTTAGTTGACTCTTGGGCCAGCAAACTGCTTTTGTTAGACTAATGTAAACTAATCCAATAAATCCCCCTTTTGATGAAATTCATTCTATCAGTCTGTTCCTCTAGTGAACTCTGACTAATATACCCACAATCTCATCATGTAAGATATAGACAGTGACCTAATCTAGGAATTCAAGTGAACATCATGCATGTATTTGAATCAAAGATACTAAAAGTTATTGTAAAATAATTTTTAAAAAGTAAGTGAATTATTTGCAAAGTGCTCAGTGAGTGAGTACATCATCCATAGCAATACACTTGAATACCCTTATGAATAGCAGGTATAGCATCACCTCCAGCTCTATTTGAGGATGGAATAAAAATCCTTAAAAGGGGGCTGGAGAGATGGCTTAGTGGTCAAGACATTTGCCTGCAAAGCCAAAGGACCAAGGTTTGATTCCCCAGAACACACATGAGGCAGATACACAAGTAAGCACATTTATCTCGAGTTCATTTGCAGTGGCTGTAGGTCCTGGCATGCCTCTCTTTCTCTCTCCCTCCTTCTCTCCTGCTTTCTCTCTCAAATAGATAAATAAAAATAAAATATATCTTTAAAAGTCCTCATTAAGGGCTGGAGAGATGGCTTAGCGGTTAAGCGCTTGCCTGTGAAGCCTAAGGACCCTGTTTCGAGGCTCAATTCCCCAGGAACTACATTAGCCAGATGCACAAGGGGGCACATGCATCTGGAGTTCGTTTGCAGTGGCTGGAGGCCCTGGCGTGCCCGGTCTCTCCCTCCCTCCCTCTCTCTCTCTCTCTCTCTCTCTCTCTCTCTCTCTCTCTCTCTCTCTCTCTCCCTCTTTCTCCCTCTGTCTGTTGCTCTTAAATAAATAAACAAAATTTTAAAAAATCCTCATTAAATTTCTACAGTATTAGAAAACTGTCATCATCTGTGAGAGAATATCTTTGCATAATTAATGCTGTGTACAAAAACATCAATTGTCTTTTCTATTGGGATCATAGTGGAAATGATTTAAATGTACCCTGATATGTGCTTTCAGGAGTTCACTGACTCTCTAGTATGTCTTCCTTTACCATATAGGTCGTGTCTTCAGATTAAAGATTGGGAGGAATAAATAAAATTCTAGTTAGGAAACCAGTTCAATTACCTAGCCTATAAGTTAGATGAACACTTATCAAACTATACATTAGTAAGAAATAGAAGTTCATGGATGTGTTTTCCTGATATTCATTTTATTTTAATCCAATATCCTTATGGATTCAGTTACTAATTTAGTGAGGAAGTAATACATTTTATAAAACACAAAGACAATGGCTATTTTCAGTCTGTGTATGGTAGGATTGTTGATTCAAGTGAATGAAACTACTGTAAAAAGTGAATGTTTAGTTTTGTTTCCCATATAAGATCATTAATTACTGAATGTTTTGAAAAAAATCATCCACCAATAAGATAAAACTGATAAATTGCAATGTAAGCAAATCCTAAAGAATTTTATTGGTAAAAGAATAAACAAATAAAGTTACTAGAAAGAGTATAGGAGAGAGGACTTTGTGGTTTTACTTCTTTAATTTAATAAAACAAAGAAAGAATGTATGTTTGCAACTAGCAGAGAAATGGCTATGAAGTCATATGAAAGCCAAAGCAAAGGATAATTGTGTAAAACCAATTAAAGTTCAGCCAGGGGCTGGAGAGATGGCTTAGTGGTTAAGCGCTTGCCTGTGAAAGGACGCCAGTTCAAGGCTCCATCCGCCAGGACCCACGTTAGCCAGATGCACAAGGGGGCACATGCATCTGGAGTTCGTCTACAGTGGCTGGAGGCCCTGGCCCACCCATTTTTTTTCTCTCTCTCTCTGCCACTCTCTCTCTGTCTGTCACTCTCAAATAAATAAATAAAAATAATAAACAAAAAAATTAAAAATAAAAAAATAAAGTCCAGCCAGACTATGCATTTGACACAGAGTGAAAGGTAGGAAACCCATTCCTCCTCTGGTCCAAGAGGATGGTGCTGAGGCTCAGCCCTGAAGTCTGAGGATGGTGTGACCAGACAGAGCTGTGATGCAAGAAGATGCTGTCCATGGTGCTGGACTTAATGAGGGAGCTGCATAATTCTAAGTAAGGTATTGGGGGTGAGTAAAGACTAAAATAAATTTAAAACAATTGTTTTGCTTTTGCTTTTCAAGAGGTGTTTTGTTGTATTGTCTTTCATCTCTGTCTTAAGCGTCTCCCTGGGTTCTTTGGAAAACCATAGTACTCCTCTCAATTAAATCAATTCATGGTCAACTGTTGACACATGGCCTTCCAACCTTCTCCAGTGTGGTGCATGAGAGCATGACAGAGCAAATGTGCATCACCCATTGCAACCCTAGCTCCCCATTGGAGAAGTACCCTTTCCTGTTTTATTTTTATGAAAGTTTTTAAAAATATAGTTCTACATCACTCAATTCCTCTATTACTTTATGGCTTTAAATAACTTCAAGCCTGTATTTCTTGTTCCTTTTTGATGTTATTTTTTATTTGTTTGAAGAAATTTCTGTGTCAATGAATTTATATTGTGTTGATTCTTCTTAATGAAGACTTCTCTTCCTTTTGCTAAATTATTGAATGAACTACTGTTTTGTTGCTGTTTCAATTTTCCTCACCATGCATATGCATATCTAACTTATGTGCTTATCTTTTTATTTCACTTTTGTTTTTCTCCTAAAGTGAAGGGTTCCTCTTAAAGTTTTCCTCTAAGTTCTTGGAACAGCATCAAGAGATCTATTTACCACTTCTTTTATTGCAATGTGAAGCTAATTGCAACATCTATTTTATAAACATATTACTGTAAATAACTATGTTCACTTTATTTATTTATTTATTTAATTTATTTGGCGGGGAGGGTTCTGTGGAAGGGTCTCACGCTAGCTCAGGCTGACCTGGAATTCACTATGTACTCTCAGGGTGGCCTCAACCTCGGAGCAATACTCTTACCTCTGCCTCACAAGTGCTGGGATTAAAGGTGTGCACCACCACGCCCAGCAAATGACTGTTTTAGTGAACAGTGTCTTACTTTGTGCTCCTGGAACTCACTGTGTAAATTAGGCTGACCTTGATCTCACATTAGTAGCCCTGCACTGACATCCAAAGTCCTGGGATCATATATCTGGTTATAAATTAATATTTCTAAGTTTTTCTCCTTTATATGATCAAAACTAAATTAAATTTAATATTTATAAGGGGCTGTACACTTAACTTTTAGCTGCTAAAATTCTCAAACCTTTCCCATAGTGTGTCAGTTTTTGGCTGAAAGCTTAAAGCTTTGAAACACTTCAATTCATATATGAATTTATTTCTGAATTTTGTTATGGTTTGATGAATATTACCTTCTAAAAAATATTTCAATACTGGAGATATTAAATGAGGGCTGTGCAGTTAAAAATAGAATTTTACTTTTAGAGCACTATATAACAATGGAAATATTACAGACTTTACAGAATAATTTTGGTAAATTACAGATAAAATTCTCTAAAGAATGGCTGGAGAAAGAAGAGAAATTTTAACTTTCTAAAAATCATCTTCATGGTTTTAATGATTTTGCTCTAATGTTCTGACTCAGTAACATTGAAATTACTTAAGTATTTTTTCTTAGAAAAAATAATTACCAACTCTTTCTCTAAACTCTTTCTTCCTTTGATCTGTTCTGATAATTGTCACTATTTCATCTTGCCTCCAGTGTAGTTAAGCCAGACATTTTTCCTTTTAACTCATACTTTTATATGTATAGTGAAATGAGTTCTAATTCAACATTCCCAGATTTTCTCATGGACAGGATTGATTAGGTATATCTAATGATTTTTACCATACTCAGCTAAAGATGGCATATGTAACCACAAATAAATAGGAAAGGTGAGGTTTACTAATTAAAGGGAAAGACAAAGAAAGAAATAATCCCACAAAAGATAAAATTATAAATTATAATAATTCCAGAGTAAATTTTTGATAATCTGTAGGACTTCTGTGGGGACAATGTTTCATTTTGCATTTTTCTATTTTAAATTAAAACATCCTGCCTTCTAAACTCAGAAGGAATAAGGTAATATGCCATTTTTAATCATTAGTTTGACTCTAGATTCATGGAACAAAATGTGGTATCTGATGAATATGCATACTAAGACTGTGATGGGAATCTTAAAATCACTCACTGGACAAAAACTGTGTTTGAAAAAACATGTCTTTAAAACATAATAAAATAAACTAATTTTTGAGTCAAAAAACTGTAATGAACAATTACTAAGATGAACTTGTTTTTCCTCCTAATTCAAAGTATTGCATTCAAGATTTTGTTCAATTTGGCAAAAACAAAGATTTTGTTGGCCAAAATATAGCTTTTTATACAAGTCAATATCAATCAACATAGTAATGACAGTTTGACCTGGTACAGATAAGTTATGTTCATTTGCTACCTAATAATTATTTTGAAAAATTTCTCTAAGTCTGTGTAACTCTTCTAAAGCTCTTTCAGCTATCAAGAAAACACTTTCACAGAACCAACATATGATTTATTTCTCTGCTGTTACTGACTGCATATAGTCATTTTACCTGGATGTTGTATATTGTGAGATCTGATCAGACTTTGAACAATGCTCTTTGCAGATTCCAGATACCAAGTCCTATTCCCCAATACCCCCCCCACACACACACACATACAGAGAGAGAGAGAGAGAGAGAGAGAGAGAGAGAGAGAGAGGGAAAGAGGGAAAGAGGGAGAGATTTGTGGATCCAGCACATATAGGAGTTCAACAAGGCTTATATAACTCTAGTACCAGGGAAGAATCTGACATCATCCCCTGAGCAGCTGTCATAGGACAGATGCACTGATATCTCTGTATGACTATCCTTTCCACTAGCACTTGTACCTCCACAATGAGAGGAAGATCACAATGCCTTCTAGCATGAATTACCAAGATGTACTCCCTACCACTCTATGATTTGTGTTCCTTCTCTGTAAGCCAAAACTGCTCAAAACTATAGTTCCTTCTTATTCCTATGCTAAGAGTAACTGGTTGTTAGCATTTGTGCTTTCAGGAAGTGGGTTAAAAAGATATGCAAAGAAGAACTTATGGTAAAGCAGAACTGGCTAAAACACACATAAGTTCCCCTGCATGGCACACGTACTCCGTCAAGACTCTACTTCCAAATTGTCACAAATGGAGGACCAAGCATTCAGAACACAGAAGTTTATGGGGGACATCTGATTTAAACTACTACACTGATATTTTAATATTTTAACTTTTTAATGAAAAACATCACTCTAAACCCAGAGACAACTCACTGCAGTCTTTTTGCTAAGAAATTTAAACAATGCTGGCATACCAATTTTAGAGACGCATTTGTACTAAAGTAGTATAAAATAAAGAAGTAAAAGTTAAAATCAATGAAGATCAACTGTGAGTTCTTCAACCAAGAATATGGATTATCCCTGTTATGTTGTTCAACACATTTTTTTTCAATAAAGATCAAATTTTAACATTGTCATGAACATATGTAACAGAACTTCTATGGTGATAACATTGAAA